>NC_052952.1:23639776-24906443 GCF_013358895.1 Oreochromis aureus
GCCGAGAGGTGGCATTATAAAAAGAAAAGGCCTTTTCACTTGTGAGTGTGTGAGTGTGGGGATGTGGGTGTGTGTGAGCCAGTATGATGATCTCTGACCACACTACAGCACCTGCTAGGGGGTCTCCTGTATGTCTTTGGCCCCTTGTTAACTTGTCCTCTACTCTAGAGTCCTCAGTGATTTCAACTACATGGCTTGTCACTCAACCCCACAGCCAAGGCATCATGGGTAACAGCTCTGACTCACTGCTAAAGTACACTTTAGTGTCTAATGCAAGCAAGCGAGAGGGAGAAAGCATCGGAGTTTGGAAAATAGCTCAGCATTGCCATGCGAAGCACAGCACCGCTGCGCCCTCCGTTGTCCGTTTAACTGTCAGCTTAGGGCAGTGATGGAATAAAATGGTCCTGAATGGACAAAGGGTCTTATCTCCGAAGGAAATTAAATGTTATTCAAATTTGGCTTTTGGCATCTCGGGGGGCTGTACGTGAAATGTTTATAAACACAAGTCGATTATCGCTCACATAAACATGGATGTGATCTTTGCCACCTTGACAGTAATAACAGGTTCATCGCAGCCTCACACCTCTGATTTAACCGGAGCGGCAAATGGAAACAGCCGCTGAGAATTATGGTCTGTTCACTGTGTCTAAGAGCTGGAACTCCTTTTGTTGTGAGGTAACAACAGGGTATAAATGGCAAAAAATAGACGGCACAGAGCACTCAGAGGGTGCAAGAATGCAAGGCTCACATTTTTGATTAATTTATGTTCCAGTACATTTCAGTTTTCCTAAGTCATTACCCTCCCAAACGACAACCATTCCCGGTGGATTCAGGCAAACGAAACTCTTATAAACAACTGCTTGCTGTGGTCCAATATCCGTGCTTCTGGTCTGCTTATCGTCTTGTGTTGTTAGCACTTGGGTTTACACTCTTTTCTGGAGACTGTGTATCATCCTATAGTTTCCATTTCCCAGTTATTTATCTGTATATTACACACACACTCTCCAGGTACTGCTCGCAGGTCGTTTATCCTCCATAGGTCCCCGCCATCCTGATATATGGAGCTGTTGCATTTCAGTATCATGACACACTCCTGCCTGCAGAGCAAACACAGTTGCGTACTCTGTCAAGCACCTGGTTTGTCATGGTGTGTGTCTGGCACAGTTAAAGGGCAAGTGTAAGTGTGTGTGTGTGTCTGTGTGTTAACTTAAGTTGTTTTTTTTCTAGTGATTTGTCCTATTTTAAGACCCTTTACTTTGCTGTCTCTCTGTTAATACTACTTTTACTCAAGTGCTTCAGGGTTTTCTTCTCCCAATTGCTATTCATTAGGGTTGATGGGTGGCAAAGGTAGAAAGGTAGTAAGGCTGCAGCAGCATAAATGTGGTTTCTAGAAGGTTTTGTGGCGTATTTACTGCAGTATTTGCTGTCTTATTCATATAACCACAACCACTTTTTTTATCTTTTCTGTTTTATCTGTATATTGTTTCTGGTCTGTGAGGTGTAAGAAATTTGCGTTTTGCAAAACACCAAGACATTATTGTCATTTTGCTTCTTTTAGCAACAAGCAGTGCAAGCAGAAAGAACTTAAAATAAAACAAAAACTAAACTTCAAAGCTGGGCCAAGAAAATACTTCTGCAAATGCAGTCATCTGAGCGCTCCGTATGACACGTAATGATTTCTTATTTCGAAGAAACATCTTTTGGTGTCTCATGTGTTGCTTTCCGTGCAGACTCCGAAAGTCTTTGTTGATCATAAGCAGCAGAAATTTGACTCAAACGGTAGTGTGAAAATGGTAAATATTGCTATAGAAGATGAATTTGATGTTTAGTGGTGCGAGTTGGCGTACATGTGGATAATAGTTGCATATGCATGAGCCTATATTCGCTGTGTGTTGGTGGTATCCCTCTGTGTATGTGTGAGCCCCCCCCCTCTCAGTGAGTAGGCAGCGTATTACTTGTTTTGGTGCAATGAGCCAGGCCTTGTATTAGGCAGGTTGAGCTGGAGGGGAAATTCTGTAACACTTGACCTGTTTCACTGACTCATTTGTGTGGATGAAGAAAAGGAGGGAAAGAAAAGGAAGGAGAGAGCAAGCGAAGGGATTGGATGGCAGCACAAGTGGTTAGGGGTGATTGGAAGCATGAGTGACAACGGTCAAGAAAAGGAGGGAGAACAGCAGCTGGGGGTAGCCGGGCGGGGAGGGCGACATGAGATGACGGTGCCTTCACATTCCTGCTTTCTTACTTTCTCCGTCTCTGTGTCTTTATCTTTCATTCAGCAGCCTCTCTGGCAGGCCTGGCTGAGTTGCCCCTCTTCTTATTACTCAGCCCTTCAACCTTAAAGGTCAAAAGCAAAGACTTTGCGCTTTAAAAGTAAAGAATATCACATTTCTTTGTAACTACCTGGTGCTGTGCACGTGACTATGCATATGTGACATTCCTCCTTTTTCCTGTCTTTCCCGGTAAATGTAGTTGTTTTTTTAAAAAAAAATACTCAATGCCAGCTCACTGCATACATATTAATAGTGTGGTTTTTCATTTGAGGAGCTCAGCTGGTGGTCTCCTGCCTTGAAGGAAGACTTTAAGCTGTATAACTGCTTCACTGGCTACTTATTCTCACAGTGTCCTCTCCTTCCTTCTGTCCTCACATTCTGTGTGTGTGTGTGTGTGTGTGTGTGTGTGTGTGTGTGTGTGTGTGTGTGTTTATTTTCCTTTGCCTTTGGCTGTAATGAGTATAAAGTAGGTAAGAATGATGTATTAGAAATTGTTGAGGGTTCAACTGATCATTTTCAAGTGTCTTTTTTTTTTTTGCTTACCCTTTCTGATATCCAGCCATGCACATAGCTTTTTATCCAAGCATGTTTTTAAGTGTAGCCTGTTAACTATGCAGTACCTATAAAAACAGTTTATAGCTGTGTATTTCCCAGAGCACCAGGGCGATGAATCTTCAAAGATAGCTGAGTCTCTCAATGCAATTTTCATGTACAATTCACACCTAGAATTAACAAACTGGATATCTCAGCATCTGTCAGCGCAAGAAGGAAATGCATGGAGACCGCCATGTGATTTTCCAAAAAAAGAAAAAAAATATCAGACCCCATCTGGAGATGATGATCAGAATCAGCTGGGTGTGAAAGGCAAGCTGTGTCCAAAGTCCACCTCCTCCCAGTAATTTAGTCCTGCAGGCAAAGAGTTTACAGATTTCATTTGAATTGCACAGACCTCGTTCTGCAGCTCTCTCCTCTGGTTTTTTCCTATCAAAGGAACCCACTTTGGTGCGTATGACTAAAACTCAGTCAACACAAACTGTTCCCCCCAGATGGAGATCCTCTGCTTACCAAATAGAGCCAACAAAAGTTTTTCCTTCCCTCCCCTTTTCATAACAAGATCCACCTGTTTAGATCTCAAAAGAACTAACTGGCCAAAGTCTCCAATCAAGCCCTAGATTTTTAGACATGCAGGAGTAAAGTCATCCCTCAGACTAATTACAATATGCTCAAACGTTATTATGGATTTTTTTTTTTTTTCAGTTTTTTGTCCAGTGATGCCAAACTCATGTCGTCTAGCCCTGCTTTAAACACATTTCAGCTGTAGCTATAACATCTTTGCTGACAAGAGTTTATTGAGGAAATAATTATGCTTCCCTCGACCTGGGACTTGCCAGGTTTGTCAGCAAGTACAGCAGACAGTTTCATAATTTGCATACTGAGATTGATTGTGTGCATGTGGGCTGCATGGACAAAGCAAAACTGCTTATAAATACAAAACATCTAAACAAATGTAATGAACTGCATGTAATTATATAGAAATTCTAATGTTGTGCCTCATCTACAGATTTGCAGCTGTTGATGGCCAAAGAAACCCAAGAGGGTTATTGCAGAATGTGGCCAGATAAACCCAAAACTATCTCGCTGGTTAGAAATCGCTACAACTCCTGGAGCCTTTAATACTTATAGCGCTGAACTTTGTTGCCCCACCAGTGGATCAGTCATTCGAAACTCATGTTGTGCAGCCAAACATTGTTCTGACTCTTCGAAGTTTATTTCAAATGTGAGTGGAGATTCAAAAGTCTCCAGACATGCCAGGCTCGATATTCCTCACATGCCTGGAATTCAGAGGAGGGAAAAGATAAACGAAATGTCAGGCAGGAAGTTTTAAAGCCTTCAAGTTGCTTAAGGGTAAAATTATGCTTTAAGAAATTAAATCATGTGTAAGAGTTTGATATTGTTCCTCATTTTCCACTTCATTTGCAAATGCTTGTTTAAAAAAAAAAAAAAAAAGTAGTAAAAATGTGGAGGAAAAAAAATCCTCTCGTCTTGCTTCCTTTTCCTTCGAATCTGCTTTCATTACCCTCCTTGTCCCCGAATCTCCCTTGTCGCCTGCTCTGCCGCTGCTGCCACAACTGCGCAAAGTACAGTTGTAGCCTTTCAGTCCTGGTGTGACGGCTGGCGTGGCGACTGCTGGCTGCGAGCACGTCCGCTGGTAAAACGAGCCTCGCCATCAGTCGAAACAGAGCCTGGTGTTTGGTGACATTTAGCATTTTACTGCAAAAATTATGCATCAGTGTTGACATTCAGCCTTATGCATAAAATTCATGATGTATGTGGCACTTCCTGTAGGCATTGCAGCAGAAAGACGGGCGAGGAGTATGTCACAGCTGAGGCACAACATCCCCACGTATTGAGAATAGATCTCTGTTGTGCGTTTGCATATGTGCGAATGGACGAATAACATCCTCGTGAATCTAGATCATCAAGCTTTATGAATGATTTTAGGAGTCGTGTTTTTCGTGTTCTCTCCATTGTTGTCTCCATTATGGATTCAAGAATAACTCCCTGCTCCTATGCACACACACACGTACACGCACACCTCTCCCTGAGGTACTTCACTTTATTCATTCTTCGCAGATTAATTCCGGGACGACACTTTTTATGATCCCCAATTTATGTCAGCAGTCAGGCAGGCAGGCCTTCCCTCTCTGCTGCCTCTCCTCTTATCTCCTCTGCCTCATGTCTCTGTCTCCCTCTACATGTGCGCTCAATGAAACAATGGTACTTTCTAGTAACGAGCATAGAGTTTGTCAGGTTTTAAAAAGAAGAGGAAGACAAATGGAGGGAGGGACCGAGAGGATGTGAAGATAATGGGTTTCTGTGGTGATTAACATTCCAGAGTGGTGCATCAAAGAAAGTGTGACTGTCCTATTGTGTCTTTACTGACAGACAAATGAAGGGAGGTCTCGGCGCTGGTTTCTTCTGTGGCTCACAGGGTAATAAACATACCATGTCTAATCTACATCTCGGGTGCCGGGGTGTCTCTGTAAGTCTGAGCATCTCCGCGTGTACCTCTGTGTAAACTGAGAGTGACACATCCACCCTTTTCATCTTTTGAGAACAGAGCCACATTTATAAGATGCAGTCAGCGTGACGGTGAGTGAGCTCTCATTCTTTCGCCCGGTGAGTCAGACGGCGAGCTGACTAACCGGTCGTTCATTCTGTCAGTTGAGATCACCGGGTTCCCGGCACGCCGCTGTGACACACCTGTCACCTGGAGCGAGAGGAACCCGACCTATAGGTGTGTTTAACCAAAACCGGAAACGGGGTTCGGCAAGCCACTGTTCCATAAGAACTGACATTATTCCCGCTGAGTGAAAGCTGTTGACATGTAGGCATCACTGAAGTGTTGTGAAGTGCCTTGCAGAAAGGTTCGCCTTGCAAGTGTTGTTTTTCATTATTCGTTCGGGAGGCAGAGAAAAACCTACAATAGTGTTCATAAGTGACTCCATCAACCTCTTAAATACTCAGTCCAAACATATCCGTGACCCCTGCTTCGCTTGCGCTGTTATCCGTGATATCGCTTTAAAATAGCACAACAGCAATTACTCAGTCAAGTCATATATTTATCATCAGAAAATATAAATGTTTGGTCAACTTAATTTGCATCATCAGTATTTAATTACATTTTACGGTGCCAGGCATTAATCAGGACAATAATGATTCTAATAGCAGAAGTACATTAAAAAAAAAGGGGGAGTTGGCAAAGAATATAAAATGAACCTCACATAAACACATAAACAACTACAGTGAATTAATAGTTTTTAGTTTTGTTTTGGTTTTGAAACGGGTTAACCCTTTAAAGCCTGAAACATGACATCATTGCCAGATTTTTTGGGAAATGGAGTGGTTATTGAACATTCTGACAGTTTTTTAAAATTCATTAAATATTAATTTGCATTATGAATTTGCATATTTGAAGGTTTTTTTCCAATTTGCATCATGTTTGGTACATCTGAGTTATTAATATTATTTTTTTGTTTATTGCTTAAAAATGTATTTAACGATTTAGGTTTGTTGGAAAGAAAAACACATTGATTATGTAGAGGTCTCAAAAACTTGTGTATCAAATATGACATAGTGTTTAAGGGTTAAAAACATTAAAGTCTAGTCTAAGCTCAGAGGGTTCCTTGTTAGTCTATTAGGACCACATATTTTAATTACTATTTTAAACTTTAACAAACTAGTTACCTGTTCATAGTTAGGATTCATACACCTGTTTATCACTGGTACACTCAACTATTGTTCATTACAGCCGATCACATTTCAACAACTCAAAGCATTCAGGCATGAAGATGCATTCAAGTCATCCTGCTGAACTTCAAATTGAGCGTCAGAATGGGGAACAAAGGTGATTCTCAATCTAGCATGGTTGGTGCCAAACGACCGGGTCTGAGCATTTCCTAAACTTTTCCCACACAACCATCTCTTGACTTTACAGGGAATTGTCCAAAAAATAGAAAATATTCTGTGTGTAGCTGTTCTCTGGGCAAAAATGCCTTATTGATGCCAAAGGTCAGAGGAGAATAGCCAGAGTGCTTTCAAGCTGATGGGAAGGAAAACAGTAGCTCAAATAACCACTTGTTGCAAGTCTCTCAATGCACAACATGTCGAACCTCGAAGCAGATGGGCTACTGCAGTGGAAGACTACACCGGCTTACAGTGCTGTCAGCTAAGAAGAGGAAACTGTGGCTACAGCTCACATAGATTCATCAGAACTGGACTTTCTGCTACACATTCAGATGGTAAACATGAAAGCATAGATTCATTCTAACTTGTATCAGCAGTTCAGGCTGCTGCTGGTGGTGTAATGGTGCAGGGGATATTTTCTTGGCACTCTCTGGGCTCCGATGCACCAACTGAGCATCGTTTAAACACCACAGCTTACCTGAGTATTGTCCCTGATTATGTCCATCCCTGTCTGACCAGTGTAATTGTCTTCTCATGGCTGCCTCCAGCACGAAGTTCAAATTATCTTAATTGGTTTCTTGAACATACCAGTGAAGTTATAACGAGTACTCAAATGGCCTCCACAGTTTCCAGATCTCAGTCCAGTAGAGCACGTCTGGAATGTGGTGGAATGATCTGATCATGGACGTGCCGCTGAGAAATCTGCAGCAACCGAATGATGCTGCCACGTCAATATTGATCAAAATCCTTTAGGAATGTTTGCAACACCTTGTTGAATCTGTGCCACGAAGAATTAAAACAGTTCTGATGACCAAAGTTGATAAAACTTTAATGCTAGCAAGGTATACTTTGTGAAGTGGCCAGTGAGAGTATACCTTATATTGCCCCTTGGGGATAAATAAAGTCTCTCTGACTGATAACCAAACTTGCCATTTAGGTATAACATTCAGGAATAGCAGCTTTAGTAATATCAGGGCAGTGGACACATTGTTTTATGCCTCTTTAATTACTCTAGTACAAAGAAAATGGAGATGGAAAGAAAATTAAAAGGCTTTGGGCTAAAAAGGGTTAATAGAGTTAACGTCTGTGTTTCAGTGTCTTCTGAGTTCAGTTGTAAAAGATGATTGCAATAATAATCAATTCTCTAAACTTGACATTGATTAATGTGATTTTAAGTTGCCAGAAGACATTTTTGAGCCTTTTGAAATAATCTGGATTTTTGCACTCGTTAGCGATGAAATTCAGTCTGAATGAGAGCCAAGTCACACATAAACGACAGAACTTGGGGTGTAATGAATCAAAGTTTGTGCTAGAAAAAGCAACGATCTCTTGAATAATTTTGTAACTTGGAGACCCATCTTTTACAGACCTTTTTTTTTTTTTTTTTTTTTCTTCTTTTTTTACACAGCAACAGCCTCCATCTCGTAAGCAGCTACAAGAAATGTACATCAATATTTCTAGGCTGTCTTGTGTGACCTGCCCTCTGCAGGTCATGCACTGCTTCACAGATGTGTTAAGGGCAGTTTTGTTGACTTGAGCATCCAAAACTTTTTTTTTTGCTTTTGTTTTTGGTCTTACTTGTATGCTTTGGGTCACTTTCTGCAGCTTTAAGGCTGCCCTGAGGCAGCACTGAACCACAATGCTCCCTCCACCATGCTTCACTTAGATTTAGGTTCACTTAAATTTAGGTCTACAATGCCTTCACACATGGCTTAGAGTGCATTTTTTCCCAAAAAAGCTGAAGTTTTGTTGACAGTACATCCTTCCTGAAGTGTTGAGGACCACACGGAAGTTTCATAATGGAAACATGAACACAGATTTGAGGAAAATGTAAGGATTTCTGTAGATACTGCTGTAAGTGGTGGCTTCTTCTTACCTTTCTTGTTCAATAGCAACAGTCCTTAATCTACAAAAGGACAAACGGGGGGGATTTAACATCTACATAAGGCTTTCTTCTGAGGCCCTCTAAAAGTTATGATTGGAACAAAGGTAACAACCAACGAATCTTTGTTCAGAAGGGCAGACTTTCTTTGTGTGCCATTATTTATAGCACCTCTGTAACCCACACTTTCAATCTCCTTAATTATAATTCCTAACTCAAAGTCACTTTTTGCCGACGTTCCGCAAAAGAGGCTCAGTTGTTCAGCCTGCACAGTAAATCATTTCTCACTGTGTTATATATAGACATGAAAAGTACATCTCATGGTTTAGTCAAGCTGTGTTTGTCTAAAATAGTTACATAGATGACCACATTTTCCCACTAGTCAATGCAGAAACTCTGGTAATTCAAAAAGCTCCCAAACTTTTCCTTGCGACTGTACACACAGATCAGGCTTGGGGGTTTGTTATTGGTATTCCCTCCGCTTTTCTTGCTGGATATGGGCCACAAATGCCTAGCTAATCAGGTAGTCTGTCTGGAGATTGCTCGTGGATTCACAGCTAAGATCAGTTGATTCTCCCCAGTCCCCGACTTTGATCCTAATGTCTCATCCGCCTTCAGATCAAAATGTACATCCGACTTTCCCCTGCTGTTCCGCTGCGCTGTGCATACACCCGCACACAGTCAGGTGTGCTTTGAAAGCTAAGCAGGGCAGACACATTTTTGAGCTAAGTTAAGCCAGGGATTAAGGAGAAATTTACTGCCCATCTAGGTGTGTGTAATGGTATCTATTTTTGACTCTGCCTTCAGAGAGAAATGCCTGGTTTTCCTCAGAAAAGCATCAAAACCTCTTGCATCATCCCTGGCTCTCACTCCCTCATTTCACACAGGTGCTTTTGTAATCCACGCACACTCACAGACGCTCGGAGAACACACTGTCTCCTCTCTCTATTTACGAGCATTTCATTTGTGAGTGTTTGTGTATACGTCGTTTGCACATGTGCTGTGTGCGTACACGCATGTGACTGTGTTGGGTGTGTACGCGTCCCTCCTCTCTTCTTGCGTGCCTAACTGGCTCTGACACATCTGTGGCTTTTCCAGGCGAATAAGGGCCGGTGCCAAACTGCCAAGAAATCAATGCAACAGACTCCACTCTCCTCCTCTTCCCTCATCTTCCTCCCTCTTGCTGCTTCCCGAGTCTGCCCCCCTCTTTCTCTCTGTCTCTGTCCGTCTCTGTCTTTGCTCTCGTCTTTCTTTCTTTTTTTTTTCCCTCCTCCTTTCTTGCTCCGAGCCCTTATTAAAAATGGAGCGAGTGTGTGCTGCATATTTAAAATGGTCATGGATGGATTTAAACGGCTGATGGTATTTAGTGTCTCCTTAGGGAGCTGCTATGAGCCCTTAAGCTGACTCCTCTGACTGGAGCCTGACTGACTGGTGAGCACACACTAAACCTCTAATAATGACTTGTGTACACACAGTCAGCCCTGCACACGCAACCACGCACACACCGGCAGGCTCGCACGCGCTCCCATTATAGCACACCCTTCCTAGTATTGAAAAGGACGCTGGTCACGTCTGTTCTGCATGGAGTAGGTGCATTTGCAGAGTGCATGCAGTAGAATGTGTGTGCGCAGGCTCAGCGGTCAATAACTCATTAGTTTGGCTTCTTTGATGTAGCCCTGTGTAAATGTTTTAACTGTATTTGAAGACACCCTTAAGAGTTTACAGGCATGTCTAAGTGTGTGTGTGTAAAATGCGAGTCTGGGTGTGTGTGTGTGTGTCTTGACAGCCAGAGCTGATGTCACACTGAGCCTCTTCAGGTCGAGCAGCAAGTGTTTCTGTCATGTTGTCTTTCATGCTAGCTTGAATTTGGGCTCCAATCTGCTCCTAAGTGTCCTTCACTGAAACACTATTGATTACCCCCACGCGTGCTCAAACAGTGAACATAAATTCTGCTGATGTGAAACACACAAACACGCGGATCAACAGACACCCCCACAGAGAAGGGGAGGGGGGGAGCAGGAGCGTCTTAACAGGCGACATTCTGCGATGGGGGAGTTTTATACGCGTATGAATATTCAGACAAAAGAGCATTTCCAGTAACTAACCTGTGCCTGCAACCATTCTGGATTTGGAACGATGAGCTCAGCATCATAGTCTTCTGTGCGTTCACTGTGTGGCAGATGAGAATGTAGATTTATTCATTACTGATGCTGCGAGGGTTTTTTTTAAATAGTGGCTACTTGGTGTAATGTTGTTTGATGTATGTAGAGCCGTTTGTATCTTTCATCCATGACATGTGAGGGTTAAAGCGTGTCTGTAATGTGAATATTTTGATCTCTGCTCATGCATTAGAGAGTGCATCAATTTGGATATTGGCTGTTGGCACTTGTCTTTTTTTTTTTTTTTTTCCTCATACAGAGCTTTGACACGTGTGCCTCCCAGCATGCTTGCCTACGTTTATTTGTATTTGCATGTTAAAAGATGCAGGGCAGTGAATTACAGCTGTGCTGCTGTGCGACTTACTATTGACTGAGCTCTAAACACTAGACACAGTGATGATGACCTTTGAGGATTCTCCCAGCAGTGGCAGAAATCAAAGGAGGTACACATTTCTGGTTTCCAGTCACAGTTTATTTTCACAGATTTACACAGAAGCTCAGACTTTCTTGGAAGTGCATGGATGCACTGAGCGAGTGTGTGTGCGTGCGCGTAGGCTTCGTGCCAGAATATTTGTTGCGTCCTTTTTACCATGCATAAATCAATAGCACTCTATGCCAAACAGCCAATCAACCACATTTAAACACTAATGAAACCATTCTTTATTGCCAAATTGAACTGTGAATGTTTTCTTCTCCACCTTCCATCTCTTCTGTGTTCTATTGTTTCTGTGTCCACTGGCTCCCAGTGGCAATGCATAACTGAATGGCAAAGTGGGAAACGTCTTTCTTAATGAGCATTTGAATTCAGGTTCGTCGAGAGCGCAGTTTTTGTGTGTCTCGACACCTCGCATTGTTGTGGTTTCTCTCCAGGGGCACTGGATGAAGAGGAAAGTGAATGAATGTGGAGAGCACGCAGAACCATTATGGCTCTGTGTGTCATTAATCAGTAGCTGATGAGAGGCCGTTTGAGGGAGAGATGGAGCCTATTACTGCTATGGCACTCTCAGGACTGTGCGCGAGGCTCTTTTAGGCTGCCTATTTTGCGGTCAACAATACACCAGGTACAAACACGGTAAACAACACTCGAAAGGAAATCATTATTCCAGCCCAACAGAAAAAAAAAATACAACAAATTCTGCAAAGGGATCATTACTTTTCTATGTTATCAAGCTGAAAAGAGGAGAACGTTTGGAACTTTACTTGTTCCACGCATATTTTTTTTCCCTCCTCGTTTTCCTTTCCCTCCTACACGTCCTCAGCATCTGCTTCTCCACCCTCCAGATTGAATCTTCTATTCTCTCAGAGCTCTGTGTTTTTTCCTATATGTTCTACACTCTATTCCCTCCTTCTCCATCTCTGTCTCTTCTTCTCTGAGCGTTGTTTCCTTTCTGGTAGTCTGTGTGAGGAACTTGGTAGGAGGGCGACATGAAGCGCACTCGCTTGTGAGTCAGCGAGAGTTGAGAGAATTGAACGAACTGACTCTCCCAATACTTTAGAGAGAGATGGAGGGAAGGGAGCAGTAGCCAAGTCCTCGACGTTACATTCCCCCTTGTTATATGTTCCACTTTTGCACAGCGGGCTGCTGAATGGATTGCAGTACACAGAGGCTATTACAGTGAAGCATCCTGGCTGTAGGGGAGAAATCTAAGAGGATAGTTTGAGGTTTTATGTGTGGCTGAGTGGGGTGGGTAATGAGGTGAGAGTCCCTTCTAGCCAGAGGTTAGCAGTGGTTACGAGGGCAGGTAAACATACCAGCTGCTTCTGACTGCCTGGCCTCAAGGCCACGGTGACACTGGTGGAGGAAGCGAGAGTGGGGTTGGGAGGGTGGAGAGCAGAAAAAGCAGGCCAGGAAGATGGATGGGAAGCCTAAAGGCATCGTGAGGCAAACTAGGTGGCTGGATATTCTCAGATTGCAACATTTACTGTAAGTTACAGTATATTCTCAGGCTTGATGGGTTCCCTTCCAGGCGTCTGTTTCCATCACAGCTGTTGCTTATGTCCCTTTCTCTTTGTAATATATAATATTATGTAATGTAAGAGGTAGTTAATATCCTGGTTGCGGTCGCATTCAGGAAACGCACATTTTTGTGTGTCACATTTAATAAAAATGCAGGAAACCTGCAGCTGTTTATTTAGAGCTCTCGATTGTCTCACTTTCAGGAATATTTGGACTTTTTTTTTTTTTTTTTTGTCAAATATGTTTATTTGCTTCCTTGCTGCAAATTAAACATCAGGATCAAACAGATTTCAAGAATCCGTGCCAAGCATGGAGCTGCAGGGACAGGATGTGATGTGCTTAGCTTAGCGTAGAAAGGGGAGAATTAACTTGAACAGTCCTCCTACTAGAAAAACCGGTAGGACATATAACATGCTCAAGCTGTGCCAGTCACTACAAATGTTAGTTTGTTTTGATTTTTCATGCCACGCTGAAGCATTTCTCAAAGTCTCATCATCAGGTGTTGAACAGAAGTGTCGGTCAGTATGTGTAGGCGACTGTGTTTATTAGTTAACGAAGAATAAATGTAAATGAGCCACAGCCTTCCAGACTAATTTGCATCTGTTGTCCCTGGTTTTTAAATTAAAATTGGATTTCTTGTTTTAATGGTATTTGTTTTCTTAGTTATCTTTTTAAAGTGGCCATACAGGTGTGTGTACACCACCCCTTTATTGCTCAAATATGTTGTCACAGTGTTGCCACTGGACGAGGGTAAAGATTGGCCTCAGTTACATAAACTCACCACTGTTGTGGTCTCATAGGCAGATATGTATGTGGATGTATACGAGTAGTTGCTTTACCCTCTTCATCTGGTGCCCCTGATCGCTCATTAAAGTGGCAGGTATCACTATGGTTTACTACCAAAAAAAAAAAAAAAAGCCTCTGACTGTTTCTAAAAGTACTTTTGTAGCATTTTTCTTTTGTGCCACCTAGCGCTGTTCATAGTAATTAGTAAGTCTTCAGAGGTGTAATCAGATTCTTTTTTTAACCTTCAGACGGAGATGATTTCATGCCTCCTCCGGTCTTTATGCTAATCGCTACCCAGCTCTACAAGTAACACGCAGACATGACAGTGGTATTGATCTACTCATCTTAACATCAGCCAGAAAGCAAAAACTGATTAAACCGTTCCTTTAAAGTGAATATCAGAAGGCCAGTTTAGTGATTATGGTCACTTGTGTTCCTTTTTGTTGTATAAATGTATCTTTTTCCTCTTCTGATGTGATGCAGAATGTAAATTCTGAGATGCAATCTGAGTTACAGCAGATATCATGATATCATTATAATTGCGCTGCAAAACTTCTAATGAAAGTGCAAGCGCTAAAACTAATGGTATGTTAAATATCCAACATGTAGAATTTTAATAGGGCCACTTTGTTTTTGAGACAGTAGTGTAATGTATCATAATTGCTTTAATGTGTTGGATTTTTGAGAGTGCTAAAATCTACAAAATTATGTGCTCCCATCGACGTAATGGCAAACTGACCTGTGCTTTTAGAGCACTTGTTACTCTTCTGTTAAGTATCTGCTTGCTGTTTCCAGCTCTACCTTTTACCTCCCACCTTTTCTGTGTGTATATGTGTATGAGCGAGAGAGAGAGAGAGCGCGAGCGTGTGTGTGCAGGAGAAACGGTGTGTTTGTAGTACAACATATCATTCATGTTCTGAGTGGACAGCAACATTTGGCTAATGCAGCCCCGCTTTCTCTGCTGGCTGGAGTCGACCACCTCGGTGCCAGCGCAAAGTGGACTGTAAATATTGACGGGGAGATGGCAAGAGGAGAGCGGCGACCTTGTCAGGAAGAGAAGCAAGGAAGGAGAGGCAGAGGGAATGATTGAGGCACGGGAAGAAAGCGAGGGGGGTGGAGAGAGAGGGAGCGACAGAAAGAAGAGATGGAGATGCCTTCTCCCAAGGCAACCGAGTGTGCTTTGATGCACTGTGGCAGGGAACACACTGTGTCCCCAGAGAGGGAGAGCAGCATCTCTCTCACACACAAAACACACACACACACACACACACCATGCAGAGTTATCACATTAACCACGACACAGCTTTTTAAAATGTCAAAATGCACAGGCACACTTGGAAGACGCTTACACATACACACAAACGCAACATGGACACTTAATGTACATCAGTGACGTGAATTTAATCCTCAGACAGTCTAAATGCGCAAGGTTGAGCTCTGGGAATCACAGTAGATTAGAAATGACCAGCATTACTGATTTGCCCAATCCAAAAACCCCTGGCAACAGCATCGCAGACACGCACGCACGCACAGACACGCACACACATAAAATTCAGTCAGCGTTTCCTTCAGTCAAATCAGTAAAGTCTGTCCTCCCTGAGCCATTCGGCTGGTTGTGTTGTCCGAACAAGCACAATCAATTTGATGTGATTTGTTTTGTGTTGAAATGAGTTGTAATGGCATCATGAGTGCAGTGAATAGCAAATGACAGTGATGGTGATTGTGGTGGTGGGTGTAGTAGGTCTTCAACTGCTGGGAAATTCATGTCAGAGGTAGCTGCAACACTCAACACTGTAGCACTTGCGTTGATTGTGAATAATTTAAGTGCGTGTGTGCAGGTCTAAGTGGGTGTGCGCGTTTGTGTGTGTGTGTGTGTTCAGGCCTGCAGCTCATGTATGTGCCCTTTTAGCATAGCCACTAGCTGTACTTTATTCTCCACCTTTGTTGTTTCACCTCTTTGCCTCATTCTGCTCCTGCCCCTCCTCCTCCTCTTCTTGTCTTCATCTCCCTCCATTCTGCAGTTATCTGTGCACCTGATCGTTAGGTTACTGTATTACCAAGTGTATACACAGATCAGGCTGAATGAATGCCCGATAGATGGATAGGGTGTGTGTTTTACCAAGTTACCCCAGAATCTAAAGGGTAGGATTTCACTTTTCTCTTAGTGAGCAATGAGATTACATGCACTGTTCTTTATCTTAATCTCTTTCAGAGGCCATCCATTCATTCCGTCCTAATCTCATCTCCAGGCTCTCTGCTCTGACCGTGGTAGCCTTGTGTTTTTCTATGCCTGCTGGGACTATAGCCCTGTCTCTCATCTGAGTTCAAAAGGGTCGAATTTCAGCCGATACCCGTTTGTCTCATTACGCTGAAACTTTGCATTAAGGGCAAGCTTTTTCCTGAAACTTAAGTTTCCACTGACATCTTAAAAACAACAAAGGCGAACTCACAGAAAAGAGAATTCTAAATCAAATGTTTTCTCCTTCAAAGGCATTAATGGTGGCGCGGTGATCAAACGCTGAGAATTTATATAGTTAAATAGACATTTTTCACTTTGCTAAAAAAGCATGCTGCTGTTTGACTTGAAATATTGGAGAGGGTAAAAGCAGGGGGAAGATGATGCACAGTGAAAATTCACAAGCGGGACAATCCCGCAGCATTACTGCCACATGGCCAAGGCTACGTCAAGCTGAGCCAACAGGCAGCCTCGGGCTTTGGATATTTTGGTCAACTGTCCCTTTTTTGTTTCTTGTTTTTAAAGGCAAGCCAGCCCATTAGGAATGAATCTGATCATTAGCTACACTAGGATTGTTTTTTTGTAGTGACAAATCTGTTAAGCCAAGACCAACCGTATTTTTATCTGAATCTTTTCTTCAGTGGATATGAAGGATTTCAAGGTTGGTTAGCAGGCATTCAGTGAAGTAAAACTTGTGTAGGTGTGTGTTTGGTGTGCCTGTGTTGCACCGATTCGCTGAACAGGTCAGGGAGGGTAATAAAAACAGGCTTATCTCTACTCGTTAGGCACAGGAGATAAGAGATGCAGAGGGAGACGCTGCAGATTTGTGCTGTCGTAATACAGGGCCAGACGAGCGAATCCCAAATTGCGCCGCCAATGGAGCAGGATGACAGGAAAGGGGGGATGATGGGAGTGAAGGATGGATGGAAGGAGAGGAGGCATAGATAAATGCAACAAAAGCCCAGCCTGTGTGGGGAAGTGGAGGATAGGCCAGCATGTTAACCTTAATCCCTTCAGGGAGAGGCGTAAACACACAGGAAGAGAGAACAAGGGATTGAGTGGAAAAGAGAGGGATGTGAGATCTTTGTCTTCCTGCTCTCCCCTTTATCCCCTCTGTGTGTGATCAGCCAGTTGCAGGCAGCAGCCGGGAAATCCCTCTGTACTTATCTGAAGCCAGCCTCTTAATCACAGCCCTCATCTCACTTGGCTCTTCCTGCTCCCTCTTTCTCTTTTCCTTTTTATTCCCCTCTCCTCACCTTCTCACTGTCATTCTCCCAATACTCCACTTTTTGGACTGCGCCATCTCTCCTTGACTCATCTCTCACCGAATCCTCTTTTGCTGACTACTCGCTCCACATTTCGGCTTTCCAGACAGTGACTCACTTGGACTAAGTTTTTAAGGAGAGCTGATCTGCCTCCCGAATTTTTTTTGTCGCACACACTCCAAAGCATTTTGAAATGGAAATAAGAAAAGAACAAAGGTGGAACTGAAAAAAATCAAATCTAGCCACTAGCTGCAGAGCTGCAGCTGGGATTCATCCATGCATCCTAAAGCTCAAGAGATTCTGGTGGTATTTTCAACTTGCTGAAGTAGGTCTGCAGTAATTTCAGGCAGCTCCAGCGAACCATCCAGCCACATCTCCTCTTCCGTCACTCCTACTCCTCCCCCTCCTCCCGTGTGCCCAGTGGGAGAGTGGTGGTCTATGGTTGAGTGGCTGGCCAGGCAGGCATGTGTGAGCAATGGAGGGCTCACATATAGGAAAGGGATAGATGTCTATACGACTGGATGGTCCCTGAATTGATCCGCTCACAGGAATGGAGCTGACCTTTAACTGAGTTTGCACTGTGGACCATCATCTCCTTCAACAAAACAAACAAAAAAACACACCACATGGTGTGTTGGATGAGCTCTTCTCTGCCTCGGGGCTGCTCTCCACTCAAATTAATTTGATCATATTTTGTGCGCGCTGGGTTTTTGTGTCTAATTTTATTTTAAAATATGTATGTTGATGTGTTTTTGTGTACGTGTGTGATGTTTGTTTGGAAAGAAAAGCGAGGGGGGTCCCAAAGGGCACATGGCAGACCAGCATCTCACTGTAAATACATCATCCTGAGTGACAAGAATGCAACACAGGATGTCAACTGTTTCTTAAAACAATGCCTTGTGTCGGTACATTTTTTGTGTGCATGGGCGTGCGCCTTATTTGTGTGGGTAATAGCTCGTCTGGTTGGATGTCCTTGGCGAAGAACTGCACAGATTTAAACAGGGCCAGCAGAAGTACAGTGTATACGTGCACACACACACTCTCTCGCTGTCTCTGTCTGCAATATTTCATTAGCGCAAGACATGGCTGGTGTCCAGGGCCGACACAGAGGGCACGCTCTCAAGTCAACTCATTCACACACAAACACTGCACCTCAATCCTTACAATTGGCCTTTTCCTGCAGCTTTTTCGCCTCCATCTAAGGTTATCTGAAAGGAAGGAACAGGCTCCTACCTGAAACCTGCTGAGTAAAAATGGCATTGGTGGGATAATGACGCCTGTGAGATAAGGCAAAGCAGAAAGAGGCGGCTCTATAGCGGTTTGAAGGAAGGGGGAAAAAAATATCCCAGGAGCCAAAAATGTAGAGGGAGGTGTGACAAAAAACAGATACGGCGGTGGAATGAGGAAAGACTAACACAAAATACTGGGGAGATGAGGCAGGTTTCAGGTTTTAAATGAAAGAGTCTGTGCTTTGGTGTTACAGAGACACAGCACCACCATGTGGCAGTTTGTATGCACTGCATCGAGGTGATTTTATGCGATTAGCTGAGATGTTTCCTGCAAAGATGTCAGCTGCAGCAGCTGAACCCTGGTAAGACCTGAATGCCTGCCAGTATGCCACATCCAGTCCCCATCTGTGTTGTCTGAGATTTCATCAAGGCTCCCTCGTCTTTTTATTGTTCTGCGCAAATCATTTTTCCTTTCCCATTAAATGAGAAATATTCCCACTGACTTTGAAAGTGTCACAGTAAAATGTTCCCCTTCTCCTTTGTTCAGCCCTCATAAAATAAAAAAAATTGAAGTAATTATTTAGCATTGTTAATTTTACTGGTATAAAATCTGTTATATGGCTGAGCTAAAGCAAAAGTATGTTTTACAAGCTTGGGACACTTTTAAGATTCAGAGTATTGCATGAATAATTAGGTTTAATTTCCCGCAGCCTGCCCTAAATTGTCTCTCCAGCAATAGTAGCTCATTGTTCTTTTCTCCTTATTACAGAAGAACCCTTGTTTTGTGTGAATTTGAGTAATAAATACAAAAATTGAAATGTATATTTCTTTTCAGTGCATTTTAAGGTACAGGGATGAATAGACTTCTTAATGCTTGTAGGGAATGAAACCATGTGTGAGCACCGTGGCAGTTTGTGTCCCCTCCAGAAGGAGAACAACTACTTTAGATGCATTGAGGGCACCACATGTTGGTTTTGCTCCCAAGATGTGAGGAGTAGGAGTCTTTGCTCCAGAAGTAATTACAAACAATAGAAAACTTTGTACCCAGCAGAATAAATCCAAACAACATAATTAACTGATTTTATTTATTATTTCTTTAGAACCCGTTCGTTTCATCTTTAAAGGGCTTCCTGCACTTACTGATTGCTGTGCTTTCGATACTGCAGGTCCAGCGCTCATATTTAATTTGACACTGTAACGTATGCTATCTGTTTAAAAAAGAAAAACACGGCAAAAGCAGGACTGCAAACTGTGTCGATGGCACGCTGATTTATTTCTTTTAATAAATGACAGCCTTTATTAAATGTTCACCACAATTAAAGAGTATTAAGAGGGAGGAAACCCAAAGAACGTGTGGGGTCAGTGATTTTTAAGATGATGAGCTCAGCTGTGTAATGAATAACAGGACGAGACATGATTATCAGGTCACATTTGTACGCGTGAAAGAATGGGGAATTATTTGAGGAGGTATTCAAAGTAGACTATTGTTAGAAGTGAATCGTAATTAGAGGGCTAACAACGTTCAATCATGACCCTTCCAATTATTAAGACCAGAGTTTGTTCTCATCAAATGAGCTTCAGATCCTCTTTGCCCTTTACCACCTCCTCATTAGCATAATCCCCTGGGAATGCGAGGGATAATGAGCTGGGCTGCACCTTCAGTAAACACGCACTGCGTGTGCGCACTTCGTGCTTCATGCTCAGCGTGGTCATGGTTCATTAGAGGAACCGCTGCACGACTCTGCTGGTTCGACTTAATCAACCATGTGACTCGACACTCTAATCAAGACCCCGTCTGTACTTTACAGTGTTACACCTAGACACAGACACACACGCGTCTCTAAACTCTTCTTCACTGATTAGTCTCTCCGTCTTTTTTTTTAATTATAAAGCAACTCTTAGTGATCGTGTTGACAATGTGAAATAACTTCATTTATCTTACTTACAGCCTTGTAGTACACGAGTTCTAATTAATGTTAATGTTGTTAAGTCAGTTGTTCCCAAACTGAGAGGTGGGACTCGTTGAAAACAAATAGGAGGAGAAATATTGGAGTGGGGGGAGCGCACAGATCATTGCACAAAAATATTTCTCCTGGCTTTTTTTTTTTTTAAAGTTTATTTATTTGTCAGGGACCATGAACAAAAACATTAATCTCAGAGGAGAAGGGATGTATTGTACCAGATTTAGCTACCAGCTAATTTCCATCTGCAAGTCTCTAAGTCTCCAGGCAGGTAGACACGATGCTAAATCTGAAATACAAATCATATCCAAGGTACTAGATACAAATAGCGTGATATGATAGAGCATCCGCACGCAGCTCAACAACCCCCTGGCCCTACTCCAATCCCACAAACACACATCATAAAACACTCACACATATATCCAACACCCAGACTAACCCATCAGTGTACATGCATATTATAACAATCAGGCTGCTATAGAGGTTTTAAAAACGCTTCATCTAATCAATGTTGACTCATTGACGTTTGTTCTCAGTGTTGAATAAATTACAGGGTCACTGACTTTACTATTCCCGCAGCTCTTAGCTGCTTCCCATAGCTGATGCCTTCTTATCACATCTATTTATTGGCTCTGAGCAGCTGCAAGATAGCAAGTAAGAACACCAGGAGGTTACCAATCCCAGAAACAGAACAACACCAGTTTAATGATAATTGCTGGTTTTTCTTTTTTCTGTTTGAAATGAAAGAGAACAAGTCATTCAGTCTAAAACACCCCTTAACCTCCATGTTTCCATATTTGGACGCATCCTCCTGCGGTAGGCGATAACCTCTTAAGTTAGTCTAGAAGCTTAAATAAGAGTTTTATGATAGTTCAGGTTTGGGAAGGTTTAGATCTTTTTTTCTTTGCTCCCATCATGATTTCTATGGCTGCTCATGTGCTTTGTTACTTTAGCATAAACACATGTTGTGCTGAGACACTTGTTTTAATATTTCAGAACATTTTGAAAAATAAAAGTCAACTCTGGGTCATTAAAAAAATCTTTCTTGTTGTAGTTGTAGTAACAGCAGTCTCAAAATAAAATATGAGCGCTACAGGTGCTGAGTGGTTGATTTTTAATTTTTTTTCTGTGAGATTGTGCGCCCTCAAAGTATGAGAAGGGCAAGACCAATTAATCTGTTTTTGCTGTGCACTGAAATTTGAGTGAGAGATCAAAAGAAGCATTTGAGGAGAGGGATCAGACTTTCAGCTTTTATTCTCTGATATTTACATCTAGAAATGCTAAATAGCACATTTTGCATCAAATCACCCAGTTTTTCAAATGATCCTAAGTATTGGAACAGAATGTTGTTATCTAAACTAATCTCAAAAATACTCGACATTTGGTTGTAGTTCTTCTGCTCACAACAACTGCATCAAGCCTACAACCCACAGATATTGGTTATGCCTTTCAAGGGGATCTTTCAGTAGTGCAGTAGTTGTCTGTCTTGGAGTGTTTCATCTTTTATTCTTGTCTTCAGGGTGTGAGATATGTATTCAGTTGGTTTTAAGATCTGGTGATTGCCTGGTCCAGTCTTAAACCTTTAATTTGTTAGCCCTAATGAAGTCTTGAGCTGAGGTGGCAGCGTGTTTTGGATCACTGTCGTGCTGCAAAATATAGTTTCTCCCGATTCATTTGGATGCATTTCTCTGTAAACTACCAGACAAAATGACAAATGTAAACTTCTACATTTATTCTGCTGCTACCATCATCAATACAAATGACTGAGCCTCTTCCGGAGGCTGTCGCATTTAATGATGGTGGAAAAAGACCCCAGATGGAGACTCGTGAATATGCAGGGATTTTATGAATCCAACTCTTTATTGAAGGCAATCTGAATCCAAACGGAAACTCGGGAACATAAGGAAAACACTGGAAACTAGGGAACTACAGAAATCACAATGCTAGGCTACGGGGAACTGTTGGAAAACAAGGACCAGAGAAAAAAAAGGTAAAAGAAACAGGTGACATGACAAAAGGCTACAGAGAGGAATGGGTTATAAACACACACGAGGGCGCTAAACACAGATGGCAAAGGCTACCAAAATAAAATGAGGAAATAGCTAAATAGGTGAACAGCAGGCAAAATATGGGTAACAGTAAGGAAGCAGGGAGGAACATAAACTCAGTATCAACTGTAACAAAAGCACAATTAAAATAAACTGGGAGCACCAACCACTTCTAAACTGAAAACAAATAAAGAAATGACAAAACTCAACATGTTGGGTAAACGGCCATAATAGAAGCGAGCCCATGGTACAACTTCCACCATGCTTCTCAGACGAGCCTGTATGTATGAGCAGATCCCTTCGTTCTCCATACTTTGACCTTTCCATCGCTTTGGTAGAGGTTAATCTTTGTCTCATCGGTCCGTAGAAGCTTTGTTGCAGAATTATTGTGACTCATCTCTGTACCTTCTTTATAAATTCCAGTCTTGCTTTCAGCTTTCTTTAATCTTGATGAGTGGTTTGCATTGCTGTTCTCAGAGTCTCCTTCACACAGTAGACTGTGATATTTCCATCCCTGCTCGGTGGAGGTCATTCACAATGTTATGGACTGAGTGGAGTGTTTTTCTGCCATTAGTTGTTGTTTTTCCTTGAATTACCAGTTTTCTCAGCTCCAGAATGTCCAACTTGACTGGCTTTACTGTTCCAGTACTTTTTTTGTGAGGTGGTGGGGTGCTTTTTTTTTTTTTTTTTTTTTTTTTTTGCGTTTGTGCTATGTTAAGCTATCCAGTTGCTTTCAGTGACTTAATATTTATTCAAAAATAATGGAGTGGTAATCTAACACAAAGCTAAAGATTTACTCCTCGTTTTTCTCTTGTAAAATTCTCTCCATTTTTACCTGTTTTGTTCTGTTTACAAGTTATTTAAAGGGGCAGTGAGCCTGCATATCACACCTATCTATATTATTTTGGACAGTCTGGAAAATATCAGCGATAAAAATGTCTGCCTTCTCTTGAATATAATGGAAATAAATGGCACTTACCTTGCAGTACTCAAATTTGAAAAACTCAGCTGCCGTGTCTCTTCACAAATCATGACCTGCAGTTTCATGCAGGAACTATTTTTATTGGCTCAAACCCCTTTAACCTCATCACTGCAGAATAAAACACTCATCTAGTCATTAGGAGAGGTTCGTGTTCATCACAGCGTGACAAGATGTAAACATTGATGCTGTCTGCCCCTCTACAACTGGGCTGTAATGCTAGTTTGCTGCACACTTTTGATCGGGGGGTGTAGACTAGAGGTAGAAAATAGTTCGTGCATAAAAAAGACCACAAAAAGATTCTTTAAGTAAATGCTGCTGATTTCTGGAAAGAGACACTGCTGCTGAATTTCACTAGGAGCAATTTGTGGACCCCATAACAAAGTGGTTTTATTTTATTTTTATGTATTTTTTTAAGAGTAGAAAGGTTTTTGGTTTTTTGGGGTTTTTTTTTTTTTTTTTTTACACACAAGTGGGCAATTAGTAAAACCAAAAAAGATGCTAGATGGATAAATAGGAATATAGTCTACTGGGAAAAATGTGTAAATTTGATTTGGGGGTGAACTCTCAATCTCTGGTGCAACTGTTAGAAGGCGGCATTATTGAAAGAAAGAGGGCGTTCATGCCATCTGTAGTCTGGTCTAATCGTATTTGACATATTAATAATATTTTTCCAGAGACCCGTCTTCCAGAGAGGGGGCCTACTACAGGGATCATCATTGGAGCCATCGTAGGGGTCATTATACTCATAGCCATCATTGGAACTGTCATTGCCCTGTACCGCAAACGCAAAGCCAAAGTACTTGGAGAGTAAGTATCTGCGTGAGTGACTGAGTTTCACTTCAGTTCACTGTTGCTGATTTAAATGAGTGTTTGCTCTTTTTTTGTTATTTGCAAATGATTCCATTAGATGAAATGCCATGCAGCGTGTCTCATGCTTTTGTGAGTCATTAAATGTGCGAACTGTGTATTTTTGTGCAGCCGTCCACCAAAGCACAAGCCCCCTCCCCCCAAGAAGACATTTAATTCCACCAACTCTGCTAGCATGGTGAGTCGCTAATTGAGAAGTCCTTGGAAGGACAAAAGTATCACTATCCTCACATCTGTCAGGTCACTCAGCACATATCACAACTAACAGTTTTGTTCTCGTGCCGTATAATGATTGTTTAATTGTGTGTCGACAGCTGCTGAACTCAAGCAATGCCCCAGTGGTCCAAAACGACAGTTACCGGTACTCCACCCAGACTCCAGAGCCAGTCACGGTAAGGATGCATGCTGAGTAGAGATGTGGACATGGCACTTAAATGCATATTTTTCGAGATCCTATCAAAACCGAATCTCATCAAACTCCTCTTTTTTCCAGCATCTGTTTTTGTTTTGTTTTGGGGTTTTTTTTACCAAATGTTCAGGGCCATTTTAGATAATTGGCTACATAAATCCCAGTTTGATCTCCGGAGCAGTAAAACAAACACGTACATTCTTTAACACGGTTGCAGTAAAACCACTGCATTTGAAAAGCAGATGATAAACAGCCTGAGATGTCCCAAGAAAAATATGTGCAATGTATTTGGCGTACTCAGTCACTGCATGCGCATTAAACTTTACAACAGTTAAACAACAATAGGATTGCAATTATTCCACTTTGAAATAGTACAAACATGATTTTATTCTGCAGATTAACTGCATTATTATAGCTCAGCCTTCCACACAGTCGATTAAACAAGCGGTAAAATCATCAACGGATACAAAAATTATATAAATATTAATAAATCAATAATTATTTTATTTTAAAAATATCATTTATTGTCATTTCACAAAATTAGTACATTTATTTTTGGTATTTCAAATATATTTTGGTTATTTTGCCCTTTTGTAAAACCGTTATCTGGCACAAGATTCAATTTAAATTCTTGTGCAGCTCCGATAATTAATCTGTAATAGTTGACAGAGCTGTGCATGAACAGCCAGTTTAATTAGCTGATTTTATTTCTGTTTAAATATTCTGACTTCCTGGGCTCCCCACCCCACCCTTCCTACCCTTGCTTTGTTCTTGCTTCCTTGTGTGCCACCCTAAAATTCCTGGAAATGCCCCTGATACTTGTGATAAGCTTTTGGTCCCCAGTTATTATTAACTAGAAGACTAAAGGTGAACCGTTTGCTATGCTGGTTTTGAGTGCCATAAAAACCTGTTCTTATTGTCGTTGCTGGTGATGGTCTTATTGCTGATACTATCTGAATCTAACTTCATGTTTCATCTTTTTTAGAAGGTGGTGATAGAAACCTCCTATTTCGCTAAAACAAATGAATAATTGGTAAAAATTTTGTAATTCCTAATTGTATGATATGCTTACCTTTCCTTGTTGTTGGCAGGACCTGGATAACTACCAAGATGAGGATGGCGATCATGACATTGGTGGTTCAGACAACAGAATGCATTACGTGTCCGGTGCCCCCTCTGGCTGGGATGATCCAGGGAATAATGAGGTCCCTCCTCCTTACCTGCACGTAGACGTTGACTACCAGGACTACCACCCCGTCCCCAATATCGGCCGTGGTGAAAGCTTCGTGTCGTCTGCCATGATTGTGTGAGGGCTGTCGAAAGCCACAGAAAGATGCTGATGTGTGTAAATATGAGCGTATGCGAATGATTGAATGAATGAATTCATATTTCTGTAGGTACGTGGGAATGTGAACATTTGATGCTTTAATTCTGAATTTTCAGGTTACAGGTAGTCTTTATTGGGAAGCAATCACGTCCAGCCTCATGTTACTGGTTGAAAAACGTCCATCAACTTGAGCTAGCAAGACACAAACTGTGTGCACAGCTGTAGAGCACAGCTGCAGGAATGTAATGAGATTTTTATTCTTAAACTGTTGATAAAACAAACACTGTTATTGTTGATGTTTTTTTTTTTTCATATTCAGCTTATGAACACTGTTAGATGAAAGAAGCATGGAGCAGATGTTGACACTGAATCTGTTTGCATTGCTGTCATACATATTTTACTGAGGCGGCTTGGTTAGAAGAAGCACAGTATGTGGGTTTTTACGCGATACCTCTGTTTAGTCTTATGTCTCATGTTGTTGGTTTCAGTCTCAATAAAACAGGCGCCCCGCGGAGAAGCAATTAGCAGCAGTTAATCAGGTGGTGCTTAGAAGAGACCAGCAGACCGTGACGACATTAGGCTTTAAACAGCAGTCAGCGGGGTTTACTGCTGCTGCAACACTCTATATTTTGATTTAAATATTTTCTTTTTACAGACTTATTACTTTTCTTTCCTTTTTTTTGTGCATCTGGATTTTGCCTTTCTTTTGCAGATGTAATGTCGTTCATCTCCATTGGAAGCAAACAGAGTGATCCTTCCTTTTCTTTCTTTTTTTTTTTTAAGTGGATCCATCCATCCATATTTAAAGCCATAGTTTTTCTAAGCACTGCAGTGCACAGGTGCAATATGAGGGGTATTTCTTACTAAAAGATAAAGACCCAAAAGGCGTTTTGTAGCTATTTTTATTAGTTATAGCATCATAATTTAAACTAGCATGCTGAATTTGGTTGAGGTCAAATCTGGATTATGTCTATGAAATATGAAGTAGTTCTCTCTAGTGGAGGATTAAATTATGGAGTTCAAAAAGAGGTTTGCACAGAGCCTGTTTGTATTCTCGTATCGCCGTCCATTATCAGGCTCAAGGGTTAAAAAGGTCAGTTGTGCTTAGTCAGAAGATGTCTCTTTGTGTTGGTGCCAACCAGGGGTTTATTTTATTTAACCGACTTTTGTGAAAGTACTTTCTGAAATAACGTTGGCTTAAATCTGTTTTACTCCTTTTTGTATTGTATTATCGCGGTCACTGTGACTGTTTTTCCACTGAATAAAGATGTAAACTGTGATCTTATTAAAAACCATAAATTTGACTTTGTGCTGTTGGTCTTCATTGCAAACAATTCATTCTATTGCCCTCAGTTGTTATTCCTCCATTTCGCCAGATGGGAGCAGTGTGGACTGAAAATCCCTGAGTGTTTAGCACAGCAGAGGGAGTCTTGATTACCACCTGCTAATGTGTAATGCAAATAATACAAATATTGTATTGGGGAGTGCTTCAACTTTGATTGAATACTGTCATTTTGTAGCATTTGAGTGAATGATGGGTGGAGTGTGGGGCAAACTGAAGCTGCAATACCAGCAGATTTCCATTTAAGGACTGCAGCAAGCTCTAGCTCACCTGATACGGTGGTAGGCACGCTCTGTGCTTTCCCCCCTCTTGTCTGACTCATCTCTTTCTATCTTCAGCTGTATTCCCTCCAATCCTGTATTTAAACTACGTGCACCGTTACCTAAGAGCATCGTTTTTGGATCTGCATGGTTCACTTGCAGCACTGTGACTACACCAAAAGGGCCCAAATACGTGCTCCAACCGACTATAAGGATTACATGCATCACTTTCGTGCACCACTGACTCATATGTATAAACTACTTGTGTCTTGCAGCTTATCTCTATTAATTGGCACGGTGTGCAGCAGTGTCCTGACTGAGCGGGTCTGCTGCAGATTAGCCTGTGGTGTTGCAGATGAAGGTGAGGCCTGACTAGCAGCTCACCATGACTCTGCAATCTGTTCCCTGCCTGAAATTCTGATCACACAGGTACATGGGGATTCTAGGAAGTACTCGGTGTGTAATGGGATTACTGCCGACATAATATATTCTGTTTGGGAGGGCCATTCAAAACTTAACGTCAAGGTCAGCTTACTCTGCAGAAGCACTGAAAGCTCAAGTGGTACCTGGGATTTTATTGTGTGCTGAACAACAATAAAAATGACTTATGAGAACATGAGTCCCTTCTTATTTTAACTGAGCTGCAGTACCTTATGGTGAATTTGCAGCGTGCATTACGGTACCTTCTATATAAACATCTAAATCAATAGATATGATGGGAATTGAACAGTTGGAGTCCTTTGTAATGGCTTTGCATGTATCGATTAAG
Organism: Oreochromis aureus; assembly: GCF_013358895.1. Taxonomy (NCBI): domain Eukaryota; kingdom Metazoa; phylum Chordata; class Actinopteri; order Cichliformes; family Cichlidae; genus Oreochromis; species Oreochromis aureus. Next base: position 23,667,993 of record NC_052952.1, read on the forward strand.
CGAGTTAAATTCTACATTCCCATCATACTATCAAATGTGTACATGATATGGAATTACATGTGTGATACCAGGATTTAATTTGAAGCTCAAATAGTCAAATTTACCACAGTGAGCAAAGTTAAACAGTTTTCTGTAAACTAGCAGTGATCTGATAACTAGACTTTGTGAGCTGGCATTTAGGTAATGAGTGAAGGAGAAGGCAGAGAATAAACCTCTCATGCCTTCAGTGCTGCTAAGCTGGTTAAAAATAGAGGCAGAAGAGAGGGATTGAGAGAATCGGGGTGGACAGAAAAGATGGGGGGGAGAAGGAGGAGACTACTAATTTGACTCCCAGTAAAGTAGGTAAGCAGGGAATTACCGGGTGACCTTGGCTGCGAAGTAAAGCAAATGTGTGGCAAGATGTTAAAGGCTCAGAAAGAAACACACTTCATGCAGCTACAGTGATCCTGAGTGCTCTTTGCAAGCCACCAGCTGCCTCATCCGATGGACAAACACTGCCTGGGCTCATCATGTGCATGACAATGATGAGCATGTTTGGTTGCATGCTGATGGCTTGGTTGGTGAGTAAAGACACATTTATAAATACAGGCCTGACAGGGATTACTCACAGAACATCTTGAAGGACCTTGAGTATCTATTTTAAGAGTACAGATTAAAGCTAGCAGTAGCATTTAAGCAGCAGACTGAAAGGAAAAGATCATAAAAGAGGAAAGAGATTTGGTTTAGTCCTGCTACTTAGAACTGAACCTTAAAGCATCTACAGGAGGATGAAATGAAATGAACACCCCATCTCCATGTGCACAGGATCTGTGCTCATATGTTATCAACAGTAAAAACTAAAGGCCATGTAAGCAAGTTTTTCAAGTACATTATACCTGAAAAGTCCTGCCTTTTCAAAAAACTTCCAAGAATTATCTTTAGAGGTCTACAACCCCCCCAAAACTCCTCATCTGTTCCCATTTCTCTCTCCAGCTTTCACTCCTATATTTTTTCCCCATTCTAAACGCCTTCAATTCTGTAAACACCAGGCCAGAAGAACACGATGTCTGAGGAGAGAGCAAGAGGGCGAGGGAGGATTCAACACCGGCCCCGTGGTGAGTGACACTGTCGAGACGCCTGCGCAAAAGGGAAGGCATGTGAGTCAAGAGGGGAGTGGAAAGAGGGAGAAACTGATAGAGAGGGTGACGTAGATAAGGGGCGCAGGCCGTGAAAGAGAAAGAGAGGAGCTTTGGAGGATTAACGGGGGAGCTGAATTTGGAGGGCAGATGAGGCCAGCAGACAGCAGCTGGGGGAGGCCTGGATCACATCAGATTGGTTAAAATTTGAACTTTGTTTCGCAGATGGGCTTCCTTTGAACTCACAGACAGGGTTATTGAAATGGTTTAGTTACATGCTTTACTAAAAAAAACATATATGTGAATATGTGAGCATTCAAGAAAAAAATGACGAGTGACAGATTGTTCTTGAAGAAAATGTATTAACCTTAAAAGATATATAGTTCAGGGTCAAGTGAGACTATAAATAATTCCCCAAAGATTGTAGGTGCTGCAGTGTCGAGTGACCAGATTATCTGATTGGCTGATTGTTGCTGTTCCACACATGCTTTGTATCAGGAAAAACAAAAGCCTTCTGAATGTAACAACTGGAGGCTGTTATTTTTGCTTTAATCTTCCTGTAAGGCTACACAAAGATTTTCACAGATTTTAACCAATTATTGTGGACAAATTAATTAATGGCAACAATGTTATCACAACATCTGTATTGTCTTTAGAGGCAAATGAGGTGTCTGCATGCATAGCTGTACAAAAAGCATTAAAAAGAACAACTAGTCAGATATTTACAATAATATATGATATGTGCATTAAGATAATATGTACATGTGTATTACCATCATTTATAAATATCATATAGTAACACTGGTCCTAGACCATTCTACGTAGTGTCACGATAAACAACTCATTTGTGGATTTTTCAGCTTTTATTGTGATAGGAGAAAACAGGAAAGCTGGCAGAACCCTAAATAAATTGCACAATACATTTTTAAGCCATAAATTGAAAAAAATGCTGGATGTAGTAAATATGATATAAATTAAAACCCATATATGCAAATTCATATTTAATCTTTTTTATTTCTTTTATCTGCCAGGAGGTTCAATAAACACTCAATTTTCAAAACAAATACAAATAATAAAAAAAATAGAAATTTATGGAAATTATTTCACGCTTCAGGCTTAGAGACCCAGAGAAACCAAACAATTTTCTTCCAAATGAAAGTATCTGTATTTAGAAAAGCTTACTGTGCTCGCTGTGGCAGTAACATGTCAGGAACACTTGAAAGAAACAATAAAACACCGAATGAATATGTGTGAGTGGATGAGTGTATCTCGTACAGAGAAAAATAGTAGCAGTAACCTCAGTATTGCCTAATGTGCATTGGGTGAATAGTTATTGTGCTTTTATATGTGCATACCTCTCTGTGTGCGATATTTGCTACTGTGTTTCCCAGGGAAGTCCTGATCTCAATCGGTTAAACAGTGGTCCCCTGTACTCTGTACTTATCGAATGTCTCCCTTTAACTGTCACCACATTTTTTCATTTAAATAGATGGGATGTCCAACATGCCCTTTAAATATCTCACCGAGTGAGCTCAAATCTCTCTGCTTCTGTTATGCTTTTCCATGAATGATGTTATCATGTCATAAGTACTGACTGAGTTATTATCAGCAATGAGCTGTTGACAGGATGTCATCCAGCCTCTGCTAAAATGTTTAGTATGTGAGAGTGATACAGAGAGAAGTGGCTGTTACATTACACATTCATCTGAGCCTCACTCCTGATCTGTAGCCCTGTCCTCATAACACATCTCTATCCCCTCCTTTCATGTTTTGTCTTTTTATTGATCTTTTATCTATGTATCTATTTATTTTTTGCTTGTGTTAACTGAAGAAATACTCATTTTCAACAAGCCCAGCAACACAAGAGTCCTCCTCTTATGCAGGTGATATTGATATTGAGTCTCAGCTCTGGTCCAATCAAACAGGGGCGGGTTTCCTCTCTCCAATCGCAGCCGTTCGGCCTGCACTGCAGCTGCAGGCGGGACGGTGGGTGTGCACGGACGTGCATGTTCTCTTTATCTAAAGCAGGTGGTCCACCTGGATAAGATGAGGGCGAGAGACAGAGCAGAGAGAGAGAAAAGTCACGTTTTATGCGCTTTATTTGATATAGAAGGAAGTCGTTTGATATCTGAATATGTTACGAGAGCAAAAATAAGCTTCACTCAGCAGGATGAGATGAGAAAGGCCTTCAGCCTTTAGGTTAAAACTACAACTAAAGTGCCACGCACAAGTGATGATGCCACGAACACTGCTGACATTTAATGATTTAAGATTAATCAGATGATTCTCCATGAATGACAAGTTAGATGTGAAAAAATGTTATAAGTTGCTGCATAAATTAAACAATGGATCACTTGTATCCAGATGCTCTCTGTAAAGGCTTCGTAAGTTGTAACTAATAACTTTAATAACACTTACTAGATAATGTGCTCCTCTTTAAGGACTGAGGTTCTTTCCTTACATCAGGAATTAATATCTACAACAAAGCATCTTCTGCAGGAACTGTGAACTGTTTGTCGCAGCCTTTGTGTAACTGAGGGGTGGAGGTTTGTCATCCTTTAGATTTTCCAAAGTTTTATTTGCTAATACAATGTTTATTAATGGCATTAATTATGGGGTCTCCATTTACCACATAAATGTATGCAGACTCTGGAAAGTGCCCTTTATTCTGTGTTATATAACTCCCGCTGCTGTGTAATATTTTTCTAAAATGTCAGCAAGTCTTCAGCAACAAATGCTAGAAATAAATCTTCAGTTAGAAATTCTAAAAAAGGCTCTGCAGCAAAGCTCGAGCTTATTTGAAAAACTAGCGCTTGTGTCATAAAGCACTTAAAGGTTTTGAAGCGCGCAACTCAAACGTTGTTGTTACAGTTGCTTATTTATCGTATCAGAGAAAAGTGTGAATCATCAGTAAACATGAATGTACTGTCATGAAATACTTTATGAAGGGTTCTTATCAGAAAAATAACACTCAGAAATTGTTTGCAGCGACAACTTTAAGTGTGAAGTTGAATTTGATCCTTTCCTGTGCTCTACCTAACATTCATAATGGTATTACAGATTTTTACTGACATCTTTAGCCCCCAATTTTTTCCTTTCAAGTTATCTGCTTGACACCCGCCAGGTCACTGGTGACCTCATCTTGGCTTAAAGGTACGGTTAGGTTTTGGTTAACTCTGTTTGCTGAATTTGTTTGCTGAAAATGTTTCGATTTAGCATGAGGTTCAACGAAACTGCCCGGTCGGGTGGCTGTAGCTCAGGAGCTACAGGATGCCATCTACCAATTGAAAGGCTGGTTGTACGATCCCTGGGTGTTTTAGTCTGCATGCCAAAGTATCCCTCTCGATCTGGTCATGTTCAGCTGAGTTAATAAACTACACTAAACTAAACTAAACAAGAATCAGCCCATACCTCAGACAGGTAAGCAATGATGGGCAGATGATTGGCAGATGTTCAGAGTTTAAGGTCCTTGTGCCTGTTGCACACAAACAACAGCTTGTTGTTATGGTAAGTTGCAGTGAATTGGGCTATCACGACACTTGAGTGCTTCTTTGCATAGCCTAGATCAGTGGTTCCCAAACTATTTTTGCTGGGCCCCCCTTGTTTAACAAGAAAAATGTTCGCGCCCCCCCACCTCCGCGCGTGCACGCGCGCACGCACACGCACAAACACATCCTTCAACCACGCACACCCATATTTTGCTCCATTGCGGTTTATTTCAGACCTCAAACATTTATTAAACAATTAAGCAAATACAAATAATCTGCAATAAATTACAGGTAGTAAGAAAATAAACTACCAACTCTTTTACGCTCCGTCCGCACCTACACGGGTATTTTTGAACGCGCAGCTGTTTCGGCACATGTAAACGGCGTATCGAATCACCGAGAACGGAGATTTTTAAAACTCCTTTTTTTTTTGCGTTTACGTGTGGACGAGGAATACAGAGTTCGTCACGCAATGTCAAAGGTATGTGCCTTTTTCACGTCACACTGTGCGCCACGTTATTGTTTACATGAGATGAATTGCAGAATGGCAGATAGAGACAAAATACTGTTAATCTGACTCTGCAGGTTTTACACGCTTACATATACAGGCCATTACTGTCCCTGCATTTAGAAAGGCAGAGGCATCACGGTGTAATTATTTTACATGTAGTTGTTTTTTTTTCCTGTGTAATAATGTTCAACATTGCTGTCAATACATTTTTCAAAAAAACCCTCTACAAAATGGGTTCAAAAACATAAACAACTGTGGGATACTGTTTGTCCGTGATTTGAACAGCCCAGCGCTGCTCCTGATGCAAGGAAAACTAATTCTGCAGGGAGACCTACCTCAGCACTTGTGCAGGTGAAACCAAAGGGAAGATATGCCTCACCATATTTTCTAGTCTTTGGCTTAGAATGAAGTGGGTTTGGAAACATATTCAGCAATGCTTCATCTCCTGCTTTGCGTTTGTGTGGGAGCCCCGTGCTAGCATTGTCCAAGCGTTGTTTTTGTTTTTTTTCCCTTTTTCATGCCGCGCCCCCCCTGCAATAGCTCTGCGCCCCCCCTAGGGGGCGGGCCCCACACTTTGGGAACCACTGGCCTAGATTATCTGAGGCTTGATTAAACATACTCATGAAACCATTCATGAGCTCTCATTGTCTCCATCTAAATTTTTAATGTGTCTGTAGTTTATTAAGACATCCTTCAATTTATTATCTGTTTAAATCATCAAGACAAAAGCTCTTGAAGCACACAAAATCAGTTGAGTTGGCTGTTCAAATAAAATGAAGCCACAATAGTTTGGCCTTTCAGTTATGCGGATTATTTACAATAGAGCTACCCCTGCACTGAGACACACTGGCTCCCGAATCAGCCTGGGTTACACTTTGCTTCACTCTATGTTTGACAGAGTGAACGAGTAAAACCAGCCAGTGAAGTCAACACAGCGCAGTGCCAGATGTTTTATTCCCCCGTGATGGCACAACATTTGGACAACTGAGTGCCTCTTGGGTTCTCATCCAGACTCCCTCCCCTTTATCATCCCTAATTTCATTCAATCCAAAATCACATTTCTGGGCAGTCGCGCAACCTTGTCTTCCCATACACATACACACAGACGCGCTAATACATTCAAACGGCTGCCAGGGAAATACTTGAATAACGACACATGAATGGCTCAACCGCTCATTCAGTCAGAGGAAACAAGCCTTGATTTAGCAGCACAACATGTTAGCATGTGCGAGCTGACATGACATAATCTAATGAATCATGATTTATTTGAGGGTTAGAGCTACTTACGTTAATGAGGTGTGTGTGTGTGTGTGTGTGTGTGTGTGTGTGTGTGTGTGTGTGCGCCCCTATTAGCCTGCCAGGGTGTGTCCAGATGTTCGTGTCAATTTGATCAAGCCCGCAGCCATGCCCGCAGTACTCCATAATCCTCATGGAAACAGATTACCAGAGCTTGAATTTATCAATATAATCCTCAAGCACAGTTAGCTCTAAAGAACACAAAGACATCTATCCCATTATATTCATATATTGATCTCGATCTTATGTTGCTGCAGAGATTCTTACTGGAATTTCAGTGGGGGCTGTATGCTATTATCTGCTGTTGAAAGCATCTGTTTGACACAAAGAAAATCCAACTTTATGATGCATTTGGTATTTTTTCCCCTTTAACACATAATGTTAAGAAGATGAGCTTGAGTACGTGAGTACTAGAATTTTAAAATTGCTGGTTCCTTGGACGGTATTGTGCAAAAGTCTTGAGCCCCACCCCCGTCATTTCTCTGTATCTTGCTAGGAAAATAGAAAATAAGTGTTTCATTTAAACATTTGGGTTTCTTATGATCTTCAGGAATAATTCTTGAGCCTTCTTAGAGGACATTCAAAGCTCTTCTTTGGATCTCAGCTGCCTTTTGTTCCATTCTCTGTCAAGATGATCCCACACTGCTTCAGTAATGTTGGCGTACGGGCTCTGTGGAGGCCAATTTATGACTAATTGTTTTCCTATTCAGTTATGCTTTTAGTGCATTGGCAGTGTGTTTGGGATCATTATGTTGTTGTATTGATGTTGAAAAATGTAGCTGTTGCCAATCAGATACTTTCCAGATAGTATTGTATGTTGTAATTTGGCCACCCTTCCATTGAGACCATTTCTGATGAGGCTTCAGTAAACTGCATTTCTCAAGTCCTGTGTCACATCTTTGCTGTGTTTTTTAATTTTATTTTCCTTATTTCTTAAAGACCTTACTGTTCATCTACTGTTTATCTACTGTAGATATTTTTTTAGGCTTGCCACCTTTTTTTTTGTTTTCTACTTGTCCAGTTACTTCAGATTACTTAAGGGCACACTGCACACCATGCTGAGATATGCCAAGTTTTAAGCTCTTTGGGTGTCATGGCGGGGTGCGCCGGTGTGTTTTTGAAACAGGACCCAGAAATAGATGCTGAAGAGTGGAGTTGCAAGTGAACAAAAGGCGAGCCTTTATTTTGGCTGATATCAGGAGTTAAACATGAAACACTGTGAAACAAACACTATGAAATTCTATGACAAACTACGACGGTGGTGGGGATAACAGACGACCTGACAATAACATACAGAAAACAGAGGACTTTAACTTCCCCTGTCCTGTCATTATGTTCATGTCAGTCAGCTGTTTCCCCATGCGCTCCCACTTGCTCTGATCACCTCCTGTGTGTATTTAACTAAACTCAAGACTCTTTCAAAATAAAACAGGAAACATGGAGGAAAAAAATACAATAAACAACGAAATAGAACTAAAATACACACAACACTGGGTCACAGACCCAGTACCATGACATTGGGAGTCACCTTGTTTAGTAAAAATATTATTTTATGTCTATCAGACTGTGTTATGTTTATGAAAACAGGTGAAAAAGCAGCCAAGGTTCAAAAAATCCTGGACATCTATTACTCAATATAACTTTAAAAAAATTTCAAGAAAGTCTGGACTTTTGCACAATACTGTATAAAACCAAAAAATACTTTCTTCCAGAAGTTTGCCTCCAAGGGCCACACTGCCCTCTGTGTCTCACCTTGGTCCTCAGTGGATGGCGATGACCTCGGATTTGCTACTGTAAAATATCTGTGGAAGTTTAAATGGAAATGTGACAATCCCTTCGGCTTTGCCTGCGGGATAACGTTCCACTTCACTTGTTTATGCTTGTGTGTGTTTGCGCATGTGTGCAGTTAAGTTGCAAGCTGCATGTTCTCCTGCGTACTGTCATGCATAACCTTGGGAACTATCCTTCCTCTAAGCATCATGGGATGGCTCAGAGGACGGGGAATTATCCAATCAGCCGTTAGGGTCACCCCAGTCAAATGACTCTGGAGACTCGCTGCCTCCCACCCCCTACACCACCCTTTTCATCTCCTCTCTCCCCATCGCATTAGTCATCGGTTCATACGCACATCTACGCAGAGTGTTTGATGTGTAAATGCGTGCCGAAGACACATACAGTATAACTAGGGCAATTAAAGTCGAATGTAACTGACGTGTTACAGCTCAAATTAGACTCACCAAGAGCACAGCAGCAAGGGAGGAAGAAAGAAAGAGCAACGTGTAACAGAGGTGAGGATAAAGAAAAAAAGAAGAAGTCTGTAGAGGACACAAGACAGGTGAGATTTAAGGGGGAAAGTGCAAACTTAAGCTCTTTTGCAGCATTAGCATCTGTGTTTCTGCCCAGCTAACACTCCTCCTGCCTGTAAGTGTGTGACTTAATAATTCAGGGTAAATTAACATAACCTAAACAAATTGTCCCAAAACCTGTTTCGAAACTAGTGCTATTTATAGGCATAGAAAAGTCTCAGTGGTTGGGAGACAGCTAAGCTTAAAGGCACAGCTCACCCCAAAGTTAAATATAGACGTTTTTCTTCTGGGCTGCAGTGCTCTTTATCTGTCCTGATCGTTTTGGTGTGTCGTGAATATAATGGAATTAAAGTTGTCTCATAGCGCCAAAAGGGCCAAAAAACCCAGCAGCAGCGTCCCTATCCCGAGATCATAACCTTATCAAATAAATTCAAAAATACTGAGAAGTTAGAACAATTTTTTTAACAATCGAACCACAACCACAAAGGAAACGTTACAGTTCAGCTCAGGGGGATGTCATTAAAGTTTACATCCTATTTTCCTGATATGAGGGTGACCTCTGTGAGCCGTGTAGTTTCGCAGGGGGAAATAGTTCCTTCATGGAACTGCACACGTCATGTGTGTTTTTGTGGGTGGAAGTGTGTGGGTGGGGGTGGTGGGATTCACACTGTATTTTTTATCTTTGACATTTTTTTCACGCGTCTCCCATTGCCGATGAACTCCGCTGTCACTCCCTTCCCTGTTCCAGCCACAGTCAACAAATCAGCATTCACCCGGCACACGGTGTCATCCATGTTGAGATTTTGAGGACTACATGGGAGCACGTTTGTGCTGCTTAAAAGCCTCTCTCTGTGGGCAAATGCATGCACAAACAGACAAAACCGCAGTGCCATAAATAAAACATCAGGAAGCTGGGGTCAGAGCACACAGTCAGCCACAATACTGCACTCCTGGACCATTTAGGGTTAAGAGCTTTGCTCAAAGGCCCAGCAGTAGAAGCTTGGCAGTGCTGAGGCATGACAGCATTACAAGCTTAAGAAAAACACACTGATTTGGGAGTCAGCTGTTCCTTTGAGGTCTCATTTCCACAAATACAGAATCTAATAAAGGCAGTGCAAAAGTGTCAAAAGGTCACCAGCTCTGAAGCTGGACAGTTATTCATATCTGATAAAAATGAGGTATTTGGCATTATAAATGAGCAGTATCTATAGATAGTGTCCTGGATACTAGTAGGCCATTGCACTTCTACGAACACACTACACTAAGAAGTGAAAACTCCTGTCGTGACATAAATAGTACACAGTGTCGTTTGCAAGGGAAATTGGAGGTGTTACTTCTCACTTGTTAATATGAAAGGAGCAGGCTGCACACTGCTGGCTGGAGTCCAAAGATACAGTACAATGCAGTAGTCCAGGCTTGAGGCTTCTCTGCGTCACTCAAGAGTATAACAGGATGTAGTTTGGCAACGTTCTTGAGGAGAAGGTTTGAACATATTGTTGCTCTTTTTTTCCTTCTTTTCCAGTTGGTGGGATCATGGTTAGTCTAACTTAAAGTCTAGCATGCCTGTTACATTTCTATATCACACAAGCTCTTTCTTGTATATATTATGAATGCCCCTTTAGCCTACACATCTTGTGTGGATGCAGACACACACACACAACCCTACTGAGAGAACAATATCTGAGAGAGTCCGTAATGAGCACACAGCAGCCTCTTTCTGTCAAAACCATGCTCGGGATAAGGGCACAGATACACATCCAGTGGACAAGCCTAAGGGACAGAAGACACAGAAGCGCGCACACAGAGATACGCACACATCTGACACACACTCAGAAGACAAATGAACTTCCAAAATTAGCAGAGTGGAGATGTGTTTCTTTTTCTACAGTATCTTTAGCTTTTTATTACATTTGTGTCTTCATCTGTATGCGTGTACGAGTGTGTTCATCACTCGATTGGTCCAGTAGGCCACTGTCTGACGCGACCGGGTGCAGCAATAATGAAAAAAGTGGCATAGCACTCCATCACACTGACTCATTGGGAACAGCAGCACACACACACACACACACACACACACACACACACACACACACACACACACACACACACACACACACACACACACACACACAAATGCTGACATATACAGTCCCACACGTCACTTCATACTCTATGCTCTTGGTGCCTTTTATGCCATCTGTCTTTTACACGCACACACGGAAACACACATGCACACGTGCACACACTCCCTTTCTCACCCGGAACAGAATGAGGACACACACAGCCACACACAAAGCAACACATCTGGTTAGACCACAGCACTGCAGTTCCTGCTGCAGACGTACCACACACACAAGGTCTGGATGCCTTGCTCGGCGCTCTGCAAGCAAACAGCCATTAGATCTCCGTCAACTGTTGTTAAAACCATATTCACCTCTTTATCCAGCTTCAGGCTATTTTTGTTTACATAAACTGTATTTTTAAGGAACACTTGAATGTTTCAAAATACACTTATCGGCTTTCATGCCAAAAGTTACACGACACCATTAAAAACGCTCCTTGTTTGTATGGTAAATATGAAGCTAAAGCAACGAGAAGTCAGCTTAGTGTACACAGTAAGCAGGTGTGAACAGCTCACTCAGCTTTATACCTAGTTAACAAAATCTGCCTGCCTACAGAGGTTTTACTCAGGATTATATTCTGAACTACTTCTAGGAACTGCACCTGGCCAAGAAATAGTACGAGGCAAAATTTCCCATCTGGTCCTCTTTATAGTTATATTTTTTTTTCATGCATGCATTAAACTTATTTGTTTTTTAACCTGTCAGTGTCAACTGCTCTGTTTCCAGTCTTCATGTTTAGCCAAGCCAGCACTCTCCTGGCTTCGACATCATAATTACTATAAGACTGCGAGTGGTATCGATCTAATCATCTATTTTTCTCTAATACTGTCAGTAAGCATACAGCACAGATTTCCATTTTCTTGGCAAACAGTTCTGAGAGACTCTTTATCCAACCTTAACCACATTTTTGTGCCTGTATTATTACTACCTCTAAATGCGAGCCTTATTCTTATTCTTCTCTTCCATCCCTTTCAGAGAAACTCTTGTGCAATAAGAGTGTGGCGTGCTGTCAATTTAATCTGGATGGGGTGACGTCTGCATGTCTGCCTCAGAGGGAGAGAAAGACAGAGAGGTGGAGTTAGGCAGAACTACGCAGCTGAACTTTAAATCCTCTTAGTGTCCTCAACTATCTATCTCTCATTCATCTGTCTTCTGTCTGTCTGCAACTAACCACTCTTCTACTTATTATATCCATCTGCCTATTTCTTTAGCGCTAAATTACCTCTGAGGTTGAGATGAATAAATTTCAATTTCTTTCTTGCTCTCTTTCGCTCGCTTCCTGCCTCATCCGTGACTCAGCCCCTCTTTCCTCCCTCCTTTATCCGGCTCCTCTATGTGCTTTTCCCTCTTTACCCTCTCCATCCCTTGGCCCCCCTGCAAGGTCGTTCCCAAGGACGGCCCGCTCCCAGCATCCCCTGCCTGATAGGCCGATAGGTATTAAAGGACCGCTTCCCCCGGTGGAGCACATGGCTCAACTACAGCTCTGCTATAACGCTGTCATCATTCCCATCACTCCCGAGGCTGTTTACTGTACTTCCTTCATGCACATACACACACGTGCCAGCTCACATGCATCAGTGAATCCAAAGGCACAGCTAACACAAGATGCTGACAGTATATTATGCTCGCATTCGTATGCTAGCTGGATTCTTAAATCAGGTGGGGGCTGCTTGCTACTCCACACGACAGGCCACTTATCAGAGTGACAAAGGATGCGTGCCTGTAAATACACCAATGCACACAGGCAATGAAAGAAAAGTACTTGACCCATGCTGACAGATAGCCAGCACTGTCTGAACTAAGCAAACCTTTTCCTTTACTATAACCTAGTGTGACACACTACAAGCTCAGCAGACCTGAAAAATACAAAGCGAACAGCTTTAAAGCAGCTTGAGCGGCGAGACAGTCAGCAATTTGGCCTCCATGGACAACAAATTCAGTCAAATGTGCTGTCTGGAATAGAAAGAGGATAAAAATCTAAATTATTACAGTTGAGCTGTGAAGGATTCCTAAAAAAAATGACTGCACCACTCATCTACTAATCCGCTGAATAATCATAGTGTTTAAAAGCCATTTTTAAAAGCGGTGACCTCATTTATGAGCCAAATTGACACTTTGTGGCATTAAATACAGAAGTCCTGTGCTTTGTTATATCTCATTCAAAAAAAAAAAATTATATCAGAACAACCTGGCCGACCATAGAAAGCTTGGCAAGTCAAAGCAGTCTCCTGGAGAGTAGAGGATAAACAGCACTGATGGTAAATTTCAATGCCGAACTATTGGCAGTCTCCAGAGTTCCCACTTTTGTTAGGGGCAGGGTCCTTATTATGTGTGACAGATGCTGGGAATATAGGGAATGACTCCATAAATTCAATTTAGATGTTTAGCCTGTTTGGACTTCTTCTTTGAAATTACACCAGTTTTTATTTCATGCTATTGTATCAAATAGTCAATGAAAACACTTCACAGTGTGCGAGTTTTGTCTCATCAGTCAAGAGAATATTTTCCCAAAAGTCTTGGAGATTATTGAGAAGTTTTTTTGGCAAATGTCAAACAGTTTTTGTCTAGTTTCTTTCTTATTGTTGAAACATGAACTCTCACTTTAACTAAGGCAAGTGAGGCCTGGAGGTCTTTAGATGTTGTTCTGGGTTCTTTGTGACTTCCTGGGTGAGTCATCAGTGCGCTCTTGGAGTGACTCCTGGGAAGGTTCACCACTATCCCAAGTTTTCTCCATTTGTGGATTATTGTTTGCTAGACTCCCTTTAGAAATTACTTTGTAACCCTCTCAAGACAGATAGATATCAATGACAGATGGATATCAATGACACTAGATCAAAGCAGGATGTGTTGCTTTTTGAGATCTGTTAGCTTACTTCACTTTGTCAGACAGTTTCTATCTAAGGGATTTCTTGATTCAACATGTCTGGCAGTAAACAGGCCTGGGTGTGGCTAGTGAGTTCAGTTTCATTAACCAAACCCAGGCTTGGTGTGAACTCAGCTTTTCAAAAAATGTGGTTAATAACAATTAATCCATGATTTAACAAGAGGGACAATTACTTTGGGCCAGTTTTCCTCTTTCGAGGTTTCATGTCTTAAGTTAATTCTGATTAAGATAAGGTGAGGGGCTTCCTTTTGTAACTTAATTAAAACTGCAAATCCACAAATGTCTTTTACACATCTATGATGATGTTTTAACTCCGTCAGTCCTTTCTCTTTACCACTCATGCAGTTTAGGGCGTCTGGATCTTATCCACACTGAGATGTACATTGGTACACCCTGTGAAGGTCGCCGGTCTATCCCAGAGACAGACAACAGACAACAGTGATAACCACTGCACCAGCATGGTGGCTGTCACATAATTGATACCATCATCAGCACAAGTTTCACATTATGTTTCTTAATTACTGCTGCTTGGGATTTAATTAATTATGAATGTGCGCAGGCCGCACGCTGTCAACATATTACTCAGTCTGCTATTAATTTTGTTGATCGCTTTATCACATTCTTAAGTTTCATTATAGTATTCAGAAGAGTTTAGTAAAATCGTGGCAATCATAGTAAAATCACTCGCTTTTAAAAAATCAGGATTTTACTGTGAGACACAAGTTTTAAAAGGAAACAAACTAACAATTCATTTAAAAAAAAAAAAAACTAACCTCGAGAAATTTTTGAATGTGTATTCTTTGGTCGAGGACGTCCAGTGAAAACAAACACCATGCACTTTCTGTATTTCTAAAATTATCTTCTAAAATTCCAATAACATCAATTTATCCTTTGGCTAAAACATGAAAGAACTCCAAGGCGCTCTCTCTGCAGATAAAACTGAAAGGCCTATTCTCATTCTCATGGCAAGTTCATGAAAACACTGGATATTTTCAAGTTATGTTCCATAAATTGTTAGCTTCCCTTCTATGACGAGAGTGGAATATTCCACCAGTGAAGCTCCACCAATAGGAGGAGTCTTAAACCTGGACAGACGCGGAATATCGACACCAAGTCAGAAACAGTCACCACATTCAATCTAAATCAAACAAGATAACACGAAGAACCATCAGTCATACACATGAATGCGTCTTATGAATGCGTTTATAGAAAAGGAGTAAAACTCTAAGTCCTCAGTTAAGCTGGGATGTTTAGTGGCCTGTCATTATAAATCCAAAAAGCTTCCCTTTGGTATTTAACCTTTGTTTAACCAGGCAGGTCATTTAAAGAAACCTTACACTTACTTCCAGCCGCATATTTTTTCTTTTGTCTGTATTACAGGAGCTTAACCCACACTTCAAAATAATCCTTGTTTTTCCGATACATTGCTTTAGTGTGTTCAATCAGTTCACCAAAGTCCGAAACAAGCTTTTTTAACTTGAGCCAAAAAAAAGAAAAGAAAAAACACAAGGCAGCCCAGGCTTCAAGCCAACTTTCTTCTGATTTGTCGACCCTTGCAAACAAAAGTTTTTTTGCTTTAAGCCTGAGGTGTCTGCCTGAAACATAAAGACACGATCACCTCTCTTTGAGACTGTACAGGCCCAAAGGCAGAAAATGTGGCATAACATGTTAAATTACAGTAACTATGCAATCACTGCCTGTTTATTAGGTGCACCTTTTCAACTGCTCGTTGATGCAGATATCTAAGTAGCCAATCACATGGCAGTAGCTCAGTACAGTAAGCCACATATACATGGTCAAGACGATGTGCAAAAGTTCAAACTTAGCATCGGTGTGCTGTGGAATGTGGAAGAAAGGTGATTTAAATGACTTTGAATGGGGAATGGAGTTAGTGCCAGACAGGCTGGCCTGAGTATTTTAGAAACTGCTGATCTATTGAGGTATTTCAATACAACCATCTCTACAGTTTACAGAGAAAGGCCTGAAAAAGAGAAAATATGTGAGTGAGTGAAAATGACTTGTTGACGTCAGAGGAGAATGGCTAGCTGCAGGAGGAGCTAAAAGGAAGGCAACAGTAACTCAAATAACCACTCTGTACAACCAAAGTATGCAGAAGAGCATCTCTGAATGCACAACATGTATCACTCCTTATAGCAGATGGCCTACAGCAGCAGAAGACTACACTGGGTGCTGCTCCTCTCAGCTAAGAACAGGAAACAGAAGCTACAATTCACACAAGTTCATGAAAATTGGATAATAGAAGACTGTAAAAACTGCTTTACTACATTATATTTACTATATATTATATTCCCCGGGCGCTGCACTGGTCCCCGGGCGCTGCACTGGTGGCTGCCCACTGCTTCACTGAGTGAATGGGTTAAATGCAGAGAAGAATTTCCCCACGGGGATCAATAAAAGTGTACATTATTATTACATTATTATTATTATTATCATTATTATTATTATTGACAGAACTAATAACAAAATAATCATTCATAACATTCATAATCTACCAACTGCACAACCATCATGTCAGAATAGGTCCAAACAAAGAGCTATATTGAGACACCATTGCAAAACAATCACATATAGTTTTGCAGTCAATTTTAAAGCACACTGTACCTCAAACTAGCTCTGCCCAGATCAGTGTCTATATGCAATATGTGCATTGCTTAATAATATACCACTGGAAATAATGATGGGGGAGAACCTCTGTAATCAAGTGCATTGTAGGCGTTGCTTAAGAAAATACAACCTTTAATTGATGTGAAAAGCCTATTTTGACTTCTTTTTTGAGTGAGAAAGAGCAGCATGGCTGCAATGCTTTAACAGTGGGAAATGAGGTAATTGGCATTTATGGTCTTAATGGAACTTTAAGTGTGCTTTAAGTGCACACTGAGAATAAATACCTAATAGTAGGCCGTTACATAAAACGGAAAACAAGTGGATGGATGTTTAATGTCTAATGGCCTTGCAGACTGAGACTTTGAAAGCACATTAAGTGCATTTTACTTTCATTCACAGTTCTTTTACTCATTTGTGTTTGTAAAAAAATATGACAGAGAAACCCCTGAGCTGAGTACAAAGAAATGAGCAGCTGATAAACTTTGTGCGAAAATGCATTAACCAAAACCACAAAAATGGATTTCAACAATCAGTTCAATTTAATAAAAATGAATTTAAGTTGCAGATGAACTGAAACCACTAAGAGTATGAAATTATTAATTGCTTTTTTGCAGATATTACTGTGACTGGTTTGTGAGAGGTATTTTAAGTTATGGCAAAAGTAGCAAAAAAAAAAAAATGGTGGTGAATAGGATGCAGAAAGGCTTTGATGTAGTGGCTGTGGTGCTGAAAGGACAGCTACCGGACGAGGCGGAGGAGTCAGGAAGGAGGGAGGATAGGAGGAGAGGAAATGCTTTAGAACCAGATGTACAGACAGAAGGAGAGAGGAGGTGACTGAAAAAGATTTACTTGATATAATTTGAACAGTAGGAACATCAAGTAATGTTTAAATTTGGCTGATTATCAAATAAATTGGTGAATAACTTCAATATACTGTAAAAGTTTATGGGTGTACTGAAAGCACCAGATTTTTTTCTTTCTTGAAAACTCACTCCTCTGTCTCTGTTTTCTAAATTGTATTATGATACTGGCAGACAGTCTAATAGTGCATAGCAGGATAGGCACAGACATAATTAAAAACCTGATAAATAGCTGGGTGTCTGAGGTCTGGCCACTGAACATGCTGGTTTGCTGGCATAGATGCCTGGAGCAGTTACTGTCATCACTGACACCTTTGCTTTTCCTGCTATTCAAAGTCGCGGGTTTACAGGTTGAGTCTATTACAAAAGGTTTGCATCTTTTAATATTGGAAAAACATTTTTTCTGACACTGTGCTTTGATGCAATGCCATTTTTACCTTCTGTCTCTTTAAGTTCCTCCTACGCTTTTGTGCTCAGTTGTGCAGCCAATAGTAGGATCTGATTTTGGCATTTTAGTCTTTATAGTATAAGGAATAATATAGCGGGTAAATAGGATAGTGGGCTGGATGGGAACACAAGAAACACCCTGAGGGTGACTGGATCCTGGGCCCCTGTAGTAACTTTATGGCATATGGGTCACCTGCTCAGACAGGTGAGTTGTAGCATAACCGGACAATTGACGTATAATGTTCGAAGCTGAAACAGATTCAGAGTAAGGAGTAAGCCAGGAAATAATGACAGAGTTTGAGCCAGCTAGCTGCATGTGGATTTAGTTGAATCAAACTTTACTATTTAACACACTGCCATAAATGGTATAAGAGGGCATTATGGTGGTGCGCTGCATGGTGATGGAGATAGGTATCGAAAGAATAGGCTGGCTTCCAAACAGGGCGTTTATTACTTCCCTTAATTAGACATCCTGTAGCATTTTGTGGTCATGCACAGACTGTGCTTAATTGTGACTCTGTCTTTTATCATTCAGTGAAATATGTAAAATCACTTATAGTAAGTAACAGGGACAGTTAGCATAGCTCAATTAAATAGCTCCCTGAGGCACCACCAGCTGCAGAAAGAAGTAAGACATGTTCACTGACTCTTAACAAGTTCCCAATATTTCTAATTTACAACTCTACAACTGTTGGAGTATCATAGAGTTCACAGTTCAAAATATTTGTTATTTATTTTATACAGGACTTTGACACAAACCCTCCACCAACTTCCTTTTCCTTTAATGCCCCCCTTCTCCCCATTCAAGTAAAATGTCTTCTGATTGGCTGCTTCTGGAAGATTTGCAGTTAGGAGAGGCTTCTGTGCTCACAGCCAGAGCTCTTTACCTAAGATTACCATATTAGGCATATCACCTGCTCACTGGCATCATACAAATCCAATTGTAGAAAAAACTGAGCATTTAAACAGTCTGAAGCTTGAGCTTTTCTCTGATAATTATTACCTGTACATATGCTGAGCTCATAATTTCGAACTTTGGCCTTATTTAATATGAAATCCACCTTTCTAACAATATATATGACAGAATCTAAGTAAAAGCATTATAGATAATCTAATTCTGCTGCTGATATCCAGCGTGCCTTCTGCATTGTTACAAAAACTGGTTACACTGCACTAAACCGCTGATACTGAGAGGACAGGAGAACATGCAGACTGAGAGGACTGTAGGAGGACAGACTGCAGGAGGCTGACTCTCACATAACCTGACTTTTTTAAGCTTTTTCCAACCCTGTGATTCATTTGCTCATGCTGCTGAGTAGGAATCACGTATGAGTAACCAGGTTACTGATGTTCCCTGCAAACATTATAATGTGATCCACATAACTTAAAATCTAGCTGTATGTGTGCAGTTGTGTCTTCTGCTTGGGTCATCTGGGTGTCATTGAGACAGAAGGTTTAACAAAAGTAAGCCTCTAATAAGGAGCAATGACCTACACCCTGAAGTGATGTCATTGACGTGGCAATCTAACAAACAATACATTATTTTGATATTAATAGCCTGCCAGCTTTAAATCCCAGTGTTTGCTAAACAATGGCAGAGTTAAGGTGCTTGGGTTTCCTCGAGTTGCACAAATAAATGTGTCTGTAAGAGGTTATGATGCTCACAATAATGGAATCCAAGTTTTACAAAATGCTTGTATTTGTTCCTTTCAGCTTTTTGTGGGAGTCTTACTTTTGAACATCCCCAAAACAAGTGGGCTGAGCACACACTACCACAAAAGTGAAAACTTATTCATAAGTATTATTTATTCGCTACACAGACTGATTCAGGACTCTAAAGTTTCGAGATCTGCCCCCGATAATATAATACAGCTGTGAGCAGGTAGAGGGCCTTTAACATTTTTATCTGTTATCTGTAGGCTAAAATACGTCTCATTTACCCGACTGAGTGTAACATGTAAAACTAGACCATTCAGTTTCAGGAGAAACCACTTTGGACTGCTGTGATTGCAAAACCTGATCTGTGGCATGCTGCTAAAAAGTCAGTTAAGAAGCAGTTAAAGTTTCCACAGTAATAATACCTTTCAAAATTTCTCTGAAATGGACTCAGCACTCCTCTCGCAAAATGGCTTTTAAAGGTCAAAGCGTAATTCGTGTTTACATGAAAGACGACATCTGACGACCTCCCCTGTACCCTTAATGCCCAGTTTTTTGTAAACCATTCATAAAATAATTAAAAATGGTACAACATATGTCAAAATTGTACAGAAAACCACCAAGCCGATCATTTTGGTTTCTGAACAGTGCAGGACTAGTTAGGTGCAAAAGTTTCTGGGTACTTTTCTTTGGTTTTGTTTCAACAGAGAAAAACTTATAGTAGGCTTGCTTGCTTTGCAGCAACCCCACCAATAATCACGAGGGGTTTCCTTATAATTGTAAAATGTTTATTCTCTCAGGTTTATAAAACCCTGAAAACCTTTGTGCTTGCCGAAGCAAGTTGTTAGATTTATACTCTAAAATATATGCTTTCATGTAAAAGCAGCAGTCGTATCAGATTAAGAGGGTGAATAAAGATAAATCACACTCTTTCTGTTTATTGCCTGTCTTACTTTGCTCACACAAATGTATTTTACTTTCATACAAAGCTACTCTCCATCATTGTCGCAGATTTCTGTTTTCCAATCAGCTTTTCTTGTGTTCTGTATCCAATTTATGATACGTCTTCTGCCCTTCCCCTCAGTGCAGCTGTATGATAACCACAGCTTCACTGCCAGTCCTGTATCATTCCATCCACGCTAAATCCCAGAGGAATTTTCCACCACCCACCTGGCTCTGTTCTCCTTCATCCATGTCTTATTTCCCTGCACTCTTTCTCACGCTTTCTTTCTGTCATACTCCTTAAGCCCATCAGCCTTTCTATCATTTATCCTTCTGCCATCTCCTTCCTGCTCCTCTTTTAATGCCCCCTTCTCCCTCTTTCTCTCTCTCCCCCCTCTCTCTTCTCTCTGCATCTCCTCTTTTCCTCCCTTCTCCCTGTTCTGGACACTGTGAGTGGAACACAGATTATGTCAGACATTTATAAAACCGGATTAGCTAGGATCACCTTCACACATGCACGCACGCACAGAAAAAACAGATGACTTCGTACACCCCCACTCAAACCCTAATTTTAGCTGTACGTAGATACACTGCAATGCCAAAAGTATGTGGACACAGCTGTTTAAATAATTACTAGTAACGTATGGTGCACTTCTGGTCCTTTTCTGCGGTTATCTGAACTAAATCTCACTCCAGTTCCAATGAGGATGCCTACATATACAAAGAAAGGTCAATAACGTGCTTACACAGAGTATGAGACACTAACCCTCTCCGACACCTCTGGGATGACCTGGAATACTGACAGCAAGCCAAGTCTTATTGCCCAGATACACTACTTGTCCTCACAAGCCCCTCTGTTGCTGAACGGGAGAAAATTCCTTCCAACATCTTGTGAAAACCCTTCCTAGATGAGTAAAAAATGAAGTAGAAGCAATAATGCTTTTCAATTTTTTTCTATTTTGTGAACACAGTGTTTTAATGCAAACATTTTGCCATTAAGTATGCTGACACTAACAAATACTGCATCCATCCATACATATGCTATTTCCGTCTGATCCATGCAGTTTTTCCCCACATGGCCTCTACACACATGACCTATGACTGTAAAACCCCATGATATACACCATTCACCTGCAAAACCCCTGACACCATATTGTCCAAAATAACTGACTATGCACTCATGACACAAGCACATGGCACTTGAAGCCATGCAACTCTACGTCATTACTTCATGCGAATAAGTCAGACGCAGCAACACGAGCAGAATCCACAGAATCGGTAAGAATAAAAATATGAGCCAGCTTTCTCTCTGTGCCATCTCTCGCTTTCCTTCTCTCTCTTATTCTTTTCTCCCTGCATCCCCCACCCTCCCTCACCCAACCCTCAATTTCTGACTCAGCAGAACAAGACAGATACAAGGTCATCTGACTGCTGTTGCTGTGGAGCACTCGATTTGGGGGGATTCTTCCCTCCCCCTCTTTCTTGTACTGCAAGGCGGGTAAACGTTGGGTGGTAGAGAGGCTGAAAGGAGGGAGAAACATCAAGGCATGACAGAGGTTATGGAAGGGTACAGCTGGCAGCCATTTTAATTCAAATGAAAAGAACTTTATTAGCAGCAACCACACTGACAATGTCACCCTCACTGGCAGCACTGAGTGCTTCAGGATCAAATTATTAAGCCTAGCTGTGCATTGCATATATGGGCTACATATCTATTTATTTGGTGCAAGGATTTTGTAAAGCTGAAAGCAACAGAAGCTGTAGAGATAAGGGTAAAAATAATAAAGATATTCTGCATAAAATATCTACACGTACAATGTGGTTGCAGAGTGAAAACTGACAGTCCGATTTAATCAAGACTGCTCACCATCCATGAAACCCCTGAGGTTTATAAGCTTCTGTTATTACTGGATGGATACTAAACTGCATTAGTGTTTCTGCTTTGTTGTGCATTTCTTATATATCTCGTATAGATTAGCAAATCACATTGTGTCACGTCCGCAGTGGTAGACAAGTAGAGGTTGGAAGTAGGACCCAAGATGCAAGCACTGACTTGGATGAGAGTGAGCTTTATTGTGACGGTGATAGAACAAACAGCAAAGGAGGTGGCAAGTGCTGAACCTAAGATTAACTAAACTGGGAAAAACTAACACAAGTAGACCTGAAATGGAGACGCAGGGAGACTCGGGGAACAGCAGTAATCAAGGGATGAGAGACAGGAGGCGAACACACCTGGGAGAAATCAGAGGTGACGAGACAGAGGAAGCGTAATCTCAACACACTCACATGAGACAGAGACCTTCAGAATAAAACAGGAAACTCACAGACACAGAGAACCAGACAAGACACTGAACTTAACAGACAGATTCGCGATCAGACAGTGTGACACCATGGACAGACAGAGGGAACACAGAGAAGTGGGAGCAGGCAGGCATAGAACAAAATCCTAACAAATGGCAAACCTTAACAAAAGATATAACAGAATAAACAAGAACATAGAACAATACAAACAGTCCGAAAAATCAAAATCTCAGCAGTAGGAGACCGAAACTAAACTGGGTCAAACACGAGTCCAAAAAATCAAAAGTTCAGGAAGCCGATCCGGAGGCCGACAGCACAGAAGTCCAAAAACCAGTTCCGGACTGACTGCGAGAAAGGAGCAGCGGCGTGGATACTGTTCAGGCAGTTGGCCGTGCGGACGGCGGCGGCAACACAGACAAAACAGATCCGGAGGCTGGCCACGCGTAAGGCAGTGGCGTGGTGACAGAACAGGTACGGAGGCCGACCACGCGGAAGGCAACGGCGGCGACGACCTAGTTCAGGTCGCCTTCAACGGCGATGACGTCCAGCTAAAGGCCTGGAAAGTGGCAGCAAAGGCGAGGTGGTTCAGGCCGAGCTGGATCGAACAGCGGTGTAGAGGTGGCAGAGGCTGGACCAGGCGAGGCAGAGGCTGGACCAGGTGAGGATGGTGCTGGACCAGGTGAGGATGGTGCTGGACCAGGTGAGGATGGTGCTGGACCAGACGGCAGCGTGGCAGCTGCTGGACCAGACGGCAGCGGGGCAGCTGCGGCACCGGACAGCAGCATGGCACCTGCGGCACCGGACGGCAGCGTGGCAGCTGCGGCACCGGACGGCAGCGTGGCACCTGCGGATGACAGTGTGAAAGCCGCAGGTGGTGGAGCAGGTGGTGATACTGCTGGCAGTGGAGTTGTAGCAGTTGCTGGAAGCACTGCAGGCGATGGCGAGAAAACTGTTCGTGATGGAGCTGCAGGCGATGATGAGAGCTGGACGAGCTCCTCGGACCCCCCAACGGAAGCAGGCTGCTGAACGGGCCCCTCGGACCCTCCAGCGGAGATAGACTGCTGAACGGGCCCCTCGGACCCTCCAGTGAGGACAGACACAGGACCAGCAGGCTTTGGAGACCTCTGGCGGGGACAGATCAGAACTAGCAGGCACGGAGCCCCCTAGCAGAGATGGATCAGAACCAGCAGGCATGAAGGCCAGCAAAGGCGAGGTGGTTCAGGCCGAGCTGGATCGGACAGCGGTGTAGAGGTGGCAGAGGCTGGACCAGGCGAGGCAGAGGCTGGACCAGGTGAGGATGGTGCTGGACCAGACGGCAGCGTGGCAGCTGCGGCACCAGACGGCAGCGTGGCAGCTGCGGCACCAGACGGCAGCGGGGCAGCTGCTGGACCAGACGGCAGCGGGCAGCTGCGGCACCGGACTGCAGCGTGGCACCTGCGGCACCGGACGGCAGCGTGGCACCTGCGGCACCAGACGGCAGGGTGGCACCTGCAGATGACAGTGTGAAAGCCGCAGGCGATGGAGCAGGTGGTGATACTGCTGGTAGCAGAGTTGTAGCAGTTGCTGGAAGCACTGCAGGCGATGGCGAGAAAACTGTTCGTGATGGAGCTGCAGGCGATGATGACAGCTGGACGAGCTCCTCGGACCCCCCAACGGAAGCAGGCTGCTGAACGGGCCCCTCGGACCCTCCAGCGGAGACAGACTGCTCAATGGGCCCCTCGGACCCTCCAGTGAGGACAGACACAGGACCAGCAGGCTTCGGAGACCTCTGGCGGGGACAGATCAGAACTAGCAGGCGCGGAGCCCCCTAGCAGAGATGGATCAGAACCAGCAGGCGCGAAGGCCAGCAAAGGTGAGGTGGTTCAGGCCGAGCTGGATCGGACAGCGGTGTAGAGGCGGCAGAGGCTGGACCAGGCGAGGCAGAGGCTGGACCAGGTGAGGATGGTGCTGGACCAGACGGCAGCGTGGCAGCTGCGGCACCGGACGGCAGCGGGGCACCTGCGGCAGTGTGGCACCTGTGGCACCGGATGGCAGCGTGGCAGCTGCGGCACCAGATGGCAGTGTGGCAACTGCGGATGACAGTGTGAAAGCCGCAGGCGATGGAGCAGGTGGTGATACTGCTGGCAGCGGAGTTGTAGCAGTTGCTGGAAGCACTGCAGGCGATGGCGAGAAAACTGTTCGTGATGGAGCTGCAGGCGATGATGACAGCTGGACGAGCTCCTTGGACCCCCCAACGGAAGCAGGCTGTTGAACGGGCCCCTGGACCCTCCAGCTAGACAGACTGCTCAATGGGCCCCTCGGACCCTCCAGTGAGGACAGACACAGGACCAGCAGGCTTCGGAGACCTCTGGCGGGGACAGACCAGAACTAGCAGGCGCGGAGCCCCCTAGCAGAGATGGATCAGAACCAGCAGGCGCGAAGACCTCTGGCAGGCACAGAACAGAACCAGCAGGTGCTGAGACCTCTGCAAGGCACAGAACAGAACCAGCAGGTGCGGTGATCTCTGGCAGAGACGGATCAGAACCAGCAGGCGCGGAGACCTCTGGCGGGGACACCAGTAACTGAAGCTGCACAGGGCACTGGCTCTGCCCAGGCAGCGCTGGCACGGTCCAGTTCTTAGGGGGGCTGCTTAACCTTCAGGGGTCCAGAGTCTGCTGGGGACTGAGACCTAGCCTCTGGTGAGGCCCTGGAGTGAATAACTGCCCCTAAAACAGCTAAATTATGAAAAACACCCTGGGTGGGAATGACATTTTCTCCCTGCATTGAGATGATGGATGGCTGAGTGGTTGACAGAACTGAAGACTGAGCTACAGGTAGCGGGGACACTGGAGACTGAGCTAGCGGCAGCTGAGCAGCTAACTGAGCTGAAGGCTAACTGAGCTAACTGGGCGGCTAACCAAGCTGAAGGTTGCTGGGCGGCTAACCGAGCTGAATCGGTGGAACTTTTAAGCGACTCGGGCAATGCTGGCTTTTTAGTCTCCAGGGGTCCAGAGTCAGCTGAGGGAGGAAACTCAGCCTCTGGGGAGGCCCTGGAGAATATTTCAATTACTGCAACATCACCACTTAATGTCTGTGAATGAGTGTCAGTAGTCCCAGAAATGAAACATTCAGGTGCACATTTAACAGTCTCTTGAGGTGGCAGCTTGGAAAATAAAACAGTCTTAGTATCATCAGAGCTGGGGTTAATTGTCTCTGGGGCTAAAGCCACAGCTTTAGCTGACTCTGGGATAGCTGATATGGGGTTAACCGTAAGGACCATGACACATTGCTAAACTGCTCAGGCTTTACGGACATATCTTTAGATGGATACTCATGAAACCACAATAGAATTGTTTGAGAAAAAAAAATACAAACAGAACATTCCTTACAAAAGACAGCTTGTACAGTTGAGTATATCTTGTAATAAAGGATTAGATAAAGAGAAAACATGATGCTCTGGAGCCTTCTCTTCCGCCAAACCAACTGAACACAGAGAAGGTCAGAATCTTAGAATTTTCCACCACAGTGACAGAAAAAGCAGGTTAGGTTAGCTGTGCATATTCATATTACTTTTCATAGTGCGGGCACTGACTTTTAGGGTGAGCATCCCACAGGCAGAAGAGTGGGCGGTAAAAGGTTAACAGCCAACATTCATCTGAATTTACACAGAAGCCTGTTATTAATACAGACAGGGCAAAATGTTCTTTGAAATCAGATCTTAGACAAGCAGTGATGTAAAAACAAAGTGTCAACACTTAACATCTTGATAGTGCTGTATGAGTGGGATTTACCAGAATGTGTATTTGAAACTTTACCCCATCCATCTGGTTGTTCGGGAAGGTTATGAAAACACCAAGCATCCACAAACAAAATGATTACTCACTGCTAATTGCATCTCATTGCGTCTTTACCGATTCATACTTCCCATATCAGATTAAATAATACAAAATAAAAATGCAATGTGCACCATAACATCTTGTTTTAATAAAGTATCACGGCTGACTGACCTCCAACTCTGAGCTAACCTCATTCTGATGCTCTGGGGCTTCACGGGGCTGAATGGTCATCGTCTGGACCAACAGCAAGAAACCCAGTGAGGCATGACAGCAATCTGCTGCAGGGACAGCACGCGTGACTCCCAGCTTTCCCTTGCAAATCAGGCATTGCTGTGCATGCATGCATAGTATATATGTGTGTGTAACTTAGCAACTCTGCATGTGTGCTTTCACTGCAGCATCACGCCTTCATTCCAAAGCACGAAGAGGAAAAGAAAAATGTACGACCAAAACCAGCAATGACAACTCACTGCTACACACGTGCCAGCTGCCTGTCATTTTTGCATGTCCTCTGTTTGTCTCGCTTTCATGCTCTCTGTCTTTGAACTCTCTGGCACCGTTACAGAAAACAAAACTCATCACAGCCTGTCCATCTTTCTGCCTGGCCAGTGTTTAATGAATGCAGTCTAATTTGTTAGACTAGCTCATTAATCTGAGTGTGTATCGTAGCAGCACCGGTCAATCCTGTGTGTGGGACCGACAGCTAACCTCATAAATGTCAAGCAAAGTGAGAGCTTCAGAAAATTATTGTAGTGCTTATACAATCCAAGTTGTATTTCTTTTTTACTTCCATTAAGATTCATCCAGTTTCATCCTTTTCTTTCTTTCTTTTTTTGTTTCGTTTAGTTTTTTTGCTTAGAGTAAGTCTCCCCTTTGGGTAAAGTGCTGACTCTGCATTGTCAGAACAGTACACCTGCTGATGCAGGCAGTCAGGTTGCAGGCTGCTTTCTGCAGCCGATCATGCCTCCCGGTGTGCAGTGACAGACTAATGACTGAACTGTGGCTCGTGGCTTCACCCTTATTCTATCTGAAATTCGCACGCACACTGTGGATGTCCTGCTCTCTTTCCTCTGTCTGCTGTGCCCGGGCCCACTACTGAGGTGACGTATGGATGTGCACAACATGCTCATGATAGGACCAACACGACATCCAGGTGATTAATACATGCAATAACCTACTGCACAAAAAATCCTCTATTTCATGTGACATCAATACATTACATGATGAACAAACACAATCACGACAACTAGAATCTAACCTTGTGCGTCCATTTATACAAAATTTCAGCATAGAGACTCGCGATGCTGCTGGCTGCAAGCCTCAGAATTCTGCAGTACAGCAGGAGGGGCATATTGGCTTTCTATTGGCTGGCTTGTGGAGTAGGATAAATCCAACTGGTCGGCGACCCCATCAGGGATGAGGCGCTCATAATTATCATTGGCCAACGCTGATTCACCCAATCGCTTCTTTCGCGGAGGGATGTCGGCAGAAATGGGGAGGGAGATCGCTGTGGCTGGTTAGTTTAGCCGGTCTTTCGCCACAAGTATTAGAGAGCAAAGGGAGGAAGCTGTTTCCCGCGTGATGCTCCGCTTGAGACTGCAGAATTTCGTTTGAAAGACGTCCCGCAAGGGGAAATTGAAGCCTAAGCTCGCCGAAGGTTTGAGAGACAGTTTATTTAAACCAAAGCAAATTCTTCTGTCAGACTTAGGCTATAGATAACTTGTCTGACGTCGTTTACCTGTGTTTTTTTTCCACCTATGCAACACAAAACAACTGAGCATATCTTATTTTGCTTTTCAAGGCAAGGCATTTTGATATAGTTCAACGTGAGGGGCTGACACCTCTCAAGCCGTGCATCACCTGAGAGGAAAAGAGTGACTGCGTCAACATGGGGGTAAGAACCGGCGATTCCAACTTTTTTACTGCGTTGTAGCCCACCTGAAGTGGCCTGAAAAGTGAGAGGTAGCCTAAAGCCTAAAGAAAAGCTTTGTAACTGAGGCGTGATGTCATTTTTGTTCTTAACGGAAATCCCGTTTGTCTGAGTGACATTGACTCTAATGCGGAACTGTTTTTTACGGCGATCTAGACTGCGACAAATTGATGTAGCCACGAGCTCTTATCTAGTGCAGTGGTGGAAACGAGCTTCGTTTGGACTGTTCACTTTCATTCGACTTGGATCAGTTATTATTTCTGGCTCGTGTGGGCTAATTTGTGCTGGGATTCTCATTAACTGCTGCCCCCCGTGATGAAATGTTTAGAAACTAATGCCAGGTCTTATATCTAAGTACTGTAGGTAGGTCTGTGCTGTTTCCAGCTTGTCAGTGTGTCATATGTGTAGGCTCTTTTAAGTCGGATAGGCCTTACTTTGACCATAACCTTGCCAACCATGATAGGCCTAATCGGTTTATTCTTCCTGTATGCTCCTGTGTGTTAGAGGAGGAGCACGTGTTAAGGTTATTCCCCTCCCCATCATTAAGCTGCAGTTTAAAAAATAATACTGAGTTTTGCCACATTTTCGGCAGACTTGCATGCACTTTCTTTATGATTAAAGACCGCAGTGCATTATGACCTCCTTCATGCCCTCGCTGCCCACCCCGCACCCACCTCCTCCACCTTCCTCCTGCCCTCTGCTGCGTTAAACCCCGCTGGCATTCCCCCTTCTGCGGTCATCTGTTTGCGCGCAAGCGAAGCAACTGTCCGGTGAGGATGGTGAGCACGCCGCGTTCTTACACTGGACACTATCAGCTGAGGAGTCCATCCTCGGCACCCTCGCTGACCCGTGCGTCATAATGCGGTTACCACGAATAAGCGCTTCACCAGCTTAGGCTATTTCCCCTTTAATTTGTGACATAACAGGGACTCGATAATCGCCAGCAGTGACTACATTTACACACATCACAGATTAAAGAAACGACTCCAGCCGGCTACACGAGGAGAATGACAATAATGACAATAAGGTTCGTCAGTGTGACTTTAGAGGGCTCTCTTCTACTGCGGGCATCCATTAAGCCATTAAACGCATTTGAGCTGTTTCCGGGTATTTGGATAAACTTATCACTCGTGTAAATTGACCAGTCTGGTGGAAAAATACAAGGCAAAGTCAAGATGCGGCTGCTGGTGTGAGTTATTGCGCAATTCTGCTCCATCGCCGCGCCACGAAAGAGTTGTAATATTTAACCCCCATGCACCGGCTGAGCGATGCGGTGGCATGACGCTGCAGTAGGAAGACCATGCGGAGCTGAGACATTTCCAGCTCTGCGGAGGCAGTGCAAGCCGGTTTCATTACAGTGAGAGCAGCTGATGTTGATCTGCAAAGCCTGACATTTCTGCGCCAACAGAGAGGTTCAGTGTGTTGGATTCGGGGGAGGTAGAAGAGAGCCTCCGGTCCGTGTCAGTAGCTTCTTTTAGATGTGGAAGCTAACCCGGCAGCTATAGTGGGCACTGCGTCAAAAGGGATGGGAGTGCAAAAAAAAAGTGCTTACGCATGTGCTGCTGCTGCTGCTGCTGCTGTGTGGAAGTTCAGTGAAGCAGTGAGGGAGGGACTTTGAGTGGAAATGGAGTGTCATTTCAGAAGATGTCCTGTCTCCTCGGAGACTGGTGTTATAGAACAGATCAATAAGGAATATGAGCTTCCCTTCTGATGTCTTAAATCATAAAGAAAGTATATGCAAGCCTGCCGAAAATGTGACTTTTGTGCTTAAGGCGCTGAGGTTACCCTAAATGGGAAAGCAGGTGGAAAGATGGATGGATAATGGAATAGAGCTGTGTATGGAAAAGTGTCATCACTTGTCCTGATGTACAGCACTGACTTGTCCCTCTTTCCGTCCGAGGATTTCGCACTAGCGCACTGTCCTATAGCACTGCCAGCTGTCCTTTCCCAAGGCCGCAGGGGGCACCGCTTGCGACGTTCCTTCTGCGTCAAACCGGGGGCGGGGCCTCTGGTGTGGAAATTCCCTGTAAAAGGCTGTGATAGGCTGGCACGAGCAGCCACGCAGAAAGGACCCGGTTAACAAGAGAGAATAGAGAAACCAACCGGCACGTTTTGTCAGACACAGAGATATACGTTCTAAATTTGGAGGACAATCTCTAAGGAAAGAGATGATGTAACGCACACATAGGTCACCTTCTCATCTTTCTCACTGTCCTTTCTGCATTGATGCAGTTACTGAGGATGAGTCCATGGGAGGAATGTAAAGTGAGATGTAGAGGAAGGGCTGCACACATGCATCATCTGCAGCTGTTCACCTTCAAACTCATGACACAAAGGAAGGGAATGTGCCACTGCTGAGAGAAGAACGGGCACAGAGAGAGAGAGGAAAGACAGATTAGTAGTGGTTGGTTTGCAGGAGTAGTGAGAGAAAGAGAGAGGGATTTAGAACTAAGGAGGTGGCATATGTTGAGGGGAGGGGTGGTTGGATGTATATCCTGTTACAAGATAATGACCTGAGGCTCACAATACCGCGGCTCATGTTTCCTCTTTCTGTGCCTCGTCGTATTGGTTATCCAGGAGAGCAGAGAGAAATGGGATGAGGAGAGGAAGGATGTACTTGGGTCGAAGCATAATAGGTCTTAATAATTTTTGTTTTCATGATTGAACAGTTAGTGTTGGGGTGAAGAGGTAGGGATGTAGGGATCGTCTTTAAACCCCAGTAAGGAAAAAAGAAATTAAGGTGATTTAGCAGCAGAAAGGATTTTTAAGAAAGGTCATAATGGCTGATGGTGATGGGTGTGTCTGTGCTGCTGTTAGTGCAGTGTGGCTGAGGAGAAGCTCCTGATAACGACAAGTCCCCTCAAAGACTGGATTCATTCATTACCTTATGATATAAAGGCTTTCAAACTGGTACCAGTGAAGTGTGCGCTGCTATAGAAAAGAAGTTGGAAGGTGTCACAGAAAGTAATTCAGGAGTTGGATATGTGTGTCCGCTGCAGAAGCCCAGCCCTCAGTTTGGTGCAGAGTGCTGCACATCCCTCCCCATTGCACCTGCTGCCTGATGCAGATAGGCTGCACTGAACCACAGCTGATGTGTCCTGCACGTTGCCAGAGCCAATAGAAAAGCATAAGAGATCTAATGAAACACAGGGTTTATCATAGCCATGTGGCCCAGAGGTCAGTTAAGGTCAGTATGGGGATTCTTTGAAATGGACCTCCACTGCTCACGTCAAGCCGCTTGGATCAATAGACGTCCTTTGTAATCAGAGCAATTTTCTTAGCGAGAGTGCTGCTTGAGGATAGATTTCTGTAGTGCCTCAGCAACACACCTAGAGTTAGCCTCCTTGCTAGCTTAAAACTAATAAGACTAGACTGGAGCTGCGAGCTTGTGTAATTCTAATAAAATGTAAAGGTCAGTGCTGTCTCCTTTCTACATTACTTTGAAAACAAAATTACAGTAGACGGACAGAGTGATTGATGTGGCCAACAGTTCTGCAACATTAACGTGCTGATGGTCTCCCATAAAGAGAGCGAGTCAGGAGGGTTAGGTTGCCTGACTACGGCAACATGACTAATTCAGGGTGTTGTCGTGGAGATGTGTGTGTCCCTTTGTGAATACACTAAAGGGGAACATGTAACACTGGGCAGCCACAGTGGACAAAGGCTTATCACAGACCCAAAAGTGGTCATTAGCTCTCTGTTTGTTACGATTTAAGCTGCAGCACTCTGCAAGGAAATTAATTTTTTTCTTTTCTGTGAATTGATCCTGACTGTTAAATTGTGCATTTTCCCTTTGCTCATGCATCTGACAGACTTTACATGAGGGACCCTGCGTGTTTTAATGGGATATGTTAATAGGTATTTGGTAGTTGTGCAGTCAGCAGCTGGTGCGTGTGGATGTGAGGTCATTAACATCTGCATATCTCAGTGTGACCACCTGCCTGCTGGGGAACGTTGAGGTGCCCTCTCTCACACTGTGGCACGATGCCATGTTTTCTACCAGCGCCATGAAATTGAGATTTACAATACCAGTCTAAATCAGGCAACATTCACTCTCAAGCCAAGACACACAGACGGTAGTATTAAAGTCCTTAACAGTGCCCAGCATTATGCAGTCCATTGTACAGAACTATAGTTACACAGTTACACACAAACTGTCTCTGTGGGATGAACAGATGTAGATAATGAGGGACAGACAGATGGACACAAGGCAGCAGAGTGGAGGAGGGTGGGGGTTATAACGCTGAGATTTTCAGTTCGACTTATCTGTGATTATGTTTCTTGCTTTTGTTTATTTTTAGTTTTCTGAGCCACCCCAAAGTGGATGATTTAAGAGCTGTACAGAGTTAATCTCTCTTTGTGTGTTTATGTTTCTGAGATTAAGATTTTGTTTCAGTACTCAGCCACAGTCTTTTTTTATTATTATTATTATCATACATACGTAGCGTTTCATTTCCTCCAGTATTAAAGGAATGTCGGTAGGGACTGGTCCGCCTCTGTCTGTTTCCTTCAGAAGGGTTTTCCCTTTCTTCTTTTTCAAGTCTGGTATCTGCAGTCTCTCCCTATTGATGTCTCTTCACTTTGTTAAACAGAAAGATAAGAAAACTCCACATCACTCTCAGGGCTGATACAGAGAGGCAAGAGCTCTTTGGCGGTCTCCTTTTCAAATACTAATCGTCAGTTAACAGTGACAATTTAATTATTTCCTTACCCAGTGCTGTTATAAAGACGTTCACCAAACGATTGCTACAGTGATACAATGACAAAAA
Source organism: Oreochromis aureus (assembly GCF_013358895.1). Lineage (NCBI taxonomy): Eukaryota > Metazoa > Chordata > Actinopteri > Cichliformes > Cichlidae > Oreochromis > Oreochromis aureus. The sequence goes on from NC_052952.1 coordinate 23,701,061, forward strand.
TTCATTTATGCCCGAGAATGGTGTAGGAAGGAGAGTGAGAGAGAAAAAAAGAGAAGGAGAAACATGGTGGGTTAATCCAGTGTAGTAATCAGACTAAATAATCCCAACAGCCATGGGTCGCTACCCTGAGCCCCCTACTGTGGGCCCGAGCCCTTCCATCCTACTGCAAGAAACAGCAGATGGCCCAATGACCTTGCAAGGTGTCACACACAAGCACACACGTATGCATTCAGTACCATAGGGTGTATACACGAGTCACAGGGAACAAGCACACATTTAGTGAAACAGTATTAAGATTTTATGTGGTGAACACTTTTATCAGTTTTTACATTTTAGCTAGTAAAATTCAATGTTTTTAACTTTAAAATGCTTTCATTAGATCATTTTTTGGTTAGAAGAGCAGCTTGTGGACATTCACAGTAAATGTATGCCTTAAAAAGTTAAGCATGACAAACTTTGTGTGAAACAGTGGGCTTAGAGCACAGGTGTCGAAGTCCAGGCCTCGAGGGCCGGTGTCCTGCAGGTTTTGGATGTGACCTTGATCCAACACAGCTGATTCAAATGGCTAAATTACCTCCTCAACATGTCTTGTAGTTCTCCAGAGGCCTGGTAATGAACTACTCATTTGATTCAGGTGTGTTCACCCAGGGTGTTATCTAAAACCTGCAGGACACCGGCCCTCGAGGCCTGGACTTCGACACCCCTGGCTTAGAGGCTTTGCTGACTCCACTTAATGCAACCTTTAAATAAAATTTATGCATCCTTTGCAAACTTTACTTCTGTTTACCACTCAGTAGTCAAGTTAGAACCACTCAGTAACACCATCATGTGGTGCAGAGGACATGATGTTATCACTGAATGAGTCAGGTCTGCGGAAAAAGAAGAAGGCTAGCCTCATATGTAGGTATGACAGATTTTGTGGTCATTGGAAAAGGGCACTTTAAGAAGAAAATGTTAGGCATAGATGTATTTCTTCCATCTACAAACCACTTCCTCATGTGATTCGCATGTAAAAAGAAACAACACTCTTGTGTTTGTGTGTTCATAAGCACGGTTTCTGTTCTGCCTTAGGGCCGGAAAAAGAGGAAGGAAAATTACTTCCCAGCTCCAGTCAAACCCGCTATCAGTTCTCATGTCTCAACTTGTTGTGTTAAACTCTCAGGTGCCACTCCTAAACACAACATGACACTTCCTGCCTTTTTGTCATTTGAGGTAGAAAGTGTGCCGTTAGCTGACACAACCATCTCTTTCATTCTCAGGCCTCGCTGACTTTTAGTTTCTTATCTTTTGTGTATTATCACATTACCGTACAGTGACTGGGTCTCTCTTTTATTCACTCTACATCTCCCTCACTCTCTCTGCCGCAATGCGTGTAGATGCTGCACATACGGAGTGTAGCCAATACAATGACTCACCTCTGCTCACACAGACACAGACACATGCTTATTCCTTAAATCGATCGCCTGCGTGCGTTATACAGCAGTGACTACAGTGTCCAGTTACAGGTGCATCAATTATTGCTCATCCTGGATTATATCGGGGGATCCGAGGAGTACCAGGCCGCCGCTGAGATTCGTCACCATGCCAATGGCCATGCCGGTCTCCATGGTTACTTGCCCTCTAAACACGCTTGCTCATCAGTGTTGTTCACATGAGGGCAAATCGTGTAGTTTGGTCAGCCGGAGCAGGACTCAAACGCACATGCAGATGCAGGGGGGAAAAAATAGTTATTGATATTTTAAACACACTTTGATCAATCAGGATATCACCAGATATGATTGCATTCCGTTATCCACAGAGGAGCATGGAATTTCTCCATTTCCTGATGATGCCAAAGATATGTCCATCACTCTGCTTGCTTGTGATATTGCGAAGGAGCGAGTGTCTGTAATTCCAGCCACAGGTCTCCGTTTCCTTCCTCAGGACAGCGGAGGCTTATTAAATTACCCAGAGCTGCATGAGACAGCTGGACAGAAAAACACAGGCAGCACGTGTTCTCTCTGGATGGCATATTTTCTTCTTCGAGCACCGGATTTAACAGCTAATGTCAAGAGAGATATAAAGATCTAAAAATATATACATATCAGCTGACAGTGATGCGCTTTTTAAATCTTTTTTTTTTTGTTTTTGCAAAATAACTCAGAAAGAACTATTGCAAATCAGGCGCAGTGAAGCCATCTTGTAACGTGTTTAAAGGCTGAACCCTTTGTCATAATTGATTGAGTGCCAAGCGCACACAAAGCTAAAACACTTAACATTCTGTAAATAAGGCGAAACAAAGGATAAGCTTCCAAGATATCACTTCCTATGTGACTCATGCTGCTAACAACTCATTCATATCCTACAAATGAACGTTCACTTAAGGGCACACTCAGACACCCAAAGTGAGAATATAATCTATTAGCATTTGAGAACACATTCAAAAAGATACACATAGCATAAGTGCAGTTGTGCAATCTATTAGAGTGGGGTCACTGAGGGTCAAACACTGATATGGAGGCAGCAGACAGACTGCTGGTCAATATCTAATTAGAAGCATGAGAGAAGGGTGACAGCAGCTCCTCTCGCGCTCTCACTCACTCGCTGATCCTTTCTCCACCTCGCTGTATCACCTCCCACTGCTGTCTCCTTTTCCGTGTGCCCAATCCTGTCTGTCATCCATGTCTCTGTCTTTACTTTTCACCACATTTCTCTCTTTGTTCGAGGGTCGTCTCCGCCTCCCCTGCCAGCCACCGTTATTGTCTGTCTGCTGTGCTGTGCGACATAAAGAGAAAGAACTCTGTCTCCATATTTATATCGTCAGTTTAATCATGCAAATTCACAGGAGAGCAGGTGCACTGCTGAGCTAACAATGCTCCCTAAATGTGTATTTGCTGTGTTCAGTCGCTCTCTGTGGAAAAAATTATCTACAACAGCAATAAAAAGTCTGACAGATGATACACAAGCACCCATCAGTCTGTTGTCTTTGGAACTATGGTGCCAAATTACACTTGAATAGAAGGCAAATCTGTAACTTTCCATGTTATTCAACACCTCTGATCTCTGATCAGAGATATTTAACTGTTATTCAGTTTGAACAGGCACGTTCACATGTATGTACACATGTATGAGTAAGCACTACCTCTTTGTCATTTTCATAGACGCGACACACAAGCACACACATGCCCAGAGTCTCTCAGAGGGGATGAGCAGCAGTACTTTTCCACTGCATCAGTCTCTGCTCCCTCACCCTCTGTCTCACCAGGCCTGCCTGGTCTTGCTGCAACAAGAGATTTGCTCACCTGTTCTTTTGTTGCAGAACTGTATGTGTGTCTATTTGCATATATGTGTGTGTGTGTGTGTGTTTGCTTGAAGTCCAGTCAAACAGCTATCTCGCTCTGACATCCTACTCTCTGCTTGACATGCTTGAACGAGTGGTTTTATTGTTTGCTTTGAATTCAGAAGTGGTCGTTGAGAGCAGCACTCCCTCAATTGGTCGGCGATTTTCCCAAGACGTCTTGCATTTTTTTTTTCCAGTTATGAACACAACCAGAAAGGCAGGTCTTAAGTAACAATTGCATATAGACTAAATACGCAGGGACATGATTTCACAAGACTTTTGCACAAGAGCAGTACAATTACAGCTCAAGTGGAAAATTCAGTGGCAGGCTGATGTTTATTATGCACATTGGTGTAACTGCAGGGGTGTATGTTTTGGTGCGGTCTGGGTGTGGGAGTTTCCGTGTCAACATGTGCCGAGGACTCGGGATCTCGTTTCATACCCCCTCCCAGGTGCTTTTGTAAATGTGTCAGTTTGATTTGGACAAAGGGCCAACTTGTTTTAAACTAATCATAGAATTATGTTCGAGGTCAGATAAGCAGTTCATATCTCATTTACAATATCAGATTTAAATAAAGTGATCAAGCAGGAGTTAGTTGGACATTTTCCTTCCTGAAGTGTTACTACCCAGCTATACCACTAGAGGGTGTATTTTTCCCTGTGAACAACAGCACACATCCAGCACCTCATCATATTTAAGTTACAGGTTAACCTTTAACCTCGTTTTTTTATCTTTTGACACACTCTCTATAGTCTTAAATTAAAATGACTGCTGTTATTGATTTATTAGTCGATAGGTATTGACTTTTCTGTTTGACTTGTGGGGATTTAAGTTTGCGATCCCCTGCGTGGAATCAATACTGTATATTTCACTAAAATGATGTTTCACCAAGCTCAACTCCCCCGATGACCGGGTTGGGTCAGTGAGCGAACCCACTTGCATCTCCTGGGGGGAATTCTTGTTACTCCATGTCACCTCTGACCTTTGATGAAGCAGATTTGTATGGATGAGGCTCATCAAAGGTCAGACTACTCTCCTTCCGGACAACAGGCTAGAATTACGGCTATAGACTAAGGATCAGAAAATGCAATGATGGAGGAAATGAAGTTATAAATAGCTCACTTATGTGTAGTTAAACAAAGTGAGCCAATTTCTAAGGGGAGATTTACAGTAACTGGAATAATAGGTTTGATGTAAAGCAGGCAGAGGAGAGTAAAGACAGCTGATGTGTCTGTGTCTGCATGTTTACGTATACATGCAGTTTAATTTTTCTTCACAACAAAGTGGCTCTGATGGTCTGGTATTGTAGTGCATGCAAGAGTCTGGTAAGAAACGCTTTGATGAGTCTGCAAACTCAATTTTCCTGTTCGCTGTCTCTTTCTTATGTCGTTAATGCTCACTGCTGGAGAAGTAAATGAAAAGGAGCAAAAGTGATTTGTTAAGACCTCAAGGTTAAACCATTTGCACTAGATTACGTTTTGATGTGTCCATCAGGATCTTGTGGTCATTGAAGTGAGCATTATTTGATCAATGGAGATCAAATGGGTAGATCGGGCTGCAGGCACTTGCTTTGATGTGTTGATAATTCACTCCTAATCCAGTTTTATATTTGGTTGAGCAAAACAGAGCCACCCGGGTAATATGTTTTCAATTCTTTAACAATGCTTATAATAATAGGTTTTTATATTCATGGGGGTTTTTTTTTTAGCTAACATCATCCTCAGAACCTAAATATACATTCCATTATTATACTACTACTACCTCTCAAGGCCACTTCACAAGGATACAACTTTATTAACTGTGTAATGAAACAGATCTCATCAAGGCCAATTCAGCAGTGCCCACTGCCTTTAATTCAGCTGCAGTCAGTGGCTGATTAATACTCTTAAGAAGGCTCTCGTATCAGTTTACAAATGTTTGAATATTTTACAGAGCAGTATAGTTTTTAATGGCTGCAATGAACATAACAAACCAAGAGGACAAGGGCTGCTCTCTCCATTATCTAGTCCAAAGGCATGTATAAAACATGTGTGTATGTCTGTAGTATGGGAAGTCAGACAGTTACCGCGTTGCCACCACACAGGACAAAGATGACCGATCCCCCAAGAAGAAGAAGGGGGGAACCAAGGACATGGATGACCTGAAGAAGGAAGTACCCATTGTAAGTAAACGCTTCCTTTTTTTTTCTAAGAATAGTTGTGTAGTAGTAACTGATTTTTTGCTATGATGTGTGTTAGAGGTTACAAAGTTTCACTGCACTCTGTTTCCATCTTGGTGGAGTCATTTGTCACTGTTGAGTGGACCAATACAAAGGTCTGGTCATGGGCAAAGTTTTGGGTCAGTTCATTTTTGTTCCTGTCAGTCAAAGGATGATTGATTGCTTGTGTACAGTTTTCTTAGTATTTCAATATTTTTGAAATATTGTGAAAACAATTTTTTTTAACATCCTTGAAATGATGCAAGGATGTATCTTTGAAGAAAATCTTCTTTCAGAATGGAATTAATGGAAGGAAACTGGCAGCATGTTTTCGGACAGAGAAGAAATTATTTTCCCATACACGCTTAAGTTTTTGTATTTTTTGCTGGTAAGATGGGGGGATTTATTATCAGGAAGTCGTCAGTTTCGCCCCACTTTTCAGCGCAAGAAACAGACACCATGGTCGCCATACCTGGCTGCTGTTACCACATACTCTTACCCCTGAGGTGAACCGCATGCATGGAGTTGATTTCTGAATTTCCTTCTGTAAAATAAAACGATTGATTTTTTTTTTTTTTTTTTTATCAAAATTGTCTCCATGAATTAATTTAAGCTGGAGAGTTTTTCCCACAAAATATCTCTGCATGCAACTAAAAATACAAATAAAATTGTGAACAATAAATTCTAATCTACATTGTTTTTATTTTTCTGTTTGTTGGGTTTTTTAAATAACAGACGGAACACAAAATGTCCTTAGAGGAAGTATGCAGGAAATTCCAGACTGACGTTGTCCAGGTAAGCTGACAACGCATTTTCCCAGTTTGCCACCAGGTGGCAGTGATGTACTTTTCATGGTTAGAGTTTGTGACAAAGAAATGCTTCTGAGCTTCACATCAGTGCAGACCTGTCTTTTTCTTCTCACTCCACATTCTGCTTCCTCTCGGTTCGCCGCAGGGACTGACCAATGCCAAGGCCGCAGAGTTTCTGCTCAGGGATGGTCCCAATGCTCTCACCCCTCCTCCCACCACCCCAGAATGGGTCAAGTTCTGTCGCCAGCTGTTCGGTGGATTCTCCATCCTGCTGTGGACCGGCGCCATCCTCTGTTTTCTGGCCTACGCTATCCAGGCAGCTACTGAGGACGAGCCTGCAGGGGACAACGTGAGCAACCCACACACACATTCACAATTAGTCACACAGGTTTAGCCCAAACATATTCATCTGTGGCCTATTTGCACCTCATTAACATACCTGTCACACCTAAGACTCTTGGGTATTAACATAAATAACACCTCAGTAAATATTTTACACACACTGCACTCGGTGGCTTCAAACCACCCCCACTAACATATTTCTAATTTTCTCTCCTTTCAGTTGTACCTTGGTATTGTGCTCACAGCTGTCGTAGTCATCACTGGTTGCTTCTCATACTTTCAAGAGGCTAAGAGCTCTAAAATCATGGAGTCTTTCAAGAACATGGTACCTCAGGTAAATAGGTGCTTGATCCCGTACACACAGTATGAAGTCATCTCTGCTGTAAGGACAGCAGAAGGCGTGCAAGACATCCTTGTTGCCACTACTCATATAGCTTTTACTTGAAGAAACCTCCTGCCTCTATTCTACAGTAACATTTAACATGTCAGTCAAGGCCTGTGTGAAATTGTCCTCCCACTGCTTCTCCCCTCACAGTCCTTTACCTCTCTACTTACCACTCTGATTTAGAATCAAAACTGTATACACAAAAAGAAGTTGCACAGCTGGTGCTTGCCAGTGTTTTGATTATAAATTAGTTACTTACAGTATTTAAGTCAAACATGTCTACATGGTGTTCTCTAAATGTAATTCTGGCATCATGAATGACATTTTTTCCTCTCCTGCAGCAAGCACTGGTGATCCGTGAGGGTGAGAAGGTGCAGATCAATGCTGAGGAAGTGGTGGCCGGAGATCTGATTGAAGTGAAGGGTGGAGACAGGATCCCTGCTGACATCAGGGTGACTTCAGCTCACGGCTGCAAGGTAAAAACACACACCCACAGTCACATGCATATATTTATATTTTTGTTTCTTGTTATATGTAATTAAAAAAATCTTTAACATTTTCTTTTGCCCAACAGGTGGATAACTCTTCCCTTACAGGAGAATCAGAGCCTCAGAGCAGGTCACCTGACTGTACCCATGACAACCCCCTGGAGACCCGAAACATTGCTTTCTTCTCCACCAACTGTGTTGAAGGTATTGTCACCATGGCAATAGCACTGCATGCTATTGTTACCTTGCAGGACTGTGGTTGAATTTAAAGCCTTCAGTTTGAACAAAGCGATAAAGTTTACAGTTAAAGGGACAGTTCACCCCAGAAACCCTCTGGGCTTTGAGGCTCTTAAGTTGATCAACTTTGGAGACTAAGTTTGTATAAACTGGAACATACTAATGTACTAGAACTAGATGAAACAACAAATAGAACACAGCCATAGTGATTTTTTCTAGAAATCATGACACACTAACTAAAAAAAAACTATCCAGAAACCCATAAACGTCTTTTTTTATGCCTAAACCCAGTTGTCAGGTTGTGATTTTAGAAATGTGTTTTTAAATAAAATCCAAAAATCACCTTCTAATGCAACAAAGTTGTTGCACCTGTAAGATTGTATTTCTGATTTTGTTTTTGTTTTTTGATCCACACCAGGCACAGCGCGTGGCATTGTTATTTGCACTGGAGACCGCACAGTCATGGGCCGCATTGCTACTCTGACGTCCGGCCTGGAAACCGGCAAAACACCTATTGCCGTTGAGATCGAGCACTTTATCCACATTATCACAGGAGTGGCTGTCTTCTTGGGCGTCACCTTTTTCATCTTGGCCATCATTTTGGGTTACACCTGGCTGGAGGCCGTCATCTTCCTCATTGGCATCATTGTGGCTAACGTGCCTGAAGGGCTGCTGGCTACTGTAACTGTAAGCAGGCAAACGTTTGCTTTATTTTTTTATTTTTTTGGTTACATATTTCAGTGCTTTCCTTTGCCTGATTCTTTTTCATGCCTTTTCACTGGTCTTTTTGGAGATTCTATAGAAATAAACACAAATCTTCCCATTTGGTGTGTTTAATATTGTGGTAGTGTATAATTAGATTACTTCTTTTAGAATCGAGGAAACAAATCAGTTGACAATTTGAACTCTGTGCAGGTATGTCTGACTCTGACTGCCAAGCGTATGGCTAAGAAGAACTGCCTGGTGAAAAACTTGGAAGCTGTTGAAACCCTGGGCTCCACCTCCACCATCTGCTCTGACAAGACAGGCACCCTGACCCAGAACAGGATGACTGTGGCCCACATGTGGTTTGACAACCAGATCCACGAGGCTGACACCACAGAGGACCAGTCGGGTAAGTGAAGGGAGGGCATACGGGCAACACTGATGGCTCAAATATATTTTTATAGTGTAAAAGAATTAAATGATTACTAAAAAAGTACGACATTTATTAATTCTCACTCTTACATTCCTTCTGCAGGTGCTGCATTTGACAAGAGCTCTGTGACATGGCTGTCTCTTTCTCGTGTTGCTGCTCTGTGTAACCGCGCACAGTTCAAAGCTGGACAAGACTCGGTGGCCATCCTGAAGCGTGATGTGGCTGGTGATGCCTCAGAGTCAGCTCTGCTGAAGTGTATCGAGCTGTCATGCGGCTCAGTCAGGATGATGAGGGATAAGAACAAGAAGGTGGCTGAGATTCCCTTTAACTCCACCAACAAATACCAAGTGAGTAAAGGGTCAATATGGGTGAACACATATGTTATACACCAAGTAATGCATCAGATGGTCTCATTTTAATGCTTATCTCTGTTCTCCTCCCCTAGCTTTCTATTCATGAAACAGAAGATCCAAATGACAACCGCTACTTGCTGGTGATGAAGGGAGCCCCTGAGAGGATCCTGGATCGTTGTTCCACCATCATGCTGCAGGGCAAGGAGCAGCCTATGGATGAGGAGATGAAGGAAGCTTTCCAGAATGCTTACATGGAGCTGGGAGGACTGGGAGAGAGAGTACTGGGTAAGGTCGAAAGAGGTGAAGGTGGATACTGAGGAAAAGATTTGACAGTGTGGCCATCAGGTTCAAAATCCCAAAATACACATTTTATTTAATAACAATTTATTTGAAAATGTAGCTCAATTAAAAGTATTATTTTAGTCATCGCTTAATAGCCTATCTGATGCAGTGTATATTCTTCTGGGCAAATGATTGAGTGTTTACTTTATTATAAATGTGGTTTCCATTCATGATCATAAATAAAACAATAAAAAGTCCAAACTTTCTTCATGCCAGGCTGCAGATGTTCCATCCATCCACTGTTATTCATTTATTTATTACATCCATTTAACTGGTTTAAATTTCAAAGAAGAAAACGTTAATGTTAGTACTGATGTCAAAACTCAGCACTGATCAGCTTAATTGTGATTATGGTTTTCGCTATAATCGAGCAAGTCCTGTATCTGTGGACGCATCCATCCTGTGCTGTCTTCTGAAGGTCATGTTAACGTCCACTTTCCAACGGCAGTTGTGTAAAAACAGGTTTTGAATTCATTGTCAAACTGGTTTTTAAAAGACTGATCAAATCCAAATTGGACATTTATATTTTTTTACTACACATCTGTACTGTGTTTATTTGTTTAATCAGCATCAGCCGCAGAGAGTTTCTTCCTGAGGGTCCTTAACACACTCAATCCAACACGTGACCACAAAACAAGGTTCTCCTCTTGCAGACAGCATTGAGTTTCATGTAGACACTTCCTTACAAGATACTTTTACTTTAGTTCCAAGAATAGGGTTATAAGAAACAACACTTTAGAACTAAACGGCACACATCCGCTGTATTCATTACTCAAACTATTTTAATTACAATTCTTACTAATTTTGATACACACTGTTTTATATTTGACTCGTTCTTTAGGACCTTAATTTAACATAAACTGGTTTGAACTTCCACCCAGTCATTGCCTGTGAATTCCTGTTTACTGTTTTCTGTATATTACTTGTTTTAGCTTATTTAAGTTATTTTCTGTTGCAAATCATTTTTCATAAGTATGTTCATTAAATGTGAAAACAGTCTTCAATATAATTAGCAATTACCCATCCTAGATTACCATTCATATCACTGACATGATTTCTGTAAGAGCATTATGATGCACGTCGTGAAGATTTATTTTTAATTTGTTGAAACTTTTTTATTTCTTTTACAATAATTGCAATAAACCAGCTGTGATAGAACCACTTGCTTTAGAACCTGTTTTATAACCTCTGGTTTCATTCATTTTAAACCTCTTCTCACCACCTCCACCCATTCTACTTACAATGTTATTAATGTTGTAAGTTAATTTCTAACATACTGTTAAACCTAATAGTTTTGTCTCTTACACGTTTGTAAATCACACGTGATGTAATGAAGGTTTTATACTTTTAGAAGCTCAAAAAGCCCTATTTGAAATAAGGAAATTAACTCTGACAAACCTTGAAATAGCTAACTCAGCATCACACACAAGAATTGTTTTTTATAATAATAATACCTCTCTCTTGGTTTTCACTAATTTATAAGACTTTAATTTTTAAAATTATGATCTGTTGAATTGTTGAAACAAAACACTTTAAGACTATAACTGTAGGAAGGAGTGTAGTGGAATGTATTCAAAAAGTAGAGAAAGCCACAAAAAATATGCTTAAATAAACAGCATTAAATCACACATTTCCCCTCACTCCAGGTTTCTGCCACCTGCTGCTGCCAGAGGATCAGTATCCCAAGGGCTTTGCCTTTGACACAGATGATGTTAACTTCCAGACAGATAATCTCTGCTTCGTTGGCCTCATGTCCATGATCGACCCTCCTCGTGCCGCCGTGCCTGATGCTGTTGGCAAATGCCGATCCGCTGGTATCAAGGTAAGCTGTTTAGATTCGACACAAACTTCTTTGATCTTTAAGTTTAGTCTATTGTTGCCAATAAGAAGTCATTTTTGTTGTTCTCGTAGGTCATTATGGTTACCGGTGATCACCCGATCACAGCCAAGGCCATTGCCAAGGGAGTGGGCATCATCTCAGAGGGCAACGAGACAGTGGAGGACATCGCAGCTCGTCTCAACATACCTGTCAGCCAGGTCAATCCCAGGTAAGGAACGTTTACAGAAAAACACACACCAAACAAGCAGCAAGTCTCACAAAGTGAAAGCAAATTTTTTCTAACATTTTAACGTCTGTGTTTAGAGACGCCAAGGCCTGTGTGATTCATGGCTCAGACCTCAAGGATCTGTCTCAGGATCAAATGGATGACATCCTGAGGAATCACACGGAGATTGTGTTTGCCAGGACCTCACCTCAGCAGAAGCTGATCATTGTAGAAGGATGCCAGCGACTGGTTGGAATATTTTTAATATACTAGCTTGAAAAGAAGCTACAGGTTTTCTTTTTGGAAATGTACTGGCTTAATTCCAGGGACTGGACTTTGAGGTGTCAATATACTTTTGGAACAGCAGATGGCACTATTTGACCACTGGATGAAGAGCTTGCTTTTACACAGGGAGATAGATTGTATTAAAAATGTTTTAATACATGTTTTTTCGTTTTTAATGCAAAAACTACACCAGCCTGTGAACATAACATAACATTTTTCTGTACAAAAACTAGAAAAATAATGTTTAAAAGAAGCTTTAAAATGAAATGTAAAATAAAGTGGTAACAATCGAAATATAAGCACATACAATATTATATTTTTATGTATTAATGTATATTTAATTTATTACATTTACTTAATAATCTTGGAAATTAATAATTTAATTAATTTCAATAAAACTTTGCTAAATAATAATGAAAACATGTAACAAAAACGGCTTTTTTATTCACTTTAATTAATATCGTTCTCATTCCTCTTTCATTTGTCCCAGGGTGCTATTGTAGCTGTGACAGGTGATGGTGTGAATGACTCACCTGCACTGAAAAAGGCTGACATTGGTGTTGCCATGGGAATCTCAGGCTCCGATGTGTCCAAGCAGGCTGCAGACATGATCTTGTTGGATGACAACTTTGCTTCTATTGTCACTGGAGTGGAAGAAGGTGAGACGACCCAAAGGACAGCATTGAAAGACTAAGAACGCTTAAATCAATAAAAAGTTTTATAATGAGAATCTGAGAAAGGACGTAGGAGGAGGATAGAAATGACACTTTAGGAAGAAAAGGGATGCTAATGGTTGTTTTTTTTTTCAATAAGAAATGTCTTACATGAAAGCAGAGTTCCTGATCATCGAATTGCATTTGAGATGTCAGAGTTGGACAGTATGTGACGTGAACTGTCTGCTGTTTTTTTTTTTTACCCTCTAGGTCGCTTGATCTTTGATAATCTTAAGAAGTCCATTGCCTACACCTTGACCAGCAACATCCCGGAGATCACCCCCTTCCTATTTTTTATCATAGTCAACATCCCATTGCCACTGGGAACCATCACAATCCTGTGTATTGACCTGGGAACTGACATGGTAAAGAGCTTAAAAAGACTCTTTGTTTAGTATGATGAATCCCAGCATTATGCTCACACAGCTCATACTGTCTTCTTCTTTTCTCAGGTTCCAGCCATCTCTCTGGCTTATGAAACAGCTGAGAGTGACATCATGAAGCGTCAGCCTAGGAACCCATCCAGGGACAAGCTGGTGAATGAGAGGCTTATCAGCATTGCCTATGGACAAATTGGTGGGTGAACTGAAGATTGTGACTGTTGATCCAGGCTGTGAATTGTCTTTGATGCGGATTGAAGTTGGATCTGAGCTGCCTAGAAGTCATTTTGTTGTAAAATCACTTTATCCCCCTCTTTTTTTTGCTCACAAAAAACAATAGTTGGATTATCTTTGGAGCTGTCTTCAGTGTTTATGGGGAAAACTCGATTTAGGAAATCAGAAAGCTTAAAAATTGGTAACTCAATCTCGATGTGTGTACATGTTTCTTAAGGTATGATCCAGGCTCTGGGAGGATTCTTCGCTTACTTTGTCATCTTGGCTGAAAATGGTTTCCTGCCCTCTCAGCTAGTAGGCATCCGACTTAACTGGGACGACCGCAATTTAAATGACCTGGAAGACAGCTATGGCCAGCAATGGGTAAGTGTGTAGTATGAGCAAATTTTGTGTTTTTACATTTTGATACTTCATCTTACTATTGTGGTTCTCTCCTGCCTTCACAGACATATGAACAGAGGAAGATCGTGGAGTTTACATGTCACACAGCCTTCTTCGTCAGTATTGTGGTAGTGCAGTGGGCTGATCTCATCATCTGCAAGACCAGGCGCAACTCTGTCTTCCAGCAGGGCATGAGGTAAGTCAAAGAGCTATTCACTGCACCATAGTTGTCTTTTCTGCCAATCTTATCAGCATAGAAAAAATCAAGATTATACTAATAGATATGTATCTATGTAGATATGTTAATATGTGGCACTTCTAAATGCAGGAACAAGATCTTGATCTTTGGCCTGTTTGAAGAAACAGCCCTGGCTGCCTTCCTGTCCTACTGCCCAGGCATGGATGTGGCACTCAGGATGTATCCTCTAAAGTGAGTTTCAGCAACACACAGATAAATACATTGAAAGATCAAGTTGTCTGGTTACTTGATTGCAGTTCTCTCGTTCTCTCCACAGGCCTACCTGGTGGTTTTGTGCATTTCCTTATAGTTTTCTCATCTTTGTTTACGATGAAGCTCGAAAACTCATCCTTCGCCGGAACCCTGGAGGTGAGCTACGTTTTTTTTTTTTATTTAAGGGGGCATTTCTTTAAAGGTCTTTGGTTCATACAGGCCTAAGATGAGAGTAGTTTAACTTTTTCTGTAGATTATAAACAAACCAGAAATTTATTAATTATTAAGCAGCAGTTAAGTAACGCTAAGCTAACTGGTGACAGTAGGGTTTAAATATCAAAATAATTTCCCAAATTATTGAAAGCACTGTTTATTTACTGTTTTTTCTCTCCTATTTGTGCTCCAGGTTGGGTGGAAAAGGAGACATACTATTGATCGTTGGAGCACTTTCGCTCAAGCCCCTCACATCTTCCACTTGTTTCTTCCCCCGGTCATTCCATCCTCGGCAAAACACATCTCCAGATGTCCCGCCCCCTTAAAGACAAGAAGCGCTTTGAAGCAATTTTCATCACAACTGCCCCAAAGATTAAAAACAGCAAAAGCACCTTTACAACTTTCTACATCGACCTGCCCTCTTTCTCCCCACCTCCTATGATACTCTTTGCATGTGTTCTCTCACAGCTGTGTACATAAACCAATATATCTACCAAACGGCAGCTGCATATTGTGTATGTAGATTCGAATGAGCTAATGATACAAAGGGAGTGTCTATGCTCTGCAAAAAAAAAAAGGGCCATCCAGCTCCTTCTCCTCCCTGTTCTTCTCTTCACCAACATCGTCTTTCTGTACACCTTTGTTCCCTCTTTCACCTCCTCGCCAACCCTTTGCTTGTCCTCCAATCACACACAGATATACACGTCACACAGTGAGCTCCCATCACCGGCACTACTTCGACTGCCACCTTTCGCCTCCTCCCCCTGTCTGTGGAGGAACATCGGAGTGGTCATTTTCCTGGCATTCTCACCGCGTCCATTTTCCTCCTCTTCTGTTCCTTAATGGCCAGTGTTGTTTGTTTGTTTTTTAATATGTGGGGTAGGGGGGGGCGATTTTGATGATTTTAGTTTGTTTTTTTTAATTTCAAAGTTGGGAGGGGAGGTGTGTGAAAACTACTTTTCCTCATTTAGGCGCACTGAAGCACACCACACGGCGTCCCGTCCACCGCCCCTCCCTCTCTGTATCTCACACCCCTCCCCTCCCTTCCCTCCTGCCCCGTTTGTCTCCGTTTGTGTGCACCGTGTGAACCATTGTCCTCGTTAATAACTATTACAGTACACCTCCCTCCCCCCCAAGTTGGTAAATACAACTCAATCTTTCTGTGTGTTCTAGGAAATCTATATAATTCTATACTGAATTTAAATGAAACAATAAAGGAAAAAAAAAATGTTGAACATCAGCTCCAGAAAGACATTCATGAAGACGATCAACAAAATTGGTGAGGTAGGGAAAAAAAAGTGAGAGACACTGTATCTGTCTCTCTTTTTGTATTTGATTTGGTTTCAGTTACTTTTGCTGGTTTCTCAGGAGGCTATTCGAACATGTAACAGCAAAGCAGGGCTTTAAGTTGTGTTTTTACCAAAAGACAGAAGTCGCCAACCAAGACTTTGTGGTTCCTGTCACTGCAGGCGTGCCGGTATGATGTGGTGAAGTGTGCTGTGGAGGGGTGAGTGGAGATGATGAGCCCATGTGCCCGGGTCTGTGTGCATGTATGTGTTGGAGACCAGTGAAGGGCCAGCGGCCTCGGGCTGGGTCCGTCGTAGATGGCTGAATGGGTTGAAAGTTGAGAATTTAAAAAAATAAATAAATACACAACTAGTAGAACATGTGTGTCAAATAAATGAAACCAACACCAATAAAACATCTAGACATTTAATACAACCTAGATCTGTCTGTGTGTCTTTGTCTGATTTACTTTTTGTACCACAGAAAGCTTTACTTTTGTTTAGTTGCTCATATTTTTGCATATTTTGTATTTTTGGCTCAAATGAGCGCTACTCATCAGTGTTGGGTGCACACACAATAACAAATCCTGCAAGAAAAATTACTTTGTGTTCAATAGATTCCACCAGAAGCACTGAACTGCATCTTTGAACTGGCAGTTTGTCATCTGCATTCATGAATACTGACCAGTTGACATCATATTACTTCTACCTCCTGACTATATTTGGCATTCATTAACAATTTTAGTAGACTACAACCCCTGAATATTGCACCTATATTTGATTTCAGCAAATATATATTCAAATTTGTAATAAAGCAATTTCCTCATGATGAAATATATGCAAAACACCATAAACCTTGCCCATGCAGTGCAGCTTTATGCATATGAGAGTAAAGCTCAGCAGAATATGACAGAATAAGAATTTTAGGATGAGATGCCATCTAGTGTTGCAAATATATGCACTTCACCCTACAAAACTGCATAATGTTCAAGTTCCATAGGGGGACGAGTTGGCAGCAGCCCAGGGTAATGCACCAAAACCACTCTGTATACGTGTCAGCATTGTCTGACTCCAACATAAATGAGCTCAGAGATGAGGCTCGCTCTCAGCAGGACCAACATACAAAAGGATTATTGCTCTACCATTTCCCAAAAGCCATCTCTTTTAAGTTGATAGAAAAATAATAGTGCAGGCAGTGTGTTTATTGGAAGGAACAGCTACTTTTTTGATTAATATGCTACATTCCTGCAAATAAAGCAGGTCACCTTCAGGGAATGGGCTGCAAATGTGCTGCCTCTCTGAGCCACAGGGGTCATATATTTTAAATGAACTGCTTATTGCCTACCAAGTACACAAATCAAATAAATTATACATAATGTAATGCTCTATAATGTGAGAGTTAGGTATCGTGTGAGGTCACTTTGCCACAGAAAGCTAAAAAAACACAAACATTTTAGGACACGTCCCTTTGAGGGAGAAAGACAAAAACTTTGTGGAATCGTTTCACTACCCAATGACAAACGCACGCATGCATACACACACAAACACACATGCGCACCCACTTTCTGTCACTCTCCCTGACAAACACGCTCACGCTCTCACCCTCGTTCTAATTTCCCCCGTGTCTCTGCAGTGAGCTCACTGCAGTGCGACTCCCCCACCCCACCCCGCTCCTCGCCACCCTACGTATAATAGAATATCGATCGCTTGCCTTTGCCGCAGTGTGTAAGCGAGTGCTCCTGTGGACGAGTGTGTGTCTGACTGGGGCCCTCCAAGGTCATCGCTATGGCAACCTGAGCATGGGGTCCTTTCGCTGTGCTGTCACAGAGCACGGGTCACAGGGGTCACGTGAAAAGGGGGACAAGAGGGGGTTGGTGAGCGCTGCTGTGTTTGGTATACTGGAGACAGAGGAGAGGAGCCACAAGGGCTGGAAGTGTCCTATTCCACTGTGTATTCAGACTGGAGCAGAATAATGAGAACATGTACAGACCTAAGTGTTGCCGAGGGACACCGAGTTCACTACAACTCCTGCCATGCATGCACAAACAAAAGTCAACTGTAGTAGCAACTTTAGAGGAAATAAACATGACTTAATTTGAGATTGAAATAACAAGAAAGAAAGAAAGAGAGAATTGGACTCAAATAAGCTGGCTTTACCTTAGGGGTTTATTGCACTTAGAAAATATAAATACAAAACACCCAACTTTTATCAGAATGTAAACGAAGGATGAATTTCAAGAAAGTGTTTTACATTTATGTGACATTACACCTGAAAGTTCCAAGCTAAACATGTATACATGCTAACAAGGAAATTATAGACCCGATGTAAAATACCATGATTAAGTACTGACCTTTAAAATGTGTCATTATCAAGCCATCTATATAAGAAGCCTATCAGAATGACCAAACCTGCATTTGCATGATAATAATAATAGTAATAATGTGTGTCTGTGCATTAGCATTAGATACAGTTTTAAAGCTTTAAATGACACTTTCCTTTGGAAACAATCACATATTCTCTTTAGAAGTGTAAAGATTACATTTATACATATTCTTCAAATTAGAGAGAATGTATTAGCCCAAATATCTACAGCAGAGAGCACAGCACAGATAGCCCATTAAGATATAAGCTGAGAAATATTGCAGGGAATAAGAGACTATTTTACACAAATCAGAGGCATCCAAGGTTTAAAATGAACATAGAAAGGCATATAATCTGCATGAATGTGTGGTAAGATTTAAGTTCAGAAATCCATTTCTGTGCATATGGCAATTTATATGCTTAAATGAGCTTCAAAAAGCTGTCAGTAACATGACAAGGTGCATTCTTGATACCATGCTGAGGGTTAAAAACACAGAGAATACAGGATACCCACAAGCTAAGGAACATATATATGAACAGCTCTTCCTGTGTGCAAACGTATTTGCAGGGTCAACACGATGACTGATGGCCAACCGACGCCTGCTGATAGTTTAGCCTGGTCTTTACACAGACTCCATGAGGAGCTCTTCCATGTCGGATCCCTCCAGCTCACGGAACGCAGCGTGAGAGCCAATCACAAACAGCGTTGCTCCTGGGAAGATGAATTATAGCAGTATAAAATGGGTGTGAAGGGAAAGTAACAAAGAAGAAGGTTTTTCTTACAAATGCATGAACAAGATTTAGGTTCCACTATTAGAGAGATGTTAGCATTGCAGACAGCAGTGGAATATGTTTAATTATATTTCCAAAATCAGAAAAACACAATAAGAATTATTGATATTTTTTTAAAACAAAGATTCAGAAGAGTAACATGGAAGAAGTATAATGTGGTTTGGCTTACCAAGAACCCAAAACACGGCAGCTCCAGCTCCGGCCAACCAGAACACAGGCAGAGAAACGGCTCCAGCCAGACTCATCTGGTGAGGCGTATTCAGCTCTCGGCCTGGTTCACATTAAAATTGAAGGTTTGAGAACACATAAATTATGACAGCAATTAAAGATTCCATAAAAATGAAGATGTTTTATTTTCCTTACATAAATTTGGCTTACTCTTCACTAAACTGACATCTTTAAAGGAGACCTTTTGTGGTTTAGTTACATTATTGCTACTGAAAATTGTAATAGTAGAGAACAACAATTTTGGGGGGAAAAAAAAATTATACAATAGATCGCTTCATTAATCCATTGATTTCATTTCTATACACAAAAAATTAAAGGTGGTAATAAATAAGTAAATAGATGAATAAAGATAGCCAACTTAAAATTTGATGTTTAATTATTCAAGCTAGGTTTATCTAAAAGCAGCTGCCCAAGAAACATTTATATTATTTGTCGGTGAATCAACAAGCAGGTATTTATGTGAAGGTGTCTGAGTTATTTGAGACGCTTTTACTCACCGAGCACAACCAGTTTAGACTCCAAAGATTTGATGTGAATGATGTAAAAGGCACCGGCAAACACAGCCAAGGCGATCAGTAGCATGGGCGAGCTGATGCTGAAAAGAGGAAACATCAACAGTTCGATCATTTATTACTTTTTCCATTTCTCACTGGCCAAAACAGATTTATGAGCTCCTAACAAAGTCATGTTTTTGGGCTTACATGCAGTAGAGGATAAGCCCCAAGAAGATGAAGGTGTAGTTGCTGTTGTAAATTTCCACATTCTTCACCACCCTCTGGCACAAGTCTCCAAAGTTGCGGGGTTTTGAAAACTTGCGCTGGTCTACAAAACTGGCCCAAGGTCGAATGGACAATCGGCGCTTGTCGAACCACTCTTTAGCCATGCTAGCTGAGAAGCCTTTGGGAAGCCAGAGCCTACGAAATAAGATGAAGACATTACGTGCAAAATTTATACTATCACTTGGTGGCTCAGTAAGCTTACAATATTAGTAGCAGGTTTGACAGATGCAGAAGCACATGTCAGTTCTACTGTGTGATAAATCTGTGATAGACAAACACATTTTAACTCATACTTTGCCAGGATTCCTGTGCCTCCTGTGCCTGTGGGATGAGCATCCTCAGCTGTGAACAGATCTCCTGCCTTGCTGTCCATGTCCACTTGACAGTTCTCCCCCTTTGGCACTCCAGATGGCATGTACACAGTCTGCTGTGAGACAACTGCAAGGAAGAAAACACAGAATGTAAATACCAGTTGTAAAACATTTCCACCACTAATTCTCAAGTCCCTCTACAAGCAAATCTCCCCAATGGACAGAAATGTTGAAATGCCACCAGGTGCTTATCTAGGCAGTTATTTTGATTCATTATCAAATTTAAATTTTCATCAAAATGTAAAAACTTCAAGATTCAAAAAGACAAAAGATGAAAAAAAAACACTACAAGCAAACTGACTTGGTCTCAAGATAATGTTGAAAGAAAAAAAAAAGCTTTCTTCCCCTACACAACAACACTGGTGGACGAAGTAAGACTCATATAGGTTTACATTTAGGGTTCATACTTTTGCTGTCAATTCCTTTCATTTTTTGTTATTCCTGAGAAGCTCATTAAAAAAAGTCTTTTAAGCTTGACTATAATAAACCTCAATTAGCAAAAGAGATTAAATTTATTTGAGGGGTGCCAATTTGTTTTTATATACACACAAAAAACTGCTATGCAATTTTACACATACTTATGATGTTGACTCCCATTAGACATTTATATTTAGCAGCATAAGTTGTTTTAAACCATCATATTATAACACCAAAATCTGGGCATGAAACTCGGTAGAAGTAAGACAGAACACATGTGACTGAAAGTGAGGCAGACGTAACAGTGAAGCCGGAAGGAGTGGAGGCTCAGAGCTCAGAGAAGGTTCATGGATGTGGTGAAGGATATAATCAGTGAGATGGAGGGAAATGATCTGCTGTGGTTACCCCTAAAGAGAACAGTCAAAAGGAGAAGAAGGGCGCCGTGATGGCACCACTTAATTGATTCCCTCTCTTTGTTTATCTCCAGATAAATTCTTAACTAAGGTATTTATACATAGATCAGCCAGTGTATGAAGTTCGTGACCAACACCAGTTTCTATATTCCTGCATTTCTCAATCCTGTCATTCCCAGAGGTTGAAGAAACAACACTCAAAAGACCGAGCTTAGCAACAGTAGGCAGAGGAAAATGTTCGTCAGCAAGAGGGCTTGGTCAATGCCACATCACTAAACTTACGCCCGGATATTCCACAACACAATTTCCAGCGAATACTCACTTATTTTATTTTTAATCAGTTAAGTATCCTAACTGAATGGCATTTCTAAACCCCGGTATATAGTCCATCATATCTCCCAGTTGTTCTTAATAGCTCTTGGTTGTTCAAATGCTGTCGCAGTTAGCTTCTCTGCTAACAACCACTCCAGTCGAAGCGGATTTATGATTTTATCGTACCCCAACTTTACACACCTAATTAAAATGAACCGAAATAAAAATGAACGATATCAACTGCCAAATTTACAATGGTTTAATTACATATACTCACAGCAGGAGATGAGTTTAACGGGACTGCCTCAGACCTTTTGTTGCTGTTTTAGTTTACGGATATGATGTGGCTCTTAGTTGCCTTCCTTGTTGTTGTTCCTAGCTGCCTTGGTTCCAAACACCGCCACCTACTGACAGCATCCAGCAGTTTTCCCTCTGCTATGTTTGGGTGTAGCCTGCAGCAGTACATATATTCTTGTGATTATATGCTTATGGACACTTCGCAGCAAAGCTCGCTTAAAGTGCTGCTTTGATTTTTGTTTTTTTTTTCACGTCGAAGCTAAGACAAAAAAAGTAAAATTTAAAAAAGGGGGAGGGGGCGCCCTTGAATCAGCTGCCTTTACTGACTTGCTCAATACTACAAAGTGACTGTTTAGGAAAAACTGTCTTCAGATCAGTTCAAAAGAAGACTGGCAGATCAGCGAGAGCAAAAACGTGACTGGGTGTCGCCGTGGAAGTCAGAGGGCTGTGATTGGTCAATTCCTCCGCGTTGACGTAGTGCAGAACTGCACGTTGCTGTGGAAGTTACTAGATCATTCAGCCCACTCGGAGGTGAGTCGCCCCTAGTTACTTTGGCTTTCTTGAATATTATCGCGTTAAAATGGTTTGAATATTTATCTATTGGTGCATTTTTTCACGCTTTCATGTATGTGACCCAATGCTCGTCGATACTACAGCCAATTTATATTTGAAGTAAGTTAACGTTAGTAGCTAGCAAGCGATGTCCATTTCTGTCCTTTGTATGTATCGCTAATGCATACAGAGGAAAAAAAAAATTTTAATCGTATAGTTAATGCTATGTGTTTCAGTACGTATTTAGCAATGTAGCACACCTGTTAATTTCAGGTTTGTTATTTGGCTAAACTGCTGTTTGCATTGCAGTTCTTGATGTTTGTTATGCTTTTTCCACAGACAAACGTGACTGGTTACATAACTTGTCAAAGGGGAAAATTTTGCTTCACCGGTTGCTACTGGGCGTCTGAAGAACGGCTACTATCTTTGGCTTCCAACTGGTTAGTGTGTGTTACTGAACGTGAATGGAAACAAAGTGGTTATAAGGGGGTCCTCCGTTACGTGTTTAAAAAAATGTTTCGAATTGAGGGTGAAAATGGCAAGGACTGCTGAGCTAGCTGATGCAGCCATATAATGGTTGTAGACTAGAGAACGGGCGTAACGCTGCAGTATTACGCCAACATGATCATTGACTGTGTTACATAGCACAAACGGCCTGCTGGGTTTTATAGATAAATACAGTTTATATGTAGCTACACGGGATTTGTCTGACCGTTTTGTTGGAGCAGCGTTTTATAGCTTAAACGGACACAGATGACATTTTTAGTGCTACGTATGTAATGCAATAAAAGTAGGAGTATAGAACATGGAAGAAACTCGAGGTCAAACCTGTTAAATGAGAATTGCAGCCTTTACAGGAACGCTAAGTACAATCCATTATGTGTACATAGATTACAGGGTTTTTCCTAGCTCAGAACAGGCCTTTAGGAGAGGGTGACTATGCACATACGGACAATTGATCCACTAATTGTTAAAGAAAACCTGACTCTACATGAATTTTTCTGTTATGTTTGGCCACGTCCTTTAGGAAATATATTATAGTCTTTAGTTAATTAACTCCACCTTCAGTAACCTTGTTTAAAAAGTAATTTTTTTAGATGTGCAAAAAAAAAATCCCAATATATTACTGTACACTGGGTGGGGCTCACTATCTTTTACATTTGATGATTGATGCTGGCGTTTTTACCTTTTCCCCCCCTATACTTTAAATCCAAAAGTTTCTCATACAAAATAAGTCCATACTTTTAAGTTGAAACATTTTATTTCGTTGCTGTTTAATGTTGTTGTATACAAACACTGATGGTCATTTTCACAGCTGAGGCAGCTGGGGTAGGGCTGTTCGATATAACGATATATATCGGATGACGATAGAAAAACGTCTATCGTTTCATTTTACACTATCGTTTGTTTCGTGGTGTCGCAAAATAAACTGTTTACGGCAATATTTTTTCATTATTTTGATGGTCACTGTAGTGGCTATATGAATTTCCTAAAGTTCTCTCTTTCTCTTATATTTAATATAACCACACTACAGACGGACAAGCGCTTGTTTTTATGCGTTGTCGTTAGCAACAACGAAGGTAAAACCACCTCGTGTCCGCTTGTTTATTTTCCACATAAACCTTTCACAATAAAGCTCAAGATCCTGTTGAGACTTTTCAAAATAAACTGAATCACGTGAAAGATGCAGAGTATTTACGGATGAGAAGCAAAAAAGAGCCGTCAGGTGCTAAAAAATAAACCTTAGACTCAAACGTTAGAACAGGCTTTTCCCCGCAGCACGCTGTGTAATAAATACTCACAAAGAAAACGGCGGCTGTTACAACCTATGTCTAAAAATGTATCGTTTCATGCATCAGTTAAAACACTCGACTCCAGGTACGCGACGCCCAGCTGGAAACACTTCACGCAAGTCGAGCTGCCCGACATTCACAGAATTTACAGAAAATGTTACATTTTTGTGATTTATATCGTTATCGGACGATAGATGTCTTAATATCGGGATATGAGATTTTGGTCATATCGCACAGCCCTAGCTGGCGGTGTATAAAATGTTGTTGTGCTGTTATTGGCAATGATTAGATAATAATATTTTGGACATATCATCACTCATAAGGTGTTTGCTTGCCGCAAATGACCAGCTGAAAAGTTAAAATGTCAACAAATGCAGTGAAAACAGCCCTGTTTATCTGACATCTTGTCCAGCTACCTAGTTATTACCTGAAGAAGATGTCAATGTCTCACTAAAAGCTTTGTCATCCATTGGTTCGATTTCTTATACTTTGGCTACAGTTGCGCTAGAGTTAAAGCTGCAGGTCCTCTGGTGAATTTGGCTTTCAGGCTAGAAAATATGGCACACTCTTCAGCTTTAGATCTATTTTTGTTTGACCAGGTGTAAATGCAGATTAGATGTGTTGCTTTGGACTTTGCGCTACAAGTGTCAGAGAGAGTTTTGAAGCATGTAACCACACCTGAAAATGCTTTCAGCATTCCACCACTACCATTGCCCTGTCATTTGTTCCTCTTCAGTTGTAGCAGGATTGACACTTACTTTCTTTCTTTCACTAACCCAGATTTTTTTCTGGTACCAGAATTTGGTGCTGATTAACAGTAGCACTGACATTTTTTGGTCAGTTCCCTCGAAAGTACCAGCTCAGTACCTAACCCTACTTATCTGGTTTATATGGTTAGTTGGATGTATCTTGTTAGACATTAAAAAACTTTAATAGTAATTGTTTTTGTATTTGTTTTTGTAGTCTTATCACTGGCTGAAAAGTGGGAAAGGTCCATAACCAAATCCTGACCATGGCTGCAGTGCATCATCAAGGGTACCCGCTCAGGGATTCACTGTACTGGGATGAAACAGAGTGCCTCAACTACTATGGGATGTTGTCTCTCCATGAAGTCTTTGAAGTAGTTGGTTCTCAGCTGACAGAGACTGACATTGAAGTCCTGTCATTCCTTCTGAATGAAACTTGCTCCGCGACACATCCTCTCGATCCAGCAGGCTGGACAGTTGAACCCCGTGAGGACAATCCAGATGATCCAGTTGTGGCCCCAAGTCCACAGCTGCTAAAAGCATGGCAGCGATTAAAGCCTACGGTGTCACAGCAGCCCTTTTTGGACCCAAAACCCAAGAGTGGCCTTGAGCTGTTGCTACAGCTCGAGAGGAGAGGATACCTTAGTGATGGAAACCTGGCACCACTACTGCAACTTCTAAGAGTCCTTACCCGTCATGACCTGCTACCCTTAGTGTCCCACAAGAAAAGGAGGACAGGTGAGGATCTTGAGATTATGTCCTGCTGTAGTTGATCTCAAATAGTTTGCCATTATGTGTTGTGTGTTTTTTTATGCTTTTCAGTTTCTCCAGAGAGAATTGTACAGAGGTATGAGATAGAAAGCACAGAGTCGGTGTGTACTTCTGGAATAAGTAGCAGCTGCAGGGAGACAGAAACTCCTCTTACATCTTTCGCACATCAATTAGAAACTGGTAAGTTTACTGCTCTTTAGTATTTGGCCAACCCGAAGTACGGTCTTAAGTGTTTTCAAGCTGATTAATGATGATTTGAAAACGTGTGTGTGTGTGTGTGTGCCAGATTTTTTTTGTGGTTCAGAGTTGGCCTTCTTTGCCCTGATTGACTCTGCTTATATGCGAAATGTGTCCCTCTACCATTAAGGCAATGAAGCTGCTACTTTTTTTTTCCCCACATAAATCGGTGCCTTTTGTGCATTTCTGACTATTATATGTCAGTGATTATTACCCTAATTAAATAATAATATTTAAAAAATAATTTTTGGTGGTTAAAACTTCTTTTTTTTTGGTCGGTGTCTTGTGTGGGGAAGAATATTGTGTACACACCATGATCTTAACAGGAATTTTTCTCGTTGAAAGTTGTGATCAAATATGAGCAGTAAAATTTGGATGAAAAGCTAAAAATAGTCCTTTGCTGTTCTTTTTGTCTTGGACTCCTGAACTTAGTCAATATGTTTTGTTTCAGGTATTTACACTCCTGTGGCTGGGCCATGTGCAAGTAGGCGGAGGAAGAAGAGGGGAAATGGCTGGAGCCGTAAGTCCAAGAAAACAAGCAGGGAAAGTCAGCCTCTGCCTCCACCACCAGCGCCACAAAAAGTGTCCTGTGGTAAGTGCAACTCATGCATTCTCGAAGTGTCTTTCTTTTATTTATTTATTTTTAATTTTTTGTTTTTTCTCTTGTCTTCTGTGGTACCTTCATCTTGCTATTTACCCCTGCTGCTCATTTTTCCTTCTTTAAACAGACGAGAATATAATTTTCAGCCTATTAACACCTCCCTGGCATCATCATATTTCCTGTTTAGTTTCGTCAATTCTGATGTTGTTTATCTATGCTAAATCTGGAATGCCAAAATTTTATAAAAAAAAAAAAAATTTTCATTGTCACACCAAAATGCATAAAAGCACCAAGTTCATGCTTAAATTAGTGTTTAAAAGCTAGCATACAGTTTGACAAGTTATTTATAGACTTAGGAGAAATGGACAAGTTAAATAGCAGTAGGGATGGGAATTGATAAGAATTTAGTGATTCCGATTTCTTTATCGATTTTGCTTATTGATTCGGTTCCTTATCGATTTGTCATTGCCTCCACTTTGAGAGTCGCCAGCACCTCTAAGCAGCATATCAAATACATGCAAATTAATTACGTATGTAATTAACTACGTGGCGAAATGTTTGTGCGTGTTGGAGGCATTTCCCCTCTTTGTTGTGATCAGTGTTGGGGTCACTACTCAAAAAAATAAATGTAAAAAGTTGTTGCACATATGACACAGAACACTTTTCTTAAAAGTAATGCAGTACGTTATTTAATTACTCCCAGGAGAAAGACATTTGTTATACTACTTGTTACATTACTTTAATGTTACTCTGTAAAATGATCTAAAACTCACTGTCTCATACTCACCTCTTAACAATACAGCCTCACACACTAACACAAATCCTAATGAGGTATGAAGTATTTAGTATTTAGTATTTAGGTATGAACACAAAGCTGACAATGCAAGTCAAAGATAAAAAACCATCACCAAGAGACTTTAAAGCGATCGTCTTGGTGATTCCACTGTAGAAACATGAACGGGTAGAAACGGAGACTAACGATTCGAAGGAAGTAGACAACTGGAAACCGGTTCTCTACAAGAACCGGTTCTCGATTCCCATCCCTAAATAGCACAGAGCGGTACACTAGATTCCCACCTACTGATAAATATGTGGAAGATGGTGTGCTTGCAAAGGCCACTGTACCTTACCTCTTCCTGGAGCTGTACAGAGTCCAAACATGTTCCAGGGTTGAGGAAACTTTTATTTTTCTTTTGTTTTGTTTTTCAACCCAGTGTCACATTTGGTGAAAAATCCGGACTACAATATCGCCTAAAGCTCTCTGTGCTGCACAGACCACAGCTCTCATACTTTTTATGTTATTACCAAATGTGCTTGAAAATCCTAGAGCTACTTTTAAGTCTGAGAACTCTTTGAGTTCACTGACATCATCCCAATTTCTTTGAAAGCTGTTTCACATTATGTTTTTGTTTGGTACACTATGATCTTGTTGAGACTTAATGATAACCCTTTAACTGTCGTTTGTAAACATACAACATCAGAGTTTTGTTGCCTTATCAGTTTCTCCCTGTGGGAGTCCTTTACATTCTTTTCCCTTCATTCCACCTCTCTTTTCTCTAACCTTTTGGACTGTGTTCAGCTGCTGCTGTTGATAAGAATGCAGACTGGTAGGCTGTGTCTTGTCCTTTTTGTTTTTTGTTTTTTTTCCCTTTTCTTTCAATATAAGTGTCCAGTCCAGTCCAATCACTACCAGATACAGCCATAGTTCTGCTTTATTGCTAAGCTTGAAACAAAGTGGTTCTGACAACTGTCAAACCTTACATATCCCCCCAAAAATCACTTTTTAGCAGTTGTTTCAAACTGTCTTAACGCCACTGAAAAGCTGCACTATGTAATCCATTGTCAACGTCCTTGCCCATATTTCCACTACTACCTGCCTTTAATAAATCAGTGGCAGTTTGTCTTGGTACAAAAAGACCGAGATAACACTAACATCAGTTTCCCTTTGTGTGAAGTTTGCTTAGTCATTCATGTAGACTTTCCCAAACTTCTTTTGAATGTCCATCTTTGCCTGTTGGTCAGAAATATTCATTACAACAAAAGCCCGATGATTCTGACTTCATTCAAAAAAAAAAAAATAAATAAAAGAAGAAGAAATCATTAAGGACAGCCTTTCTTAGCTACTCAGGATGAGTGATGTGCCTGTGACTATGAACTGTTGCTGTCTTGACTCCACATTTGATTCCACCAGGTTGACTCAAGAATGTGACTCAGATCGAGTAACCTAAGACACAATGGATCATGGAGACTGAGGAACAAAACAAAAAAGTCTGTCACTCCACTCTGTCCGCACATACTGCAGTGTGCGCGATCAACTCAGTCATGCGCTCTCTCACAAGTCTGGGCCGATGCCTAAGGTAAAAGAGGCTCTCCCCCTTGTTACAGCAGGGGTTGGTGCTGCCACTTTGCTCTGTATACGATGCTTGTGTATCATAATGTAGCTGCTCCTTACCCTGTCTCCCTCAGAAAACATAATCTGCTTTAACAGAAAAAATCATCCTGTAATGTTCTCTAGTCTTGTGCACTGTGGAAGAAAAAAAGCTTCTATTTGAGATTTTAGCTTCCTGCCTATTTCTGACAAGAGTTATTGGTGTCAGTGTTTCACAGAACTACCAGAGTCCTCAGCAGTAAGCCTCAAACCCAAAGACTGCACAGTGATCTTGGGAAAAGCTTGAGTCACTTTGATTTTACTCAAACCATACCAAAAGGGGAAGCGTGTAGCGAAAGTATTTTAAACTCCCCAATATTTGAAATCATGGGAACTTAACATATTTTCACAAATATGTCCAGCAGAAATTCCAGTAAATGTGAGTAAGGCTTGGGAAAAGAATGAAACTAACCTCTTCCAACCAGATGACTAGATGCTTTATATGTGCAAGAATATGACATTGAATTAGGCATAGCTGAAAACCTTTAGCTGTAACGAATACTAAACTGTTAGCCACACTGACAACATAGCCGCTCATCACCTTAATTTACGTACACAACCTAGGAAACCAATGCAGCACAGTTGGATCTTACAGGAAAATTAAGTTAGCAGCGTAGTAACTGAGGAAAAATACAGCAAGTATGTGTACTGTCAGTCAGTCTGTCCTCCATTTCAGAGCTGCCATTTCAAATTTTCCTGCAGGACTTTCCACAGTTAATTTAACTTTTCATCGTATGAAGGGTGGTGAATGCCTTCGTCGTACAACAGCCAGTTCTCTCTCAGGAAAGACCTAATTGGTCAGTCTCTAGTCATGGGTTAAGCCTGAAAAGAGAGCTGAGAGAAGTTGCACAAGTCTAGTTTTCTCTCGGACAACCTCAAATTAAAACATGCAGAAGGATTATTGTGGAAGCTTACAGAAAAATGTCTGCTTAACTTTGCTACTTTAATAAAATTCAGTAGCCTGTCAAGGAAGCCACCAGACTTAAAGCAAATTGCTCCAGCCTACTATTGTTCAGTCTGAATGATTCATATTCTGAAATGGCCACGGTGCACCAGCCCTGACCTTTGCTCATGTTAGACGGTGGAGTTTCTAAATTTTATTAAAGAGGATGACACCAGATGAAATCATGGAGGTTTTTAGCTGTGGTGAAAGTTTCAGTAATAATGCAGAAGTGAAAACTGTTCTGGTCATTTATAAAGAAAACGTAATGTCTGATGCCTAACCCAAACAGAGATTTAGGTTATATTTGACTGAGGTCATGGTGAGATAAATTAGGATTTACAAAATTAAATTAGAACGAGTACACTGAAGAGTTTCACTCTGATTGCAAAGTGGAAACAGAAATGTGTTGGACATGTTTGTGAAAGTACGAGTCAGCACTGCAAATGAACCCTTTGGAGACGTGCAAGGCTTATAAATGGCTGCCCCGTGAATTGAACTGACTCATATTATTTTGGCAAACTGAAACATCACGATGCCAGTTCTGGATGCTCAAGGGACAAAAAAAAAAAAAAAATCCTAATTGGGCACGGAGTCCTGTTCTGTAAGGCCCTGTATTCAATTGCACCAAATCTAAAATGGCTGCCAACAGACAGCTCTTTAAAAAAAAAAAAAAGGAAAAAAATGGCCATGTAACCTTTACTCAAGCCGTTCTGGGGAAAATCACCGAACAGTGCTCTGCTGAAGGAAGCTCATGCTGTATCTTATCTCTGTGCCCTGTGAGAGCCTTGGTGTGCGTTTGTCAAGACGGAGCAGAGATAGATAGGGCAGTTCAGTCCAATGCTGGCCCATAGCATTTGAACAGACCTCAAATACTCTTTCTTGTCACCATTCATCATCTCTTAGATCATTTTCAGTGAAGTATCTCAATTACGTTCTGACAATGACAACTGCTGTTACAAATGTCTTCAAGGTGTTTGCACATTCAGCTCAGTAGTGTTTTTGTGTCTAAATGGGGTGCTTGTGAATGCCCTTCCTTGGTTTAATGGGCACTGTTGATTAACGGTGCGGCACAAAAAAAAGGGCCGGAAGGTAAGGTTAAGAAATTTGATCAAGGTAAGGCTAATCCAAGTATCCCACTTAGATTTTACCATGTTATAGTTCAGAGCAATAAATGCATTTCTGAGCTGATTAACTTGCCAATACAAACTATTGGCCTTACTGAAGCCTCATTAAAACTAAGAAGTGACTGCTGTGCCATGCCTGCTTGATGTTGGGAGAGGAACAGTCCATTTAACCACTATGCAACCCACTTGTGCTTGTCTGTTTCTCTCCTTTGTCTGTGTTCGCAGTTCTAAACAGAGCACCCTGTGTGTCAGGAAAACTATATCCTCACACACAAAGAGAAGGAGAGAATGAACAGTAAATATTCAAACTACACAAAACGGTACAGAGGATTTATGTTTTTTGTTTTTTTTTAAACTATAGGGAAAAAGTTCTTCAGGCAGACACAGATATTTTGCCTGTCTCTCAATACCCCCCCTAACTCTCCACTCTCTTGGTCAGTTGTTCAACAGAAAAACGGATCGATAAAGAGTTGAAGCTCTCCGTGCCAAGTGACTCCTCGTAAATGGGTACTTAAACTTTTTTTTTTTTTTTTTTTTTTCCCCCTCCTTTTGGTGGGGTGAGATGAGGAGCCAAACGGACTTGGTGTTTAAAGTGAGAAAATGAAAGCTGTGGTTCCTAATGTCCTGTCTAAGTGGATGTCTCTATGTGTGATGAAGCGTGAAGTGCTCTGTAACCCTAACAAAATGACTATCACTGTGTTCCTGTGCTTTTAAATGGCCTCCTCCTCACTGTCACTATCTCTGCCTCCATCCTCCTCAGTATGAAATGGGAAGGCGAAATGGAGGACATCCATAAATAGAGTAATTGCATGAAGGGCAGGTGTTTATCGTACCCTCAGCCCTCACACACTCTATAATGATCAAAAAAAGGTCAAATTGTTAATGGTGCTTGAACTTCATATTTTCCTCTGTCCATACTGAATATTGTATAAAGTTAGATTATGTGTAGTCTGTTTAATCTTCTGTGATAGTTCACACCTCAAAATACTAAAATGCTCAAACTGCAAATTTATCCATCTGCTTGCCGCAACGATGGATGCGTAATCTTTTTTATATAACTTCATTAAATCACAATGGATACTCTTGCCAGTGATCAACAAGTGTGAGTTTCGAAGTCAACACAAATCTGTTGGGGTGAAAAAATGTAGCTTATTGTGCTGAAAACGTATGTGACTCGGACTGCAGCAGTTCTCCTTCAGGATTTCTCAGGAGTTTTGCTGCATTCAATTTACCCTCTACCTTCACGAGCTGCTGCAGCGAAGCCTCCACACAGCATGACGCAGCCACCATCACACTTGTGGGGATAATGTGTAGTGGTGAGGAGTTACTGACTTGTGAACGCAGTGGGCAGAATTCATAAAATAAGCCTAATTCCACATGGATCCTCCACTTTTGTAATGCCAGCTTCCTCTACAGTAGCCCGCTGGTTTTATAGGTAGCGTTTCCATGTCAGCTTTAGGATTGTGTAGACTTCCTGTAGACGTCTTGGTGCTCTTCTTCACCAAATGTTGCACAAGTACAGTGTCCTCTATAGAGATGAGCAATTTTTTTTCATGATATTAAACTGAGTCATGTAACTTAGCTTTTCTCTAAGTAATACTTTAGAGTGACAAATCACTCAAGTGTTTGTAATGCATTTATAGGCCCAGCCTAACTCTTTTTAATATTAAATGAACATAAAGGGAATGAATAGTTTTTACAGATGTTTTACATTCTATGATGATGATCTTTGGTGCAACAGTTTTTCTATGTGTCAGGCTTCTGTATTGCCAATTGATTAATCAGAAAAGTTATTTTAGTCTAACATAATTTATTGAAACATTGTAACACAGATGTGATTTAATAAAAAAAAAAAAAAATTGAACTATAATCAAAGGTTTCTTTAAAAAATATTCTTGTACCATAAATCCTTTTTTGAAGAAAAAAATTCTTCTTTCATTCAAATGATTTTCATTTCAAAACTACATATTTTAAACATGGCTTAAAATGTGTTGATTTAGTGTCCCCTTCTAACCAGTCGTCTGTTTTTATAGTAATCTAATTACAGACTTGTGGGGCATGAATGCAAAGCCACTGTTTGCTTATTGCTCTTCTACAAATGTTAAGAGATGCAAAATCAATGGCTTAATTCAACATTTGCATTTCTAATGCTGGCATTTTCCAAACTTTATCCCTCTTGAGTCTCGCGCCATTCCCTATAGCCCCAAACAAAATATGGCTGCAAGAGGGGTGGATGTGACTCTCAAGTCGAAACATGTGTTAAAGCAGTTAAAGTGTACGCTAATCCACTGGTACATACATGAAGAAGAGTTCAAGACAGTCTCTTGTAATCATGCTTACCTTATACTCTGGGTTTTTGTCAGAGGCAAGTGTGAGTTTATTAGAAGTACCTCTGGGTCCATTTCATTCAAACATTTATTGTCATGTGACCATGTGCTGCTTATTCCTTCAAAATTAAGTGTTTCATGTTGTAGCATTTAAAGCTGATTTGATTTTTTTTTTTTTTTTTTCTTTGAACCATTTTGTTTATTTTTAGTCACAGTGCTCCTTTTGTAAGTTTTTTTTATTTTTCCTTTATTTGCTTCATAAAATTTCATCATGCATTCAGATGCAAATATAAAAAAGCAGCTTCTGCACATGAATTCAGTGAGACTCTTAATGCGAATGTTTCTGGAAGAAATGTTGCTGGTAAATACTGTTTACATCTACTAAAGGGGTTTGAATGGGAGAAATGGATTTTTGTTGCAGCAAAAGTCGTCAGAAGCTGATTTCCCACTTGGAGCTCTGGAATAATGACATGGGAGATGATCTCAGCGTTGCTCTTGCTCAGTACAGTATGTATCCTCTAATCTTTCTCGCTGTGCTGTTGCATGACCACCAATCCTGTTACTACGGAACTCCAGACGCTATCTATTCTCAGCATTACCCATTTTGATCTGAATGAATCTGCCCTTTATAAGCACCTGTCAGGAACAAAAGCCACTCCTGGGCTTGGCACTGCTGAGTTGTTTTTGTTACCCCCGCTGCGATATTTGCTCAGGGTGCCAAGTTCATTTAATCATATTCAGTATACAAATGCTACAGCCGTGATTTATGAGGACCATGCAGGCTGTCGTACAGAAAATTCTCATGCACCAGCTTCTTCTGATTCAGTCATGTTGCTAAAAACCATAAGTACTTAAAAAGGAATTGTCCATCCAAAAAAAGAAAGGGATCTACACAGCCGGATGAGCTAAAGACGATTTCTCTCAGTGCTCTGAATATCTTTCACTGAAAGAGACGAGAGGGGCTTGTAGCTGTATTGAGCACAAAAGTTCACATGGGTTGGTCTAAGTCCATTGCCCTTCGTAAATAATTTACCCTGTTCCACCACCGTATTCACTTACTTTGTCAGGATTTGGTAAAATCAAATATTTAAGTCCAGTTAGTAATCCTACAATCTCTTTTTGCTTGATGTCTTGCACAAAGTTGAATGAGCCATCTTTTAACATTGTTGTCATGTTTGTTTCTTTCTCTCCCCCCTCTTTGTTTCAACTTCATCACCCCTCCTTTCTGTCATGGGCCTATCCATTCTTTTTTTTTCTTTGGTTTTTTTGGGTAACCTTCACTTTCCTCCCTTTTTCACTTCCCCTCTGCTCTCCCTACCATTACTCTCTCTCCCCACTCTCTCCTTTCTGCCACTCACCCTTTTGTCCATCATTACTTCCTCCTCCCTCTGCCATTATCAGATATCCGCCTGCGTGTCCGGGCGGAATACCTGGAGCACGAATCAGCACTGCGCAACGGCGTCGCCTCGGACAAGCGGCAGCCACTGGAGCGGCAGTTTGAGTTGTTCAGTCAAGCGAGTTCGCTGCTGCGTGCCAGAGACCTGGGATCCATCGTCTGCGACATCAAGTTCACGGAGCTGGCCAACCTCGAGGCTTTCTGGAGTGACTACCTGAGCGGAGCTCTGCTGGAGGCCCTGAAGGGAGTATTCATCACGGACTCTCTGAGGAACGCAGCGGGCTCCGAGGGCGTGCGCCTGCTGATCAGTGTGGACCAAGACGACTACGAGGAGGGCCGAAGGCTGCTGAGAGCTAAGAAAATGATGTCATCCAGTAATGATGGGCACCCAGAGACTCACTGGGATTCATAAACTGATCAGACTCTCTGGGGTGTATTATATTAAACTTAAAGAAGAGAAAAGGGAGGAATGTAATTAATAATGGGTACAGGCAAGCTTGGAAGCATTTTGAGGCCTCCATTTGTAGTTGCATTCCATTTAACGACCACTAGATGGCAGAACTCACCATTGGTTCTTTTGTGTTCATAATGAGCCTTTCTTTTCTTTTTTCTTTTTCTTTTTTAAGAACTGTCAAATTTTAGTTGGAAGTGTATTATTTGTAAATGAAATATAAATAATAATGTATCACTGTATTTTTTTTTTTCTTTGAATTCATGCACAGGTGCTACATCAGGATGACACAGGATATATCGAGATTTTTTTCTTAGTCTCTGAGAACTGGAACAAGCGAGCCTGTGTCACCAGATCAAGTGGTAAGCCCCCACAGCTTTATCTGCCTTACGAAATAGGGTTAAGACAACTGGGCTACCACAAATGATATAAAATACTAAGTTTTGGTTGACATAAACATATAAAGCACATGGGTGTCCCTACCTCCTTATTTAACTAACCTTTTTTTTTTAAACGTGTAAGCATGGACATTTCAGATTCCAGCCTGAGTTTGAAATTCCCAAATCCAAAAAGATCAATTTAACCAGAACGTCAAGATAGACTGTTGGATACTTCTTTGGGAGTTTGGAAAATAGTAATAGCTTTAACTGACAATTATTTTTATTGGATTCTGTTAAAACTATAAAGTAACCTGCCAATAAAAGTTTCTGGTCTTCAAAGAAAAAAAATGAGATGGGGGAAAAGTGGGCTGCTCTCACAACAG
The DNA here is from genome assembly GCF_013358895.1 of Oreochromis aureus. Taxonomy (NCBI): domain Eukaryota; kingdom Metazoa; phylum Chordata; class Actinopteri; order Cichliformes; family Cichlidae; genus Oreochromis; species Oreochromis aureus. Next base: position 23,736,763 of record NC_052952.1, read on the forward strand.
ATTGACCCAACTTTGGAGAGAGTCCACGTCTATATCTAGATAACAAACACTGGAATTTCCAGCCCTGTGTACCATGATAACCCAACTTGTGATTGCTGTGGTCAGTGGATACAGCAGTTGCCAGTAGATGACAGCAGTGATTAGGGCTGGGTCTCAACAGACCATGGAAGATTCATCATCACAAGCTTGTCAACGGCAGCTCGGATAATGCAACGGTGGCTTGTGTCCGGGCTTCCAGCAAGGCCTCAGCAAGTGCTTCTCTCAGCAAGTAAGGCACAGGACAGTGCATCGGTCAATAGAAGTGATGTTGGGGAGATCAAAATCAAAAGTGCACATCCCAGCTCCACTCAGCCCTGCTATGTAGGCCCAGTAGAGTGGCTCATGGACAGCTGTCTACTCACCCTGCTGGAACTAATGCCTGGACTTCACTCATAGAAGACGATCAATAAGCCCCTCCACTCTAAGTCCCTTCATACAGGCACGACTTAAGCAGGCAGACACTGTCTGAAGTGCAGGTCTCTGCAGAACCGGGCACAGAAAGGGACAATGGACAGATTTCCATGTTTTTGTGTGTATTTGTTAAAGGAATTGATTATAGTGTGTTTGTATTGTTTCATGAGAAGAAAAAAGATTAATTCAATCAGGGGAACATTTCTGTTAAAGAAATTTACTTTATGAAGGTCAATTCTTTTTGTGGAAATCTTTATAAATAAGAAATAATTTCCTGTGAATAAAGGTTTTGATGGCCTAAAGCTGTTTACATTTATTGCCTGTTTGTGTCTCTGAAACTATCACCACTTGTAATATGAAATTGTCTCCAACTCTGAGGTTATTTTGAGCAGTTGTTTGAGAAGTGCGTGCCTTCCCCCTGCCCTGAAATGGTCTGAAGTGCTCCACTGAATGCAGGTCATCGTGGATCAGGTCCTTAATTATTTCTTCTTGCTCTATGATATCGGCACGATGACACCTAAGAATGGTGTGTACCTCCAACATGTTAGTAATACAACTGCTGTTTCTGGTGCCGCCCCTTTAATTTCTTCTTCCATTTATGTGCGAAATTAATTGGTCATGAAACAATTTTTTTCCCCATCTCTAAAGTGTAACTGTAAATAATAATGGTATTATGTTCATTTAAGGTTATTTAAAGCTTTAACATTTAACCCTCACATATTGATCATATTCTGTTCCTTCACAGTTTGGTTCAGATCAAGTTGACCTCCCTTATAACCCCCCCCCCCCCACCAAAAAAGAAAAATTTATCTCAAGCTATCGCTTCACACTTTACTAAGACATGAAAGCCTAAGAACAATAATTCATATCATATCTATATTTTAACATTATTATATTCAAAGTGAAAATAGCAGAACAGTGTAGAACTGTTAGGATTTATTATATAACCTCGTATAACCATTACATGGTTGTACAATAACATCAGAAGAATTAAACACTGTTCTCACTTCTATGTCATAAAAATGTCATAAGTACAATTTATAAATACAAAACTTTACCCAACTACTCTGGATTCAAAGCAGTGGTAAGAAACCTTGTGTGTTTTTGAACACACATTTACACTCGCTGAAACGGCAGCTCAGGTCCCTCCATAGTCTTATGACCCTCACCGTCTTTCTTTTTATGTCTGTTTTAATATCAGCTCAGAATAAATAGATTATTATTTGATTAATGTTTGGTTATTTTTACATTGTAAGGCACTAGCAGGCACGCAGCGTTCTTGCATTCATACAGTGCTATTCTAGTCTTAGTGACCAGTCGCCACAAAGTGCTTTTGACTACAAGCCACACTTTAACCTTATATTAACACAGCACTTTATTCTATACACTTCAGGCACTATCTACCTGAGAAGCATCTGTAGACTGTGTGAGGAAGTCAAAGTAGGACAAATGTGCACTCCACACAGAAAGGCCACAACCAGGATTCAGACCACAGACCTTCTGACTATGAGGCGATGTTGTTAACCACTGCAGTGCTGCGCCGCCCTATTTTAGAGCTTGTGTCCATGTCAAGACATTCGCTGACCTCTGTATGACTTCTGTTCCTTATGTGAACCCTATATGATCGATCCTACAGTGTTTTTCTTTTGCACCGTTTATTACATCGTCCACATGATCCTTCAAAGACCTGCAGGTGCCTGTCTCTGCGGGAACAGACTTCTCATGATGGTGTCGAGGTCCTCCTTGAACTCTGTCACCACAATCCCATAAAGAAATCCACAGAGACAAGCCATGTAGAGTTTTCAGTTTCAAACTTGTGTTTAACCCCCATTTTATTTTATTTCACTCACACTGGTGGATCTAAATTCAATCACTATAGATAGAAGTCAAGATTGGCATCTTTGTGCAATTTAAAATATTTTCATTTAGGTGTATATTTTACGATTTAGAACAAGTCATCAAATTTCAGACTAAAAGCATATGAATTAGGTTTTGTTGCTGCTGTCAAATGTAAAAACAGATCAAATTTGACCATAATGGTATGTAAGGGTTAAGGTGTTTGTAATAAATATCTGATGCCGTCCTTAAAGCCTCACAAGAGACAAGAGACATGCCTTTAAAAGAAAGATGTGCACAACTTCCTGTATGGCATAATGCACAAATGTAGCAGTCCCTAAAATCCGTTATGTACGATATATAAAGAGAATATGAAATAATTTAAATTGTACATATTATATACACAGTGTGGGTTATCACCTTGATCAACAAAAATTAAGATTAAGGCTTCAACAGAAGACAATGAGACAACTCGGCTGAACTGAGATGAACATTTCCCATATTTGTGCAATTTGTTCCCTTTTAGTTGATTCACTTGGTACACCACATGTATGTGATATCACGCCTCCGTGTGTCCTGGCTGAAGAACCCTCTATTCACACCTTTAAGGTGGATGACCTTTGATGACATGCGCACGGCCCCACCTGCATACATACGTCTGTCATCACAGTTATCCCTCAGTTCTTACTCTCTTCACCTTGCTAAGAATACCTCTGCTGAAATGGGCTAGCTAGCTGCTGTCTGCCAGATTGAAGTTAGCTTAACTGCACCTGTTGGCATTAGCCTCCAGCACGCAGTTGGTTCGTAGGCTGCATGCAGAGCCCTAATTTCAAATCTTAGTGTGCAGCATACTGGAATGGACACAGCTACCAGCACGATGCCTGCCCTGTCCACATGGAATATGTTGATAGATGATCAAAGATGAGAACGTTTCAATGCTGAACTTTCTCTCACCGCCTTTGTACATCACGTCACCTCTGGGGGAGGCTGATGGTGACAGCATCTTGTATGTTAGCTCTCCATGCCTGTAGAGAGCCCAACCTGCTTCACCAGGACTCTCGGATTGGGAGGGTGTTGTTTCACAAGCTGGTGTCCACAGATGCTTCTTTAATGGGGTGGAGAGCGCTGTGCCATGGAACATCAGTGAGAGGATCTGAACCGCATCACATCAATCACTTAGAGCTGCTAGCAGTGTTCCTATCTCTCAAACATTTCTGTCCAGTCCAAGGGGCCAGCATGGCCTTGTCAGGAAAGACAATTCAACAGTGGTCTCTTATGGTGCAGTGTTTGTTTTCTGTCTCTAACAGCCACCCATGTTCCGGGCCATCTGAACCTGGGGCCAGACCTTCTCTTCGGAGGTTGCACCCGTTGATAGTGGCCCAGATTTGGAATCTTTTTGGTGACGTGCAAGAAGATCTTTTTGCCTCCAGGGTGAACACACTGCCCCTTGTTCTTCTTCATAGCCGAACAAGATGCACCTCTGGACACTTAATGCACCAGCCCACCAATGGCCAGATGTGCTTCTGTATGCATTTCCCCCAGTGGAAATGATATCTCCAGTTCTAGAGAGAGTACCCATCTCTCTGATTCTAGGAGCCCGTTGGTGGCCAACAAAGTCGTGGTATGTGGAGATAGTCTGTTAGCAGCAAGGCCTTGGCAAGCTTCCTCTGTGCAGGGTGTTGGAAGTGATTCATCCACACCCGGATCTCTGGCACCTTCATGCTTACCTGCTGAAAGGTCAAATTTGATAGTTAAGGGTCAGTTCTCTTCTTGATGGCCTTGGGGATGTATCGCGCCCAAATGCCACATATTTACCCAAATTCATTTCTGCAGCTTATAGCTCAATTGAATTTGAGCTTCTGAGCTTTTGGTCCCCTCCTTTTGGATCTGAGAAGCAGAGGAGGATCTATTCTCTGTGTCCGGTGTGTGTGCTACGTACCTACATTGAGAATGTTCTTTTTTGTGACCAGTTGTTTGTCTGCTTTGTTAATCCAGCCACAGGTAGAGCTTTGTCTAAACAGAGGCTGTCCCACTGGATTATAGAAGCTATCTCACTGGCGCACAGCACCAAGGGTGTGCCTCAAGGTGTGAGAGCTCATTCCACCAGGGGAATGGCAACCTCATGGGCTCTTTTTAAAGGGATACCTGTAGCTGCACCTAGTTGGCCATCACTGCACACTTTTGTCGGGTGCTATCGTTTGGACATTACAGCCCCTTCGGTGGCTCATGCTATCGTTTCTGCTGGGTCACGCACAAACACACTAAGGTACTGGTAGTATGACTCCAGTTCAGTGGCTGTTCTGCAGGGCGTGTAAATTTGTCGCATACTTAGGTGTTGTACCGAGTGAATTGACTGAAAGGGAACAAACAGTTATAGATATAACTTCTGTTCCCTGAAGGAGAGGAACGAGGTAAACACAAGGTTCCACCTGCTGCACAGCTTGGTTCGGTAAGGAACAACTAGCAAACTGAGGGATGACTGTGATGACAGGGGGTATATGTGCAGGCGTGGCCATGCGCATGTCATCACTTCAGCCAGGACACACTGGGCGTGATATCCCATACTTATGTGTTGTACCTCATTCGTCTCCTTCAGGGAACACAAGTTATAGATATAACTGTTCGTTTTTGAACAGATGTGTGTTTTTATTTATGATCCTTACTGCTCTTTTTTGCAGAAACACACTGAAACATCTGTAAAAAAAACAAACCCAGTGTTTTTTTACAGATGTTTTCCACACTTTTAGACAGTATATCATGTAAGGAAGTATGAGGGAACAATTTGATTTATAAAATCTTTAACTTTATAAAGAATCCACAGAATCGTTCAATGAAGGAAAAAAAGAAAATAAGGGGCATCAAAACCAGAAAGCTGATTTCCTTGTAACATAACAGATGTTGATGTGTGGTGCATAGATGTGAGTTATTTCCTGATGGTCGGTGAGGTCTTTGAGTTTTCCCTGGGCCTACTTGGAGGTAATGAAGTCCTCTGATGTAGCCCAACACGCTCCTCGGTCACATGAATAAATGATGTAAATGTCGGCTAAAGGGCACTTTTTGAAGAGCCACCTCATTTCACTTAGTGACCCTTCACAGGCTTTGACTTTTTCTAATTAGTGCATGTCATTTTCAGCCAGTTAATTATCCTGAAGGTTAGACAACACCCAAACAACTCTTATAATTAATTTATAAAATGTTGTATCTTAGCAGTTATGTTTATTTAAGCAGCGGACCATATAGGCTGCTCTAATAGTGCTATATAACAAAGCTATAAAACCTATAAGAGTAATTTTTTTGTCTTAAATATTTAATACACTGTTGCATCCATGTCACAACGCTTAACGCTGTCTTTAAAGACGCCACCATTACTGGATCGGTTAAGAGCACTCTGGCAACACCCCATGTCTAAAAAGCTGCTGAGTGTACAAATGAAGTTTTATTATTGAGTTGCCATCATGGAGAACAGTAAGCGGCACCAGCCCTCTGGGAAAAACCTGATAGGGCCATTTCTACTCTGTTCAGAGTGTGCCTTGTTTGATGGCCAGCTAAACTGCCCCAGGCTTGCCTTGGGGAAAACTGAGATTTTTGAAAGCCCGGTTCTCACCACGCCCAGCCTCAAAGCAAAACCAGCGACGTGATGCCCACAGGGATCCCCAGACACTCTGCTTAAGAAGTCTGCAAAACTACTGAGGTCTAACTCAAAGGATGCTGCCATGTTCCTCCTCTGAACAATGACTCCCTCTCGGATGGCCCCTGCCACTATGAGAGATTTGTTTGTCAGAGAAATTGGGACGCATATCTGGAACGCTCAGGAACATAATGCTCACAAATATCCAAGGACGAGACAACACGTCCCGCCGTTATTTCTGTCCAGCAGCTATCTGCTACAAAACTCTTCACGAGGCTCCTCCATCACCTTCTGATATTTTTTTCTCTGAAGAGCAACAGAATTAGGTTGAAGTTGGTACGAGCACTGATAAATCTCTCCCAACTTTCCAAGAAACCATCAAATTTTCTTGGAAAGTCTTCTGATCAGTCAGGATTAAAATGATGCTTAATTGTCTGGTGGTTAAGTATCAAGAAAAACAAGCAGATAGCTTTACCTACTCCTTCTAATGCACACTAATTATTAACACAATGCATTTTGTTTTACAAGCACCTCTTTTTACAGGACATGCTTCAGAGAGGCTTTTGGGTAACTGTATCTACTCCCAGCTCCGTGATCTCTTGCCAAGAGATCATTTATGTCACTTGTATGTTTGTGTGCAAACTCACACAGCTAAAAACATTTTGCAGGATTGGATGGAGAGATGGTGATGGTGGTGGTGCACGAACAGTGGAAGAACTCTTTATATTATGTGAATCTAGTGTGTGTGTGAGGTTGTGATCTCGCAGTGTCCTTCTAGTGTCTTTATGGCAGGCTATCAGCAGCTAACTGGCTGCTGGTTCCAGCTTTTTAATCTTACACACAGGCGCGGACATTATTCATCGAACTCTGCAGGAAAGCGAATAAGTGCATCACTCAAAAGTCAAACTATTTCTTTGAAGAACACCTTCACCTTCCGGTGATCAAGGTAGCACTACGGGTAAAGGGTCTCTTTGACTCTGATTGCCAGCCATAGCAAACTCCCAAAGTCTGCCATGTTCCCAGCCAGAGAGTCCACGCCCCATCACCGCCGCCACAATCACCCCTCCTTTGCGGCTTCAGCAGAGCTTTCGGTCAAAAAAAAATCCCTTCATGTCTCTCAAATCTACATCCAAGAGAGGCTTTTGTAGATATTTTAAAGCATGTGGTAGGGTAGGGAAACTATCCGACCAGTAGAAGCTGAGGCAGAAGGGAACCAGTGATGGAGTCAATTTTTTATTTGATCAATCGACCAGTTTCAACATCTGTTTTCATTTTCTGTTACCTACAACATAACTTGGAGAAAACGAAATAAATCTGGCATTTTTTGTACACCACAGCTCCGTGCACATTTAGTGAAGTGAATGTTCAGCTGATTGCCTAAACCACTTCATCGAGACATCAGAGGTGGTTTTGTGTTCGATGGTGCAAATTGTATTGGGGTGCAAAAGCTAATGTAATGCTGGGTTGTGTGGCAGGGGACTGGTCATCATCCCGCTGAAGACTTTATTCCGCTGTCCGCAGGTGTTCTTCTCACCTCCTTGATTGGATGGAGACTCAAGTCATCTCGTGGTAGCTCAGGCCTAAATCAGTCTCCTATCGAAACGTGTCATCTAAAGCTGATAGACACTATAGCCTTCAGTCGGCCCGCTGGGGCTGCTGTTATTGTACGTATACCCTGCAGCACATCGTACATTCCTCTGATGGGGGAAATGCTGTGGCTTTTATTGAGGGGGAAAAAATTAGATTAGGTGATTCTTCTCCGAAGCCATCTTCCTTGGTTTACCTCTCCGTGGTTGGTAGTCAGTCGCAGCAGAGTCCATGCAAGCCTTTTAAAATACAACATATGAGCACTTTTTTTCTTTTTTAAGATGCCTGGATGTGAGGTTGAGGTTGGAAGTGTTGTTACAAAAAGAGATTTCCGGTACTTTCAGGAAAATGTCTGCCCGTATTTAAATTGCTGCAAATGAATTGTTGGCCTATAATCTGTAAAACATATGTCAAACATATCTTTCGTGAAAGATATTAAGTCATTTTGAGCCATAGACAACGTTCATGTGACAGGGTAGAAGCTGCAATCAGTTATTGGCAAAGTGACTTTTATATTCCCTTTATTTATCCTGCTAAAAAGCCTCATTGGCATTAAAAATGTCTTTTTAAAAAGAGGGATCTGGTCAAGACAGCAGCAAAAAATGCAATAAAAATAACATAACAGTTCTACAAAGATGTTTTAGGTGGGCAAAAAAGACTGGATTGGTTACAGTGTGTATACAGTAACACAGAACCATATAGATACTTGCAAAATAGGTCATTTCTTTATTTTATATATAATCCCTCAATAAATCACGTTAACTGCAGTCTTTTTCCAATATAAGCAAAGACATTGCACATTAAAAAAAACACAAAGAAACACCGGAAATAATTTTTTGCCACAACACTGAATTGGTAAATGAAATACGACATAAAACCTCATTTGAGCCACCCTGTTTGAGAGCTCATGCTGAGCAGAAAGCAGTGATCTCCGTCTATGTGTGTGTGTCGCTTTCTTCTGCTACCTGCAGGTGGCAGCATAAAGATGCATGACCAATTTGCGAAGGCCTCATATTCAAAACAGCAGAGCTCCTGGTGAAAATCAGCTCAGCGGCATCATGTCAGAACCGCACGCGTCAAGAAGTTACAGAAGTTGGAGTGGAATCTTCTTCAGCGTTGATTCAATCTGATGTTTAACTGCGGGAACTTTGCTGTTTCTTTTATGCGCGTTTTAATCGGATTATTATGCAGGGCCTCTCAGCTCTAGGGTCACGCCCGGCGTTTTAAACGTCTCTCAGCCGCAAAACAAACCTGCTGCCGTAAAATTAAAGTGGCAAAACAGCAGTCACAGCGTGACGTTTGTTTGTTTGTTTGTGTGTAATTACGCCTCCGAAATGCTGCTGATTGCTCATTTACCTCTGATAGGGGGCGTGACCCCCCCTGCCTGCACTTTCAGACGACCGTCTCGCCTCGCCTCGCTCCCCGCTTCCTCGCCCTCTCTCACGCACGCGCTTCTTTCTCCTCAGCAGCAGCAGCACCACAGCCACCGGGTCGCCATGGAAACCGCTGAGAGACATACGTCGAGGGTGAGGGATGGAGAGAGAAAGAGGGACAACGAGGGACACAGAGAGGAAGAGAGAGAGGGGGGGGGGGAGACATGAAAAGGTTAGGGTGTTACCATATGACAACACCCCACCCTCTCCTCACCTCTAACCCCCCCAAACCCACAGCCCCTCACTTTAATGCTGAGCCCCTAACCCAGAACAACTGCCCCTCCACACAAACACACAGTGGCCCCCCTTTCACGTACCTCTGCCTCCCCCGTATCCTCCTCTCCCCCATCATTTTGCTCTCCATCCCTCTCTTGTCCAGACAGGCTGCTCGCATGGCGGGGATGGAGACGTTCACCGATGGAAGCACTGGTAAATTTTCACACCCACAAAAACAAAAAAAGAAAAAAAAGAAAATTATTCTAAGGGGCGGAAGTGCAGGGACTTAACTCTTTTCCTCCATGTGTCTTTTCACCCTTTACTGTCTTCAGCTGTGCTGTACACTTCCTCCTTCTCACCTTCTCACATCACAATCTTTCTCTTCTGTGTGAATTCAAGAGGTTTTTTTCTGTCCACTTGCAGGGGAGCCCGACTTTTCCTCATGGCAGGGTCCTGGGGAAAGGCAGTGCAGGGAAGAGAGAGGGGTAGAGAAATATCGGTCCTAATGATTTTTTGTGCGGGGCTGGGCTTTTTCTTTCTTTTTTTTATTGATTAGAACGAAATTAATTCACAGGAGCAACCCTCGTGTTCCGACTCTCTCTCCCCCCCTCACTCCCTCTCTCTCTCTCCTATCCTCCCTTGCTCCTTTGCTCCGTGGACGAATAGCGTTGTGTCTTCTTGCCTGCTCTGCATGTTGTATTATCGCGGGAATATTTGATTCGGAATGTGCTCGGTGTTATGCATAGCCCATACGGAAGCCACGCTGCAGCTGCACACCTGCAGTGCTTTCACGGTCTGCGAGTATTACGCACATTGTTAGTCTCATAAATACAGAAAGATGGGGGTGTGTGTGGTTTGTTTCCATCGTTGCTGATCGCATTTTTATTTATTTTTTTTAAATGTAGCCCTCACATTTGAATTCATGCACGTCACGCCGCCGTGTAGGTCTGAGCTTGAAGGAAAATTATTGCTGAAATCGAGACAGCTACAGTAATTTTCTCTACTCAGTCTCCATTGTTCCGCTGATTCATCTTCGCTGTGTATTCTCTTTGTTGTTTGGCTCATAATTGTAACAAAAAAGAAAGGCCACGGCTCGTTTGTGCGCTCTTTCCGCACAGGCAGGTGTGAGCGCGACTGCAGGCCAGCTGCGGTTAATGGGCAACCTGTGTCTTAATTCGTGCATAATGTAAGGCAGCAGTTTACAGGCAGATTCTCTCCCGCTGTGGGGTTTTTAATCAGCGTTGTCGATATTTGCTCGTCGGTATCCCAATGACCGCACATAGCACAGAAACACCTCAGGGTGGCGAGGGGCTGATACGCCGCCGAAGGGAAATCGATGGACAGACTGAGTTAATTATGGGAAAATCAATTAAAAGGAGGGGATCTGTGGGCTTTATAAGGCCGAGCAGGAGGCTCGAGTCGGCAGAGGAGAGGAGAGGAGCAGCCGGTGCTTACCTCTGTGCATGGCCGCTGCGCGATGCCCCCGCCGATCGTTTGGCAAACCGCTGTGCTGCAACCTTGACTTAGACCGTGTGGAAAAGCCTCTGCGTGGTATCACATAGAGCACACCACCGGCACGACTCTCCCCCAAAATCATCAGATACCTGCGATTCTTTGGTCAGCTGTTGATTTTGTTTACGCACAGTCCTGCTCTGATCCACACCCCAGCTTCTGCTGTGGGTTCGTTCAGGTGTGTTTTCCACACACAAACCTCTTTCCTTTTTGACCTTTGCTCTTCGTTAAAATATGAACATGATCAGATCCTGTTTAGGGCCTGAGTGTCGCGTCTTGACTTAAGGTTTCTTCTGAAAACGTTGTCCCAAGCCTTGATCCATCTCACTGATGCCTCTTTATTTATTTTAGCGGATAGAAATGAGCTGCGTAATTACTGCTGCAGATTCAAACTCAGCGCTTAAGGCTGCAGGGCCGAGTTCAAGTTCTCGGAGTCATTTGCAACTTGTGACACTCGGTGTGTGTGTGTGGGGGGGGTGTGTGTGAGAGAGAGAAACGCCCGTGTTTGAAGTGTTTGTGTCTGAAGTCGTAATATTAAAAAAGGCCCAGCATGTTTGAAGAAGTGTTAACCACAGCGCACAGATGACTTTAAACCCCATGAGACTAAGACACACGTTATGGTCAACCGACAGTTCTCCTCACAGACCGCTGCACTGAAAGAGAAAACAAAGAAACGGGGCGACTTTCTTTTCGTATTTACCAATCACGTGTTTCACTCGTTTATTTCACCCAGTTTGCATTTTCTGCGTCTCGTATTTAGAAACTCGTGTCTCATTAAAACTCTCCGACTTATTGCATATTCACAGCTGTGGCATCGAGGAACAAGTTAGGCTGTTGTTTTTTTTCAAGACAAGAGAACTTAATTCACACCTGATCTTAATATACAGGTTTATTATTATTATTATTTCTTTTCATTGCCTTCTCTCTTTTTTAATTATCATTTTAAATTTATGCAGACGCCTTATTTTAATAATTATTCGTCCAGATTTATTTGAATATTTGATTTTATATTTTCTTAATGCCCCTCATAATAATGAATTTTTTAATATTCAGTGTATTATATTTTGAATTGTAGCCTCCTTGTTATTATTTCACAAAAATAGAATAGAATAGAATAGAATAGAATGGAATAGAATAGAATAGAATAGAATTAAAAGCCCTTTAAAAAGTCAAATATGTAGTCTTCATCTATCAGAATGTGTGATTTTCCTTATTACAATTATCTGCATTTTTCATTCAAAGTGAATATCTTAAATTTATTATGTGGGGAAGATAGGGTTGAATTAAAAACCCAGACTTTTAAAAAGTATCGATTTAATTTGAAAACTTTGCATAAAGTTTTAGGCTAAATAGATAAACTGCCTCCGAACCGTTTCAGCTGCACTCACAATATTTGTTCAGTTGAATATTTCAGATTTCATCTCGCTTTTTCCTCTTGGATGAGTTAATTTTCATATTTAATTTTGATATTTTTTCTGGGAATATTTAAATTTTATTGTGCTTTTTTGCATAAACTGTGAATATTTAAATATTCGAGTTTATTTCACCGTCATTTTCACAGTTGTTGCTTCAGCTTGTTAAAGTCGTATGCACGATATTCAAATTAGAATCCACAGCTGATTTTAAACCAGTACAGAGGGAGTCACCGAAAGGCTGATGTGACGCCTGCAGTTTAGAGGCAGCCATTAATTTATTTCGACTTAGATTTCAAAGTTAACTTAAAAAAAAATGCAGCAAAGTTCAGTAAAATTTAGAAACCGTAACTGTCGTATTCAAACACGAGGCCTCGTATTTAATCTACATTTGAATGTGTTATAGACTCGTGTGCTGATTTCGATGTGTTGCAGTTCAAAAACTGTTAATTACGGAAGTGTTATCAGTAAGCTCACCCAGCGCAGTGCACACAGCCGACACTCGGATTATGGGAATATATTTCTGACGAGATTTGTAATTTAGGATGAGACCTGAGCAGCCAAATTTTTTAATTTGTTTTTTATTATATAGGTGAGAGGCAAAAAAGAAATGTTTAAATGTAGGTGCTTCTTTAAAAAAAACAAAGGAAACGCTTTTGTTTTAGCATTTTTCTGAAGTTTAAAAAAAACAAGAAAAAAACAGGAATCAAATATACGGAATCTTACACACACATGGAAATTTAAAAATAAAACCTGCGCTCTCTTTTAAATATATATATTTTGTTCATTTAGCATTTTTAAAGGAGCGTGTTCCTGGGGGATTTTATTTATACTTTATATATTATTTAATGGGAGTGAGCTGGCACCCTGACACCCTGTCCTGCACCTTATCAACTTCAAACAGACCACAAAACCGATACGTTCAATTTTATGGTTTATGTTAACGTGCATGCAGCCTGCTTCAAAGCTCATTTCATAAACGGTTTATTGGCTCAGGTTTGATGGTAAACAGCGCGATCGTGCCTGTGGGCTTTGATGTACATTTTTCTGTACGTTTTTTTCTTTTTTCTTTTGGTCACTGGGCCACTTCAGTCGGTATCAGGCACCAGAGGCGATACAAAATAATCCATTTTCTGCGCACGACTCTCCTCCCAAATGGTGCGGCGGCTCTCCGTGGCCCTGCTCACAATGCGCTAATGACCTCTGGGTCAAAGGTCGTTTGGCCAGTTTCTCAATTAAGGCGGAAAGATTGCAGTTGCACGATGCATCGCTGTTGTGAAGCGAAGGGACCAGAGGCCGGTATACAGAATATTAGGATTTAATCTAGTAGGTAAACTTCGCACCTCTGAATGTTCACCAAAGTGCAAAACACGTGTTTTAATAATTTCTGTTAGAATTCAGTTTATTTTTTCCTCACATCGTTTTGGGAACAAAATTGCATTTTAAATATTTAAGATTTCTTTGTTTTTACCATGTGGTTGATAGTTGTTGTGCCTACAGCACAGCTTAGTTTTACTTGAATTGAATGGATACTTTTACACTTCGGCACAGAAAACATGAAGACCTGTGAGAAGCTATGGAACACATTGTTATTGTGGTTCATTATAGTTCCTATAGAGGAAAATCAAAAACTCTCCATTTGTGTATGGTTGATTTTTTCTGTGTGTATGTGTGGAGGTTAGTGTCTGTCTTTCCCATGTATGAGTGTGTTTAACCCCCCACTCCCTCCTCAACATAGTCATGTATCAGTTGTGGTTGTTGAATGTAATCAGTGGGCACTTCCCGATCATCGCTGCATCGATTAGCTGATAAATGTTGGTGGGATTAATCATCCGAAATAGATCACTTTGTCGATGTCGTTGTCTTTCTTAACCTGCCGCGCAGACCGAGGCTTCGCCAGCACAGACAGGACTTCAATAAGTGACAACAGAAAAGTGATAAATTGATCAAAAATGACCACAATGAAACAAGCCTCTTGTGAGGCCACACATGTCCATTACACAAGTGTGTCTGCGGGGTTTGTGGTTGGAATACATCAAGGGCTCAGGGTCAAAGTTCAGCTTCATCCCAGACTGATGACCCTGCAGACTGACTGACCTTTTTTGGGGGAGGAGGCTGCACATACTGGACCAGCTAGAGAGAGAGGGGATGGGGGGAAAAGGGGTAGAGATGGGAAAAAAATGAGGTGAAATTTAGGACAGAAGGGAGGAAAAGCGAGAGCGAAGGTGAATCTAAAGAGGATGTCGGCGGGAGGGAGAAGCAGAGGTGCATGGTTACCGCAGTGGTCCTTGAATATATCCTTGTGGTTTTGGTCGATCTGTTCGGTTGCGGTCTCCCCTGGTTTTTGTGTTTGGCTCTGCTTTTGAAGCAGTGAATTAACACCTGACCCCGGCTTCTGACCCTACCCCCTTCCTCCAGCTACCCCCTCCAGATTAGCAAATATGTGCTATCTGGTTTGGACACACACACTCACACACACGTATTTATACACCAACACAAAAACACAATCGCATATGTACCCACATAAGTACTTAATGTATAGAGAGTTAAAAAAAAAGGACAATGCAGCAAGTGTACAATGTCCACACAACCTTTGTACATCCCATCGTCTGTCCACAGCTAATTCCCCCGAGAGGAGCCTCAGTGTGTCACTGCTTGTCACCATAACGGTCAGTCTGTAATGGCTGTCTCTCCCCACACAATGACCAGGGAGGCAGACTCCCCCACTGACACACACACACTGACCCTCATTCATTTTTACCTGCACAGCAGAGCCTCCCCACACACACACACACACACACACTACAGGACGTACTCCCACCCTGGCATCCTACCACACCCGTCCATGATCAGCGGCTTTTGTTCATACAGTTTGACAAAGGATGTGAGTTCGTCTATCAGAAAAAAAAAATCTTTCGAGTTTAATCTGAAAAGTAGTCACTGACAAAACAAAAACAGAATCTTTGCGATTTTCAGTGGATCCACACATTCACGTATAGTGTAAGCAGCCTGTGCTGAATGTGTTTTTTTTGTATGAAATCTTCTAAAGAGGTCTGTGACACGACAAAAGGAAAAGCAAAAGAGCAACACGAGTGTGCAAAGTCACTTCACTTTAAGTTAAACAGCAGAGTCATTACCACAGCGCCATCATTTTATCTTAGAATCTGCTCTGTTGCATCAGCCCCTGGCATACATTTCTCTATTTTAATGTAGAGCTTCTTTTCTGTATTTTGTTTATTTCCGGGTTAAATTATTATTATTTTTTAAATTAAAGTAATCTAATCCAGTCTAAAATCATAGATATGTTAAAAAAAATGATGACGCTCTAATATGATGCTTCGGTTTGGTTTGTTATTTGTTGTTTGTTATTACAAGAGAGAGGAACTGAAATGAAGCGATACTAAAAGCCTTTTTTTTTTAAAGCAGCACACATTTTATAGTTTTTCTTGTTAGATTATTGAAAATATTTAAATGCATAATTTTATAATTTGGGGACTCTGACAGGGGAGAAATGAGGAGAAAGAGAAGGAGAATAAGTTGAACTTGAACTTGGCGTGCTGCAGTTCATAGTCAGCACCTCGTATCCTGTTGCCTCCCTAATTAGAGATATTGTCATTACCAAAACTGTTTTTTTTAATCATCTAATCAATAGATCCAGAGTGTTTCAGCATTAAAGTATTGGCATAATTTAGGAGAGACCCAACACTGTAAATTAGTTTATGCTTATTTATTTTTTTTACCAATATTAAAAGATTTCAGTGGCTTCTCTGCCTTGATGGCTTCATTCAGTCTCTCTCCTCTCAGCAAGAATCAAACTTCTAATTCTTGGCAGTGTTACTGGGTCATGTTACCCATTGAGCATCTCAGGACCACATCTCTTTCCCCTCTCACCCCCATCTCCTCCACCCTGTTGTGCCGAATGATGATGGCCGCTCTGGCCGGTAGGTGAGAGAGGAGGTTGGGAGTGGGGGTCTCGGCTCGGCTGGTCAGCAGGATTTGTAGTGCCCCCCCTCTGCCTGTGAGTGTCAGCAGAGAGCAGGCGGCGTGTCTGGCTCGATTAGGTTTCCTACCTATCTTCCCACTGTGTCAGACAGAGGAGGAAGGCAGCAGAGAGGGGGAGAGCAGCGGGAAGTTGCCCAGAGGAAAGGCAGGACAACAGAGGAAGCAGGAAAAATACATCTTTTTATCCCTGCTCTCTCCGTCAAAAGCCCTGTACAGTTTCCTCTTTCTGCGCGCCTCTCATTCTCCTGGTTTCAGCTCCTCCATCCCTCCCCGCCTCTCTTACTTTGTCCTGCTCTCACCCAAACCCCTAATCCTCCTCCTTTTACCCCACACTCATTCCTTAATCCTAAATCTCTTCTTCTCTACCAGCCCTTTATCAATTGTTCTCCCTGTACCTCTCTGTTACTCACCTCCTCCCTCTTCTTTCTGTCTATCGCATCTGAACATGCCACCTCTCAGCATAACCCCTTTACACACTCCAGATGACTGCAGCACACCTTTTTTTTCTCCTTCTTTTCTTCAGCATTTTTTTGTTTTGTTTTTGTTGCTGCGTTTGTTGTCTTTGCCATCATCTACGCATCCTCTTTTGCGCCACATCACCACCTCCTCGTCGTTCCTGGCCTCGCCTTTGAATGCGTCGTTGCTCCGTCCACTCGTCTGCCTGACTCAGATGTTTCCATCACAGTTAATGTCAGAATAAATTCATTAGGGCTCATTTCAAAATCGTTTTTTCTTTGTTGGGAGAACTACAATGTGGTTGTCAGAAAGCATTTGCCAACATTTTTTTTTTGAACCCCAAGAAAGCTCACACCAATTTTAGTCACCCCGTCATTTTGGTGGATGTGATCAATTTTCTGTGATTTGGTCATTTTCAGCTCATCTCTGTTGTGTGAGGGTTCGGCTGTGTTGCCATGTATAGCTCGACATTTCCAGCCTTTCTCTCAGGGCCAAATGAGGAATATGAAGTTTTCCCTTGTGGATATTGGAGAATAATCATGGACAGATGTTTCCATTAACAATTACATAATGAAATGACAACATAATGAGCGTTTCTTTCTTCGGTTGAGAAGCTACTTTCAGTTTCACAGTTAAAGTCTTTTTTTTCCTTGTAGTGAGAGTGGGCTGTAATTTCACCCCCGGGTTTAACCACACAGTGTTTCACAAACAGTCTTTCCGTGCCACCTCAGCACTGCTCATATTATTCAGATAACAAGAAAGCTTCTGTCATGTTCTACAAAACAGGATATGTTTTCTTAATCTGTCAGTGGCTCCGGCCCCTGAAAGACTTCATTTTGGCTGAGCAATGAAAGGCTCACAAACATCAATATGGCTGAGCAGGATAAGAAGAAAGAGCCATATTCCTGGTGCGTATCACTTTCCACACCCCCCCAATATCCTCACCCTATTTGTATGGTGCAGATATTGGGTCTCAAGCGAGAAATCAGGATTGCGTTCTCGCAGAATGGCAGCATCCGTCTGTTGAGCTGGAATAGGAATGTTATACGGAACCAATGCATCCGGACTGGCCTGGACATCTTGACAATACAACTTCACACTTTTTTTCTTCTCTCCCTCTCCATCTCTCTATGTCTCTCTCTCTCAATAAGTTACTCACCCTCCATCTCCATCACAACCACCCGGCGTGGAGGAAGAGGTTTGGATTAGGCCTAAACACACAATCATGTCGGCTAAGCCATGACTGCCTGCTGATCACTATGGGTCCACCATGGAAATAAAGTCTGTGAAGAGAAGAAAGAGGGAAAGAGAGAAAAAAACCAACAACAACAAGAAGGAAATCCAGTCCACTTCATACGCCTCTCACTTCCATTCTCTTTGTGCGTTTAACGTGTGAAAACGGATTGCTGAAAGGATGTCAAGAAGCAAGAAGAAATAGATAGGAGGAGAAAGACAGTTATCCTTGCTTTCCCCGCGCCGGTCACACTACAATGTGCATGGTTGATAACTAATTCAAAAAAACATGCATGAGCTGGATTTATCTTTTCAAATAACTCGTATGTCTGAATGTGATTTAAAGGCTGTTTTTATGCAGCTGCCTGTGGCTGATCAATGCTGTTCCTCTTGTCATGCTGTGGGTCCATCACATTGGTATACAGTCTTTCAACACTGGGTGAAGGGACCATTTTGCATTGTCTATGGATAACATTTGGTTTTCAGAGTATGATGTATATGGATGGGGCTTGGGACTGTATTGTAACTGTCAGTGCAGAGAAGAGAACAGCCTCGGCACTGCAGACAGCGATTTCACCGATGTGCAGTCGTTGCTTTTGCCTCCTGCCTTTCATTCTCTCTTGCCCCCCCCCCTCCCGCCTTCCCTGTCCTCGCTCATCCTATTTTCAGCCTTTCATTTTTTACACAAGGGGAAAATGAGGAAGAACAAAACCAACATATGAAAACTAAAACATGACAGAGAGGGGAGGGGATGGGGAGGGAGGGGAGGAGTAACAGAGGAAGGAGAGGCAATCTCAGAAAACAAGAGGGCTTTCAAAAGTAAGGGATGAAAGCTAGTCAGGCTGTTATTTTTGAAAAATGATCCTTGTGTAGTGCTCCTCTTAAGAGCCAGGTACATATTATTTTATCTTCCTGAGGAGACTCAGCGAGGTGTTTCAACACACACACACACACACACACACACACACACACACACACACACACACACACACACACACACACACACACACACAAATAAAAAAAACTCAGTGATGCTTTCTTTAAAGTTGCACAATTTATTGCCTTTAATGGGATGCCCGACAGGTGTGTTTTGAATCGCTTATCGGCTTTGGCGTGAAATGTTTCTCTAATCACCTATCAAATTCTCAATTTTCAGACGCGCTTGCATTTTGACAACCAATTATTTTTTTTAAAAAAGTTTTTTTATACGTCAAATGTATGCACCGGTCCAAACTGGCAGAGTGCCCCCACGTTACAGGCAAAAAACGCACACTTCCCCTCGCTAACACGCACTGCTCCTCTGTCCTTAATGGAGGCCGGTGCTGGCTGACACCTGAATTAGAGTGAAGCTGAGTCATTTCGAGCTCCCACTTTGACCCTCAAAGCCAGGGATCTGACAGAGGCGCGTGATTTGATGCGAGGGGATGTTGGACTAGTGGACTGAGAGCCCTGAAAAAATTTAAATGTCTCTTGGTTGCGGCTGGATCTGAGGATGTTGGTGCTCAGCGATAGTTATCGCCTCTGCTCGCTGCTGCTGCTGCTGCTGAGCCTCTGGGGCAGGCGTAGTTGAAAAACGCAAAGAAAAGCCATGAAGTTTTATGAATATTGATGTTTTATTTTGTGTTTTATACCAGATAAAACATTTTCACCTCTGTAGAAACTTTCAAAGGCTCTTTGGGTGTGAGCATCATGAGGAATATCCTTCATCATTACAGCAGCACAGATGTTTCTGCTGGAATATGTGGTGGTATGTGTGTGTGTGTGTACGCGGTCAACATGTGTCTCCTGTATCAATAGGTTAATAGCTGAGATGTCAGTTTCAGTGACTCGCTGATTAGTTGTGTGTGTTCACTAATCCACACTGGGGCGGGGAACTGTTGGCTTTCCCATTGATTTTAGCGTGGTGAGTAGGCAGAAGATAGAGAGAGGGGAGATCTATTGATTGACCCCAAATTAGCCCCCCTACCACAAACCGCCAAGCCGTTCTGCTGTTTCCCGCACTCAGCCGCAGCTCCCTCATTGGGCGCCCGCGCTGACAAACATTCAGTGCGATTGGACGCTTCGACGGGGAGCACAATGTCTTCTCTTTTGATGTCGCTTGATTTGGAAGTGTTGGCTGTTCGTGAGTCCGGCTGTCGCTTGATTGGCTGTCTTGGTGAGGATGAGTGCTGCGCTGTTCTGTGTCTGACCACAGGGAGCGGCCCGGTTTTGGAGCCTTTGATGAAGCAAATAGCACCACTTCCAGAGGGAGGGTATTACTTTTTGTGTTTCTGATCACAAACTGTGACCTTATTTGTAAGCCTCAGCTCTCTTTTCTATGGAATATTTAAACAAAAAAAGAGTGGATTAAAAGAAAAAAAATCCAATTCTGCCCCGCCATCCACATCCGTCAACTTTCCCTTTTCTCCTCTGTTGTCCTTCATGACTCCCAACTGGTTCTTTATCACCATTTGTGTCCCTCACTCCCCGTCTTTCTCCGCCTCTCCCTCCAATCCCTCTTTCCTTGAGTCTAAGCTTTGAGCGCTCTCTCCTGAGCCTTTCCTTCCCATATATCACTTCATCTCATCCCTCTGTGTCTCCCTCTGATATTCCTCTTTAGGCCTCTGTCACTCTCTCCCTTGCTCCCCCCTGTGTCTATGTAAGCAAGAGGAGGTTGTTAAACATTTTTCTTCCCTCTTAATTGTTTTGACTGGGCCGATTGGCATCCCGATTAGGCCCATTGATTTCCTGGCGCTAAGTGCATTGATTTTTAAATTTCTTATTGATCCCCGCTCTAAATCTCCTGCACGCTTACTCACACAGTCTCACCGTTCGCAGGGGCAGAGATGGAGGAAAGGATTGAGACGAGAAGGAAGGGAGAGGAGAGAGGGAAGAGGGAAAGGGGGAGAGACTGGCGTTAGGTAAATACACTGACCGGTGACAGCGTAGTGAATTAACAGAGTGAGAGACAAAGAGCAGGAGGTGAGGAGGAGAAAACAGAGTTATGAGCTTTAAGGGGAAGTCGAGTTAAATAAAATACACACGCACACACAATACGGGTGTATACATGCAGTGTAGAAACAAAAGGCGCAAGAAAACACGGATAGCTCCGCAATCAAACTATTTTTAAAGCATTAAAGCGTTTCTACACAGCGTAATGGGGATTTTAAATCAATTTATCTTTAGCACCTCCTGCCAAAAATCTGTGAAATGTAAAGGGAATCAATAATTTTGTAATTATAACAAGCGTCAGGAACGACTGGCAGTAACGACTGCCAGCCTGGTAGCCGCCTGGATGGAACATGTTCATCTGTGAAGAATGAGTCACTTTATGGGTGAACAAAGGTTTATGAGGGATAGACAGATATTGGAAATGTCAGAGATAGAATGGAGTGTTTTGTCTTTGCCTTGCTATTTCACACGGTCTGCAGAGCCTACTGGAGACGTGTGTGTGTGTTATTTCTGGCTTATGACTGTGTTAGGTTTTAGAGGCCCGCTGGACTCCGAATCTTACATGCCCACTGGTGTTTCTCTGAAGGTGGTGGACCTAATTGGCTGTATCCGAGTCTCTGTGTGCGTGCGTGTGTCTGCGCTCACACGCACGCTTGAATGTGTATGCGTGTGCGAGAGCTCGATGTGAAGTAAACGATGAATTCTTCCGGCGCATGCTCGATAACATGTATGTGTTTATATATTTGTGTGTGTCTGCTCGTGCGCGTGTGTGTGTGTTTGACCTTTTCTTGGCTTAAGTGTTGAAGCTCAAATTCAGACATTCAGTTGATAGCATTTTCTTTTTATAGCCTCTGTACTTGACCAAATTGTGCTAACCTTTTCTAAAGTCATTTGCTGCTTTTCTGTCTCAGCGTGCAGTTGAGTGCCTTGCACAGCACACAATATATGGACCGTATGTAGCATTACTGCGTTGCAATTACAATTTACTCTGCGTTGATCCACTTAAGATAAGTGCTTTCAAAAGGCAAGCAAACTATTGTCAGCAACAGTGGGAGAAAAACTTCAATATCACTACTGTTGTCAAGATGATGTAATGCCCCTCTGCAGTGGCATTAAACGCAGGATGTTTTAAAGAGTGCGCTTTAATAGCTGCGTTATTATGATGGTAAAGGCGGCAGTGACAGTTTTGATTAACCATTCTGTGTTTACATTTTCTGTCTGCAGTTTGCATCTGCAGAAAATGTAAAATAACACATTTCAGGGTTGAGAGGAGTGAGTGCTGGCTAAACAATGGGAGATAAAGTGTTTAAAATGCATACCCTGGGCTGAACCGCTGTTTGCTTTGTAGTGATGGGGCCTGTGTTTGCCCTGATGATAGGGATAGGGATGGCCTGACAGCACACACGCTCTCTCTCACTCAGTCACTCACTCAGTCACTCACTCACTCACTCACTCACTCACTCACTCACACACACACACATACACACACAAAGGCTAGTTTAAAAACACTCGGATACATTAATATGTGGCTTTCCTTGTTTTAGATTACGCATGTACAAACACACCCGGAGGCGCCCGTGGACAGTAAGACTCAAAGCGCCTGATGGTCACCGCTACTGACTTCTCTTTTAGATGAGAAGTAGGAACCTGCGGACTCAGCACACAAAACCACATCAAACACACACAATATGTCCCTCTCAGCACACATACACATATATGATCAGGGCAGATTCTCACACAAGGTGTTGCACTCACACACACAAGCACTGATGCTGTCCTTGCACGCACACACACCTCTCACACAATCCGCCAGACGGACCGACACCACTTCGTCCAACACACACTCAAAACATAACCTTGACCTGTCGTACTCCCAGCCTGCAGTCTCATACATACTTCATCCGTTCACTGGGGGATGACACACACACACATACACACACGACTTTTCTGCACACACTAATCACACGGGGCCTAAAAAATGCAAACTCATACCAGAGGTTTGTGGAAAAAGACAACAGCTCCAACTTTATACCTGATGGAGTTTGAATTGATAGACTTTGGATATTTCTTCTTGGTAAACAGTGAAACGTGGCAGAAAGTCTCAAACTCAAAGCTGCTCAGCTCATAAGGAAATAAAACCGAGGATGGGATTGTTTCATTTTTTTCTCAGAGACTGACAAAATCATTAATCGATTATCTAAATTGGTGCCAATTAATTTTCTGCCCACTGACTAACTGATTGATAAAGCGGTCGTCGCAGCTCCGCTAATGAATTTCAGATTTATCTCTCACAAATTGGGACTCTGGCTCCTCGTGTTCATCCAAATGCGTCTATAAAATTAGAGCAGATACAGGCCTACTCAGTGATGAATTTCACTGTCAAAGACAAATTCGAAATAAATCTCTCACTGTGGACTTCGAGCGTGTGTCGCACTCTGATAATTTCCACAATATCCTCTGCAGCCCCCAGGGGCAGATTTTTTTTTCTGTTATTTCTCTCTCCATCCTCTCCTGTTTGTTTCTATCCCTGTAAAATGCTGGTTGCTTTACTGAAATACTGCAGTGCTTTATCTGCCCTCTTTTTCCTCCCTTTAGTCCACTCTCACTCTTTTTTTTTCTTTTTTCCTCCCTTCCCTAACCTCCCCATCCCGCAACCCAGCCCTTTAGTTGTTGTTGAAGATGGTGGGGGGTGGAGAGGGTAAGTGTAAGGGTGGGGTAATGGGTGAGGCAGAGAGGGGAGGGGGTGGGAGCAGAAGCAGCCGAGACCCAATGACGTGGGTGCGACATGTAACCGTGGCGCAGGAGAGGAAATCAATACATGAAAGGATGAGGAGCACTGGGGTGGATTACCGTCTGGGGCCCTGGCTACTGGAGGGATGCAGGGAGATGGAGGGGGTGTAGATGAGGCCTGGGGGGTTGGATTGTGTGTGTGTGTGTGTGTGTCTGTGTGTGGAGAAGAAGGAGGGGTGGAGAGGGCGAGAGGCCAGATTGTCCAGTCCCCTCTCTCCTGTATCCCCTCCCCTGACCAAGCACTGCTTGAATCTTGACCCATCCCATCAACCCTCCCTTGGCTTCTAAACACCGCTCAGTGCCGGTAGGCTGCCAAAGGTGGACCTTCAGCTCTCCACACACACTCATACACACATCCAGGTGCAGTGGACTCTATAATGTGGAGTGAATACATTGCAGCCACTGTGTGTTAACTCTGCCGATAACCCTACACTATCTGTGTGGGGCATAATCGGCTGATATTACCAGTGTAAATTAAAGCGCCCCAGCGAGACTGTGTGTGTGTGTGCGCGCGCACGCGTTTGTGTGTATACGTTTATGTGCCTGCGTGCATGTAAGTTTTCAGCAGGGGGCTTCCACAGCCCTGCCACAAACCCAGATAATAAATATCTATTATAAATATCATTATTATTGGGCCAATCTCCCCCAATAACGGAGCCTCTGTGAAAGATGGCATGAGGGACCGAGCTGGATATTGGCAATATATCAGCATTGATTATTGAGAGTGCTGACAGAGAGAGGAGGCAAAGTTAATAAAAACTAATAAAAAAGACAAGGAATACAGAAAGAACACGGGCTTTAGCTGGATCAGCTGCTTGTTCGCTCGAGGAAAGCGAGAACGGAAGGCGGAGGGCTGGAGATTGTGGTGTACAGTCATCGTTTCTGTGAGGCTGTGTGTATTTTCTGCTTCGACATACGTGTATCTGTGTACGTGAGTGTGCGTGTGAAGTTTTACCATTCTCATTTGGGACTTTTTTGTGTGTGTGTGTGTGACTTTGACTTGTGCACACACACACAGCTCACTTCTTCTTCTTCTTCCACACCTGTATGTGTGTATCTTCTTGGATTGATTGAATCTTGGTTGGATGTGAACTCTGCAGTTAGGATCCAAAGCCCGCACCACATCTTGCCTTCCCACACACTGGCACTAACCAAGATGCACAAACAATACCTGCCCACCCACTCGCCAACACACGCACTGACAAAGACACCAAGAAAACAAACCTCATAAAAGCCCATGCATCATATCCATATTATCTTGACAAATCTATACATCATGTCAGAGCATGGCATTATGTGAATATTACATTTTGCCATCTGTTATTGATGTGTGTGTGCACGGAGAGGATATGAGAGGAGTGTGTTGACGCCTCGCGCTGCCCGGATGAGACGGGACAAGGCGACAGTGAGAGAGAGAGAGGGAGCGTTGTCCATTCTAATAGGGCCTTGTTAGGCCGCTGACAGAGCCAGTAACGCCACCGTTGGCCTCCTATTGATTCCCAACCGACGCCGTTATTGATGAGTGAGAATTTAATTCGACCAGCTCGTTTGTCAACATGACATCACCATTTAACTATGACCGTGACATGGCCGCGAACACCCTCGGATGAGCCGGGGTCACACACGCGGAGCGGCGCGTGAGCACAAACACACACATCCCGTGTGATCGGTACGAACCGTTTCACCGAGGAAAAGGGTTTGGGGTTTTTTTGTGGTTAGAACTTTTCTTCTGCTTCATCATTTATAATAAAAACTAAAAAAAATCATGTTCAATATTCAAACTCTGTTTCCAGCCAGTCAAATCAATCATTCAAAATGAAGAACAGGCAATTACCAAGAGTGCAATAAACAATATGACTAATGAATGGTCCGTGTTGTGACTAATGTGTAGCCTAAGGATACTTTGGCTTTTTCTGATTGGATACATTTTTCATGCCACATCCTGACCTACAGCACATGACACGGAAAACATTTTGTGGAGAGAAATTGAACAAATTGCTTTCTATGAATAAATCTGCTTGTGACTACTGTAGGTGGGGAAAACTACGTAAGCCAGAGTATCGGCTGCAAACAAACTGATTGGTGTTAAAGAAAAACGCTGGAAGGAAAAAGAATTTTAAATAGATTATATAGATTCCCTTATTTGATCTATTAGTTTGATATTTTCTGTTTTCATGGGAGATGTTGTCTAATTAAATCCACTAATATTTAATAAGTTTTGAAAAGAGTGATTCAGGAGTTTTTTAAATGCTTGATTTTTTTCAATATTTCACTTATTAAATAATTGTGGGGAGTAGCTGTGATGAACAGAGAAGTGTGTTTACCTATTAACAGTGTATTTTCTCCATTAGCAGTATTTTATAAATTTACCTGACGACATATATCAATATTGTGGCATCATGACAAGTCCATATATGTATATGATTTTAGCAAATGTAATAAATTCTGAAAGTATAGTGCAGACATTATGTAATGCAAAAAAACCTGCAAATCCAGTGCAGTACACTGCAAGCAGAAGTCTCATTTATTTTGTAATTTAAAGGGAAAAACACATTTATACTTTTTTTGGTTATTAAAAAGAATCATTCGGCAGCTAAATCTCAATCCCTAAACTTTATTTTCAGTTCCTGCTTTCCAATATTACATCCATTACAGTATTTGTCCCTGAAAAAAAAGAAGCAAAACAAGAGAGAGAGAGAGAGAAAGAGACAATTTTGGAAGAGCATTTTTCAATACAGCAGGGCAAAGATACAGCCCAGAAAACAATGGAACCAGCTATATATCTCTGTATGGATTGGGAGGCTTGATAGGGAGGGAGGTGGACAATCAGGACCATGGGCCTTCAATGAAAGCGGTCCAGCAGGGGTTATTGGCTGGAGCGGCCCCTCAGGGGAGCTCTCTCTCCCTATCTCTTTCTCTCTCTTTGGGGTTGTGGGTCTCACTACGTCCCTTGGGGACTGAAACTGTAGAGCCCACCTCGCTGCGGGGGCCCTATAGGCACCAAGCAAGGAACACACGGAGGGGGCGGTTTGCTGAATTCAGGTGGTCAGTCCCAGACAGATGGCCAGGTAGCGAAGCCTCTATATTCTGTGCTTATTTTACCTGTCAAACAGTTTGCACCTGTGTAGACATGATGAGGGAAAATAACTTTAATAGAGGGAAAAATCGAAATTCTGCACATGCCTGAATTTGTGTGAAAGACGTTCAGCGAGAGGACACGAGAGTTTGTTTCTTCCCTTTAAAGTTTTCAGCGTGTGCTGCAGAATAAGGAGATGCGCTCATCTGAATACCTGAAATCCAAGCAGGTGTTTTAACGGCGGTGTGTTTTTATATGTGTGACTGCCTTGTTGATAGTTTTCTGTGTCTTTGTGGCCGCGTCAGGAGGAAGAAAAAGAAGAGTTTGGTAAGAAGAGCGCATGGAGGACAAATGGATGGATGCTGTATGTGTTAGCACCCCTCCCCCTCCCTCCTCACCCCCTCATCCTCCTCACCCCTCCAACACCATCTTATTTTCCCCTCCTTCAATCTCACACACCCTCCCTCCATCCCTCTCTTCCACAGACGCGCACAACCACACTACATTCTACAAGAAATAATTGCTTTTGTCTGGAAGGAGTGCGGGGAGGAGGGAAAGGGGGCGCGCATGGCTCCCTTTGTGGAGAGAAGGGGGTCTTTGAAGGACAACTAGTCA
The DNA here is from genome assembly GCF_013358895.1 of Oreochromis aureus. Taxonomy (NCBI): domain Eukaryota; kingdom Metazoa; phylum Chordata; class Actinopteri; order Cichliformes; family Cichlidae; genus Oreochromis; species Oreochromis aureus. The sequence goes on from NC_052952.1 coordinate 23,763,940, forward strand.
CTTCGCCCTTCCCTCCTTCTTTCCTCCTCTCTCTTCTTGCTGCCTCACCTCCCATCTCCTCCTTCCCTCTCATTACCCTGCCACCTTACTCCTCTTTCTCAGTTTTCCACTTTTCTACTTCTCCCCTTCCTCCTTTCCTTGCTCCCCATGTCTCCCGTTCTTCTCTCTCTTCCCTCTCCTCCTCTCCCTCATTGGATCTGCGGATGTCATCTGTCATATGTGAAGCAGAGGGAGAAGGACAATAAAACCAGGTTGTCTACTACAGAGGATGACACATTTTTCATAATTAGGAATATGCCAGTTTTAGTGTGCGGCTCACATTTCTTGGCAATATGGCTGTCTGCTGATGACTGAGTAAATGACAAGTCTGGTGATGATGGGAAAGTAATTTATTGCACGTGCAGTTTCCATTAAAACGGGCCTAATCGCCCACAGCATTAAGTGAGCAGGCATAAACAGTCCTGCGGGATGAGGCTCTCAGGCCCAACAGGAGCAAGAGCTCGCTCATTCCTATCGATTTGCCCGTATTGACTGCAATGTTTAACGTATAGATTTTTCTATTTAAAAATCCATATCGACAATAATCTGGCGTGTAAGCGCGCGGCGTTGACTGATGTTGGCCTGTAATTGACAGCATGTAACATGTCGGGAGCCCGGGAGTGGGAGAGGGCAGAAGGGAGGCCGGCATGCGTGGAAGAAGGGCTGCTGGTGATCACCTTTGTAATGGAGGAGCTCGTCCCCTGACACCTGGGCTCTCTTGTTCTTTATTTTTATTGTTGTTCTTGTTGTTGTCATTGTATCCTGCCTGCAAACTCAAATGCAAGCACTTATGCATGCACATGCTGCTCTTATCTCACTGAGTTTATAGCCTGCACTGTGTTTCAGTCTGCTTCATATTTTCTCATGCCTGGAACAGCAGTGGTCGCTCTTGTCTTTCTGTCTATCTGAATAACGATAGACCCTCCGCCGCTCAGGAGGGCTTATTAAACGCAGCAGTGATGTGATGACTTAATTGCGTGCATGCTGGGTATCCTGGCAGGTATTAGCACTAAGCACCTATAGGTATCCATGGATTCTCTTATCGGGTCTTCATCCCTACCCAAGGAGGCCGGCAGTAATGCACTGATCACCATTGGCATCATTATAGCCGGTATTATTAAGAGGGGGGGAAAAATCCAGAAATCAATACAGGATACCCTTTGCAGCGGTAGTGAAAACGAGGGAGATGGGGTGGTTGGTGGGGGTGGCGGTGGTGGGTGGGTGGGAGGCAGGAGGGAGGGATTGAGGGATGGAGGGAGGTGCGGGGGTGGGGTGGTGGTGATGTGTGAGTAGTAGCGGGTCCTCTCTCGCCTCAATGTTGCGGCCAGCCTAGTGGCAGATCGCTACAATCCTGGAGGGAGCCGGGTCGAATGAGCTGTTGGGGTTCCCAAATAATATCGGGGACAAACAGACAGACAAAAACAGACACACAGACGGATGGACGGAGATAGGCAAGTGTTCCGATAAAACGCGACACCATAATTCGGATTTCAGTAGATACGCTTTCTTATTTCCGTTTGGATTTTTTTTCGGGTTTTAGTCTGATTTTTTTATTATTTATTTACCCGCTGTATTTATTTATTTATTTATCTATCGATTGATTGCGTTTTAATTACTGCCTTGTGACAGAGAGCGAGGGAGGAGGAGCGTCAGGGCCAAGCGCGCGCGCGCGTTGTGTTTGTGTGTATATGTGTGTGTGCGCGTGTGTGTTTGTGTCCGTTCAGCCTTTTTTTGTCCCACTTGTTTATTTGGATGCCTTTAATGAAGCTGTTTTAATTTAAAGAAGAAGAAAAAACGCGCGAGTCGCCGCTTTTTGCCCACGCGGATGAATGTCTTACATGTAGCCTTCATGCAAAGGGAAGAAGAGAAGGAGCGCGTGCAGCTAGAGACCAAATACAGTATAGACCAAACCAAATAGTGCAGAAATCCAAATAAGACTTTCTAACTCTGCTGGCCTTGTTTTTTCCACTGTCGAGCGCGTTGATATGCGTCCTTGTTGTGCTGTTTTAAACTGCAAAGCGAATACCAAAGCCAAGCCCGGCCGGTGATGCTACAGGAATAGGCTAGCGACTGTTCTCATGCCTCCTCACACCTACAGGAAGCGATAACTGGTGAGGAGCGAGAGAGGAGTGTGGGGGGATAAAATAAGATCCCGGGCCTCTATGTTTACTCAAGGAAAACGATTTAGCAGAGCAAAGGTAACAGAGAGTCGCAGGTGCATCGACGACAGACAGGTGACACGCAGACTTGTGTGTTTTTATTATTATTATCAAAGCTTACTTACAATAGGCCTGCAATTGTAACACAACTTTTCCTGTAGCCTGTAGAAGTGAGCTCTGATCTCCGCTCTGTCCGTCTGTGTGTTGGTCTGGACTGTAAGATAACTGCTGCACTCAAGGGACCATCCTACATAAATATATATATATCTAAATAGAAATACTATGTTCTATGCACATTTACACCAAAACAAAAGCCGAGCACCAGTCTACAGATGTAAATAAAGTGCGCAGCTGGGGCTACATGTGTACACACCTAACGGCGAATGTTCTGAGCTCTCCATACCAAATATTGTCCAAAAGCTGTCTGCCAGAGAAACGGACGAAAGTGCAGGAGCTTCAGAGGAGGACAGAGCTTGTTACAGTACATCTGACAGATTATTTGCATCAAAACAAGAAGCCGGAGGAAGATCATGTTTGTTCCTTTGCCGGTGCCGTTCGTGTTTCAGAGAGCTACCCCTGACCTCAACGCCTGGCGTCTCAAATCCCCTCTGGCTCTCCGCTCCAACTCCGGTAAGACATTTTTTCTCTTCTCCCTGCTACACCTCCTCCATGTCGGCCAAGCCGCGGAGACCCGCCCCGCCTGCCTCGCTCGGTGCCGATGCACTTCCAGCGGGCAGAGCTGGCGGCGCACACACCCACTTGCACACGTACACACACACCTCGAGCTCCTTCTGAGGGCTTGAACACAGTCCTCCGCACTTGCGGGGCGGCTGTTAAAAATCAAAGAAGCTGTCCCGGGCGCTTTGCTTTGTCCAGACTGATTGAAAATGAATTGCGTAAAACGTCCAGTTTCTTTTCGCTTTCCGTTTTGTGAAACGATGCGCCACTGCTCCACCCGTGTGTTGCTTAATTTCCACGCCGCCCGTGTGTTCCTGTTTCCGAGTAGGCTATTTTTTCTCTCCCCGTCTCCGTCACCGTCCTTCCCCTCTTCTCCACTGCCTGCGCCTGAGCCTCAGCCTCCGACTCTCCCCAACTAGACTCTCGGCAGGCAGGGAATATTCATGCCAACTTATCGATCCTGCGGAGATCGATTCCTGGGCCGGTGGAAGCAGAGAGAGGGGGAGATAGAAGGAGAGAGTAGGTGCACGGAGGAGTAACAACATACGAGAGGAGGCAATGGAAACGCTGTGTTTCACTCGTTTTTATTCCAAAGCCAACTGTTTAGTGTTTGTGTTTTATTCACATAGACTAAATAACTTGTTAGTGGGTCGGCTTTGAGCTCGAAGAACCTTACTGATTCTCCTGACTCAGATTTTGCTCAGACTTCCATCCAGCTTAGCTGGCAAGGATCGCATCTTTGTAAACACCACTAGAAATGGACTTGGAGTGATTGCATCTCTCTGTCCCATTGCTTGGGCTGCTGCACGGTTGAGAGCAGACTAGCAGAGGGAGTGTGGAGTCAGGGAAAGGGGGGATGGGGTGGGGGTAGGGGGAACGCCGTCTGCGTTTCATCTGCGCTGAAGTGGAAGAAAAGGATGCATGGTGGGAGCAGCCAGTCCGGCTTCAGTGTGTTGCTGTGAGAAAGCTCTTGCTCAGTCTAGCATCCACTGTTTCTTAGACATGCAACAGCTACTTAGCTCTTTACTGGCTTTACATCTTTGCTTGCCCTGCAGTCCTGCGAGGATTGCATTGTTTTGGGAAGTGATGCAAAAGGAGGAAAATTAGGTCAAACATTAGTCCTTAACTATTGCATACACATATAGAAACCTGTGTGAAAAGCTGGGTTAAATGTGTCTCATGTGCACCTTGGCCAGTGGGTGAGCTCTTACAGGCCCAGTTCCCTGCTCTCCCCTCATTTCCAGATCAGTTCAAGCCCATTTGATTTGTGAGGCGCCAGGCTTCACCCTTTACTCCACATACTCAGTCAACAGTGCACAGTGTGTGACAGTGAAGGGATAGGTGATAGAAGGGGAGAGAAAAAGAGCGTAGAGGGATGAAAGGGACCTGTTACCTGCCATATCTCTAGAGAGATACATAGAGAAGAGAGGGGAGAGCAGTTGGATGGTGGAAGAGGCAAAGGAGCGGGGGACCGGGGAGGAGGAGTTTTTTCGGTCTCCGCGCGTTGAAAAATGGCGAATGTCAGAACGAGATAAAAAAAATGTGGAAAGAGAGCGAGAGAGAAGTGGGTGAAAGTACGAACAGATGACAGAGTGAAAAACGAGGAGGGAGAGGAAAACCCAGTTTGAGCTCGATAGGTGAGAGTAAACCGAGGATGAGCCATTATGTTGCAGTGTCCCAGGCCAGGGCCGGCATCTGAATAAGCAGGCAATCTGATGGGATGTGTACACAGGCTGCTGAATTCCTTAGATGGCAGGATAACGTGATTCACAGTCCTCTACTGATTTTATTCCAGGTTGATAACATAGCGCGAGGTGCTGTCCTTTCTGAACTCAGAGGGTTTGTTGCCAGGGGAGCGCTGGGTCAGTTCAGCATCTGAGGTCTAAAGCAGGAGTTGCTTCTTCACCGTATATCAGCAAACAACAGGAATGATTTAATCTGAAAGTATTAAAGATGTCTTGATGCGTGCTCAATCATCCAGGTAAGGAAATCCCAAAAAGTTGATTCTGTTTACTCATCCAAGTGATGAGAGTGACGAAATGCCTCTCGCACTGAAAACGCCACATCCACATGCACAGAATCAACTTTTTGGGGTATTAAAGATGCTAGGATTGAGTGGACACACCCACAGAAATGCGCTTTCACTTGCCAACAAAGAGCCTTTAATACTGTCTCACACACACACACACACAGACGCACACAATGCTTTCTGGGTAGTTGTAGGGCTCTTGACTCGAGCTCTCAGTTAACTTGTCTCTTTGACTGGTGGCAGCTCCTTGACTCCTTGGCGTTAGAGCCTTTTGTGGGGTCAAAGGTCACGGCGGGAGTGTTAGACTCAGCCCCACCTGACCCTTTTTAGCCCCCTGTGTTTTGATTCTCTTTCATGTTACAACAGGCCTCGAGCACTCATGCACAACCCCTGTGGGGGCTCACACACGCATACACAGACACACAGAGACACACACTCACTGTCATGAAACAGACAGACCATCATATACAGTACCATAAAACAAGCACGTTAGGCTGTTTGCACCTGGACAGCAAGCTGCTGTAACTGATCCAGGTTTTGTTCTATTTTTAATGGCATTGTGTCTGTCGAGGTACAGGTCATGGCCACTGCTGTGTGAACTCTTTGTGTGTATACGTGTGTATGTGTAGTAAAGTGGTTTGTGAAGCCATCAGCATTAACTGGTATATGAAAGTTTAATGGGACATAGAGGAGAAACCGCAGGTTTCCCACACAGTGCAGGGCTTGGTATGATATGATATAATATGATATGATGGGACATCAAGAAGACTGGAGACTGCCTTTCCCCCTCTCTCTCTCGCTCTCTCTCTCTCTCACACACACACACACACACACACACACCTGGATTCAGTTCATCTCAGCTATGCACCTTCTGTCACACACCATTAGCCACCATCTTCTACCATATACTCTCTAGCTCTCTCTCTTTCACACACACAAACACACACATGTGCACTTACAGTACGATCACACACGCTCCTCCGGTTTTAGCAGCTCGTGAGCTGTTTCAGTTCTGCCTCTGCATTTCAGACTGAGTAACATTTAACTATACACTTATTGATATTTGTTTTCCTCATAACATTTCCTGCCCGTGTACTGTAGGGCCGGTCTGATGTTATTATTTCCTTCAGTGTATTCCAATAAAATGTTCAGTCTTAATCCATTAATCAACATGTCCACAGCTCTGCGTCTGCGCTCGCTGCCAACTTTTAAGACATTTCTACATGTGTACGTCGCGCTGGCACGTCCTCGACTGCATGATGTAAGACCGTGCATGTGCTTACCCATTTGCTCTGTGTGTGACAGACCGAGCGTGTGTGTGTGTGGGTGTGCAAGAGCATGAGCACACGTGCAAACTAGTGTGTGTAGATATAGATCGGTTTGTGGAGGGGAGCGTGCAAGTCGCAGTGTTAACATGATTGCAAATGACAAAATGTCAACCTGGGTTTGTTAGCAACATAATGGGGAATCAATAGACACGAGAAAGATGTCAATACTACATGCTTTATTGCATTAAGCTACCTCTCTCCTTCTCTGTAGCCCTCTCTCTCCTCTTCTTTTCCCTTTACCTCCCACTCTCTGCTCTCTGTCACAATACAATTCTCTCCCTCTCTCTCCTCTGCTCCCCTCTCCCCGTGGTAGTAGAATTAGATTGCAGTATATGAGCCAGCCACAGGGTTCTGAATGCTGCAGGCTGATGGCAAAATGCTCCAGGAGCTAATGGGCTATTGGGCTCATCTATTTACGTATATTAAGCTCACATAGACGACCACAACAAAATCTGACAATGTGACAAGGCCCGAAGGAGGAGCAGCAGTGACGTCTTCTGTTTAACTGATGCATTTACGTAACGGGACAAACATACGAGTTATCGTAGGACACTTTTAAAATCATACGCTCTGTAACTGTGTGCTATGGGTGACCTTTAAAATATATAGCACTGGGAATTAAGGCTTTTTCATGGTTTTGGATTAATCCAAGCAAATCCAGTCTATAAAGATTATTAGCAGGGTGCTGCTGTGTTATTCGTGTTACAGTGGGGTTTAATAATTCCTTTTAATCCTATTAACTGTTTACCTTTTTATTGGATTTGCTCAGGTGTGCATATGCGCCAGTAGGTTGTATTTATATAAAGCATGTGGATGTGTTTGTGTGTGTGTGTGTGCGCGCACTGATGTGTTTATATTACTTGAGACTAATGTAGTATTAATGCTGATGAGGTCCCACAGCTCATTAGCAGCAGGGAGTGGTATTGAGTTTCTCCCGGGGAACAGGAGCGATTGGGACATACACACATCCGCTGTAAATTCTTAACAACCATTAGCGTATTGATAACCATTATCATGCACACATATATACACACACACAAACATTCACCAAACAATGACCTTTAAAGACATTGCTTTTAAATATGCATACTCCAGCACACAGGAGGACACGGCACGAAAATCATGCAAACATATTCATCTGAACAGCACTTAGAGGCCATCCATTATTCTCCAATGTGTTCACACAGACACGGACTCACACTCAGACAAATGATTTTGTGCAATTGGTCACCGTGTCCGCTGAAATACAGCCTAGCATTAGTCCTAACCAGGGGCTGGGTGAGCAGGCCACTTAATCAGACCTGGAGACCTTAATAACAGAGAGAACACACACAGAGAGGGATAGATGGAGTGTGTGTGTGTGTGTGTGTGTGTGTCTGAGTGAGAGAAAGCAGCTAATCAACACATCAGCAGGAATAAATACAAACCAGCTGATTCCATCCTAGATATTGATTTACACTTCCTTCTGTGTTTTCTAGTTGCCTCTCCTTATCACTCCTCCAATAGCACACAGGCAATGTACATACCGAGAACTCAGCCATACTTGACCTCTACATGGGGGACATCCTCCTCTGAGTATGTGTGGATGCTCAGTCAGTGGTGGCCTGGCTGTGATCAGCATCGAAGTGGTCATCGCCACAAGCCGCCAATCAAACTAGGCAGTCAAAACGCGCCTCTGAACGCCTGCTGTCTATACACTTGATTAGCTGATCTGGCGAGATTTTTCAAAGCGATTTATTCAGACATCAGAGTAAAATCTCTCTACATTCCCCTGCTTGCTGGGACACGAGCATGCTGTTTCTTTGTGGCGATGCGCGGGGTCCGTCTGGATACTTTATTTGCTGAGATGACAGCGGTCTCATTTCCAAACCAACAATGCGTTTTTTACTGGCCGCTGTCTTTTTTGTTGTTGATTGCCGCCGGCTGTCACCTCTGCCACCCTGCTCATGTGCCAGTACATTTAGATAATAAAAAAGACCAATAAAACCCAGAGGTTTGATTGGGTGTCTCCCCTTAGCCCAGCAGAGCTGACGACTAAATCAGGGGTCCTTCTCTCCATTTCATTTAGCTGATAAGATTTATGGTAATGAAGGGTTCCTATTAACCTCTGAGGTTCCACTGCTGTCCTTCAGACTGAGGGTGGATGGGGAGTGCTTACCGATCAGGATAAGGCTGCGAACATATCTGCTATACGCAATGTCACATCATTGCAAAAGCATCCTCTGGAGTGCAAACACACACACACACACACACACATGCATACACGTACTCTTCAAGAGCACCTCAGCCCTTTGAGAGAGCTGAATGCATGTTTAATCTCTTTTCTCTCTTTATTCCTTCCGAGCATTTTTCCTTTTCTTTATCCTCCCCATCCTTTCTGCTCTCCATCCTTTTCCCTGCAGGAGATTCTGTTCTGAAATTAATCTGTTGTATTCCCAACACCTCTTGTCCCTTTTACCCCCTGTGCAACATCTCTCTTTTAGAACCGCACAGTCATGTTTTTTTTTATTAATGTTTGGTGAAAATACTCCAGAATTACAAACAATTGTGACTAATGATTTTAAATTTTACAATAGATATATGGGGGGATCTTAAACAATGTCTGAGTGTTGCTCATCTGTGACAGTTTTCTGTGGAAACCAACAAACAAAAATACTTTCTTACTCATACTGAAACCCTACACAAGTTTTAAGGGGGATGTTTCTCTGGAACACCCAACTGAACCAAAGTAAAATAAAATAAAACCACATTAAATGCACCCTCACAGGAAGTGGTTGCTTCTCTCTTCTACTTCTCATTCTCTTTTCTCCATTGCCACTTTCACCTGCAGAGAGCCTACCACTTGCACAGTTAGGGAAGGGGTCATCTAACGAAAGTAAACTAACTAAAATATGAATAAATATAAGCTTAAAGAAGAATTTGGATCCTGTTGACATGCACCGTTAATATGGCTACCTATAATACATGTGTACACTGCACATATATATATTTAAATTATGCCAAAGAGAAAAGAAAACCAGTATATCGTTCTCCCCTATCTCTCCTGTTCTCCAGTCAGGACCTTATCATGTAAACCTGTCTTTGCTACAACCAGTTAGCAAGTGATTCTGAACCACAGAAGAAAAAGTCATCAAAACACCGACCTCACTCTGATTGATTGACCAACTTATAGCAAAAATAAATACTTCAGCATGTGATTGGCTGTCCAACACCAAAGGTAAAAGCTACCTTGCAGATCACCCTGTCCTCTCTGTGAGCTGGAGCAGGCTTGTTTGTTTGTTTGTTTGTTAATTTATTTCAAACATGTAAACAATATACAGGTACATTTAGCAAAGAAAATAAGGGAGAGAAAAAATACTATACAAAAGTCACACACTTATTTAATCTCACCCCTTTGCCATAAGTTATCAGTTAATATTTAGTCAGCTTCCATACTGATATAATCTGTAATAAAAATAGTGAACAGATTTCCGATATAATATACTATATACTATAATATCACATCATGAAATTTTCTAAATAGAGACATTCACTTAATTTCAACATTTGGATGGGGAAATCGACAGGTATGGAGAAAAATGTGCCATAAACCCACACAGAGACCTAATTTTGATTAAAATTGTGCTTGAACAACAACTAATTGCTATTTATCAAAAGGAAAGGCACACTTTAGTTAAGCTAGCCAACTGTAGCGTTAACTAACTCAAATTTTAGTCAAGCTAACTAGCATGAACGCTAGCATGGTTTGGGTTATATTACTAGGGCGATGTAAATAAGACCATAGCTAGTTACCGCAAACTAATATCATCAGTAAAGACTATGTGTATTAATTCTGTAGCATGTAAATTCTATTTGTATTTATTTAAAAAAAAGTGAAAGTTAAGATCAGGTGGAGTTTAGGTTGTGCTAACTAGCGTGGTTTGAGCTTAATATTAGGCTATTTTAAAAACTGTTGAATTTATATTAATATGCTTTAAAGGTTTGCTAATAACTTATAGCACTGCTCTGCATATTAATATTCTCCATTCAATTAACACATTTGACACATTATTTATTAACCGCCTGCTTATTAAAATTAATCAAAAACCTACTTTCTAACATCTATAAACTGTTTTTGATTCAAATGGAGGGACAGATGTATTTAAAAAAAATAATCACACCTTGAAGCCCCAGTTTAACTCGCTTTACGAATAATATTCCTGTGATTTAGGTTCTTTAAGAGAATTATTTCCCTGTCTAAATGAGGAAATTTCATTTTGAACGACCTCCAGTGTGTGTCACTAATTTCTACCTGCATCCACCGACAATATCAACTGGCTGTCGTTAAACATTAGAAAGCAAAAAGGAAGGTAGGAGTGACAGAGGGAGGGCGCAACCCCTCCCTCATCTGTACAAGGGCTGCACCCCTCTGTCCCTTTGTCTGCTTGTAAAGGGGACAAGGGAGGAGGTGCAGAGCAGGGGGCGCAGGAGTGACTAAGTGACCTCTCGCTCCCCTTTCTTTTGACGCTTCCATGTTCTGTCCATTTTGTCGTGCACGTCCCTCTCCCTCCCTCCTCTTTCATCCTCTTTCGTTCCCCCTTTTTTCAGCCTGGTTAAGTCGCCATGGCTGTTGGCCTCATATGTCCTATTCTCTCCTTTTTTATACCCCCCCTCTGTCTGTCTCCCTTCCCCTCCTCTCTGTCTCTCTCCCTCTCTGTTCTCACATCTTTGGCAACAGCAGCCTGGTTGCCAAAGTGTCTGTAGGACACATTAAGGCCCATAAAAGCCTAGTCTGCGGTCGCACTCTTAACCACCAGTCAGAGGTAGTGTACAAAAGTGACTTTAAATGAGTCTGTGATTACCCTGGAACATGGAGAGATACTGAAGTGGTCAAGAGAGTGCGAGACAAGGACGGAGCGTCTGAAAGGGGTAGAGAAAGCACAGCTCGAGGGTGTTTCTCGACTCTCTTAAGGAGAATTGAACAGAAATGAATATTTGTTTCTCTCCTAGCTAAGAACCAAAAAGACTACCTGAGTGGAACAAGTGATGACAAGTTGTAGTTGTAAACCAAATTTACTGCCCCCCCTCCTTCCCACACCTTTTACCACAAACTGCACGTCCCTCCCCTCCTCAACACCCCACTTCCTAATTGGCCACATGCTGCCATGAGTGACAAGTGTAATCATCAGTCAAATTATGATGGGGGGGTGGAGGAGGAAGACAGGAACAGCAGAAGGTGGCGGTGGAGGGGGTTGAAAGGGCGCGCTTTGATCAGAGATAGAGAGGGGGTGAGTGGGCAAACAGACAGAGCTACATGGAAACCTGCTGTCCACACACCTGCTGCTTCATAGATGGGCAACATTAGCAGCCTCAGACCTCCATGGATTATTAAAAAAGGGGAAAAAAATCACAAAACGAGCATTTCCTTAACCAAACTGTGCTTACAACGAAAATGCTGTTGAGCTAGAACTTGACTCTTTCTTGCATCTCCATTGCTTTAATTACAGTCGCAATACAGAAAAGGGCAATAAAATCACCGGGTGTGGTAACAGCACGCTCTTTGATTTTCTCTTGGACACGTCAGGCCAGGTCCGTGTTATATTTGGACGTAATTTGTTACCGAGAGCAGATGTTAGCTTTCCAGCCAGCTAACGAGGTTTACAGTAATTAGGAGTGCTGATGAAGCGCTTTGATTCCCTGGCTGTGGCGGCCCTCTCATTAGCGGCTAGCTAGCTAGTGCTGCAGCAGGCGCTCCAGTCACATCCTATTAGGCGGCTCAATGTACACTCTGAATTAAGACCAGGAGATTAAGTGGAGATGAAAACTGTTGGCGTACACACACACACACACACACACACACACACACACACTATTCAGACCTTTTTTTTAAAGACCAGAAAAGTCCGTCTATATACTCACTGCTATAATAATGAGCTTGTTAAAGAAGATTCCTACTCAGGCACTAACCCCCCCTTTTAAAAAGACCCCCAATTTTTCCCCAAAATCTGCTAATGCATGTCCCGAGATTTTAGTGAGAGAAATTTGGTTTTAACAAAATAACCTTGTGTGTGGCTGCTTTTTCAGATGAAAGGACACATGCCACAGAGAAGAGATAAAAGGTATCACAGATTTTAAGACACAGGAGTGTGTGTGTGTGTGTGTGTGTGTGATTGCATCCAGGCAGTGAACTATTTCCCCCGTGTTTCTTACAAATGAAAGGAGAAAAAGGCTTCCTTGAAAATACTCCAACACAGTTTTCCCCCCCTTCTCTTCGACTCCTCGCCATTCGTCAATACTCGCTCATCTCCTCTCTTCTTCTCCTCTCTCTCTCTGTCTCTCGTCGTCTTTTGTGTGATGGAGTGATTATTGAGGACGTGGCTCCTGTGTTTAACACTGGTTGATGAAGTCTGCCTTTGTCTGTCTGCTCTAACCTGTCGCAACCGGGACACTGCTTATAGCAAAATCAATACACAGAGTAGAAGAGAGAGGCCGGGCGAGGGAGGTAGAGATGATGGTGGAAAAAAGGAGAGGGATTGCGAGGTGGCGGGTGGCGGGGTTGAAGGTAGATAAATGCACCGAGAGTGAGACTCGGGATGAAGCAGGAAGTCAGTGGAAAGAAAAAAGAAAGAGAAACATGGAAGAAAAATTAAATGCTCGACTCTTCCGTCGCTCACAGTCCAAGTGTTAAACACGGGATTTGTATTTATGTTTGTCTTGGCCTGTGCGAGGCCTTGACCGAGCGCCTGGTTATATCACTTGTGGTGTCTGTGTGCAAGTGTTTTAAGTGCATGTGTGAGTGTACGCCTGCCGAATGGGGCAACCCCTATCTGTGTGCGACTATCAGCGCTCTGTGTGTGTGTGTGTGTTGGACAGAGAGAGCTTCATTTGCTTCCACTCCCCAGAGTCAAAGCTGATGTCAAGAGAAGAAGGGAACAACAGAGGACTGAGGAGGAGAGAAGGATGGGATGGGGAGAAGGAGAGGTATAGGGAGTGTAGAGGGTGGGGGTTTGGGTGGAGGGGCAGTTGTGTGAGAGAGGCACAGCTGGGAAATGAGAAATGCAACCCCCCCCCCTCCTCCCACTCTCCTTCTCCCTCTCCGTACCACCACCTTACACTCACACATATGGCACACACATACAGACACACACGATCCCCATCTCTTTATCCTCCCCTCAGGAAAGATGGGGTGGAGGTAGTGGTGGTGTTGGAGGAAGGAGGGGGGGAGTGAAGGAAAGGGAGAGGCAGGGGAAATAGGAAGAGATGGAGAAGGGGACAGATAGGGGCATTAAAATTCATGGTCCCTTTTTTTTTTATTTTCCCTGCTGAAAATCAATAGTGTTTACTATGAATGAGTGGAACAGTGGACAACAGTGGTGCCGGGGGGATAGAGAGACAGAGAGGAGGAGGAGGAGGAGGAAGAAAAGAGTAAGGGTGGGAGAGGTAAAGACGTGGAGGGAGAGACTTTATTGCGATAGGCAGAAGCACCGGAGGCCAAGGTTAAAGACCGGCAGGGGCAGCAAGACAGAAAGAGAGAGAAGCACAAAGTAAATTCAGTTGTCTTCTAAAACAGACATACTGCCTTGTAAAATGCATATTTATTGTTCTCCTTCATAATAATGTAATGTAATGTAATGCAAACCCTTACAGTCCCTGCACCAGCATTAGATGTTTGGCTGGCTTTACTTGTCCACCTTTCCATTCCTCATTCCTCGCTTCAGCTCACTCTACCTTTCAAAAAACTGTGTGTGTGTGTTAATTGGCAGCCCACAAACACCACTGACATGGTTACCCCCCCCACCACCCCCAACTTACACATCAACACACACACTCACACACACACATACGAGCTGCAGAGCAGTTCACACTGAGTTGTTCAGCAGCCCTGACCCTGTTTCCTGCTGTTGAAAGCCTAGAAGTTCAGGATGGCTTACCAGTGTTTTGATTAAGCACTGCCAGTGTGTCTCACACCACTTGATCAAAGAAGAACAACTGTGTGTTTTTTAGCTGTTATAACTGCTTGTATCCTCCACATGTTTCATAGCAATCAAAGCTTTAAAAAAAAAAAGTTCTGCTGGCAAAAATCAGTCGGCGAAAGAAAACGGATCATTTAGGATTGTCAAGTTTAACTTCCAAATTACTGCAAAGTTTTTTCCCTTGCACACAAAAAGGCAGTTTTTTAGTTTTTTTGTTTCTTTGTGTATTTTTTTTCTGTTTTACATGCATCGTATATCAAACTCTCACCACGGATGTCTTGGGTCTTTAGGTTGTTTTGTGCTGTTTCCCGTGCTGGATTGCTTGATTTGTGAGTGTGCGCTTATGTGCCGGCGCAGCTATCTTGTGCGTATCTGCCTCCCTGTCATTCTGCACACAGTAGTGCTCCTGTGCGTATGGAACTGTGTGTGTGAGAGAGTGAGCTGTGCAGGGGGTGATATATATTCAGGCAGCTCATGCATTATGGAGAGTGAAGGTGAGAGCGTCTAAATGTGAACTGCTGGTATGTGGAGGGTTCAGGGCCAATCTTACCGAGGCCTTTTGTATTAGCATAGCATCTCCATTTCAAATCGGCCTGTCAAAAACCAGCAACATGTTTTATTCAGCAACAGATATTGATCACATTTTATGCATACATGACAAATCTAGATTGCATACTAAACCTGCGCCTTTGGTTTGTTTATGGTGCTTATTTGCAAATATGCTGCATAAAAATGTAGATGTTTGTTATGCACATAAACTTGGGGACACCTCAGTGATGCAAAGTGTATGTTTGTTGTTTTTGATGTGATAATTGGATGCAGTAATGTAGATGAGGCCCTGGTGTTTACGTAGCAGTCAGAGTGCATACCCGTGTGTGTGGACATTGCACTGTCTGCAGGGATGAGAGGAGTTTACCGAGGTCAGAGTGGCACGGTGGTGATTTCCAGTGGGCGTGTTTTAATGCAACGCCGCAAACTTCAATTCTTCCATCCACTTAGAACCTGCAGCTTGGTGGTTAAAAATGACTTCGAGCCGACAGCATTTCACTACAGCAGCTGCTCTTTGTCTATCAACATGCCTTTTTTCCCCATTAATATTATATCTGTATGCGTTAAACCAGCCCGAGGCCATCTCTGCTTTTCTATCACGTGCCGTTTTTTTTTTTTACCATCACACTGCATCAGTGCCGCACTAAATCTCTCCTCTCTAAATGACTGGAGTGGATGAGAGGTTGGTCTCGGTATACGGGGGAAGAGGACAATGCGGGCTTTAGCTGTGCTAGAGCTTCCTTTTTCACCCTTTATGAGATGAGGTGGCCCATTTGCTGAATGGGACATGAGGAAGGTAACAGCTGATTTGTTTTGGAAATGCTTTTTTTCTCCTTCTCTTTCTTTTTTTTTTTCTTTTTTCCAGATCACATGACTTTGTCCTCAAACTCCTCGCTTTCCAATAGACCGAGGTTTGATTCAGTGTTATTTTGGCTGTCTTCTACCTCCTTGAATTTCTTTTTTCCCCCAACTATCTTGTCCACCCCCCCATTCTCTCCCTGGTCCCCCCAGCCCTCTCAGTACTCTGTTCCCTTAGCGACTGTTTCCAAGGCGCCCATTCCCAAGGGCTGGAGGAGGGGTCCAGTGATGTCATCCATGCATAACTGTATACCTGTAATTGATGTCCAGCTCTCCCTTCCTCTCTGTCATTGTCACATTTCTTTCTTTTCTGCATCCTCCTCAGCTGCTCTTTGTCCCTACACAAGTGTACTTTCATATACGCTTTAGGACATTTCTATGTTAAACAGTACCACGTATTTTTACCAGCACCGAACTGATGTTTGACACGTGTTACAGTTAAAATCACAGCTCGATTCACACCTGTGCTTTTCTTCAGATGGCATGAATAATTTAAAAAAAAACCTTTATAGGACCGGCCTGATCACTTGGTCATGAACAAAAATTGAGCTCGATGTTCACTCATAACCCGAGCGACCTGTAAATAATTGCAGTTTTCACCGGGATTTAACAGAAGGGTGGAATTCCAATAAAATATCGCAGATGTTTGTGTCGGGGTTTGCTCTCTCACTTTAACAATTGTTACTCTTTTATTTTTCCAGATTGCACCGATGACGGCTCATTCTCAAAAGCCACTTGTCATCCTCAAAAATGATTTTAGGAAGTCTAGTTATTGGTTTGTGCAGGTTTTCTGATCGCTTGCATGCATTTCAAGACCAGACAAGTGAGATTTGGACTTGGGTACACGCTACTCCTTAATATATAGAGGTTTTAAAGCCCTAATAATTAAAAACCTCTTACTGTTTCCTATTTAAAGGATATTTGCTACCTGATACTGTGAACCACTGTGGAATTATACTCAAATTTTAGTGTTCCCACTGTAATCTGTAAATTAAAATCAAACTGTAAAATTTAACCCCGGGCATGCTGAATTCAGCTGTTTTTTTAGTTTTTTAACTTTGCACCACAACATTGTTTGAAAACTTCCATATTTTAATATTTTTTAACACTCACCTTAATAAAGATGGACCTTGGTTGGACTACAGTAGACTAACGTCAAATTATAGAAATAAAAATTTAAAAGACTTCCAAGTGAATGATTTGAGCTCAAACCACATTTATGGTATGCTTTATGTAATTAATTTCTTCATTAATACAAAATGGATTTGTATTAATGCTATTCAGCTGTATTCGTGATACATTTTCCTGCAGTTTCGTGATTTGCTACAGTATATTTCACTCCCGCTACATTTGTGCGCTTCCCCCCTCCTCCCCTCTTTCTCTTTTTGATCCTCTCCCTGCATCCCAAACCACTCTTCCACCATCTCCTCTCTAGAATAAAATTCACTTCTGATTGAGAAATCACTCTGGTTTGTTCCACATTTTGATTTAGAGTCACGAGTGTTATATTTTAACACTATGAAACGGTCACACTTATCTTTTCGCTAGCTGTTAAGAGACAGACAGTTGAGCTGCCCTCTGTCTACAGTGTACATGACTCTCTACATCTGCTCCATGTTTAAAAGGTCATTTGTCAAACCTGACATTTTCTGCCCTTACCAAAGGTTTCCTCAATATACAGCCCGGCTTTCCCATTCAGAGTTTACGTTCTGTTTTTTTTTTTTTTCATCTATTTGTTTTCTTTTGTATAAACCTTTTCTGACAATACGTTCCTCTTCGGTGTCAAAAAATATCAAGAGAGTAGGAGGCTGAATTCTATCATCTTGTAATGTTCAATAAACTAAGAAATGACAGATGTGGTTCAGTGTGTGTGTGTGTGTGTGTGTGTGTGTGTGTGGGTCTGGGTTGCCTGGGTAATGGGGCCAAGGACTGCAAGAAATGCAAGTTTCAACGGGAAGTGTAGTGAGTGGGTAGGCACACACTCAGGGTCTGATTAGGGATTAATGCGTGTGTGTGTGTGTGTGTGTGTGTGTGTGTGCGCGTGTGCGCGTGTGCATGTGCCAGCAGGATGTTTTTACTCAGCACAGGTTGTCACTATCCTGTTTCCCCCTGTGTGCCTTTTGTTCCTCCCCTACTCCACCATTTTGGTTTTTGTCTAGGACAAAAAGAGGCCCCACAGCAAGGCCCCCTACCTGAACGCCTCCTCCCTCCTGACATTTTTCAAAGCCCCCTCTCTTTGGTGCGTGCGCAGACACACACATACATACACACACATGCACACACACACACACTCACTCCTTCTTTTTTGTTACAAATCCATCTTCTCTTCTTTCAAGTTAAAATTCCACAATTAAGCGTTTTTGTAGCAAGTTATCAAATGATATGCAAGCTTCCACATTATATACACCGTATATACCACAGTCTACGTCTGCATTAGTGTAGTTGTAGAAGAGCAGCACAGCAGGAAGTCAGCTAAGCTATGCTAACATGCATGCATAACTTTCTGTGAGTATCTGTTAGGGTGTGTGTGTGGGGGGGGGATCGATACGGTAAAGTATTACAATATTTTTGCAATATTGCATCGATATTTCCATTTGTCCATTCTCTGCTGCTTATTCAATGAGGGTGTCGCCAGGGGCTGGAGCCTATCCCAGCTGCCATAGGAGGGGAGGCGGGGCATGCCATGGACAGCTCACCAGTCCTTCGCAGCTCTGTTCTTGCTGTGAGGAAAGAACGCTAACCAATGCGCCACTGTGGTCCCTGTATCAATATTTCATGAAATAAAATAAATAAAATACTTTGGGAATACTACGAATAAGACGGATCATCTCGCCTGATAGGCGGCAACTTTTCTGCAAACTGACTGAGTGCCGTTATTCTCAGAGAGATTGCTGCAGGTCTGCAAGTAACTGCAGTCTAATTCATAAACACAGACAGATTGCCAGCATGGTGCCATCAGTCTGAATGAGTCTTTGTCAGTGAGCACAACTCGAGGGGACTCAACTCAACTGGCTGTCAGCTGGTTATATTCCTATAAAACAGGAAGCTTGCTGTGCACAAATGTAATATTTAAATGTGAATTTCTGTAAGATGTCAACATCTGTCTATGTAGACAGCAACACATTTGTGATTTTTGATTATTTATCACAGTTAATTTGCTGTATTATCAGAAAAAGATTGCATGTAATTGCCAATCAGACTGACTCCATGTTATGGCAACATTTATGGCAGGTTTCAGTGTCGGTGTCAGCACGCTTGCCAGTCTCATTGCATTGTTGTTGGATAAAACAGACAAAGTGACAAAGTTTAACTTTGAGGACGTAACTTCCAGTTGAAAAAGGCGATAAATCGCAGTGTATGTTACCGCAATAGGAATATGTCTCTGCTGAGTACCACCTCTAGTAATTAATATGAGAGTCAAAGCGGTGTGAGCATTAAAAAAACACAGAATCATGTTATTTTAATAGATCCGGGGATCTGTGGCTCCTGCAGCTGGCAGAAATGACAGTTTTCTCTGGCCAAGTTTTTGTCCGTGCCCTGGAGTCCCAGCTTGTGGTCGCTCGGTGTGTACTTAGTTAATGTCTTTTTCAGTCTCTCGCCATCGCTCTCTGTTCAGCTGTGTGTGCTGTGGTGACGGGAGGGCACTGGATGGCTCGTTGAATGAACTCTGTGGTTGTGCTGACAAATCAATGATAAAGAGTAATGACATCAACAATGTAATGTATCTCCTTGTGCTTTCATTGACTCGCCCTCGCCACCCGAGCCCCCCCAAACTCGCCTCTTAACGTTTATGCCACCTTGGCTCCGTGACTTCGCTTTGCACCATAAACGATGTTTCTGCCTCTTTATGTTTTGTCATTATATGTATCTTTTATCTGTGTCGTTTGTTTCTCTCTGTTGGTCTATCCTCAAACTCCCTCCCTCTCTCCCTCCTTCCTCCCTCTCTTTCTCCCTCTCTCTCTCTATTGATCCAGTCATAGTTTTCTCAGTCTTCACAGTACTGGGCCGCTCTAATCAATACAGATAATTGTCTGCTCTCTCTCGATGCCAAACATAGTCTCCCCTTCTCCCCTCTCTCCCTTTTTATCAATGAACCCCGGTCTTCCCTCACCCCTCCTCACCCACCCAGCCCTCTCTCCCTCCAGACGGGGATTCCCCCTCCCCTAATGACGGGAGATAACCTGCTTTCTTTACCGATTTTTCTCCCACCCGCCTCCCCCGTACACACACATACACATATCCCTGCCTCGCCCGCTGCCTCCCTTTCCTCCCTCGTTCATCGATTACCGTGAGAGTCGGGGCCCGGCCTGCCCGCCCTACAGATGTAAACACACACAGCGCTCGTGTTGTGGTTTAGTTGCTGTTCAGCCTCTCCTCGTGCACAGGCCTTTTGGTTAATTGGTGGGATTCAACCGTTTTCGGTAGGTTACAGCACCTTTCTGTGCCCAGGATAATGTTAAATGGATTCACCATCTTGCCCCACGGTGAAGTCTGACCTCTGATTCGTGCCATCAAGCCAGGCTTTGACCATGTAGAAGGCTGCCATTGTCTCGTTTCTTCCATTGTGACTTGCTTTAGTGTTTGTAGAGGAATTTGTCTTGGAGAAATTTCTCATCTGTGCAGAATCACCGAACTTTTCAGATAAGGAAACTTTCAATGTGAGGAAGAGCCAGCAGTGGAAATGGTGCACACTGTATTAATAATCAGTCTAAGAACTGAAATAAAAACAGCATTTACAAATGTAAGTAAATAAACACATACTTATTAACTTACTTAATATTTAAGATTCATTATATAAATATTAAATAATGATATTAACTAAAATACGTTTTCACAAAATTTGAAACAGTGACAAGTGGAGCGAACACCCACAGTAGGACCCAGTGCAGCATTCATATTCTCTCTCTACATATGAAGTCCTGTGTGTTTAATAATGCATCCACCCATCCAGCCAACCAGGCAAGTTATAGGCCTGCAGGTTAGTGTACTCTGTGTGTGCGCATATGTGTGTATCTACCTTTCCATGCATCCAGTGTGGAGTATCCATCACAAGTCTCTGATGTCTCCTCTATCTCTGAAGTCAATCTGGAGCGGCACATAAACACACAAAAGCAATATCAGTGACAATACATACATATATATATACACAGTATACATAACCAATGTTTACATAAACATGTCATATCCACTTAGATCTGCTGAAACTGATAGCCGAGGCTGCGCTGTATTTCTTTTTGGTCTTTTTCCACGAGAGGGGTAAGTGAGATGGAGCTGGAACAGATAGAAACAGTTTCAGGTTAAAAATAAGATGATGGGAACACAGAACAAATCATTTCTGTTTGAAATGTGAGAGTGTTTCCGGAGCTTTATGAATATGTTTGCGCATTGGCGAGTTGCCTGTGCGAGCGTGCGTGCGTGTGTTTGTTTGTGAGCAGGCTAGAGGGTGCGCGTGCGTGCGTACATCTGAGACAAATACAGTATGTCTTGAGGCTAGGCTCAGGTTTACATGTGTGTGATCAGAATAAGCAGGGCTTTAAAGGCCAGCAGTGCAGTGGAGACGGAGGTGGGTGGGAGGGATATTGTCCTGGAGGAGGTTTGTGAGGTGGTGTTGGTGGGGGTCGGGGGTGTTAGAGCTGGGGTTGGACGGCAGACAGCAGGGATCTTCCTCACCCCCAGGGAGTTGAACCTACAACCCCTAACCTTCTTCTAGCCCTCTGGTCATGGACTTGAACCCTGTAACCCCCTGATGGACAATCTGTTCCTCCTCTCCCCAGCCTCACCGCAGCACTCTGCATGCCATTAACGGATAAAAAGGGTGCGTGTTGTGTGTGTGTGCATGCATCTGTGTGTGTGTGTGCTCACATGCAAGAGTCAAGTGTCCCTTGGCTTTGACTTTGACATTGGGTCTTGCTCCCTGTTCATCCACTGCTTGTCAAGAAGAAGAAGCAGTGGAAATAGAGGCAGGGAGTGAGGCGGGTTTTTTTGTTTGTTAGATTTTTGAGTTTCTAGTTTTGAAAGTTCTGTATAATTATATTTAATTTAATTTTTTTTAATTGAATTTTTAAAAAAATGGTCTGTGCAGGCCTTTTCCGTCTCTCAGCGGACCCTAGCTCCCCCAACGTCCCTCTAACCAGGACAGAAGCAGAGAGGTTTATGTATGCTCGGACCCAGCTCATTCTTCACCTGTCAACAAAATCATCCTAACAGAAAAAAAAAAATAAAAAATGGGGATACAGTAGTGAAGAGGACAGGAGGGGGAGGTGGCAGTTAGTGAGAGAGGAAAGATGAGGAAGAAAGAGCACAGAGGCTGATATATTCCTCTCAGCCTTTTTTTCCTCCTTTTATTTCTCCATTTCTTCCCTTGTTTGTGTTTGTGGGCTTTGCTTATCAGATCCCAGCTCCATTCAGGGCCTCAGTCAGGGGAAGAAGCCAGACGCCTCCATCTCTCTTTCATTCAATCTCTGTCTCTCTTTCCCTCTTGCTTTCCTGTGCTCTCCCTCTCCTAACCTTTGAGAATAAGAGCCTTGAATTTGAATTTCAGAGCGACCTAGCGAGCGAGAGGAGGTTTCGAAGGAGGAGGAGGGTGAGGAGTAAGAGGGGAGGGGTGGCTGGTGGAGGGGGGGAGAAGTTGGAGCTGCGGTCGTTGAAAAAGGGCCTGCTCAGCGCGTCCCCCGGCCTACCCCCTCACAGTGGCCCCGATCGATACAAACTCGGAGCAATAAAGCTTTCCCCCTGTCATCTCTGCAGAATACAAAGCAGAATAGAGAGAGGGAGAGAGAACGAGAGGGAGAGAGAGAAAAAGGGGGAGAGAGAGAGGTGAAAAGCTGTTCCGCTAGCCAGACCAATTTCCTAGCCCCCCTCCCCTCGTTCGCTTCACCACCACCTCCCTAACACACCATCACCACCACCTCTATCACCCCCCCCTTCCTTACCTCCTTCTTCTTATCATCACTCTTTCACCCCCCCCCTCCTCTTTTTGCACAATATATCCCCCTGACTGTATCGCTGAACAGCTATCCATAATAAATACAGCATAAATTAAGTATACAATAGATTCCCTGTTTGCCCAACTATCAGAGAAAGAGAGGTGAAGGTGGAGGCAGAGAGAAGGGGGAGGAAAAGTGGCAAAAATGGTGGTGTGAAGTGGAAAGAAGTTGCTAGGGAGTGGGGTGGATGAAGAACTGAGAGGGAAGATAGTTATAGCAGAGGATGAAGTGTGTGGGTTTTTTGGGGGGGGTGGGGGTGCAAACAGAGAAAGATGGATGTAACGATACAGGTAGAAAGGAAGGTGGAGGAATATTGATGAGGAGAAGGAAGGGGCAAAAATGTGTGGGGATGGCTGAAGCAGCTATGGAGAGGAGACGGAGAGGTGAAGGGGGGTCAAACAGCAATCCCTTGAATTGAGAGCCAATTACTGTAATTGTAATCTGGATTCAAAGCATAGAGACGCAGCAGTGACAGGCACACGGAGGCAGCCGTGAGCACATACATGCACACAACAGACAAAAGACAAGTGTGTGTGTGTCCACATCTCTGCATGCTGTGTTGATTGTTCTGTGAAACTGCAGTTGTGCATGCATTTTGTGTGTATGTGTGTGTGTGTCCCATCTCCATTCTTCTCCACTGAATGGCAGTGCAGGAGTCAGCCTGCCAATCAACTATTGTACTCTTGTCAATTTAATAATATTTCTGAGTGCTGACCTCCACCGCGCTGCAGCCATCGCTCTATGTGCTTGTGTATTTCTGTTTTTGTGTGTGCGTGTGTGTGTGTTCCTATATATTTCTGTCTCTCCCTCTTTCACCTCAGTCTAACCCCCACCCCTACCTCCCCTCTCCGACTCCCTCCCCCGGTCTCTGTCTCTTATTCTCTCCTTTATTAGAAGAAGATAGTGCGAATCCTTCATCTCTCCTCCACTAATTCTCTCCGTTATTGTCCCTCCGTTCAGCCCTCCGTCTCTCCGCACTCCTTCACTCGTGTCCTCCTTTCTTTTCTCACCGTGATCTATAACGCTCGCCTCCTTTTTAAGTCGTGCACCGGCCTCCTTCCTGTCGTTTCCCCTCATGCTTTTGCTTTCTCTCATTCTTCCTTTTGACTTGTATCACCTCGCATCCATATCTTTCCTACTGTTTCCTCCCCAGATCTCTTCCCTCCATCATCTTATCTCAACTTCCTGGTCCTCTCTCCCTCTCAGTCTCTTTTCACTTTCTCCCAGCCAACTCTTCCTGTCTCATTTTCATCATTTCCCTCCCCCCTTTTTGCTTTTTCATCATCATAGGCCATATTTAGGCAACTCTGTGTCCCCCCCCCCTTATCATTCCTCACCCTCCCTCACTCACTCCATCCTTCCTTCCTTCCTTCCTCATCCCTCTCTCCCTCCCTCCACCCTGTTCGTTCCCTGGGGAGGTCAGTAATAATGGTAGTGATGGAGTGAGAGAGGGAGGTGCGATTATTGTCTTGTCGGGAGTCAGAGGAATCGATCGGCCCAGAAATATGAGGCGCGAGAAAGAGCCGCTGTGTCAGATACAATAACCACCCGCTCCCGGGGGCTTACACACATACACACACACACGCACACACACACACACACACACACACAACATACAGGCCCGCATTCGACACGAACATACACATTTATTTGGTTCGACGCAAGTGCAGACACTGACACGCACACTCGTTCGTACCATCTTTCTTTTTCATTAACGCAACGCGCACACATCCCTCTTCTTCTGTGGTGGAGGAGAGCGGCGAGGCAGCCCAATCATCTACATGCTTTGATCTGAGATAAAGCATAGAAGTAGATCTGTTCTGATCATTCTTCATGCACAGATAAAGGGCAAAGCGAGGAAAATCGCTCACACACCTTTCACTCACGTAGCTATAAACAGACATAAACACACACATACGTGCGCACGCCACACACACGATCACACTGAGACCTTTCACTGCTGTTGCCTGGCAACGTGGCCGAATGTCCAATCCGAGCAGAGAACAGTGGCCAGTGATGTCACAGCTGCTGCTGACCAGCAGGTCTGAGGGAGAAAGAGAGGCAGGAGGAGAAGAGAAAGTTTGAATTGGTGAAAGGAAAAAAAAGATGGGGAGGGGGGGGTCACAAAAAAAAGAGAGATGGGTGATGATGACAGGGTTTGAAGGAAAAGAGGAAGGACATATGAAGAAGAGGGCAGGGTGACGGGGGACAGCTGGACAAAAGAAATTGCCCCTAGAGGTAATGGTTGCCATAAAGTAATTCTGTCTGTATGTTGCGCATTCTGCACAACGGCCTGTGTTGTCCATGTAAGTGAGCATTTTTTTTTTTGTAAAGTGGCCTCAGTGCTCCTTGATCTGGTCATGAAGCCGGGCCAAGGGAACCCAGTCCCTCCCCTGCAAACCCTTCACTCCTGCACCGAAAGAAGCAGAAGAACAAGAAGAAGAGTGGGTGAGAGGCGGAAAGATAAAGATTTGAGCTTCAACCTTGGTAGCGCCGTGGGAGAGAGCGGTGTCTGTCTAGACAAACCCGGCTCCCTATGGGCTGCCGAGATGATACAGAGAGAGGAGGGGGAACGGTGTGAAAGGAGGATGGCGGGGCAGAGGGGGGCTAGAGGAAAAGGAGCAATTGAGAGGTATCAGAAACAGGAAAGGAATAGGTGTTGCAAAGGTGTAGGCGGCTGAGATGGTGCCGGTCCCAAGGTAGCCAACAGTGTGAGTGTGTTTTAGCCCCTGCCGCTTCTCGTACAAAACCTCAACCTCTGTAGTCTCCACACTGCTCGACCTACTGTTTATAATCCTGCTACTCCTCATGAAACTACACACACACACACACACAATACACAAGACTGGATTCTAAATCTCTCACCTTGTATAATAAGAGTGTTGCTGTTTGACTGTGTGTTGGCTTGGTGGGTCCATCACTGAGCCGTGCTCTGTCCCCGTCTATACGAAGAGGAATATGATGGATTATATGAATTAGAGCCAGTGTGTGTGCTCCAAGCCCGAGGCTGCACTAGATATAGGAGGGCTGAGCCATGGAGGGATGCTGAACTGGTTTGGCGTCCTCAGAATTGTCCCTGCAATGACCCATTATACGCCGTCTCCTCCCATCCTGCTTACCCCAAGCAAGCTAACATGCTTTCTTCAATCTTTTTATACCACTTCGCCTCCTCTCTATCGCTCACCTTTATTCCTGTCACTGTTTCACAGCTCCTTCCTTTTTCCTTTACTGTTCCTCTCTTACCCCCAATCTTAGTAACCTCCAATCCTCCCTCGCTGCTTCTCCCTCACTGTCTGACAGTGGAGTGATTGATGGCGCTCCAGAGGACTCAGCCTCCCCTCATCCTCCTCTCTGGGGTCCCGCTATCAGATCGTGTGCATGCATGTAACTGCGTGTTTGTTTATTGTCTTATAAACTTAACTTCTAGTCGACAAAAACACGCACCAAAATATTGCACATTTGGTTGTTTATTATTATTATTTATTCAGTTTAAGCTGTTAGCAATAAGATGAATATGTAATTGCTGCTGGTCCATTAATGCTATGTGTTGTCCCCATTATAGCCAAGACCCGGGCTTCCTTGGCCATTAACTGTATAACACACACACACACAGCACACCAATTCACCATCCGCTTATTAGGGCTACTCCAACAGCACTCCCGTCACACACACACACACACACACACACACACACATAAAAACACACAAAGACACATACACTGGTAGTTATGTGAGTAGATTGGGGTTTGAACAAAGGTCACGGCCAAAGCCAGGCTGCCCACACGACCTCTGACCCAGTGGACCGCCTCCTCCACGACGCACAGTCTGTCACTGTCCTTGGACGGGCCTGTTGGGTCGGTTCCCTCACAAACAGACCCTCCCTCTCTCGCCGCTGATTACTAACAGACACGCAGATCTGCTCTCCTAATGAAGGCAGATCTGTGTGCCTCAGATAAAATGTAGCAGAGGGATTGATTTTTCATGTTATACAGTTATTCTCTGTTGAATATCTAATATTTAAATTGTCTTGTATATTTGGGAAGTTCTTTACTCATCACACCACGGTCTTGATCCTGACATGATCTTTATTGTAACAACATATATGGACAGTCGTAGCCTCAGACAAATTCAAAACTGTGTCTCTGTATAACTGAGCACCTCCAGTGGAGTGCTGTATGCACTTCTTACTGTGCATCTATCCAGGAGTACATTGGGCCGTTGTAAATCACCACATAAAGTATTTATAAGGTTAAACTTGGGAACTCTGCTGCCGTTAGCTTTTGAATTAGTGAACTCGGACCAAGGGAGAAGGACGGGGAGGGGAGCGGTGCTCTGACTTCTCGTCTGTGGATGGTTCGTTCATCAGGTTTAGAGAATCAAGAGTGCCACCTTGTGGTCGCTTCATCCTGCTGCCAGGGCAGCACGTTGACACAGATGTGAAACTGTAGGCAGTATTTATGCTGAAACACGCTGATCTGCTTCCATATGATCATTCATCGGACTCAGATTTTCACTTATTTGCCTCTTAGCCTTTTAATCCTTGTGGGCGACACTGATAACAACCCGTATATAGCGTTTCTTCAATGTTCCACTTTCGTGTCGTATCTACCCATCACGTGTAGAGATTCACGTTGTGGGTTTCTGTGGTGTAGCACTCACTGTGGCGTGGTCAGTGGTACAGTGAGTGTTGTGACTGAGTTTTTCCTTCCTCTCGGCTTAGAGTGGAGCTGTGGTTGTTATACTTAGCTGAGGATGTCTCACATCTTCTCTTGTTGGTGTCGACCTC
This sequence comes from Oreochromis aureus, assembly GCF_013358895.1. Classification (NCBI taxonomy): domain Eukaryota; kingdom Metazoa; phylum Chordata; class Actinopteri; order Cichliformes; family Cichlidae; genus Oreochromis; species Oreochromis aureus. The sequence goes on from NC_052952.1 coordinate 23,791,304, forward strand.
CCTCGACAGACCACCTTACGCCCACTGGTGTACTCTCTAATGGCAGTCCCAGCGTCAGACATAAACATAGATATGACCGGGGCGCGGGAGCCATGACTCATGGTAAACTGATAAAACTGCAAGATCCCGCGTAGAATTTAGGGGGGGAAAAAAACGTGATCAGCTGAGTTTTGGAGAAGTTTTGAGCCTCCGCTGGGTTTTATAGTATATAAATCTATCATAGATTCGTCTGTGATAATGTCAAACTCGCTGTTTTTCTCCTTTGTGTGTGTGAGTGAGTGAGTGAGTGAGCGTGAGTGTGTGTGTGTGAGTGGCTGTTTCCAGCCGCGCCATCACTTTCCGACGGCACCAATCATCCCCCTCCTTTTCAACTCCTCTATCTATTCGATCTCCTCGCTCACTCACTCACTCTCTCCCACTCTTTAACCTCTTGCGTGTCTCCAATTTCTTTTTTATCTTTTTGTATTTTTCTCTCCTCTTTGAGAACAGTTCCTACTCTTTTGAGGCTTACTTCCTGTGTGTTGCAGGATGTGGGGAGGAGGTGGGGCTTGGGGGGTGTGGACTACTGTCATGTGCATGTGTGAGAGACAGAGCGAGAGAGAAACAGAGAGAGAGAGAGAGAAGAGGGGGGAAGAGTAATTCAACCATATGATTTAATACACTCCTCCTTTTGGTTAGAGAGCGACAGAGAGAGGGAGAGTGAGAGTTATTCTTTAGGTCGCGTATACGCTCTCTCGCAGATATGACCAAGACAGCGGCAATAGCAGCAAAGGACTTCTCCAGTATGTGGTTGCCAGGTGAGTGACTGTCTGTGCAGCTCTCTATCGTTGCTGGCCTTCATTTACCAAGACCAATTAAGCTTTGCGTGAGTTAGAAGGACCTCTGTGTGTGTGTGTGTCTGTGTGTGTGTGTGAAAGAGAGTGTGTGATATGCTGTTGATTAATGCCAGTGGGTCTAACAAGCTCAGCTAATTGGGGAACATCAAAGGGTGAGAGGTGGTACGAGGGATGGAGGGGGGGTGGATGGATGGATGGATGAGTGGACGCCTGTCTCTTGCATAGGGAAAGGTCAGACACTTCACCACCCCGTAGCATGCCTCTGTTTGTGTGTGTGTGTGTGTTTGTGTGTGTGTGTGTGTGTTTGTTTGTGTGTGTGTGTGTGTTTAAACTGAATATTGAATGCTAAACAACCTTGAGGAAAATGTAATGAAAAGTTTATTTGAAGAGTCTTTTCTAACATTCAGCTAATGAAAGGCGACTTCTGCAGCTCGAGTGTGTTTCTGTACTGAGATTACTTTTCATAGTCCATCATCAAAACGCTTTCTCTCCAGTGATGAGCGCCGTTACTCGTGTGTTCACTTTACAGATGGGGTTGTTTTTTTCGATAAAGTGCATCTTTAAAGCTGGAGGATACTTTGTGTTTGTGTGTGTGCGATGGAGCATTGCATTGATTATTGCTCATTTTCAAGTCTGTCAGTGAATTCCAAGCTGTCTGATTTAAGGACAGTTATGTAAAAAGAAAACTTTTTTTTTAGCCTCAGTATTTACTAATAATTTGTGTAACTCTTCCTGCTCTGAGTCTGGGTGGTCAGCTCAGCACAGCCTATGAGAACAGGCAGACAAAGTCTTGGTTGACCGACGACGGCAAGCCTACGAGAGAAGATCAGCAGGCAGTTAGCTGACTCACCCGTTACCCGAAATACAATTTCTAAATGTCAATTAGCTCACATTTCTCAGTCTTTGTAGTCGTGATAGAATTTCTAAAAAAAAAAAAAAAAAAAAAAATGTACAAGATCTTTGGTGTTCACAGTTTATCAGTGAGTGATTCACTGCACAATATTCACAGAGTCACTCCTTAACCTCATGTGGTCACTGCTGTGACCTCTGGGAAGTTGCTCTGACCAAAGTGACATGTCCTTCTCGCAAACTTCAACAAACGGCGCATCACGCCAGATTATGTAACGCACAGCTTCACAAAGGTGCACTGGTGTGGAAAGCCAGTGCGGTAAACATTCGTGTATATCGGGAATAATCTTGTACAGTTATTTTTGACGTGTCACCTCGTGAGCCGTGTTTAGGTTTTCTGTAAAGTTAATAATTTTTGCTCATTTTAAACATTTAAAGTAAATGAATGAGGAAAATTAAGTGTGGAAATTTGAAAGCACTCAGTCTTTTTAATCTGGTCAAACTACATCATTGTCATCAGTAAAAAAAATTATTTACGCTGTTTAGAAGTGGGAAAAAATGATTTCATGGGCATTATGTGGTGGTGACCTTTGTCTCTCAGTTCCAGCAGCATTTGGCTATATTCATGTGTTTTATTCACTTGTATGAGGTGTTTTTATGTGTTACAAACAAAAAAACACTACAATAGTAACTTAGATTTAACAAAACGACCCAAACTGACAAGAGCAGAGACCCTCATGAAATGTTATGGCCTTGTTGTGGCATCCCAAATTTGTTCCTTCAGGTTCTCACTGTATTTGTTTTTTCAGCTTCAGTTCTTCTCTTGATTCCTAAATCATTGTTTTATTATTATTATTATTTCTATATTATTAATATCTGTTCAGCCCCATATTTTATCATTACTATATTAACAATTTCGACACTAACATGTTCTTCCTGCTTGTCTCATCCTGGCACAGATATGCGATTGGTGTTGAAATGACTCTTTGACATTCACTTTTAAATGGAAAATGCTTCTTTGCAATCAAATTCGGTAACCCTCAGCACCGCTCGGCTTCTCAAATCTGTAGTTAGTAAGTTTTATGACTCCAGTTCCCAGACACCCCCCTTGGCGCTGGGGTTATGTCCTGAATCAGGAAGTTGGGTGAAGAGTTGGTGGGGAGGGAAGGGGAAGGGGGGGGGGGTTTGCAGGGTGGTTGCAGTGGAGTTTCATCTCGGCCAAAATACCCAGAGGAGAATAACAGAAACAGTCCAGACTGAGCACAGGCACTGTTGTTCCTTGTTCCTTTCTATTGCATCATTTATTCATGACACAGGATTATACAGCATTAAATTTGCTCTGCTGTGGATTCACTCAGTATGGTGAAGCAACTCTGAACTCTGCTGTTTAACTCCAAGGGTTGCATATGCTGTGGCGGCGCAACAATGACCGGGCTGAGCAATTAAACCTGTTAGAAGCACTTTCTTATCCCTGCAGTAAATGCAGTTTGCACCACATGTGCAAAAAAACCAGTCAAGAGATGCGTCCTCCGCTTACACTGTAAACACGTTCAGAGCGTGTAAGTCACCCCGACGCGAAATTATTTGTGTTTGTGTGTGCAGCAGCGTGTTGTAAAAGAGAGGGAGGTTTTAAAAGAGTGAAAGAGAGAGTGAGAGAGAGAGAGAGCAGGCTAATATTAATAGCCTCGCTGACAGTAAGTGTTGGGTTTAGCACTCTGCGCTCAACCCGGTACAAGGGGAAGTCGGGAGGGGAAGTGAGAAAAAGACACTACATCTTGATATACTGTCCCACCACTGTATTACTGACCACATTATCCACCATGCTACTGTCTGTAGACCATTTTTAACCATGAATCAACGCGCACCTTCTCCCCGTGTCCTGCAACGGGGCAGCGCAGTGCGATAGGCAGCACTTTGGGAGCTCTGCATTACTTCTGTTTTATGAGCTGGGCAATCATTTTATATGAGGAGGGGGATTTGGCTTTAGTATTGTACACTCCACGCGCTGAAGATCGCAGTGTAACAGGGCCCAATGTGAAAGAAGTGGAAATTTACAGTATGTTATAGATTTTTGCTGTGGGGTACAGTTTGTTACGCGTGGCAAAAATTTGTGATTATTTAGAGGAAGATGTTATTTCTGTGCATATTCAGTGGGTTTTTGTCAGAAGTTGAGCAACACTGGGCAGTTTTTTTTTTGGTTTCACTAATAGCCACATCACGTAATGCTGAAAGCAGGTGCCAAATGAAATGCTGGAATAACCGCAAACTGACCAGAATAATATATTAACCAGATGTTTGCATCCGCATGGTTGGGTGACCGATTTAGCTTCAGCTATTTAAGGGAAATCCTGCAGTCAGTGTGTGTGTGTATGCACGTGCGTGTGTGTGTGTGTGTGTGTGTGTACGTGTGAGTGTGTGTGTATTTACACAGGGTTATAGCCACTGGCGGCAGAGTGGCGCTTTTCAAGCTGATCATCACTTCCCCCTTCCCCTAAAGACACTATGTGTACCAAAGTCCACTGTTCTCACATCTGTTTCACTGAGACGAATGTGTTTCTGCAGCTCAATGAACATCTGATAAGGGAGTGACTCTTGATCGGTATCACTTTTTACGATTAGTGACTGCACTTTACTGATGCTTTGCTAATTTAAAACTGGCCTCCGGTCAGTGTTGGCCAGCAGAGCATCTTCTTCGTGTATGATTACTGCCCCCTGATGGCGAAAACAATGCTTGACCACTTGCTTTTTTGGACATTTTCTGTATTTAAGGTGTCATGCTGATAAAAGGCAGAGGGAAGATGTACAGTTTATGTCATGTGCAGCCCGAGAGACGACAGGATGAAGAGAGGAGACATAAAGAGGAGAGGAAGGGGGGAAAGAGTAGAGAGAAAAAGGAGGAGGGAGACTGAGAGTTTATTATGCAGGTGGCAGATATAATTAGTTGGTCGTTGGGCAGATTTGCATGTTTTCACAAAAGGGAAGTAGCGCTGTGTATGTGTGTGTGTTTGTGTGTGCGCATGTTAAGGAGTCAGAGCAGGAGGGAAAAAAAGGGTTTCAAATGGACACAACAGTTTGTGGTTTCACACAAATAAAAAGGCTTTTATAATGAAATGGTACTGTTGTATCGTAACATATAAAGAAAACTGCTAGACAAACACCCCCCCCCCCACACACACACACGTGTGTGTATTTATATATAAACACCCGCTCACCCACACTAATTATCTTCAGTCCCATCTTTCCTATACACCCTCCTACCAAAATGCTCCCGTGTTTTTGTGATAATAAAGTAATTAAAGACTAAAGTTTATTGTCTCCCTCCATTCATTGCTGTTGCCTTAGGGACTGTCCCAGTTCAACCAGGAAGTGATGTGGTCTTGTAATGAATGACACACAATGTGAGACATTTTTAGTACACCAAGACTCCCACGTAAACACCTTGAGTTAAATTTAGAACGAGCAAGCACCTTGGGTCAACCTACTCTTATGTTAAACCACTAATTGGAAAGAAAGAATGAATGAATGTGGGCTCAGTGAATGATTCAGCTACATTGTTTGTTGTACAGTGTGTAGGCTCAGGCTGTGACCTGAAAACATTTAACCCTAACCTATCTGAGATGAGCACCCTGGCCGTACTCTTTCCTCTTCCGTCATCTAGATTGTCTCCGCTTGCTTCTTCTGTTATTCTGTCGCTCTCTGCACTTTTTATCTGACACATATTTAGGAGTCAGCCCGTCTTACTTGTTTATCTGCGTGCTTTCCTGTTACAGATATCAGGATGTCAAAGCCAGGAGAGGCTGAAAAAGTTGGGGCTGACTCACCATTGGAGGGCACAGGTAAGCGGCGAGGGTCTGAGAGGCAGACGGCAAACACACACCCACACGTACACGTGATTTAATGTGGAATATATATGTTAAAAAAAACAAAAAAAACAAAAAGAGCGGCACATGCATGACTTCGGAAATTGCAGCTGTGAGTTGATGCAGTGATGAAGATGTCATTTATCACTTTTTCCTTTGCCGCCCACGCAGATTCAGAGCGGAATGGACCAGAATCAAATCATCAGGTACATGTGACTCCTGTGTATTTACCTTCATCTCCCACCGCTTTCATCTTTTTTCTAATTGATCCACCTAAGAAGAAGATTCAGTGTTGCACACACACTCCAGCACAGTGTGACATAAAAAAATATATTTACTTGCAACATTTTGATAAAAGAGCTCCATCAAACCTGTCTTTCCTTTCTTTTTTTATCTGTTTTCACCAAAAGTCAGTACTTCCAGACAAACTAACCATCACTTCCCTCATCGATTAGTCCCTCAGTTATTTGCAAGTAACATCGCAAGCTAACTTTTCACACAGTCAGGAATCCAGATATCCATTTTTCTTTTAGCAGAGATGGAATATAATGCATTTTGAAGTAATTTCTAAGGCTGTGTCTAACTCTTCTCTTCTAGACTCATTCAATGAAAGCCTGTCCTTTTCCTCTGTCACCAAACCTGAGCAGCACCAAGGTGAGTGTGTGCTTTTGCGTGTGTGTCCACGTTACTGAACTGTGTGTGTGTCTGAGCCTGTGTTTGGCGTTTGTGCATCTTTTGTGTCTCAACGTCACACACTGGGTTTTATTGACGGTACTGCTGCTTCAGCTTTGTGTTCATTTCTATGCACTGAATTACTCTTTTGTCACGCTCGACGTTGAGGTTGATAATGTGTAGACTCTCCACCCAGTCCCCAATGTAAACACGTTTGCAAAGAGCAGAGAGTATGATGGCACTCGTGTTTTTCACAAAGCCTTTTCAGTACTGAAGTAAATCTGAAATATTACTTCTCACCAAAAGGTGAAATCTTCCCTATTTGCATACCACAAGAGATATTCAAATGGGTACGCTGGAAAAGATCCCCTCTGTCTGTCTGAACATGGCTGGGTCTGGGAGGAAAGATCAACTCTTTGAGAAGGATGGGACAGGAAAAAAAGTCTAGTGGAGTCGTATTTTATCACACAGACTGGGGACACATTAGAAGCATTAGAGGAAATTGCACACTTTAAGACATTCGAATGATTTATCCTAGTGAGCTATGTGTCTTAAACATGGATAAATTCTTGTAGCCTCATGCCCTAGAATTGAGTTAAAGTAGCAGTTAATTAGTCCAATATTATCCGAAGATATTTAAAATTTTCCTCTTCTGGACCATAATTGTTTTACTCTCGTCCTCAATTTCGAACCCGTAACACTAACTTATGGATATCTGTGACAGGAGGACGTTTGCTTGCATAGTCTCGATTGGATAATTACAAACACGTTTATATCAAATCGAGCTTTAATTCTAGCGCTGGCCCTCTAACCGTGTTCCCATTTCTGTATTTGCTTTGCTGTTATGTCTTCAACTTAGAATAAGATGGAGGAGTGTGCTGACATGTCCCCAGCCCTCCCTTCCTCTCACGGCCCGACCCCCTCACAGACTGCCCTGCAACACACACAGCTCATGCTGACCGGCTCCCAGTTAGCAGGGGTAAGACTGACTTGTAGTACGCTCACACAGACACGCACTTGGCTTTTGCTTTTGCCTCGCTCGCTCCTCTGGTGGTGCTTTTTGAACACTTTGTTTCCCTCTTTTGTCACCTTTGTGCATTTCCACTCTTGATTTCTTAATCCTCTCCTCTCCTTGCTTCTCCTCTCCTCTCTCGTCCTTTCCACCAGTTGACAGCTCTGTTGCCGGCGCAGCAGCAGCTGTTGCTGCAGCAGGCTCAAGCGCAGCTCCTAGCTGCAGCTGTGCAGCAGTCCAATGCAGCCCATGCAGCTCACGCTGCCCACGCAGCCGCCCAAGCCAATCAGCAAGCTCAGGCAGCTGCAGCAGCCAATCAGCAAGCCCAGCAGCAGCAGCAGCAGCAACAACAACAACAGCAGCAAGCGGGTCAAACGGGGCAGCAGAATCAGTTACAGTCCCAGGGACAGAGTACACAGGAGCAGAGCGCCCAAAGCGTCCCTGTCCCACCTCCTCCATCCCAGCTCACCCTCTCCCAGCCAATCCAGCTCACTGCCCAGGTACTGGGTGCCGTTAAAGCCACTTCCTGATAAGGGGCGTGATTGAGGAGACCCTATCAATCCATGGAGCAGCTCATAATGCATGTCTACTGTAGATTTCGTGATTCACAGTTTCCACCTTGCATGAACGCACACATTTTCCTTTTCTTAACTCTGACGTGACAGAAAACATTTTTCCTTTCGCTTCCACGCGTTCTGTTGGTATACATTTCATATACCTTCTTTCCTCAGCTGGAGGAACCGTATATAACATACTAGCACGTTTTGATGTGACTAAGCCGTCCTTCTGCTCGTAGAATTGCAAAATCTTATCGTCTGTCTGATGTGTCCGTTCTCTCTCTCTCTACTGGAAAGGACATTCAGCAGTTGCTGCAGCTACAGCAGCTGGTGTTGGTCCCTGGCCACCCGCTCCCATCTCCTGCCCAGTTCCTCCTTCCACAGGCACAGCAGAGCCAGCAAGGTGGGGAGGCCCTTTATGACAGAATAACTTATAGATACAGACATTTAGACACAAATTATACACAGAACTCATATTTTGCTCTTCTTCTTTAGGACTCCTATCGACACCAAATCTTATTCCGCTACCTCAGCAAAACCAAGGGAGCCTGCTCTCTGCTCCGACTAGAATGGGGCTTCAGGCACAGGTACAAGGAAACTTTGAAGCTTTAGTCAGTGGAAAAGAAAACCCCAGCCTCAGCAGCACGAGTCATTAACAAACACTTCTGTTTCTGTCTCACTCTCACTTTCACTCCTCCCGCTGCAGCGAGATAAGGGTGTGGAGGTGAGTGGTGGAGGTGTGACCACGGTGCCTTCCGTGACCTCTCACCCCGAGGACCCCAGTGACCTGGAAGAGCTGGAACAGTTTGCCCGCACTTTCAAACAAAGACGCATCAAACTAGGCTTCACACAGGTAAGTGAGACACCCCTCTACGCCAACACTAAGTGTTTTGGTTTTTTTTTTGGTGAATACATTTTAATTTCTTTGCTTTTAATCTGTCCATCAGGGAGATGTAGGCTTGGCCATGGGGAAGCTTTACGGCAATGACTTCAGCCAAACCACCATCTCCCGCTTCGAAGCTCTCAATCTGAGCTTTAAGAACATGTGCAAGCTGAAGCCACTGCTGGAGAAGTGGCTGAATGATGCAGGTGAGATCACTGCAGTCACACAAACTGGAATATCAGATTGAGATAGAGATGATTCACAGTATTTTCCAAGAACTGCAGTTGCACAGAGTAGGTGTTATGACTGTAGTCAGTTGAACGTTAAGCTTGTGTGAACGTGCTGGTGAATTTGCCCTTCAGAGACCATGTCCATAGACAGCACCCTGCCCAGCCCCAGCTCCCTGTCCTCACCCTCTCTGGGCTTCGACGGCGTTCCCTCGCGCCGCAGAAAGAAGAGAACCAGCATCGAGACGAATGTACGTGTGGCCCTGGAGCGCTCTTTCATGACGGTAAGATGAGTCAACTTATTATTACAGTGACTGTCTTTTTTTCTGTATCACACAAGATTCTTTTATCCTTGTCCCTTTTATGTTGGTGTTGTTCATAGGTTGTACACCAAAAAAGAAAAAAAACAACTAAATGTGGATTTTAAAATATGAAAAAAGTCACTGAAATGCCTAATCTTGCCCCAAATACAAGATCCACTGAGGCAGACTGATCTGACAGTAGCTGGCTTCACCCCTCGTAAAGTGTTTTTAAGTACAAATAAAGATGTTTGTGGTTTCCTGTCACCACTGTGTATGGTTTTGATGTCAGCCTCGCAGCACTTGTAACAAACACATTGACAAATGAAGGCTTCAGCTTCATTAGACACCTGGCAGTAAAGTAATTTGTGTACACAGCCTTTCATTTTCTGTAATTTTTAAGATTTTCATTCTTTGTGGACGTGAAAATTCTTCACGTCTTGCCGTTGTTAATGTTTTCCATCATGCGGTCTTCTGCAGAACCAGAAGCCTACCTCAGAGGAGATCCTGCTGATCGCCGACCAACTTAACATGGAGAAGGAGGTGATCCGGGTCTGGTTCTGCAACCGCAGGCAAAAAGAGAAGCGCATCAACCCGAGCAGTGCCACTCCTCCTCTGCCCAACCAGCCCCCCGCAGCCCCACCAGCGCACAAGCCACCCTGCTACAGCCCTCACATGGTACGCCTAGTCGAACGCATCGCAGCACCTTTCCCAAAAGTATTTTTATCAAAGTCGTCGGTAATAAACACGCCGCTGTCCTCTTTTTCCTCTCTGACAGATGTCCAGCCAGATGTCACAGGCCGTGACGAGTCTCAGCAGCACATCGGTGACCACCATGTCCTCCGTCTGCCCTCTGACTTCCAGCCTCACCTCCACCCACCCCTCTCTCAGCTTAACCCACACCCCACTCAGCTCCACTCCCTCCCCGGCAACTCCACCTCCTCCACCTATTCCTCCCCGCAGCACAGCCAGCCCGGCCACCCCCAGCCACAGCACACTCAACCTTAACACAGGGTAAGAGGCCACGAGGCCTTCAGAGCAAAGCACCTCAGAGCGCCTCAAACCACCGCAGCTTTCACCAAAATAAACGCAAGTTTGACGATAATAACAGAGAGACATATGCGGCGTAGCTGTTGTTCTGTCTTTGACAGATTTGATACCTCTCTGAGTTTGACGACTGACTGCTGTGGATCCTGAACGTGGAGCGTCATCTCTGGTGCTCGCAGTGTTGGAAAATCAAAAGCAGCAATTCAGTGCAGAAAAAGAAATGTTCTAGTTTTTATTGGCAACCCCCGTTTTGTGCTTACATTACCTTTTAGTGAAGAAAATAAACTTTGTGCAAACAGGAAATATAATATTTTGGACATAACTCAATTCAAAGCTGTGACCAGCACATTTAAAAAAGATTAATTCGCCTCCACTGTCAGCAGAAGTATCAGAAAATATACATCAAAAATGTGTGGAGGAAAAAAGGGGAACTGCTGAGCTCCTTTTTAGCTCCATATTCCTCTAGACTAGCTCTGCATAATAATTCATAATAAGCCTGAATTATCTTATACCAGCTCCCTGTGCAGCTCCTCAGTTTATCTCCCTTTAGACCAGTTTTCTTCTGATTGCCTCTCATAAACAAAATAGTTAAACAGAAAGTGAATGGGGCTGATGAGCCTGAGATGATCACGTTAATTATATGGTGCTCACTGACGTTATGTGGAGTCATAAGTAGACAAAAAAGAAGGTCTTAGACTGAAAATTTAGAGCCGTCTGAAGCCTAAATATTTATCTCACACGGATTACATTTACATATGCTTGTATCATTAACCCGAATACCAATTAGTCATTTAATATGAGTAATATTATGAAATGCAAAGGATTAATATTTAAAACCAATCTATGTGCGTGGTTGAACATTAACCTAATATACCAGCAACATGAAGTCAGAGGTGAATCATCGGTTTTAATCATTTATCTTCATCTGCAGTCTCAAAACACGACTGCATACGGCCGCACATTTTCACAAACGCTGCTCGCGATCAATACTTCACTGCTCCACGCTCGGGTTCAGCTGCAGTTTGTAGTTAAATGCTTTTTACTGTACACACAAACACACAAACAGTGACTGAGCACATAAGCATTTACTGATATCCCAGCATGCCGCTGGGTGCCACTGCTTCCCCTGTGCAGCAGTGCATGCTAACCCTGCGTGTGTATCTGTGTGTGTGTATGTATGATTTTTGTGTTCACAGCTTATGGCGAATGGGTAAAAAGAATGGTGACGTGTCTAACTACATCACCGATTTTGCTGCAAACTTGAGGTGAATACGACTGAAGCACACACACGCATTACACACTTTAGACAGTTCAGATGTGTTTCTTCATTAGTTCATGTGAATTCTGTGTTAAGATGAATAACACTTGATAGGTTGCTCTGTTTCTTTCTGCATTTCTAACCTCGTTTGCATTTGTGCAGCCAACAGTCAGCAAACTTCTGCTCTTTATACGTGCTGAGATGAATTTGCCTTCTGCCTGTCCTTGCCACTAAACCTGCTTTTTTCCCCCCTCCCTCACCTTTTCTCCTCTGCCTGTCTCTGTTTGTGTGTCTGCTTGCACGTGTCGTGCTTGGTGCGTGTGCGCGCGCGTCACAACAGGAACACTGTGATGGGAGTTAACACAGGGATGAATCAAGCCCTCCTCGGTAACAATCCCCTGGCCACTATCCAAGGTGTGTTTGTGTGTGTGTGTGTGAGAGAGAGAGAGAGAGAGAGAGACATTGAAAGGAAAAAAGGAGAGAGAATAACAAAAAAGAGGAACAAAGCCTGCCTTCAGCACCTCTCATAAACAGAACATAATTAAAAGGTCAAAGCTGAGGTGGAGGTGAGGTGGTGTGCAGTATTATTTCATTTCTTGAGCAGTCTCAGGGTCAGAGAATACATAAAAAGACCCATCTTCGGCAGAAAGGCGGTGCATCTTCCTCCTCTAAAACTGTTAGAGAAGTCATCCTCTCAAACACACCTACACACATAGATGTTAAAACTCAAATGCACACTCTTCAGGACCCCTACATAAACCTTCCTACACTGAAGAACAAGACAAAAATAGCCACAAAAAACTTTTGTGTGTCCCACAAGAGTGACCAGGGAAGAGTCCCAGCTAACGTCAGTTTAGCAGAGCTAGTTTTTAACCTCGCTTCGTAGGGTGACAGCGTGAAGGGGGAGGGAGCTGCAGTGAAAAGAGAAGTGTGAGGATGAGTAATACAGTTAATACATGGTGGGTGACTCAGGTCGCACAGGCTGATTATCGACTGGAGACACGGATGATTGGGCAAACAAGTGTGTTCATCCACAGTTGAGAGAGCTGCAGAGAAGAGGAATAAACTTATTTGTCATACATTATCATCTACATGCGTGAACCCATCCCATCAAGTGTCTGTGTGTGAGTGACGGTGGTGGTTTACGTTAATGTGTGGGCTTGTTTCTGTCTCTGTGCTGTCTCGCTCATCCTTATCATCCTTTTCATCTTTTTATCTAATTATCAAAATATGTTGAGAGTTTGAGGGAAACCCTCAGAAGAAATCTTTTCGAGGCAGTCTGTTTGGGAAGTTCGTCATAAGTCATCTTTCAGTTTAGGTGAAGTTCTTTTTATATCAGTAATTCTAATAGCAGGCAGAGGACTTACAGATTGTTGTCAGAGTATCTAAAGTCAACAGGGGATTTTAATCTTAAAACATCACTGAAAACCAAACGTTATCACCGAAAAGCTAAAAAACTACCAAAAGTGTTCTTAACAGGCTGTAAAGCAGTCAACACATAAGACATTCTGCACTTTAGAGCTGGCTGGTAGCCAAATACTTCTGTTAAAGTGCCCATATTATACTTTTAGTCTTCCTCTTTCCTTTAAAGGGGACCTATTATGTTTATTTCCACTTGCTTTTATTCTCGGACTCCACTTGAGTAGCTTTGCATAATTCACAGTTAAAAATAATCAGCATAAATCAGCATAAATGTACCTTATTTTTGGCCTCAGTGCAGCCCTACTGTTCACCCACCGTCTTGGAAAAAGCGGTTTTATTACCTCTCCCTTTAAGGCCACTCACTTCTTCTCATTGGCTGCCCCTTGCAAACAGAAGATTTAATCAGCGAGCGAGTGGAGCGTTTGCGGTAAACAACACAGAGCCGAGATAGTAGGAATAGTAGGAATAAAGCTTCTTGTCAATGTTCCAAGTAAATATATTTCTAAAGGTTCTATTGGCATGAAATTCTCACCAGATGTCAGTAACAACCCATCCAGTCCACACATGGAAAAAAAACAAACCATAGATGTCCATAAGTTTTGTGTAATAATGGTAAATGACACTGGGTAACAGTATTACTGAAATGTATTTAATACTTTGTACAAAAGACTTTATTGGTGATTGGCCTCCAAACATGGTGTGTATTTTGGTATCCACCGAGTTGAATTTTGTTCTCATATGACCCGACTATAATCTCCCAGCATTTCTCTACATGTTATTCAGCAAACCTTAAATGCTCTTCAGCATGCTTTTTCTTCAGCATTGGAGTCCTGTGTGTAAGCGTGCATACAGGCCACGGTGGCTGAGTGCACTACTTATTGTTTTCTTAGAAACAATTGCACCTGCTGAGGCTCTTGGATAACTCTTCTGATAATTCTTTTCACTCCAAAAGGTGCTCACTGGAACCTTGAGTAGATTAGAAATTCTTCTGTAATGCCATCAGTATGTTCTGCAACAATAAAGTTGCGAAGGGCTTGAAAGAGCTCATTGGTTTTACCCATCATGAGATGTTTATTGTGCGAGACCTTTTTATAGGCCACCAGTTGGGACTAAACCAGATTACTTTCTAATTACTGATAAAGTTTAGTTGGCGTCATGAATTTCCATGCCTTTCTTCACCTGCTTTTCTTCATGTGTTCAATACTTTTTCCCTGTGTCATTTGTCATTATTACACTTAAATTAATTTATGCATTGATGGACTTCTTTGCATGTGTGGATTGGATGGGTTGTTACTGACATCTGGTGAGAATTTCATGTCAGCAGCACCGTTAGAAATATGTATTTACTTAGAAAGAACATCGGTGACACTACTTCTGTGTCTGTGTCTGACAGAATGTAGAGAAGATAGTGGGAAACACTCTCTGTAAACAGAGGGCACAGTTTCACTGTCCCGTGATTTTTGATGTACTTTCGTGTTTTGGTGGGCATGTCAGAGGTGTTAACCAAACAGCAGTCATAACAAAATGGATCAGCTGTCATAGGTGCAGATGATTATGTAGCGGGGGATGTTAAACTGTTTCTGTGTCAATGTTTTACTTGAATGCAGTTACTTTCATCTAGCATGTGAGACACAGTGGCTTGATTTTACTGTCTCGCTCAGCTGCTTCTGCAACTCTAAAATGTTTCATATGCAGGGGCGAAGAACTGAACTTTTATTACTCCATTACTTTTTTTTGAAACCATAACATAACAATAGAAGAAGATGGCAGTGAGACCTGCTGTGATGTACGGAGACGGTGACACTAACAAAAAAACAGGAGGCAGAGCTGAAGATACTCAGATATTTATTGGGAGTGATGGAGATGTAGTCCGAGAGGCAAGGCTGAGATGGTCTGGACATGTGCAGAGGAGGGATAGTGGATATATTTGAAAAGGGATGTTGGAGATGGAGCTGCCAGGCAGGATAAAAAAAAGGAAGACCACAGAGAAGTTTTATGAATGTAATGAAGGTGGAGATGCAGAGGGCTGGTGTGACAGAGGAGGATGCTAATGACAGGATGAGGTGGAGGCAGATGATCCATTGTGGCGACCCCTAATGGAAAGAAGAAGATTATGCTACAGCAATAGACAAATCACAATATAATTACTAACAGGGCTAATGCTACAGTCTTTCTGATTCTCTTTTGCTCTTTACAGCTTAACTCTAAGAGAAGGGCCTATTTACAAATGTTTGTTTTCGCACAGAGCAAACATTAGTAGCTGTACAGGCGGTTAATGTTGAGCAGCCTCAATCAAAGCTGCAGGTTTTGCCACAGTGTCGTGGAATTAATACATTTGTTTAGCATCCAAGCCCAGCCTCAGGGGGTCACCAGCTAGTTCACTCCTACTTGTCCTACTCCTACAGTCCCGAGCACAGATAAATGGGAGAGTTGAGTCAGGAAGGGCCCGATCAAGTAAGTGAGTCCCTCTGCTGTGGTGACCCATTGGGAATAAAGGAGCAATCAAAAAAGCATCCTTGGTTTTGCTGAATAGTACACAATCGACCGCAGATCTTTGGTTTTGTTTTTGTGTGAGGTCTATTAGACAGCTATGCTATTTATGTACGTAACCAACGCTGCCTCACTGTCGACAGAGCAGGGTGAAAATAGGCAGCATGAAAATATAAAAGCGTGCAAACCTATTTCAGTAAATCCGCAAAATAAAATAAGCCTGCAGATGTGCGTAAAATGAGCACTTTAAAAAAAAAGTCTTCCAAGACTGTGCTAAACAGTCATAAACATGAGTGTAATTAAAATTCAGCTCTCTATCTTTGGTACAGCCTGTGCATGAAACAGCCAATCACAGCTCTCCGATCAGCTAAACTGATGCAAACCTGATCCCCTAAGATTAGCTCGCTGAAGATATTTCACAATGTTCGATTATTTTTAACAAGCTTTTACGTCTCGCGCCAGCGTGTTGAAATGGGGACAGACATTAGTTTGAGGTTTTTTGGGAAAGAACATTTTCCTACTTTTTTCTAACAGCCACTTGTGTGAAATGAAATGAGTTCAGGCTCGTTGTCAGGGTGGGATCTGTGCTGCAGGAAGTCATTTAGTTCAGCAGTGGAAGGTGAAGAAGCCTGAGAGAAGGACCACTGTTACTAAACTAAAGATGATGAATCCCCAAAAGAAATAAGAAAAAAAGACAAATACTAAAAGCCAAAACTTAATATAGTATTGATTTTATATTCTGATATACTGTGAAAGTGTCCTCTGGCCATGGTGGGGGATTTTATTAACCTTTTTTCTCTCTCTGCCTCAGCCCTAGCAGCCAGTGGTGGCCACCTACCTCTTTCCACTCTTGAGGGTGGGAGCAAGGTGATGCTGGGGGCTTCCGGGGGTCAAGGGGGGGGCATCCCCTCCTCCCTCTTCCTCAACCACCCCGCCCTTCTCCACATGGGCCAGAATCCCAACGCCGGACTGGTCAGCACCGCCATAGCCAAAGTCTCCCAGCCCTCGCCCTTCCCCTCGGCCAGCAGCATCAGCCCCACACCCTGCTCCCCTTCTCCCTGCTCCAGCCCCGCCTCTTCCTGCTCCTCCAGCGAAATGGCACACAGCCCGCCCTCTCTGGGCGGGGCCAAGATCGAGTGACCCCACCAAGGGCCAATCAGAGAGGAGGAGGAAGGAGGATACGATAACCTCGCCTTTCACACCAAAGCTATCTCTTTCTCTCTCTTGTGCTCTTCTTTCGTTATTTTTCTTTTCCTCAATGGCTCTCTCTCTCCTTCTCTCCCAGTCTTTCGATGCCAAAAATACACAGAATGAAAGAGGAGAGATGGAGGGAAAGAGGTGAAAGAGGGGAGAAGGGAGAGAAAGGAGAAGATTGAAACCAAAAATCTTTATCTATCCAAAAAAAACCAAACAAACAAAGATGGAAAGGAGGCAACGTGGGACCTTTTTGTCAAGAACACGTGATGTCGACACGGCACCTCTCCACTCTTTCTCTTCGAAGGAAAGCAAACCGATGACTCTTTAACGAAGAGATGGTAGAGGTGCACGTCGAAGTGCATAAACCAAAAATGACAAAAGAAAAACTTTACTATATGACAAAGGAATGGCGCAAGGACAAAAAAAAAATGAAGAAGAGGAGGACTTTGCTTTCTTTTTTTTATTGTTGTTATTATTAATAAGAAAAGCTGCGGGTCTGAAGGAAGAGGAGTGGGGTGGATACGTTTAAACCAAAAATTTACCTGAGGAGGCGGCGTTGGAGGAATACACAATGACAAAAAACAAAAAAAACCCAAAAAAATCGACAACCATACCAAAATCACAAATACCAAAAACCAAAAATACGGAGAGAAAAGCTTTATTCAAAGGACGTGTAAATACTGAAGCTATCCAGGACCAGGACTCTACTGCTACTCTCACACAACATACATACACACACACACACACACACATGCACACACACACCAATCCATTCTGCATCGACTCATCATGTCTGCGTCTGCTCATCTGTTTCCTATAGGTTTGCATGTTGGATTACTTTGAGTGATTTTCAAACGTTTGCTGTGTAATAGCTCATATATGATTGTATGATATGTTTGTCAGCCCTGCTGTATCTTCGTGTGTGTTTAAGTCTCTTTACCTACCTCTGGTCACAAGAGCATAGGATAGTTTGACTTTAACTTCATAGCAGGCCTGACATATTTTACACTTTGAGAAGATTTTTTTTCTTTTCTTTTTTTGTTAACTATTTATTAGTGCCATTATGAACGATTTAGCTCCTATTTATTTTTGTATGCTGTTGTAGTGTTAGCTTTGGTGTGTGAGTCATTGTCATTGTCATCGTCATCTTCAGGGTTTCCGCCAGAGCAGAGAACAAAAAGCTGTCGGGTCCAGCTGGGGATTTAAGGTGGCGCTCGGTTAAAGGTGGCGTTCAATGGCTCCTCGCCCGCCGTCGTGCACGGCCTACTGGCAGGACAGCAGGACTGTGTAGGTGTGGCTTCTGCTATTTCTGTGCTGATGGTGAGAAAACGGTAGAAAGGGAGGCACAGTGCGTTTCTTTCTCCTCTTAACATGAAGATAAAATAACGTAGGCTCAGCGGGAGAGCGCGGCTAACCTTGTTTACATAACCAAAAAAAAAAGATCCGAGCCAACAGCTTCGGTCTTTAAATAAGTAGAGTAAAAAGTTGCCCCTCAGTTTGGACCCAGAGATCCCGCGGGGGGCTGGCAATACACTGACGGAAACCCTGATCTTGATCTTCATCGTGCACGTACACAGTCTTCATCTGGCATCTTGTTTTTAATGTGACCCTTCTCTGCAGGAACATACATTACAGCAATGATAAAAACGCTCATCTCAGCCCTCACCAAGTGCCAATAGTTCAAAGATAAAGAGTTGGCACACTGAGTTGATTTCAAGGAGTGACTGAATTTTTTTTTTTTTTTTTTTTCTTATCAAGACCTAAACATTTTCTGTTGTGCTTAATCAGACCCGCTCTTTGCTCGGTCTTAAAGATAACCCATTATCGGTGACTCCACGGCTTAAATGAACACGCCCTGCTAAACTTCACATTCTGAAAATGATGTTTGTAAAGAGTGGTGATCGTTTGGAAAGTATGAAATGAGGCTGTGATTGGAGATTTACAGGAATCACCGTTTGAGATTGAAGGCTAAACAAGTCAATAAAGCCAAGTTTAGTCACAGCTGGCTCTCGTTCCTGCCTCGTCAATCAGCGTAGACGTCCTGACACCTGTTTGTCTAGACATGTTTACTGATATTTGTCTGTTTCCATCATCACCCCATCAATCATTTCATTTTCCACCTCAGACTGCCATTAATTCTCAAATGGAAACCAAAGCATTTTTTCAAGGCTGGGCTTTTCTATAAGAGCCGCAGCCAAGACACATGAACACAATACAGAGACAGAGGTGGAGGTGAGGGGGCGGGGGGAGCTGAGAACAGGAGGCCCCCACTCCCCTCTGCTGTAATCCCCTCCACCCGGCCCGTCCAAGAAACCCAACTCGGGAAGGGAAGCGGGGGTTTCTTTATTTATACGGGGACTGATCCTTTACTGCAACAAAGAAGGGTATGCTGGGACACACTGTAGTGAGGGGGGGTGCGGGTGTCACATCTTTTTTGTTGTTTTTGCTTTTTTTTTTAAAGAGGATACCAAAAATAAACCCAAACCAAATAAAAACCAAACAAACCCAAAACCCAAGGAGCGACAGAAGCAAACCAAAAAGAACCCAAACCAAATGTGGCTGGAGGGAGGAGGACGGGAGGAGGACACGGTGCAGGTGATGAAACAAACAAAGCATCGCCGTGTGTCTGTCTGTAAGCGTCAGGGCTGCAGTGCCAGCCTCTGTCTGAAACTGTGTAGCATGGATGGAGCCGACTTAGAGGAGCAACAGACGGCTCCTCCCCTCCTCTGCCCCCCCCCTCTCCAGCTCAGCTCTCTGGTCCTGGATGGAGCTAAACGCAAATGACCTCACTGAACTGAAATCTTATTTAAAAGAAAAAAAAAATCTGTTTTTATTTTTCTGTTGGTTGGTTCCGATTGTTTTATCTTTGCTGTGTCTCTTGATGCCGTTTTATGTACTGTACTTTAGTGCTTATTATTACTTATTTGGGATAACGTACTCGCTTACTTACTACAAGAGCTATTTTTTTTGTAGTCGTGCTAGAGATTTTTATCAGGTGGTTGGAAAAAATACTGTGAAAATTTAGCTTCCAGATTTTTATTAGATAAAGAAACGGACTGTCTCGGCAGAAAAAAAACTGAAGACGAACACAACAAGCCAAAAACGAAAAGAGTTGAATAGCAAACCTTAAAAAAAAATTTAAAAATGCCAAACCAAATACTGAACCAAACCAAAAACACAAAGCAGGCAGGGACAGATACCGCCTTCTCTGCACGAGGGTGGAGAAATGTGTTGGTCTCAGTTAGTCTGAGTGTGTTTTTCTGTATTTAAGCGGTTAGAAAAATAAAAGGTTAGCAGTGATTTCTCGTCACTAATCCTGAAACCCAAAGACAGCAGCGTGAAACGCGCTCACAGATACAGAACAACACACACAGCGAAGGCCTCGGTTAAGGTGATGTGTTGCGAGTTGGACGCAAACGTATCCAAAGAATATTTGGTTTGATCCGCACCGGAAAAAGACAGTCGACACACGAGAATCGTTTCACAAACCAAGCTTTAGATGTGGGGAGAAGGGGCGCGGTCGCACCTTAAAGGTGAATCCTTTCCTCCACGTTGACTCTTAGACGGAATGTACCTGTTAGTGCTTCTATAGATTTTGTAGAAAAAAAAAAAGATCTATGTTCTACTGCTTACTTATCGCTAATGTATTAAAAAGAAAAAATGCTTACAAAAAAGACTTTGAGAAAAAAAAGATCCTTAAAAAAACATTGATGATAATAACTTGATTTTAGACCAAAAATTTAAACTATCTCTCTTTGGATTTTGGTTTCTCCTTGTTAATCATGATTTAGACTTTTGATTGTACTATTTATTCAGGGTAGGGTTGATTTGTTTGCTTGTCTTTATCTTTGCTATTT
This sequence comes from Oreochromis aureus, assembly GCF_013358895.1. Lineage (NCBI taxonomy): Eukaryota > Metazoa > Chordata > Actinopteri > Cichliformes > Cichlidae > Oreochromis > Oreochromis aureus. The sequence goes on from NC_052952.1 coordinate 23,811,770, forward strand.
ATTTGGTAACTTATTTCTATAGGTGCTTTTGTTTTTTCATTTTCCTATTTTGGGGATGTATTTGTCATGTTTTTCTTTTCAAACCCCTTCTGAGGTTCTTTCTTCTGTCTTCAAACCAAATAATACCAGAAATGCAAACGCAGGTTCTGTTGGGGTGGGGATGGGGGGGGCTTATGTGAAGATATTCCCTTCCTTTCCTCATCGAGACGACTTTCCTCTTAAAGGGGAAGGGAAGCACGCGGCGGTGAGAGGTAGCACTGTGCGGACCGACGCTTCATGATTTGCAGGGGCGCAGGTTTTGTGGATGTGCGCCCTCCTTTGTGTCTGGGTGTAATTAAACGAAAAAGTCAGGCTAAAATCCAGCGCCGGTGCAGGGAAAGGATAAATATGATTTGCAGCATGAAGTGTTCTTTGAGGCACAATGCTGCCTCTGTTCTCTATCTTTCTCCACAGGGAGAACACACAAAGCTTTACAGCTACACAACCAAAAACACAAAAGAAGAAGATCAACTAGGGCCAAGGCTTTGCTGTTTTTTACATGATAGAGAGGAAAGAAGGAGGCAAAGGAGAAAGAGGGTGATTTTGAATTCCCAGCTGTAAATTGCCTTCTAACGTCTCACTTTGTCTCCGTTTCTGTTTTTTCTTTCCGTTTCCACTTTTGTGTAAGGTGGTTTTGCCTTCTTTTTAAATTTCCTCCATCCACTGTAGGATGTAAAAGAGAGATAGTTCATCATATACCTCATATTCTTTGATGATAAACCAAATAGATGAATGCTTTAAATCGCGGGGCTCCAGTGGGTATCGGGGTATGGGGATGTGTGGACTGTGTGCTTGTACTGACTGCAAGCGGGCACGGTGAGGTCAAAGGTCATTATCCTTTATGGAAAAGAGGTTTGGGAACAATTTGGGAGGGGACCAAATCCTTGGATGAATTGTAGTTTTGGTGCAGTTTTGGGTTAAAAGGCCCCACTGGTTTACGCTCCAGTCTACACTCACGCACACACATGCCTTGTCCCCCTGAAAACCACCCCCGCTGTCTGTGTTGAGCTTTGAACACAGCCCTCTCCTCACATCTGACCCTCACTGCTGCCGCCCTGTCAAACATGCACTGTGGGCTTAAAGCTGCTCTCCTGACATCAAATCTGCATCTGTTTTAGACTTTATAAAGCTTCCAGGTTTGTGCCTCGGAGCAACTTTAGCCCTCTTTCGCCTTTGGGTCTTTATTGCCCGATGAGGGGGCCGATCTGATCAGTCCACGTGCATCAGGAGGCGCCGTAGGGCAGGTAGCCACGGGGACGGCTGAAACCGTGCTTGCTAGGTGACGCATCCCAACACGTTTCACAAATTTCTGTGTGTATGTGTGTGCTTATGTGTGTGTGTGTTGAGAAAGTGGAAGTTGGAGGGAGAGATGTACACATGATCAAAACATCTGGATTCTTCCTGAGAGTTCGGATGTTTCGCCTTTTTTTTTTCTACTCTCTGTCTCTCTCAAACCTCGGGGTTTGAGGGACCGGGTGCAAAGTGCAGGTCTCTGTGGCGGGGATACCCCCTTAGCGAATGATACCAAAGTCAATGCCCTGCCATGTGACCCAGCGCGATGTTCACGCTCCCAAAAATCCTGACGTTGCAATAACTGTCAAGCATTCTCCTCCATAAAACCTTTACAGCAGTTGTTCTTTGTTTTTAAACACAGTTGCACACTGGAGGGATGAAATCTTCGCTTTCTTGCAGAATGTTAGATAAGCTTACAGTGGCGTGAAAAATATAGACTGTTATATAAAGCCAATGCGGCCATGGTGACGCCAAAGATTGTCTTGTGAAGTTCAGCTGTGAAGCCTCAAGTTTCATATTTTGGCTGTCGCCTTCTTCTTTTCAAAAACAAACCGTCACATAGGCAGAAATGGAAACCGAGGGTGGTTTACTCGGATAGTAGCAACTGTCAGTCACAGTAAATCCTCTAGACTTATTTCTTGCAAATGGAAGAGTCTCCTCCTGCTGGCCATTAGAAAGAATGCAGGTCTAAGGCACTTCCCCCTCCCCTCTGGCTTGACTTTTCAGACCCATCTTTATATACAGTCTTTAACATTTTAACCACGGAGCTTAAGAGGTGTGGGTTGGTGTTTTGTTTTTTTTAACCTGTGGATTGTAGAGGTGTTGAACTGAATCTTTTCTCAGTCACACATCCCACAGTGGAGACGAGAAGCGCTGTTGTCAGATCAGCCTTTGTACACAGTAGATCAAACTGGCTAAGAAAAAAAAAAAAAAGCCGCACAAGAACAGGTTTAGATTTTGCACCAACCTGAAATAGCTGATTGAATTTAATGCAAATGTTAACGCGTCTGCTCTCTGCTGTATGTACCAAAGTGCATTTAAACTGTAGTGCTTCACTTAGCTTTGATGGCTGAGTGCCAATGCAGTGAGCCAGCGTGTGACTGAGGGTAAAGTTGAGAGGATGGTGGTTTATGTCGGTGTGACTTTTCTGTTCACGTTTCTCAACACCAGCTCTGCTTGTGGATGTTAGGAAGGAGTAACTTTGCCTTGTTGCGCGCACCCGTAAAGTGTTACTAAGGCTCCCTATAGCACCATGAGTTATTACATCCTGGAACTTAGAAGAAAGTGAATGCTGCTTCCTTTCTTTATGCTACACCAGTCTACCGACAACCCTGGACTGTAGCTTCAGATCTACCCCACAGTCACGAACATCTTATCTAACAATCAGCAAGAAAGCGAATGAGCCCATTTCCCATCTAAAAAGTCTGACTATTCTTTCAAAATGCGAGAAAGTAGTCAAATTTCGTCGCTGCGCACGAAGCCATGAGAGATGTAACTGCTGAAGAGTGAGAGACACAGCAAGCTGAGCAAAAGAAAGCAATCAGCGACGCTGCCTCGTCTTCCTCTGCCCACTCTCATCCACACCGACACGCTCTTCCTCTCCTTCATCCATCCCTCCTCTCTCTCCCTCTTCCACAATACAGCTTTAATCCAAAGGTTCTCCTGCAACACAGCAAAGCAAGTCAGATGTTAAAGAATAAAACCAAAGAGCTCTAACTTGACCTTCTCTTCTACACAAAGCTTCTCCGCTCCATCCTTCACCTCTCTCTCCCTCGATCTCCGTCCCACCCTTCCTGTTGTCTCCCCTCTGAATCCTTATGTCACCTAGCGAGCCGGTCTTTGAAGCATTAACCTCAGCTATCCAAAGGGAAATAATAATAATGATAATAATTAAGATGATGATGATGATGATGATGAAATGTATATTTTTAAGTATTTGTCATTGGAAAAATAATCTTAAGCTTCTCATAATTATGATGATCACGGTGATGACGACGACGATGACGATGATAATGACGTTTCTCTTGGTATCTTTGTAGCTGTTCTGATCCTTCTTAAGTTTGTGTCCTTTCTGCTCGTGCTGCCAGAGTACTGCTTTAACTACCATCACCTCCCTCCCTCCCTCTGCGCCCACCTACCCCTGCTTTTCATTTGCTTCACCCCGATGTTTGGTCCTAACATCTACCTGTATGACCTTTACCCCTGGATGTTTGTCTAAACCCGTGCGTGTGTGTAAAAGAGAGAGCGGGAGAAAGAGGGAGCTGTAAAACTCCGACGAGGGGAAGTTTGAGATTTTTTTTCTGGAAGTTGTCGGTGGGGCGACCCAGTCTGTTGAATCCACCTGTGTGTGTGTCTGTGTGTTTGTCTGTGTGTGTGTGACTGGGCGGGGTTTGGGTCGTTGGAAAGTGGGATGGGTGTGGCAGAAAAAAAAGATTGTTCTTTGGAGAATAACGAACTCCAACACATGACCTGTTATATCAACTGTAACGTGCTGTTTGCCAACTTCCCAGTACATGTAGCTTTAATTCCCCCTGCCACTACAGTCCGTGTGTGTGTGTCTGAGTGTGTGTGTGTTACTGCAGGTAAGGCTGCGTGACCGTCACTCCTCCCCCTTTTGTGTCTTCCATCCTGTGAGCAGCCGCCCCCCCCCCTCCCGTTCCCTCTCCCCTACTGTCTGCCCCCCTTTATTCTCCCTTGTGGTAGCAAGTTAGCCTTTTACTGTATTTATCTTGAAAACCAAAAAAAAAGGAAGAAAAATAACTGCTTGTTCATTGTACAGTGTTGTTCATTTTAAGTCATTTTTGTAACTGAAAGTGTTTCATTCATCCAAATAAAACAGAAGACAAAAACTGTACAGACGATCCCCGGCTGCCTCTCGTCTGTTCTTCTTTCTGTGTTGAACCACAAGTTTCACTTGGTTTGGCGAAACCTCATCACCGAAACAGGAACTGTACCTCAGCTTGTCATGCTAGGATTTACCCAGAGGAGGGCACTGTTAGATTTGATATCTCTCCTAACAGAGGCCAGCTTACCATCCTCAGCTGACCTCCTCCAATATGGAGGACAACATGTGCCAAACATAAAATCAGTGAATACTTTAAATAGCTGCATGAATTAATCAGTTTTCCTAACCATAAAGTGACCATGTTTCAGATTTTGAAACCATGTGTCAGATTTTGAAACTGAAAAATGTTTCTTGCCATGAGTTTTTCTACTGTTTCTACAGCTTTTCATGTTTTTAGCTGTAAAAGGCTCTGGGGTATTGTCGTCACCATGCCGGGTTGGCAGCGCAAACATGCAAATTTGTGTTATTTGTGATAACACGTAAGAATTTGGTGCATCTGCTAGAAGTCTTGGACAAGTTCAAATCTCAGTGACCTTGACCTCAAGGTCAGAGGTCAAGTTTTCTGAAAACCTTGTGAATGCAATAGCTCAAGAATGAGGCAACGTAGGATTTTGAACTTGATACCAAACATTTATCTACTAGGAGTGCTGAGGGGCAACACTTTGAATGCCACCACTATTTTTATTGCAGGAATTGGCTCATTCATATGGCATGGACTAGAATGTTATCCGGTCTTAAACAAAGATTGACAGCAGGGGTTCAAACAGAGAGTCATTTCCTCCTAAAATGTAAACCATTCAGTGAACTAAGGAATGCTTACTTTAACCAATGACGCACTGTATTTCCATATTTCAGCGAGCTAAACAACATCTGATCATTAAAAAGTCACACATGTCCTTTCTCTTCCTACTTCCACAATACAATTAAATTATATTTCAAGTCAAAATGCTCAATAAACAGCTCTGTAAACAGCTATACATCATAAACACACACACAGAGCTGTTTATTGATTTGGGCTGAAATTTTATTTTGTTTTATTGTTCTTTTATTCCTTTATAAAGTATATTTTGGGTTGGAGCACGGACTGGAGGGTGTAAAGTGCCAGCTTCACCTGATAGTTTAAATATTATTCCTGGCTATAAAATCATCAGGTTACCAATAAAAATCAGGACCACGGTTTAATTTTTTACAAAGCTTTTTGTTATTCTTCATTTAGCCTTTGAGTTATTACCCAAAGTTAAACTATGGCGTGTTTTACCATCACATTTACTAAAAAATTATATGCCAACAAATCACAACAACAGTTGCCTCAAAGCGCTTGAGGCGCTATCTGCAACTTTTTTCACTTTTAGGTCATTGCTGCAATAACAAATGCAGCACACTGGATGGTTGGCGCTTCTGACATAGTGAATCCATCACTTTTCCTTATCTCGCATTATACAAGGATGAATATTTTTATGTTGGTCAGGATAAATAACACATTTGATGGCTGTAGAAACTAGTGCAACAGAGAATCCAGGCTCCGTCCTGTCTTATATCAACGCTGCAGGCTGCTGGTGATGGTGGTGTATTAAACGCCACCGTCCAGAGTAGTCAACATCCAAGTTTTCCAAAAAGAATTCCAGATTTCCATTGTTATAACCGCATAAGAGTTTGCCGGGTTTAAATGCAGTGGGTCCAAAGACTGCGGGCGGCCTTGTCCCTGTCACACAGAGATTCTCAGAATTCTCAGAATCTCTTGATGATATATACTCTAGATGAGATATTAAATGTCTTTACGATTTTACACTGAGTAACAATATTCTGAACTTGTTCCACAATTTGTAGAAGAAGTTTCTACAGATTTGTGAACTTCTGAAAAACTCTACACGATGCCCACGATACTGCTCTTTTCCTAGTGGATGTGCTGAAGGAGGACATGCAGATGGTTGCTGTGACAGAAGAGGATGTAGAGATGAGGTGAGATGGAGCAGGGTGTCCACTGTGATGACTCCTATTGGCAATCTGTCCAGGGTGTACCCTGCCTCTTGCCCTAAGACAGCTGGGATAGGTTTCAGCCCCCCCGCGACCCTAAAAAAGGATAAGCGGTCAAGAATGGATGGATGAAATATGGATTCATGAGATTTTTGGAATAGTTGTATCACATGTGACCGATATAGGATTTTTAAGACTGATACCATAAACAGATTTCACTCAGTGTATTTATTTATGAGTCTCCATTAATAATATAAGAATATATAACAATTCAGTTTAAAGGTAATCTTGCTCTACTGGCACAAGTCATGGATTACTCATTTACACTGTGCTCAGATCAGCTGTTACTGCATTATGTCGCGTTCCTGGATAAATCGGAAGTCGGAAATTCTCAGTTTGAAATTTTTTGTAGAACATCCCCTCAACTTGGATTTACCGCTAGGGAAGTGGAAGTAGACAAGCATACCCAGAGTTATCCACTGTGTGTAAACAGCTGTAAAGATTTTAATCTGTACTGCCACTGTTGTGTATTTGTGACTAAATAAGCCATTTGCATACAGAGCAGGCTCTATCTGTGAATGTGTTTTTAAAGTGCAAAAAAAGAAGTATAATGCTGTATGGCTAGTGACACCTGAAAGGCTCTACCTTGCTAAGAACTAAAACAAAATCCAGTTTTTCCTCACTTTTTCCGGAACGTGTTAAGTCGGGAGTGACGGCATCCGATTTCCGAGGTATCTGGAATGTGTCATAAGTGGGAAGTTGTAGATGTTCATCTGGTGGGCAAACTATGCACCATCAACCTCTACAACATAGTTTATTTTTGTAAGTTTTCAACTATCAGCCATTATAAATACCAACACCGATATTGGCAAATCGCTAATATCAGTGATATCTCAGCACCCGCGATACATCGTTCAGGCTCTACTACTTACTGTATTGTGGTTGTCAGGAGTACATGCTACAAGTAAGAGAGAGTAAATCTATTAAAGTTGCAAGTTAAAGTTTCAATTTCTATTTGACACATTGTTCTATGACCTATTATCCATATTTTTCATGCTGTAGATAATTAGTATTTTCAGTACTGAGCCATATGCTGGTTATTTTAACATCCATCAAATGCTTGGGGGGGAAGAGCCATCACAATTTACCACAGGTGATTCCTTTTTCCAGCTTGAACCAGCATGCTATCAATCAGCTGATGAATAAATTGATTAATTGTAGCAGATCTAAACCATATTAGTTACACATGAAAAAAAAGTGGGTCAAAACAACCCACTGTCTTGAGTAAAACCGATAAAACTTAAAAGCATCCTCGGCACACCGGCTCAAACTGGATCTATTTAATGCCGGTGATTTTCTGAGTGAGACGAGCTCATGTAGGCGAGGGCTGCAGACTCTCATCATATGTCCCCACACCCTGAAGATAAGTTCTCACCCAGCACACTGGGAGGTGGGGAGGAGACAAGAAGTCACGTCATCCTCATCTCTCCCTCCATTTATTTTCTCTCAGCTGCGTCAGGGGACAGCTGCTAAATGACAAACAGCGCTGCATACATTTGGCCTTCCCCGATCTCGTTTCCTCATCCAGAAGTGCATGTGTTTGTCTCCTCGTCTGACTCTTTTGTTGTTTCTTTCCTCGTTCTCCTCCTCCTCCTTCTCATTATTCCTCTCCCTCTCTTGTTAACTCCTCTCCTTGAGTCTGTCTCCCTCTTCCTCTCTCCTGCTCTCCCCTGCTGTGTGGCACAGTAGGTGGATGATTAGGTAGGATGCTGGAGTGTGTAAGTGTGACAGCTTTCAGACACCCACCTCCGAGTTGAGTCACGGACGGCGGTGGTGAGCATGTGATCCTATCACCAGGGTGACTCGGGTAGATCTGTGTTGCTGTGTTGTCGCTTCGATACGTAATGTTTGTTCTGCTCCAAAATGTCGACTTCTTGGAGGTAGCTGAGAAATCGTATTTATACATCTAAAGAACATGAACTTTGTTTCTGATCGTTCATTGCAAATACGGTTTTTAAAGGCTGAGTTTTCTGTTCCACTGCTTATTCGAGGTTATTGCATTTAACAACTACCTAACTGTTTCTAACCCACTTTCACAATATGCCTATAAGCATTAAGAACCCATTTATATAGACTTAGATCCATTAGTCTTTGGATGATGACACAATGTTTACAGTTTTTGTCACTGTATGTCATCAGAGGGGATTTTAAATCAAACAATAAAGATGTTATTGTAGTGCAGACATTCAGCTTTAATTCAAGGGGTTTGACCATTTTTATACTTAGTGTCTCCATTTTTAGAGGCTCAAAAGTTAACTGTACACCTGACTGAGAGTTTCATGGCCAGGTCAGGCTAGTTTGTTATTTCGTGATAAATTAAGCAGACAAACAATCTGGAGTTGATTCCAAGTGTTCAAGTTGAAGGATGTTTGCACTAAAACTCTCAATATATGTCCAAAGTCGTGATGCAAGTGAAGGAGGCCATCATTAAGCTAAAAAAGCCAAATAAACCTCCCAGAGAAATAGAAAAAACTTTAGAAGTGGTCAAATCAATGCACCGGCCAGCTCAGACACTTCTGACCCTGTTCAAACCTACACTCATAAAACACACAGAGTTGCATACAGAGTCAGGTAAAAGCCCCAAATGTCTTACATTAACAGTAAAAAACATTCCCTGGGAGGCCTGGGAGCTTGAGGGTCTTGCGCAGTATCTTTGCTCTTCCTAGGACTGCGCTTTTCTGAACAAAAGATCTCGGATGTTGTTCCTGGAATCTGCTGGAGCCACTCGAATAGCTTGGGGGTCACTGCACCGAGTGCTCCGATCACCACTGGGACCAGAGTTACCTTCACCCTCCTCTTCTCAGTCTTTGGTACTTCTCCACCCTCTCATGTTCCTTCTACCTCATGTTGCTATCACTCGGTATAGCTACAGCTATCACTATGGCTGCCTTCCTCTGCTTGTCCACCACAACTATGTCAAGTTGGTTAGCCATCAACATGTGTGATAGGTTAACTAGTTGTAGATGTGAATTTGAGCATGATCTGTTGTCCATCTCTCTGTGTTAGTCTCTCATACGAGGCAGGCTCACAGCCCTCCGTGGCTGGATAAGTGGTTAAGGAAATTGATGGATTTGCTCCTCTGGAACATTTCCACTTCCGTGAGCATACGTGGAAATTAAGAGGTGGGGAGGGCCAGAGCAAGCATCAACAACAACAGATATGTTGGCACAAAACAGAATGAATGGAGGCGCTGGGCTGGAAGTCGCTTGCAAAGTGGAGGAAACTGACTTGTATGATGGGGAAAATGTAGAAAGAGAGAGAGAGTGGGAAGAGGATAGATGAAGAAAGTTAGTTAATCGGGAAATGCAGAGGATTAGCAAAGCGGAAGTGAGGAAGTCCACATGACATACTTGTGCAGGTATGGCAGGGCAGTGGACTTTTAAAAAAAGATTGTTTAACACAATCCTGGAGAGTAAGAGGAAGCCTGAGGATTGGAGAGGAAGTGTACTGGTACTGATTTCCAAGAACAAGGGTGATGTGCAAAGCTGTAGCCACTACAAGGGGATCAAATTCAAATACCATGAAGCTATGGGAAAAATTGTTGAAGATAGGTTGAGAAGAAAGTTGACAATCAGCGAGCAGCACTGATTTCATGTCAAGAAAGAGCACTACAAATGTAGTGTTTGCTTCGAGAGTGTTAATGGAGAAGTTAAAAGAAGGTCAGAAGGAGTTTCACTTTGTCTTTGTGGATTTAGAGAAAGCACATGATAGGATGCTGCGAGAGAAACTGTGGTACGGCATGAGGAAGCCAGGAGTATGTGAGGGTGTTGCAGGACATGCATGAGGACAGCGAGACAGTGCAGTAGGAGTTGCAGATGTATTCAAGGTGGGGGTGGGATTACATCAGGGGCTGCCTCTGATTCTCTTCTTTATAGCAGTGGTGATGGAGAAGCTGACAGACGAGGTCAAACAGGAGTTTCTGTGAACTATGATGTCTGCAGATGATATTGTGATCTGCAGTAAGAGTAAGGAGCAGGTGGAAGAGATCCTGGAGAGGTGGAGGTATGCACTGGAGACAGGAGAAGAGCGGTTTGGAGATAAAGTCAGAAAGGCAAGGGTGAGATGGTTTGGACATGTGCAGAGGGGGGATGGTGGATACACTGGAAAAAGGGATGCTGAACATGAAACTGCCAGGCAGGAGGAAAAGAGGAAGACCACAGAGAAGATTCATGGATGTGGTGAAGGAGGACATGCAGAAGGGTGGTGCGACAGAGGAGGATGTTAGAGATGGAGGCAGATAATCTTTCTGTGGTGATCTTTAAAGGAAGCAGCCAAAAAAAAGACACATTGCTTATTTTATGATAATAAAAATAACCACAGCTCAGTCTGGAAACAGTACTGGATTTACTTCCGAGCTTAAACCACACATGTTTACTTCTTTTAGGTAAACTCTGCTTATGTGTTAGCTTCTAATGCAAAATAAGATCACTGCTTTTCTCAGATCAAATATTGTTGCTATGTAACAGCTCAGAATCAAAATGTCACGACATCTCTTGATAGTTATCATATCAGGGAGCAAATTATATCGCTGTGGCACTGATAGGGATCATAACTTTCCTCGTGCCATTGCTGGAACACTAAATGTTTGACATCATCTGCAAAACGACGCCCGTAAAAGTCGCTCTTCATGACTGTAAAACCGCACGGTGGCATGTAACCGGAGAGCCACATATCTGGTTAGGTGAGGAGTCGGTTAACACAGTTGTAATTCCACTGGGTTTGGAAGAATCCCAGTAAAGGTGGAACTGGCTACAAATAAGGCCTCAGTGTGTCAGTGGTACGCGAAGACAGAATGCCAGCTGTCAGTTTAACCAGGAACGCTGCCAGAGTGTGTGTGTGTGTGTGTGTGTGAGAGAGTGTGTGTGTGTGTGTGTGTTGGTGGGTGCCAGTGAGAGGCAGTGCCAGCGATGAAGTGCCACTAAACAGATCTGGTTTCCCTCCCCGAGGAGCAGTGCGTACGTGTGTGTGTTCGTGCGTGTGTGTGTGTATAAGTTACAGTGTTTTGTGTGGCAGCCACAGCTACTCTCAGGTTGACCTCCTGCTCTCTACTAAAGCCCCACAGAGAAAAAATATTGGTTTATTTAACCCAAACTGTGGCTTATGTGCTAAACTTATCCTCTAGAAATCGTTAAAGGTAATAGCAATACTTCAGTTCATTCTCCCATTTGTGGAAAGGGAAGGTTCCCAGTGAGGATTATCTAATGTGCTGCAAGAGCTGTGTCTGGACCAGACATTTTTCCCCTTTTGTTGTCATTTTTCTTAACATATTGTTGTTTTAAAGCAAAGAAAAATGCACTCGAGGACAGTCGTGGAGCTTTTTCCCATTCTTTGGTGCTGCTGCAGCGTTTCTCTAAACCACAGCACTAATAAATACATGTCTGTCTGTTTCGAGTGGGAAAGACAAGGACAGTGTCACTGTTTTTAGTTCTTTGACAAAGTTTTTACTTTGTGTTGCTTACTTCTGCGAGAACCATGGGCTGCTTCGTCTTTACCAAAGAAATATTTCAGCTCTTAATTCTTCCACAGAAATCTCTTTAAAAGCATAAAATGAGTCAATTTTCTTCCATTCATCTAACAGACTTCTTTGAACAGTTTATAGACATATTTGGCCTTGTCTTGTCAGCGCCATTGTTATTCAGTCACTCAAAGGTGTACATGTAGAAAGTGTTTAAGACAGGCCTTACTTCCTAAAGCGTTATGGTGGATGAACTCAAAACATCTTGCTTCTTTGCTTTCTTCCTGTCGTCTTTTCAGTTCACTGAAGTGTTTATAATGTATTTCTTCATGGTAAATCTGCAACCAAGATATAATCAGGATTATATAAATATGCCACAGTTAGCAGTGGATATGTTGTATGACTCTGCTCTCTAATCCTCCTCCTCTTATCTCTCCTGTCATTCCCTCTGCTTTCACCTTGTCAATAAAATACTGAAAGCCTGAATGAAGGCAGGATGCCGGCACTCCATGGAAATTAACATCAGAGTGCTCTGGGAGAGATAAGGACGTGACAGCCATTTAGTGCCTTCTTCATTCTTTCATCATTACACTTTTACGAGCATTTGAACAAACAAACACATAAACTCCCTATAAGCTAATAGTGGGAACAACATGAAGGCCAACCGCCCCCTGATTGACACGTCACCCAGGGCTCCCGGTGCCCTGAGAATCCCTCTCACCTCCTCACAGCCTTACAGATGATGGCTTTTATTTTGTTCGCTCGCTTCACTCCACAATATTCAGACCGGTCTGTTCAAACTAAATCGATAAGCTGTTCTGACAGCCCCATCTGCTTAGAAAGACGATAAGAAAAAAAACTAAAAAGAGGCCTACCAGCAGTGTTGGTCAAGTTACTTGAAAAAAGTAATCAGTTACTAATTACTGATTACTTCCCCCAAAAAGTAATCCCGTTACTTTACTGATTACTTATTTTCAAAAGTAATCGATTACTTAGTTACTTAGTTACTTAGTTACTTTTTAAAAACACGATTTACAACCTGAATAGGTGATAAAGCGATAGATCTTTCAGCCCAATTCTACTTTTTCTGCATAATTCATCATACAAAATGTAATCAAATGGAAAAGTCTCTTTTTAAAACTTGTTTTATTAGTTTTAATCTTTTAACTTTATGCATCAAGCAAAAATTAAATTATATGCAACATTCTCTGACTGGAAGAAATTTGTTTAACATTTAAACCTATTTTCTGCACATTCCAGCACATAAAATAAAATATTTTTTTGTGTTTACACTCACTCTTTCAAATAGATGCAAGTAAAACACAGCAGAAAATAAATAAAATCAAAGACTAGCGGTCCTGTTGCTCTATTTTCACCTGTAAAGCAGGACTGGGGTAGGCGGAGGTTTACCCTGGTGCAGGTGTGCTGCAGCGGTCAGTGGAAGAATCCGCGAGTTTCTCTGTGAATTTCACATTACGTCGTAGTACACTCGGTGCTTGCTTGGAAGTTTAGGGTTTTTTTCGCTGTAAAAGAAGTTTTCTTCCACGCACAACGGACACTAATGTTTTGTCACTTTTTATGGAATCAAACTCAAAATAAGGTCAGTACTTCCACGCTTTAAACGCTGCATGCTACACTCTGTCCCGCACTCGATATATTATGATCTGCAGACAGCTGTTGTCACGAACGTCGCACTCGCTTACGTCACTGTCATGAGACGTTCTCGCAAAAATCACGGTTTTAGTAACGCAGTAACGCAGCGTTCCTACGTGAAAGTAACGGTAATCTAATTACCGTTTTTGCAATAGTAATCCCTTACATTACTCGTTACTTGAAAAAAGTAATCGGATTACAGTAACGCGTTACAAGTAACGCGTTACTGCCCATCTCTGCCTACCAGTGGGCCTTGAGTTTCGATTTTTTTCTCTTTTTTTGGGATTATTTGCACAAAGGTGAAGTGAACCTTCACAGCCAGACAGGAAATACTGAATCATTTGTGGCTGTTCTGAATATTCCTGTGACAATGTTGTTGAAAAGGTCCTCGGGTACCATAGCATACCAGTCTTCATCTAGTATATGTATTCATCATATACTAGAGGATTACAACTACATTCCTAAAAACAGTCTTTGCAACCAGGGATCAGAGCACCAGGATCTCCACCCTCTGACCACCACTCAGTCCACAACTGGCATGAAACTTAACCTCAAAGAATAAGCACCTTAAACTCCAAGGCTATGGTTCTTAGCTGAAGTGGAGGAGTTTAAGTATCTTAGGGTCAGAGCAGGAGAATGGCAGACAGATTGGGCGTACGAATGCTTTACTGGCATGTTGTGATTAACAGAGCTGAATCTGAAAGCTAAGCTGTCATTTACAGGTTGATCTATGCTTCCACCCTCAGCTACATTCATGAGCTCTGGATATTGACTCTAAAGAGTTGGGCTCTCCTTTAGAGATAGGCTGAGGAGTTCAGTCATTCTTAGAGTAAAATAGCTACTCCTCCACATTGAAAGGAGGCATTGAAGGAGGTTCGAGTATTTTCAACCAGGAGAAGTCCGCAAGGTAGATCCAGGACATGTTGGAGAGATTATATCTCTATATATCTCTCAGCTGGCTTGGGAACGCTTTGATACACTGCTTTTGATTACACTGCTAACCCTGCTACTTGTACCCAGATAAGAAACCAGACGGATGGATAGATGATTACAGCCTGCAGGGCTTTTAGATACAAGTTAAAGGTACATTAATAAAAATAAATTCAAGATCAGTGAAACAATAAAAACAAGAACAACCTAAGCCTAAATCTCCAGTGAGGCCCAAATCATCATACTGGCTAGAGTACTTTTCTACTTAGCTCTTCTGTCCTCATATGGAACCTATCCCTAAACTATCCTAGTGATTTATTCAAAGTGGATGTGTCATGTTCTGTGCATCCACACATAGATCTACTTAGAAAATGCAAGAAATTGTGTAAGAAGTCCTTATTGTCTGTAAATGTCAAATAGTACATTTTAATAAAGCTGGGTGGCACTGACAGAGCCACCCTGGGGCGCCTCTGTCAGTGCACCCCAGGGTGGCTGTGGCTACAATGTAGCTTGCCATCACCAGTTTGTGACTGTGTGTGTGAATGGGTGGATGACTGGATGTGTGAAGCGCTTTGGGGTCCTTAGGGACTAGTAAAGCGCTATACAAATACAGGCCATTTTAATATATATGAACTTTATCAGACTTTTCAGATATTGTTACTGTTTACAGGTGTCTCTGCCACAGTACCAATCAATCATGCTTAACATGTAAGCACCCTTTGAGCTAAATGCAAACAACATGCTGATATTTAACAGACCTGTAGTATCAACATGTCACAGTGCCAACATTTGTTAATTACTCAAGGTTTAAACACAATGTACAGCTGAAGCAAATAGGAACGTCAACAGCATTGCAGTTTGTTACTCCAGAAACAAAGGTCATGTACAAATAGACAAATCTGGAAAAATCAGCAACCAGCAGGTTTTTATGTTATCGTGTGAAGAGCACCCACGTACAGGACACTGAGGCGGATTTAAATAAGTGAATAATGAGCTCACAAAGTACACAAACCAGGAATCCAAGCAAGTAAAGCTACAATAAGATCTGGCAAAGACAAAAGGAAAGACAAAGTCTTATACACACACAACAGGACACAGGACAGAAGACAGGCAATTAACGGCAGGTGAAAACACGCGAGGAGGTGTGGCAGCTTGTTTTTTTTAATTTTATTATTCATTTATTTTTGCTGTCATCAAGTAAAATTATTATTATTTTCATTTACGTATGGCAAAAACATTAAATTTTCAGTCAAGAATTCAACAAGCTTCTATATGGAGCAATCATGAAGGAGGGAAAAGTTAGGAAGTAAAACTAGAACTAGACACAACAGGAAACTAGCCTATAAAGTAAAACAGGAAGTGACTCAAAGACAAACACTAACATGTGAAGGGTAGCCCTAAACAAGTAGTCAGTGACAAGGATACGCGGATGACATATGAAGGCGTAGGAGTCAAGAAGAAGAAGGACTAACAATATAATAACTGTGAAGTCACAAGACACAGAAGGATGAGAAAAAACTAGAACAGAAATAAAGGAACCAAAATTCAAAGAACACAAGAAGAACTGAAGCTCAGGAAAACTAGAGTTATATTAAAATCACAACAATAATCGAAAATTCACAATAATAATTTAAAATTTTTTTAAAAGGGCACAAAATATATGTGTGGGCTTGACAATTTACAGTTCATCCTCTGGGATATGTGTTAAAATCTAACGGCAAACCATGTAGTGTTTGTGTTTTTTTTAACAAAGCACGACTTTAAAAAACAGTAGAGCAAAAGTGATGTTGAGCAAATGACAAACGAGGCAGCTATGACAATGAATAATGCTTCACATCAGCACTTGATACACCCGGGTTACTTGATATGACCTAGCGTAACCAGCCAGCCAAAAAAGGTTAATTGCATGAACCTAATATAACAAGGTAGGCAATGTGAAAGACGGGAACAACAACTTCAAAGTCTGCTTATAAAAGTTTAAATTTATTGTCGTCTTCCTAACCAAATGGAGTTATCTAAGGTCTTTTCTATCCACTAAAGAAGGCCATGAGAACCAGCTGGTGGAAACCTTGGACAAAGCTAGTGAGATGACCCTGAGTTCAGACTTTTTATTAAACATCTAACAAAATATGTCATGTTCTGCTGTCTCTATTCTTGAATGAGCTGTACTGCAAAAAAAGGAGGAAAAAAAGAAAAAGAAAGACACAGCACACAGACCTCAGCAGCAGGCAGGGCAAAGATAATTAGCTGAGGACTTACATGATGTAAAAACATGAACCGTCAGACCGCCTCAATACACAATAGCACACGCGGGTCAGAAAAAATGAATCAGCGCCACTGTATAACAGCAGCTCCCACACTGTGAATGAGCCCACAGCGCGGCACCTCCACAAAAGGACCTACAGTATAGCGACGCAAAAACAATCACACACACACACAAAGGCACGCACGTATGTGGAGAAATCCGACAAAGCAAAGGATGATGGTGATTATGACACATAGTTATGCCACCCACAGTGGTGCCTGTGCGAGGGCAGAGCACATCAAACTGAGCAAGTGTAACACATGCTCTGTGTCAGTCCTCCTCCCCTGCACTGGCATGTAATGTATGACACATAGCTGAACCACCTACAGGCCTGCTGTCTCCATGCCCAGCTGATGATGATGGTGATGATGGGAGGGGTACCGAGGGTACCAGCCAAGGGGACAGATTCTGCCTGATTGAGTGAAAGAGGAGATAGTGTGCATGTGTGAGTGTTTACTAGCTGATGCTTGAATGTGTTAGAGAGAAGACGTGTTTTCGATTTGGTCAAAATGTTTTTGTTTTGTTTTGTTTTTTTCATTTTAAAAATATCTCCAAATGTCATTGTAGCGTGGAACGTCATTTGCTATTCCCACCCCTGGTTAAACATGTGAATCCATGTTGGAATCAGACCTCTGGGTGTTATGTGGCAGCAGGGGCATCTGTCCTGGGCTGAGGGTTATTCTCTGTATGCGAGGAGCGTGCGGTATTGGGTGGGCGAGAGGGGGCATTTCAGTGGCTGGTGGCCAAGCACTTCTAGGAGATCCAATGTGAGCGACCCCGGCTTAGCCCGGTGCGAGGATGTCTAATTGAGGATGTGAGATATGGTGGTGGTGGTGGGGGGGCAGAAGCAGAGGGTGTTACTGGATCTGACCCAGACATCTTCTACAAATACAGTACAAGCCCAACACACACACACACAACCACACAACCACACAAAACAGGGCGTGATCCAGAAACCTAATCTAATTCTGGTCTTGCTGTGACACACATGGATGGATGAGAGGGAGCAAGCAAGACATTTGTAGTGTGTGGGGGGAGATGATGAAGAATGTAAAATAAACTGCCTTGTTCATTCATTCATTGCGCATATTTTTATTCACGTTATAATGTTGTTATTATTGCAATCTGTCATTTATACCTCTACTTTTAAAAAAGTCATTGTGATTACACTCCATCTGTTTGTGACAAACATACCTTGAGACCTGTGGAGAAACTGGCATGAAATCTTGCAAGTAGATTTAAGACAGAAACGTGTCTATTTTAAGGAATTTCTGTTTTTTGTTGCTATTTTTTTTTTGTCTTGAAACCACCAGCAGGTTTTCCATTGTAAAAAAAGGTAACCTCCTCACCATTTATCATAATTACTTTGTACAATCTTGGTTATACAACCAGCTTTCCTCCTGCACCTTCATCAAGACCAGCGTGTGCAATCGGGTGATTTTTTTGTTTACACCTTCTATAAACTGCAATAGCTTCAAATGTTTTTTCTTTAAATGTTTTTACACAAATAACTGGTTTAAAATCATAGCAGTAAAACATATATTTTAAAATTCATATCATTATTCTCCAGCCCAAAATTTCCCTTCACAATGAAACTAAACAAACAAGCACTAAAGGCTGGACCAAGCTGATGATCAGTATTGTTACTTGATAACTTTTTTTTAGCTGTTTGAAGGCAGCGGAAACAAGATATAAGAACAAAAGTGACACATTATCACCCCTTAAAACAGTTGCCATAGAACCTTAACTTCTGGTATATGGGCTGCTTCTTATATAGCACTTTTCTGCTCTACCTGAGAGCACTCAAAGTGTTTTATATAGCCAATATGTCTGTGAAGGTTCTCGGTCATCTAGGTCATCGTAGTCTAACGAGCTTGGAAAGAAAAACGTCTGGATTTCTTTAGGTTTCTCGAAGATGTTTCACCTCTCATCCAAGAAGCTTTTTCAGTTCTAAGAGCAATTGGTGGAGAGTCCCAGAATTTTTACAGACAAAAACATGGATGTGCCATGGGCTCCCCTGTGTCACCTACTGTAGCCAACCTTTACACGGAGGAAGTGGAAAGAACGGCTCTTGACTCTTTTAAAGGGACAGTACGCCACTGGTACGGATTGGTGATGACACCTGGGTCAAAATCAAAACCAAAGAAGGAGAATCCTTCACTGCTCACATCAACTCAGTGGATAAAAACATAAAGTTCACCAGGGAAGACACAAAGGATAGCAGTTTGCCATTCCTGGACTGTGTCATGTGCATTGAGGAAATGGAAACCTCAACATTAAAGTTTACCGGAAGCCCACACACACGGACCAGTACGTACTCTTCGACTTCCACCACCCTCTGGAACTCAAACTTAATCAGGACCCTACAACACCGGGCAGAAAATGTTCCCTCTAAGCCAGAAGGGAAAAAGAGGGAACACACACATGTTTTGAGAGCGACATCAACTCCTTTTGTAATTTGATATCTAATTGCTTCTGTTGTTACAGAAACCAAACAAGCACTAAACCATCATGCTAGAGTAAAAATATGATGACAGTCTCCTTGCAATTAGGAAAAGTCTGTGGCAACCACTTGCCCAGAGGTCGTTCAACCTCTGGGCAAGTAGCTGTAGCCACCAAGTGATCTGTTTGGGTTGACAAGCGCATCTCATCTGCGTGACACCTCTTTGTAATAAGGGACCCGAATGAGATGGTTTTCAGTCGTTTGTATTCTGGTTTAATTCCTGAGCACCTATTTCACTTTGCAGCTAAATTGCTGTCCTGCAGCAACTACGTCACCATCTGTGGAGGAATGTCTAACTTCTATTCCAAATTCACGAGGCTCTGACTGCACTCTGAATGTAAGATGTTATGGTGAGTTTCTGTGTATGAAGGTGGCAACATATTTGTGATCTTCTCCATATTATCACAAACAGATTGAAAGTAATTACCAATTTGACCTATTCAATCATAAACTGCTGGCGACTGAGTCCATGTTTTTTCCATTTTGGTGCAGTCTTAAAGTCACGCATCAGGTACTTGCCTACAAAGCAACAATTATAAAGGCAACAATCCGGCAAAGTCATTCCACGTGGTTGCAAAAATTGTGTCATGTGTCATGTGGTCTCTAGCTACTGCTTTCCCCAGTGTGACTGCAGCATTGGGCACGGAGAAATTTAGCCCAGATTCTTTCATTTCAAGTTATTTCTGTGCCTCTTTTCCAAGGTAGCGTCCATGAAAAGCAGAGTTTACAAGCCTTATCAGAGTTCAAGTTAGTAACAAGCTTGCTAGCGTGTTGACACATACCATGTTCTGGCTGAGGGGTGTTTTAAAATGGATATTTGCACAAAAAGATGAAAGAGGATTTGAAGGGTTAGTGAAGTTAAGCTAGTGGACATAAACTGACGCGCTACTCCATGGCTAGCGACATTAGGCTAATTTAAACAGGCACAGGTCTTGTAGTTGGGAAAGTTGCAGTAGTAGCTTTGGGGTGAAGGTACTTATTGATGTGTTGAGGGTTAGTCAGTGAGGTAAACCACCTGCAAGTGATCAGTTAAAAAAGATAAATGCCTGCATAAGCAAAAAGAAAACAGCTAAGACTGCAAACTGCCAGGGATGAACCCATTCCCAACAAGGTTAGCAATTGATATGTTTCTGTCATCTGATTTGGTCAGTCAGAATCCATCAGCTATAATCTCCACGGTGAAATCTTAGATGTCCCATGAGCGATTCATTTCTGAATCATTACAGTATTAGTGTCTGGGACACCCTGAACCCAAACTGTGAGAAAACCTAAAGGTGTGCTACACATGAACACATAAAGAAGCTGTACGGAGGCCAGATGACAAGTGAAATGTATTTAGGACTGATATGTTGGTGCACATAGTAGACTTGGAAATGTGTTGATACCTCATCACATAAATCATAACAAGCAGATTGGCTTGTGAAATCCTGTTTAAAGCCAAGATGTCATCATTTTATCCTTGTTTTGATTATATTACCATATTTGGAGAGATGATCTAATACTAACAAGCTTAGTTGTTACAGTGCATCTTTAGACTGTATGGGTGAGGTGCACAGAAAAACAGATTCATAATACCAGATTATCTCATCAAAACTGAGCTTGAGCTGGAAGTGAAATTAACCACACAGCATAACTTGTTGATCGTAAGACAGTCGCATTAAAGTGCTCCAAAAGGGATCAGCTCCACAAAGTTGGTGAGACGTCATGTTGAGCCACTCGGAGCCTAACAGACAGCCGCCTTTGTCGCCACACCTCTCAGCTAAAACAACCACACCCTAATAATGAATAACTTTAAGCCTTCATACAGTTTAAACAGGTGAGTTATAATCCCTCCTACCCATTACTGGGTTGACTTGCTTTATTTTGCCAGCATCAGGTAGCCAAGGAGCTACATTTCCCACATGAGAGCTAATACAAAGCAATAATGCCAACTATTTGGAGAGGTGTTTCTTTCCTTCTTATGGTTGCATGTTTAATATTCACTGTCTTATTATCACTGATCTTGGAAAGTGGTTGCTGTCAGTCTGCTTTTTAGTGCTGAGCAGGTTGCATGCAGCCCGTTCTGAGTGTTTTTGCTTAAAACACAGCTGAACAAAGAGCAGAGGAAGAACCACAACAGTCATGTTGCCCGCAGAGGGGAAAAAAACAAAACAGTGAGATGAAAATCAGCGTAAAGGTATAAAGTAATTACTTAACATTATTTTCCCTTCTCCTGTCACCGTGATATTGACTGTAAAAGCGACAGCTAACTGAGAGACCAAGCCTTGGCAAAGGTCTGTCCTCCACTGAGTGTTTAATTGCTGCTCTTACAATAATGGTTGCCTCTCATTCATGCAAATAAAGCATAACTGAATTCAACCGACGCAGAAAGAGGAACAAGATAGAAATGCACACTGAGCTGAAGTGTTTTAGGCAATCGCGCTGAGTGGAAACAGGTAATAAGACGGATGTAGCGGTGACATTGTGGCTATATGAAAATCAAAGTAAGGGGATGTGTGGAGTCAAAGAGCTTGCACTTTGGTTGCTGAGAGGTGGAGAGGAGTTAAAGGGGGGAAGAGGAAGCTCTGTGCTATGCCAATAGGAAGAGTTTGTTCCTCAGTGAGATACAGGAGACAGTGTCAACACACACGCTGTGCTCAATATAGCTACTGTCACACGGCCAGGCGTACCTCTCTCTCCTTCCCAGCCTGACACTTGCACCTTTCCTGCCTCGCTCACGTTCTTCTATCTCTTCCTCACACGAACAGGTTGCATTCTTTTTCCCCCCTCCTCACTTTTCCTCAGTCCTCCCTCCGCCGTCCTGTCCATCAATGTCACTTCCCCGGCACTAAATTAACTGATCCCTCTTCCTTTGCTTCCCTCTCCTCTCCCTCTCTGTATATATTACAGGCTTGACACCTTGCCAGACATTGGTTTAATATAACACACATTCTCTGTGCCTTCCACCCGCTCTCACATTACCCTCTCTTTCCAACTCCCACCGCCCCGCTTTCATATGGGCACTGGCCGCTTGCTTTTTCCATACTTTACCCACCGCAAAAGGAGCTTTTTGTTCTTGAATAGCTCCCTCATTGCCATGGTAATCCAACAGAAAGAGAGTGTGGTTTTTCTGTCTCGGGCCTCATGGATGAAAATAGTAAGTCACGATGGGTTTCTTTCAGTGGCCCTGAATCTCAAAACTCAGTCAGTGCAAATCTGAGTCTGAAGTTTAGAAATGAGTTTGCAGTGTGTTTATATAAATGTCATATTTTAACTCAAGCAGTTTCCCACACAAGTGTCCTTCTTCTTCATCATCTTCTTCTTCTTCCAGGTGGACCTCTTGCTGCTGGGTTAACCCTCCTTTTGATCCCCTTCTTCCTCTATTTCACTTGTCCTCCACTCTCATCCTCCCCCTTCCTTCCTTCCCTCCCTTCTCGTCCTCCACTGCCTCACCACTCGCTGTGGTAATCCCATTACTCATGTGCGAATACCAGCTGGGGGAGAGAGGGAGGGAGAATGTGCACAGAGGATAACTGTGTAGGGGCCTCACATCCCAGCGAGACGGTTGGACACTGGGCGTTCTTTGAAACACTTGTTTAGAGAGGAGAAGGAAACATTGAGTGACACTGTAGATTGTTTCAGTTGAAATTAAACCTTTAAACTTAGACTTTTTTTTAAAGAACTAGGTTTGGCTTAAAGGTAGCCTAACCTCAGCATCTGCTCATTAGGTTTTTCTGTTTTTGCATCTTATATTTTCTCTCTACATCTCTGTTTACTTATCAAACGAAGATCAAATGCCTCCTTTTATAGGGTATAGAATAGGTGAAACAGATACAAAGATTAAAAGGGAGTGTCACAGGACTAATTTGCCTTGGTGGTTAAGAGTATCAATGACAAAGCCTGGTTGGCATGCAAAAGTGTCTGCAATGTTGCCGCTTATTCAAATGAAGACATTAGTGATCCAAAGCATTTCCAGGGGTATCAAATTGTTGTTTCGCATTTGTGTTTTTTTAAACAATGATCCTATCGCGGGTAAAGACGGTGAAAAACAGGGACAGAGGCAGTGATATCTGGCTGTCTCTCCCTGACTGTTGGACTGGTAAGCTCGAAAATAAACAACTTCTTTGATGACAAAGAATCCATTGACTCCCTTATTCCGTCTCTCTCTCCCACTCCTTATTCTCCACAGCTTTGCTCTCTTTTCCTCTCTCTCTCTTTCTCTGGCCTTCTTTTGCTCGTGCTGTTTTGAAGGGATGAAGTTGGTGGTGGGTGAGCGTGGTGTGTTTGCAAGTGAAGGGGCAGGAGGAAAGGAGAGGGAGGGGCATTAACCGCCACCCTGCTGCACTTGTTGTCCCCTCAGCTGCCGGCTTTTTCTTTCATCCGGTCTGCTCTCACCCACCCGTGCCTTTCAGACTAGCAACCCATCTTCCGTTTGCTTTTCACTGTCGCTCAAGTTAAACCTTTTTCACTTCAGTCAAGGTTGCTCCTTACTTGATGAGTTGAAGCAGATTTTTTTTTTTTTTAATAAGAGTGGGTGGGGGGGGGGGGGAGCTTTGCAGGTGTTCGAAGTTGATCATGTAAAATAATTTCTTGGAAATCAAGTCAAAGATAATTGTAGCATGGGTGTATGAAAAGAGAAAGTCAAAGAAGGAAAAGAGGAAGGAAGAAAATAAATGTGTGCACTTGAACGTCTGAGTGTGTGTGTGTGTGTGTGTGTGTGTATGTGTGTTGTTGCCTTTGTTCAAGTCAGTAGTGGTATGAATCATCATCAAGCAGCCTATGTACATACTGCATTACACCTCTGTTGGTTATTCAACGCCCCGTCCAGGAATTATAATCCTGCCTGGCTTCCACTGGTCGCTGAAATCAGGTTTTGCATGTACATACATTTTGTGTGTGTGTGTGTGTGTGTGTGTGTGTGTGTGTGTGTGTGTGTGTGTGTGTGTGTGTGTCTGTGTGTGCGTGTGTTTGTGTGTCTGCTGCACTGCCTGTGGTGGCACTGGTTAGTGGGCTACCACACCCATTGTCCACGGTAATTACACTGACTCAAGCCATCTGTGTTTTAGAGGCACAGACCAGATGAAACCAGTGTGTGTGTCTGTGCGTGTGTGTTACTGCTGACTGGATGCCATGCTACTGTATGAAGCTACCAAACTGACGTCCAGTGAAAAAAGTGTGCTGTCACAACTGATGCACCATCCGTCTTCTGCATCAGTTGTGACTGTTTGACACAGATCTCAGGCGGGTCAACTGTCCTTACTTGGGAATTTGGGAAACTGGGAAGGAGATGCATCGCTTTGGTCTGATGGGGGGTGCGGTGGGTTGGGTGTATAAGGGTGTGAATCTGGGGATGTTCACACCCACTCAACTTATGCATCCACATACACACAAATACTCCAGTGACAAAATCTCGGTTCTCCCTTTCATTCCCTCCGTCTTTCTCTCTGCGGAGCGTCTGTCTGTCATTCCGATTAGGAACGGGCAGAGTCACATAAAGCTGTGAGAGGATGAAAAAAAAGGGCGGGATGGGAGATAGAGGGAGTTACGGATGATGCGGAACCAATAAGACAAGGCTCTTCTGTGATACACTCTGTTTGTCAAATTCACTCGCCATATTATAGCTGCGTCTAATCCAGTGGTTCCCAAACTTTTTGCCGGCATGCCCCACTTCAGAAGCCAAAACGTTTCACACCCTGAATTTGTTTTGAATTGTATATTTCTGAAAGTTGGATTTCAGTTAAAAAAAAAAAAAAGCATCAGTAAAGCTTGCTTTTCTTTTTTGTGCAAAAATCAGATTCATTCAACTTAGTTTAATACACATACATGTATATTTTGGCCCTAGTTATCAACAGCTGCACACATGGGAAATCACCTTCCTCTAAACTGTAAAGCAAAAGCTTCTGAACACCTTAATGTTGCCTCTGATAAGCGTCCTGCAACTATGACATTATTTTGGTGTCTTATGAATTTATGTGGGTGTTTTATGCATGTTTTACTTTAACTTACAGACAGAATAGATAGTTTCCAATCTAAATTTAGAACTGATGGAACATTTTTAGACATTACAAGTTGGTGGAAGTTACAGAAGATTTATATTTTTAAGATGTTGCATTTACATTCAAAGGTTAAAAAGGAAATGAGGACAGGAAGCCTGACTAGTGGCCTAACTGATGAGACAAAAGGACACCTGGCTGCTTTCAACCCAGGTCTCTCAAATCTTTACTTTCTTAAGCATACGCCGCAATATTCAAACATCTTTACTTTGAGCTACTTCTGTGCAAAAATATATAAATATAATATATGCACACTAATTGGAGCAGATATTCTCAAGTTATTTAGGATGTTGGTTCTGAAATATTCAAAAGTTCCATTAATTAGCAAGCTCTCACATCACAATTAGGCTTTTAATTATAACTGTTTTAAGGACGAATGAACTGTAAAAGTCCACCATCTGTTTAAAAGTAATTAAAAGAAGAAGAAGTAAAACAACAACAACAACAAAAAGACAGTAGAAGCATAAAGTAGAGGACAAATACACTGCCAGCTAATTGTGCCTAATTGCAATATATAACAAGCTCTTTATACTGAAAATACAAGTTTCTTTACTTAGTTTTCACAAGTCTATCAACCTTGTAGCTATAGCAGTGACCTGTGGAGAAAAGGTGAGAGCTGGTGTGAGGGAAGGGAAAAGAGACGGAGGCACGGAGAGGTGGCTGAGGATGGAGAAGGACGAGGAGGAGGAGGAGGAAGAGAAGAGGTGTGAGCGTGCGGGAGGGCAGATGGGCACATGTATGGATGGGTGGTAAAAGACAACAGAACAATGCAAAGAGGCAATCGGGGGAGAGAAATGAGGAGAGGTGGATGAAGAGCCAGCGTGAGGGAGGAGGAGGTTGAGGAGGAGGAAGCGGGTAGGAGAGAGAGAGAGGGTGCTGAGTGAAGCGCCGTGTTTATCAGTGCTCAGAATGTACTGTGCTGTCGGTAAATGTCATCTCCTGCGCTTGAGTTACAATAGTCACAGACAGAGGCACACGTGGATAAACGTACGCAGGAAAATCAAACAGCAGAAGCCATTTGTCCACGCGACGTTAAATCGCTCTCACTCGACTGTCAGGTTTTCTTGTCTCCCGTCAGATCTTCAGCTTTTTCCCTTGTCTCCCTCTGTGTGAAGAGCCTCGGAGAGACGCTGAAGCGCTCTTCACCTAAACCAAACATGCAGACATCTGAAAATGCAGAACAAATGATAGATATGTGCTGGAGGCAAGTCAAAATAGATGGCAGCAACAAACAGAGGAAAAGGGCAATGGTACAACACTTGTTCCCAGCTGATTGCACTATTGTCAGCTGTACTGTGAGAAAAAGTCACACAGGTCTGTCCTGTGGTCTTCCTGCTTCTGAAGAAGACAGGGCAGGATGGGAAGAAGGTTCAGTGCCCAGTTTAATGGCTTTCTTTTAGTCCCGTTCCTTATCAGGCACAGCAGGCTTGGTTTCCTGAGCCTGTCAGAGAATGGCCAGCAAAGGGAGGAGAAATCCTGTTTGTAAATCACACCACAGGGACTTTGTTACCATCAGGGGACTTTGTTTACTTTGTTTTACTACCACTGTCTTATCCTGTTGACAAGGCAGTGCAGTGCTGTGTATCGCTGATGTAACAGTGCGGTCAAAAGAAGAAGAAAAAAAGAAAAAAAGCACAAAAACATGCTCTTTAAACCTCCATCCTGTACACCAGGTGCTAGTGTGCAAAAAGGCAAAAAAAACAAAAAGAAAAACGGAGATGCACTTCACCTCCCATGTGTGACGCCTCACCCATTACCGGTACAACATGACAGCTTCATATCAGCAGAGGAGGAAGCAGCATGCGAGTTAACAGGGGCATGACACCTGTCCGCTCAGTTAAACAGGTCACTCTGTACATCCAATCAAGACTTTACAAATGGCCGGATGTCTCTGTGCTGTCAGGTGTCTGATGTGCACACACAAGGCACTCCTTTGGTCACTGTGTGTGTGTCTGTTTGATGGTGGGTTAAACTGTTTATTGGCTGCAGTTAAAATAAAGAGAGAGTAGCACGAGTGGATTCAAGTTCATTTCTCAAAGTAACCACAAGTTTTGTTTTTGCAGAAAATTGAAAAAAAAAATGTTAAAAGAGGGTTTTTTTCAGTCTGTGCCAAAACTGAAAACAGCAGTGATTTCGAGACGATCAAGATGTATGTTTAATTATGGTCTCACTGTCCTGTTATTAAGAAACAAGTCAAAGAAACAGCACACATTCATACTAAACATACCTAATAAAGCTACAACGCAAATGGGGATTGGCATATTTTACAAATGTGGTACATGCTAACCAAAAGAAACAAGGTGGCATTACTAATGAGAAATATCAAGAAACCAATGCGATGGAAAACTGTTGGAAAACAGACAGCGTGTGGGTGAAAGCGGGGATAAGTGAAAAGTCTGGCAAACTTTTTACTAGAGAGAGGCATGTTTTATGTTTTTTATGTATATACTTCAAGAAGGCAACAGTGGTGTGGTGGTTAGAGCCACCTGGTTCTAGCCTTCTAGTTGGAGTTCGCATTGGTTCTCTACTCTAATGCAACGCTGGTTTCCTTCCACAGTGAAGAAGCAACTTGTGTGTGTCTACCTGTGCTACCTGTCCAGTGTGTACCCTGTGGCAGCTGGGATAGGCTCCAAACCCCACCCACCCTGGGAGATGGTTGGCTATATACTAAAATTTTGTGGAACACAGAGCAACACCTTCACGAAGGTCCCATCTTTTGTATGCCTTTTTAATTACCTGTGTATAATACTTGTTTCAATTATGCAAACTTTTCCCCTCAATTAAATGTTCTTGTAGATATAATCTACTATATTAATCCCTCACAAAAAATTTTATCACGCCATCAGTAAATAAACTTAGTTATCTTAAATTTTAAAAAAAGTAAAATTACACACAAGAATGAACTGAATTGAAAAGAAAATACAAATACAGATAAACTAAATATACTACAATAAGGAGCTTAATAGGTAGAAATGTAAACACAAGAAGTACGGGTATTGTGGTATGAGGTGGTGAAAAATAGAGACTGAACCTAGAGTTCTAGGCTGTATTCTCCATGGAAGTAATAATAAGCAGATGAGATTCGAGTGTGTCTGTACAAAACTTGTTACTGTTTGTTGTTATTGTTGTTATTGTTATTTTTCTGAATATGTTAGCCACCGCTGGTCTAAAATGTGTTTCACTTCGTAAAACATGCGAAAAAAAGATGAGTATATCCCCCTGATGTCAGTATTAATCACTAACTGACGTTTTCTTGTTGTTTTTCTACTTTAATAAGTGTAACTATCCTCATAGGAAGAGGCCTAATTGATACCTGACTGACGTAAATGAACGCTGCGAGTCGAGCCGCTCTCGCGCCTCTCTCTATCCGCACGATTCGCCGTGAAGTCACCACGGCAGCGGCGCGCTGTAACGGTCTCCCAGGCAACGCCGCGTGCTGCAGTGACGCCAGCCCGGGTCCCGGCTCGTGGTGAGTGGGGGCGTGACTCGCCACGTTAGCCCCCCCCCTCCCTCCTCGTCTCCCGTCAGTGTGGGCGGGCCCCGCTAAAGAAGAGAGCGAGCGAAACACGACACTCCGAGGACGGAGAGAGGCACGGGGGGAGGAGAGAGTGAGCGCCGAGTGGTGCGAGAGTGAGTGGAAGACTGAAAAAGTCCGTGAAGAAAGAGAGGTTCCTTTTTAACGTTAATTTCTGTCAGAGAAGTAAGGCGGGTTCGCGGCGGAGAGATGTCAAACAGCGACGAAGATGCGGTTGAGACGGAGTAAACAGCTACCGGACAGTTAGCGAAACAAGTTGTTGGAAGAGAAGAGAGCGACGCTTTTCGCCTGGCTCGAGTCGGGACGGTTGACCGTCTTTCTTGAGCAACTTGAGCAGATTTGAGGCTGCGAGTTACGGGACGAGAGGACCGACGAGGTGCGGGCATAAACCGAGTCCTACTTGTGAGATAGCTGGTTTAGGACCGCACCGAGAGAAAGAGGTTGGGGGGGCTAGAGAGTGCCTGGTGGCGGCTAAACGAATAGAGAGAGCCGCTGGAGCTGAAGCCGTAAAAGTTTGCCTCGTATCTTCTGCGAGTTCTTCACGAGATTGCAAAGCAGAGCCGGAGGAAGAGGCCGAGAGACTGACTTTTCTTTCCACAAGCAGCTTTGTGGAATTTTCCCAGTTTAGCAAACTTTAGCTGTCCTGCCGAAGAGCTAAAGCGGAAAGAATGAAAACACCTGGAGATACTGGTAAGCTTTCGCCTCTCCCACTATTACTGTTATTTTATTATTTCTTTTTTTTACTTCCAGAGGCTGTAATCTGCAAAGCTTCACAGTAACTACCGGCACATAGCTGATTTACTAACAAGGCAAGACAGTTAACCACCCGCTTCCAGCCTGAAAGCCACAAATGAAAACCTGTTGATTTGACTCGTTTCTCACGAGCGGCGCAGCAGCCAGTGGTTTCGCTTGATAAGTAATAGCAATCTGGTCCAGGTTAGTACTGTACTCCAGTTTTAAGAGGAAGTGGTTAAACTACTGTACAGTGGTGAAAGCGACATCCTCCGTGTCACCCAGACAACTTGATTTCTCCATCCAGAAACTTTCAGAGAGCTCAGTAAAAATCCTAGAAGCACAATGTCTACGAGATGATGAGGGAGCAGTGTTCAGGTGATTGGATGAAGGCAGGTATGCTCGTAGCAACGTGATATTAACTCACTCTAAGGAGCATTGTCAGGTCTGTCACGGTGTTTGAAGTGAGGAGTGTGTGTGTGTGTGTGTGTGTGTGTGTGGGTGTGTGTGTGTGTGTGTGTGTGTGTGTGTGGGGGGGGGGGATTCCCAGCAGTCAGCTGAGGTCTGTATGGGTGTCTGTTTGTCTAATTCCTGAAATGCTTGCATAAGTTTGTTCTTGTTGCTCCCTTTCTCTATTGAAGCCAGTGCATTTTTTTCCTTTGCACAAAAGAGGAAGTGGAAGTACACTCATGTGTGCCATCTATGCATTTTATTTTTTGAGGGCTGGTCATAACGTGTGTGCCTAACACTATTCTTTCTTCAAGTCACAAAGCTACAATTTGTTTCAGCAAAAGTGAAGATATTTGAGGTTCTGTATATCTCAGTCAATTATACTGCAGTGTTTAGCCTTTTGCATGATTTTTATCTTAGTATTGCGATGCTTAAAACAATATGCCCGCACCAAATAGACTGAAAAGACAGCAATAACAACGAACTAGAGTCTGAGTAGTCTCATAACTTACAAATAGTAAGCAAATAATCTGATGCCTTGTCCAAGCTTTAGAAACAAACACTTGTTATTAAATAATTTTAATAACACGCGTGTATCTGCATCTTTAATAAGTGTGCTTTGCTGCCAGAACAATGTGGTGACTTTCTAAGCATTTGGCGTGGGGGCATGTCAAGCAGTGCAGGACACTTCCCACTCGGGACCCCTCCCCCCACCCTGTCCCCTTCACCCACCCTCAGCCCCTTTACCCTCCACATTCCTACACACACACACGTTCACTCAAAAACACACACTCCCTGCAGCAGCCCGAGTAGGCTGCCGTGACATCACACCACATCCCACCACAAGTAGCCCTTTTATGACGAGGAAATGCATGCTTGTGTGGCAGCAGATAGCCTGAGCCCATGTGGGAAGGCAGTAAAAATTGATTGGGTTTAGGTAATAGGTTTGATGTATGCAGCTTGTGTGTGTTTGTGTTTGCTATCTGTTCAGTAAAAGGTTAACTGTGGCTCTTTTGCATGACATCGTAAGTGTACACAAACATCCCACCAGTGTTATTTTGCATTTGAATGCAACGATGGTGAGGCAGTCTGTAAATGACCACTCGTATTTTTTACATTTTGTTGAAATTTTGACCAAATATCAGTGTTTTTTTCTTGCTTTAGGAGCGTGGCTGTGCACGTAAAGATAATTGTTGTGCATGTAGTTAGGGAAACTGTCTGTGTTATCTTACATAACAGAAGTCTGTGCATTTTCCTCTTACTTTTTCAACCTATATGATAAACAACAGATGTCTTGAAGCTTGAGGAAATAAAAAAGGAATTGTTACTTAAAAAAGAATAGTGTTCCTGAAGTGAAAAATCAAAAGACTACGATTGTTTTTTCATAATAATCTGAACATTAAGGTTTAGCATTGCTTAAAATTTTAAAAAGTTGTCTGTTCCTCACAAGATTCATCACAGATTTCACAAATTTGATTCATCCTGCTGATTAATCATTTCAGCCGTAGTTCATAAGTATATGCACGTCATCTCAAAGCCATTATGTAACAGCAAATCTGATCCTATAACAGCACCTTTAAATAGTTGAATTATTGAACTGGCTAATCTGTGCCGCTCTCTTGATCTGTCTGATCTCCTGTTGTTGCTGTCGTTCGCGATCGGCGCTTTAACCCTTAACTCTTTTGTTGGATGTGGAAGGAGCCGACAGCAGTCCATGGGTAATGTGTGGGATGAAAAATGTAATCATTCATTCCTGGGACTGTTTGATGTGGGATTTATGTCCCATATGATAAGCTGCTGCCTCTATAGAGCTTATGTCCTTTTCTCTCCAGCACTTCCTTTACGCTTTTGTTTTCTACGCCCACTTTATTAAGCTGAATACATGATAGGATTACTGTTTTGGAAAGTATCCCCATTTAATCAGAATCACTGCTGTTTACCTGGTCTTTGTTAGTGCTTGATGTAGTCTGGGGGGATTGGCTGCAAGCATTCCAAGTATTCTTCAGGTTGCATTAGTCAGCAGTGAGGTGGTATGTACACACATCATTAATCTATCTTTGTGTGTCCCTTGGAGGGTGTGCTAATGATTGATTAAGCTTGGGTGATAAGAGCTTACAGAAACACAATAATAACTCCCTAATATGTTATCTGCACGCTCACCACACAATCTGAGCTCTAGCTTTTGTATCTCACCTGTTTTCCTCTACTTTTGGGCCCCTGTCATTCGCTTCCCTCTCTGATGTGATAAGGACTGGTTTGTGTCTTTGTGTGACGCGATTGCATAGTGGGACCCTTGGCTCTGGAGTGGCCATTGTGCGTGTGTGTATGTGTGAGTGGAGTGTGGGACAATGGTGGGAGTGGGGCAGGGCCTGAGAGTGATTGTGTGTGGACTTGTGGGGCCGGGGACCTCTCTTTATGATAATAATGGTGGGGAGCAGCTCATAGTTTGGAGGTGCTTTTGACACACGAAGAGACCGCACTTCAGCATGCCTGTGAAATGTGTGTGTGTGAGAGAGAAAAGTGAAGTAAATTTGGACATTTTGACCTGTTCGTCACCAGTTCATTTAAATGTGACTGTTTTATTCTTCTCCTATATTCCCTGGAGTTTGTTATGGCAGGGCTGGAGACAAAAGGGCTGTTTGTGACCAGTCACTTGAGAGTGGATATTTCGCCATTCCTCCCTGTGTGGGTTCACATGTGTGATTGCTAGCATATGCTTTTCAATCTCAACAACCGCTGTGATGATAAGCACAGCGATTAGCCTTATCTGTGAAAACTCCCTTGCAATGCTGACCACAGCAAAACCACTGCCTCCTACTATCCAGTACAGTTTTACAGCCTCCTTTATGGGACAGTGCCCTACTGTGATCAGGCTCAGGAAGCATACTTTCAGAAGGTGTCGTATCATTGTAATTGTTCATGTGAAAAGGCTTGTAAATCTGCAGAGAATTTACTTTGATTGTGTGAACATACAGCTTCTTAGAAATAGTTTAGAAACTATTAAGCCAAGGTTAGTAAAACAATAGTAGACGGAAATTGTATGCAGCCCTTAACGTATTTGTGCAGCTCAAGAAATAAACAAAAATACATTAAAAAAAATAAGCCTTTAGAATAAATGAATAAATAACATGACCTATATTTTCAGGTCCACACCTTTTCAGGTCCACATGCTCCTTTAGTTCCAAGCAAACACTGAGGTGCCATTGAGAGTTAAATATTCCTTCAAGTGTGGCTCAAATGTCAGGATGAAGATGCAGAAAAGTTTGCGAAACCTCAGCCAACAAAACGTGTAAATGGCCCCATCCATAACATGAGGTTAGTCATTAAATATGCTGCCTTGTGGCTGGCTTTACTCTGTATGAAAGTGTTCATCCCAAGCTTAATGTATTGCTCATATCTCTGATTTTACAAGAAGTAATAGGTTGATTTTCTAAGCAAGATGTTTCTAATGCATTTGCAGCTTCTTCTGTGTCACACTCTTTTTCATTGTAAAAGTTTTAATATCATGCTTTGTAGTTGACAAATGACTTCTGTTGTGTGTGTGTGCTGCGTGCAAGGTGGTTGGGGGGCGTCTTCAAATGTCTGTATTTAGCCAGGAATTTCACCAAAGGGAACAATGTGCTCAGCCAGTCGACACTAATGGACCTCCCCATCATTAGTCCTGTGCCGCCCTTGACCAGGGAGACCAGTGAGAGACAGCAGCCAACAAGGCTGCATTACCCTTGATAGTTCGAACGCCTCTGACCGCTGTCCAGCACCGCTCTCAGCGCATTCACCCCCGTGCCCACCCACCCCCGCCTCAGAGACCCACACATTAACCTCACATCTGAGGTCTAGTCCTGTACTGTGCGGAGGAGGACAGAGTGAATCCACAAAGGCACTATATACCCTGGGCACCATTTCTTTCAGCTCTTATGTTTGGGTATGCGGTTAAATGTATTTTTAACTGCTTGCATAAAGTGCGCTTAATTTAATCAAGCATAAAACACATTTTTTGTTTATCAAACAGTCAGAGATGACAAGAAGATGCATAGATATCTTTTAAGTTGGGTAACACAGTGTTTTTGCCTTGAGGTTATGTGTACCAATCACTTATGTGCTTTGTCAGCGCCCCACCCAAAAGACCCATTTTGAACCAGGAGAAAACCGAAAACAGTTTATTTTATCGTACAGATTTGTACAGATTACACTTTCTGTGCAATATTTTACCCGTGTGAATTTTTTACACCCTCCTTAAGTGCACCTTTATAAATATGGTAATCCAGTATTCTAATATTTCATATCTTTTGTAAGTGTTACTATTTTGTTTTAGTGGCACAATAAAAAGAAAATGTCTTGCATCTTGGTTTCAGACTTAAAGAACTTTAAGTTTACATAGAAAGCCCCTGCGTTTGTCTGCAGTAGCAATCTGAGCCTAGTTTTACTAAGAGATCACTGGCTGGGGTGTCAGCATGACCCTGGTATTGGCTTTATTGGTTATTGGTCAGAGGTGGTAATGGGGTGGGTCTGCGTGTCTGAATGGGATGAACTGTTGACAGATAAGAGTAACACTTTTGAAGAACATATGTGTAACATACACAAACACTCGTATTCGCTGCTGCTTTTTATGGGAATTCTTGGACCTCCCACATTCCTGCTTAGAAGGTTAATAGTTGCCGGCTGTGTTGCATTACACACGAGGGGAAAACACAACACTTACTATCTCTTCAAGCTTCTCCTGAACACAGTGATGATGATGTAGAGATATTTTCAGTGCCTCATAAGGATACTATGTGTCTGTTATTCTATGAGAGTAGAAGTTGTACTCTATTTTAAAGCTAGCTGCAGATCCACACACACATACACACAGATAAGGGTCCCTTTTCAAATGGGTATCAAAATTCATGTTGAGAATGCAGAGGGGTGTGTTGGTGTGCATGGGTTGACCTGCACTGTTCAGCAGCTGCCTGCGTTTGTGCATGCATGTGCATTGTAATGTAATACGGGGAGTTTACGGAGCTGTGGAGGTGACTCGGTGCGAGGCACAGAATGGCATGTTGTTGTAAAAGAATATGAAGTGTGTGTATATGAAGGTTTCTGGGTGGCCAGCTCTGTAAAGGTATTACTTGTTGAACAAAGCTTGTACAGCGGCACTTGTGGGTGTATGTAACGGCTTTTTGGTGACGGCAGCGCCACTGAAACCGAGCCGAGTCTGATGCCATAAACACACACACACACACACACACATGCCGGTGTGAAGACCAGGTAACTCTATTCCTCTGATCCTTCCAGATGAGAGGTTTTATTTTGGATCCTCACGACACAATGACCTGTCCTTTAAGTTAGAGCCTGTATTGTCACCTCTCCACTGGTTGGAGTATAATCAGGGTGTAAGGTGTCAACACTGTGACAGCACTTAGTCAGTTAGCTACCTCTTCCTTCATCCATTACCTCCTCTAACCACACCACAACTGCCTGGCCTACTGCACACATACATTAACACAGAGTAGTTTGTTGCAATCCTCTGTTGACAGAGCTGCACCCATTGGTTGCTGTTTTTGTTGGGCTCGGCCTCAGGGGTGTTGTAATCTATACTGGTAATCTAGATTAACCCCAATAACAGTGGTCCTGCTGGGGGCATCTTGACATAAAGGGGTCAGCGCACAATGTGGCTGCTAATTTTCATACCAAGAGGGTTCATAACAACAGGACAGCTTTAAAACAATCAGAACTATGTGGAAAACGTGCAGTCTGTTGGTCTTGCATGTAAGGTGAATGTGTTTATTCAAACAGTTATGCATGTGTTCAGCAACTGTTAGCTGTATGGTAAAGTATGCATAATAATAATAATGTTTTTTAACCTCAGTTTTTCATCATGTAGAATAATGGCAATTTGTATGTCTAGACTGCATCTGACATATGTGCCAGAACTCGCTCTTTCTAGTGTTTCAGTCACAGAAGCATAAAAACTTAAATTGATATATCTGGCTATAGTTGCACTTCAGAGGTGTGTGTGTTTGTGTGCCATTTTCAGAGATGCATTGAAGCTCATTTTCTAAATCTAAGTACTACTGCAGAACTGTGCTTGTTCATATAGCTGTCGTCCCGCCTTATTATACACCTTGCCTGCTTTCAACTTCCCATCATGCAGAGAGAGAGGGAGAGTTAGTACCAGCGACATTGTGACATCTTAGAAGTAACAGTAGAAGTAACAGGTAGCTGTTACTTCTAAGATGGTGTTGTACATTAATAAAATAACCAACTAGTATTTTTGGTGCTGACTAGTCTAGCCCTCTGTCCGCGCATCCTTTGGGATTGGACACTAACCAGTTTTTTAACCTGCTGATACATAGTGCAGTCTCCCACTTATGTAACTGCACATATGTCATGTCATTATAGCTGTAAAATGAGTTCGACAAAACCTTTAACCTGCCCCTAGTTCTTGTCAATGCCCTGATCTTAAAGCCCTAAGTCATCATCAGTGATGACCACAACTCCGAGCCCTATCCCCAACCTTTAGAGAAGAGTATAAATAAAGAAGAGAACAAAGGACATTTTTTTAAAGGATTTAGTATAAATAATTTTTGATGCATTCCATTTAGACTGATTATTCCTTTTGTTCCCTGATTCTAAATACTTTTTTATCATCTTTCTGAAGCCAAAAAATCAAATATTCTAACAGCAGAGGGTTGGAATCATCAACCTGTCATATCCGACTGTCCCTGCGTGAGAATAGTGCCAAGTAACTGTCTGGTGTATTCACAGTGAGGAAGTGGGCACCATGGTTCCTGCCTCCTGCGCGCTCTAACCAGGCAGCAACTTTGCCCAAACCAGAGTATTTCCAGTAGTGAGAAAGTACCTCGTACTGTGCACGACATTTGAGAAAGAGCAGTTTTCCACAATGTCTTGACATGATTCTAATGTGTGAAAAAGCTTGTGTGTAAGTGTGGCACAGACTGGACTGTACCACTGTCCTCTGATTCAGGGAGGTGCTGAATGGAGCTCCTAACCCCTCTCTAACCCCTTAAGTCCAGTGCAGTCAGCAGACACTCCCTGCAGAAAGGCAGCAGTGTTTGAATAGTTCCCCTAGCTATTTTTATCTGGGAATCTGCCTCTGTGCTGGACCCAGGGAGCAGGGGTAGAGGGCAAATATCTGATCTAATTCTGGATGATGGGAAGTCACCAAAAGGACTTCTGTGCCACTTGCAGTGCTGATGCTGTGTGTGTGTGTGTGTGTGTGTGTGTGTGTGTGTGTGTGTGTGTGTGTGTGTGTGTGTGTGTGTGTGTGTGTGTGTGTGTGTGTGTGTGTGTGTGTGTGTGTGTGTGCGTGCGTGTGTGCCCGTGCCTGTTTGGTTGGCTGTCAGCCGGGTTTTGAAATGCTGTCTGGCGCCAAGTTAAACTTTCTCTCTTGTCACCCTCCTCCTCCTCCTCCCCCTCCTCTACCAACCAACCTTTCCCTTCCCCCTTACTCCCTCTCTTTTCCTCGCCTCTTCTTCCTTCCCTTCACCCCATGTAAGGAATGCAAGATCACATTTAGAGTTTTCTTTTCAACCAGTCTTTCCTCTTTCTCCTGTCTGTCTGTTCGCTCTGCTGGCTCTCTCTGTCTGTCTTCCTCCATGTTCAGACCTGTTCTGCTTTGTACGTCAGAGCTTATTTTGCACTTTGAGCCAACTCATCATAGAGTAAGCATGTGAGCGGGAAAGTTATGTGTATTTTGACGGCAAGAGTTTAGCCGTAGGTAAACAGTGTGCATTTGAATGGAATAAAAACTGCTCTTAATAGAAAGATTTCCTCTGTGTGAGCATTGTAAATTATATTTCAGATTTAAAATCTGCTCTTTTAACACTGTGAGCACAGGCAAATAGTTCACATTAGAAGCTGGGCTTTTTGCAGGTGTGTACATGCAAACACCTCATAATTGCTAGGCAAATGTATCCGGTAATAGTAGCAAGATCTTTTTGTGGCGCGAGGCTGTTGTTCTTTTATCAGCAGTTTCTGTTTAATCTGATGTTGTCTTTTAGACAACTTTCTCTTATACACAAGATCTAGAAACACAGTGATTTACTGTATCAGACAAAAATTTGACCCATAAATGTTAATATACCCTAAATCAAAGGCCTGCTGCTGAATCCCGCTCTTTAGCCTGACTTCTGACTTTTCAGCCAGATGGGATCACTCTGTAAAGTGTGTGTATGTCCAGGAGAGAGAGAGAGAGAGAGAGAGAGAGAGAGAGTGTGTTTTCATTTCGAACAGACACACATGCACATGTCCCTGTAGGGGAGTGAAACCTTTTTAGGCATCGATTGACCCTCCCATCCCACCATCCTCTCTTCCCTCTCACTTTCATTTCTGTGTCACCAATCCATGGGCTAATACCCCAGTGGCAGCTCCACTTCCATTAGCTTTCTCCTCCTCTCTCCTGCTTCATGTCACCCTACACTGTCTCTTTTTCTTTCACTGGACACCACTGATTTACCAGATAAGTAGATACAGCTCAGCTGTCTGCCGACATGGCTCGTGTAATATATAAAAACTGTCTGTCATGGTCAAAATGTATCTGCAATAGGTTGTGACTGATGTTCACCTTCGTGAATCAGCCTGAAAATTAAAAGAAAGAGCTCAAAGTCAAGTCCAAGTTGATCATATGTTGTACACATAAACACATGCACAGTACTGAATTTCTCCCAAGATGTGTGAGCAGAATAAAATGTGTTGGATTTCGCTCTCGGCTGGAGAGAAATCTGACTTTTTCTGCCCACCCTCTTAAATGTTCATGAGACTTCCTCGCTGCAGGACGTTGGCTTTTTCTGGGCTCTCCAGGTGTGTGTTTTGTGTGTCTGCTCCTCCGCCTGTGTATCTGTGTAGGCCAGCCTAAAAGAAACTGAATAATGCATTGGATCATTGGAAAGGTATTTATAGGAAAGCAGAGTGATAAAACTTTAATGATGGAGATGGCCATCAGTGTTGCACATCATATAGCACACACACACACACACACACACACACACAGATGCAAACTGCTGGAAACAGACACACATTTCCCAGGGGGTTTGTCCATAAGTGTGTGCTAGCCAGTCTTATATGGTCTACCACTCTCCACTCTTTAACCGACCCAAACATACACTCGAACTTTTTAGATAGTTGCGCTGTTGGTCAGTTGACATTTGAGTGAATTATTAATGCTGGAGAAGCGTCACAGTTACTCAAGAACAGTGATGTGTGTTGTCTAGTATGACCAGAAATTTGTAGAACTATGTATATATATTTTTTTCACACTCATGGGTTTCACACTATATTATTTTTGCTTTAGTGAGTCTTTATAAATGTTTACAGATTGATTGATTGATTTCTGATTCCTATGTCAAGAGTATATAGAATATGCTCTATATAGAGAAAGATTTTTAATATTTTAATCCATCCATCCATATTCTTAACTGTTTACCTAATTCAGGATCACAGGAGAGGGCTTGAACTTATCCTAGCTGTCATTGGGTAAGAGTCAATGCACGCCCTGAACAGGTCACTAGTCTGTCACAAGGCTAAAGGTATACCCCCTGCAGTGGTCGCTTTGCTCACTGCCACGCCGTCATCACACAGATGCAGTCATTTATACCTGCTGTTAAGGTGCAAGAAAAAGCTTCTGAAATTAAAAGAGAAAAGAAAAAGGGGGAGCTTCCTGCAGAGAGCGCCCTTCACAGAAGCGGTCTCATTTTTAAAACTTGTGAACAGCAGACACAGCTACTTTCTCAGTTACAAGTTCTTTTAGAGCTGTTCTGGTTGCTTTTCTTCATCTGCAGTTTGTAGAGTCCCTTGTTCGTATCATATTGTTATACTACCTGGGTAGTTAGGATTACGTGTGCCTTGATGGTCATCCTGTTGAAGAGAATTAGCTGAGGAATGTTAAATGTTTTAAATTATACTCCTTTGATACTCTTCACTGCTCTGCTGGTGGACAGTACATTTAACTGCCTTGGCAAAACCACAACAAGCATTTTGTATGTTCATGAGTATAGAGTTAAAATAATGATTGCCTAATACAATTTTTATCTTTAATTTGCAAATATCCGGGAGGATTGAAACATTTAAATATGATTCCCTTGGTATATACTGCAAAATAGTTAGAATTTCATTCATACAAATCTTAATTTAGTAATAATCTATTATTTAACACTACCAAAGTTGGAGTTCAGTTGAGGAAATGGTTCTGAAACTTAAATTTGTGGTTAACTGTTAAGCAGCAGGCTCAGCTCTCACTGTCTGTATCCTGCGTGTGCTGCAGCACCTCCATACAGTAGTCCTGCCCTAGGTCACAATAGTTTTATGCACGTCCATTTTTAGCATCAGATGTGGCCCAGGGAAATTACGTAACAGGCATGCAGTTGCATGCGGGTGGGCGTACACACATACTATACTAATACTGTACATATACGCAGTGATTGTTGGTTTAGCAGATTAAAGGTTTTGAGAACAGTGAGCTAGATCCCCTGACCAGTCACAGGATGAGAGGGAAAATGAAAGTAGTGAAGACTGGATCAAAAGCAGCAGAGGGATTTTTTAAGCTTCAAAGAATGCAGTAAAAGGCAGTGAGCTAAACAGGGGCTACCACAGGTTTGATGGTAGATAATAATGTGGGCTAAAGGTGGTTCATCTTCAGTAAGAGATTATTAAGAGAAAGATGTGGGAATTCAAGCAAGCTACATGTGTGACTAATTAAAAGCTAATCTACCTTCAAGTGTTGGGACCTTAGTTATTGGCCATATCACATCAATAACATTAATAACTTGAGCAATGGCAACATAAATCTTGAGCAGCAAATCAATGTTGTGGATGTAGTCAAGCAGATTTTATTTGCATATTCTCAGTAACATTTCATGTCTGGTTTGCAGCTGCTAGCATGTGCATTTGTGGTAAATAGTAATGCTTTGTATACATGTTGCCTTGGAAACAAGACCTAAGTGCAGCATCAACAGCTTGCTGAGAGATGCCAATCAAAATATTACACTCATGACTGCAGGCTAGAGAAAGAGTGTAGAAAATGAATTAGAGATGCTGTAACTGTAATTTAAGTGAATTGCTTTTACCCGTACTCACACTAGGGTCTTTGTAGTCTCATACATTTTCTCCAGCTAGCCCCCAGCAAGTATCCTCACCGTGAGTGTGTGGGCGTCATGTTAGTAGGTTTATTGTGTTCGTCTGGCCCAGGAATTAGCCAGGGTCTGTGCGAAGGTACACTCTTTCCCTTAGGTTAGTTGTGAGTGGAGGCAGAGTGCAGAGGTGTGTGTGGGAACGTGGGATCCGTGCATGCGTGTGACTCACTGATGTCAGTGTTTTGAAGTAAACTTGTTTGCAGCAATGAACCGATTGTGAATTTCTGGGCCGATACAGATTTGTCTAATAGCCTTAATGATACAAGAACAATAATAATAATAATGATAATAAACTTTATTTGGGTAATTACACAATACTTTACAGAACACAGTTAATTAATGATAATAAAAAATAAAATACACTCAGACATTTCGCCAGAGCAGAAGTCATATGACACAACAGATAAATATCAGCCATGGACAATGTTAAATACCATCTATTTTCAAAATTGGTTAATACTAATATTTGGCTATTAATTTGTGAAAGTTTCAGTTATGATTGGATTACCAGCACTGGATCCATATTGCTTAACAAAGCCCTGCGTTCACATTTTCTATGGTTTCTTTAGGCGTCACTTTGTTAGAGGTGTTTTCTGTGTCACATTTAGCACTTTAGAGACCTTAGAGGAGTTAACAATATAAACCTGACATCGTCAGCATAGAAAATATCCACCGATAAGCTAAACAAAGTGTTGTAGTTTCCGCATCCAAGAGTGTGGTAGATTTGGGTCATATACAGTATATAAGATGGATGCAGTGACCGCGATGTCACCCACTGGTTTGTGAAGTCCTGTTTTGAAGCCTTGAGATGAGCTTTTCTGCCTGAATGTAAAGAGGAAAGTTTGACTATAAAACCACTTTTTCATTGGCTAATGACTTGTTATTGATCCTCAACCAGTGAGCAAGATACCATGGCTAATCCTTCTTTTTGATACATGGGGTGACCATAGATAGATGTAAGTTTTTATTCTGTATGAATGAGCCACTGATGAGTGACTTCTGGTCCTATAGAGGTTTATGGGCCTTCTGTAGGACCAGAAATCTTTTTGCAACCACAGCTGTTGCCATCTGGTGGCCTTCAGAACGAATGTAGGTTTAAGCATGTCGCTAGTTTCATTTTCCCAACCAGAAAGCTAGATCTGTGTTTTTTAGCGTCTATGGTTCAGGTCCTATTAATGTAAAGTTTGTCATCAGATGGTGACTAGCAATATTTTGTGCCAGTATGGAGTCATTTGCTTCAAGGTGACTTATAGAATGACTTGTGCAGCTGTGTTCAGGTGTCCGGAGTCACATATAAAGCGATTCACTCATCACGCATCACTTTGTAGCAAAAATTGCAGGCTCGCGTGATAGAGATAACCTTCTAAAGTTTTTACCAGCTTTTAAGCAATTGCAATTATTTCCCTCTGTTTATTCATATTTTACAACACAGAGACTGTGTAAATACATTGAGTTTTGTCTGTTGTATGCTGTGGAGGTGTAACCAGAAGCCAGTGCAGCTGTCACTTCATGGGAAACCCCCAGTGCCACCTTACAGCCTGGATGGATGATCAGAGCCATTTGAGTGCTCAGGACAATAGATTTCATGTATGCCATTGGTACAATATGTGAAATTAGGTCTGGGTGCGTGACATGTAACTGAGAGGTATTGCCACTGTATGCTCACACTCTCATCCCCTCCTACACCCACACACACGCCACATACAAGCACAAACAGGGAGGTTGCACCTCATGTTATGAGTCCTACCGCGCAGAGGTAATCTGTGTGTGTACACTCAGCTCTTACATAACAGTATACTAACTGACGGGAGAAAGTTCATCGTGCTCTCTTTCTCTCTTCCAATCAGTCTTTTATCTCGGTGAACTTCCTTCCTTCCCCATCGCTCATTCATTTCTCGTTTTTCACTTCCTTCCTCTTATAGTCTTCTTTCTGTGTCTCCTCACACCTGTGATTTTTTTTTTTAATTTGCAGTTTGCCAAGAAAAAAAACATGTAAAAATTTTGAAACATCCACTAATAAATATATCTGTTGTAGCTGGTTTTCTGATCACCAGCAGGAGTGTATGAAGTGAGTAAGCTCACTGTTGATAAATATTTATAGCAATTTTTCTACAGGGAGTAGAACATTTATTTTGTCA
This sequence comes from Oreochromis aureus, assembly GCF_013358895.1. Lineage (NCBI taxonomy): Eukaryota > Metazoa > Chordata > Actinopteri > Cichliformes > Cichlidae > Oreochromis > Oreochromis aureus. Next base: position 23,854,840 of record NC_052952.1, read on the forward strand.
TGTGTGAATAACATGTGACTTTATCACGCTGTCCAGACCCGGTCCTTGTTCTAACACCCACTTTCTGTCGTTCTGGCTCGTATTTGTATTAAAGCTTTTAATAAATGTTCCTTCGAATGACTTTCCTGTCCCCCTGTGACCTGTCAACAAGTTGTAAATTAAAGAGAAGGAGCAGCAAACAAAACTACTTTGAGTAAATGGAAACTAACATGGAATTGTTTTCAATTAATTCACCCCACATATCCCAGTTCTAAATTACACCATCCAGTTAGCAATAATTTTATTTGCATTGTATCAGCTGCCTCGCTGGATGATAAGCTATTAGCCAAATCAAGATTTCTTGTCTTGATAATATTATAATGTGGAATCCACAAGGCTTCCAAACAACACCAGGATAGAGGGTTTAGTGTCAGGATTAGATGTTTACTTCAGTGCATTTAGAGAGAGAAGAGCACTTGATTAAATTAGTGTAGGACAACAGGGCAAGCAGGATATCACAGTGACAGCACATTTTACCAACACTTCACAGCCTGTCGCACTTTAGTTAACTTACCATTGATTGAATATTAATTTTTTCCCAGGGGTGCACAAACAGATGATGTAATTGCATTTGGTCTTTGTTTTGGTACGCTGCAACATCACCAACTGGTGATAATATGACAGTGTTTCTCTATGATTTCAAAGACCAGGTGGAGACTTTTCTGAAATGCTGTAAATCATTATAGGACAATGTAAATACAACAGTGTAAATGAACTTTACTAACCTGTCTATAATGTTATATCAAAGACAGGATAATGTTACTTTATCATGTTATCAAATGTAAAATTTTCAGAGTGTAAATGTAATGTGTTCACATCACTGTATTATAACATTGCTGCGTTAGGGCTTAGGTTAATTTTTACTGCTAGTATTAAGTGGTTTAAAATGTTAAAGCAGATGTAACAGACCTTTTGCTTGCAAATATTCTTTGACAAAGAGCCGGTGTTTGATTATACATATTTGCTTCCCCTCAAAGAAAAAGATTATTATTAACACAATCATCATTGTTGGTATCAAAGTCTCACGATGAGTGCATTTCAGGCGATAATTTAAATTGAACATAATAAATACAACCCTTTTATGTCACAATAATGTTATCTTTTAACCTCTGCAGCACCTCAGTAACCATTATTCACATATTATCTGTTTTACAATTTAAGCAGTGGGATAGTGTTACTTCCACTGCATTCACTACCCTTGCCTCTCTGCGTTGGTCTGACAGCCCAGCTGAATCACACTGTAGGTTGAATGGGGAACACAATCCCATATGTGTCACTCAGGAAGGCCTTAATGAAACCAAGTATAAGTCTGAGATTGACCTTACATTATGCATTAGTCTGGTTTAGTGTGCTGTTGGTGCAAAGGATGTGCAAGACTGAAGAGGACTGCTCTCTGCCAGTGCAGGGCAGCTGTGTGTTTACAGCTGAGCTCATTGCGTAGCAGTGTAGATCAGCTGCTATTGTTTAGAAGGGTGGCTGGAACCATATAGTACAGTTGGGTACATATTTCAGGCTACAATGGACCTTGGTCATCTGCTCCTATCACAGCTCTGTCTCTTTATCTCTTTCTCTCCTGCTCTTCATCTCTCTATTTTGCTCTTCTCTCAAGTTACATCATCATCAGCCTTTCTCTCTCTGTCTCACTTTCTCTCTCTCTCTCTTACTCTTGCATAACGTCCAGCTTTATTTGCTCCAGCTGAGGTTTCTAATCTTTCCCATGAGGCAGAACGCGAGAGCAAACCAGGAGAGGAGAGGAGCCGGCCGAGACAACCTTTTTAACCTGCCTGTGTGCACTGCCACATTAACTCAATCACCCCACCAATTAATCTGGTGCAGGGCTTTCTTTACCTGCACCACCAAAACAGTGTTTAAAGCGCATGCATGTGTGTGTGCACACCCTTGTGGTTGGTAGGATTGCGCTGTCTTCATTTATGCCTTCGGTCTGTCACATCAAGTATGTCTGTGTGCTTCAGTGTAGGGGTTGCGTTGCCTCTCTTGGCAGCCCAGTGCTAAGAGGGGCATAAGTAGTGATTATCTGCACACCGTGCAGCAGGAGCAGACACTCGTTTGTCCAAGCCTGAGAAGACCCCAATTACATGCACGCTCCAGCATTGTGGGGCAGATATGCTCATATCAATGAGATCATGCGCTGACTTAGCGCGTGTGTGCTTGTTGCAACTGCAAATACACCATGCAGAGCAATGTTCACTGAAGTAAAGTTTCCTTCTCTGATTTCTCCAAATCTCCTGCACACACATACACAGAGCCAGAAAGACGGTATGCTGGCTGGCTGACTTGCTGGCTGGCAGCGGTGTCTGTGCGAGGTGAGTGTTACGTAAGGCTGATCAACACTACTTAATCAGCTTTAGGAGACATGCTTAACAAGCTGACCAAGTGGGTTGGGGTTAGAGGAGGAGAACGAGACTGGAGGAAGTGAAGGTGGGGGGTGGGGGAGGGGATGAAGACGAGGGCAAGGGCATAAGAAAATCGCTTGACAGAAGACAGGCGCAAGTTAGCGTAGGGCAGAAACTGTGAAGGGAAGAGGAGAAAGTGGTGACAGGCGGTGACACTGCATGTGTCTCTTGTCTCTGTTTACGATGGGATAAGCGCACACACATAAACACGCTGCGCTCTGCCCTCTGTGTCCCCCTGGCAGCCCACTGTGACGCGCAGCGGTGACTGCCAGGATCCTGTATGTGTGAGTGCTGTGTGCATTTGCAGGCCGGTGAGTGCCTGTCAGTGTTTTCTCTTTCTGGACGTTTGCTCTCTCCATTCTAGGTGATGAAGTACAGGACCACGTCAGACCACACTAGTGGAGACAATACACGTCTTTGTTTGTGCCACTTGCATCCTTTGGTTGCAGCAGAAAACCCAATAAATGTTAATTTCATGAACCTGCCAGAGTTTGTTGTTGCAGCTCCATTGATTCAACACCTAAACACCAGATTTACAGGTTTTACGTAACAATGCACCGTTCCACCTGCTACCAATCAAATAACCTTGCTTTTGGTGTCTGCTGGTACCATGTACCAATACAATGTCAGTGTTAAATTATAAATGTGTATCCTCACTGTGAGGATGTTAGGAATAATTTCAGTAAACACAAAAAGAAAACTTATTGGTGTTTCAGATGCGAACCTACACACTGTTGACCCTTTGATGTTACTTTAGCTGCTGACGTCACATAATATAAGTCGTTGTAAACACAGAACAACAGATCGGATGTTGTCACCTAATCTAATCCAATCCCTTGAGCCAGCTTTTTTTCCACCACTCAGAGAAAGTAAAAATCAGTCCAAAATTTGTGTTATTAACTCACAATTTTAAGTTACATATGTCAAAATTGTAACTTACTAGCTAAAACCCCTGAGAAAATATCTCAAAATTAAGAAAATATATCAAACGTTTGAGATAAAAACCTGAAATTTTGCCATATGGATGGCAATAGAGTTTTTTTTAATGTACAAATGTATCAGTGTCCCTAACCTCCCATTATAACATAACATTGTAGTCTGTACTCCAGCAGACAGCATGATAAATGTTGAATTTACTGAATCAGCCAGCATTTGTTGTTGCCACTCTTGTGACTCAGCGCTATAAACACAAAGGAAAAGGATCATTGTACAAGGACCAAGCTTTTGCAACAACAAAACAGTGTTAATGAGATATTTGTTATTTATTGTCAAAAATAGACAAAAGTTTTAAACTTAAACTCAACTTCTGTAACTCTGGCAAATGAAGCTGGAGGCTAATTTAAAACAAAAAACCTTGAAAGAAAAGGACTTGTCACCTCTTATCCTGCTCCTGTAAAAAGAAATGTGAGCATCCTTTGTTTGACTCCTGTGGCCAGCATACCAAAACTAAACGTTGTGTGTCCTCTTCTCTCCGTAAATCAAGCAAAATTATAATGCTTTGTTTATTTCACATTCTCTCTACTTGTGAAGGCAGTTTGTTTCTCTTATGGTTCACCACTGCCGAGTGACTGTAGAGGGAAACCCTGTAAATCTAATTGTATATCAGTCACGATGAACGTTTTGTTCTGGTTGGGACGCTGACTCTGTCTTTATCCTGGTTTCTTTTATACCTTTCCTTTTATTTGCTTTTCAGCACCCATTCCACCGCCTCTCCCTTTTTTCTCTTTTTCTCTCTCCCTTTGACCTTTTACCAGTTTCCTTTCTGTCTCCTCTCAATCCCAAACACACACACACACACACACTCGCACACATCTTAAAGAATGACTAGCAGATGTGGACAGAACCTTTTCCTTCATCTAAAATTAGCTGTAGTAGAAGAATGGCAGGAAAGCACACAGGGTTGGATACATGAGGGGTGTGTTAGTCAGGGATTGGGGGACTGATGGAGGAATAGACTAGAAGTGGAGGAAGGAATTGCTTGATGGGACCTAGTGAAGTAGTGTGTATTTTTGGTGCTGTTCACACACATTGCTGACGCACAGGAACCACTGAGGGCACAAAGTCTACTAGCGTCAGAGACATTGAATGTTCATGTATTTCTGTGTAATACCCACTGTTTGGTATTGTTGTAGGTGTGACAAAACTGAAAGCATTAAGGAGCAGCAGAGGTAATACAAGTGATTCTCTGAGTGCTCCTTTAAACACTTTGACTGTTATGTAATGTATTTGATTCCACACAGCTCCATGAAGTTAATTTAAAGGTGCTTTTTTCATAGTGCTTATAACTGTTGAAAGAAGTAACCGTTTTTGTGCATCTGGACTGCCAGACTTGAGGAGGATGGCAGTAGAAATCAGTTTTCAGGGTCTTTTATAGTTCCTGTATTAGTGTGGTTAATCTCCCACCGCAGTGACATAAGTGACTGGTGGAGGATATGAATGCAGCAGTGCCAACTGAAAAACCCGCGTAAACAAGCTGATAAAAAATAAATAAGAGGGAAAATAGCTTCAGGGTCTGAAAAGTGAAGCCTGTGGGGAAATGTTTTAAACCTCCATTCTTTTAAATATCTCTCTAGTTGCATATAGAAGTCAGGTTATTCTCCCTCGGCTTCATGTTCTCCGATCTCAGTAAATACTTGGCTGAAGAGTTTACGGTTTTTGTCACTAGTTTCAAGTACAAAGCCTGGTCCATCCATAAAGCAGCTGATAGCTGGTTGCTATTTGAAATTTCAAAAGTTTAACTCTGCATCCACCCACGTTCCATGTTGCTACACTTTACTTGTTGTCGCTACAAGTTGCTTAATGTCATTGCCTTCCTGTGATCACTGGGCCCTACATTGCTGCTAGTCTCGTAAAAGAGTTTCCAGGTCTCAAAAGGGAAACCTTTTGGGAAGTATCTTAAAAATTGCATTGCTTATAGTAATTAGTAGGGTGTGAACCCTTCGGCTACAGAAAGAAGAAGTTGTAAAGACATCCGCCCTCAGCTTCCTAGGTCTATGACCTCAATAACGTTTAGTAACATTTTACTGTTAAGTTTGTGGCCACAGTTTTAAGTCATAGAAAAAACAATACAGTGTTCATTTTATACATTTTGGCCCCCATCAGAGTAAAAAAGTGATAAGGATTGGGGTATCCTTTTGTGCAGGGGTTGTCAATAAATCTTCCCAAGGAGGCACATGAGAAAAAGTGGGACTGTTGTGGAGGGCCACTCCAATAATCTAAACTCAGTTCTGCTTAATATTAATTTTTATCTCTTCATAAGCTGTGGCCCCCTGGGAAAATGAATTGCCCACCCCTGATTTAGGCCATAATTGATGACTTGCTAGCGAGTGTGCTCAGTTTCTCTCAGAGTAATGAACTGCTGGTGAAGTCTTCACTGGGTCCACATGTGCAAAGGAATTAAATTTAGTCTTAGTCTTGTATACCAATCTTGGCCAGCAAGGGGGGGGGGGGGTTGGAGGTATGTACTTTGAGGTTCCCAATGGGTAGTTACCCCAGGGAGATGCCACAACTGCAGAGTCCAAAAGCACCTTTTGTAAGTTGTAAATTGTCATGCAGTAACAGGAAGTATCTTATATTTGTCATAAAGGTATTTGAATTAAGCATATGATGAAAACGTAACTTTACACTACCCTAATTTTGATCAACTCTACACTGCTACTCCATTGTAATTAGCTAAGCGGGACAATTATGTTCAGTGTTTTTCTCTCACTGTCATCATTATGCAGTTCACCAGTCAAACCTACCATCCCTAATTTTTTTTTAGACATTTATTAGCACCTTGGAAGCAGGATGTTGTACTCTGCTCCAAATATGTTCTCTTCCAAGAAGCAGAAAGGTGTTAAGAACAACAACGCTGGTTGGCAAGCTTCCTGTGTTCCCTGTTCACTCAGCACCCAAGGGCCTGTTTAAAATACCAGGCCACCAGCCCTCTGCTTCACCCTCAGGTTTATCTCTCCCCTGTTGAAAGTCTGCATGGGAGCACTCATCAGTGTGCACGTGTGGGGCAGGGATATTTTGACCGTGGTCACCAAGTGATGCTTTGATGTTTTCTGCACACAGTCGCACACATTTGTAGAAACTCCAGGTAAGCACGTGTGCGTGTGTTTGTTTGTATCCTACTACTCACTGTGAATGCTCACTACCATCTGCACTGTTAGCAGCACCAGAGGAGTGAGAAAAACACGATTCCCAGGGGCCAGTTACCTATTCAACTCTCACCTCCAGTCTGAACAACAGCACCCAGCTCATAACAAACACGCACAGACATAATACATCCCCAGGTATTCTATTTGGGAAGATCTTTATTATCTTCTTTTGCTCATTCGTCAGGATTTAAAAGTTTATGACTTCATACGAAACATGCAAAATAAAATTAATGATTTATCCGCACATGCATTGTAAGGAGATTATGCAGTCTAAGTGTAGGAGTAGTTAGAAACTTGTGAAAGTGATAAAAGGGCTCATTCAAGTTGTACACAGCTGAGTGGTTTAGTAAAGGTTGAAATATGTAGAAACAGAATGTGTCTGGAAACCATATGTGGCTCCTTCTCTCTTATTGATGATACACTGGTCAAAAGTATCAGGAAAATGCACAGTTTTCTTTTTTGATCAGTTGTGTTGCAAAGTCAACCCTAAAAGCCTATTTTGAGCAGAAAAATTAACAAAAATATACGGGACAGTGTGCATCCCCAGAATATTACAGAGACACATGGCACAGATCATAATTGCGTGATTTTCATGCAATACAGACTGGTATCAGAATAAAATATGAGTCTGTGAGCTTCAAACGTATCTGTAGTATTTGCCAACTGACAGCAGCATTAGGAGGTTGGCAAACTATGGCAGGGTTTAAGAAATAATCTATCTTTTCTTCACTTTTTTTAAATATATATATATGAGATCCATTAGTACATATTCATGGAGATATTCTGATAGCTGCTATTAGCCCTGAGAACAAAATGGCATAAAGAAAGCACACGAGGGCCATGCATTTCATTCTAAATAGATACATTAGCTTTCATCTGTTCAGAAGCAGGAGCCAGATGATTCGTCCCTGCAGTGAAAGCATTGCTCTGTTTAGTAGGAAACATAAAGATGGCATTTCTGCTGCAGAGCACCATGTTTGTTGTACTACTAAAACTGATTTTAAGTGATTCTAAATTCCTTTTTCAGCAAATGTTGAATGTTTTTCCTGCAAGTTTGAATAATTTGTGTGATTCATCCACATCCAGTCGAAGAGTATTTAAGGAAGTGGGTGGTAGAAGTTGATGGATAATTCCCACACTGTCTTTTTGGCTCGCTCGCGTGACTGAATTGCAGCGATCAATCAATTCTCCTTAACTGTCACGACCTGTTGCAAGAACGTCACGTCACATGATGTGGTTGGTTACTTAGTTGGTAGCTGGACTGCAGGAAATGGAAGGAAGTTTTTCTGCCAGCACACAAATGACAGCACTTTTCCTAGAACGGTTCTTCTAGGTTTAAGCCCCGCCCAAGGCAATGGTAGTTATGACAGCAGGGACATTGGCATACTGTCAGACATCAATAAAAAGGTAGTGACAACAATCTAGCGTATAACACAAGCTTATGCTGTTAGTCATGTTTTTGTTTTTTGTTTTTTTTTCCTGTTGGAGTGAGACTTTCATTGTTCTTTACTTTCTATACAACTCCAAAACTAAACTGTGTAAAAGATAGGTGGACAAATCTGTGGGACTCAACTATTTTGTCAAAGCTGAATTTTATGCCTTCATCCACCAGGAAACATTCAGCAAAAGACACTAGTTTATGGTTTACTACACACAACTTAGTAAAGACTAATGCTTTTAGGCTTAATTAAAGAATTTAACTCTAGTCAAGCCTGATTTTCTTCAACACCCTCAGACAGAATCAACATGCACATAAGTAGTAGATTTAAAAGGCCAAATACTAAAATTTTAAATATCTGCCTATTTAAATGCATACAAATAATCAAATAGTTGGGTCCACCTCTACTGAACCATTTATCTGAAAAACTATGAATACTCAAGACATCTTAAACAAAATAAATGTTGGATTTTAATCAGATTTGGAGCTCTTTTTGTGTAAGATATTGAAAGTTGTTGGCTGCAGGACTTAGAACTTGGACCCTTCATAAAGAACAGCTTTACTAGAGGACCAACTCTGCCCTCAGTAGGTTTACTACCTTTTTATCCAAGTATACCATGTCCTTCAGCACTCGCTTTAAAGACCTCCACCTGTGTAAGAGGTTATGCCATCAGCATTTCAAAAACCCAATATTATAACAATAGAACTTGTGGAAGCAGGTTTATTGGATTAACTCTTTATTCACTGATCTATATTAGACTCAGAGATTCATTATTTAACTTGTCCTTCAATGAAACTGTTATATGAAAAAGCAGAAATCCAGGTCAGGGACAGGGTGGTGGGAGTGATGGTAAGTCAATGTGCTTTGTAAGAGAACATAAAGGTTTTCACTAATGCTTAAAAACTTAGCTTATGGAAATTGAATGGAAACAATTATAGGAAAGATTGTAAAAGCAGCTTATTATGCAAAATCAAGCATTTCTGGTGTTCTAAACAGCCATCCGTCCATCCATCCACCCACCCAGGTCCACCCTGGACAGGTCGCTAGTCTAACACAGGGCTAAATTCTACCAGGGGCCACAGTACAAAATTCTTTTGTACTGCTATTTAAACTTCAACTGAATTGGTGAACGCCAAATGTGTGGCCCAAATGCAAAAAACAAACAAACAAAAATGCGTGGGTGACAAAGAAACACAGGCAATGGGAGTTTATTTCTCACTTCCAACATGAAGAAGTGGTTACATGTTCACATACAGCAGTGAATGCTTTAGTCTACCATCAGGTGAACAGATAAAACAGTATTAAGATGTAACAGTGGCTCTTTATGATGCTTTATTTATTTACCTTAGACCTAAACTTCTACTATATGGTCCATCTGTCACTCCTGCACTTTTCACTGAGCCCTTCCAACACACATGGGAGTTTTTCCAACCAACAAAAAGGCCTGGTGGGGAGAAAAAAAACATTAATTAATGAATTAAATAAAGTGACTATATAAACGAGTGTCTGTGCAAATACAGTCACATTAAGCTCTGATTTAAAAATCACTCCAATAGAGAGAATTATCCTTGAGTACAGTGAACTTGTGTGCGCGCGCCTGTGCTCCAAGTGTCGGTTATATGTGGAGATCTGACATTAAACTATAATGAAGCAGATTCAGTTTATCATGACCCTCACAATAATGGTATTAATTTAATGCATCAGTGGGGAAATGAGCTAAGAGTCGCCTTGATTTGTGAAGTATCGCTGCTCACTTTGACAGTCAACCACATATATCTATGTAAACCTTTAGGCTTCAGGTTTATTGTAATTATCCACTTCTACATTGTAATGTTTTGAAGTAAACCATGAATAGCATACCTAGGCTCAGTTTTGCAGACTTAGGAAGTCGAGTGCTAGACCATAATTTTTTTCTTGAAGTTATTTTAGACTTGGCCTATTTGTCTCTTTGTCTCTGTACTTTAAAAGGCATAGTGATAAATATTCTTGCTTCCAGAGCACAGTCCTGAAATGTTTTAGAAAGAAGCAGCTCATCCTAAATTGTTAGACATCTGGTGTAAAGATCAGGTGTCTCACTGCTTTGTCTCTCACTTGTCATTACGCATCCAGAATGATAATTCACCGTAAAACAAGTGTCGGCAATGTGTCGCCTTCAGACAAGACAATAGCCCTCTGTGTATGTGTGTGTTCATGACTCAGTTGTCTTTCACTGTGTTTCATAAGATTGTTTATTTTGTGTTGCAGGAAGCAGAGGGAAAAAAAAATCACAATAGGAGCGTTTACAATCAAAGAGCGAGTGGCCTTGCGGAGTCGTTTGACGTGCGACACGTTAGCGGCAACACACATGATGTGCTTCAAAACTCCCACACCCTTTGTTTTCTTTGCAACAAATTGATGCACATCAAAATGGGTTCAAACCATCATGCTGGTAAACATGGTTGTTGTTTTTAAGAAAACCATGTAACTTTTATTTGTAGTTTTGTAGCAACTGGAAACACAGTAGACAAAGCAAACCCTATGTTTGAAGTTAAAAGAGTAGGCAAGGTGGCCAAAAAGATTTAAGCCACTGACAAGCCATCTGTCCATGCTCATGTCCTCTCATTTTCATCCTTGACTGAATCCTAAACTCTATTCTTACACCTAAGAGAACAGCTACACTGATCATTTCATTGAAGCGGAAAGAATTTGGACTGTTTCTAACTCTCAGCGGTTCCCAAGTGTTTGCTTGCTTTTTGGAACTTAAAAGAGAGGTTTTCCTGATAAAGGAGGGAAAAAACAAATGTATACACTGGCAGAATCTAGTCACAGTCTTTCTAATCAATTCCAAGGCTGTCTGATCGACCTTGTGCATAATGACTGATTTAGACCTCTGCAGGGGGAATCCATGACGTAACCTTCGTAAGTGGCTGACTTTGTTGCCGGCATTTGTACTTGTGCCGGTGCATTACATGTTAATTGCTTTGTGCTCATGTCCCTTCATTTTCTATGTGGTGCCTGCCAATATAGAAAAAAGATTATGTAGATTGTTATGCTGCATGATTTAAAGGCTTGTGGCAAAAAAAATGGAAATGCACAGGAGGAATCAATGGTACTGAACAAGTGAGGTTTGAGTTGAGTTTATTTGGCGCTGAAGAGCAAAATGAATGATGAAAACCCACCATAATGATGTGCTGTGTTACCCAGGCAACCTGGAAGGTAGCTTCATCCTGATTCATTCAGAAGTTATCCCAAATTAATAAATCTTTGTATGGTTTTTGAGCCCTAGGTGCAATCACCAAAATGAAAGTCAAAGACTTGGTCTTAGCTGCCATCTTAGGTGCAATGGTGTCGAATGTCTTAAGGCAACGGCCCCCAACCCCCGGGCCTCGGACCGGTACCGGTCCGTGAGTCGTTTGGTACCAGGCAGCGAGAGTTGAGGCTCAGGTGTGAAATGTATGGTTTTCAGGGTTTTTATCGGTTTTCAGCGTTATTTTGTTATCGTTTTTATTGTTAACTCGGTTTTCCTGGGTCTTTTCACGTGTGTTATGAATAAATCTTCTTTTTTTCGGTACAGGTACTAGTTTTATTTTGTTTTATTTATCCGCGACACCTTAAAGGCTGGTCCGTGAAAATATTGTCGGGCATAAACCGGTCCGTGAGGCAAAAAAAGGTTGGGGACCGCTGTCTTAAGGAACCTCTGTGGTCTCTTTAAGGCACTTATCAAAGAAATTTCTAAATTCATGAGTGAGATAGCTAATTGCATATTTTATGTTCTAGAATAAAACATAAAATACAAACTTTCCGGTGTCTAGCCAGAAATCTACTGTATTTAAAACAAGGAAAGGGAAACTGCAAAATCCCAGTTGCCTGAGTAACACTCCAGTGTATTTACTACCCTGTTGTATGTCAGTCACCAGCATCCTGTGCTGTCACTGGTAGCCACTTCAATTGCTCACCTTGAAGCTAGACAACGCAAGACAGAGCGCGAGTGTCTTGCACGAAAAGCAGTTAATGTGTGGCTACAGGTTGCTGCATCGTCTGACATGCATGCCGAACCATTCCAGTCCGGCAGTCACAAAAAGTCAGCAATGTGTTAATGAATCAACAGGTGAATTACTGCACCTGTACTACTATTTAACGTGTTTCCAACAGAGGGCGCTGTATTTATTATGGCAAACAAAAGTCTTTTTTGTGCTGTATTACAGCACCATAAATACATAAAGTTGGAATTAATGGCATACTGTAAAAATCCAGCCCTGCCTACCAAGTTCATGGAGTTCAACGTGACTGAGTACTATGTGTGCCATATTTCAAGTCATTTGCTTGCCTTATCTTAGTCAGTATGGCCCTTTGGGGGGGAAAAAAACTGCCTTTATGGGTTATGACTTCACAGAAGTGTCTTCTCCTGAGGTATGTTTGTTAAGCAGTAATAATATCATGCTGTAGATATACTCTACTCCAAATAAACCATAAAGTATTTGTCGTAGGTGGTGGAGGTGGAGCTTCCTGCTCCATCCCGAGTGTTACAGGTGTCACATGATGCTGCCTTTTGTTCTCTTTAAACTCTGCTTACCATGAACTGTGTTGCAGGACAACTGAGTTGTTTTAACGCTAGAGTCTATGTTTGCTTTGCCCGGTTTTTGGAAAGGGTGGAAAAGTTCCTGTGTAGCACTCAAAAGCTAGTGGACATGCATGCTCACCCTTGCGCACACACACACACACACACACACACAGACACACACACTCTGTCATGTTGTGCAGACCTCCATCTCCTGACAGCTACCTGTTGCTGGCAGATTCAGACTCCCACTCTTTTTCTCTCTTGTGTCTCTTCATCTTACTCCCTTGCTCCAGCTCTGCTCTTTTCTTTCTAATACCTGCCCTATTTGAGTCCGTGTTCCAGGCTTGAAAGGATTAATTGCCATTTATGCTTTATTTTTTTGTTCTGTTCATTTCTGAAGGTTTATTTTTAGGCCTTAAGTGTCTGGTTGCTAGGAGACAGAGAGTTAGAGAGGGCGAGAGAATGGAGGAGAGTTTGCGTTGTGAAGGCTGAATTACAAACACATTCACGCACTGAGTCAGCACTGACGCACGGTCACACACATAAATATACACACACACACTGGGTGTTTCGGCCTGTAGCTGTTATTGTGGACTTGTTTTTCTGGTTCTGTGAATCTTTTCAGCAGCTCTGTGTGTCACTGTCATTTACTGTTTGGATGCCAGCTCCTCTGTAGCACCTGTGCTCACGTGCGCACTTAAATGTGTGAACGTTTATGTGCGTACATGCAGATTTTCTGACAGAATACTTGTGGGGACAGTTTATCGTGCATTCAGTTAATGTAGCGCCGTCAGCTACGCCGCTAATTGTGACGCACGTACCAAAGAGAGGAATAGGGTGGATCTCTGCACACTCATGGAGGAATGGGATTTTATTTTTTACTAGTAGCTTGTATCAGCAAGAGGACTTTGGGTCATTCACATCCACATCAAAGAGTAGGCCAACATTTCAAGGCACACTTTTATTTATTTCTGCAGAAAATCAATGAGAGTTTTGATTATATTGCCAGATGAAAACACTTTTGAGCATTACATACAGTTTATTTTGCTTACTAGAAGCTCCACAAGCTTATAACTTATACCCATCCCCTTATGAGACACTTTCAGGCAATCTCTTAAGTGTCTCTCAGAAGATGTTTGGTTTTCAAGAGCCTCTTTAGCTTGATTGGCACCATGTTAGTATTAGTTAATGCTCTAAGGCTAAAGGCCTTTGATATCCCCGGTTCAGCAGAATCTCTGGTAGCATAGCATTTATGTGGTTTTATATGTTTTTATTCACATGCATAAAACCTGTACACGCACATGTATAATAAGTATTACAAGCTGATAGTAGAACATGGTAACATGGTGTAGGAAGCATCAGTGTTGTGTTATAGTAATAATTTCTAATCTCCTCATCTATGCTTATATATAGCAGTTCTGAGATGTGATATCTTGTGTAATTATAGGACAGTATTGCCTGCAGCGGTTTTGATTTGTTGCCTGATTTCAGCACATATCAGAAATGACATGCATATGCGCACAGGAAACAGATCTGTTGTTGTGGTGCATACAACAGTTGCTAACATCCTGTCCCGCTCTAGTGGCACATTCCAGGAAACCACCTCCCAAAAGTGCCACCTATCTCTTAAATACACACAAATTTTCTAGACCTGACAGATATGTAGCTGAGTGGTGGCACACCTAATTTGCTCCTGTGTGACAAAACCAACCTTTTGACCCATTGACCTTTTAAAACACAGTGACAGTAACAGTAACCTACACATGTTTTTTTCCCCCCTGCGTATTTACATATAGTTTTCAGCCAACCAGTTCATCTTTTAAAGGTGATCTGGAGCTTTCCTATTTTTTAAATAAAAGCTTGAAAACACACATCATATAGATGTTGAGTTAATGTTGTAGTGATTTGTCAGTTGTTGACCCCATACGCTCCTACACACAGAGGTGTGCACAGAGAGTTATGGGCAGTAGTGAGTGTAGGCAGTGTTTTGTTGAACCAGAAGTGGAGAGTCAGCTGGCAGCTCTCTCCCAAGCTGTTGGCCGGGCCAGTACATTAACACCAGCCTGTGAGGTAGGTACACAGAGTGAAGGAGATGAGAGAGGCGCCTGTAGCCTTTAACATGGCTGTGTTAGAGCGTAACAGTTTCTTCCTAAAAGTTACTTTAAAGGAAATTATTAACCATTTTCACACATGCATTGCAGCCCTCATCTTTTTCAGAAGGAGGTGTGCGTGGGGATGCAAATGTTTGATCGGACATTAAACGGCCTTTAACGTGCTAGGGCTCCTCGTACATAGTCTGTGAATAATAGTACGGCTGGATGATTAATCTGATTTTAATTTTGGCTACAGTGTTGTCTTTCAGTGATTCATAAAGCAAGATAATCAGGGGGAATTATGACTTTTTGGCAGTCGTTATCACTGCAAAGCTCTCATTTTGTCTTGTGTCGCACATTAGGAGCAGCTCCCTCATTTAAAGGCGTGCATTTTGGTTTCCCCCTTAAAGCCCAGACTTACAATGACAGAAAGCGAGCATTTGGTCGATAAGAACTGTCTAGAGGAAGTAACAGTCTTTAAAGATTTCTGTAGATTTACCTGTGAAAAGATAATTACCAGTTACAGCTGCCTTTGTCCTCAGTCTTAGAGGGTGTCTCACAGGTCACACACTGTTAGTTGTCAGCTTTAGTTCTCCATTGCTCTCCTCATGGCTATCTGTTGGTCCCCTGAGGTCTACAAATCAACTGCTTTCTGGACCTCTTTTTCCAGTCATCTAAACCTACAGACATGCCGCAGCTTTGGAGGCTGTAGGCCAGGGGTGTCGAACTCCAGGCCTCGAGGGCCGGTGTCCTGCAGGTTTTAGATATCACCCCGTTTCAACACACCTGAATCAAATTATTAGTTCATTACTAGGCTTCTGGAGAACTTCAAGACATGTTGAGGAGGTAATTTAGCCATTTAAATCAGCTGTGTTGGATCAAAGACACATCTAAAACCTGCAGGACTCCGGCCCTCGAGGCCTGGAGTTCGACACCTGTGTTGTAGGCATTTAGAGACTGATAGCTGACTTTGCAAAAGTCCACTTTTTTTTTTCCATTCATGTGTTTGTTTTTCATATGCTCCCTTATTTAGATGGGTTCATCACAGCAGATAGCTCTGCATGTTTTAAATTGTCAGATGGATTTCCTGATGTAGCCTCAAAGGTATTTGTGTCCCTTCCCAGGATCGAAACATGGATCTTTTGCTTGTTAGATGAACGTGTAAACCAAATAATCTTGTTAAAAAAATCAAGATGGCCTGTCCTGTCGACTTCTCTACCATTGACAGTTGGAGTTAATTTGTAGTTAGTGTATTGCAATGTTAATTCTCTGTGGACAAGTCACATATAAACATGTATAAGACCTCACAGGGTTAACTGGAAAACAGTTCCTGTTCCACAAGAGTCGCTTCCCTCAACAGTTGCCCTCCCATATCAGGCTAAGTTTTTAACTTTTAGATTTCGATAAATAGGTGTATCTGTAGGAAAACTGGATTCTATTTTATTGTAAAGGAGAAAATTCAAAGCCCTGCTCACACATCTCCCACGCAGTAATGAAAACACTGTTGACATTTTATCATAAATGTTACAGCAAAAGAAACAAAGAGTTGTGCTGAAAGTGATAAGACTCTTGTATAATCAGAAACCAGCATTATAACTGTGTTTAATACTATTATTTGTTTTACCTCCCAGTACCTCAAATACAAAGACCGCAAGCAGTGTTGACACATTATGATTTTAGAAGCACTCACATTTTATTCCAGTGTTAATGTCACATTGGGATTAACACTGAGTGTCCTGTTTCCTTTGTCCTTTATCGTAGCGTGCTTTGAAAGTCACCCACAGTGTTATGGTGTGACGATTAAAGCTCCTGCACAGTTTGAATTCTTCACATTTAGGTTTTGGGTTTTTTTTCTCCTTCATGTGGCCCAAGAACACATGATTTCGATAGATGACGGCTAATATTTCATGCATCTTTGCTGATTGTCACAGTTAGAAACTGCAAACTGAAACACTTCATAGTATTGCTGTTGTTTGTACTCAGCCAGACATCGCAGTGATGCACCGCTGCACAATCAGATTGAGACAGCTACCAGCTGATGCATCACGTAAACTTCACAGGTCATATTCTCCTGGTTAAATTTTCATTAATCAGTAAATTAGGTGGACCAACTTTTAGTTAGAGAAAGTGGCTGTTTACAGGAATTCAAAGCTATCATTAACATATTTAATAAATGTTGTTAATTTCAAAATATATATCATATAAAAGCGTAAGCTTAGATTTTTTACCTTGGCCTTTGTGCCAGTGAAGCATGTAGGTGCATGCTTGTGTGTGTCTGTGTGTATATTGATGTCTTAGGAGAGACGTTAATGTCCTGGGAGCAGACCGTCACTTTGGTGAGAGTAAATATACCTAAAAGCGCCCTGAGAGCAACAGGACTCTTCTCTCACTGACACAATATTATTCTGCTGTTCTTCACGAGCTCTGGGGAACTCGTACACACACACACACACACACACACACACACACACACACACACACACACACACACACACTTTCTCTCTCTCTATCCCACCAGGCTTGTTTATGAGTGTGATTACACAGAGAGGTCCGGTTGTCCAGCTCACCTGAGAGCGCATCAGGTGCAGTGCCCTGGGGCTTTGTGCCTGTTTGTGTTTGGACAGTGCTGTGTATTTTTGGAACGGCACACTTTTTGTGCCTGACAGTGAGTTTTTGTTTTTGTTTCCTGTTTTATTCCTTCTGTTACTGTGTGAAAAAGAGAGATAGTGTTTGTTTAGGTGTCCCATGTGGTTAGATGCCAAACTCCTGGGTCCTAAATTCAACCTCTCACGAACTGTGTCAGCATCTTTAGCATCCAGGCGACTTCTCTAGGGTAATTAAATATTTATTGTGTCTGGTTTTACCCGGTGTTTAGTCAGTTGAGGAATATATAAAAGATTCAATGATCAGTAAAAAAGTTTGCTGAACAAATTCACTGGCCAGCCACTGGCCGATTTGAGCTAGTCACTTTTTTCACAGTATAAATGATGGGAAAAAGAAAGTACAACCTCTTTTGATGCTAAGCTTCAGTATTAGGACGTAATTAAAAAAACATATCGTCTTTCGCAGGTTCTAAAATGACCTAAATACAATCTCAGATAAATCATTACATGACACAGATTACACTGTGCCATTATTTATTTAACAAAAACCAAGTTAAAATCCAGAACAACTCCCACGATCCCACACTACTCCAAAACATCATTTTGATTAAGAGATCCTTAACAGCAGAAATTGCTGTTATATTTTTTATGCTACACTTAGGAATAATTTCTAAGAGTACTTTTTTTTTACTGATTTCCCAGCTTTCAGACAGATCCGATACTGATTATAATTTTTTATTTTTATTAAAGTTGGGAATACCGAATCTCTGTTGAAAACACTGTAGCTCATGCCTTACTTTAAACTTTCTTCAGGGTGTCTGAAGTTAATCAGAACTTATGCATCTATTTTATGCTGACTGACACTCTGCAGCTTTCAAAGTCATTTCCTGAAATGTGCAAATCAACTGTACCAGCACTAAAACACACTAATTTAGTGCTTAGTCAGTTGCTCAATTAGAGTAAAACCCGAACCACACTCTCTTCATAGTCTTGCCCTAAACTAATGGGTATTTATGTTGTGACTTAACAAGCCCTTTACAGTTTAGCAGTGGAGCATGTAAACCAGACCTGGAGGGCTTGTTCTGGAAGAGAGAGTCCCTATGGACGTTTGTGCATTTTCTTCCTCTTTACTGCTCCTCCCCTCGGTTTCCTGGAAAAGACGTCTGTGCGCACTAGAAGACGCGCTGCGCAGCACCGAGCCGAGAGAAGCAAGGAGACCAAATTGCTCATCTTACATCATCCTGTCCTCAGTCTCTGTGTCACTTGTGTCCTCATCGCACTTCTGTACTTTCCCTCTTCCCCCGGTCCATGCTGTGTATTCGTTCTCTCTCTCTTTGGCTCTCCCACTGTTGAACAATAACCCCAGTGTGTTTAAGAGTGTGTGTGTGTGTGGTGCTATTTTTGGCCTCTCCAAGGCCACAAGGCACTCTCTACTCCTTTGCCGCTTCTCTGTTTCTTTCTCCTGGCTGCTATAAAGCAGTAAGTAAGACCCTATGGAAAGCATAAACTGTGGTGACCTCTAAGGTTACTTGATGTTTGCGCGTTTTTGTGACTAATTTGCCTTCGTGGCACCAGGTGAGGTGCAGGGCATGAATGTTCTTGGCTCGGGCGAGACCTCCAGCAAGAGCAAGTTCTCCAAGGGAAATTACCCTCCATCTGGATTATTCACAACAAGCTGCATTCCTCTGGATAATTGTTTCCCAACAAATAAAACCTTCCCAGCATGTTTTCGTAAAACCGCACCGATTTCAAGCCTTTGCGAAAAAAAGTCAAACAACATCTAACTCAAGTACTGCTGAAGTTAAAAAAAAGGACATTTATTCCGAGTTTTATTTATTTATTTTTTATATTTCTAATCCTGACTGCTTATGTGTTCAGAGATGTTAGAAATCAGTTTCTAATTAACTAGCTCTCTGATCCAACTGAAAAGAAAGCAAATAATGATAGTTGTGCTGCTTTTTTTAATCAATTTTAGAACAAAAATGCCAAATATTCTCTGCTTCCAATCAAGATTTACTGGTTTTCCTTACTCTGATAGGATCGACTTAAGTATTTTGTGGGACTGTCTGAAGCTATCTGAAAATGTCTTTTATAAACCATACAATGAACAGCTTGAAAGATAATCAATTTTGGCATCTAGGTGTCTGTGTCTTTAATGACTTCAAAAAACAAACATCTGGACTATATTTTTCTCGAAGTTCATATTGAGAAGAAAATCTTACATTTATTTTGAATAAGAAAAGATTAAAGCAGTCAAAACTTTTCCCTTCAGTCTTTCCTCGTGTGACAGGTTGTCGTGTTCCTGTCTTTTCTCTCTGTATGTCTCACTTTTCCACTCTTCTTCTAGTATTGGCCCTAATGAATTTTTAATGGACTTTGTGGGAAGAGTCCAGACACTTTGGGATTCAGGCATATGGGCTCTGATTACCATCCTCCTCCTCCTCCTCCTCCTCCTCCTGCTCCCGTGGAGCCCGCCCTCCTCTCTCTCTCCCTCTTTTCAGTCTTGCTTTCTCTGTCTCACCCCTTTGAGCCTTTTATTATCCAGTTTCTGTCCCCTCTGTTCCCTCTGCTCAGCGCTTCAGGCTGTTTCACTCATCCAAGCATCTGTGACAAAGACAAGGCCGTGTATATGAATGTGCTACAGGCAAATACCAACCGACTGTCTCTCAGTTTTAGTGCTTTTACAGGCTGTGAGTGAGCCGACACTGACCTCACCCCTCCTCGTCCACACACAAACACACTTACACTAGTTGTTTCCCACATCCACACTAAAGCTGGGTTGAGTTAAAGCAATACGGTGCCAGCCAACTGCTGCTAATGGCTGTTCAGAGTCCCCGTATAAAAACCCTGAGTCTGCAACTCTGCTGTTAGTTTGGCACAGGCCTGTCAGTTGATTTGCTGCTGAGTAGGACTCACAGCTCTGGGAATCTCTCCTCCTCGTCTTTTTTCTCACTCCTATACTTTGTCTGACTGCCCGTCTGTCTCTGCCTCCTTCCCATCAGCTCTTGCCCTTCTTGGCAATTGAGTCCCAGGCTGGTGATCCAGGCAGTCACTTTTCCTGTTAATTGGCAGATAATTTCACCAGCAGAGACCAAGGGGCATTTTTGGACAAGGTGATCAGAAACTCCCTGCGAAGTATGGCATCTACCCAGTCAAGACTTCATCATCACTGGATAAATGTGAACACTGTCTCCATGTAAAGTGTAGATGGAGGAATGCATCGGTTTATTCCATCAAGAAAATGAAATGCATGTTTCTTTGTTTTTGTAACACAGCAAAAACTAAATGGTTACCAAATGGTTTGGGACAGGAGCTGCCTCATCAGTTGCATGATGAACTTTTCTTCCAATTGGTTTATGTACTAGATACTAAATGTACTCCTTTATAGACTTCTCCTTTTCTTGATTACGACTAAATGAAATCCATGTATATTCATAAATGTTCATGTAGTCCCTGAGCTATAGTTTTTGCCGTGTAAGAGAGGATCTGACTGGAATTAAATTGTATGTGGGAACAGTGTCATCATGTACAGCTATTGCTGTCATACCACAGCATGTTCTAATGGGAAGGATAACAGCACTCTTGTAACCATGATTGCTGGGTAATGTTGTCAGAATGGCTTTTGGGGTTACACAGGAGAGAGAAGACGCAGATTAGGGGTGGTAAAAACTGCAGCGACAGATTAAATTAATTATAAACTCCATGAAAAGCGATCCTCGTGAGAAGCTGCGACTTATGGAGCGGGCATCCATAGGAGAGCTCTCTAGCAGCTCAGCACCATTTCTCCTTCTTCATGAGTCTTGTGCTGTTTATCTTTCTCTCCCTTCCACTCTTTCCTCACTTACTAGCTTTCATCTCCTTGGGCCCCTCCTTCTCCTCTTGCATTGTGGAAGTCATTGTTGGACTGGTGAGCAGCACACATAGCTGGAATAGCAGCAGTGTTAGAAGTCTGCTAGGGGGCCTGCCGCCAATATCACACGGAGGAAAAGAGGCATCCGCACTCTCAGAGAGGAGAAGGAGGAAGGAGAGAAGCAGTGAAGGAGGAGGGGAGGGGATAAGCAATCTGACCTGGATGACAACAGACTACCAGACGAGCTATGATCTCATCGCTCCCTTAATCCCCCCTTCCCTCCATCCACCCCCTCTCTCCTCTCCCACTCGAGCCATTGTCTCTCTCTCTTTCTTATCCCACTCTTGTTTCCCAGATCTCCCTCCCCTGTCTCTTTTCTCCTACTTTCTTCTCTCTGTTCTCTTCTTGTCCTAGAGCTCACCCCATCTCGTCTTGCCTTCTTCTCTTTCACTTCAGCAACACCCCCATTACTCCCTCCCTCCCTTCCCCCTCCTGCTCCTCTTCTCTGTCCCTTTTGCATCACTTTCTACCACCTGCCCCTCAGTTGTCCCAACTCACAACACACACTTTTTGACACACTCACACTCTCTCCAGTGTCCCAGGGCAGAGATTAGGCGCACCCCCATCGTCAACTGCCACACCATTTTCTACATTATTGATGCAGAGTCTGTGCGTGCGTGTGTGTGTGTGTGTGTGTGTGTGTGTGTGTGTGTGTGTGTGTGTGTGTGTGTGCGTGTGTGTGTGTGTGTGCGCGTGTGTGTGTGTTTGTGTGTATGCTGTAATGGCTATCTGGTGTCTCCCCCGGGAGGGAGAGTGGTGAGGGAGGAAGGGAGCCAAATAGACGGAGAGTTGAGGTCAAAGAGGTTAAGTGTGGTGGTGGTGGGTGGAGGTTAGGTCATGCGCTGCAAGCTCTTCCCTACTCCTGCTTTCCCTGTGTTAGTCATCTACACAGGTTGTATGCTAAAACACACACACCGATTCCCAAAATTCCCAGCTGAACTTCTCTTATTAGGTGTATGAGACTGAAACAGATCGGAGCGTGCACACGTGTGTGTGTGTGTGTGTGTGTGTGTGTGTGTGTGTGTGTGCGATAGCTGATCCTCTGTGACTCAGGACTGCTTGGGCTGAGTGGATAGAAGGACAAAGACACCTGTTCTTGCTCTCAGCATTCCTCTAAACATAATCCTTACCATCTCTGTCACGCACACACTCACTCACAGGGTCACTAAAGAGAGTCGCTTATGCTTTGTCCTCTAACAGCACAGGCCACGCATCATATGAGGTCTTTGGTGTTCAGGATTTGACAGGTAACCGATGAGTTATACATGACACCATGATGTATGTAAAGAACATACATGCACGCCGGTGCATTGCGCTCGTAGCTCTTGTTTTTTTAAAGCGCTGCTGCTCTTGACAGTGAATCACTGGGCTTAGCATTTATTTTTAGCAACACTGCTGCCACTAAATGAAAAAATTAATGTACACAGACAAACAACAAAAACAACAATAATAATAAAAATAACAGGGGGCTTTTGGGGGGGGGGTTTAAGAGAGGAATTTTTGCATAAAACGCAAACGACAGCAATGCATCATAGTTTTAGCAAAGTTTTCTGCCATAATTCAGCACTTCAATTTGTCCTGGGTCTGCCCCTGGGTGTCCTCCCAGTTGGACATGGTCTAAACACATCACCTTAGGGGCATGCTAATCAGATCCTGAAGCGCATCAATTGGCTCTTTCCAATGTGGAGGAGTAACCTCTCTTGAATATTATAACTTCATTTATCCTTGAAGAAATCTATATGCTAAACATAGTACATATACATAGCGAACATAAATATCTTCACAGCGGCAGTATATACAGTATTAGATGAGACTTTACTTTTAAAATAACAGTACCCTTTTGCACCCCTCTTGCAGCTTGCCAAACTCCTCGTTCAGAACTAAAAGTAAATGCTCTTTTTACTCATGCAAGTTAAATGATTTTTACATGCGGAAGGTTTCGCCAGTCAGCTGCTGGTTTTGTGTGCGAGGACTCTTCATTTTGTGTGTTGTGTAAACACCTCACGTTGCAAGGATGCATCGTTTACCTCAAACAGCCTTTGGCCTCAGCAGCTTTGTGTCGAGGTCTGGTTTCCCAACCATCCTGTGGTTTCAGTAAAGTAAAACCAAAACGGCTGATATGAACTGACGTTTGACATTTGCAGCACTCAAGTGAAAATCTGCTACCTGAATTTTTTCTACAATAAGCTTTGCTTATAGTACACGTGCACCCAAATAATTTGTCACGTTTGCACTCTATAAACATCACCGACATATGCAATGCATATGAAAGGCCGATAATGTGTCGTTTTCAGTTGGAAATGTCTTCTTTTTTCTCACACATGCTGTAGCTGCCGGTCTTCTAAGTGTTTGCTGTGTATCAGTTTCACCCAGTGACCTGAAGTGTGATGTGTCTGTACAGTGACCGCTGCCAAAGTCCAAAAAAAAAAAAATCATTACGGATGTATCTTCACACAGAGTCGCTGCCAGCACAATATTTGCTATAGCAGCAATACTATTTTCTTTACTTTCCCTTTGGGGTTTATTTTGCGTTTTCTTTTTCTTCCTTTCTGTTTTTTTTTAAGAGCCTTGCTTGGACATTCATAAAAACTCCCTGCAGACAGTAGGGCTCCCAGTAAACAGTAATCTGGGCCATTCCAGATAAAATCAATCAAATCTGTGACAACCTGACCCCCTCCAAGTCAGCTTTGGCATATTTACTGACACTATGACAAATTTTCTCTTCATACTATAAAAATATTCTGCATTACATGCCCTCAAATCACAAAGGTTTGTCTAAATTTGCTGCTTTTGAATTCACACTATCTTTTCCAACATTTTTAAACCCTCTTATCTTCTTAAATACAGGAGATAGCCACAATTTTCAAGGCTGAAAAACAGCAACCAAATCAATTTTACACCCACTCCCAAGTGTCATAATTTAAAGCTGAAATCTTGCACCCCCCTCAACTTTAAGCATCATGGAAAGTATTATAATTTCAACAGCAAAACTGCACCATTTTATAATTTACAATGTTGAGTAACAGAAACAAACATTTGACCTTTATCTGTTTTCTGATAATTCTATAGAGAAAACTTCAAAAGGTGCATTTTGTGTAAACTCTTAAGAGATCATATCATCATGTGGGATAGCTGGCTGGTCAAAACAAGTTATAGCATGTGAAAGGTCCCGTTTTAACCCTTAATCTTGCTTTAAAGCAGAATCTCAGGGGTCATTTGTTAACAAATGTTCTGCACTGCTCACACATTTCTTTTCAGTCACATCTTTTAGCCATCAGCTACACACATTTAAGTCTATTTGGGAGGTAAAAGTATTTTTTCCTTTGTCTGGAAAGATTGTGTTGTCATGTTCAGTGGGAGTGTTTGTGTGGGTGATTATTTTATTTTTTTAAATCGTTGCAGCAGCACGCTCAGTGAGCCAGTATGTTTATGATAGCCCCAGGTCTCTTCCCCTGTGACTGTAGGGTTTGATCATGCCAAACGTGTTTACTTGAATATTCGAAAGAGAAAGAGGAGGAGGAGGAAGAGGGGGGTGGGAAATGAAAAAGGAAATAAAATGACAGTGAGTGAGTGTGGTGCCATTTGCGTGTTAACTGCTACCTACATATGCAAACCTGGAAAGTCTGAGAATATACAGCCACGGATGACACAGTTTGCAGCTTTTATGCAGCTTTTTTTTTTTTACACCCATGGTCATTTCACACATTGCGATGTTTGTTATAAGGAACAATAATCTTTAGTTTAAACAAACTGGCTGCCTGCACAGCTGCCGTTCGTTGGCCACCCACTATCTACATAAGAGTCAGCGCTGATAAGATCCTGTCTGGAGTTTGTAGAAGGAAAATGTGTAGGCATCTTCTACATACTTTGAGTGATATTCAAAAATCTTTCTTTTCAATCACAAAATGACTCCTGAGTAGGTGGGATGACTGAATGATTCACTGACCATGTCTCGCAAATACACTGTGGAGGAAAACCACCAAGAAAAGGTGGTGAGAAGAGCCTACGTTAGATGAGTAAGAAGACACATAGGAAGAGCGCTTTCCTTTTCTGGTTTTATTTTTTAGTCTAAAAAAAACGAAGGAAGCCTAAATGCACTAGTGAAGTTACTCAAGGTGATGAAAGGCTTCAATGGCAACGCTTACAGACAGATTTATAGATGTCTGGCAGATGTGCTTTGAATGAGAGGAGGCTACTGCAGAAGAGATTATCAGGGCTGTTTATCTCTGCCTCAGGTTGTCATCTAGCAAATCCATCGGTGGGCCTAAAAGTCCATAATCTTATGATTTGGACCTGTTTATTAACCAATCTCTAACTCATAGGTCCTCTGCTATTTATATGCTGTGCATTTCTGTACACACACAGAAGGCCTCACGCTAACCTTGTGTCACTTTAAGTTGAAATAAAATCTAATTTGTAGCAAACAAGACAGGGAGATATTGATTCATGCTTTTCCCCCCTAACTTTATAGATACAAAACAAATATCAAATACAACAGGCCAACAGCCAGCTAAACAGTTTAATACCATAGTGTCAGCTATACTAGCTATAGCCTAGAGAAATGAGAACTTAAGCTCCAGCAACAGACATAAAGACAGCTCTATCAACTATATTCAGCTGTAAGAGAAAATCAAGCATGAGACGTTAACCAGAGATAGTTTTCCAGATGGCCTGAAGTTCATTTTCATCTTCAGTATCATGCAGCTCCTGATTTGCATTAGTCCTCTCAGTGCTTTGTCAGTCATCACACTCCTGATCTATGTATTCAAGCATCATAAACTGCTGAGGGAGGCTCAGCACTAATAGTAGATATGGGCAGAGGTCACTAACAGCAGCTTCCGTAGTTCTCAGCACTCATCGTAATGATGGCACCACTACTTTTTATGGATTCTCAGCAGTGTCTTCAATGCTTGGGATAATTTGCTTTCTGCTTTCAAAAGGCCAGAAACTTTCAGCTGCTCCCTTATTTGCAGTGGATCACCACAGCGGATGGATGCACGTGTTTTGATTTGGCACACATTTTTATGCCAGATGTATTTCCTGACAAAGCCCACCCATTTATCCATGCTTGGTGACCAACACTAGGAGTGCACTAGCTGGTGACCCCCTGAAAATAACTGGTTTTAGTTTTGAGGCTGCGTTTGTGCTTCCTCCCAGTCTCGAATTACTACACCATGGAGTAAGTCTTTTTTCAAAGGGCTAAAAAGAATGAAATACAGTTTTTCATTTGCTAATTTCTCAGCTGTTTATCAGCTTGCCAAAGGAGGATGAAGCCAACCATGCATCTCAAACACGTTAATCAGGTATTAAGATCCATATACAGGAGCTTGTTGTTAAGATTGCATTTAAATAAATGCACAGTGCATGCAGGATGATTATGGCTGCTGGCACCACTGACCCCCATGTCGCTTGTAAAATAATATCCATGTAATAAACCCTCATTACTGTCAGAAAGGTATTGATTTAACTCTAGGGTATATAGTTTTATTAGGGCAATATCTGTGGTAGTTACAGCATTCTTCCATCAGATAAATTATGAGAAACGCTTCTTAATTTAATCCACTGTGTCACATGTGGCAACGCAGTGGACTGAAAGCATAATATAGAGTAAACACGCAGGAGCCTTTTCATGGCATTGCATGATGTTACACGCAGGTCCTTCTGCTCGGCTAGTTTTTCGGAGTAATCTGACGCTTTTGTGCCGTTTGCAGCACACACAAAAAAATCACACAGACTGTATCGCCAGGATCGAAAGGCATTAAATGTCTCGCATAATGACACTTTAGCAGGGTGGATGCTATTTCTTCAGCGAGACAACCTCCTCACCGGAGCGTCTGTCAGAGCTCCGATGATAATTGTTGATAAAATAAAAGTTCAGTCCAGGATACGTGTGGCTAAATATTACACTGCGATAGTCTGTTTTGCTCAGTCGTGTCACATTTTCTTGACCACCCAGGCGACAGAATGTTAGTGGGAGACTTGCACAAACATTTTCAAAAACACACACGCGCGCGCTGGCACACAAACTCTTTCAAACTCGTACATTTGGGCGCACACATGCTCATGCAAACACTCATATACCCACGCCCACAGTCTCATTCTGCCTGTCTCTTGCTCTGCATTTCCTTCGTGCCGAGGGTGGAGAGAGAGAGAGAGATGGAGGGATAGGCAGGGGAGATGACTGGCCATGTTGTTTTGCTACAGTCAGAGGAAAGAGTGACAGCATGAGAGGAAAGAGGTGGAGGAGAGGTGGAAAGGTTTTTCGTGTGCCTAACTGTTCCATGAAGCCCACTAACGCTGCAGCTTTCAGTGTTGTAGTTTCAGTGTGCGTGTGTGTTTCCTGTAAAGAGCCACTCTGGTGAAATTGTGACCTAATCACAGCAGAGGAATGCGTTTTATGCCAAAGCTTCAGACGGTACAGATTAAGACAATTAAAGTTACAGGGGGCATGCTGGGGTTGAGCAGGTCGAGGCATGCATGCACCGATTACTAATAAGAGCCGCTGAGTCAGTCATGTAGCAAGAAAATATGGATCAGAGTGCTGAAGAGGTTTAGGTTGCTTCTCTTCTCACATCTTTGCTTTTTGTTTCATCGCACATGCATTAGCTCAGGAGTCGGCTGCAAAACATATGTGAGCCTTATAATGACTGTGACACAATGATGAACGTAGATTAGACTATCACGATTACTATGAGGCAATAGGTTTCACTTAAAGTGAAAACTTCTGTTTGCACATTTAGGCAATGTTAAGCTATTAATTAGGCTAAACTTAGCCTACTTTGATAACAAAAAATAAAGCTTTATTTTGACTAAAGCTCTAGATGCAGATCAAGCAAACCTGTAAGCCAGCAGCATTAAAACCTAGCTAACCTGAAGGCATACTGATAAATTCTCTATTTTCCTCAACAATTGGATTTGATAACTAGCCACAAACTAGTAGTTTATCTTCATCTGGTGCAAATGAAGTTGTGACTCACTTATGCAAACTTGTCATAGTCACAGGTAGCCACTAAAAATGGGGCCTTGTGAGGCTCTGGAGATATAGATCCATCACCTGTATTATTACCTCTACTGTTATCAAAAATTAGATGTGCTTTGTGTCATCAGGACAGTCATCTAAACAGTTAAAGTGAATAAAATGTAACTGGTGTAAACGAATCTTAAAGAAACATGTTAGACCTTTGTTAAAATTTCTTCCGGTGTGGTTAGAAAACATCTTTGAGATTTCAGAAATTTCCACTGGGTTGGTGTGAGGTGTTGATTATTAGAATAAGTCACAAATGTAAAAATGTGAGTGTGTGTTTGTGCTTCATCTCGTCTGTTTTACTCTTTTCTTCTCTTGCTGGTATTTTTGACATTTCTGTCCTCTTACATATTTTTCCCAGGTCTAACTTTTACTTCTCACAGGGTCGAACTGCCCAATAAAAGAGAAAGTATTTTTAGAAAAAAGCCCTGCAGTTTTGTTTTTTTTTCTTGCTGGAAATGCAGGGAGGACTTGGAGAGTAGTGAGGACAGTATGAATGAGAGCACTGCACTCTGTACTAAGCTGCACTGTTTTATGTGATCTATACTTGGCCAGACACCTGTAATCTTCTTTTCCCTGTTAGAGCAGTCACCTGAAACTGCTCCTGACTCATAACTGTAATCATATCTTAGTCTTTTCTTTTGCCTTCCTTTAAACTAGTTTTCTATAGCATGTATTTCCCTACAGAGACAAAAGGCGAGTCATCCGGGTGCACTTCAGTTCATCCAAAAAGATGTCTTTTTACTAGAATTTATGAATACGACCCGCGCTCTCTACATCGCCATTCACTGTTCTTGGCAAGGCTCGAATGACCCCCCTCCACCCAACACTAATACCCCCACTCTCTTTATCTCTGTATTACAGGGTTCGCCTTCCCAGAATGGGCTTACAAGCCCGAGTCAAGCCCCGGTTCCAGACAGATCCAGCTGTGGCACTTCATCCTGGAGCTGCTCAGGAAAGAGGAGTATCATGATGTCATCGCCTGGCAGGGGGACTATGGCGAGTTTGTCATCAAGGATCCAGATGAAGTGGCTCGACTCTGGGGGGCCAGGAAGTGCAAACCCCAAATGAACTACGATAAACTGAGCAGGGCTCTGAGGTATGATGACTGAGAAATATACTGTTACCGTAAACAGTTATTTTCACACATAAAAGTAAAGTTGCTAAAACAAAAGGACTGTCAAAACAGATTATCTTTAGTATTGATTGACATATATTAACTAATTTTAGAAAGACAGAATCTTTTCCTTCTTGCATCTGCAGTGGTGTGTCTGAGGCTTAATGCACTGAGGGCTACACCTAGGCCCGTGCCAAACAGCTGTTCCAGCTTTGACAAACACAGTGTGCAGTGGAGAGCGCTACACTAACCCCTCAGCAGCACTGGGTTTAACAACTTTGCTCCAGCCTATCATTCATTCGGGAGACAGCCAGCCTGCTTGTAGGGTTAACTTTTCATTCTTGTCAGTTTATAATTTTCTCAATTTAATGTTTTGTTTTTAGTAAACAAGGCATGAACTTGTCCAGGTTGCTCCAAGCAAAGGAGAATTGCTGGCCACAGCTTGAACAGATTTTTTCTTAAAGTCGGGTTTATATTTTTATTTTAGTAAACTAAAATGCTTTTGTTTTTTATTTAGTGTGATATAATGACCTCACAGCGGACACGTTAGAATCCTCAGGGGAAATTTGGCATGTGTGGACTTTGGTTTTTTCAGGGTGTATTTGGTGACCTCATTGGCTTTAAATGCCACTGACCTGAGCAAATTTAACTATGAAAGAGTTTCCTGTGGTTGTTGATTATTAATATCAGTTAACACCAGTGATCCTTTAATGTCAAGTACTGACTTTATCATCTGATTTGTACCTGTGGATTACTTCCAGTGTGGCTTTTTGTGAAGATTCGGGGTGCATTTGAAATTGCCCGTCCAATGATTGGTTGAGTTTATTCTGAATAAACTCACTTATTCCTGATTTTTGAATTGTGTTTCCTACGTCTTAGGTTAATCAAGTTGGGGCATGTTGGTAAAGGAAATGGCATTAAGACCAAAAAACCCCATAAAACAAGTCAAATCTGAGCCACAGAGCAGCTGCTTTTCATTGTGTTTGTTATTTGGCTTTTATAAATAGACTTTAGTTCGCAGTATTGATGGCTAGATGAAAAACCAATAGAAGTTACATGTTAACAACAACTTTCAGCATATTCAGAGCTGAATATTACAGGGATCACATACCCCACGGGGCTCTTCTCAGCTGCTCGCTGTAAGCACTGTATCTCATTCACTGTGTCTTGTTGTGTACTGGCAAACAGAGCCAAGATTAGGCTAAGCACTTTAAAGAAAGCCACATAGGCCATTAAAGGAGGGAAATGCTTTGAATTGCTTAATTTGGGGCTGGGAAGGCTTATGTACGCTCATTTACACTGCTGAGATTAAGATAACTTCTACAGATGGTATCCTCTGGGGACAGGGGGAATTAACATGGACTTCTTATGTGCGCATACAAACATTCAGACTTGCAATCTGGATTTAGAAATCCTGAATTAGAGAGAAAAAGAACGTGGATGGGGATATTTCTGGTCAGGCTCTGTATTTATGGCACGTCCATCCTCTGCTGCTGTAACAGATTTGGAGCTCAAGCTCCACTAAGTGCTTATATATAGTGGGTCTTAGTGCCCTCTGATGGACTAGCCTTAGAGCCTGATTATCAACAAGGTCCCCACACAGGAGTTCACTCCTGTGTCCTCGTCCAGCTTCCAGCAGCCAGGTTGTGTCCCTCTAAAGTGAGCTGGCTTATAGTGATAAGGACAGTCAACAAAACAACACACACACAAACAAACATGCACCTTTGCGATGTCACCTGATTTGACACCGGAGCTCCTTCACTGCTCGAAATGAAGCCTCTCAAGACACATTAATAGTAATGTGGCAACAGGATTAGTGGCACTGAAGACCGATGAAGTTATAAAACAGGCACGTGCGCATGGTAACAGTCCCCATATGGAGTAAACTGTTGGAAAACAGGCCACCTCGCGTCCTTCATGTGGAGAAAACCTGGAGTCTGCTAATAATGGCGACCACAGTCGACATGTGGCAGTTAGCCTACACACACATGCACACACAATTAAAAGGCGGGCTTGTTTTGAAGTGTTCGTTTTATCACTTTGGACTGTGTAATTATTATTTTTACCTCAGTGATCTTGTTCTTTCCTGTCTGCCGTGCACATGGTGGAAATTCCCTTAATCAGGACCACTGTATTGTGTGCAGACTTGAGCGTATGTGTGTTGGCTTTCCATCGATGGGACGCAGCCTCGGCCCATGCGTCATCCTGGCCTCCCGCTCCCACGGCCACTGTGAAATTCCCACTCCTGTTGAGAGGATTACACTCACACTGCGCGAGTGTGTGTTTATATGCGTGGAAATGTGCGTGTGGACGTTAAGAGGTTAGACTGTCCTGTTTTTTAATTTGATAATGAATCAGTTTGTTCTGTTCTGTTGCACCGAATCAAACCGAATCACCGAATCAAAGAGAAAAACAAATTCAGGCTGTCGCTCTTTTGTTAGATCTTCAGTCTCAAGCGTTGAGATTAGTGCTGCCTGACATTTCAGGTGGAGTTAATGAATCAAAGAACGGGCACAATCTATAATCCTCAGCTCCAATTTAATCATGAGAAATAAGTCAATAGGCTGGAGAAATAAAGATTTCCACTGATGAAAAGACCATGACATAAACCTTCCTCCTAGTCCTTGCACCACTCTTTGCTGTCATGAAGTAAACTTAGGGCAAATGAAGCCTTTTGCCAATCATTCATTGCAGAGTTTTGGCTTAATGAGTGCAATCACGCTAAGAGGTCCCAGCTCCTTGAGACCTCCAGGTCCCCTGCCTGCCAGTCAGCAGCCAGCGTTAGTGGTCAGAGGTCAGCGGGATTGCCATGCACAGCTGGTAAAGATTACCAACACGGTGCATGTGTGCATTCAGATGCACAAATGCACCATTGTGCAGACTCTCGGCCAAGCATGGATGCTGGAACACATGTTTTAAGCGCTTGCTTCATTGCCAACATTTATTTAATTGTGATGGGACACCACAGCTGGAAGGCTGCCACTGTAGAAGTGTGCATAAATAGAACAACAATTGTTTTATTGTAGGCTAAAATTACATGAGAACATGCAGTTAACATGGGGACCGAACTAGAAAACACGACTTCAGATTTTTTATGAGGATTTATTTATAAATGTGTGGAAGTAAGCACTAACTGAGAGGGAGGGAACCAGTGGTTGGAGGATAGAGATTACTGATCTGTGGTTGAAGCAATCTTAACTGAGTTGAGGTGGAAGCCCTAGGAATGGCCGAGCTAGGTGGAATTGTCGAATCGGGGAGGATAATTAATCCAGAGTGGAGTAGTTAAGTGAGGTGGCGACTATGGAGAACACAGTTGGAGCAGGAGTGGTTCAGAGGCGGGGGCCAGGCAAGCCAAAAACAGGAGCAGAGGAGAGCAGACAAAGTTAGAAAATTGTTCAAGTAGCAAAAACAAGTGCTGGAAGAAGACAGTCGCTGAAACTGAAAGCTAACAGTCCGACTCCCTGAAACCACTCCTGTAATCAGACAAACGCACAGAGTAGCGAGATAAAACCCTTCTAACTAGGAGGATGAGGAAGCTGAGGCAGTGAGTCTGACACACAATACGCTGTTTTTCATTACTTTCGGGGCAATTAATCATATTTTATTTACAATGACAATTTTAACGTCCATCAATTATTGAAACCAGACAACTGCTCTAAAGTGATTACTGTCCCACATGCAGCTTTGCAATAATGGTCTAAATTTGTCTTTCTTATAGACCCTCTATAAAAGTCGATGTCCACATTTATTTAGTGTAATCAGCTGATTAAAGTTCAAGGAAATCCACTTAGTATTAAAAAGCAACTTTCTTCTTTTTAAAAGTATAATAAACCAACTATTTATGATTCTTATTTTTCAGTAATCCAGCAGAACTAGGCCAAGCTGGCACCATGTTTGCGTGTCTTGGCCTGTCTTTTCCTGAAATACAGTAGCCATTAAAAAAAAAAAAAAACAAATCAGCAGTAAAACTGGTTATGATTGGTGTTCAAGAAGTGTAACCCGATGACCACATGTAAACAGCAGGCTGCAGGAAATATTGCTGCCTATGCACACCCTGTTACTCACTCAGCTGGCTGGGCCTGTTTGTAGGTCAGAAGGTCTTTAACTGTTGCACTGCTTTGTGTGGAAAGACCCAGGGCCAGAGAGAAAGTGCAGAGGGAGCACCCAGCGACAGTACCACTGTATCACTTAGTGTTCAACATATGTGCATTGTCTTTCCATTGTCTCGATCTGCAGCATGTATGTGTTTAGCATACATGAGCACTGTGTGTATGCCTTTGTCCCCACTGAATGAGGCCTCTGTTTTCTATGAGGGTGGAAAGCACGCACACACCAGAGTGTGCTCGACTACATATATTGTACCCGCCGAGCATGTGACCGGCCTGATCGGACCCTGACACGATCTTCCTCTTCACACACCAACACACACCATGTATATGCCATGTATATGCTCATCACACCCCCACCTAACCAACGCAAACGCATTTAATTTCCTTTTTTTGAGTCAGTAAACACTTGTCAAATGTGGCTCCCACACAAAGGACTTTTTATCTCTGTAATTTGTACACACCTGAGTGTGAGCAGCTGGTGTGTGTGTATGTGTGCATATGTGTAGAGGAAGATCTAGCTGGGATGTGTGTGTGTTTGTGTGTAACAGCCAACACTGACGAAAGAGGCAGAAAATAAACATGGGACGCATGGGGAGCATTGTAATCCCAACTTCCTGTCACAGTCAGCTCCTATTTACAGCCCAACAATGGCAAGGCACAGCCTGTGCAGACACACGTGCACGTGAGCGGGTGATTCATTTCATTTTTAGTGCTGTCATTTGTGTGTGCATATGGAGAGATAGTGGAAAAGATTTTATACAGATATCATAATATTAATTTATGGAAAAAGTGGGAATAGTGGACAGGTCTTTAGCCCAACCTCAGTATTTGAACTAAACCTGCAAGTACTTTATATTTAATCACAAATTACTGCCTTAACCTTTTAAGGCAATTCAACTTTTTGCATTTGCAATATGATGCATGTGGGTATCTATACTCATCCAATGCACGTGTTAATGAGTTTTTATGTAAGACACATAAGATATCTTCTGAGTGTGGAGATGGTGGTTGTATCAAACTACACCCAATCTCGAACTGGGGCTTCCAACTACATCTGGAATGCACTATTAGGCTAATTAGTGATTCTAACTTGTAGGTGTGACTGATTGTCTGAGTCCCTATGATGCGACCTGGGCAGGGTGTGCCTGCTTCTTACCCAGTGACAGCTGGAGTAGGCTCCAACCTTGCTGCAAACCTGAATTTAAGCATTAAGGAAAATCAGTGCTTGGATAAATGATACAAAGAAAGTTCCACCCCTAACCTCTGGTCGTGAGATTTGGGGAATGACCAAAAGAATAAGCTCCTAAATACAAGAGGTCCCAACGAGATTCCACCATAGGTTAGATATTTGGGTGCTTCTTTCTAGAGGTTTTCCAGGCGAACCAAACTGGGAAGAGACCCAGGCCCCTTTAGAGAGATCATACATCTCATCTGGCCTGTGAACACCTCAGGATCCCCCAGAAGGGCCTGGAAAGGGTTGCTTTGTAAAAACATGGTTTCGAGCACGGGTTTCTGAAATTTCTCTGTCTGTTCACTGCTATTTAGTTGCTGCACTCCGGTGTGTGTTTCCATGCTTTGATCATAATGTTTTGGACCCCAGCACGTCTGTGTAATCGCAGCCATAATCCCTGGCCTAAAATCACTCGCAGTAACAAGTGAGTTGATAGAAAGCCTCCCCCTCTGTTTCCCCGAAGGCTTTGCCTAAATCCATGCTCGCACTGATTGTTCAATCTACTCTTTTGGTAGAACAGGGAATGGGATAAAGCTGCATCTCCTGGATGATACATGCTGGAGTGGGGGCACACATCCACCCCTGCGTTTGAGTATGTCTGAATGAGATGGCACAGGATACGATAGAAATGTGTGTGTGCATGCATGCATTTGTGCGTGCAAGGCAAGTGCGGTGGGCAGCTAAACACAGGCACTCAAAGAATCTCTTTCTTCTCTTTTGAAGTGAGTTCAAATGCTCTTCAAAGACTGTCTGCCTGTATGACGGTGCAGGGGGGTGGGCTTGGAGAAAGACCGGGTGACCATGTGCTCTAAACGCAGCTTCATTCAGAGCACATGGAAAGTTGTTCTATTTCCAACCCTGCGTTTCAGCTTTATGTACCCTTGTAGCATCAGAGACTTGAGAGGGAAAGTCAAACGATCCCCATTTTAAATGTGTAGGAGGCAAAGATGGTAATATAAGTATCACTTCCAGGAAGAAAAAAACCTTTTGAATCCTTATTTAGAGGCAAACTTCTCGAGGATTTGGCTGTTATGCCCAGTTTATTATGAACATAATAAAGAACGTGGACAAAGCAAAAATGTTTTCTAAGTCAGGATGTATTAATAAGAAGTCCAAAAGTAATTTTAAAGAAATAAATGTGACATTTGATACAGCTGCATCAAAACCACAGCTTGTGAGCTCAGGTGTAACAGTGTTTGTGACATTTTTTATATTTAGGCCTATGTCACGTCGTAGCACAATGAATGAAGTCATACCTTTTTGTTAGTACCACAAACACAGTGAAGAATAAAACCTTTGATTTCAC
This sequence comes from Oreochromis aureus, assembly GCF_013358895.1. Classification (NCBI taxonomy): domain Eukaryota; kingdom Metazoa; phylum Chordata; class Actinopteri; order Cichliformes; family Cichlidae; genus Oreochromis; species Oreochromis aureus. The sequence goes on from NC_052952.1 coordinate 23,890,810, forward strand.
AGTTCAGCATCTTAAATGACTCAAAAAACTCATGACTGCGAAGTCCTCCTCCCTCTGGTGGTGTAATCACTTCTGCAGATGATAAATCTTCGATCGGAGCTCCTCCTGCGCCCTCGGCCACGTTTAACAGACCTGCAACAGTTAATAGCCCAGAACTCGTGCACTTAATTTCTAACTTTCACACCCACTCAATGGTTAAGTTTAGGTACCAAAACTTAGTTGGTTAGTTAGGGTTATTTGGTTGGTTATACAGCCAATCTTAGGACTATGACATTTTTAAGGCAAATTGGAGACAGTCGAGCAGAAGACCCATGATTATTTGTGATGAAATGACCCGACTAGACTAAAGGCGTTCTCATCTGAAAGGCACTGTCAGTCATAAAAGCTGATGGTGAGTCCCAGGTATTTAAACTCTAATGAGGTTGTCACTTTGTAGGTGGTCCTGAGAGTCGTTGACCCACCCTGCCATCATGTGAGTCATTAAGGTCACATGAGTGTGACCTCAATGACCGTGAGCCAGGGTTGAATTGCCTGAGAAGAGATTTTGAGACTGATGGTTGGTGTCCCAGGCCACCACCTCTGTTCAATAACAGTTTTGCCTAGATGTGTCTTACATACCTAGGTGAACATACAGCAGATAGCCTTCTTTAATAAACTGTCAAAAATATGCTTCAATAAGCCTAGGCTGCTGGGGGCTTCCCATGCTGATGAATGTTCTTCTTAACTCACCTCGTTTCACTGTGTTGATACACCACTCTGCATTTAATCATTAGTTATTATTCATCTCTGGCTCTTTTCCACATGGTGTCTTTTGTTCTGTCTTCCTCCCCTCACCCCATACTGAACATAGTTTATCTGAAATTAGGAGGGGGGACCAAACACCTCATTTATTGTCATCCTTATACGACCCTGGTCCTTTCATTTTGTTTCTACTTGTTGTCATCCTCTCATAGATATCAGCATGATCCACCAGCCCTTCCCCAAAACCGCAGTGGCCTCCCTCACCTCTCGTTCGTCTGTCATCTTCACTATCAATACACGTTTGTCATTCACATTCGAGGTTTTATGTCCTTGCTGCTGAGTGTATTTTTAGATGCATGCGACTTTGTTTGTTTTCTCTGTATTTATATTGGACCCTATGTGGGCCGCAGCACATCTCATTGACTTTTCTATCATCAGCTAATTCAATCACAAGCCTGTTGTGGTTTTAATTCTGCTTCACTTCCTGCCCGCCTGTCTCTGTCCGTCCGTCCCCCTCGTTCCCCCTCCTTCCCGGCCCTTGTGAGTGTCTCCCCTAGAGCAGAAATTACATGCTGCTTTGTGCCTGGCATAAACAATGTTTTCAACAGTGCAGGCTTGTCTTGTCTCTCTTCTCCCTCTCTCTCTCTCCCTCTCTCTCTCTCTCTCTCTCTCTCATCTCTCCCACTGCCTCAGGGGATGAGTGGAGAGGGCAGGATAAAGAGGGGGGAGGTGGATTGATGAGAGAAAGAGGGAGACAGGGGTATCGGTAGGATAAAGGGAGAAGGAGGGGGGGGATAACAAGTGAAAAAGAGCAATAGTCTGTTCCCAGAGTAAAAAACGGTCCAACAAGTCTGAGTAATAAGCATAATAAGAGGGGGTGAAGGGCAACAGACACCGGCACACAGCGCCGTCTCGATAACTACCATTCAGTGTAATGATAGTCACTGGGCTCTGATTAACTCAACATTACCTACATACCCTGAAGCCCCTATCTTTGCCAGCACTCATCACTTATCATGTGCCAAGGTGGAGGAAGAGAAAGCGGCTAGTCTAGCACTATAAAAGCAGGTAGGCATGCAGACAGGAGGAAAGGGCAGTGTGGTTAAACCCTGTGTTTAATCACCAGGGATAGTGGTGAGAAGGACAGGTGGTAGTTTTGGTGATCTGGCTTGTTTTCTTCCCCCCTCCCACCCTGACGGATCAACACATCAGGGTTTTTTTTTCTTTCTCCTCCTCTTTCTTTCGTTCGGTTTCCCTCGGTGTGTGAGGGTTGTCAGCCAGGGATCTAGAGGTTACATAAAGTGAGTGTGGATCCGAGGAAGAAAGTAGAGAGATGTTACATAAAGAGCTGTAGCTGGACAAAGGTTAATAAAAATGGAGCCTTGTACTGTAGGCAGGAGCCATGGGAGAGAGAAAAAGCATGAAAAAAATAGAGAGAATGGCCATTACATAAACAGATAAAGATGGGCTGAATTATTGGTGGCTTTGCTTTGCTGTTATATAAAGAGATAGGTCCACCAGCAAAAATGAAAGATGAGAATGAGTTGTGTATGTGTATGTGTGTGTGAGAGACACTCGTCTGACCACATCTGAACTTAAAAGATGCTTTTTTCATAATACCTGACCTTTTTTTAGACTGCCAGCAAAGACGGTTGAAGCAGCAGCGTTATCTCAGCGGCACAAACTGAAACATAGCTGGACAGATGTTGACATTGTTTCCGAGTACAATAAAAGTCCAGGCACACCAGCTCTCACCAAGCATTTTGGTGAGAGCTGGGGCACATTTTAATTTATAAAGTGTACCTGTTTCTTTTGTTTATACATGATACCAACTCGCAAAAAGTAACTTTATTCACTAGGGGTGGGGGAAAAATCCATCCATCTGGTATGACAAGATCTGTTTTTTAAAGCGTAAGGTCAGGAGTTCAAGTTGCCCTTAGTGTAAACATACTTCCTCTTGGTGCTCTTACTTTTCTCTTGATTAAGAACGTTTTGTTTGTTTCCTTTTTGTTCTAGTCTTTTTTCTTGTCTTTTCTTTAAATTTGTCGAAAGAGGCAATAAATACTCCATTTTCAAAAACTTAAAATTTTTGGCAATTATGTCATGGTTCGGGCTTTAAAGGGTTAAACACAAATGTTGCCCTGCATGAACACCTGTTAAATGCAGATTCAGAACAGCCCGGCGCTGCTTACGCTGGCTGCTGATCTTTTAAATATTTTCTTATCCTGACGCACAACTTCACAGTGCTGTTCCTCAGCTCAGTGTATCCTCATCTTTTTTTCTTCCCATCCCATCCTCCTCCTCCTCCTCCTTTCTGTGTCTGCTTTGTGCAAATGTCATGCAACACTCTCTAATATCTGTCATGATGAGAGGAGGGGGGGAGGCATGAAAGACTCGCTTATTAAAGTGTGTGCTTGACTGTTCAAGCTCATCTGACATGGCCTTAAAGATCAGAAGCACAAAATAGTGTTTTAAACACGAGGAGCTTATTTTGGAATGAAATGTTTTGTATGCTGTGTTTGATTTTAGTTTTCTCCTTCTGTTTTACAGATATTACTACAACAAGAGGATCCTTCATAAGACCAAAGGGAAAAGGTTCACCTACAAGTTTAACTTCAACAAACTGGTTTTGGTCAACTACCCGTTCATTGATATGGGCTCCACTGGTAAGCCTCGTCTGTGTGTGCGTGCGTAAATATCTCCTAATCCCACAATAGGATGGCATGACTACATGGGATTATACAAGAGAGCATTGCAATTCATTTCTCTGTACTCTGCCCCTCTTTTTTCCTCTTTTTCTTCTCTTCTCTCTCTTGCCTTTTACGTCTACAGGAAGTAGCGTTCCTCAGAGTGCCCCTCCTGTCCCCACCGGTGCAGGGACCCACTTCCGCTTCCCTCCTTCCACCCCATCTGAAGTCCTCTCCCCTAACGAGGACCTGCGCAGCCCCGGCGGCATGTTCAGCTCCGTGGCCCGACGAATGGCCCGCGGCTCTGTCAGCGACTGCAGCGACGGCACTTCAGCCAATTCTGAGATCGAGGAGGGTAACACGGGAGCAGGAGAGGAGAGGGGGGAGAGAGTTGTGAGTGGAGGAGGTGGAGGAGGGCCAGGTGGTGGTGGAGGAGGCTACCGGAGCATCATCCACCCCCGTTTGTCTTCTCATGAAGCCCTGTTCCGCATGTACGGAGGGCCGGGTAACCCTGCAGGGCATCCAGGCTCCCGTGGCCCGGCAGCACACCGCATCCACCCAGAGCCCCTGTCCCCCTTCCCTGCGTCCCCCCTGCCAGGCCCAGGAGGAGCAAGCCTTCTAGCTCCACCTCTGTCTCCGGCACTCTCCATGACCCCCACATCTCACCTCCCCTACACTCCCTCGCCCACCCTATCACCCATGTTAGGCTCTCACTTCTCCTTTAACCCAGAGGACATGAAGCGCTACCTGCAGGCCCACACCCAGTCGGTGTACAACTACGGCCTCAGCCCCAGGGCTTTCCTCCAGTACCCCAACATCGTCATCCCCCAGCCCCACCGGCCCGACAAGGCCGGTCTGACTGCAGAGAGAGGAGCGGCCGAGAGGGCGGAGAGAGCCTCGACTGTGGGGGGAGGCGAGAGGGGAGGAGACCGGCACCACCATCCACCCCTGGGTCACCCGACCCACCACCACCCGCATCCTCACTCTGCTCACCCTCACCCACATTCCCACCCCATGCATCATCCACTTCACCTTGGTGAGGAGCCGCCGCACATGTCCCCCTTCAAGTTCAAGCTGCAGCCGCCTCCACTGGGCAGGAAGCAGAGGGAGGGACAGAGCCAGAGTAAACCCAGGCAGAGCTCACTGTCCTCAGGTTCAGGATCCGGGTCCATGTCCTCCACCTCTGGCCTGGGCTCCTCGCTGTCATTCGGCAGTGACTTGAGTTCTGCCAGTGGCTCCGGGCTCATCTCCGCCTCCTCCTCAACGCAGTCTCTAAACAGCGCGGGACTTCCCAAGATAAAGGTACGCAGACCCAAACATCGCTCACATTCCCACAATTCCCAGTGATTTAGACTTTGTTTGTGGCTACGTGTGTTTCAGAGAGAGCATGCACTGGTATTTTGTTTCTGATTCAGATAACTTTATTAAACCCAAACACAAGCATTTCGTTTGCAGCTTACCCACACGACTCACAGTCGTGTGGGTAAGTTACACACTAATCACAGTTGCTTTTTAAGGAACAGATAAAACTGATAAATAATGAGGTTAAAGAAAAGAAAAATAAATAGATTACAAGGATGTGTCTAAAAATGAGCAGTCATCGAAAAATTTATATAAATGACCCAGTCAGAGTTAAAGTGATCTAATAGCCTGAGGGAATTCAGGATTTTAAGTACCTGAGAGAAACTTCCTGAACTCAAACTCCTCTGTCTTGTATCTGGCGACAGTAGTCCTTGTTATGCTTTGCTTGGTGAACTCAGCATACCTATTTCTGCAGCTTCTGGTTAGAGTGTCCCTCAGGTACGCAGATCACCAGAGCAGGACTGCTGCCGCTGGCTTTACAGTTCAGGGCGAAGTCTCAGTCAGTCTGCATGACTGTAGTCGTGTCAGTCTGGCCAGTTGCAGTTCGCAAACTAAACGTGCATGTAATCGTGCTCTATGAAGGATATAAAAAACAATAAATATTAAAATGAGTCACTCTATATACTCTGACAGCTCTCCCAACTAAAGTCAAGCGTTAGTAAATTTATGTATTTATTTGTGATTTGTGATTTATATATTTAATTACCAACAGCAATCCTTTTTTAAAGTTACATTTTTGATCAACTTCCTTGTCCCTCTGTTTGAAGGTGGAGCCCATCTCTGACATAGACTCAGAGGAAGAGGTGGAGGTGACTGACATTAGCGATGAAGACCCGGATGAAAGAGATGAAGAGTTTGAGCTCTTCGCCCGTCGCCACCCGAGAGCATCCGACCACCACCACCTTGCTAACGGCTCAGCCCGGGCCCAGCAACAACCCCACACCGACGAGGACTTAGACGAAGATGTGTTCAAAGCCCCCGCTCCTCCTCCGCCCGGCCTGATGCCTTTCTTCACCTCGCAGCACACACACTCCGGCGTACATCGCATGCTGCCCGTCATCAAGAGCGAACCCGCCGAGCCCGGGGAGAGCAGCACACCCCCGTCTCAGCCCCCCGTGGTGGGGGCTCCCCAGACGAAGTGCATTCCCCTCAAGCTGCGCTTCAAGAGGCGCTGGAGCGAAGACCAGCGCATGGAGGCCTCGCAGGAGGAGTCGGATGATAAAAAAGTACGACCGGAGGAGGAGAGGGAGCGAGAGAGGCAAAGTAACGGACAGATGGAGATGGAGGAGGATGGGACGGGCAGCGGAGGCGGGGATAGTCCTCCTATGCTGGCGTATGAAGGCTCTTTAGCAGCACCCCTGGCCTCGCACAGGAGGGTGACTGCCGAGCTGCACCGCGCCACTGCACAGCTGTCTCTGGAGAATAAAGACTGCTGATGAGAGCCTCAGTCCAAACACTACTGCTCCGGCAGGGCAGGAGGTGGTGCAGGAGTATGTAAATGGTTCCTCTGTAATTCCCTCTCCTCACACTGACAAACTAGAATCAAGAAACCTCCACTGACCCGAGAGCACACGTCAACATACACATGAAAGTAACGCCCCAAAGACAGCCCGACACCTTCTCATCTCAGGGTGCCAAATATGGCCGTTTTGTCAGCCGCTGGTGTCACAGACGGATGCACGTGAGGTCTCTTTTGGTGTCCGTGCTGCAATGTTTATGTTTATTCTTAGTCACTGTATAACACCAAGACAGTGTAAACTAGGGGTGGGAGAACGCCAGGCCTCAAGGGCCGGTGTCCTGCAGGTTTTAGATGTGTCCTTGATCCAACACAGCTGATTTAAATGGCTAAATTACCTCCTCAATATGTCTTGAAGTTCTCCAGCCGCCTGGTAATGAACTAATCATTTGATTCAGGTGTGTTGACCCAGGGTGATATCTAAAACCTGTAGGACACCGACCCAAGAGGCCTGGAGTTCTCTACCCCTGGTGTAAACAGTGCATACAGAGTTCCTGGTAGTGACTGAACGGGTAGACAGCCCGCGTCTCAGAAAAAGATACACTAACATCCAAAAACAAGAAAAATAAAAACCAAATCATTCACATTTGCAACCCTCAAAAATATCTTTCAACACCATTTGTTTGAAAACTAAAAGCAGATAACAAATTTTTTTATTCGTGTCAGCATTATTCCAACAACAGTGATGCATCTTTACTCCTGCAGTGAGAATAGAAATACAGCCCTATATCGTGTTTGCTCTCTTGCTTTGAAAATCACCTTTGTACACAGTCTTGAAATGACTTTGAGTTCGCTTTTTTTTTTTTTTTTTTGTGGCACGAGCCGGCGAAAGCGAGCCTGGCAGTGGGGGGAAAGTACAAGATACTCTGCGTGCTGACCCGTTTGGTTGCTCTGTGTTTCGTTTTTACTCGCTGTTTGTTGAGGTTTAGGCACCAAGAGTACTTGCAGAGTAAGGGTTAGGCACCAATACCAAACGACACCTCACGCATGTCTCTGCAGTGCAAGCAGCTTTAATTGGGGGTAGACAGAGAAAAAAAGGCCACTATTTGACGCCCTGGACCGCCCAACTCTTGCCTCTTTTTGTGTCAGACCTAAAGCCAGACTATTTATCTGGATCAGGGCTCTTCTGGGACGCAGCCGTGTGCAGGAGGGACTCACTCAGACTCCACACCAGGCACAGCGACGGTATGACTGGGCTGAAATCATCAAGTAACAGATGATAACAGATGCCCTGCCCCAGTAGCACAACCCCCCCTCCCCATCAGTAGGATCAGCAGCCAGTCAGCACCTTCCTCAGGGGACACACACACACACATGCACACACACACACTCCCTAATGACGATCCAGGATGATGATGATGATGATGTGCACACCCACGCCACTTTTTCCTACAAACCGACGGGACTTTAAGTGCCTGTATCTAAAACCATGGGGGGGGGGAGAGTGTGAGGGGAGGAGGGAGGGCTACTCGGAGTGATCACTCTGTGAACATGTTTGTTGGATCAAAAGGAAAAAGTCTCTAAAACTGATACAGGTGGGAGGGGGTGGGGGCGGTGGGGTGCTGGGTGTTGTCTGACTGACTCTTAAAACTGGCCCACTCCACTCAGGGAAGCCTATTGCTGTACGTTTATTGGATTCACGCGCACAAACACACACAAGCAGAAAAAACAAAACAAAAAAAAGCAACAAAAAAAGAAAGAAAGGCCAACAGTGAATGGGACTCAGTGACTACGGACACCAAAAACTGTTCACTGCCACACACACAAACCTTTTTTTGACTCTTCTCTGAGAGCTTCTGACTTTCACATAACCTTCTGTCTCTCTGCTGTCCTGCCCTTCTTTCTCTTGTGGACCACCTGTGGAAATATCACAACTCTGCTTACAGACACAAGTTCAGCCCAGGGAGATGTGAGGAGGGGAAATGATGAAGAAGGCTGCAGAAGAGGAGGAGGAGGAAGGGTTTTTGCAGGGGTTCCAGCAAACCGTTAACCAGCCTTCTTACCTCACCTAACATGGCTTGTACACTGAAAATTATTTCCCTCAGCAGCACAGAAACTTAGTTCACCAGCTAGAGCTCGTCTAACAATCATAGATAGTGTTAAACTAAACCAGCAAACACACACACACATTCGCACAGCACTGCCTTCAGCATGCTCCCTCTCCCTCGGACTGAACCTCCGGCTCTCTGTAGCGGCATCACCCTCTCAGGTCCTGATGGCGTGTGAGGCTGGCGGGCCTGTTAGCTACGAGTGTGAGAGCTCGAGAGAGCAGGGAGCATCTCTCACACACACACACACACACACACACACACACACACACACCTGCTCACACACACACACTCTGCCTCTCTATGCCTTGTTTTTATAGCATGTACAAAAGTGCAAACTGAACTCTAACAAACATACATACAGATTATATCTTTATATATTCTAAAGGAAATTATTAAAGAGAAGTAAACTTTTAAAAGAAGCGTTTTGATGACATGATTGATTCAGGATTTTTTTTTTTCTGTGACATGGTATCATGGAGGGAGGGCAGACTGAGGACGCGGAGGGGGCGTGGGTCAGGTTTTTTTTTTTTATTTGTTTGTTTTTCTTGTACATTTGTTTCATAGATAAACGAGCCAGGGGAAAAACAGCGCAGGCCAGTCTATCACAAGAACACGAACGGCGAGAAAAAAGAAAAAAACCCGTCAGGACTCGAGCAGACTGCTAATGAGTCAGATGTGTGGTTCACTCTGCTGTTCACTTTGTTTCTCGTAGCTTGCCCTTTCAGCTCGCGGCGTTCTGCTCTTTCCTGTCTGCAGTCCAGCTCGCCTCAGCAGGGTTCTCCCTGGTTTCAGCTCCCAGCCCCCCTCTGGCCTTGGGCCACCTCTGCAGGCCGCCTGGGAGTGTGTGAGGGTGTGTGAGCGGGTTATTTGTGGAGTAGTAATCCCGTCTCTTCTCTTAGATCAGTTAGGGCAATGCTCCAAAGTTCACAGCAGCTCGGGGATGGGGTTAATCAGTTGGACACCCTCTCCTCAAACTATGCATATTCTCACACACATGAAACAGATATGTTTGTGACATGTTTCAGCATCCAGCCAGGCGTCCGATCGGGGGGGGGGGTCTGTCTCCTGCCTGGCCAGCAACAAGACGGATCTATAGCGGCGAGCTGTGAGATAGATGGCCTGCAGGCGGTCTGTGTAGCCGGGCTGATCGAATTTCCTCCTCAGACCCCCGTGGTCTGGACGGGAGCGTGTCACAGCCCGCACACGCACTCACACTCACACTCCCGCCAGGCCCTGTGTCTGTATCTGAACTGACAGCTGCCTTACTTCTACTACTTCTCATATCTCAGCAACAGAAAGACATCCGTCTCTCTTTCTTCTCTGCTCTCTCTCTCTTTCATTCGCGCTTCTCGCTGTTCATCTTTTTTCCTCGCTCTGTTTCAGGCGCCGTCAGACTTCCTGCAAACGGCAGCGCGATCTGACTGTCGCGATATAGCGGGGGCAAAGCGATTGATCGGAGTCTGGGTGAGACGCAGACTCTCCCTCATCCTGTTTCAGGTCTGCAGACAAACAGCACAAAGATTACATTTCTCTATTTAGAAGAAGGAGAAAAGGTTTCTCGGTTTATTTTTCTGATGTTGTGATTGTTCTCATTGGGTTATTTACCTCTCCAGCTGGCATTATGATGATGATGATGATTATTATTATTATTGTTATTATTCCATGGCTCTGTTAGCTGTTGCTTTTTATGTTGTGTACATCACTTTGGATGATGTTGATCGACCCCAAACTCCATTCCCTGTTTTCAAACCTTCTAGCCTCCACCCACCCCCCTTTTTCCTGTCTTTAGTTTTTGCAGATGTAATATAACTAAAGTGTGTAATATTTGATGCTGACAGAGAAATAACATCGGGTTTTGAGAGGGAGGGGCAGCGGAGGATTATTTGGGGGGGTGGGGGATTTTATCCTTTTTTTGTCTTGTAATTTTAATTTTATAATGTTACTTTTTCTCTCTCTTGCTTGTATATTTTTTATCTTTTTTTTTTGAGGGGGGATGTTGTATCATTTTAAAAGACGTGTATTGTTTTACCATGTAAAGGTCTATCTTTCAGTCTTTCACCCCCCCCCCCAAGCAGTTACCTAACACTCAGATGGAGACGAGAGTTAATACCATGATGTAACATTGAATTTCTCCACTTCTTTCGTGTTTTTATGTTATTTTTTTCCCAAACTTGTAATTAAGCTGTAATCAGGGTTAATTAAAACTGGTTAAAACCCAATATCAAACTCAAAGTGTTTGTTTATGTCTCTTCTTCTTCGTTCATGTTTATTAATGCCACATAATCCCCACAGTGGAGTTTTATTACCTGGTTATTTGTAAACAAAGAGATTAACCCGTCACTTTTTGCCTCATCTATAGCGAGCCACCAGTCATAAAGAAGGGATTTCTGTATTTCAGGATTACAGTTAATTATAATAAATGCGCAAAGTGTTTCTAAAACAGTAAAGACACTTTTCTTTGGCCCTCAGGAGACCGAGATATTGCCAAAAAGTATTCACTCGTCTGCCCTCACATGCATGTGAACTTGAGTGACATCCCATTTCTAATCCATATGGTTTAATTTGATGTCGACCCAACCTTTACAGCTAAAAGAGCTCAGCTTTCCTGGGAACGCTTTCTGCAATGTCTAGGTGCATTCTTCCAGAAGCACATTTGTGATGTCAGACACTGAGACATGAAGGTCTGGCTCGCAGTCTGCACTCTAATTCATGAAGGTGTTCTCTCAGGCTGATGTCGGGACTTTGTGCAGGCCATTCAAGTTCTTCCACACCAAATTTGCACATCCATGTCTTTATGGACCTTGCTTGGAACAGGAAGGGGCCAAGCTGTTCCCACAAAGTTAGGAACATGAAATTGTCCAAAATGTCTTTGTATACTGAAGCATTAAGAGTTTCCTTCACAGACACTAACTCCTAAAAAACATCCCCACACGTGATCTCTCCTCCACCAAATCCTACACTTATAACAATGCAGTGCCGTTGCCCTGACAACCATCCATCAGATTGCCAGATGGACAAGGGTGATTTGCCCCTCCAGAGAACATGCCTCCACTCCTCTAGAGTCGGGTGGCAGCGTGCTTTACACCACTGCATGTGACACTTTGCATTGCGTTTGGTGATGTGAGGCTTGGATCCACCTGCTCACCATGGAAACCTATTCCATGAAGCTGTCTCCACACTGTTCTTGAGCTAATCTGACAGTCACCTGAGGTTTTGAGCTCTGTAGCGATTGACTCTGCAGAAAGTCGGTGACCTCTGCGCACTATCAGCCTCAGCATCCCCTGACCCCACTGTGATTTCACATGGCCTAACACTTTGTGGCAGGCCAAGTAAAAAATAATTGGATGACTGCATTTCAGTCACATGTAGATTGTGTGATTGTAAATCCACTGCGGTGGTGTAGAGAAGCAAAGCAACGCACAAACTGTCCAAATACTTACGGAGCTAACTGTACATTCACACAAATTTCATTCGTGGGGTGAATTCACTCTCACATTCTTCTGTTGAAACAATGAATCTTCTTCATTGAATTTAAAAGTTATAGAGGAAAAGTCCGTCTTTGCCTTGACCTGGTCTCTGTTAGCTAAGTGGATGTAACACACACACACACACACACACACACACGGTCGCTGTGCTGCAGAAGCTTCTCAGGTTAAACATTTAGCCGTCATTATGGAAGCACTTTGTCTGCGTACTGCTGCCCATTCATCCACATAATGCTCTCATCAGGATCACCCGGGTACCTTTAACCATGACGTCAGCAGCTGCCTGGTCTTAAGCACACTTACGGGCACATTTTGTCCGTGGAGAGGAGGAGGAGGAGGATAAGCTGTGGGAGTGATGGTGAGGAGTTGCTGCCCTTAAATGGCCTTCTTAGATTTTTAATGAGGTGGGCAATCAACAGCCCAAACACTTCCTAAACTTTAGTTTAAAAAAGCAAGAGAGAGTATAAAAGCCACAAATTAGGTTACAGAACATGATTTTGTTGCACATTGGATGTTGTGGGTCAAAGCCTGAAGCTCGTTCCTGAAATCCACATTTATATCTCTGCTGCAGACTATTTTGAATGTCATTTTTATCTTTGGCATATTGTTTTTTTCAATAGGTGACAGTGTGTTTTTCCTGATGAAAACCCAAACAACTCAGTTTTAACTTTAAATCTTTGTACTCCTTGAAAGAATAAAATCCGTGGGGAAGTTAAGAAGTGTCTTTATCCCCCAATAATCTCTCTAAATCTGGATCAGCACCTCTCCAATGTCAGCAGGGTGACGTTTATTTGAAGGCGTCCAAGTTTTTTGTATTTTGCAGCAAAGGAACTGAATGAACAGCTGAAAATGCAGCTTTTATTAGACCCAAAGGAGGTTAAAACTCTAATTTATTCTAATGTTATGAGTAATTATTGTCACAATTCTAGTTTTTTTGTGAGGTGTTGAGTTTTGGGTGTTTCAAGCCAAGTTACTTCTTCCCCCGTCCAGATGAACAGAATCCACTTTGTGGGATTTCCTCACCTGGATAAATGAGGATCCATCGAGGCATTTATGTCTCCTGTTCAGCCAGCCTCTCATTTTTCTCCAGTGTGGCCGTCTTCACCTATCGATCACTGATTTCTCCCTCCTGTGTCTCATTGTTCAAACCTTTTGCATTTCTCAAATCATCTGGTTGCTTTTCCTTATTTTCCCACCTGTTCTCCCAGCTCTCGTCCTACTTTTTTTCCTTCTCCATGCTTCAGTCTAGTTAATGGACTTTACTTTTAATTCCCCTGTTGGATTATAAGATTCTCCTGACAGTTTAGTCTTGTGCATTTTTTGTTCAAATTTAATTTAGTCAATAAAGCTCCTTTTTTACTAAGAAATGCAACGTGCGGAAACTTGTAGCATGTTGGGAGATATTCAGGACCACAGTGGCTGTGATGCGATCCCTTCACAGTACAGATTGCAATATAGAGCTGAATGAACTGAAAAAAAAGAATAACAGAAACTAAACAACATTTTTAAATTTTGCTTTAGTAGGACTAAAAGCTCAGAGACCCTCTGTTCCTCTGACTGTTATGGTGAAGATGCAGCCTATAGAGGAACGTGAGCCCTGAGAGTGAACAGAAACCTCTCGTTCTGCTGTGTGAGGACTCTTATTAGAGCTGCTGCTGTTGTAGCACCAGTATCTTAAAAACTGTTTGCACCTGTTGAATCGTGGGACTCTATAATTAAGTTCAATAAGGAAGATTAGTTCTCTTATATTCCTCTGCGTGGGCTATTCTTGCTGCTCTATTTTCTTCATCACATCTGTTTTCCCACGCCGTCAGACACGGCTCACGCACGGTACTTCTGTCCAACAGTCTACCTGCCTGCATTCTCTGAGACCCCGTTCTTTAAATTTGTTGAGCTCAGTCACAAAATTTTCATCAAGCATCGTGCTCCACCAGCGCCACCAGGGTCGAGACTATTGTGGGATCCTGTTGCCATCACTTACCTTAATCTGCGATTCTGCTCCATGATGTCACTTCTCCATTTTTTTTGCAGATTTGTTTTCATAAACGTCACCTGTTAGTAGTCCAAGTATTTGGTTTGGACACCCTTTTGCCTTCAGAAATGCCTTATTTCTCCATGGCATAGATACAACGAGGTGCTGGAAACATTTCTCAGAGATTTTGGTCCATATTGACATGACAGCATCACACAGTTTCTGCACATTCAATCTCCTGTTGAAGCTCTGTTGGATTGTGATCCTGTGACTGTGGAGGCCATTTAAGCCCAGTGAACTCATTCTCATGTTCAAGAAACCAGTTTGAGATGATCTGAGTTCTGTGAGGTGTTATGTTATCCTGCCGGAAGCAGCACATAAGTGCACTCTGGCTCTAAAGTGACAGACATGGTCAGCAACAATATGCAGGTATTGTGTACTCCACTATATCACCAGCAGCCTGATACAAGACAGGATGGATCTATCCCTTCATGTTGTTTCCTAACCTGCCATTTGAACATCATAGCGGAAATCTAGACTCATCAAAAACCAGGCAACAGTTTTACAATCTTCTGCTGTCTGGTTTCGGTGATCCTGTGAGGATTCAGCTTCTCGTACAGGAGGGGCACCCAGTGCTGCTGCAGACCATCTGCTTCAAGCTTCAACGTCCTGTCCATTCAGAGATGCTTTTCAGAGCATTCTCTGTAAACATGGGTGATGGGAAAAGCCCTCATTCTGATGCCCAGTTTGAACTCAAGTAGGTCGTCTTGACCATGTCTACATATCTGAATACACTGAACTCTGAAATACGATTGGCTGAGCAGATATTTGTGTGAACGTGCAGTTGAGGAGGCATACCTAATAAAGAGTCTGTGGCCGTACAATTAGTGCTGATGCTCATGTGTGTGAGTGCTCAGATTAATACTGCAAAAAGAAACAGTGCAAACGTCTTCTGATCTTTAGCTCGAGTGAAACGTTTCACAGCTTCTGGCCTCTGAGTTATTCAGCGAACACAGACTTAGAGGAGGAAATCACTTCAACTGAAGTGTGAATAGGATGTATTCAACCCGGGAGGGTGTGTCACATAGACGTTGCTTCACTTAAGGGTCATGAACCAACTAAAAACAAGTGTTACTTTAAAGGAGCCACGCAAGCCTCACATAAGTATGTCAGTGTGTGACATGTGAGTTATGTAACCTTGGTGAGGGTCCTGGCAGGTGTGATTGTGTGTAATCCCGGCCTCCATTGTCGACACACCAGGCATCCAGGTGCTCCATAGAGAGAGAGAGAACGAAAGAGAGAGACACCACAGGAACCAATGTGCTCGCTCACCTGTGCCACATCCCCCTGCCTTCGCTTCCTCTGAACGCCTGCTTTCGCGGAAACCTGTGCAGAGCCAGCTCCGTGCTCCGCATGTAACCGCAGCCCGTGCATTATGCACACGCTGCACAACAAGAAGCCTTTGTGAATGTGCACACGTGACGGTCGCATCCTCTGAGAGACTTATGGTACGGTAACTAAACATACGAAGGCCTGCTAGTAAGTTCACCACATCCTCCACCGTACAGAGAAAAGCTGCACCACACAGGAGTGAGGCACTTTCACAGTGATGATACACAGACATGTGTGAGCGCACATTGATGTGGTTTGTTTGAAGCTCTGGTGCTTCAATTTCCTTTTTCAGCTTCCTTTCCCGCCAGTACTTCTGTTTAACCTATTTGACCCCAAAAGAGAAACCATTGTAAAGTTTCTCTTTGTGAAAGGAAAGAATGGACTTCGTAAAACAGACTTTAACCTTCACTTGTATTCGCCTCCAATACAGAGCTGCTCCACTGTGCTCTCTGTGTTTGGTCATTTCAGATTGAATGTCTCCCCCTGTTGTTGGGATACTTAAAATGCACATTATAAGAATTTCTGTTGATTTAATCCACGTTGTTTGTTACTGTTGGTATATAACTATCAGGTGAACACATTTAAGAGATCAGTTTTTGCCTTGATTTGTCTGCTTTTTCTCTTTTCAGGCTTCTTTACCTTTCGTAAATGATCTCAGTGAGCATGACACATCATTTTTAACCACTAAATCAACAGATCTGCCTACATTTTTGATTATTTAAAGCACACCTGCATAATAAACCACAACAATGTGAGGCTGGATACCTCTGCTGGGGTTCAAAATGCCATGCATGTGTTGAGTATCTAAAGCCAGAATATCTTTATTACAGTGTGATCTTTTCTGATTCCTTTTTACAGCATTGCTTCAGTTCATTGAGATTTGCAGGGCATGCACAGCTCTCTTAATGCTTCTACCACAGCATTTCAACCAGGTTGAGGTCTCGACTTTGACTGGGTCATTGCAACACCTTGATTCTTTTCTTTTTCAGCCATTCTGTTGTAGACTGCCTGCGGTGCTCGGGATCATCGTCCTTCTTGTTACGCCCCTCTTAAAACCTTATGTTATGGCTTTTGAGACAGGTCGTCACATGCTGTGTGACCAAATTGTGGCCAAGATTTAGCTGTTAAGAGAGTATTTGGGAAAACACAGGAGCTCATGGTCAACTTGGTGACAGCAAGGTGCCCAGGATCTGTGACCGCAAATCAAGCCCAGACCGTCACCCCTCCGCCGCCGTGCTTCACAGTTGATATGAGGTGTTCGTGGTGATATGCAGTGTTTGGCTTTATCCAAACGTGGCTTTGTGCATTACGACCAAACATCTTTGCATCTGGACGTTGTTCCAGAAGTCTTGCGGTTTATGCAAATGCAACTTTGCAAACCTAAGCTGTGCCACCCTGTGGTAACTCCAAACAAGCCATACATTAACATGCTACAATGTAGCATTGTATTGCATAATTTAACTTGAATGAATTTGTTGGAACATCCACTCCTGAGAAGACCGTGGCATTACGTTCACACACACTTGACTGCTGCAAACTGCCAAAACTTCAGCTTTTATACAGGTGCTCACATCTTTGGGTTTAAGGCCATAGTTTAACACTTCCTTGAGACATGCGTTTATTTTTGTAGACCAGAGCCAATCAAAACACGGGACATTATCTCAGTATGAGAGATGGGGGAAACGAGGTGTTACAATGCTAGGCGGTCCCACATAAAATGGTAGATCCGATCACCCTAACACCATCACAGTGTGCCCTATAAAGTAAATGTCTTAATTGTTTGAGTTATGTGCAAACAAACAGACCGAATCAAACTAATCACATAACCTCTTTAATTGAGGTAACAAGATGGCAGTTAATGCTGAGATTGTTCTTGGCGTACTGAATGTGCACAGCTGGTCTCGTCTTCCTCACCTTTTCTCTAATGCAGGGAGGAATCTGTGTGTCCAAGGACGCCTCTCCATGAGACTCCTGTCTTCAGCTCCGGGGCATGACGCGAGCCCCGAGTAACAGCTGAGCGGTGTAACGTTACCGTGAACAAGAATGCAGCAAGCACAAAGGCCTACTGTTCACCATACTGCAGCTCGTATGGATGCCGACCTTGTCAGACTTTAATGACACTCTGATACGCTCTCTGTGTCTTTTGCAACCACTTTGAGGGGTCATGGTGCAAATCGCTTCAGCATACAGTGGCCGTTTGAACTACTGCATTAACCTATACATAAGAGAGACTGTTATACGTTTCCTTTAAGCTGGTTTTATCTCTGAGTTTAATGCCACTGTGAACTGCCATGACCTCCCTAAATCCCTAACCTCACAGAGTCTGAGTGCACCGTTTATCAGATATTATTAGACATCATGAGCTGCCTCCTTCTTTAAGCTACAGGAACAAACCTGCCCTCTCCTGACACTCGGCACACAAAAAGCATTGCCATCCCTTCAGTAACAGACTCCCTCCCTAAAGGCCCGAAGTGAAAAGCGCTCAAATTTGTTGAACAAATCTATTCAAAGAGCCGGGCCCCTTATGTAAGAATGCTTTAGCAAAACCAGGAACATTAGAAGAGAGAGAGAAACATGGATCTGAAGGAAATCTGGGAGATGTCTGCAGCAGCGAAGATCATGTTAGAGTAAAACATCCAGAGGGAGAAAATGTTTTTATATCCATGCAATAACCGAGAAACAGTTTGTGTGTTTGCTGATAGTTGTGGAGCTGCTTGAAAAGTTGCATTTGAATTTACCTGCTCTGTTTTTCCTCCTCTTTCTTTATAGCTAGCTGGATGCTGAAGTGTGCAACCGCAACTTTCCATCTGCACTATGAAGCATCACAGGGATGAGAAAAAAAACAATGTAATGAGGGTATGAGTGGCTGTGGGATGTCATTATTTTCTTATTATTGAGCAGGTTTCTCCATGCGGTCACTGTAGGACATGACAAATGAACTAATTTGACATTAATGGCCAGCACACCCAGCTCACTTTAACCCCTGAGTGTTAGTTATCTGCAGTAATATGAACAGTGCAAATAAACTATTAAAAGTGTCTAAAAAAACACTGTAAATCAATAGGAGAAACACAACAGTATGGCAATAATGATATAATTGGATAAAGTGACTGGATAAGACATTTATCTGTCAGTGGAAAAAAGACTTGCACATAGTTTGATTTTCTCTGTGGTCACTTGTAGTTGCAGAAATGAACAATATGAAAAGTGGTGCTCAAGACAGATTTTATCAGTACCAAGAAGGACCAACCAATCAGTCTTGGTAGAACTCAACTAACAATGTTACCGGAAGGACAAATAACGAAGAACAAGTATTATAAGAACAAGTTACGACTCCTCCATTTCTAACATGTCATCAGAAAGCAAAAGTAGTTTAAAAAGGACATCATGACTGGAGGAACTGAAGGAACACCAGCAATGAGTTGGTTGTAGTCTTGCCAGACTTTATCAACTCACGCAGGATCGATCTTCCAGTTTAATGTTTATCCACCAAGTTGCTATAGTCCAGGAACAAACCCTAACTAATAATAACAGCCTTAAACCATATTTTTGACTGAATTTTGGCTAACATAATTATGTGAAATTTTCTCCCGGTCCTCCAAATACTTAATGTGATATTTTTATATGTGGGTCCCCCTTTCATCAAAGTTGTCTTTTTCAGTTGTTTTCCTGACTTTAGTGAATAATTCACATTAATTATTTCACGTGGAAACTTGTCTTCATAAGTATATGTTGTGGTGTGGCTACTGTTTACAATATTAGCATTCTCGGGTTAGCATGCTAACATGCTAAAAAGCCCCTAAAACAAAATGGAGCTCAGAGGACAGGTAAGTCAGCAGTTTCTTAGGTAGGTGTGAATTAGAGTGGGCAGCATCACTTTAAGAAAGCAAGTAAAGGGCCACACATTGAATTAAAACATGTTTACAGGTTAATTTGAAAAAAGAAATCCACCTAGCTGCTTTATCAGCATATAAATTAGCTTACATCCTGCCTTTAGCTGACATTTTAGCTAAATCTATTAGCTAAATGCTAATTTTTTTGTGTCATGACAGTACTAGAGGAAAGTTAACTGACTGTTAAGTTAATGAAAAAGTTGCATTTTATTAATCAAGTTTATTAAAGTTAACTAAAAACGAAATTAAAAAGTGAAACTATGTGTGCGAAAACATTTTAGTTAACTGAAATAAAAGTAAAGTCTGCACTCTAGGAAAGTAACTAAAAATAACTAACTAATAAACTAATAAAAAAAATACAAGAGAGTTTGGCTGTATGGAAGCTCATTTCTACCAATGAAAATAATATTTTAAAATGTTTTAAATATTTTTTTAAATAATAAAATATATATGCACTGGGATAGGCGCTGGAGCCTATCCCAGCTGTCATAGGGCGAGAGGCGGGGTACACCCTCGACAGGTCGCCAGTCTGTCACAGGGCTAACACAGAGAGACAGACAACCATTTGCACTCACATTCACAGCTATGGGCAATTTTAGACTGATCAATTAACCTATCCCCACAAACTGCATGCCTTTGGACTGTGGGAGGAAGCCGGAGTACCCGAAGCAAACATGGGGAGAACTTGCAAACTCCACACAGAAAGACCCCGGCCTGAAGGTGGAATTGAACTCAGGACCTTCTTGCTGTGCGGCAACAGTGCTAACCACTGTTTGGTGATAATAACCCAAAATTTCTACTTAGCTCTTCCCGGCTGATTTGTTTTGATGTTTTTTAGTGGTGGAGACCATTTTCCATGCTTTGGTGTTAGGTGAATTTATTAAAGATCTATCAAAATCTTTTCTCATTGATGTCGCACTAAGTGATTTACTGTGCGTCAGACAACCTGACAGCATCTATACTTTTATACTTTTCAATGTTTTTCAGACAATGAACTTCTGCAAGACTACCGTAGTCCTAATAAACCCACACAATTTCAATAACCAGTCTAAAACTAGCTTAGCTAAAATGATTGGTTTTAATATAGCACTTTTTTACTTGAGCACTCAGAGCACTTTATACTATGAGCCTCATTTACATTCATACAAGCATTTTTATCTCTCCCTAAGTGCTTTATATGTAACATTCACACATGAATGCCACAGGAGCAATTTGGGATTCACTATCTTGCCCACTGACACTTCGGCATACAGACTGGAGCAGCTGTACTGAACCACCAACCTTTTATTTAGTAGATGATCAGCTCTACCTTCTGGCCTACCCTCGACACCCTCTAACTTTCTTTAAATTCTCTGTAGAGTTTGTCTTTTGGATTTGTACTTTGTACGTCTATATTTTTAGTGAGTTCTTGTAGAATTGTTACCTTTGGCGATTTCTTTAGTTCTCCCTTTTATACATTTCGTTTCCACATCGTCTTCCCTCTGATCTTATTCTCGTGTTTCTGCTTTGATGTTGTTTATTTGCTATTTTACTTTGGTAGTGAGACATGTGTTGTGCCATGTGTTTAGCTTTATTTCCTCTTCATTGTTTGATTGTCTTCACCTGTCCGTCGTCACCCAGCTGTCTCACATCATTGTGTGTTTGTATACAGATGAAATAAAAAACAGTTGCACTCAAATAGACTAACTTTGCATGATTCATAGTTCAGAATAATCCATATTTAGACTTGGGGCAGCCCCTTGCTTCATCCTCAGTCTGAAAGAAGCTGTTTCAATTTCTCTCCCGTTAAGTCTGCGTTCAGTTTGAGACAACCTTTTTGTGATTGGACGAGCCTCACTTACAAAAGGTTTTAACCTTAGGTGGGTTGGGCGAAACTGTCTTTCTGAGATGACCATAAAAGCATTTTATACTCTGGGCTGATCACACAGAGCCAAGAGTATGAAAATCCTTGAAGCCATGCCGCTAACATGGCTGATAATGCCAAACACTCCTATCGTAGCTCAGCCTGTGTTGTTGTAGAGACTCCATCACTGCTGGGATTGTCTCAGATGAAGCCGGGCCCATAACTTCATGGTAGAATAAATCCAAACTTAGTTTTGCTGAATAATAATATCAGAGTTTTATTGTTATTTTTTATTGCAGCCTGCTGTCCTCATGACTGCAGAGCTGCTGGTTTAAGAGGCTTTTAACCTTTTAAATTTCTATCTTTATCTCCTGTCCTGAGTTTGATGGGGCAGGAATGTGTGGGTGAAAGGTCAAGGTGAGGGTCAGAGGTCAGAGGTTATGCTAATGTGAGTGTCTTGCTTTTAAACCCTGAGGCGAGAGATTTGTGCAATGTGATTCTGACTATGTGTTTGGTGTTGTTTAACAGACAACATGGGACTAGTTAACCATAACCCAGTTACTGTTTTGGACCAAATATTTTAGAAATACAACTTGTATACCAAGTTGTTGCTCTCTAGTCAAATTTTCCACTTAATGTTCCTTCTTTCTTCCCTCTCAGTGTTTCCCCTGCTGTTGTCTGACAGCAGAGCCCAGCAGGAGAGGAGGGTCTGTGGTGTTTGACTGACAGCCAAGTGATGAGCACACAGGGAGAGGGTTAAGGGTGAGGGGTCAGAGGTCAGGGTCCTATGGAGAAGAGGAGTTCAACACAAGGGGGACTTGCTAACAAGGTACGATTGCATGCGGGAAAAGGAGGTGAAAAGCATCATGAAAACAAAACAAGGCGCTATCAGGGCGACGGAGCCACTGTGACAGCAAATTCTGGCCCACTCTTCTTTACACTTCAGTCTGGATTGATATTCTGCTGTATTTGGGATCATTGTCCTGTTGCATGACACAACTTGGGCCAAACTTTAGGAGTTCATGGTCGACTCAGTGACTGAGTGAAGTTAAAAGGCTGAGTACATATTGCAAGTACTTTAACAACCAAGCGAAGAAGACCATGGCATGTGGTTAACAGTTCTGCAATGAACTAGTGAGTGACCTTTAATTCAGGGGCTTTATAAAAGAAGGGTTGAATTAACTGCTATTACAGACATTTTTATATATATTTTCCATTTTTTTAGACTTCGCCTCAATGTAAAATGCACGCTAGTGGTGTACAGAACATGTAAAGTCAGAGAACTCGGCACAAAACAAAGCAGACAGGAACAACACGAGAGGAGGGTTGGAGATGAAGGTGGAGGTGATGCAGAGCGCAGAAACTCTGCATTTGAATGAGAGTTACCAGGTGGTAAAGGATGTCAGCTCAGCCATCAGCAGATGTGAATTGAGTTGATCTGACTTTGTGGCCTGCTCGATCCATTACCACTTCCACAGGGTCACTCCAGGCAAACTGTATGCAACACTGGAGGGTGCAGATGTGCCCCTTAGAAGCTTTATACCTCAAAGATGAACCTCTGAACATCATTGCTTTTATAATCAGCAGAGCCTTGAAGGGCATCAGTAGTCCAGGTCAGCATGTAGACATCTGCAGTGCACATGCCTGGCTGGAAAAACGTTCTGCCTTTGTGTTATTGGACGGCACAGCCAGCTTAAAAGCTCATGTGTTTCCAATCTGTGCTGCCCTCGTCTTATTTACTTTACCTTCCTCTCTATTAATTCATATACAGTGCTTTTTCCTGGCTCAGAATGGGCTTTTGGGTGGATGAATGACCACACTTTCACCCTCCTCTTTTTATTGACTTGATAAAAGGCTCTGACAAGGCCACAGTAGTCAATATCATCAGCTTTTATTTTTATTCTAAGTTCTTGGCGTTTTTGGAGCTGGTGATTTTACTTTAAGCGCTGGTATAAAGCTTTTCTGGGGAATCCAAAACAACAGGAAAAACCCCTGATGTAAGATTATAAAATAGTATTTTACATGCTCCTCGGTATGAAACAGCGTACCCTCTATCTACAGCTTGAAAATGTCTGAGGTCATTTAAAAAGAGTGTCTCTGCTAATTTTCATTACATTGAGTGAGTTTATAAAAGCTAATGTAAGTACAATTTCATATGATGTGTATTTATGTAGATAATTCATACTTTTTAATTTTTTAAATATTGTTATTGGGCTAAAAAGCCATAATAAGCTGTGTGAAGGTCTTCCATCTTTACTGGTTATCAGCTGCAGATCTGGCTGCCAAACATCCCCTGGGATAGTGGACAGAAATACATAATGAGATTAAAAAACTAATAAAAGTATAAAAAATATACACATATAAAAGTTGCAAAGGAGAAGCTTTGTCATTCGATCGATTTCTTAGTGTGGAGGTCGCTGGCTTTCTGCTTATGAGGCTTATGAGTCATTTACATGACTCATAACTTCCAGAGTGTTGTTTACTTGGTTCATTGGATTGTTTGGAGACGAGGGCTGAAAATTAACACAGTATTTCATACTCATTCGAAAAGTGGGGGTACAAAAATAGAAGTTTTGGGATTTATTTTTCACAGTACTTTAAAGCACACTTATTATAGTTAATACATTTTTGAAAAACTCAATTAATTTGCAGAAATAAAAGACTCATTAAAAAAAAACCTAAGGGATGTGTTTAATTAATTAATTAATTATTTTTTTTAAATTTAATAACACAAGACATGTCATAAGTAAAGGAAAAATAGAAGAGGATGTGACCTTTGATCTGGGGATGAAGCAAGCCTGTCAGGCGTGCACGCACACGCTTGACTCAGTCACGTGGGGCCTGCAGCGCCAATTTGGGAAAGAAGATAATAGTAATAATAATAGCTAGAATTGTGCCATCACTTGCAGTGTTAAACTATCGCCACTAGATGTCAGTCTGAACCAACATTTAAACTATCTCTACCCTTCCTTCAGTCTTTCTTCTTACACACACGCGCACGAACGCACAGTAGTCATACTCATACAATGCATATAGCTCCACTCAGCCAATCAGCGCTTTCTTCTGTTTTTAGGTCTACACATCTCCACTCATCGCCGAGCTGGCGTGTGAACCCGCTCTCACCAGCAGGGGGCGCCGCCCCCGTGAGCTCACATGGGCTGTCTGCCTCAGCGTGAGTCTGGTCTTTACTACACACACACACACACACACACACAGAGCAGCGGATTATGTAATGTTTACTATTATGCCACTATATCTTTTGCAAAGCAGCCGCATTTGCCTTCCTCTGTGGAAAGGTCAAAGGTCACAGAGAATGTGCCATGCGTCAAAGTGATGGCACGTGCTATCATCGCAAACATCTTTCAGTGCTCGGTGCACAGGCTCATCTCCACCACCAGCATCACTATCACCATTGCCACCACCACTGCCTGCAAAGTTGCATACACGGGGTTAGCCGAGTTTACGCCAGACCACGCCCCCACAGTCCAGCTGGTGGCAACACTCGTGATGACTTCACCGCCGCGCGCGACCATTGGCCCCGAGACGCCGCGCACCTGTCCAATAGACTGCCGGTGAAGTGACGTCAGCCTGTACGAGTCCCGTTCACTTTAACAGTAGTGGGCAGGGCTGAGAGGGTGCCGACGTCAGAAGCCGCGCTGTGATTGGCTGAGGGCGCTGAAAGTGAGCGTCTGTTGCTGAGAGAAAAGGGGAGAGCGGTTTGCGTCGGCTGCGCCACACAAACATCTGAGCAGCTCCTAAACTAACTTTCTGAAAACAGCGCACTGGTTTTCTGTGCTCCTTCGTTTTCACTCTTTGTGAGCAGCGATGACATGATAATGATAATTAAAGGGGAAAAAACACATTTTGGATGTGGGACCGACAGCGGGAGTAAAGCCGCACTGAGGCGCTACTTTCCCGCTGCACCACACTGTTTGTGGATGAGCACAAACCGTTGATGCATTATCACCGTCTGCTCGGGGATGGCACTTGTGCTGTCAATTATGGTAAACATACTCCTTTTCAGAAGGGGAGGGGGCATTTGTGCCTTTCTATTGGCTCTGGGTCATTTGATCCCTCCCCTCGGCCCGCCCACATGCTGTTCCTATGGTTCCCAATCCTCTTATTGGATACTGTAAAGTTTGGGACAGGACACCGGTCTAGCTCAGCATCCACTTCACTATTCGCTAGTCCCGCCAGTCCGTCAAGTGGACTTTGACAGGCCGCCACACCCACTGATCTCTGGCGCCGATGCTGACTGGCTACTGTACCTGTCAACGACCTCTCATTGGTCGGCTAGCCCAGCTGTTAGTGGTTCATTCACCATTTTGTGACTGTAGTGGAAAAGAAGAGCGATAGTTTTTTATATCCTTGTTTGAGTTTCTGTGGGGGAAAGACATGTTTTGCGGAGGAAAAGTAAAGAGTGAGTCCGGTCCGCACAGCCACCACAGCCGACAGCCGAGGGATGTTACCACGAGTTACGCGACCCTCCTCATCGGCAAAATAAGACCATAAATCTTTCTCTGACCAGTGGTGAAAAGCTCTGTTTGGGTGAGTTGAAACTAAGTTGGCACACGGCAGTGAAGCTAAACTGACTTAAATTTTCCATTTTCAGGAGCTGCGAGTTACCACGACGCGAGAGCCAACTGCCAGCGGTCGGTCGTTCGGTTGTTCCGCTACCGTGTGAAGAAATGGAGTGACAACGCGAGGAAGTATCGAGAGAAAGGGGAGGGGTGTGGGGGGGTGTAACAGCCTAAAAACTTTCTGAAATGTTTTTACCGCAGTCCCACGGACACCCACGGAACATTTCAGCTCCGTTTCAGCTCCGTTAAAACGGCGAGGTTAGTGTGGAGTACTTTTTCCTTGACCTTAGTTTACGAGTTTTGCGTGGAGCAGCGCTAGCGTAGTAAAAAAAGAGAGAGAGAGCGAGAAAGAAAAACAACCGACCTATTTGCGGCACTGCAGCCCAAATGTTTACTAACAGGCTCGCTCGGTGTTAAAAAAGCGCACTTTAGGAGGAAACGGATAACACCTACAGAGCGAAATACACCCAGTTTTCCTGCGCTCTGACTCACGGTGTCATTATTTGGGTGCTGTATCCGCTACCGTTTGCGTACTACCACTACTACAACCACCACTACTACTAACGTTACTGAGCTGCTTACTAGAGCGAAACACCAAGACGAAAAAGATCCTGCTTTATTTATTTTTTCCCAAGTTGTTTTTTTTTTTTTTTTTTTTTTTTTAATTAGAGTGACTGGCACCATTAAAAGGAAGCCTCCCCCGGAGTGGTTACGTGCACTCCAGGCGTTGTAGTGAGTATTTGCATGCCAAACATCGCTGTATAAGGAAGACTTGGGCCCGTCTATAAGGGGACAATAAAGCGTCACTTGAAACCGGTTGTTTGTGTTTGTTACCGAGGACCGTGCAGCACGGCAGACCGCCTGACTGTCTCGAGTCATAATACTCCTTTGACATTGTGTAGTACTCTCAGAGATCAGCTAAAAAAAAAGATGCACACCGTGTTTTCTCGTCTCTTCCATCGCCAACACTCCACTTTTTTCTTTTTTTGCACAGCAATCCTGCAATCAGTGTCGATGCAACCTTGACATCTCTGACTTGGGAGTTTTTAACAGTTGTGTCATGTTTGTCTTTAGGTATTTTTTCAGTGGCAGGAATTTTTTTTACATTTTAGGTGCAGATTTGCTCTTTTTTTTTTATTAATTGTTGCACTTGTGTGGCCCTGGTGGTGTATAGCTTGTTGAGCAGTTGGCCATTGATATGGCATTGGCAGTTCTGCCATTTGGTCCCAAACAGGAACAGTCGCCTCTGATCTATGCTCCAACCTTCCTTGCTGATCAATACGGGCCAGGATGCACAAATTTCAGCTCTCGTTGTTTCTTCTTTATTAGTCAGATATGTCATCCGCTAAACAGCTGCCGGTATTCATGCTACCTCACAATGGATGCGTCTGTATATAACGCACACACACACACACACACACACACACACTTAAAATACCCTAACAACATATTTTTCTTTCTGTGTCATGTTGTCTGTTAAATCACTTCCCACACACTCATGAGCTCACAAACCACAGCATGAGTGTGTGGAGCAGCAGAGAGATTCATCTTCTTTTCTTTTTTTTTAATTTATTTTTTTTGTGCTGTTTCATGTGAGACTGTGTTCTCCCCGGTGACCCAGTTAAGGGCAAAGGCGCCCTAACACGCTGAAGTGTATGAGGGCCACGGCATGCTTCACTATCATCATCGCACGTTCCTCCTTCTCCCGCGTATGTCCCCATCACTGCAGCCCCTGCGCCCGCATAGACACCCATAAAATGCTTTGAGGAGAGGGATGAGCTGCAGTGTGTGTGTGTGTGTGTGTGTGTGTGTGCGCGCGCGTGCGCCTGCTAACTACGTACACTCGTACTGACATACGGTGCGAACGCAGTGCTGAACAAGGTGGACTCAACCTGAAGACCGCTGTATAAACTCTGACATCTAGTGTAGTGTAAGTAGCTCAAATGCCACATGTCACACACACACACACGTTCTGTGCCACGTTGTGTTGGGGCATAGGCTAAATTCTCT
Source organism: Oreochromis aureus (assembly GCF_013358895.1). Lineage (NCBI taxonomy): Eukaryota > Metazoa > Chordata > Actinopteri > Cichliformes > Cichlidae > Oreochromis > Oreochromis aureus. The sequence goes on from NC_052952.1 coordinate 23,918,342, forward strand.
ACGACTGACTGAAATAAACTGGCATCAAGGCAGATGTTTATTAGGGTTTTATAATCCAGTAATAAACACTGTACAACTCATTTTATTTTGTAGTGTTGACACTGAGATGATGTCGACACATGCCTTGTGTGTGTGTGTGTGTGTGTGTGTGTGTGTGTGTGTGTGTGTGTGTGTGTGTGTGTGTGTGTGTGAAATGGGTTCTCGGTTCCACCTATGTGTAAACTGTTCACTAAATTTTCTCTTTGCAAAAACAAAGTGAAGAATTTTCATCTCCAAATTCATTTTGTAAAAAGCTATTTATCCTTATTGTTGTTGCTTTTCCCCCCTCCTGCATACGTCAGTGTGGATGAGTGCTTGTACGACACAATGACTGTGTGACAATATATATAGGTCCAAGGGAGATTTTAACAGGGTATGCATGACTGCACGGTGAATTCCTGAGAGGGCATTTAATGTGTGTGCGTAAAGTTTGAAGGAGGAGGAGGGGTGCATTATGGGCTCCTGTGTGTTGATTGGGAGAAACAGCAGCTTTTTGCAGTTTAAAGAGGAGTCCAGTCCCGCGCCGTGGAGACGCTGATTATCTGTCTATTCAAGATTTACAGCAGCTTTAGATCAGACCAGCACATATTCTGCTATTAACCTGCTCTAACACTGGAAGGTGGAGACCTCTTGAATTACCTAAATTATGACCGAGCTTCTCTCTCCGCTTCACCCAGATTCAGCATTATATTTTTGATCCTAATTTTTTGATTAACAATTCATGTTGAAAAGTAACACCCAGGAGGGGATGTTCTGAGTTTCTGGACTTGTTTTTTTGGCATTGTGGATCGCCTGTAGTAAACAATAAGAGTTAAAGGTCTGCCGTTATTTTCAGTTTAGGGGGTGCACAGCTGAGCGTGCAGTGTGTACGGTGCTTTTGATCTTTCAGCGAGGGATTAGGACATGTGAAACGTTACAGTTCTTTTTCATTTATTTATGTGGTAACACAGGAATTATAGATGCGTCGTGCATAAATGTATCCTTTTTTTTTTACAAATAAAATCATAGTTCAACATATCTGTGGTGTCTTTAGCAACATTTTTGTGTCGTCTGGAAATTTCAAATAAGATTTTGTGGATTACAAGCGTGCTTGAAGAATTTAACCCAGTGATAAATAAATACACCCGTTGCAAACTTGCACCAAATATCTAACTCTTATGTCCCACGCTGAAACTCCTCTTCACTGCACATAATCTGCTCAGCTGTAGAGTCCCTTAAAAGTTACAGAATGTAAATACACACCCATGCCTGCCACTGTCTTATCAGCCAAAGCCTAAAGCATTTTGGAGGGCCATTAGCATGACCAAACGCATTTTTCTGAGCTAAGATCAGATCCTCTCGAGTCATTTACCCAACTAGTCAGTCAGCCATTTGGCCCTGACTCCTTCCTGTCTTTTCCAGTACTCCAGAGTATCTGTACTGGACCAGCATTCCCAGTCCTGGCGTCAGTGTCTAGTCTAATAAAGGGCAAACTTGGCCTGGGACTTAAAGAAGGAACATTCCAGCAGTCCGAGATTTTTTCTTTTTCTGGGATGAATGTTTTGTAGATGAAAAATTTAAAACGACAAAGAGCTTTTTAGTAATTAGGGAGTGAGTAATGTATGTTTGCTTATACTGCCTTTTATTTGGTTTTGTTGCTAGTTTGTAGTGCACAGTATTTTTGATAAATAAGGTGCATTCATTCCCCTTTGAAGCTGTCAAAGGTCAGGATACTTTTACTCTGAAAACATAGCTGAAGTCTGGAAACATTTCATTTAAGCATAAAATAAACAGTGCTCAACTTCTTTTACATACGCTTAGGAAGAGTTTTGTAGTTGGTGGTAAATACAGTATGCAAAGATATAAATAGGGTGATGTATTCAATCTGCATCTGCAGGAAACCTCGCAGTTACAGTCCATGTGTTAACCTTCACACGTGGCGCCCTTGCAGTGAAATAACCAACGTCAGTATCAGCATTTACAGAGGAAATTATCAAGATGTGATTATTTCACTTCTGTCCATCGATATGCAACAAAATTACGAGAATGTGGAGTAAATGAAAATTAAAGCCTGTTTGTACAATAAATAATGTTTTGTATCGAGGGCAGAGGTCCAAATACAGAGTCAGTGATGAGTGTGTGAAAGACTCAACTTGTTTATTAGTCATTCAGGAAGAGATGCTTTTCTGCGCTGCAGGAAGTGGAACTGGTGTGTGTCATATTGGGTGTTGTTTTGGCAAACAGATAGTTAACAACAAAGGTCACCTTATTTGTGTGTGTGTGTGTGTGTGTGTGTGTGTGTGTGTGTGTGTGTGTGTGTGTGTGTGTGTGTGTGTGTGAGAGTGACAAACTTCTCCAGCGTCTAGCACAGGAAGCCTGAATGTGTATGTGTAAGTTTGTATCTGTATTTGTGTGAATTCAGGCATTTGGTCATGTTTGTGAGCTGTTGAGCTCGATCGAGAGGAGCACATGTGCGCACGTCTGTGTACGAGTGTGTGTGTGTGTGTGTGAGACTGTTTGTGCGTGCCATTGTATTTAGCCTGTAATCTTGCATCAGTGAGTGTGCCTGATCCTGTGCCAGCCTTTTAATTTCTCTCATTTTGGGCGTATCTTGCCATGGCAGATTATTCCAATTAAATTGTCTTTTTGTACAAATGTGTGCATGCGTGTGTGTGTGTGTGTGTGTGTGTGTGTGAGTATCAGTGTGACATTGACAAAAGACGACTGTGAAAGACTGAGACATCGAGAAAGAGGGAGAGGGGAGAGAGAAAGAGAGAGGGGGCCAGCGAGTGCTAGAATGACGGTGGAAATTCCCAGTGACTATACAAGAACAGCCTATCTGAGCAAACATCCTAAGAGCCACATGCTCCAGCCTCTTTCTCTCTTTCATGTTGTCGGGTGACCTCACCCAGGTCACTGCTAGGCTTCTAGCTCCCGATGGAAGTCAGAAAAAATAAATAAATGCTCGTTCCCAAGTTGATCACATGGCATCAAGTCTGTAATGCTTGTCGTGAGAAAGCGGCCCTGTCGCATGTCGAAGTAGCTGAAGCGAGTACAGCGGAGATCTGTGTGCGACTCGAGTGCATTTGTGTGTGCATTTAAAATTGAAGAGATGCAGGCCTCATTAAAGACTCGTTCCTTTTTTTTCTTTCTTTCTTTCTTTGCTGACCTTTTCTTTTAAATCACGCTCACTCAGACCTAACCAGACTAAACATAGCTCTCAGACATGCTTGACCAGGATTACCTAGGCAGCGATCGCTCATAATCATCACAGTGTAAATCAGCTGGTATCATTAGTAATAAGCTAACTATGAAAAGGTCTTGAGAAGAATGAAAAGAGTGTTGGAGTAGGATTCAGACTGTTTTTGTTTGAGATGCCCTTCAAATTTATATATGTGTGTATATAAACCCCCTGATGAAGTCTTATCCTGAAACATTTTGGAGTTTTTTAGGTTAAATATGCCCATCCTGTGAGAATTAAGGCATTTGCAGAGACTGCCTTGGAGTGCTTTGATTATTAGTCTACAGGAGATTATTGATATTTACAACAAAACCCACAATGTCCTTCATTTTAGTTATTTTGAAATGTTGTCATTAATGTTATAATTGAGGTTTTGCGTTTTGAGTGCACACACTCTGCAGGGATGTGGTGATATGTCGTCCTAAAATAACTATCGCTGTATCGGCAAAAAGATGACATTTACCGATGTCAGTGGCCGATGTTGTGTCACTGAGCTCACTTGTCACATCTGTATTCTGTTGACTAAATGTTCAAAGATAATGTGATGATAAGCAGCTATTTGTTTATAATTAAAATGCCTTTGTTCCTTTTTGAGGTAATAAATATCAAAAACACAATACACAAAAAGAAGAGAAATATTTTTATCGGCTGCCATACAAACTGTTGTCTAAATCTTTGCATCCTTAAACTCTCATTTAGACACGTACGCTTTATGGACTGAATAACGCCTACACATCCGGGCCCATTAATGCTCGCCGTTGTTGCCCTCGCAAACAGAGCTGGACTACAAAAGGGACGTCACGTTGGTGTCATTTCAGCCAGTCCTGCACTTCTCGATTTTTAATTTTTTTTAAAGCCTTGCTGTAATCGAGTCAACACAGTGTTGGCGACTTTTACGCACAATGGACCTCAGCACTTGCCAACCCTGCTCTGTACCTTTGCAAGAATACCACCTAACATTTAATGTCAAATTATCTAGGAGGAAGAAATTTCTTGAGCTGACCGGTTACAGCGCCCAGCTTGAATTCAGTGACCTCGTCTAAGCGACCCTTTCACAAATGTTTTGTAAAGGCAGATTGTATGACTAGGTTTTTGAGTTCATACACCTGTGGCAGCAGGAACACCCGATTCCAGATTAAGATTTAAGTACTTATGTCCTTATTGTTTATGTAGCTTATCCCGAATCAGGCATAAACTAGTAGAGTGAACAGACTTCAGATATTGAGCCAATGTGATATCCAACACACCCCTAATCATGACGTCATTTTTGTTCTCAGCACCTCTTGGTTATGAATACAATAAATGACCACTTATCTTCTGCACCTCTTTTTTTTCAGATTCCTGTACAGAGGGAACAGAAAAAACGGGGAAAAGAAAAAGTGTCGGAAAACAAGGAGTGCTTTGGAAGTAGAAAAAAAAGGAAACACCGCGCAATCTGCAGGACTTGGTGAACAGTGAAGAAAAGATGAGGCCATTAAAGAAACACAGAGGGCGTTCTCCCCCGTTAACTAGAGGCAGAGGGGGGAGGAGGAGAGGGGGCTCTCAGCCTCCCCAAGAAAAGGACCCCAGAAGAGTCAAGAGGGAGACTCTTGTCAAAACCACACAAAGCACCCCTTCCAAACGCAAACACGGCCAACCCAACTCTGACAAAGAACCAATCACAAATAGCAATACCCCCATGAGGGAGGAGCCTACTGAACTGAGGAAACCTGTGGAGTCAGCTGAGAATGATGGAAAGCAAGCAGAAGAAAAGACAGAAAAGGAGAAGATAGCAGGCACAAATGGAAACAGTATTATGCCCGCTGATTCTGTAGCATCTCCTACCTCAGCCCCAGCGCCACTCACCACAGCTACACCCTCTATATCCACCAGTCACAGCCCCAGTTTAGGCTCAGTTTCTAGTAGGAAAACAGCCACATTTAAGGCTCGTGTACCCAAAAAAAAATACACATATGAGCACTTTGCCAACAGTGCGAGTGCTACATCTACCATTCCTACCTCCAGCCCTGCTCTCGTAAATAACAGTTACTGCAATATCAACAGCAAAGTTAGTGATAGTGTTAATACTCCCAATAACCATTTCAAGACTAGTAACAGTGTTAGTAATAGCATTAATAAAAGCACTAACAGTAGTACTAATAGTAACGCTACAAGTGGTATTAATAATATGAGCAGTAACAGTTGTGCTGGGAGCCATACTACTTTTATCAATAGCAGTAATAGCATAAGTAACATTTGCTCAGGTAATCAGCCATCAGTGCTAACTGTGGACAGTAAAGCTACAGAAGCAAACCATTTTGTCTCCATGGAGGATAAAACCCTCAGGACAGCAGATTCCCAGGAAAAAGCGTCCCAGTCTGGGGAACATGAGCCAGAGGGGGCCCCGAACTCTGTGCGCTCCTCCTCCACGGATACAGCTAGTGAGCACTCAGCTGACCTGGATGTGATGGAAGCATCAGGACCAAGTCTTCATCAGAAGAACTACCACATCCCAGCTCCTCTACACAACTCACACCCTAAAGAGCCCAATCTGTCAGAGGGGCTAGCTGAAGCTCTGGCCAAAGGCATGAAGAACCAGAGAGTCCTGGCTCGCTGTGTCACAAGTGGTGGTGAGGCTGTGAATAGTGGACACTCACGCCCCCCGTCACATGTTTTTAGACCAGGGGTGGTGCGTAGGGTGTGTGGGGGTACAGTTGAGGTTCAGCTCCAAGGAGAGGAGACCCTTGTAAAATATCCCTTTCATGGTGGAAGGATAATGACGTTGTCAGGGACTGAGAGCACTGTGGATTTTATTTTAGATGCCCCCCCACCTGGCATGACACCTGTAGCTGTTGGGACCCAAGTGTGTGTGCCGTTTGGTGGGGAGGAAGGGGATTCTCTGTTGTACAGAGAGGGGATTGTTACTGAGGTGGACCCACACCCTGGTGTCTCATTTCCTTACCAGGTGCTCTTGAGTGAAAAAAAAGAAACTCTGGGTGGAGGGGCGATAGAGGAGAAAGAGAAAAGGAGCACAAGCAGCCAGGCTGTGTGGGTGTCCCGACAGAGCCTGAGATTACTCACTCCTCCTTGGGAGGTCTCACATTTAGATGGTGGGAGAGCAAAGGAGAGAGAGCGGGAGAGGGAACGGGAAGAGAGACAGCGGCGGGAGGAGATGGAGGTCGAGAGAGAGGTTTGCCAGCTGAGTATTGGAATGGGAGTGTTGGGAGGTGGAGTAAGGCTGGGTCATGGTTTTTCACATGACGGGGTCATAGGAGGACATAACTATGGAACTGTACATCCACCCACACATTCCTCCACTGGGACTTCTAGTGCCATTACCAGCACAGGTCACGGATGCAGCGATAATTACTCTGATCAAGAAAGGCAGAAAGAGCCAAACACACCAGAAGAAGATGTTGAGGTGTCTCGTTTTAACATGGGCCACACCGTTAGTCATAAGACAAATCCTGCAACCTCACAGCACAACAGCCTCCTCTCCAAGTCCAGCAGCTATCCTCCCTCCTCCCCCCACCTCTCTGTGGTGAGGAGTTTGGGACCCCCACACCTCTCCAATGTAGCTAGTCCTCAGCCAACCCCATCCCCAGCCTTACTGGGGTCTGAAATGAACAACACCACTTTAAACCTACCTCCATCCAAAACCACTCCTACTCAGACCCTTACTCCTACTTCTGGTGGGGGGTCCTCCTCTACCTCCTCACGCTCCAGGACACCCCTTTCATTGGCTCAGCAGAAATACAAAAAGGGGGATGTTGTCTGCACGCCTAATGGTATCCGCAAGAAGTTCAATGGTAAGCAGTGGAGGAGGCTGTGCTCCAGGGAGGGTTGTATGAAGGAGTCTCAGCGCCGAGGATACTGCTCTAGACACCTGTCCATGAGGACCAAAGAGATGGAGGCTGCAGGTGCAGAGAGGGGAGGAGGAGGAGGCAGCAGCTCAGGGACAGTCACCCCTTCTGACCTCCGGGGAAGAGCAAGCAGTGAGTTTGAGTGGGACGACACATCAAGAGAGAGCAGTGAGGCCAGCAGCAGAGGAGACTCCAGACCCCGACTGGTCCTCCCCTCCCTCCTCCCTCATGACCTGTCGTCACGGTTTGACTTTGATGAGTGTGAGGCTGCCACCATGCTGGTGTCATTAGGAAGCTCCCGCTCTGGCACCCCCTCCTTTTCTCCCATCTCCAACCAGTCACCCTTTTCCCCTGCCCCCTCTCCCTCGCCCTCTCCACTGTTCGGTTTCAGGCCGGCCAACTTCTCCCCGATTACGGCATCCCCGGTCCTGCAACATCGGAGGCACAGGCAGCCCAGTGGCACGGGGGGAGGAGGGGGAGGGGGCAGTAAGGCATCAACCACAGCTGGAGGAGGAGAAAGGGAGAGACACACTTCAGGTGTCCAGCCCACCTTACAGACTAACCTTACGTTTACAGTCCCCATGAGCCCCAGCAAGCGAAAGCCGGATGCACCTCCTCCACCACCCCTGCCCTCACATCACCATGATTACACACCCAAAACAGAGCTGGAGCCGGGCGACCATAACAGCTCTTTCAGAGTGCTGTCACCCCAAACGCCAGCTTTACATTCCCGCACACACACTCCCACCTTCTCCCGACCCAGAGGAGTTACCACTCCCTCCTCCAGCAGGCCCCCTTCTTCCACTGCCGTCTCCCCTCCTCCTCTTCTGGTGTCTCCAACTCCTCCTTCTCCTCTCACTACTGACGGAGGGCCTCGTCGTGTGGTCCCTGTTTCCCAACAGGCCTTGCGGGACTCTCCTGTCATTGTGAGGAATCCCGAAGTCCCACTGGCAAAATTTACAGAGTGTCCCCTGGGAAGAGGAGGAGGAGGAGGTGGTGTTGGAAATGAGGGAGGGAAGGAAAACACTTTGTCTAAAGACATCACCCAAACCCACCTGACTCCTCAACCAGTTTCTGGCCTCCAGGTTCCCGTCCCAATTAACGGTGCTGCAGCCACAGTACCCAATGGCACCGTCCTCTTACGGAGCCCAGCCCAAACTCTGGTGCTCGTGTCCCCGACACCTTCCTCCCTGCCCACCGCTGACACCCCTGCTACTGCGCTGCAGGCCCTGTCAGTTACCGTCAGCACAACCGTCACAGTTCCTGCTCCAAGTAGCACGGACAGCTGTGGGGAACGAGAAGAGAACAGGGGTGCAGGGTTTGGTGGTGAGGTCCAGCAGCCAGTTCCCTGTCACCCTTCCCCCACAGCTCTGCTGCCCCTGATCCTGCCAGCGGAAAGTCTTCACCCCGTCCCACGCAAGGACATCATCATGGGACGTCCAGGCACAGGTGAGAATTGGTGCAGATGTGTGGGTGTATTTTGTGTGTGAGGGAATAAGGGAAAGTTTTCAGACTGCAGAGACATAAACTGCAAAATGTGACTTAGAGTGCAGTTATTTCAACAATACGAGGAAAAGAGCTATGTGGATTAAATATGTTAATATTATATTTAAAAGTTCAAGTCAATCATAAAAATACAGATTTATACGTTATTTTTCAGTGACAATAAACTGAAAAATTTTGTGTTGTTTTATACTTTATCCATATTTCAAAATTCTAAGGTTAAGTGTTTAGACTTACTTTAAAGTATAGGTTGTGGTTTTCTAAATACAAATCACTTGAGTTAAACTTTATTCTAGCTTGATTCATGAAATTCCTTCTCTGTATTTACCTTAAGGAAATTAACAAAATCGTATCCTATAGTTTTATTTTGCTTAACAACCTTAGTATTTTTTTTCTTGCAACACTGTGATTAAAGGGGTGAGGAACTAGCACCATTTAGTTTAAATTTATTTACACATTTTCAGTAAAATTATCCTTAAACATTAAGGGTTTTTTTTCTAATTCTCTCAATCTTTAAAGGGTATACTTTATAATCTGTGTGATCCCGTAGCGTCAGTTACTGACACACACATAGAAAACGTGTCAGCTGTGAATGGACAGAGATGTGTTGTTTACTGACGTTGAACCTGCAAGTAAAACCAGCATTTTGCAACCAGAACCCAATAATTATTGCACACAGACAATGAGACTTGGTAGAAATGCGGTGATTGTGCAGCTAAATCTTGTGAAAAGTGATGATAGAATTTTTTTTGCATTATCTAGAATTCAGCTGAAACTGCTGCAAACACTCTCTCTCTCACACACACACACACACACACACACACACACACACACACACACACACACACACACTGATTGAGATACATTTATTTAAAATCTGTAATTCCAAAATTACATTAATGTGTCAATTATAATAGTAAATTGAAAGGAAATAGCTTTGTATTTTGTATAAGTCTCTTCCTGTATATGTACGATATATATGTATATGCATATATAATCTATTTTTTCCATTTTGTTCATCTGAACAATCATCCATAAATTGATCATATTTGTTTTAAACAATGCTGCATAATGTTATTTGGGTTTATATCATAATGTCCCACTCTCATAATCTGAGAGCAGATGACTGCCATGGTGCATTAGAGGGTTAGATTCACATGGACGTGCCACGACCTGGGTGTGCTGCTGCCCAGTGAAAGGAGCTCCTGTTAGCCATCATGCTGTTGTCCCATATGGCTATCTCGATTTGTCTGTCCACCATCCTCACTTCTGCTGGTAACACTAAACTAAGTGCTAAAGCTGGTCACATGATCCGTGTAAGCTCTGGAGCGAGCACATGTGAAACACCAGGTCAGGACTAGACTTGTTCCAGGAGTCACTGCTGATGACTATAAATTCACTACGGTCACTAAAATCACTAGTCAGCACTCAGTGCAGATAATGAACTCTGATCCTTTGTGGTAACTCTGAGCAAAGGGAGTTTGGTGTATTTTCTAGCACGTTTTACATGCTGTATGATAATTGCATGTTGCACCCAGACATTGTTATGAGAATAGGGAAGTTAGCAAAAGCAATATTTAAATTGTTCTTGGTTTGAATTTTACTTGCAAATGGGAATAGGACAAAAATAATTTCTGTGTGCTAATGTTAGAAAAATGCAAAAGAAGCTCATGGACACATGTGGTTCGCTGTTCTTGTGAGGTCTATAAGGAATAAACTGTATGTCACACAGGATTAGTGTGGTTCATACCAGAAAGTATGTTATATTCCCAGTCATAGACAGAAACTTTAAGTTATACCTCGCTAAAGCCAAGATACAGCACAACAGCATTGATTTGTTTGATTAAAAAGGTATACAAAAGAACAGGGAGAAAAAAATGTTGTCACAAGCTGCACACGACATTAACAATTAAAAGCGGGTATGGAGCATGTGGGCTCGATGAGCAATATGTAGGCCAGTTATAGACTCTTTCCCCCAACTTGTCTTTTATTTAGTGTTTAAAAAAGAGAGAATGACAATGAAGGAGGCCTCAGTAAAGACGGCAGAGTACTTTTTTTTTTAAGCGTAACTGAAATGCATGATTTGTCCAATTGTTTCTCCTGTTTATTTTTATGAAAAAAGTCTGACCATTGTGCTTATTATAAGTGCACGTGTTATGTTGACTTCCTGACCCCAGCAGCTGTTATTCTAACTCACTACAAACTATTTCCACTGGCTCTTGCTGTGTGTATGTCCATGCGCTTGTTTGTTTAACAGTGACTCATCTAAAAGTATAGCGAAACAAAGTGCGAGCAGTCTTTTTGGACAGGAGTACTGAGGTGGCTCGACTCTAATGTGTGTAGGATATACTCTTTAAGTTTCAGTATGTTGTGTGGGTACTCCTGTGTGGGAATTTTATGGAGTATTATGGAGTACGTGTGTGTGCGTACGTGTATGAGAAAGGATTATTCATCAGCTGTTGAAACTAAAAGCCTACTTTTTCGTTGTGTTATATATGGACACGTACTATCAGTAAGTGTAATTCGCTTCACCGAGGCCTCTTGCCCTCACCACTGTTGAGACCTTCAGGAGTGTGACAGAGAAGTGGACAGGGAAGGGAGCGCTGTCATTTTGAGTGTACGGTTCGTCCTCAGATCCCCTTTTTTTGCAGCTGAAGGGACGCCGAATGAATGAATAGGCTCTCTTTGTGTGAGTGCACGCACGCTCGGCTGGGTGCGTGCGAGGATGTTTTCTGTAGAGTTATAAAGGGTGTGTGAGCTTTTGCATATGGCCGTAGGAGAGTGTGAAATACAACAGGGAAAAAAGGTGCGCATTTATGTGTGTGTGTGTGCGCGCAATCACACATTTTGCGTGTTTATAATTTGCAAGTACATGTAGGTGTTAGTGTATTCTCATCAGCTTGGAGAATACGAGCAGTTGGTGGAGTTTTTCAGATAATTTTAAATATTGTTTTGTGAATTTGTTATTATTAAAAAGGTGTCGGATAATTTTCCTGTTTTGGAGTCATGGGGAATTGTTTCACAAACGCTAACAGGCACTCTAAACCCTTTGAAAAAAAATAATGTTGACACTCTTCAGCTTCAAGTATATTAGCATGATAAGTATGTGTGTATTTGGGTGATGGTATTAGCAATGATGTAGAGTATCAGTATTATTATAAATTAGCTTGTATTTATACCAAACCATACACACACCTGTTAATAAGGCGGCGGAAACATCCTCACTGATTATTGAAATTCTCGTAGATGGGTTACCAACTCAGCAGAGATACACATGTTAAACCTGTTTCACGCCCTGAAATGTTTTAGGCCATTAAAAGGAAATAATATGTTAAAAGCTACAGAAGATTAAAAAGACTTTAGATTGATTAGGACTGAACTAAAATGCTGTGAAAAACCTGATACTTAAGCTGCTGCTACAATTAAATAATATCAAATCTAGCATCCCTTAGATCATTTACTCAAGTGTATATTTAGTGTGCAAAAATAGAAAAGATCAAAGGGACAATACATGCAATTAATTTATTGGTAATCAGTCCTGTCTTCCCTGCAGTATAATCCTGCACACACGCATCGGTAGGTTGTGTTTTCTTTAATTCACTCTGAAATAACACAGCAACGCCCTGCCTCGGGTAAGCTGACACTGTGATGTACTTTTTAAGACGAAGCTGCATATGTTCCGTGTGTGTGTGTGTGTGTGTGTGTGTGTGTGTGTGTGTTTCACCATCTATGAGGTGCTAATGAGGCTTTACATTCTCGTGTCTTTTTAAGCACCCCTGTAACTTCCTGCAACATTAAAAAAACAACAACAACAAACAGCTATTAAACAAACGGTCTGAAAAGGTAAAGGACAAGAGCCGCCTTCTTCTTCTTCTCCTTTTTTTAAACGGTGTCACATGTGTGTTACATGCAGTGTGTCTGTGTGCGCGCACATCTATGAGACAGAGTAACAAAGTGTCAATCACTGGGTACCGGATATGATGTGTGAGCGCCAAATGTCTGTTGCCATGGCAACAAAGCAAACATCACACTGATGTAGCTTGTACATAACACAGAATATTCACAAATAGAAAAGGCAGTCCCCCCTTTTTTCTCAGTGTGTGTGTGTGTGTGTGTGGCACGTGTGCTTGTGTCCCTTTTCTCTGAGAGAGGAAGAACTTCAGCAGCCTCACATGTTTTTACTCTCTCACATGTTACTAACGGCTCCTTCTTTATTCCATCTTGGGTATCTTTAGTCAACATTCTCAGAAAATGGAAACAATCCAGGATAATCTGAGGGGGTTTCCTTTAATTCAGGCGTGTAAAACTCATTTTATTTTATGGGCCACATACAGACTAATCTGATCTCAAGTGTGCCAGATCAGTAAAACCACTACATAATAAACTATGAAAATAAAGCCCTCCATATTGTTCCCTTTAGGTGTAAAGAAATGCTCTCGGAATACGTTCATCCAAGCTGTAAGCTGTGAAAGACACCCTTTACCCCACTGCACTTTAAATATGGCAGACTACATAAAGTATTTTTTCTTGTCATTTATTCAGTGATCTAGTTACAGAATATATGAACGGAAAGAATATATTAGTGATTTTTCCAAAAATATAGTCCATATAGAGTCGGTTAAAATTTACCAATCACAAAAAACACAATAGGATTTTATGTCTTTATGATTTACTTCTAGAAATATCTTGAATTTTCCAGACATTTTCACTCCTGCATATGTATTGCTGGCATCGCCACAAAACGAAAAACAGTATGTTTTATTAAAAAACTGGAATAATTAACTTAACTGCAATTTTCACACTTTGCAAGACTATCCAGTGGGCCGGATCGGACCCTTTGCTGAGCCAATACTTATACCTGGGCAGTATGTTTGACACCCCTGGTCTAAATAGCAGCAGCTGCTTCCTCATTTTCTGCTGTTGTCTGTAATTTTTAAAGTTGTCTTAAAATCAGCAGAAAATATGTGACTTTTTACATTTAATGAAAGTTAGTGTAGCCTTCTTTAGTGACGACTTTCATCGGTTCAGCTCTGAAGTCGGTGAAGATGTTTATGGCGGGTTTTTTGTGTATTTGTTCTCTTGTGTCCAGATCACCAGTTCCTTTCTTCTCTATACAACCATGTAGTGAAACTACGTCTGTGTGCAGAATCATTGTAAGCATGACCGTTTTCTTAAAGAGCACCTTTAATTATTATATTTATATTTAAATATTATTTATATGTCATTATTCCTCAGCATTTTTACCAAATCTTCATAATTCTTTGTCTCAGTGTCACATGCACACGCAGTTTGTGCAACATGGAGTAAACATGTCACACTCCCTTAAGAACACGTGAATACACTTTTTCGCACTGCTGTTCTGCACTTCAATGCATCTTTTTGTCGCTCGCCCGCCTTCCTCTATCTCATTTTGTATGTTTCTTTCTAAACAATTATGAGACTTTTTTTTTTAACCCTTTGCTCCATCGCATTGCAGTGGCTTTGCTTCCCCTCCTTTTACACTTCGCTCTCTTCATCCTGGTCTACCCGGATACGGATACCCGGGAATAACATCCCCACTCCCTCCCGTCCCTGCTTTACGTAACGCTTAAAGCCCTGCATATCCTCCCTGGCCATGGCAACAACCACATCTGGATCACACAGCCCATCTAGACTGGCACCAAAGCAAATGTGAAGCCCTCAAGACTTACCACAAAAGTCATGTGCAGTCATAATCCTGTTTCCTGATGGACTTTGGGGAGATTCTCAAAATGCATTGGTGCACTTGGATTTCGTAGTCTGAGGTGGCTCCAAGACTTTGAATGTGTGCATGTAAAGTTAGAGCAATATTGAGATTTGTTACTGCTTCTTTAAGGTTTCTGTCAAACCCACATTCATTATTGTTTTCAGGTGCTCCTCATATGACAAAGTTTACAACGAGTTTGTATTTTCCTTCACAATTTCTTCTCTGTCCTTCATCCCACTCTCCTCCTCTCCTTTCCCTTTGCATCTCTACTTCCACAGTCTATGCACTTGCTTTCTGGTTTGTTAGCCATTTATCTGCAGGCTAGTAGTGCCCCCAGATGGTCAAACACATACATTACAAGTTCCCTCATTTGGTGGATGGAGGGATCTGGGTCTTAACTTCGTGTTTCACATATTTTTCCTGCTGCTCATCATTTGATGTTGGTAGCAGTGTTAATGAGTCTTGGAGAGCCTCTTGCATTGATTCTATTCAATTCCCTAATGTGTCATTCATCAAAGTAATCAGCGATGGAGTTTTTTCATCACTGAACAAAATCTGTAGTCACAGTTTTTTTGTTTTTTTAAAACCCCCACAGAGCCGTCCCTCCTGGTATCCGTATGCCACATAACAGCGATTGGTTTATTTTAATGCAATAGGTGGTGATGGTCAGTGGTGGAGTGGTGACCGCGGGCGACATGGAGAACCTGTGCCCAACATAGCTGTTGCCATGGTAACTGCAAAAGACTGGTGGATCGAGTTATAATTGGACGGAGCAAAATGGTGGGTTGTGGGAGGGAGAGACAGAGCACAGGGGTGGAAGATGAATTAAGGGATGAGAGCGATGGGATGGGAAGAAGGAGCGAAGGCGGTGCTCCGCCTGCACAGTGCCAGTGTAGGTAAAGACGAGGAGGAGGAGAAGGAGGAGGAGGAAAAGTTTTTCATGTGATGTCACGTGGCGTTTGACAGATGTAATTGGGGGGTAAAGACATGCACACATATGCACATGAAAAGCATGATGTCTGTGAGAAGAGACAGCAAATGAAAGCTGCTGAACACCTACACAGATACTGCACCGCCAGCACAGCAGCAGGGAGAGATGGTGAAGCCAAGCTTAGGGGAATTTCTCTTTTACTGTTTGTCTTCACACCTTCTATCTTAGTCTTACCAGTCTGCACCACTTATCTCTTGTTTTATGTGACTAAGTGCTAAAATTCTGTGGTTTCCCACCGTGTTGATTTCGCCTCCCTTGCATATGCAGCTTCTTGTGCACACGGTCAACTGATTTTCTTATCTCGACTGCACATCTTTTGCTCTAAAAAAGTGTGACGGCCAGAAACCATTAATCTACTTTTGTGCAAATACATGTGCAGTGTTATTACAACACTAAGTGAACTGGAATTGTGCCGTACTCAGACCAGGATAAAGGAAAAACCCATTATTCCGCTCTGAATAATTGGTCAGATGCAGTTCATTACCAGCTATGTTTACCCAGGGTTGCAACCATTGAACAGCCACAGCAATCTTTCATCTCCGCTCCTAACCACCTTTCACTCTCTTTTCCTTTTCATTCTCTGAGCCAAGCTGTCCAGTACCCCCTCCTTAACACACCATGTTTGCTTGATTGACTTGTTGAGAGTGCAGTGCAGTTGATAAGCTTTAGTCTCTTAGTCTGTGTCTCTAATTCCAATCAGTTTAATCCTGTCCAAAACACCCTCAGGCTCAAAAGAACACACAGTCACCCCATACCTTTACATTATGCCAGAATGGAGCACACCACAACAGTTCTTCTTTTTTTTGTTTTTTTGTTTCAGGTGTTAGAAATTATTTCCTCTTTATGCACAGAGTCACTAGAGTGATTAAAGTTTTGTATTTTCCAATTACATTTTATTTCTGTTTCATTCTGACTGTTTTGAATTCAGGTCAGTTTCAGTTAGTTTCCAAAGTGGTTTTGCTTGTTTCAGTTTAGTTTTTACTGCTTAGTTTTAGTTCAGTTTTTGTGAGTTTTTTTTATGTCATTTCTGGTGTTTTTAAAGATTATTATATTGGACATGAGCCCCAGGGGTAGGTATTATAATACAAGCCCAAGACTTTACAGAAACAGTTGATTTGGTCACGTAGACACTAACTTCTAAATAAATGTGTCCATAAAATCCTCGTCAAACAAGTTGTGCTTTTCAGATGTGACGAAAGACTAAAAGTAAGGAAATGTCCTCAATACCCTTGAGTTGCACACATTTCCAAATACTCTTATAGAAGTGTAACCCAGGACTCAGAGGGTTAACTTTTTTACTACCGAGGGCAGCTGCTGCCAGTGTGTCTCTCAGCCTTATTGGTCAGGTCTCAAGCTCCTGATGTGCTGACTGGCTGCTGGTGATAATTCAGTCCCTCCCAGTATTGTATTTGTCTTATGGAAACATTAAAAAAGGCTGAGGAGCAGTTCTTGCCTAATACAGTGCAGTGAGAACCCACATCACAAATACCCATCCTCTTTCTATCTGTCTCATCTGTATAATGTCTATAAAATATATTTAAATGCTTCCCCTTTGTCTGCCCCATCTCAGGCCTCTCACACCCTTCCTCCTTTTGAAAGAAGTTCTGTTTTCACAAGTTGTTTTCTCTCCACCCCCCATACCTCCCTCTCTCTCTCTCTCTGGCTCTCCTGCTGAAAATGACTCCCAGTCTATTTTTACCCTCTGGTCCTCTCCACTGTTAGTCTGTTCCACCCATTTTTCCTCTCTTTCTAACCAGTCCTGCTCTCCTGTTTTCAATTCTCGTCTTCTTTTCTTTCCCTTTTCCTCCTTGTCCCTGTGAGTGTTACATCAGAACATTTTTAATTCTGTCTTGGAGGAGGCACATTTGCACGATGGAGAGATGGAAAAATGTTTGAAAGAGCTTTTTATTGTGGAAAATTACACCACTTGCCGCGTGGCTCTTGGCTATGTTTCTGAAAGCAAATGTGTAGCATCACCAGAAAAAGGTTATATGTATTTTGACTCCCTTTTTCGGATGATTTGTATGTCTAACTTGTAATGACCCTGCATGCTTATCTAGGTTTATTGGGTGGGAGTATGCATTGCAATCTTGACCCCAAAGCCCTCATCAGTGTCCACCCCCTGTGCAGATTCCCTAGAGCAGGGGTGCCCAATCCCAGTCCTCAAGAGCTACTGTCCTGCAGCTTTTAGATGCATCCCTACTCCAACACAGCTGAATCAAATGGTTTGATTACCTCTTCTGTATGCCACCAAGTTTGGCAAAGGCCCGATAACAAGCCATTCATTTGATTCAGGTGTGTCTGACCAAGGATGCATCTAAAAGCTGTAGGACGGTAGCTCTCGAGGACTGGGATTGGGCACCCCTGCCCTAGAGAGACCGAAGCAGCGTGACAGGTAAAGCGCAGATAGCACACTAGCGCCTCCCTGCATGTGTGGTCTTTTTGTGTATTAAAACTGGAGCCGAGCATTAGTAAGGGGGCGGGGCTTCTCTAAGTTCTGTTAAGCTATTGGTTGGCCTACATCTGAATGTCGGCGTTTGATACGCGCTTTCACCCACCACTCAAGGTTTACTACGACTCCTCTACCAATGAAGGAAAGAAGCACAAAAATACTCACTTTTGAGGCCTTACACAGACTCTAGCTCGTGTTCCCATATCGATACAGTGTAAATATTTATTAACCATTATTGAGTATTTTAAAGAAGCTTCGAGTTTAGAGGGAGAAGAGGTTATAATTGTAACGCCGGGTGTAATTTGCATATGACTGGCATTCCAGCGCACCCTTCCGCCAATCAGCGTGCGCGGCGGGTAGATGACGGTTCGACACCAGGGCGAATAGCCGAATAGTATTCGCCCGGGGGGGGCGGGACAAGGCTGGGCGAGGTTGACAGGACGAGAAGGGGAGGGGTGCGAGTACAGGAGGTGTATGGGGGGGGGGCCAAGCAGCCTAGTTTACAACAAGAGGAAGAGGAGGGAAAGAGAAAGAAAGGGCCAAGGCTTGCGCGCGAGAGAGAGCGAATGAGGCAAAAATAAGGGAGTAAACTCGGGCTGGGAGGTGTGGAGATGTGATACAAGGACTTTTCTGGGCCAAAACAACACGAGTAACAGCAAGTAGTCAGCGGACTGGACGGTGTGCGCGCCGATGTCGTCCGCACGAAGTGGCTAGCTAACCTGCTGCAAGCAGACGGACCTCTCCAACTCCTCTCACCCAGCGTCGCGGTTTTTAAAGCCCCCACCCCCCCGCCGTGTTCTGGTCCTGTACTGGGGGAGGCATCTAGAACGGGCCACTCGTTTGCTGCCTCGAAAGCTTGATCGAGGAGGAGTAAGAAAAATACAACAGCAACTGCGATTCATCTCCCCCCTCCCCTCCTTCCTTTTCTCCTCGCTGACTTGAGCCAGGAGTCCTCACCGTGGTCGCTTTCATCGCTGTGTTGTAGTCTCATCAGTTGCTAGCTAACGTCAGGTTTGTGGTTAGATTCGCCAGGCAGGATAGGAACTGCTAAATCGGAGACAGTACAGGTGGTTTTCTCGGTAATCAAACTGATGGATAGCGGGGTTGTGAGCGCAGGGTGATGGATGAATGCACCAGATTTACGGTAACGATGTCTTCTAATGAGTGGGAACAAACGCAACTAGTTTGGTGTTTCTTTCATAGGTGTTAACTGAATTGCCTGGTTTAAAACAGGTGCACATCGTAATCCCGAGGGGGGTGGGGGGCATATATCAGAGAAACAAGTTTCGGAGTAATGCACTTAACAGACAGTGCTCGGCGGGTTATATTTGTCGTCAGTACGTATGAAAATAGGTTTTTATAGTTGTGACATGAAAACAATTGGGTTTCTTTTGCCCGTGTCTGTGCGGCGGGTGCACGACCAGGGGCGTTCCCGAGAGGTTGGTCCAATTTGGAGCGGTGCACTTGAGGCTCCGGTTATTGCAAGAGGCAGCTAAATTTGCCGTGATTTCTTTTTCCCTCCCTCCTTTTTCATTTAAAATGTGCGAATCAGCAAGTGTTGAAAGTCGGTGTTGAGGGAAACGGCGAACACTTGGACATTAAGCAGATTCACAGTAGTTGGAAATAGAAGAATCACTTGAGCTGTGATCACCCCACTTTGCTTGTTGCAGCGCTGTTTTAGCCTGATCGATACGGCGCTCTGTAGCTGTGCGAGTACGGGACTTCATGTGCTTCTCAGTACCTGCCGAGCCCCACCTGCGCAAAGGCGTGTAGTAGCGCAGAGCACGTTTTGACATGGCCCAGAAGGACTGCGTAGTTTCCGGGTGGCTGTATCAACCCAGGCCGTGGATGGGCTAGAGGCCTTGTTAACCCCTTCGTGCCCGGGCTGCTGTAGTAATGTAAACAAACAGGCAGAGAGGGCATCGGGGGTAATTAGACCAAAGGGAGGCGGAACCTTGCCTTCGATCATAATCGTCTTTTTTCAGTGGCTCGTCTGTACACCGCAACATTCGCACAAATTTAACATTATTTTGTTTTTTCTTACGAATCGTTTACAGTACATCCTGTCCACTGATGTTTGTTCCGTGTGCGTTATTAGATTGCGGCATTCTGCGATACGGATAGATAGACTCTTATCTCGTATTTTAGTTAGGTTAAAAATAAATAAATAAGGATACCTCTTGAAGACCTCATCATGTCGGGAAGTGATGCAGTTATTCTTCTGAATGAAGACTGCAACCTGTAGGGATGAAACGGATCCAGACACACTTATGAGCTTCCCAGATTTTTGGAGTAAACATGTTCTCTTACCTGGATATCTACATTTTATAGAAGAAAGATTATAAAAAGACTCATTATCATTACTTTTTTTAAACGGTTTTTTCTTTTGAAAACGTTAAGGATTTCATTCAACAATGTTCTCATCAGAGAATCCTCAGTATCTTCGCCAAGGATTAAGCATGTTTGGTTAGTCCATACCTTATTGTTTACCTGAAGTGTAATGCAGCCTTTCTGAGTGTTTTTGTTCATGAATGAAGCATCTTTATCTAGAGCTTTGTTGTTTTTCTTCTTCTTCTTCTTCTCCTTCTTCTTTTTTGTTCCATTAAAGGAAATAATGAGTTATACAGCATTTGTTTTATTTATGACATTTGGTAATGGCTTCTGTTCTCCATTCAGCCTGTTATTGGGAACAGAGAGTCCTTTTGTACATCTGCAGTTTTTGGAATGATTTAACCAGTTTAGTGGATGGAGGTCTGATCTGTTACTGTGGCAGTACTGATATTACTGGTAGTTTTCAAAGCACTGATTCTTTCTTATTCTGCCATGTAATCGCCGATCTTTACCTACTATCCCAGATGTTATCCAGCCTGTGGTTATTTGGCTAAAATTAGAGATGCTAACGGTCTGCGGCCAAAGTACTACTGCAAGAAGTACTTTGTTGTTGTCTGATTTTTTTTTTTTTTTTTTTAGTATTTTTTTTTTTTAGTATTTTTTTTTTTTTTTAGTATTTTTTTGTTGTTTTTCCATCCAAAATGATATAAATTTCTGCAAGATTACATTGTAAACTAATTGGTCATTGAGTAGGAATGCGACTGTTGTGTAAGTATTAAAGTGACTCCTCTAAATAAGTAAGCTGTTTCTTGATTTGTTAGTAAGAATGACAGATTGTTTTGAATCTGAATTCAAGGCAAGGCCTCATATTGTAAATTTATCAGGCGAATAAAATCTGAATTCCTTTTATCTTCTGCAGTGTGGACCAATGTAGAGCCCCGGTCAGTTCCAGTCTTCCCTTGGCATTCATTGGTCCCCTTTCTGGCACCTACCCAATCAGATGCTACTTCTCAGCCAGGAGAGGGCCAGCACCCAGTCAACCACCCTCAAGCAGCCAGTCTGAAGACAGGTAATGTTTATATTATGACTGACCTAGAAGCTGTAAGGAGAAAAAAAAGGTGTTTTCACCAGTTTCAGGTTACTTTCCTTTGAAACTTCAGCAACATTTACTGCTTACGTTGCCCTGAATAATATTCATATCTTTGCTGTTTTTCCTCAGAGTGTCAGGGGGTGGCAGCGCTGCCACAGGAGCCTGCAGAGGCACCTCCCACTGTAGAGAGAGGTCCCCCATCAAGGCCTCCCCCTGCCTCAGATGAGCCGCCTCCAGAAAAAGAGAAAGGAGATACAGAGAGGGAGAGGCCTGACAGTGAAACTGAGAGTGATGTGGATGACCCGTAAGAGCAGAGTTTTTTCTTTCTTTCTTTCTTTATTTTCACTGTATTGGGATTTTGTGGGTGAATCTGTCAGGCTAAAAGAACACAGAGAGATAGAGGTAGCACAAACCCTCATGTTTTATCTGTTAAAGTGGTTATGTATTTGTCCAAGCCAGCTTTCACAGTAATTTTCTGTGTGGTGCTGTGTACCCACACATACAGTAAGGGAGTGTGATATTTTCTGTATCCTTGCGCTAATTTGGGCAGAAGAGCTCAATGCCAGAACAAAGCAGATGGGAACAAAAGCATTCCATCTCTGGTTTCTATCACTATATGAAAGGCAGTGGCCAGGCTGTCAGACATTGAAATGGATTAGCTATCTGCTGAATCTGCTGCTGTATCTCATGGGAGATGAACTACTTGTGCTCAGTGCCTGCATCTCATAGACTTGAAGCTTTAAGGTAAATAATACCCAATGTTAAGTAGAAAATTACCCGGTTTTTAAATATTAAAGATGGAAAGAGAAGAAGTGCTAATGGGCCAGCCTCCATGCGGGTATGGAAAATTAAAGATTATAGACACAGAGATGTTTTTCTGTCTCCTTTAGCTTCCTTCCAGGAGTCGTACCAGAGCAGCCTCTCTCTACATCACCAGGAAAGAGACGTACTCAGTCGCTCAGTGCGCTGCCCAAAGATGGAGACAAGAGCAGCCCTGGAAAGGTGGTGTTTTTGTGTTTGTCTTTTTTTTATTCACTGCACCCACAAAAACACAATTCTCAGTGTGTCCTTAATTAAGATATGTCATGTAATATCTGACTGTCTTTCTTGCTCACTCTTTCAGAGGGAGAAGGACCACATCAGGCGACCAATGAATGCATTTATGATTTTCAGCAAGCGCCATCGAGCATTGGTTCACCAGCGTCACCCAAACCAGGACAACAGGACAGTCAGCAAGATTCTTGGGGAGTGGTGGTACGCTCTAGGGCCTAAAGAGAAACAGAAGTACCATGATTTGGCCTTCCAGGTATCCAGATGCATACAGAAAGATGCACACAATTTTAGAAAATGGTTCAGTCGTATATCAGTTTAGATGCATACCCGTCCCTTCTCTTGGTCTCAGGTCAAAGAGGCCCACTTCAAGGCCCACCCAGACTGGAAGTGGTGCAATAAAGACAGAAAGAAGTCCAGCTCTGAAAGTCGTGGGGTACCAGGGAGCAAAGACATTAGAGAGAGGAGCATGTCTGAATCCACAGGTTGGTCAATATGCAGCATACACAGAGATTCTCATATGCCCGCTATTCTTCCAGTCCTTATCAGTGATATTTTTGCCTTGGGATAGAGCCCCATTCTGTCGAGCTGAAGAGTGTTGGTCCAGGACTGGTGGGCGTGTCCGAGAGGAGTACAGGAGAGGGGCATGCGAGCCAGCTTACTCGCCCCAGAGCCTTCTCCCAAAGTGCCGTGCACAGCCTGGAGCGGAGTGACAGGGGTAATACGCAAGCCCTTGCAGAACTGGCACAGGTGAGAGAGGAGAGCAGCTCATCAACTGAGAATGTTCAGTATTAGATGTTGAAGCTTAGTATTTTTTAAGAATAAATGAAACGCAGCCATTACTTCTACCAGTGGAGTCAGTAATTAAAAGATGTATTTTGTGAATTTATTTTGTGAAAAACACAAAGTTTAACTTCTTTTTTCCTCAGCAATAGAAGATGTTTTCTACTTTTGCTTTCCACAAACATGAAAAAACAGTTTTGGCAGTAGGATGGTGCATTTTCAGTCCCAGACTGGCATCTTGAACACATTTAACACGCTGCCACATCAAACCCAAATAAGGTTACAACAACAAGGTCATCCTAATATGTCTCTTTTCTCAGATGTGTGGGGATGGTGGCAATCAGTTCTCGAGCCATGCCCCTCCTTTGGCACAGTCTCAGCGTGGGGTCAGCGAGGACATGACCAGTGACGAGGAGCGCATGGTCATCTGTGAGGAGGAGGGAGATGATGATGTCATCGGTGAGAAATGAATACTACTGTGCTCATGCAGCCATATTAGATTAGAGCAATTAATGTGTTAGTACATTGCTTCCAGCAGCACTGAACCACACTGCGTATTGTCATCTTCTGTATGTTTAAAAAAAGAAAACACCCACTCAGTACTAAGAGGTAATGTCAGCAGTTAGTTTCTTGTGAAACAGTCACATGTTGTTTTATTCTCTCCTGTTATTGGCCACTTTGACATTTCAGATTTTAAGAAGTGAGAGGAGTTTCAGACATGCCCCAATTATCTGATCATTTGAACGGTAATTATGAGCAGCCGAGTGTGAAAAACTGTTCACGTCAGCTTCTCGCTTGTAATTACAAGTCTGAGGTTTCAGGTATCACTGACATTAACAATATCCTTGCTAAATGGCTGCAAATGCACATCAGCTGGGATTTGCATTAGAAATAAAATCAAAAATAATACAGCGAGTTCAACCTCTTTTGAAAGAGCTTAACTCTGTAACAGCAAAAATGGCTAATTAAAGTTGTCTAACTGGTCTGACTACAAGATTACAATGCAAGCTGACAACCTTGGATAAGAGGTGTTCTCTGCTTTCTCCCAGCATTACATGAATGCATCATAAGTTTTCCCTGACCTTTTGAGTGGATGTTAAATTTTAAGGAATATCAAGTGTAGCTGGAGTGTGTGCTTCTTTTCACAGAGGACCCTTATCCCAGCAGCTCCATAGACCTCAAGTGTAAGGAGCGTGTGACTGACAGCGATAGCGAGAACGGTTCGGGTGATGAAAGCGATCGAAAGGTAATGGCATTTATAGCTATCAGTTTAACACACACAGATTTCTTGAAACATTTTAAAGGTGATTATCCTGTGTAACATCTGCATATCTCTCCTTTTCAGAGAGTTTTTGCTCCAGTCATTTGCTCTTCTGCTTCCTCCTCTTCCTCACACCATACTCCTCATGGTAGGAGTGTCTCACTGTCCTCTTACCCCACCACCAAGCGCTATGATGAGGGGAGATCAGGAGGGGGAGCGTTTTTGGACCACAGGAGGAAGGAAAGAGCAGAGGGAGAGAATAAGGATGCATTTGGAGGGGAGGAAGGTGGAAGTGGGCAAGCCTCTTCTCTCTCCCTTTCTTCTGGCCAGTCAGTCATGTCCACTTCTCCAGCCGGAGGGCCTCTTCCCTCATCAGTAAGTTCACTGGGGGCAAACCCAATCCTGAGGGTGGCCTCTACAGTGGTGACCAATGTAATGCGTCCTGTTATCAGCACACCGCTCCCTATTGCCAGCAAACCTAGAGATGGAGCCACTTCATCCAGCCCTCATCCTTCCGAAAGGAAGTCTCTGACTCCCCAGCAGCAGCCGCAACTCTTGATTGGTTCAGCTTCAGGAGGCGGGGCCACAGCCACGGGGGGTGGGTACTATTCTTCGTCATCACCCAGTCCAGCTATGGGTCCAGGTGGTGTAGTGACTAATTTAGTGTTAGGAGGGGCTTTGCCTCCCCAACCCTCTATACAGCTTGTCACCCCCTCCCCACAGCCCCAGCCATCTCAGCCGCAGGCTCTTCCACCCACTGCTGTTTCAGCTCAGCATAGCCAAACCAACGGGCCCCTGCCTCTGCCCCTGCTTCAGCCCCAGTTCCTTCCTGCTTCCTCCCTGGCACCCCCTGGGAGTAAGGCCATCACTCAAGTCCAGTACATTCTGCCTACCCTACCTGCCAACACCAACCCAAAGAGTCCACCTCAGCAGCTCAGCCAGCCAACCAGTGTCTTCAACCTGCCCACAGCTCCACCGACACATGTGTCCTTGGCCAATGGAAAGCAGCAGGGTACAAGTCCACTGACGGGATACACGTCCAGCCCAGCAGTGGGAGTCGGCCCAGGAACTAGAGGTGAAAGTTCTAACAGGAGACACAGCACTGGAGCTAATAGTCAGTGTTGACTTCTAATGAAATGCTCATTCCCTCTGTTTATCTGCGTTTTCATCAGTGCAAGCACAGTCTCCGGCGCTCCAGGGTAAAATGCTTGTTCCCATGGCAACAGTGCGGACTGCGCCAGCGCCTGCCCAGCAGTTTCCGATTGTGGCTCCACCTCTTCCTGTCCAGAATGGAGCTCAGTCCGGAAGCAAGGTCAGCGGTGCTTCACTGATGACGTGTTTTTAAACCGTAGCCTTTTTTTTTTTTTTTTTTTTTTTTTTTTTTAATCTGAGCAAAGCTGCAAATAAACATTTGTGTTGGTTCTTCTATCTTTATTTTTTCCCCCAGATCATCCATATAGCTCCCATGCCTGTTGTTCAATCTCAGCTGCCTCAGGGTGGAGCAGTACATCCTGCCAGCCCCTTCCCTGTAACAGTGGGCACAGCTGCTGTGGTAGCACCAGGATCAGCCCCCTCCCAGGCTGTTCTAGTGCCACCAGCACCCACAAGGTAGGAGATATCTAACTGCAGTGAGACAGTGAATATGAATATGGGATCAATAGTTCACCAATAGCACTTGGTGACAGTGGGGAGGAAGAACTCCTGTTTAAAAGGAAGAGACCTCTATCAGAAACAGTTCTAAGGAGGGGCGGCACTCTGCTGCGACCAGCTGGGGGTTGGGAAAGTAGATGAAACCAGAAAGACAGCTGAGTAATAATAACGCATGCACAGCTAATTCCTCCAACTGTTTCTTATCAGAAAGAAAGCATGATCTGTTGAATAGCCCTTTGAGCCAAAATTAAAAGAGGCATAAGAAAAGTGTTTTGTTCACTGAAGACTTGCTTGATCTGGCAGTGCAGGGCAACAATAGGAAAAAAAAAAAAACTCATCTGAAAAGCACCATTGATTTACCCACATTTGCCCCCCTCTTTGGATTTTCTTTCGTTGCACTCACTTTAAAAATGAAAATCCAGTAAATGCTTTACCTATAAATTACACAGCATGTGAGCAAGATGAGGAATTACCCTGCAGCCAAATGTTGACCTATCCGTTTCCCATTTTTCATAGCTAACTGGAACAGCTTTGGTGCTGTCAGCCTGTGTTAAACACATTTTAAATTCTAGTTAATAAATGAAGTGAAACTTCCAGTGTGGTTATTGGAGCTGTTTTTCACTACTCACAGTATTTCTAAACTTTCCACAGCTGTTCATAACAGTCGTGTTTGAATTGACATAAAGCATTTATATAATGGAGACTGATGTTTGACAGCTTAAAAGCTATTTTCTAACAGATAGATAAACCCAGCAATGCAACACATCACATGTCTGAAAGCAGCTGTAAACAAATGTGCCAGTAAGGCTTGACTCAGCTCTGATTAACAAGGACTCATTTATAAACATATGCCAGCCTTGTGCACCCTAGTCCCCAGTATCCCCGAGCTGCAGTTGATCTCAGTAATTGTTCAGTTATTGGAAGTGTCTTTGCATTAGGGCCGCAACAATTCATCGAGTAACACGATTACAAAAAAAATCTTCGAGGCAAATTCTTGGCTTCGATGCTTCGTTTGTACTCAGTTGTCACAGTGTAAGCGTGAGCGTTTCACCCACATTTGTGACTAAAAATAGACCCACAGTAGGAATGTATTTAAGAGCACGTGTGAACAAAAAGTATGACAATATTAAGGCCATACAACCCCCAGTTTTTCCACAAAAAGACTGATAGTACAACAGCAGCAGTGAAGATGAGGCTGTCGTAGTTTAATGTGGAGCTGTCGTCAAGACGGTGAGCTCAGGTGGCGTGAAAGAAAACAGCAGCACTTGTTACTTTAATCACTGTAAAAACCTTTACTTGGACAAAGCTGCATGCGAAGCTTTAAGCCCACCTGTTAAACAAGCTGCAACGTTTTAGCTGCTACATCCACCGCCATTTAGCTTAGACTACAAGGAATCTACGTTAATGCTATAGACGTTCACACAAAATATGCAGATGAGCCGTTAACCTAATCTAATAGGTTTAATTTAAATTAGGCAGATTGATAAAGGCTGCAACTGGCCCACTTTCTATCACAGCGATACCTGCAGCAAGCAGGGGTGAATCTAAAGGGGGGTATAGGGTGTAGTAAACCCCATACCCTCCTTTACAGCTTATTTCAAGGCTCTAGTAATGTAATATATAGATAAAAATTAAAACAAAAGTTAAAACAAAATTCAAAACTTGCTTTTGGTTTTTTTGTTAGCATGGGCAAGTGAAACTCTCAGCCACTGACCTGGGGCTGTTAGGTTGGACACTGAATCATTATTATTATTATCATTAATTATTAACATCTACACCATCAGAACATCTGTTTTCTGAATCAGGACATGCTGCAGCTCAGCACAATACAAACAGTTCAGTTCAGAGAACATTTTTCTTCATTGCAGCCACCACATACAAGACTTACACGTGAACACACAGCAAATGTACCTCATCCAGGAGGTACAATACGGTCAGAACTCAGTCTGAAGTCTGTTGTTTTTATGGCCCTTTTTTTTTTTTTTTTTTTTTTTTTTTTTTTTTGTTATTGCCAACTGTCCAGGGTGTACCCTGTATCTCCCCCTATGATAGCTGTGATAGGCTCCAGATGTCTGTATTTGTTAACTGTCTCTTTTGCATTTTTATTCTTTTTTATTTGATTTTAATTTAGCAGTTTAGTTCTATGGATGGGTGTTTAATTCAGTTACACTATTAAAATGTGGTAATTTCTAAGGTGTAAACCAATGAGCAATCTCATTAATAAGGCAAAAGTATTTCTTATCTGCTAACTTACTTAATTGATAAGGTACTCGATTAACAAAGAAATCGATAGCTGCAGCCCTATTTTGCAGGCTTTATGCATATGACAGATGTGCTGTATATATATGCATAAATACTTACAGGGAACACGTTGATCCTCCCTTTACAGGTTCGCTGCTGTGCTTTCTTTGATGCAACATTAAAATGGAGAAGGCAAGCCACGCGTGCGGCTTCATTCATAATCTGTAGTAAACATCAGTTAACCAGCGATAATTCCCCTGAAATCATTTTGAGCTTAAAGACACGCTCTGTCTCCGTGTGCACTCAATTTGTTTACTTCTAAAATAGAAGTTAATCAGAAGGAGTTTTTTTACATGATGATTTTGCCCACTGGCTAGATCATAAAAGGTTTATTCAACAGTTTTAGACCAAATGAAATACTTTCTAAATGGGCCAGTTTATGCTTTCCAAGGTTTTAAAAAAGGCACTTTAATTCCAAACAGGCTCTTACTGCAGTTAATGGGGAAATAAAGCTCTCTGAGTAATCACAGACAATATCATAACAAGTTAACAGCTGGGTTATTAAAAACCAATATGCCATCTTTTCCTTGTAGCATATAAGCTGAAGCTGTGTAGCTTCTCCATATTTCCTGTAACACAGTGAGCAGACAACACGAGAAACTGAAATTCCAGCAGGGGTGCAGCTGTAACACTACAGCTCTATTCTGGATATGTTAGTCATGCTGCTGGTGGCCCAAGTTGCCTCTGCCTGCCACCCCCACACTACCTCTCATCTCCTCTCACTCACACACACACAGCACTAGTCATCTAGTGCTACTTGCTGTGATGTACACTCACCAACTGACCCTCACTGCAGCACTTCTCTTTTTGTCTTCCTCTTTCCTTCTAATCGTGTCTCTGTTCCCTGCACTCTTGGTCTGCCTCATTATTCTACTGTAACATGGGCTGTCGCTGCCTCTGCACCCTTCCTGACATTTCTTATTACAATAAATGTCATCCTCCTTCTGCCTGCTTCTTCTTGCCTTCTTCTTCTTCTGTTTTTTTTTTCCATTTTATAATAATCACCTCACCTGTATCTGTACCTCCTGTCCAGGATCACCTACGTCCAGTCCACTCCAGGGGTACCATCCACCCTGCCACTAGTCTCCAATACAACAGCCTCCTCCCCTTCGCAGCAAGCTCTGCCAGTTCCCGGGTCTGCATACGTACCCTCGCCCCTTGCAACTCTTGGGTTCACAGCCATCGCCCCGCCTGGACAGACGCTGGTACAGCCGCTGATTGCAGGTCAGAGCTGTGGAAAAAATTATCCAAAGATCCTGTTTGGGGTTTTTTTTTGTTTGTTTGTTTTTTTTTTTTAATACAGCAATTCTGTATTTTGAATACATCATGGTGTGTGGGTCACATAAGGCCCTCTGAATAATGTAGAAGTAACAATGCCAGCATCAAGGTGCACTGATGACCTTTTCTGTTAGCTGAAACATACACTAACCCTGCATTCATGTGCTCTTTGGATGATCCTGAGTTCAAAATATCTGCTTTGTTTAAGTAATACCTTAATAGCTTTTTCCTGTTTAGAATTATTTTTATTATAGGCTGTTAGGCTAATAAATAACTAATCTAGGTCACTCTACGAGGAGGGCAACAAATGGTTAAAAACAGTCACATGACAAAATATATGTAAGCCAAAAAATTCATTTACTATGCATGAGTTTGTATCATTGTTAAACAAATTCTTATAATGTTCACTTTACATGGTGGATATGATGTTTTTGAGGATGAGATCAACAACTCAACTTTCTCTGACTTCCCAAGTTGCTTTTTCATCTTGGTTTAACATTCATTTGAATTTTTAGCAGTAACACTACACAGCTTAAGCAACAATAAAAGTATAAAGTAATTAAAATTACAAAACACAGGTTGTTACTGGTCGATGGCACACTTCGTTACACAACAGTGTCAAAGACGTTGAGATAAGCTGGAGGACAAACCTTTTCTAGTCCCTTTTTAAAAGTGTGTAAACCATATAAATCATGTTTACAAAAACCATTTGTAAAGCTAGTTTTTGGTGAAGAGGAGCGTTGACAGAACGCCCTGAGTTCAGGATTAGAGGAGCTGCAGGGGAGAGCTGCACAGCCGGGAAGCAGGATGATCAAAGCACCTGGAAGTCCAAAGAGCAGCACAGCACAGACGTAGAGGAAAAGAGGGCCTCGGCTAAGATCTTACATCAGCTGGTCGAAGCTGTTACGATGTTGGGGTATATGGTGTCAGCTGTGGGGGGGGGGGAAATGGATGATTTTGTGCTCTCATGAAGGCTCATTTTAATAGTCTGAATTGGGGACTGTTTCTTTCCGTTTAAATGTGGTGCTCCTGCCTCCACCTGTAGGCAAGGTAGCCCCTCACTCGGACCCAGAAAACAGGTTTTCCAATGCTCTTAGCTAATATATGAAATCTACTAGACTATTATGTCTCCGGGTATTTCCATGAGCTTATACAGTTACAGGCCACAGTGCACAAAGTTCACAAACTTGTTTAACTCTTGGCCCAAGTAGTAAAGTCAGTCTATTTATAGAGTACAGGGTTCAACAGCTTTTACTATCAAGAGCCAATTTGGACCTAAAGACAAAAAACAAAAGAAAAAATAACTTAATGTAGTGTAAAAATATAATATAAAATAAGAGATATAAGAAAGGTGACACAGCATTTTAAGTATACATTAACATTACTAATAAGGGTAAATCTTTTACCACTTGTGAGTTCTCTGCAGTGGGCTATTTATGATTATTCAATCCATTAACAATCCCTTTTCATTACAATAATAAATGTTTTTGATGCATTTAGACCACCATTGGGGAAAAAAAAGACAAATTATTTACTTTTTAAACTTTTTCACCAACAAAATGGAACAGTTGTCAAGTAGAAATGTCCAGTAGCTATGAAGACATACAGGCCATTTTGAATCCTACCTGTGTTTGTACAAATGTTGAAGTTTAGCCTGTTTTGATAACAAATGAAGCTTAGTGTAAAAAAAAAAAAAAAAAAAGGCCTGTTCCCATTTTAGTTTTTGACTAAAAAACTAAACCATACCTAATTAAAACCAAACATTTTATAGGCTAAAGTCCAGCTGTAGAAATCCATGTCCATGCACTCTTCCATTCCCCATTTTCCTCTCTGACTTTTCATTTTTGGATTTGTAGTACACAACATACTTGCATTTATATAGTAGTTTTCTAGTCTTATTAGCCACTCAAGCACTTTAGACTAAAATTCACATTATAAAGCTCTTTTACTCTGTTCACTCTGTACACTGTGCACTTTTATCATAGCCAGTTTAGAGTCACCACTTAACCTAACATGTATGTGTGTAGACTGTGGGAGGAAGCCAGAGGCAAAGGAAAACATGCAAAGTGCACACAGAAAGCACATTTGACAGAGATGAAAAATCTTAATGCAGAACTACATCTCTCAGCTCCTACGAGATATCATATGATGACTTCTTGTTTTGTGGCCTTGAAGAGTTGCAGAGTAAGAGAGCGGATATCTCTCTTGGTATTAGATGTACAGAAGTGCTGGGAAAAGACTTTGCTCTTTTCCTGTTAAGCTTGACCTCTTCACCACCTATATATGCATATATAGTAAAAATAAGCCTCTCCATAATTTAATATTGTATACTTCCATTTCATACTCGGGTGGTTAAACAACACGTGTATATTATTTGCTTCCCGGTGTCTCTTTTCAGTAGTTACCTTCATCTGCATTAAGTGTTTTCAGCATTTATTTAGTGCATGGCACTGTGGGAGAGTGGATTCCATCAACTCCATTGAACCTGTGATTTTTCACTTGTTGGGCCAATTTATAAATCGCTACTTTATAGAGCCATTTCCAAAATGAAGTCTGATTTTTAACTATTTATTATTAACTGGTTAGAAAAACCCACACAACTTCAAAGAGTGTATAAATAAAGTAACCATTTTCATTTAGGTTAAACAGCCTTTGAATTAAAACACAAATTTTATAATTTAGTCCAAAACAAATATGCATTAAGTAATTTCAGTCATCCATAAATGAACTGAGTCAATGTTAATTATGTGTAAATAACCTCATCAGTTACACCCTCAGCCTTGCAGAGCAGCAGAGAAAATATACATTAGCTTATGAATAGTTTTGAGTAAAGTAACCATTAATTCTGTTAAACCTGAACTAATCCAGTTTGTACGTTTTTATTTATTCTCATATGAAATGAAGGGAATACACGAAAAAAAAAATACTGTTGGCAGTGTTAGCTTGTAGTTTTGCCTTTGATATTGGCATTTCTAGTTTGCTTATATACTTAAACATATCTCAGTAAAATCTTGGTTCAGTGAGTCTAGGTGGAAATAAAAGGAGGACAAATCTTGATTGATAGTTGTCAAGAAAGACTGTAATTTGTCAGATTATTGAGAGAAGAGAAGGAATAAGTATTCATCATGCTGAAAATGTCGCAGATCATCATAGCGATGTGGAAAATGATGAGTTTTTTGCTCTCTTGGTTTCCTGTCTCTTTCATCCAGGTCAACCACCACTCCTGGCCACAGCTCAGTCTCCGCAGCCCTCCACCTCAGCCCCTGCTTCAGGCTCCGGGGGCCAGATAGTAACTGCCATCTACCCTTCTTCACCTAACGTCACCATGGCAACAGGGGTGGTCTCCATGGCAGCAGTACCCCCCAGCGTGGTCTACTCTGTCTCCAGCCCATCGAGCGCTTCTCCCCACATCCTGCCCAAACACACAGCAACCCCCTCCATCATCACGCACCCACATCCTGACAGACAGACTGACAGGCACCTGCCTCCGGACAGACCCGTGGATCGACAAACTGACAGGCAGACAGAGAGGCAGGCAGAACTGCTGACACATTCGGAAAGACAGCTTGAGAGGCAGACACAGACCTCCAGCAGCTCAGCGGCGCCTCCCAGTGGCTCAGCTGGGTCCATAAGGCCCTGCAGTCCTTCGCTTCAGATCCAAACACCCGGTACAACTGCACCCACTGTTTTTTAACCTGCCACTAAAGTTCATTGTTTGAATGAGTGAGTGAATACTTTCATTCATAAATATTTTTATTTCTTTTCTGGTTTACAGGAAGTACACCAGGCACACCCAAACTCACCCCGCTTCCTGTCAGGGTCCCACAGAAAGTGAAGGCAACAGTGGCCACCATTCCCGTAGGCAGCTATGAAGGAGGAGGCCGGGGGAAGGAGAGAGAGCGTGACAAAGACAGGGAGCGAGAACGGGAGCGGGAGAGAGAGAGAGAGCGGGAAAAGGAGAGGGAAAGGGAAGCTGCAGCCAACAGTCATTTTGCCTTTGATCCTGAACCGCCGGGGCAGACGGCGTCTCCATCAGCACATCCCATAGAGGAGCCAGCATCCTCGCTGGAGGGCTCCAGTGCTGGAGACTCCTCTGACTCAAGGAACAGGGAAAGCACAACCGCCAAAGAGGTGAGGGAGCATCACGTTCTGGCTTTTATTTCAAACACTACCAGAATAAAGTACTGAACCGTATACGTGTAGCACCTCTGTTCTTGAATAAAATGCCTGTATTGAATTTCCTGTGCAGGCTGGGTGGAAGGAGTCCCTCCCCTCCTCTCCTCTCCCTCCTCCATCAGCCACAGAGCCCACCCTGCCACCTCCACAGACTGACAAAGAATGTCCCACACCCAAAAAGGTCAAAGCCCGCCCACCACCTCTGAAGAAGACCTTTGACTCTGTTGACAAGTGAGTTAATGCCTCTGTAAACCTCTGTGTTTGAATTATTGATGGACGGTGTATATATACTGTGTATTCTGTCTTTGTGTGTGTGTTGGACTGGAAGGGTGTTGTCAGAGGTGTACTTTGAGGAACGATTTGCCGAGCTGCCAGAGTTTCGGCCCGAGGAGGTTTTGCCGTCACCAACTCTGCAGAGCCTGGCCACCTCACCTCGTGCCATTCTGGGGAGCTATCGCCGCAAGAGGAAGAACTCAACAGGTCACACAAAGCACTTTGGGATACTTGGTGTCTGTAGAGCAGTTTCTTTGGCTTTCTGCTGATAATTACTGGACTTCAATAGTGCATTATAATTTTTACTTTAACATCCAAACTGTTGGAAATAATGCTCATTTATTTTATTTCTCTATCATTGTGTTTGCTTGGATTTAAATTTGTTTCCCTTCTGCTTCTAGATTTGGACTCGGCTACAGACGAGCAAATCTCTCCGAAGAGGAAGAGTCGGCGGCGTTCCAGCTGCAGCTCCGAGCCCAACACGCCTAAAAGTGCCGCTAAATGCGAGGGGGACATCTTCACCTTTGACAGAGCAGGTAGAGCACACAGAACAGCAAGGACAAGATGCAATATTCACATATACTTAAAGTGGACCTGTCACTTCTAGCCTTGCATGATTCACTGTTCAGAATTAGTGCAGCCTCTGACTAAAACAAGCTGATTTAGCTCCTCCCACTTAAGCCAGTTTTCTTCTCATTGGCTGCCTGTCACACACAGAAGGTCAGAGCAGGTGGGACTCTTGAGATCACAGGCAGAAATTGGATCTCTGTTCTCAGTAACATCATAAAGACCCCAAATTAGAAAGACTGTCTATACCTATGGCCTTTATAGCAGTACAAAGCCTGAGCTTTAGGTTCACAAGGTTCAGTAATCTCTACATTTCGATCATACCGTTGTCTTCCTTTGTGATAGCTAGTAGCTAACACCATCATTACTGTTGCGGACAGGAAGTAGATTAAAGTACCCTTTTAAAGAATCATTGTTCACATACTGTAATGCACTAAAAAATTAAATTTAAAAATCAATTATTCTCATCAGGATCATGAAAATAATATATTTTAATGCATTAATGGGGAAATTAGCTAAAAATCAGTGGTAGGCTATTGCTGATCACACTGAACATTATCCCTAATTTTTACACGCTAACCTCATTATTTGAGACTTGGCCCTGTTTTTAATATGAACATGCACTTTTGTAACAGTGTATGTATAAGACACATAAGCATGATACTGTAGGTCTCCTTTAATGTGAGACTTTTACCAGTGGTAGTTTATAGTGAGCTGTGATGCCTGTAATGATGTAGAAATGTAACAAGAGGGTTAAGGATTAAAGGAGAGTTTGTTTGTTTTTTTGGTGGGGGGGGGGATTTTTATCTTTTGTGTATTGATGACCTACTTTTTTAATTCATTTAATTCATTATTTTAATTAAAGTGAGTAAGCTTCCTAAGGCTTTTATTTTTTTGTCACTGTGATGTTAAAATTAGTTCAAAGTCCTCTCAAATTCCTCTCAGGGATCTAACAGTTTATTATCTCCAGCTTCTTTCCCAGCACCAGATGGAGAAGACATCCTGACTGAACTGGAGTTTGATAAGGTGCCGTACACTTCCCTGCGCCGAACGTTGGACCAGAGGAGAGCGCTGGTCATGCAGCTGTTCCAGGAGCAGGGCTTCTTCCCATCAGGTAAGGCGCACCCACCAATCAACACACTCTCATACTCACACACACAGTCACAGATTTCTGGTTCTGCATTCTGGTTGCAGACTTATCCCTGGTGATTTTGTTTACCTGTCTACAGCTCAGGCCACTGCAGCCTTCCAGACAAGATACTCGGATATATTCCCCACCAAGGTGTGTCTGCAGCTGAAGATCAGGGAGGTGCGGCAGAAGATCATGCAGACAGCTGCTCCTTCTGACGCCTCTATTTTAGGCGTCTCAGACTCAGCTGGCTCCATCGCCGGACCTTCCGGGTCTCAGTCAGGGGAAGGATCTGGGAGAGCAGGCGGAGACCCACATGATGAAGATGTGGAACACGGGACAGAAGCGAGCCCGGAGGATCCTCGTGATTCACAAGATTCTTCTAGATGAGGGGAGCTGGCAAGTTCGATTGACCCAACCGGTGTCTGTGGACCTTTCCACCCCCTCCCCCTACGCACTTTTCCTTATTCTCCTTAGTCTCCACTCTGCTCTCGCCAGATCACGATTTCTTCCCATCATCGGCAGTCGAATTCTGAGAGTGAGAGACATTTGTATGCAATGTCGGGACCTATTTTTTTTAATAATCTGTGACCATTGTACCAAAAATATTAAAAAAAAATTTAAAAAGGACATCTTAAAAACCAGTGGCACAATAACCACCACACATACACCCTGGAAAACTCTGAATTCTCACACTTGAATTAGCACTCTGTATTAACCCACCTTGGAGAAAGCTCCCATTGATGCCAGTAAACGAAGGACCATTGTGTACAGCTGCACTCATTTGCCTTGAAGAAGAAAGTCTTCCCGTTTTGGAGGGAGAAACACGCTCAACCCTTTCTGAGACGGTGAAAAGCGGGCGGTGTTAAAAGAGGACGTTGTAGGTTTTGATATTTGTTTTGTTTTTAATAGTTTTAGAGGAGTAAAAGCAGTACAGTACCTGCTCGAGGAACAAACCCGTACGTAGTGACTAACTGTTGTGAGCTCGTCTTTGTTTTTCTGCTGACATTCGGGGGCTGGGCCCTCAACAGCCAGAAACTGATTTGATTTGATAAGTCGTTGCAGTGGACCTGGAAAAGATCTGGGAGTTTTTTCCCCTCATATGTAGACCTTCAGGAGAGGCCTACTGGGAGTGACTAAAAAACTGACTGAAACTTAAGTGGACTTCTGGCAGTGCCATCATTCCTGCAGTTACCTGACTGGCCTCATCCTCCCTCCTCGTGACTGACCCTAGCACATGCCAGCGGGTAGGGACAAGCATTCCTGTGCCTCTCATTCGCTAGCCATTGAAGGAAGGAGGAGGGTCAGAGTCACCAGGCACATCCAGGCTCTTACTCATAGGACCTCGATCCTCTGTTGCCAAGCAGTTTTATTACCGTTTTGGGGTTTTTTTTTTTTAAGTAATTTGATTTGTATTTAACATTGTCATATTCACTTTGTTGTTGTACTATTCCTATGGTTATTATTATTATTATTAGTATTATTATTAGTATTATTATTATTATTATTATTATTATTACTCATATCATTGCAGTGAATCCCAGTCCTTAGTTCTTTTTATCATTGCGGGCAGATGTTTCCTTTATTTCTGCCAGATGTTTTTTTTTTTTTTTTTCTTTCTTTCTTCTTTTGTTTTTATATAATTTTGGAGGCAGGTGAGAGATGCTGCTCCACACCTGTACAGTTCCTCCGTTGTAGTCTTCCCTTGGCTGGCGTCTCACCTCAGCAAGGACCTGCGGTGCAGTTAATCTTTTTTTTTTTTTTTTTTTTAACTGTTCATTTTAACAGACACAGACCTGACGTGGACCTTTATATTCATTCAGCAGTAATAAGCCGTATCGTTTTTATACAGCCCACCCCTACCCCTCCAGCAATGCCTCTCTGTCCCTCAATAAGTTTGACTCTATAGCCTCAACGTACATCTCCTTCCTCCACCTCTTTCCTCCCCTCCTTCCTCCCTTTGTCACTTTATTGCTCTTTCTAGACCTCCCTTTTTTAGGCCGGGCCGAGAGAAACCCGGGGGAAGTGACGGGAGGGTGACAAATCAAAGAGAGCTGGGTGGATATAATACTGGTTGTGTCTTTGTGCAAGACTTGGTTGTGTTGTAAATAATTACTGTAGAGTCAGTAGACTCATTATATTATTGATAAGGAAAACTGTCATTGAACATAAGTTGACTTTTAAGGCACCATTACTGAAGGTAAAACACATGAAATGGGGAAAAAAAGCAACTATAATAAATATGGCTATTAATGTTTTTGTGTTTTACTCCTTGTTTTGCTGTTCCAGTATGCAGGAGAGGAATTTATATAAATAATTTAAGTTTGTATCTGTATCTTTCAGTATGCAAATAAAAATAGGTGTTCAATTAAAGTGATTTTATTGCTGGCATTGTGAAAAGTGGGGTTTTCCTTAAGCAGAAATGCAACAGAGTGGTTTTATGGACGATAGATCGGTGGCAGATTAAAGGAAAAACTCAAAGGCTCAGTTTTAAGACCATAAACCTTTTTTTTTCCAGCAGGGTTTAAGACTGGGTGTAATCTGTCTGGGAACCAAACATGGTGAGGTGCTGGATGACCTTATACCTTTAGCAGGACAACAGTGTTGCTTAGAATGGAGCTTCAAAGTCTCTGAAACTCCACAGGAGGGATGGAGTGCCAGATTTGCAAAATATATTCCCTCATTTGTTGTTTTTACAGTCGAAGTGTTCAAATCTGTCATCTTTATGGTTTTCCTGCACAGAGTAAGGATTCAGTCGAGGTGGTTTGAACTTCTAACTCACTAGGTGATGATATTCATTTTCCAACTGGGAGAAGGCCCTGGGGTAGATCCAGGACGTGTTGGCGAGTTTTTAAGTGTTGTTGAACTCTCTGATCACCAAGCTTCTCCTTCATACCTTTCCTTGACCTCATTTGTCATCGAGGTTGAGGAAAAGCAGATAGATAATTTGACCTTTTATCTCTCAGCTGGCCAGGGAATACTGCAATGTGCCCTCAAAAGAGCTGGAGGAGGTGGCTGGGGAGAGGGAGGTGTAGGTATCCCTGATTAGACTCCTCCCGCTGTGACAGGACCTGGATAACCATCAGAAGATGGATGAATGAATGGAAAGAAAACAAAATGCTCCAGCCAGAGCCACAGGAAAACCAGCAGAGTTGTAATACAGTAAATGTTTTTAAACCTATTTATTTGAGAATATTCTACTCATGCAAGTCATGCCAGTGGAAAAACCCAAATCAGAGCCACGAGATCCCCTCACTGTACGCAACAGGCTTCAGATGTTTCCTTTAATGTGTCACCTGGCTGTCCGCGCTCTTTTTTTCTTAAATTCCTCCCACCAACGATGTGAGAAGAGCGGGCGAGATAAAGGTGATGGGGATTTCACTAAAATATGTGTGCCACAATGGCATCATAAACTTTTGTTATGACCCAACTACCGCTGTACTTTATGATGTACTTTATATTTTAGGGGTACTTTTAATCGCACATTTGATCATCTTAAAAATAAATAATAGACTAGCTGTTTGAAGAGACCTCCCACTGTGGTTTGAATATTCCATTTTCCTTGTTCTGGGTCACGGGCAAGAGGACAGAGGAGACAAGGAGACCAGCAGATTAGAGAAATGGGGAATGTGATGAATACTTATGATCTTAAAAAAAAAAGAAAAAAAAAAAAGAGGCATTTATTGATTTGATTTATTAACAAGCCGACCAAACATTTAAACAGAGGAAAACAAAATCACATCCAAATGATAAAATATACCATTAATAATACAAATATGATCTGTGGCACAACCAGTAGTCCTTATTCATCACCAACAGCATATCCTTTATTTCAGTGAGCATAGTTTCATTAGATTTTAATGCCGAGCCATCTCAGAGGTCACTAAATAAGGGGAGGGGACGTACTTTGGTCTGTTTGCCGAAATTATTTCATCTCTTGTTTAAGCACTCTTATCTAGCCGTTCATTAGCTGGTTTCAGTACTCAAGTCTCCTCCTCACAGTAGTCGATTAGTCTTTAAGTCACAATTAGGACTCGCAGTGAAAGCTTTTAAAGGTAAACTTATTTTTTGGTGATTCAGAGGAGCTGCAGTCCGTCCACGGCGACCGTGTCCATGGCGAGTCCGTTCTCCAAAGCTGTGTGATAGATCTCCAGGGCCTGCTCCAGGGGCAGCACCGCTCCTTCGCTGGTCTCAATGATGGCGATCGTCTCACCGAATTCATTACACATGATGGTTGGTGCCTGTGAGGAGGGAAATTCGAAATATCAATATAGACTGACCTCAACATCTGAACCTTTACCTGTGTTAAAAAGCATAAAAACTGGCCTAATCTAAACCAGATTAAAATTTAAGATTAAAGATTAAAACAGATTAAAAAAAGGGGGAAATCATCTCTCACCTGCTGTAGATCAGAGGACTGGATTTGGATGACCTGAGGCTGCCCATTGGATACCTCCACGGCCGAAGCGTCCACCACGGCCACGGCGGAACTGGCCTCCAGGGCGGCTTGAGCGGCGGCCTCCTCGTCCAGCCTCTGCTGCCTCACGTGGGTCTTTTTGTGGTTCCTCAGGTTAGAGAAGGTCTTGAAGGCTTTGCCACATAGGGGGCACACGTGCGGCCGCTCGCCTGTGTGCGTTCGACGGTGCTCTGCCAGATGCATGCTCTGGATGAAACCCTTTCCGCAGATCTCGCAGCGGAACGGCCTTTCGCCCGAGTGCGTGCGCAGGTGTTCTCGCAGGTGCGTGTTCTGACGGAAGCGCTTTCCGCACACTTGGCAGGGGAATGGGCGCTCACCTGTGTGGACGCGCTGGTGAAGTGCCACTCCGGAGGACGACACAAACAGTTTGCCACAGAGGGGACACTGGTGAGCTTTGGGCCTCTTCCCCGGGGTGCACCGTGGCCGCCCAGGCCCCAAGGTGAAGTGGCTCAGCCTGTGAAGTCGTAGATTGGCGGGAGAATTGAGCTTCTTCCCACAAACGTTACAATCCAGGCTCCCTCTCACGTGGCTGGCTGAATCCCCGGACTCGGATGTTGAGGTGGACGGCTCCAAGGTCAGATCTTTCCCTGCATCTCCTTGGCTGCCAGTCTGCTTGCCCTCCTCTGACTCTTTAGCTGCCTGGACCAGCCCAGGGTGCTCTTGCAGGCAGTGGCTTTCTCGCTGCCTATTGGTCAGGAAGCCAGCCTCACAGTGAAAACAGGGAAAAGGCGCTGGAGATCCCGGATGTTGCGTGAAGCGATGTGCTGCCAACTTAGTGGGCCAGCGGAAAGTGGCGGGACAGTCTGGGCAGCTCAGCGTGGCAGCGCTAGAGTGAAGCAGGCTGTGCTGACGGAGGTTAGACGACTGCGAGAAGGAGCGGTGGCAGACGTCGCAGCGGTACGGCCGCACGCCCGAGTGGATGAGGTTGTGCCTTGTCAGGTTGGCGAGAGATGAGAAGGTTTTGCCGCAGTCCGAGCACTGGAAGGGCCTCTCGCCGGTATGCGTGCGTATGTGGTTTCGCACGTGGATCTGCTTCTTAAAAGACTTTCCACACATGCCGCACACAAAGCTGCGCTCAGGAACGTGGGATTTGCGTCGGTGTTGTACGAGCTGCAGCTGCGAGGTGAATGTTTTAGGGCACGAACGACAGGAAAAGGACCCCTTTTCCGATGGTGTAGCCGATGCAACGTCTGCTTCATCCGTGGGGCTAGAGGACACCGCCACACCCGCGTCACCCCCGGCAGCAGGCTCTGAAGCGGAGCCATCTTTCGCCTGCTGCACGTCATCAAGTTTTTCTTCACATGGCTCAGACACCTCCATGCTGTTTTCCCCCACCTTCTTCTCATCTTCACGTCTTTCTGCTTTGCTCTGAGGGCTTTGTTTAGTATCTCCCAATTTTACTGTGTCTTCCTCGGTGAGAGGAGCCAGCAGGTCTATTTTTGCCTCATCATTGGGGAAATACTTCTTCATTCTTGCTCTTTGCAGGATGGCAAGAGCAGAGGCAGATGCTCGTCTTGGAGCCGAGACCTAGAGAAGACAACAGGCACGCGTCAGATTGAAAAGTTGTTTTAACTTGGAAGTTTGTGGAGGCAATAACGAAGGTGGTGTGCTTATTTTACTACCGCAGGGACAGGGATGGATGCTCCAGATGTGTCACGGTTGAGGTGGATTCGACGGTGGTAGAGATACTTGGTCATGTTAGTGAAAGTTTTGTTGCAGAAATGACACTTATGAAGGGGGTCTGCAGTGTGGGACTTCCTACAAGAAATCAGGAGAAGGAGATAGAAATAACTAGATCTTAAAAAGTGTCTGGTCTCTTTCCAGAAATCATGAAAATAAATAAATAACTACACAAACCTTTGTGTTAGTTCCATGTAGGAACCATTTCCTTTCTACTGTTTGCTTCTACCAACTAAAGAAACGAGGAGCTAGCTGAAGAAGACATCACTAATGCTTAGATCCTGTCACGAGTATGAGGCTCTAGTCACAAGATCATGAATGCTGTCTTTATATAGACACAAAACACTTCTACACAAAGCTCCCAGTTCTTTAAAGAGTAGTTAACTAATTACCGATCATCTTCAAATAAATGTTTTATTTAAAGCGTTTTTGTTGCGTTTCCAAACTCATCTCAATACAGAAACAGTGTTAGTGAAGGTTACAAATGTTCTTCTTGACAGTGGACTCATCTCTGTGCTTGTCCTCGATACTGTTGACCATAATATTTTATTACAGAGATTAGATTGTGCTGTTGAATCAATTCTACCTGATAGATTTCAATTTGTTCATGTAAATTGGGAGTCCTCCTCAACCACTGAGATTAATTATGGAGTTCCACAGGGTTCAGTGCTTGGTCCAATTTTATTTACATAAGTGCTTCCCTTAGGCAGTACTATTAGAAGACATATCATATATTTTCTTTTGCTTTGCAGATGACACCCAGATTTATCTATCCATGACAAACAAGTTAAACTGCAGGAATGTCTTAAAGACATAAAGACCTGGCTGACGTCTAATCTCCTGTTTCTAAATTCAGATAATGCTGAGGTTATCATACTCGGCCCTAAAAATCTTAGAAACATGGTGTCTAACCAAATGTATACCCTGGATGGTTTTCTCTTGGACCCCAGTAACACTGTGAAGAATCGTGGGGTTATTCTTGACCAGGATATGTCCTTCAGTAAGCATATTAAACAATTACATAGAACTGCTTTCTTTCATTTGCACAATATCTCTAAAATTACAAACATCCTGTCTCAGAATGATGCTCAAAAATGAGTTCATGCATTTATGACTTCTAGGCTGGACTACTGTAATTTTTTATTATCAGGATGTCCTAAAAGCACTGACAGGGACTAGAAAGAGAGAGAGCATATTTCTCCCTTACTGGCTCCCTTCATTGGCTCCGTGGTAAATCCAGAATTGAATTTCAAAATCCTGCTCCTCACATACAAAGTCTTAAATAATCAGTCCCCATCTTATCTCAATAACCTGATAGTACCATATCACCCCATTAGAGCACTTCGCCCTCAGCCTGCAGGCTTACTTGTTGTTCCTAGAGAATTTAAAAGAG
The DNA here is from genome assembly GCF_013358895.1 of Oreochromis aureus. Lineage (NCBI taxonomy): Eukaryota > Metazoa > Chordata > Actinopteri > Cichliformes > Cichlidae > Oreochromis > Oreochromis aureus. Next base: position 23,961,553 of record NC_052952.1, read on the forward strand.
CCTTCAGCTTTCAGGCCCCTTTTCTGTGGAACCAGCTTCCAGTTTGGATTCAGGAGACAGACACTATCTCTGCTTTTAAGATTAGGCTTAAAACCCTGACGCTGAATCCTCCCTTAGTTATGCTGCAATAGGTGTAGACTGCTGGGAGATTCCCATGATGCATTCAGTATTTCTTCTTCAGTCACCTTTCTCACTCACTATGTGTTAACAGACCTCTCTGCAGTGAATCATACTTGTTATTAATCTCTGGCTCTCTTCAACAGCATGTCTTTTGTCCTGTCTTCCTTCTTTCTCCCCAACCAGATGCAGCAGATGGCCGCCCCTCCCTGAGCCTGGTTCTGCCGGAGGTTTCTTCCTGATAAAAGGGAGTTTTTCCTTCCCACGGTCGCCAAAGTGCTTGCTCATAGGGGGTCATATGATTGTTGGGTTTTTCTCTATACGTATTATTCTACAGTCTACCTTACAATATAAAGCACCTTGAGGCAACTGTTGTTTTGATTTGGCGCTGTATAAATAAAATTGAACTGATGAAGCATATAGTTTGGCCTGGTTACAGTAACCCTGAATCCTCCCTTAGTTATGCTGCAGTTTATGGTCCAGCAGGAGTAGTCGATCTGCAGTCTGGGGATGGCCTGTCTACCTGCATTGAGTTCTATTATCAGGTGAAGGAAGTGTATAAAATATGTGGTACAACCAGCCTTTAGGTAAGTGCTGCTGTGAACTGGTGCTATATAAATAAAACCGAGTTGAATTCAAACTGCTCACAACCAGGTTTGTGAAATTTTTCATGGGTTGTGAGAAGATATGAGAGGTTAATCAGAAGCCATACATTTCCATTATATTCAAGAAAAAGGAAGAAATTTCTGGGAAGTTCACCTCTCCATAATTCAGACTGACAAACAGCGCTACAGGTCAGAGCAAAAACATTTGATTTGGGGGTGAAAGGTTTTTGTTTTTTTTAAAGGCTGCCGTGGTGTTACCAAGCACTCACCTGTGCATGATCAGAGTCATCTCGGTGGTGTAGCCGTTGCCACAGTCCACACAAAGATATCGGGCCACGCCTGAGTGCGTGCGCATGTGCGTCTGCAGCGATGTGGCCTTCTTGAATACCTTCCCACACTCCGGACATTCGTGTGTTCCCTGTTCATGCACACGCTTGTGAGCGGCCAGCCGGTTGACTGAGGTGAAGGCTCGGTTACAGAGCTCACACTGTTGGGGTTTAGCCCACACAGCAGGTTTTTTTTCTGCTCCTCTGATCCGTATGTCCTCCACCTTCTCGGTCATCTCCTCCCTCCATCGCACCTCCTCAATGCCACTCATGACCCCTGGCTCGCCGCTCTCTTTGTCCTGGCCCAGGAAGTGATCTCCCTGGTGTTGGAGGAAGTCCTCCGGTGTCTGGAAGAGAAGGGAGCACTCTGAGCATTCGTACGGGTGGATGACCACCACCTCTGTCTGCTGCTGCTGCTGGCTGTCAGGGTGGACACCTGGAGCCAGCCTTAACTCCAGTCTCTGGACGCCATTCTCCAGCTTTACTGAGGAGCTGTGGCCCACAGAGGGTAACAGAGGGGGCAGCTTGGAGCGCCGGCGACCAAGAGTGGTGGAGCTATCTGCCAGAGCTTGAGCTGTCAGGATCTGCAGGTGCATAGTGGCAGAACCTGGAGTCGGAGTTACAGGAGGCAGCAGAGAGGAGCGGCAGGTTGCAGCAGGTTTAGAGGCAGAATGGTGTTTCCTCTGCTGTTGTTGCTGCTGCTGATGAGCGAGCACCTGCAAAACACACGGAAATGTTCAGAAAAAAAATTAAAAACAGTTCCCACCCCTGTGTGTCGTCTCAGGGTCTAAATCAAAGTACCTGAGCCAAGATTTCTCCAGCCTGCTGCTCACTCAACACGTAGTTCTGCACGTTGTTCAATGGAGTGACGGTGCCGTCCGGCTGTAACACGTACTCCTGTTGCAAGGCAACAAAAACATGAATTTCTGAATTAAAAGCATAAAATGCACCAAAAAATAAACAAAATTGACATTTTCTCCTTTGCTAAGTTCCTCTAATTATTAAATATTTTACATATTTTTCTAGATTTGATGTCTTGAGGCTTGACACTCTAGAACAGCAGAACTAGAACTATAGTCACAGGAACACACTGTGCTCAGACGTTCACATACATTCACCATGGGTGTGAATGTCAAGGTGGTTTCTGGCTTTTATTGATTTCTTTGAACTGTTCCATTTCCAGGGTGGAATGACTTTAAAATCATATACATGTATGTTGTGCAAACTTAAATGTCCCCCATCAAGTCGCACTTCAACCAGATGTTTTTGGTTTTTCCATCATCAAGCATCTGCCTGGATATTTGACCACTCTTCTGGGAGAATTCATCTAAATTGGTTGGCTTCCTAGCACAGACCTGGCTTTTAAACTTAGTCAACAAATTTCCAATAGGGCTGAGGCCCTCAGGTCCAGAAGCTTAATGTTAGCATTTTACCATCTCAATCATCAGCACCAGAGTCTTTACCAGGATTGTCTGAAAGCCTGCCAAAAAAACCAAAACAAAACAAAAAAATCCTGGCAAAAACCTCCAAAACAAACAAACAAAAAATAACCCATAACCCAAATAACCCATTCACATTACACCATCTGTGGGACCAGCCTGGAGGGGAACCACATTGGTTCTTTTGTTTAATTATACATATTTGAGACATTAACAAATGGACCTACACCTGTCATACTAATGAGTAGAACACCAATTAATATTTTAACACTGTGTCAAAGTGTGCTTTGGCTCTCTTACTGTGGTCTCGGTGTTACTGTGTGTGCTGCTCCTGCTGTGGGTCCGCCGGTGCTCCAGCCAGGTCTCAGGTGAGTCAAATAGAGCCAGGCAGTCAAGACACTGGTACTGCACAGGTCCCGCTGTCTGGGCCTCTGAGCCGGCTTCCTCCGCCTCCATAACCTCACACAGCTCTATACAATGGTCATAAACAAAGGTGGTTAGTGATGTCTTAAAGTAGCCATATAAGTGAAGCACCAATATCCTAACACTCCAGTTTTTCATACATGATCAAAAACACAAATAAATCTCATACCTTGTTGCTCCACCTCAATTCCAACCTCTCTCATGTGCATCTCCTGGTGCTGCAACAGCTCCTCTGGGTTCATGAGGAGGCTCCCACACTCCAGACACTGATACTGCTGGCTCTGGCCCACCTCTGGGACACCATGGATGGTCACGGCCTCTGTTACCTCACCCTCCCCTTCTCCTTCTTGGCCCATGTGGATCTGCTGATGGACCAGCACATCCTCCAGGGTGTTGAAGAGATGGTGGCACTCGCTGCACATATACTGGTGCTCCACATACACTCCCTCCGCTTCCTCCTGTTGCTGCTCATCCATTATAGCAATGAGTTTGGGACAAGTGAGGCAGTGGTGAGTCCTACACTGAAACTTCACCTGTAGGAAACAAAAATGTAAAACGAGAAAAGCCATAAACGTCTTATAATAGAGGATTTTCATTTTTACTGTTAATCTTTCGTGTAAACAAACAAACAAGCAAGCAAACAAACAAACAAACAGTAATACTCGTACACATATTAGGGAGAAAAGCCGGTATCAAACAAGGCAATTTTCAGTCGTCAACCAAAATCAGGGCCTCTATCACAACACCAGGATCTTTTACGCTATATAAACTAACAAATCACTATCTGATATCCTCACAAATGTGATCCATATCAGAGTTTGCCGCGTGTGATGGCATATGGAGAGCTGTTGGCGGCGCTCCCTCCGATACTGCAGACCTGTTTCTCGGCACCGCGGTTTCCTGACGCCAGCTGCCCGCTTCATCGGGCGGTCCGTCAGGCGGCGCTACCCACTTTTCCCCGAAGCTCTCCGGCTTCAACGCCCGGGCCCTTCTTCCCCCTTACCTCTCATTTACTCTCGTTGGACAATCCCTCGTGTAGTCATCACTCTTGGTCCACACGGCCTTTTGATTAATTTTTTTGTTAGGCTCTTCTCACCGTGGGTAATACTGATATTAAAAAAACTAATAAGCGTCCGCTGGAATTAACGTTACAAAGCGTGTAATGAAACGTTTGCCCGCCGATCGCCTCCATTCTTGTGATACTTCGCCCCGCCCAATGCGGTAGCGTTAACATTTTAGCCCCTGTCATTGGATAAGTTGATTGTCATTCACAAACTGCGATTGTTTCCCGGGGATTGTAGTTTTTTTGAAAGTAGAAATACTTGTTTTTGTTTGGTTTTTGAGCATTAATATTATGTTTTACCAAATCAATAAGTCTTGGTTTACTGGTTTATTCATGGTAACTATTTTTAAAATTATTACTCTTATCAAACACGTACACACGATTAGCTTCAGCTTCAAGACCATAATTGATTCTGTTAATATGTATTTCACTATATGTTCGAACCCGATCTTAAACCCAGTTGCAATGTCTAAACTTCTACTTTTGTGGTAAAATGAAACGGGTTTGTTAGGTTCGTATTTTAAACTTAACGACCCAAATAACTCATTTTCCCATGAAGCCTTGCGAACTTTACGTCGTTGTGCGTCAACTCCCCAGTCCCCCCTCCCCCTCCCCATCATCACTGTTCTACAGAGGAAGAAAGGGGGAGACGGGTAACCTACAGTGAACGTTGTAAGTGTAGTTTTTATTTATATAGTATATTAAAATACACAGACACAGCTTAAATATCTGCCGGCGTGGCTGCTAATAACGTCCGACCTAGCCCCGGCTTTAGTTTAAATAAATATGAGCGGCAGCGGGCGGCCCAGGACCAGCTCATTCGCTGAGCCTCCCGGAGGTCCCGGATCTGCTGCGGCCGGTGCCGGATCAGGGGTAGCCGGCGGAAGCTCGACAGGAAAGTCCGGGGGTTCGCAAGCCAGTGGAGGCAGCTCGACGGGCTTTGGGAATTTGAAGCTACCTAGTAAGTATTATGTTATATTTTTACCACGTGCCCAGTTTACACGTTATGGCGAAGACTTGGACTGGTGGTTATTTTTTTAAAGAAACGTGTCGGGAATTATTTAATGCCGTGGAGCTAAATCTGTTAGCTGGTTAGCTTTGTAGCCAACGCTAGCTGTGTTTTTCATTAAAGGAGCCTTGCGATCGAGGGCTTTTATCGACTTGCTAACATTGTAGTTAGCTGTGAAGGGAAGCTTAGAACTAAGCCGCTGATATTTCGACTTTAACTAACGTCATGTCATATTTTTAATAACGATCAGTTGTTATTAGTGCATTGTAACCCAACAATAGCGTTGTTTTAAGCATACACGCTAATATATTGGTCATTAATATCAGATATAATAGTTAGCGGTCTTGCTAACATATTGAAAACCATCTTATATAGGTTATTAATCGTTGTTCTCGGTCGTGTCTGATCTTGTGCTGATGTTTTGCCACACACGGGTAACGAGTAAGCGGATACCTTTTGTGGTAACTTGAATGCATGGAGATAATCGTCAGCGAAAATCTCACAATACTGAGTTTCAATCAGCTGTTACGTTTGCTCATTAACCAGCAAATATTGACCCTGTCTTATCTAAGTGCTCCTTCTGGATGCCTACACTTTAGCAAACAGGGGCTCATCTATGCATGAATTTAGACAGTTACTTTAGAAAAATAACCCCACTTCAGGTCATCTTTAAAATCTTCTGGCTTAGTGTGGGGTATATGAACTGTGTACTTTTTTGCTTGGAGTTGGAACATAGTCACTGTCTTCACCATTTTGCCAACATTTCTGCTGCTCTGGACATCCTGGGTTGCCAGCAGGAGTTTCTTCCAGGTAGTCATCCAGGTGTGATGACAGGAACTTGGAAAATGCTCATGTTGCAGTTGGCTAAAACTAAAGCGTGCAGACGGATAAAACGAAAGAGGCAGAAAAGAATAACATCACATCTCATGTGTTAAATTTTGAGTTTAAGCAGTTACCTATAATTACAGCAGATGAAACGGAGGGAGGGCAAAGAAAAATTTCCTTATAGCAAATCTTCATCCATTTAACAATGAGCACAACTGCAGATAACTTCTTCTTTTGCATCCCTTGCCTTCTTATTTTGCACAGTTTAATGAATTTCCCCTCAATAATTCTGATTTCAGTGACACAAGTATTCATAAACTTTACAAACATGTGGTAGCTAAATCTTTTTCCTAAACTTTAATTATAGCTTTGTTCAAATGAATAAAAATATATTCAAGGGATAAAAGGTGGTGAACATAATGAAAGATGCAGTGTCACCTGACACTAGACCCAGATTAGCAGGGGTTTTTGACCATAAACCCCCGTCTTGCTAGTAAGCAGCCTGAGTGGAGTTAATGAAAGTCCCAGGCAGCAGTAGGCTCACAGGAGAATGGGTGGCCAGGCAGTGAATGACAGAAAGTCGACAGCCAGTGAACGCCTCGGTTGCACGCCACCAAAAGCAGACTGGATGAGAGAGCCTGTGAGGTCCAGACACAAAGACCGTTACCATTAAGGTTCCTTCGTAGGTTCACCCATGTGGATTTTACAGCTTTTACTTCTAGATGCTCATCAAAGGCTGTCTTTATATGATCTTGGCTGAAGTGAACTATGACTGAGTTTGTGCTTTTTGAGAGACAAGTGAAAACGCACTGTACTAAAAGAAAGGGCTTTGTCTGTAATGCAAGATAAAGCAAAATCCCTGTAGCAAAAATGAATTTTAACAAGTAATAATTTTATCATGAACATCTTGTTTTCATAACTGCTGGAAGTTAATATTGTAATCACTACCTGGACCTCATAGAAACCCAACCCAGTGTAATGTTTAAACTACATGGACTCTAAGCTCGCTCGCCATCTCCGTGTTTTTGTCTTTCATCCAAACTTAACCCTGGCTCAGTTCACACCCAAATGTACTGTGGATAACCAAGAAAACTCCAGGTTCAATTGTTAATGTAAAACGGAGGGGAAAAAACAGATTTTCCTTAAGTAATAATTTAAAAGCATATTATAATTTACTATTGTTAGATAACTTTTCATTTTCCAAATCTGGATTATAGTTTTTCAGAAAGATTTCTTAAAATAAGCTGTCAGAAAGTAAATATGTGCCACTTGCTGTATTGTTTGAAAAAGGGGATCACTGAGCATGTTATCAGGGAGAGGCAGATCATCAGTTTCACAAATTTGGGGAACGCAGAGGGTGGGTATCTGACCTTGGAGAGAAGTGCAGGAAAGCAGAAGAGCGTTTTTTGACGCTCTGCAACTGATCCAGAAGCTTTTTTTACAGACCATACATCCAGTTTACAGTCATTTGATCAACATCTTTTGTTTTTTAGTCCAGCAGTCAGGGAACGTTTGCTCTCGATTAGTAAGGAGCATTAACAGACTGCAGTTATATCACTGCTTATAACCCCTTTTCAGTTGTATAACCTTAAAAAAAGTCAATCAGAAGCACTAATTGACCACTGAAAAACACTTTGTGATGACTGATGCCAGAGGTAACAGAGCCCAGCTGCAACTGAAGGGAAAAAACTAAAATGTGCGAAATTAATTAGATCTAATCTAAACACAAATAGACAAAGACATGATCAAATAAATAAGAACACCAAACTGATTGAGGACTCAGTACCAGTTTTCATTACACGCACAGCCGTTTTTAATAGTGTAACAGTCACATTTTTGTTCATACCAAAAAAGCCTAGTGCCTAAGGTAGAATCACTGTTTTCTATTTGTGTCTGTTGCTAATGTTGAATTCTTAGTTGGACAAGAACCTCAAAATATACCTCTCTGTTATAAAGTGCCTGTTTTTTAGAATAATTGAGCTATTTTCCCGAACACTCTCTCTCTCACACACAGACACGTCCATAATTAGTGATATAACATACTGTCAGGAGAGGAAATGGAGTGATGTCAGTCCAGCCACACCAACCTCATTAAGCAAACTGGTATCATCAAGACATGACAAATCCACATTAACAACATTGTTCATCTGTGATATTATGAAGTTCAGTGTTTCAGCAGCTCTGAGTCAGCACTGAACTCCACAGCATCTCTGGGTGTAACCCATTGCTCATGGTTTCCACCCAGTGTGGTATATAGACTTCAAATATAGCAGTAGTAGAGCTCTGTGTTAGGTTATTACTGAGCACTGACAGATATCTTTTTCCATTTACAATACTATACACATACCTTGACTTCATTTATCTGATCAGACGGAGAGTACTGATCTAATAGTATTTTTCTATGTGGAAGAGAAGGAATTATGCTTGTGTAGGACATCAGGTTCAACATAAACAGCATTCTTTGTAAAATAAAGTGTTACAAATCAATAGATCCAAGAATATAATTTTACTTGATTTGTGTTGGTGGAATAATAGAGGATGATATCAATCAATAAAAATTAAGTGGGTTTTTTGGCATTATTCATGTAGTTTATTTTCTCCTAAAACAAACAAGGACTCTACGACTGAACATAACGAGTGAGAGAGAAGTTAAACCATCAGCTCATCTGAGCTTTTCAGCCGCGTTGACGTTTAGTGGGGGAAAAAAAGGCTCAAGCATAAAACAGAAATCTGGAGCTGTTACAGGTGTTAAACACCTTTAAAGTGCTGGTGCGGTCACGTGGTGAAGTAAACAGAACAGTATAGCAGATTCCAGATTTTTGAGTCAGTATCAGACTGATATCTGATGTATCAGAAATGGGAAATGGAGAGAAGCATTTCTGGCTGTGCCACATTCAGTTTGAAAGCCATCATGGTTGTACTGTGTAGTTTTGTGATGAGTAAAACCTGTACTGTATATAGTATGATTAGCATCGTTCAGGAAAATGTAAAGATGAGTGGATTAAAGGGACCTGTAGCTTTGGTGCGATTTCTTTCTGCCACTTTCTGCCGCTTATGGAGGGTGCTAATAAACCACTAATGATCAAGTAGTAGCAACCGCAAATTATTTTATCAAGTTAAGTGTGTGCTTGAGCTTTTTTACACTTACAAACAAGCTCAAAGGTAATTGCTTATTAAGTGGGGGTGTGATCAGAGTCACTTTGCTCGTCCCTTTGCTCTTATTAGAAACCAAAGCTCTTCACTGGCAGAGGAGCAGACTGCTCATCTTTGTATTCATTATTCAACACCCTATCATGCCACAGCTGCTCCATATTTAATGTGCACCCCTGTGACTTAACTTTTTTTCTTTCTTTTTTTAAGGGTGTAAAAATGATGCTAAAATAAAACACAAAGGGGCAATGTAATGTGCAGCTGTACAGCAGTGCGCAGACACCACACCGCGACTGATCTCAAAGCTGAATATTTCCTGCTGACTCGAGGGTAGAGATCAGATCTAGGCCAATCATGTGGATATGCTGCTGGCTTCTATTTACTGTTAACCTTGAAAAAGTTTTGACTGGAAACTTTTAGAAATGGGCAAGTATCATTTTTGCCTTTGGTCAGCACTGATCATTCGGAGGTGGTAATCTATCTGACTAAATGATTGTTGTCTAAGCATGTGCCAGAAGGGCAGCTGATGAAGCCAAATCACTTAGGCTAGTCAGGAGAAATAAAATGTTTCATTGTCTGATTCCATTTTGTAACTCAAAGACATAGCAGAGATCAGGAGGGGTCCTGTTGAGACAGGCGAAGTGAGCAAGCCCAGGAAATGGAAGCACCTCTGGGTTTGCTACTGTCCATGCAATGTTATCACAGGCTCTGACAAGCCTTTTGGCAATGGGCTTCTTCTCTGCTCTTCATCCCCTCCCAGTGTCGTTGCTTCTGGTGCCCATTTGTCAAATAATTCTTGAACCAACACTTGCACAGTCATAAAACTCTGAGCAGCTACTTGACCCTAACTAGAAGTGTCAGATACTGTTGGGTCTTAAGCTTCTCACTTTGCCTGATTTCCACAAGGTCGAACATTAGCCTGACAATATCACTGCTCAACCGGTCGGGAACACATACAGTCCAGTTTGATCTAAAGTGGGAAGGTCTAGTAAACTATAAACCTTAATAATAGCCTTAATAATTTTAATGTACAAAGGTAAGCATTCATATTTAATAACTATCCATTAGTAGGACTCATTATGAATGGACTGCAATGTCTTAAAATAAATACAATATGCCCCATCTGTACCTGCAGACATCCTGTAGTACAGGAACCCCTGGGCCATGGACCAGTACCGGTCCGTGAGTCGTTTGGTACCGGGCCGCGAGAGTTGAGGCTCGGGTGTGAAATTTATGCTTTTCACGGTTTTTATCGTTAACTCGGTTTCCCTGGGTCTTTTCCCGTTTTGTAGTTGTGTGTCTTATTTTGAAAGAAATATTTACGCATTACCATAGCGACCAGAGAGCATTAAGGGGCAGAGAGGAGGCTGTTACTCTCTATGTTGTTGGCACATTTCAGGAAGACGCTGCTAATAAAGTTACACAATTACACAGTGAATTCACATTTATTATTATATTTACAAAATACCACAGTTTTTGTCATGGTCGTATCATTTTATTTTGTTGTATTTATCTGCGACACTTTAAAGGCCGGTCTGTGAAAATATTGTCTGACATTAAACCGGTCCGTGGCGCAAAAAAGGTTGGGGACCGCTGCTGTAGTAGATTCGGGCAGGGGGCGGTTACTGCCCTTGCGGGACAGCCTTTACAGTTGCAAACGGTCCGTAAACTTCTCTATTTCTTTATTTACTTTTTTATTTTAAATTGCATTACATTTGAAGTTACATTTAGTAACTGCATAATGTTGAAGTTTATTAATAATTGCGTTAAATAATCAAGACTATATATTTTGCTAAGATCAAGCACATGCTGTTTTATTTTCATTGGAAACTATTCTGCTATTTTTTTTTCCAAGAGTCTCACAGCCCCACACACGTTTTACCAATCTAATGGCAGATAGTTATTAGCAAGTTCTTCTGTTTATTTGTTTCAGTGGTTTAAAGGTGGTTGGAAAAAAAACCTGTTGATGCTTTAAATTCTACCAGACGATGGTAATGTGGTTTTACACACACACAAAAAAAGAGTTGCATAAACTGTGATTTTTACCATGTTGTTTTATCCTCATTAAATCTGCTTTTCTGTCAGACATATGCCTGTTATTTAAATATGGTATTGATCTAATTGAATCTGCAAAGCTGAAACTGTGATTGATACTTCCATATTCAGTTTGGTGCACAGTTCCCAACCTGACTGTCCTGCTTTAGCCAGATTGTGTAGGTAAAGCAGCAGCTACAGGGAAATTACAGGGAATTACTAAAGGGAATTCATTATATTGGTTAATGTATTCAGTAATTAGTAAATTTGGCTTTTAGCTGTAATATTTTTTGGAAAACCTGTTTTGGCCTCAGGTTTCAGGTACGTGTGACAAGAACGGATTAATCATTGATAGCAGTGTTGAATAAATAGATCATTTTAATGCATGGGTCCAGTATGAAAAAGGTTTAGGCTGGTTTTCCTCAAAGTGTTGTGAGAAGATGTTCATTATCAGTCTGGATTGTGCCTGAGGAGCTGACACATGGGTCACAAGCCATTTAGAGAGGGGATGGTGGTGGAGGATTGTGCCACACGACTTGCATGTCTGGATGTTCGGTAAAAGGACTAGATGTTATAGTCCCTGATATTGCATTGCTTTAAATGGAGAGAATCTTGAGGGATGGCTGTTATGAGGAAAGGCAGCCCAGAAACTTTACCAGCAGCACACATCGTTGTGTGCCTCAACTTTCGGTCTTTTACCCAAGCTAATCTGCCATTTTTTGGGGATCAGAGATCTGATCTAGATTATCATATTAAGATTTGGAACAAATCGTCAGTAGTGGACCTTGGATTCATCGGGTGTTTTGGCCATTATCACTAGACACCCTCATCCAAGGAGGCCCCTGAGTGTGTCACTGGTTTATGTTAAATTGTTATTTCTCTTCTTCTTTCTTCTGTTTAGTTTTCTAAGGTTTATTTTCTCCTATCTATTCGCTGCAACTGAGAAATAATACTTACCTCTTTAGCATTTATGGAGCCTCACAAGGGATAGAAAAGGTGATAGAGAGAAGTAAGACAAAAGGGACAAGATAGGAGAGAGCAGAGAGGAGAGCCGGAAGGGGGGTGCCCGATCTGGCTTCCCACACCTCCCCGCCGGATCGGGCTGTACGAAATAACAACAATGACAAAAAAATACTTTTTACATCATTTCTGATCTAATTTCAGTAGTATTATTTAAGCGTTAAGATGTGTAAGTGTCAGGTAAAGCCAAATGTCTGTTTAATAATTTCAGGATCTCTAACAAGTTTTTTTCCCCCTTCTGTCATCCACAGGAGACAGTGGCAAAGTGACGACGGTGGTAGCCACACCCGGTCAGGGCCCTGATCGCCCACAGGAAGTGTCCTACACAGACATAAAGGTTATAGGAAATGGCTCGTTTGGAGTGGTCTACCAGGCTCGCCTCATCGACACCCAGGAGATGGTGGCAATTAAGAAAGTTCTCCAAGACAAGAGATTTAAGGTATGCTTAGACAGGCTTACCCGGACAGATAATTACAGTGAAGTAAATGCTGGTTTTTCACCTTGTGCAGTTCACTCACTTTTCCTTCATGTCTCTCTTCTCCTTTTGCAGAATAGGGAGCTGCAAATTATGAGAAAATTGGACCACTGCAACATTGTCAGGCTACGTTACTTCTTCTACTCCAGTGGAGAGAAGGTGTGTTTGCACTGACCCGACATTTTACGTTGTATATTGTAGAAACTCAGTAGATGAAGCACTGTACTTCCACACCCTGGCATTTAATCTTGCATGCATCAGTGATGATTCATAGACATGTTTTGGACAAGCCGATCTTGGTCTTTGTTGTACAATGAATAGTTGAGTACTTGGAGTTGATGGGGTCCGAGCTCTCTATTTAAATCACTCAGATTATTGTGGTTGTAAAGAGAAATCACAGACTATGCTTGGCACGCTTTTTAAATCTCTGAAGACTTGAGCAAATAATACTTGAGCAGATGACTTTGTGACACACTGACTGGTGAATTAATCTTCCGATGCTATGGGAACAAATGTTTCAGTCCCTTAATTCCTCAGATCTGGATGCTTAAGCAATATTCTGTTCTTTTAGTTTTTAGCCAAATCTAGTGTAGAGTCACCATATGACTCAGTCTGCCTCTATCATGTCAAATCTGAAAGTAAAAAGTTAATAAATTAGCTCTTTGCTGGTGTGAATTCAGCATTTATAGTTTAATTTACTTTAGAAATATCTACAGCAGGAAAGCCGTAAACTGTGATCATACTCATAATCGTGCATTGGTTTTAGCATTTAAGTCAGCATCCCACATTGGCCCTCCTCGGGCACAGTGAGTGCTGCAGGTACCACTGCTACAAAGAAAGAATTTAAAGTTGTTCCACAGTAACTAGCAACTTTGACAGCATACAGATGGCTCTTATTTTAACCTCTTTTTAATTCATTGGCTTTGTGGCTAGTTGCAAGAAACCAGTGCTGGATGGTAGCAGCTGAAAAAAAGTCTCCCATGTTGAAGCTTGTTGAACAGGTGGTTGTGGGACTCTTATTGACTTTTTAGCGTCTAAGGTTTTGATTGTGACCACAGGGATTAGTGCTACTGCTTTTTCTTTTTTGTGGTGACTGCAGCTTCAGGTCAAAGTATGAAAGGGTTGTTGTCGGTACTGCTGTGTATTTTTTCGAGAAGGCCAGAGGCTCTCTGGGCTGAATCTCCTAAAAGTCTTTATTCACTCTGAAATACATTTTACAATCCACCTGCATCTATTTTTAGTCACAAATGCAAGTGACATTCTCACACTGTTGAGTCAACAACCAGCGTTGTCTTCATGCTGTGTTTGCAGTCCCACTAAGAAGAGCCTCTATATTTTTGCAGCCTCATATGCTGCTTTTAATTTGAAAATACGCCACTGATAGCAGGAAAACATTGCTCGTTGCTCAAGGTAGCTTTCGTCAGGTTGTTTCACAGGTAAACTTAACTGTGGTTGGTGGAAACACTGTCATTGGGACAATGAAGGTCAATCACTTTGTCCAACATACTTATTACTAGCCCTGGGCCATTGGCTGTATTGACTTCTGCTGAAGTGTATCCCCACTGTCTGGTTGTATCAGCTATATCTTTTTGGTTTTTTACACCCCATGCACAATACACTGTTTCATTACATTCATTTGATCTGGTTTCACTTTTGGGACTTGATTTGAAGCGGTTAATTTTCCTCCAGTAATCACACAATCCTCTTTGCTTTTGTTCCTCTTTACCAGAAAGATGAGGTGTATTTGAATCTGGTGCTGGATTACGTCCCCGAGACGGTGTACAGGGTGGCTCGGCACTTCAATAAGGCCAAGACCACCATACCCATCATCTATGTTAAGGTGGGTAGAAGCACACACACACACACACACTGCTGCTCACATGAGCATTTCCCTGTCACTGCTATCACCATGCCACTGTACACATTGAAAAGTGAGTGGTTTATTTATTACTGCCATGTTTAAATCTTGTATATTTTATTTATTAAAAAGGGCGTTATAACCATAGAGACATATTGTGAGGTCTGTTTGTGAACGCAGACACACTTGTGTGAAATGGCAGAGGTTATGTTTTCACACCAGTCTGTTTATCTTCAAATAGCTGAGTTTTTACTGAGTATCGTTGTCAACGAAGCGGAAGTTTGTAAATGAGGGGATGTTAGAGTTTCAAATTGATACCATGGATGCATCTATTAAAAATCTCTGACAAGTATAAATCCTGGAGACCTTGAATTCAAGGTCAGTGGTAAAGTTTTCTGAAAATCTTGTGAACACGAGAATGAGTGGACGTAAGTTTTTCAAAATCTCAGACAAATTAGAATCCTGGCGACCTTAATACCTCAAGCTTCTGAAAATTTTTAAGGATTTTAAAATTTAAGCCATTGGTGCATTTACCGGGAGGCTGAGGGGTATCACTGGTAGCCACCATTAGTTTTTGAAAATGGCAACCCCCCAAAACAGGTGCTAATGTGCCGTCCTTTAAATGTGGAAATTATGTCATTAATACAGGATTTTAACTGTTTCACACTTTTCCAAGTGCAACTGAAATTTGTAGCATCACCAAATGAAGTCGGTTTTACCTGAGAAGCTGGGCAGATACCTTTGTTTTGTTTTTTACTGTAGTACTGTAAATAGTTTAGTTCTTTAGTTCTGCAACACACACACAAATATAGAATTTTTTCACTTTGTACTAAATCACTGATTTCTATGCTAAGTGTTACTGTGCATTTTTTAGAACGAAATATGTCATTCTTAGGATCTCAAAGTTGAGTTACATCTACTATTTTGGAAGTTTAAAAAAAAAAATCTGTTGTAAACTGGGAGTAAATTTTAGTTCAGTAATTGCTTGTGGCTGTAATAAACACAGGCAGCTCACCGTTTCAGGATTATGAAAGCAGAAAAGGGGAAGGATGGTCCCAAGGGAATTGATTTGTTTGCAGTCTCCTTGGCTGTCTGTTTCGGGTGCTCATTTTGGAGAGTGTTTGTGTGCTTACTGTGTGCGAAGCAGCAGAGGACATTATAGCTGTCTCATGGCCCATTTCCCTACCTCAGCCTGCTGCTCCCCTGTGCCTTTGAGATGCATACCGATCCCTGTCACTCTTTCGTTTTTTTTCTCTAACCGTCTATCACCGTATGCAGGGTCTTTCCACCCCTCCATGTCCCCCTTGGTGTCATGTTCGCCATTGCATCTCCTCCTCTTACCTCTCTCTGCCCCCCTTTTAACTATCATCTCTTATCCCTCAGTCATCTTGTCTGCAGTCATTTTATAATCTGGCCAGCCTGCTGTCAGTGCATCATGTGGGCAATAATGATGATAATGGAGATGATGACGAATTAAGATGCTTACTGTCTGTGTGTCACAGGCACATTTAATGGGCGCACACTTAACTGTGTGGTGAATTTCTCATTCCATAACAACATCATTGACCTTGGGTGTGTAGGCAGATGCCAAATAGGAGCTGGCCGAGGATCTTTAGGGAGCATTTTTCACCCTTGTGTTATTTTGGTATAGAAGCACACCGCCACAGGCTGCATGAGACAAACACACAGCTGCTTCTTTCGACAAACCCTTTTACATTGTGCCCAAAAACAGAATTGGGGCACACATTGATGTGACTAACATATGGTGAACATCTATACAGAAGCAACTGTGCCTCCAGATTAAATCATTCATTTTACAAAAAGTTTAACAACATTTAATTTGCAGCACAATACACACCGCCCGGTCTCAGGGCACAACGTGAAATGCTGATGAGAAAGTGATCTATTTGTTTGGACACAATCTGTCCAGGTTTCTGTTTTTTTCCAACAGTCAGCACAATTATGAGACTAATGGGAAGTATGTTTCCTGTCTGAAGCACGCTTGTCATCCACGCTCATCAGCACAGATTTGTCTCCATGGCAACCAAGAAAACAAGCTTTGAACAAAGTGGCAACTGTCGTGTTTTAACCGAAACAATGACCTCTGTCTGAATCTGAGTAGTTTTTAAATGCATATAAACCTAACAAGCTGGTTAGCTATTGGCAATAAGTAACTTATTTAAAACAACATAATTGACGCATAAGCTTCTGCTTGTTGTAAGAAGTGAACTATGGTCTCTGGTGGAAGCGACACCATCACTAACCATCCACCACTATGTGGACTATTTCACCCTTTTAAATGTGGAAAGTAATCCTTTTGTGTACATGGAAACGAATTGGTAGATATGATGGGGTCATGTGAAAATCAAATATCACTACATTTAAAGTCATGGCTCTTTAGCAAGCTGCTGTGAAACTGTGTTGGTTCATCCTCACCTTAGTTTTTGGCTCATTCTGATCCTTTTAAATGCAGAGCATGCACTTAAAATTCCTCCGATTTTATAGCACATTATTTTTCTTCACCAAAGCCATTAAATTTCATGTGATACTGAGGTGTCCCGGATTGTCACAGTGATTCAAGCTTCAGTTTATTATTTTAAAGAATGTATGCAGTGAAAATAATTGGCTGCTCTTAAAATGTCTTAAAATGGGCCAAATTCGCTTTTCTCCAGATAGACAGGAATACTGTCTTCTCCTTTGTGGGATGAAATAACACACCTATAATAAAACATGGAATTGCAGTGTAAGTTCACTGTGAGAGAAGCTAATAATTCTTTTCTTTTTTTGTCGTCAGTCCTGCAGCAACAACTTGTTAAACTGAAAACAATGAATTATTTATTGATTATTTTTATTCATCTATAGATTTTCTTCCACTTCTTTAGTTCATATCTCATTTAATTTAATAAGTCATGCCTGTATTTTTTTCTTTCAAACTTATATATTGTCCTGAAAATAAATTGAATTGCATTTCATGTGGTCTTAAAAAAAGTTCTTAAAACATGAAAAATGAAAACAGTGCAGGAATCCTGATGGTGGCTCGGAGCTAGGATGTCTCCAGTGAGATATAAATGGCTTTTGTTCTTAAATTGCTCTTATTTTTGAGATTTGTGTTTGATTTTAGTCTGAGTTGTTAAACAGTGTTGGGCATCGTGCCAACCATCTCTGTCTCCTCCTCAGGTGTACATGTACCAGCTGTTCCGCAGTCTGGCCTATATCCATTCCCAGGGCGTGTGTCACAGAGACATAAAGCCTCAGAACCTCCTGGTGGACCCAGAGTCGGCCATCCTCAAACTCTGTGACTTTGGCAGGTCAGTAACATTTCCCGCCTGCAGGCAGATCTGTCTGTCTGCATTTTGCATTTTTGCATTGTAGTGACCATTTCTGTCTCATTGTGGATATTTAGTTTGCTGTCTGTTTGTGTAGCGCTCTTTCTCCGGCTCCACTTTCCCTGTGTGGATCACTCATGCCTTTTTTATGTCTGGGTTGCTTGCATGCTACTGTTTGGTGAAAACAAACACACTGACAAATCCAAGGTTCACACAGACTGCGAGTCTCATCCTGAACTGTCTGTTTTCTGAATCCTCCAGTGCAAAGCAACTAGTTCGAGGGGAGCCGAATGTTTCCTATATTTGCTCGCGGTACTATCGTGCCCCAGAGCTCATATTTGGTGCCACCGACTACACGTCCAATATTGACATCTGGTCAGCCGGCTGTGTGTTGGCCGAGCTGCTGCTGGGTCAGCCCATCTTCCCCGGAGACAGCGGTGTGGACCAGCTAGTAGAGATCATCAAGGTACAGTAAGAGTGCTGTAAACAGTGGTACAGCTGGGCAGTGTAATATTGTAAATGTAGGATTGTGTATAAAGAAACTGCATATTGAAGAAATATGGAGAAAAAAACATGCTTGGTCGAGGTCAGGGCTGCACAACATTTTATTTTTACTTGGTCCTTCAAAAGCAGCTCTGTCTTAGAAAATGTTGAATTTAATCTGCATTTAAAGTAATGCTCTGCTACCTCTCATTTTGTTGTGTTTAACAACTTAAATATTAAAATCATGCCTGAGTGAAGAAAATATAAATATGCACAGATGCACATTGTGAACAAACACAGAGCCGTATTCATGAATATGAAAACCTCAGATAATGATCTTTTCTGTTATGACCTGTGACTCTAAGTGCTTTTGGTTTAATACCACTCAACAAAGAAAAGACCAGGATCTTTTTCCTATTAGTATTACTATTTATGCATACATTTTTGTATATATACCGTGTTTCAAAGCACTTTTAGGTGTGTTCACTCAGGGTTGAAGTATGTGTCCATTATCCACACTTAGCTATCTGGGCTTCCCGGGTATACTGTACAATTTATTTATTTTTCATCCACCTCAGACAACAACTGGATCAATTTACTAGCAAACAATTCCCTTCCCTTCTTGTGTTTCCATACCATGATTATATTGCTGTTGTCCCCTTAGACTCTCTCGTCTCACTGTTGGACAGGCCCCAACGCAACCATATCGAGATGGGTTTATTTTAATGTTTAAAATCATTAGGTGTGTACCCATATTTGATGATAGCTGGTATTAAATTTGCAAAACACACCCTGAGGGCTAGAACCAGTCCAAAGATTATCTCGATACAGCTTGCAGCATCCTAAAAGAAAAGCAAAACAATCCATCAATAATTAATAAGAGGCAATATAATGCAAAGGAATCTCAAGGTTGTCTGCAAAGAGGCTTGACTGCCATTTAACTTGATACCAATGCAGTGTGTTTCATCTGTGACCTCTGCATTAGTGCATATCAGACAGTTTAAACTAATTTATATAATGTAATGTAAATTGATGTTAACATTTCACTCCTGTTTGGCAGGTTTTGGGGACACCAACAAGGGAGCAGATCCGGGAGATGAACCCTAACTACACAGAGTTTAAGTTCCCACAGATCAAAGCACACCCCTGGACAAAGGTATGCTCCCATTACTGGACAATATTGACGTTGAGAGGTTTACCTCTCTGAATGCAGTTACTGTTGCTCTTTAGAGGAAATGTCACACAAAACTGATTTTAATGAAATCCAAATTCATGCTAGCACTGATCATGGTTACATTTTCTATCTCCTATCAGGTGTTTAAGCCTCGTACCCCACCAGAGGCCATTTCCCTCTGCTCTCGACTGCTGGAATACACGCCGGTGACCCGGCTGTCTCCACTGGAGGCATGTGCGCACCCCTTCTTCGATGAGCTGCGCCAGCCGAACACCCGCCTCCCCAGCGGGCGAGAACTTCCGCCCCTATTCAACTTCAGTCCCGTTGGTCAGCATGTCCTCTTTTTGTTTTTTTCCTGCGGTCTGTTTCTTGCACAGATTATCAGCTGTTAATTATATTGTATCAGTATCATTAATAATTTTTTCTTTTCCCTGTTCACTCAGAGCTGTCTATCCAGCCCCAGTTGAACTCCACACTCATTCCTCCTCACGCTCGTGCACAGACATCGCCTGCATCACACGGTACGTTACTAAATGGGCTCTAAAAAAATTTTTTATTTTTTTTTAAAGGCACTGGTGTCTGTAATTGTTAAAACTTGTGCTTCCTCTTTTCCCCTGCAGAGGGCAATGTGTCAGACAGTACCCCCCAGCCCAGCTCAGCACCTGGCTCCATCAACAACAGCACCTGAGCATTCATCCCTCTGTCATATTTTCTGTTTTGTCTTCCCCATGTTCTTTTTACTTTCCTCTGCTCCTCTCCCTCTCAACCTTCCTCCTGGCTCCAAACCCTTAAAATACAAGGAAAAAAACTAGATACACCCACGTAAACACTCAGCACTGCTATTTCCCCTGAATATTTAACCATTTTCAATAAAATGCAGCGCCTGTAGCTGTGGGTTGAGGACATTTAGGTAGTTGTGCTTGGGCCTATTTATAGGATGCAGGCCCAAGTCCAGGTTGGCTGCTGTCTGACCTCTTAGAATAAGAACTTTCTCATCAGTCGGGTAGGATGTTTAGGAGATGAGGAGGGGGCTTGTATATATTATGTGGATTATCTGTAATATAATCAACAGTTGGCTTTTATCCCTTTTTTTCTTTTTTAGTTCATTTTATTTGAATTTTATGTGTGGCCACAATGCCATTGATTGGGATCCTGATTGGCTAGTTAGTGCATAAGGCCCGACTGGTAGACAATCATCCTTTGTGGCGTCAAAAATGCCACACTTGTACTGTACAGCTAACTCTGTGGACTGTCTGTCGCTTTCCACTTAAGTTGTCAGTTCACAAAGCCCACTGGTGAACAGATTCACCAGAGGAATGATTTGAAACACAAAAAAAAATCTCCCAGCGAATACAGTGTTGGCTCAAGATTGTCCGTGTCATTTTAGATAAGAGGTGGTTTTAGATTTTTATTACAGAGAAGAGCTCCCCAGCCCGTGTTTACCGTTTGTTTTCGAGTATTAGCTCCAGCACTGCCTTTTGCTTGAACGAGAGGGAGTTTTGTGCGAGCAGAGCGCACATCTTCAGTTTCTTCTGTATAAGCTCATGTCGTCATTTAAGCTGGAAACCAAGAGTTTCAAGTTAATTCTCAAGTGAGTATTGCACATCTCCAAAAGGGAGTAGAGGGAAGCAAATGTTGGTGGGGGGCTCCGGCTACATCTCAGAGTAGCCTCGGTGCCTCGCCGTGTTTTGAATTATGTTGCTGTTCATATCAGCCCGATTATGTTGAAGAACGCTGTTTTCGCCGCTCACACCGTCACTGGCGCCGCTTATTGTTTGTGCTGGAGGATGACTGTGAATTCATTTTATGTGTGTCGCCAGAGTGTTGAAACCATCTTCGCCCCTTCCCAAAGCAAGTCCACCTGCGATGCTCATATCATGTTCTCCGCGCCCTGCGATGATGGTCAGGAATGATCCACGCAGTTGGCAGTCCTCTGTGGGCGTGGCCAGTTTCCTCTCTTCCAACACGCATGTTCAGCCCATGTCGACCACGCTGTCTTACTTCCACTAATATCAGTAATAATCTGACCAGAAATTATGCTCGAACCCCTGAAATCCAACAGCTTTTGGAGCCTCCCCCCTTCCATCCCTCCTCGTCGTCATCCCTCTGCCTTCAGCTTCCCCCTTTTCTTCTTCTTTTTTTCCCCGGCCCACTGCTAAACTTGTAAATATCAAGTACCTTTTATTTTATTTTGTTATTTTTTTTTTTTTTTGTTATTATTGTTATTATATTGTTGTTCCTGTAATTTTTTTTTCTCCTCTAGTAGACCGGCGCAGCAGCGTCCGGGTGATTATCCTCAGTCGCAGTCTGTAAATACGATTTCATTTCAGTCCCTGGTTCACGAGGGGAAAACAGAACAAAACGTTTCATTTTTATTCTCTCTCCCTCCACTTCTCTCTTCAGAACGGCCCCTTTTCCCCCATAAATGTTGTCATAACTGTTTTATTTATTGTGTTGTGGGGGGTTTTTGGTTTTTTTGATGGGTGGGTAAAATTGAGGGATTCATTTTTTTTTGTTTTGTTTTGTTTGCTTTTTTTAATTCCACATTTTAGTCTAGCAATTTCACATGCAAAATAATTTCACATCCAAGATACTGTACTCGGATCCAGATGTTGGAGCGCGCTGTCCAATCCGTGGTCTCGTATGAATGCAGGTGCACTTGCTCGCCAACAGGTGGAACTCCAGTTTTCCATTAAACTTCAATGTGAAGGGAATGTTACAAGCCTCTGGATCTGTGGGGTCGTGGTGTTGGGAGGGAGCACGGGTCACTGTGTATGCATGTATGTGTGTGTGCGTGAGTGTGTATGTGTGTGTGAGTCTGGAGGAAAGGGGGGAAATTAATTTGTCCATTGGCATTTATCATCTCCTTTGTCTGACTCACCTGTTTTTTCATTTCTCTGTGCGTCGTGTGACTGTAACGGGCTCGGCCTGTTAGTACGCTGTGCATGCTTCACAGATGGTTGGTTTCTCAAGCACAGCAGCAGGGAATGTATGTGTGTTTGTATGCGTGCTGGCAGACCGTGGACATTATTACCTGTATTTTTCCTAAATGAAAAACTGGCTAAATGTGCTGTTTTAATATCTGTTTTTCCCCGTTCGGATCTGTCACACTCTGTTGTGACCCTGCTCTTTAAACCACCCCTTGTCCAAGGGTGGAATATACTAGATGGGAACAGAACAGTTGGATAAAGGAGATGATGATGATAATGAGAGAGGGATGGGGGGAGAGAGACAGTTTTTGTTTGTTGGTATAAATAATTAAACTCATTAATAAAGTGATGAAACTGTACCTGTGTCATGACTGAGTTATAATGGGTAGCTGAGTTGTATGTGGAGGATAGAGGACATACTGGCATTACTATAAAGTTTACAATGCTGTGAAATTTACTTAATAATTTAAAAAAGATGATTGTCAAAGTGCAACACTAAACACAATATTAACAGACATACAGACTTTAAAGGGGAACTGTTGTCCAACTCTATATATTTTCATTCTTTCATCATGCCACAATTACACTTTATTTATCTTATGCCGATCCTTGGCTCAACCCCACAGTTCATCCACTGTAGCTTCTCTCCCTTTAAATTGTCCTCCCATATTGGGAAAAAAAAATCATAAACGTACAGCTAGAGCACACAGAAGCAGTGGATCACAGAGGCTCTCTGGATCAGAGGATGCTTTCTTTGCTTTTTGTTGTCCGTTTAAGGAAGTTTAAACATAAGATGGCAAATCCTTCACTGAATGCAGGAGTCACAGTTACAAGAATTAAAAGACATGCAGAACATGTGAAATTATGCCAGTGTTTTGTCCATTTCACAGTTATGAGCTACGTAAGAGAGTTGGGGGGGGGGGAAAAATCTAACACAGAATCACGACCAGAAAGTGAGCGATGCATCGAAATGAGGTACAAATTAGAGCTTTCATATGAAATGACTTTAATCATTCATTTATGCTACATAGTGATATGAACCTTGAAATCTGAGTCAAAATGCACTTTTGAAGTTTCTCCACTGTATTATATATCCCATGATATCGGTGCTTGGAGCTGGTTATAGAAAAATCAGCAGGAAAAAAACAAGATTTAGACTTAAGATCGTGTGTGAAGTTTTTCAAGAATGTTTAACACAATGAATCGCAGCCAGAAGGTGAGATTTGTAAGGCTCAGAACTGCTGAGGACCAAAGTTCAGTCCACCTAGGTGTACTTTGAAGGGCCTCTAACTTGAATAATGTTGACAGTATGCAAGTAGGGAAAGTAAGTAATTATTAAAAAATAAATAAAAATCAGCTCATTCTGAGGTTCTTGGAAATATTTTTCAAATTTGTTTGATCTGCAATTAGACACCAAAACTTAAGAGGTCTTTAAAGTGTGTACTTTTTTGATAAACCAACATTTAAAGGCTGGGAAGTTCCAGGATGCTTTTTTCCCCCCGTATCTGTTCCTTAATGTTTTATAGTTTGCAGCAGCAAAAACCCCCAAAAAATGTATTTATCAATATGGAAGCTTGTTTCTGCCACTGGGACAAGAAATTCAGCTTATCTCAAAAGTTTGACTTAAAAACTCAAAAAAGAAGTTTGACTTAGTACAAGTTAAAAAAAAAAAAAAAAAGCTTCCGTATTATTCAGTCTCATTATCTGAATGGCAATCTACAGTAAGCTCTGAGAGGGTGATTTACTGATTTACTGCAGCTCAGATAATCTGATCCAGGTCTCCTGATTGGGCCACACTATTGATTTAAAACCAGAGCTGATCAAACTTTTCAGGCTGTAGCTCTTAAACTTTGGAACAACCTTCCTCAGCCTATCAGGTCCCATGACTAATTTATTTTAAATGACTGTTTGTATAGGTCAGCTTTCCCTTATTCTTTCCCCCATATTTAGGGGGTCATATTTTACATGTGTTGGAATGAATGTGCAGCTTCATGGTTGATTATGTGTAGGAAGGTCTATACTTATCTTTGATGTGTGGCTTTGAAGCTTTCTAACTCTGTGTTCTGATAAGTACCAAACAGAGCTGAAGACTCAAAATACTAAATAATAACTGAAAATAAAAACTGAGAACAGAGAACCGGCAATAATGAACAAGAACTCCAACTCAAAACGCCGGGACCAGTCAGTGATCGTGACGGCTTCAACAGGTTTGTCCTACAGTTAGTTCATTTTTATTTAACTTTAATACAGATGATGTGGATCTGAACTGAATGTAAGGCAGAACATATTTAATGCATTTTGATGTGTAATTCTTATAAAGTTGCTCCTCAGGTGTGAGTCTCTGGGTTTTGCTTTGTGTGAAACCTTTTTAATGAAAGGATTAATGAAATCAAGCCCTGCAGCAGAGTCAGTGTGGATCAGCGAACTCTGGAAAGGATCATTTGAATAATGAAGAAATCAGAACTGTTGTTATGGAAACCATGCTATCGCAAATGTCACTGAAAATGTTTTTGACCTTGACTGATGAAACCTGCTCCTCTGGCTGTATCACGCGCATGAACGAGGGGTTTCTGGGATGGCTTGCTTTTACCTAGTTGGCCCTCTTTTGGCTTCTTGTTTCAAGATGACCTAGCATCACATTGAATTCAAGTCTCATTCGACTCTGTGACCTTAAGGACCTCAAACACGGCTGAATTTCTTCATGGAGTCTTAACAAGAGCCCACACCGCTGCCTCAGAGCGACTCAGACTTTTCATTCAGACAAGTAAAAGATGGAGAGGATTTAATGAAGTCTCAGGGTGTCCTTTGTTCCTTTGTCTTACTCCGTGTTCACTAGAAAATATTTATAAGCACTTGGACAACCTTTGCTGCTCAGTACTAAACTTTCTTGGCTTCCCTTAAGGCTGCCCCTCAGGTTCAGCTAACATTAATTAATACTTTGTCCTTGTACGGCCGTGCGAAGGTCTTGTTTGACTTTCAGGATGAATTCAAATTGTCTGATAACCGATGAGGAAAGAGTTAAGTTTACAAAATATCAGCGCACTCTGCAAGTTGCAGTTATGTCGGCATCTTTTGCACAAAAAAGCTATTCTGAATTACTTTTGTTGATATAGATTTTTCTGCCACCAGAAGTTGACTCCAAGTTATTTTAGTGACTAACATGACTGACATAACATTGCTGTACCTGAACTGTTTTCTTTATCTATGACAGATATTTGTAAAGTGTTCCAATATAATTATGGCTTTCACTCATTTTTATGCATAAAAGAGTTTTGACATGACGGTTTCAGCAGATCTTTATTTCAAACTTTGCTGGTGTAGGAGGGACGTACTGCCTTTCAGTTGCCTCTGAAAGCTACAAACTGTTCATCCACACAGTGATCAGTAACTAGTCCGTAAAAATTGTACAAATATCCGTGAAGGCTGTAAGTTTGTCTGCTCTGGGTGTTCGGTTGTCAAACCTTGTGTAGTTCAGGATACTTGTGAATCTTGTTCTAGGTCTGTTAGCCATGATTCACTTCAACACATTAGAATGTACTGAGAAGAAGTAGAAATTTACCTTAAAATCAAAGCCTATAATGCTAAGAATTCATGGCAAATTTGTGATTTTATGATTAAAAATATCACAGCAGCTCATGTAATTCTGGTTCACAAATGGCCCCACACATATCACAACTAAATGTATTTTTTTCTCTCTTTAAAAAAACTCAACATTGTAGTTCAAGCAGCACTGAACACAATAACACGTGTACTCTCTTAGTTTTTTGGTTATTAACTTTTAAATTATGATTATACCTTTTTGTTTCTAGCATAGTTTTCCCTTCCTTCTACAACATGCTTATTTCCTGTTATATCTAACTTGAAGGCATTTAAAATAGCTTGTGGCTGAAGGTGGCTTTACAGATAAATTTGCCTTCATCCATCTGTTAGAACATAATCAAGAAAAGTATCCAAATCAGATATATTATAATTATAATTTGTTGTAAACATTCAGTGGAAACCCTAAAGTTGATTACAACATGCACTGAATAACATGACCTTAATACAATAACCTGTCATGTAGTGTCGTTACTTACCTGAGATTTGAAGGATGCAACCTGTTTCAATTCTAATATTTTATGCATTAGGTCATAATACAAATAATCTGATCCTTAGAAAAGTGTCCTTTTTGAAAGGCGAGACGAAACACCTCATACCAACCACGAGCTAAAGTATTCTGAAGTCAAATGTGAGGCCATCTGTTCGACAACTAAGGCTTGGGCCAAATTGGGTCATGCAACCAGATAACGATCCTAAACACAGCAGCAAATCTACAGCAGAACAGCTGAAAAAGAAAAAAGTCAAAGTCCAGGCCTCAACCTGCAGGATCTTAATAGAGCAGTGAATAAGCAAATATCCACAAACCTCAATGAACTGAAGCAACGCTGTAAAAAAAGACTCTGCCAAAGTGTCTTCACAATGATGTGAGAGACTAATAAAGTCACACAGAACCTGGTGAATCATGGAGCGTACTTAATTTTTCACACTCTGCTTCTTCATTTTGTGTGAGTTTTTACTGAATTAAAGACATCACAGGGTATTATATCACATGTTGTTGATTAGGTTGGGTTGTGTTTACCTTATTTTAAGACGTCGTAGGGACTAGATGTATTTTTATTATGTTTTTATTATGTCCTAACATGAAAACCTACATGGAAAATGCAGCATTTCATGCCAGCCCATCCTGTCGCTGAGTGTAGTGATGAACAGATTAAAATGATCACCTGTAATTCTGTTGCTACTGCATTTTCCAGAAAATGTGTGGTTGTAAAGTTGCTGGTATGCAGGTCTTTCACTTATATCTTGGTATCAATGAAAATGTCATAGCGGTTTATATCAATGCCATTTAAAATCAGTTTGCACCTGATTTGAAGTCAGTGTGGATAATGAGGAGTCCTCAATGTGCTCAGGGGGAAAAGGGTTCAGTGACATCTGTGCAAGCTCAATTTACCTTTAGCTACATGACTATTAACCTGTAGCCACTCGAGCACACCCACGGCTGCAGCTAAGGTCTAACCGAGGGAGATGTTAAGAATGCAGAACAAGATGATGCAGGTGAGTAATCAATGCAGCGTGACAAGACCGCCCTGTTCTCCAGGGAGGTGCAGTCTCTGAACCGTAACCGTCAGTGAAAAGTTGTCATCATGGTGACACGATGCGTCAAGTTTGAGTAATGTTATTCTGTCTTTGCGGGCCTGTGTCTGTGTGTGGCCCTGACCCTTCTGGTTGACATCCCGCCAGTTCTTTAATACCATTTGGAATCAAGTTTAGCGCTCAGGTGTAACAGTGTAATTTTGAGAAATAAACAGAGCGGACTAAACTTGAACTGACTTTTACATTTTATATAAGGAATTTGCAATGTATTACAGTTTATATAGCACAGAAGAACACTTCTATTAAATTTAATTCCACCCTTTTTTTTAAAGGGCACTTTTCAGTCCAGTTCAAAACTATTTTATTTATATACTGCAAATTTACAACAACAGGGAAAAGAGGGTAAAGAGAAACAAGACAAAAATTGACTTTTGAGTCTGAGCAATAAACTTGGGATATTCCAATATCAATAACAACAGAAAAAATGCAATAAGCCATGAGTCAAATCTATTCTTTTTTTCTAGTTGTGTGTTTTTGGCTTGTTGCTGTACTATGGAATAAATTTTGGGCCGCCATGATGGTGTTACCCAATGAAAAAACAAATCTAAACATTTTTTTTTTTAAAAACCCTTTGCGGTGTTGTATGTGTAAACAAATACTGTTTGTCTATACACACATTTGCTATATTACCAGTACTGCATGTACTAAACTTTTTTTGATTAACTGTGACAGAAAGACTTCAAATATAGTAGTAGTAGGAGGAGTATTCACTTTAAAGACTGTTTAAACTTCCTAAGAAAGCCAGGACTTTATCAGTTGTTCTAAATTCGTTTGTAAAGTGCGAACAAACTCGGGTATTAAAATAGTGATAAATTGGTGCTTTGTGGTTAAACTTACAGACATATTTGTGTGTAGCTCTGTTAGTAATTGAGAGTTAATGATTGACCCCTTCACGAGTCTTGATGCTGCTGGCGCGCTTTTGGACTACAAACTCTCCGTGCTATGTGTGCTCGAACGCTATTGGCGCATTAAGTGACCGATCGAGCCAATCAGCGCGAACCTTCTAACATACGGGAAAAACTGAAGTTGTCCTATTTCCTCGACAAGCAATGTCCGAGTTAGGTGAGTGTTATTGAATATATTTGGCTTATTTTTACACAAATCCTGCTCTTGTGGTCTCATATCGCAAACTGATATTTATGTATGGAGGATTTCAACGGGGGGAGACAGCTAATATTAACTTTTAGTCTGTCGCCGCCATTATACCACCGAAGAAGCATATCCCGCCCTTCTTCTTCGGTCTTTTCTTCTTCTTCTCCTTGATATCAGAAAGTAAGCACCAGTGGTCCAAGTGGTAAAAGGGTTTAGTCGCTAGCAAATGCGTCGTTGACGCCCGCTACCAAGGAGTAAAACGCAGGGTGTTTTATTAGCTTCCGAGCTAGCAGGATAGCTGGCTGCCACGCCGCGGACATGTTAGCAGCTTTAGGAAGATGGCCATCGCTGCATGTTAGCAGCAATCTGGTGGTCCGAGATAAAGCTCTTGGGCTGCTAACGGCTAACGGTTAGCCTTCGTTAGCTAGCTGATTAGCTTTTCTCCCAGCTGTTTCATATCAGACCCCCGACAACGAAGCAAACGGGAGGACTATTTTTGCTGGTGAATGCATGAAACATGAGTGACTTTTATTTCTTAGATCACCCCTCATCCGAGTGACATTGCCTCTGCAGTAAACTAACGGCTAGCATTAGAAATAACACAACCGTGATGCAATATTAGCACACCGTAGGGAGGGAAATAATGATAGGTGCTTGCAGGTAAATTGGCAAATGTATATCACATTTCTCTTGATCCCTTATTGCTTGACTGAGGAGTAGTCAGTAAGACGTTGTAGTTTCTGCAGGTGGGGTAGGTAGGAAAGACCCAAACAGACACAGTGGGGCGTTTTTGGTATGCCATGATATCAACAAATGGCATAAAACGAGATTTATCCATCCATTTATATGACACTTAGAAATTCATGGAAAGTCAAAATCAGTACCCTACAGTGTTGTTGAAGATTATTGCTTGACTTTTTTAAAAGTTGTGTAAAATTTTCATTTTTATGTTGTAAGTCAAGGCCAGTTAAGTTACTATGTATGGTTTCTCACTGTTTGGGGTAAAACACTTCTTTAAAAGTGTATATATAAAAAAAAAATTGGAAAAACTTAAAGAACTGTTTACTTAGGGTTTGTTTTTGTTTTTTTGAGTGACACTGGCATTTTGGCATTATTTTTTTACACATATAACACTAAGTGCAATCCTGTCCAACTGCTTCATGGTACTGTAAGGTGGCAATAATATTTTGTAAGATGCTGAACTTTATACTTCAAAGACTTAAGTTCATTTTGGGAACATGTGTACACACTGAAATACAGACTGTATTACTCTGTGGAAT
The DNA here is from genome assembly GCF_013358895.1 of Oreochromis aureus. Taxonomy (NCBI): domain Eukaryota; kingdom Metazoa; phylum Chordata; class Actinopteri; order Cichliformes; family Cichlidae; genus Oreochromis; species Oreochromis aureus. Next base: position 23,991,375 of record NC_052952.1, read on the forward strand.
GTTACTTGATCAGCTTTCTTCCATAAAAGACCAGATTGAATTTCTGTGAAAGAAAGTAGTACATCTGAGTGAAAATTGAGGCCACTTTGAAGGAAAAAGAAATTGTCAAGTGTAGATGTACTGAAAACAAAAAATACTCATGTATAACAAAGAGTGGAAAAAATAGAAAGATAAATACTGGTGGTACCACTTATTTTTTTAATACAGAATTCAATGAAAACAAATATTATTATTGTTATTGTTATTAGTATTATTATTATTACCAATAATACTAATAATAAATAAGTCAGTTTTAGCAGTAGTAATACTCAAAACAAAAAATAAACAAATATATGCAATTTAAGTATGATTTAAAAACTGCTATAAGTAGGGCTGTTCGATACGACCATACATATCGGATGACAATATGAAAACATCTATCGTTTCATGTTATATCGTTTGTTTCGTGGTGTCGTAAAAAAGACTGTTTGCGGCAATAATTTTTTCATCGTTTTGATGATCACTGTAGTGGCTATATCAATTTCTTAAAGTTCTGTCTTGCGCTTATATTTACAATAACCACACTACGGACGGACAAGTGACTTTTTTACGCGTACTTTCGTTAGTAACAACGACAGTAAGACCATTGTGTGGCTCCGCCGTCCACTTGTTTATTTTCCACATAAACCTTTCACAATAAAGCTGAAGATCCTGTTGAGATTTTTCAAAATAAACTGAAATGATGACAAAATAAATTTCTCAAACATCAAATTTCAGAATGTTCATCGAACAAACTACCTCAAATAAAAACATGAAGTAACTATAAATGGCGCTTAGAGTCACCACGTGGATGCAGGCACAGAGAATACCAGCATGGCCAGTGAAGATGAGGCAGAACCAGGTAGCTCCCAACAGAAGGATCAATCAAAACGAATTGAGAACCTTATTCCTAAACGAGGGGCTACCTCTGTAGCATAGACATGGTTTGGTTATGAAAAGTCTTACCAGAAAACTACTATACAAATTATGCCGCAAACCGGTCCCCACCACAGACTCAAACACGACAAACCTCTTCAACCACCTACACAAGAAGAGTATGGAGAGAGTTTATGGATTAGAAGCAAAAAAGAGCCGTCAGGTGCTCAAAATAATCCTTAGATTCAAATGTTAGAACAGGCTTTTCCCCGCAGCACGCCATGTAATAAGTACAAAGAAAATGGCGGCTGTTACGACTTATGCCTAAAAATGTATAGCTTCATGTATCAGTCAAAACACTCGACTCCATGTACACGACTCCCAGCTGAGAACACTTCACACAACAAGTTCAGTTGCTCGAGACTCATAGAATTTACAGAAAATGTCACATTTTTGCGATATATATAGTTGTTGGGATGAGAAATTTTTTATATCGGGAGGTTTTGGTCATATGGCACAGCTATAAGATCCTAAAACAAACAAAACATTTTACCATTTATAGCTTAAAAATGTCTGCAGTGGGTTAAATTTCTCACTGTATTACTGGATAGTGTGATATAAACTTTTGTAAGGTCCATTGACCTCCATCTACTTTTATATCAGCGTATTCTTTAGAAATAAAGTGTTTCACTAGACACAACTAGTGTAAGTCTACAAATGGACTTCCCACCATTTTTATGCCATACATTTCACACTGAAGTTTGAACTGCTCTGGGGCACTGCTGATTGCTCTCATGCAATGATACCGCTATCTGTCACGTATCCTTATCTTTATTGATTGGCTGGGAGAAATCCATGTGGGTCTACAACCTCACAGTGAGGCATAGAGAGGCCAATTCAGATATCCATTAAAGATACCAGTTGGATTTTGGAATACCTGTGAAAGCTCATTACGCTGTTAAATAAAACTATTGTTGCTCAAAAACCTAAAATCAGAGCAGTAAGACACACTTTTTTTGTGGCTTATTTCACATACACCACTACACCTCAGTATTTACAATACTAAATATTGTGTGCCAATAGTGTGTTTTGTTTGTCTGTATGTTTTTTAATGTCTAATGTCTTTATTTAGACCAGTAAATTGGCTGTAATCAACAGGATTTAGGAAAGAAGTATGTAATATAAAGAAATGGCTTGTTTTGCAAGTATCTTTATGACTTTGTATTATTGTACCTACTTGTGTTCTACACTGTAATCAATCTGGTCCTTTATGACCACTTAAAATATCTTTATAAAAATGTTATATTTGTTGGAATTTCTGCTGCCCTCTTGACCAGATCTCTTGTGAAAAAGACATTTTAATGTCACTGAGACTATTTATCTGGATAAACTAAGCCACTGTTGTTAAAGTCACTTAGAGAAAAAGTGATTGCAGCTTACATCGCAGGACAGGAATTTTCTTTCTGGCTCAAACTTGACTTGGTATCATTCATGAGAGATATGTGGATTTGTTTGACAGGTTATAGGGCAGCAAGTTATTTACAACCATATATAAATACCAACAGTGGGTTTTTGGCACAACACTGGGTGTACCATTTACTTTGTGTGTGTGTGTATGTGTCAGTGTCCCCACCCCTCAGGAACATTTAATAAAAACTAGGGGTCCACTCGGTGTATGATAGAAGAAAAAATATAGTAAAGGGTTTTTTTATTGTTCATTTTGAGAATAAAGTGGAAATGTCAAGAGTAAAGTCAACTCCCTTAGTCCCTGGGCATTTTTCAATATGCCTTCTTGCGGACTTGTGAAATGTCATCAGCCGCAGCCTTGTCTTATGATGCAACATACCCCCTCTGCACTGCATGAAGGGCTAACACCCCCACCCCCCCCATCTGACTAGACACAATTTTCTGCTTCACATTTTTAATACTTAACCCCACACTGTATTTATGTTCTAAGAGAAATAATTTAGTTGTTCTCTAAGGTATGGTATAGCAGGTATTAATAACTCATCTACACAAGGCATTTTATAGAAATTTCACCTGCCATGAACATAAATTTAACATCAGTGTGACTTGAAACTGGCCGCTTTATTATCAGCATTTTCTCAAAGTAGTAGTTAAACAAATTCAAAGTAAGCAAATGGGAAAAAAACCAAAAAAAAACAAGGTCAGATTTCCCAGTGTTTCACAGTAAGTGCATAACTCCTAAGAGTGATTAGTGCGCTTACAGTAAGAAATGTCATAGATGGTCGTATTCATTGTGGTGCTTCCTCCTCGATGTCCACTGCAGGAAAGCAGCTATGGTTTAACACACAGCTCCCTGATGTGCTGATGCAGAATTATAGTCTTTTCACAGTAAATTTGGAAACAGTCCTCACACACAGCTTTTGTCCACATCGCATTTTCCATTATCCAGCGACTGAAAAGAAATTTCTTTTCAGTGTCCGACCGCAATCCTCTGACAAGGTCTACAGGCTGCTTGTCATAAATTAGAAAAATTTAGTGATGTGTTTAAAGCCAGAGTTAACTGTGTTAATAACCACAGGTTTATTTTTAAAATGAAAGAATCAAGTTTAGTTGAGTACATCCTATCAGAAACGTTGCGGAGAAGCCGCACTGAAGATGTCTACAGAGGGTTCTTTGCTAAAGCAGTCTCAGTTTCTTTAAAGAGTACTCTGGTTTGTGTTTTCCAAGGTTATTTCTCACTCAGAACCAACTTTCACATCCAGTGTATTGTATGTAGCTGCATTTTCATTAAATGTAGTAAAGAGTGCCAACGCTTTTGAACAGTCGGCCCTGCAGGCAGTTATCAGAGATCACTAACTGTAAATGGATAGTAACTTCATGTATTTGCTTGACACGCCTGGCTTCATTATGATTACCTTTAGGATGAATTACCATTGCATAATTATCAGCACCCTGACCCATATCAATACTTTGGCACTGGTGAATCTGGTACCAGTACCAATTTATTACTGCTCTTAAGTACCTATGCTTATTCATGAGATGTCTCATCAAAACAAAATCTAATTATATCACCTGTATTAACCTTTATATTTCCTCGTTGTCTGCCAATTAAAATGATAAACCAGAAAGTGTGTTGTTGAATTGATGTGTTTCAGAGATAAACACGTGTGCCTCTTACTGGGTTTCTTTCATTTTGAAAGGTTTCTTTTTTTTTCAAAGAGGAGCATTGCTTGTGGAGTGTGAGGTCTAAATGCTATCTTGTGAGTAGGAAGGCTTACAGACATAGTGTTTTGGTTATTACATTCGACAGCAGTGTGAGCTAGACTGCACCACCAGTGGGTCCAATTACAGAACATATCTAATTGATGTTGGAGCTGAACACAAGCTCAGGCCGTGAAATGGCACAGAGACAGAGAGAAAGAGTTGGCAAGGTCTCCACCTGAGCAGCAACCTGCATGGTCAAAATAACAATTAGCTCGGCTCAGTGCATGGTGAGTCATCTTGGCAATCCCACAGTTTGCATACTGGCAATTGTGTCCAAGCTGCTGTTGATTATATATGCAGACACTTCTTTTCATCAGAAGAGGGCAATGTTCACAACCAAACTCCAAATGTAAAGCACTTACAGATCTGTATAAGATTCACGTAGTGATGTTACTTATTCAAAGCATGGATTCGTTTTGAGAACTGTTGCACTTTATCTACATCAGCTTTGCATTGCTGCACTTCTCATGAAATGTTTTTAATTTCTAATCCCCCTACAGCCATGGAGAATTCGTCCGTCTACATGTGCTTCCCCTGCTACCAGGAGTTTAACACCCTGGAAGAGGTCCTCAAGCACCAGTTGACATGCACTGCTGGCGATGAACAGCCCGACACATCTGGAACCAACGCCGTCACCATCCCAGTGCTGCAGACACAGGTGAGCGCTGACACAGTCGTCGCTATGCCGTTTTTGTCATGTGACTGTGATTTTTAAAAATCTTAAATTATGACATTGTGGCCTGAAATAACCATCTGTGTGATCACATAAAAGCCTCTGAATCATATCTGGAGAGTGACTTTGAAGTGACACGTTTAACTTTAGTCATAAATTCACAATGCTCTGCTACTTATCAAAGTAATAGTGACCTTGGTCCGAGCACTTAAGATGGTGTTGTTTGTGATTATTTACTGACATATTTCAAGGTGCTGCTGCGTATTAGTCTCTGATTTATGTGAACCCTGACATCATACTTTTAATCACAGAGTAACCAGTAAGTCTTTTTGGTTTAGTGACAGAAAATTAGCTGTATATAAGCCAACAATGATTTGCATTTGTGTTGTCATTTTTCTTGTTTGCCCATAAAGGACATTAAAATGTAGAGAATCTCAGTTCACGATGGTTTTCTATTACATAATTACTTTGGAGAAGAGAAAATTCTCCCCATTTTGGCTCTGGTTGTATTTTGACTGAATTAGGACTTGATTTAGCCCCCTAACCTTTACTGTTATGTACTCATAATAGTTGTGTGTTAAGGTAAGAAGATTATTAAACAGTTCAACTGCTTCCTGTCCAGTAATGAGAAAAGAACACATTTGCATGCTGTTCGTCTGAGTAATGAGTCACTACTCAGGGAGACGTGTGTGGCTGTGTGCTAAAAGTAGATTAAGAATAGACTGTAAAACTATTAAATCAGGCTTTATATGTCAGAATGAACAACAAAACATGCTTTATAGTTTGAATAAGCTCTCATAGTCTGTACTTATCAGGCTTGTGGGCTAAGCCCTGTTCTCAAAGTGTTGGTGTATACAAGATTTTCTTTCTTTTTTCTTGTTTTTAAAGACATATATTAGGTTATGTGATGCAGTAGCTGCAGGATTAAAAGAAAAATGTGCCAGAATTGGTTTATTTTTGAGATTTAATTGGATAAACCAGAGCAGAGGAAAGTGGAAGAAGAGGAGGACATGTGCTGAAAGTGGCAGACCAGATTGAGATCCATGATGGTACATTTACGTGTTATCCAATGAGGCTGGCTGAATCACCAGAGTGGTCCTCATGCTGCAGTAATAATGAACAGACTGTTTTCTTTTTGACCACCGTACCCTTTCGCTTCTGTGGGTGAGCTTTACCATCTATGCCACTTTTTTTTCCCCCCTTAGTGTTTTCCTTCTGTATTGTGTTTCCTCTTGTATGTTAATACTGCTGTTGTTTTTATTCTTTGACTTGGCTTTTAGAGGGGTGCAGATATTTACATAATGCACTGTATTCACTATTTCTTATGGTTTGCTTTCAGGTTGGTAAATACTCTTTGGGAAAGCATTAGTCTTCTGAAAATGTGGTCTGAATTGCAGGGTTTGAAAGTTGCATAATGAAAAGAGTTATTCCATTTAACTTTGACAGGTTGAGCTGAGACTTGTGAAGTAGCTGCCACTTTTTTATTTTTTATTTTCTTTTATTTGCCATTCCCGTGACAGCTTCAGAAAGCCCGCAGGGTTAAAAGCAGTCACTGCCCCTCGTTTAGCAGTAGGGCACGGCTGTCAAAGCTTGTGCCTGGACTTCCATCCTTACAGTCTTCACCACACGTCCATAGAGCATGGCGGCGCTCATGACAGACAGATTGCATCCTGAGTCGCCAGCGGGAAGAAGAGCATGAGAAATGCATCAGTCAGAGCAAAAAAACCCCAATAAATTAAAAAAAATCCCCATAACTCTAAGAAACATATTGCTCACATTTAACATCAGATGATATTTAGCGTTTTATTGCTTTTGTTTATGACACATTCAATTAATATTTGTTCTGTAGTAGGAAAAAAATACAACTTGTACAAACTGCTTGAGCTTTACAGCACTGTGGATTTCTAGAGTAAATACAAGCAGGCGTTATTGTAAAGATGTTTGTTTAAGGAGCACAAACACAAAATGATGCTCTCATTTCAAATAAAAAGTCAGTGAAATTAGTTTTAAAACGCAAGTCAAAAGGCAGTTAATGGCAGGATGTGTATTTTACTTTTTATTTATTATAAAAAAACGTATTATATCTTATATAATGTTTATGCACACTTTCAAAACTACATTCCTAACTTCTGTCAGGGTATGGATGCAGGGCTTCTGGGGTCCCCTGCACTGTCTAGCAGTGGATCCCGTGGTTTGCAGGATCCTCCAAAGGATTGAGATTTGGGGAGTTTGGAGGCTGGGTCAGTGCCTTGAACTTTGCTGGAGAGATGTTTCTGCTATCTGGGAGGTACAGGAATATTTCCTGGACTAAAACAACCCTCTTAAGGGACTACCCCCCACTAGGGTTTAAATAGCTGGCACTCTCCATGATTTGGTTTTGGAACGAAAGAAGCCATTGGATGAGAGGCGAAACGTCTTCAGGAAATTTTGAAAAAGCCCAGTCGCTTTCTTTTCCAGACCTGGAATGTGTTTAGGTACCTCATATGTGTCACAGAAGCATCCGTGTGAGGGCTATGAACAGTAATTCTTAATTTGATTATTGAAGTTTAATTAAAACCAGATGTTTGATTGTAAAAATGAATCATTTTAGAACAAATGAGCACTGTCAGTGCCTTATTTGTTTTCTGAGCCACCCAGCATTCGAAGCTTGATTTCTACAACAAAAGTTGTTAAACCCAGCGTTGCTGTGTGGTTAGCGAAGCGCTATCCATCCATAATACTACATACTGTGTGAGTCAAAGTCACAACAGTGGGAATTTTGAATGAAAAATTAAGCGTTATTTTTGGCCACATTTGAAAGCACTGATCCACATGAATGCCAGAAGCCAAGGTTTCCCAGCAGGTCATTGATTTTAACGAGATGATCGATGTTACTCACTTTGCCTACCAGTGGGTTCAATGTTGTGGGTGATGGCTGCGTGGGTGTGTGTGTTGTGAAGCAGCTAGACCACATCTGAGGGTGGTCTTCAGTTCTCACACTCCAGAATACCACAACAAAGAAAATACAAATCATTACATGTGAGACATGTTGAACAGCTGTGATTGACAGCTCCAGATGCCTTTAACCCCGACCTTGATGCTCTGTTTTTATCATCCAAATGGGTGGAGGGCGCGAAGGTAAGACCCTGTGGAGTGACCCTTGCAACCCTGACGGGCCTTTTGATTGTTATCAGCCAGGCTGAGGCTTTATCTTGGTTGTCTGCAGCTCTCAGGGGAACCTTGGCTCTAAGCACACACTGCTTTAATTGACCTCAGTACCCCAACACTGAATTCTCATCTTTCATCCTTTAGAAAGAATAAAACCGGAAAAAAACCAAAGCGTGTTGACTTGTTATTGCAACAAGTCATTTTATTTGTATAAACAAAGATTTTAAAAAGTGACTTTATTCTTTTTCCTTTCTTGTCTTTGCAGCAACATATAATAAATATATCAAAGACAGATGCACTCCCACAGATTGAAGTTCAAGCAGAAGAGCCGTCTGTGCAGGCTGTTGAAAGTGCTCCCCCTGAGGATGAAGTCAGCACATCGTCAGATCAGCCCAGGATCCTCTACCAGTGTGGGGATTGTGATGAACTTTTCAAAAGCCTTGTACTTTGGCAGCAGCACCGTAAAGAAGGGGCATGTCAGCAGTCTGACATGTCTGAGAACAAGTCAAAACCAGATTCAGAAACTATGCCAGAGACCTCCTCAGTCCAGAGTGCAACCTTACCTTTATATTCAGTCACTGAACCCTCTTTCTCACAGCATGAAACTAACAAAAATATCAATTCAGACGCAGTTGAAAAAGCTTTGCATGAGCTGGAGCAGCAGGAAGGTACAGAGACCACTTCATCTCAGAGCTCTGATCCTCCTATTTCTGAGGTAGTTTCAGTCTCAAATCCAGATGAGTCGTCACCTAAGAGAAGAGGGGCAAACAAAAAGCCAAAGCCTGAACCTGTGCTTTTGTGCGTGGACTGCGGCTCGTGCTTCGGCCTGGTGTCAGAACTAGTGGCTCACCGCAAGACCCAGCACGGCTTTGAGGAAGCTCTGCACCGCTGCTCCGTATGTGGGGAAAGCTTCCTAAATACCACTCTCTTCCTCTATCACCGAAAACAGCACCGACAGAAGGGCGAGGAAAAGGTGGTAGAGGTTACGGAAATGACTTCAGAGGTTTTTACTCAGAGCAATGGCGCAGATCAGCGGGACCACGGTGCACCTCCTGCCTCCGCCAGTGTTGACACCACTTTCACACAGCCCGAGCTGTTCGTGTGCACCCTTTGTCTTCAGAGCTTTAGCGACGAGGGAGGGCTGGTTGCACATCGTAAGCAGAAGCACAACCTTAATGAGCCGCTACACACGTGTGCCCACTGTGATTTGAGCTTCATGAACACCACCCAGTACCTGTATCATTGGCGGCAGCACCGCTTCATGCCAGTGACAGAGGTGGCTGATGGGGCGGAAGCTGGTGGTGAAACAGCCACCACCAAACCTCAGGATAGCCCACAGAGCACAAAGCGACTGCTTTCCTCACCTGGTTCGGCTGGTGAATCAGGTTCCCCCCTTCCTAAGAGAAGCAGGCCTTCCTTCAGGATCCTGAGTGCTAATGCACTCAAAGGTAAGTGAAATTCATTACTTTAAAACACAACTACAAGGCAGTAGTTGTTTTTTAACAAGAATTTTTGTTCTTTACTCAGGAAACAAGAGTTCAGATATTAAAGAAGAATTAGAGGCCAACACTGGTGCAGACTCGGACAACACCAATCACCCTCCACCTGCCAAGCTGCTACAGGACTGGGCTCGAACACCACTCCCGCACGTGTGCCCGTACTGTGGCAAAACCTTCACGAGACGCGTCTTCCTCCGCACGCACGTCTACAGCCACACCGGAGAAAAACTTTTCACCTGCAAGGTGCCAATCAAACATTCAATCAGGGTGTCTCTGTCTCGAGTCTCGGGAATGACTTACATTTTTGTTGTGCAGACGACTTTGATGAGATGATGTAATGCTGTGAAGTGAAGGCTGACATCTACAGCCTCATTATGTTTGACAGATTCCTTGGTGTCTTTGCATAATGATGTCTGTTTAAAGTACAAGTAGAATCTGAGCAAATGTAGATATGAAAATGTCCAGAAAAGTTTGGGCATCGCTGAGCAAGTTACAGATTTAAGTAAAAAGAAGACGACTTCTACAATATAAAACTGATGAGAAGACAGGGAAATAAGTGTGTGGGTTTGTGTGGGTTTGTGTGGGTTTGTGTGTGTATGTGGGTGGGAGGGGGGGTTGTTTGGACACAGTTATTGTTATTTTTTTTGGTAACTTTCTAAAACATTTCAAGAATTTTAATTTTCTTACCTCTTTTCATTTAAAAAAATGGGAATATGTGACTCGCTCAAAGGTTTCCATACTTCAAAACAGCTTCATTTGCTTTCAAATAGTGTTTAAAACTGTTGGCACTAATTCTGGTTATTGTTTTTGTGAAGGTCTGCACAAAGTCCTTCACCAACTCGCAGAGCCTGCTGCGCCACAGCATGAGCCACACGGGCAACAAGCCCTTCAGCTGTGATGTCTGTGGCAAAAACTTCTCCCAGGCAGCCACCCTGAAGAGACACCAACGCATTCACACATCGACACTACCTCGCCGCAAGCGTGGCCGCAAACCGGTACCAGCTCCACCATTTAATATTAATCAAAATCACTCTCTGATTGAGCATTTTATTTCAAAATCTTGTAAAATATCTTAATATTTAGAAATATTGTTAAGTGCACGGGAATATTATTGATATTCAAAGTGATTTTGACAGTAGGTGAAATGGTAGACGACGTATTCTATAATAAAAAGCTACATTTAAAAAAGTCACTGTGTGAGTATCTTGCTGAGGAAACCCTTTTTATCGATATTGATTGTTGTGTCTGTCAATGCAGGTGTGCAGTTTGGACAACGAAGGAGCTGCTCATCTCTTCCCTTGTCCTAACTGTCCTTCACGCTTCAACACCGAGGATCAGCTCAACCATCACAAGTAATAACACTTTTTTTCCTGACGTTATTTTTACTTTCGACACCTTGTATTTTGCAGGTGTTGGTGGAAATAACTAGAACGTGTCAATATTCAATCAAATTCAAAATCTGTTTACCGCATAACTACATTAGAATTACATTTTCAAACAGAAGGCAGGACAGGATTTAGATAAACCTCCCTCCCTCTTGCCGGGAGCTGTAGCAGCTGAGCCGTGTCCGACCACTGAGCAAGACCTTTAAGCTGTGTAGCAAACACACTGAGATGTCTGTGTGCCCTTGAGCCACATATGATTGACAGACGCAGGCCCAGTAAATTAAGATGAGAACGATAACTGCACAGAACAGGAGAAAGAGCCTGGTCGTGTCCTACCTGGCTGAACAAGGGGGATAGGATGTACACTACAGACTGTGTGTGTGTGTGTGTGTGTGTGTATATATATATATATATATATGTATATATATATATATATATATATATATATATATATATATATATATATATATATATATATATATATATATATAAAAAATAAAATTCATATAATATTGACTTAACATGATCTAGTGTGCTAAGTACTATATTCACTATTCCCTTTTCATTAAACCCAAAGGTTTCACCAAAATGTAATAATTTTAAGTCTTTTAATTATCTTGATGTTACGTAAAACAGTGAAATGGTTACTGTTACATTATCTAGGAGGAAAAAATCGACATCATTGTAGGAGATTAATAAGTAATACCTCTGATTATTATTTTGGTGAACAGGAAAATGTGGAGAGGCAAAAAAGGCTGATCTCATTGTCTTTGATGACATCCTCAAGTTCACTGGTTTCTATGAAAAACTCTTTAAAACCTTAACGATCTCATTTTGAAACAGTGTTAACTCAAGGTTCTTTACCACCTTTATCCTGAGCTTTAAACTGCAACGCACACTCTTTATGAGGACACACAATGCTAAGACCTTGAGTTAAGATTGTGGTTTTTTTTAAATTAATTATTTTTTTTATATTCCCAAGTTCAGAAATAAACCTTTACACATAAAAAGATATTTGGTTTCCTTTTAGAGAAGATGAAGGTATCAAACTTCTCCTGAAGCTTCCAGCAAGAAAGCAAATAAGAGTATTTCCAAAGTGGTAGAGAGAAGGGTACGGACGTCTTAGATGTTTACGGAATCTGCAGCATGCAAATGTGTCTCATTTGCATGTAAAATGACTCAACATTGAGCTCATTTTCTGCTGATTGAAATATTGATGGATCAACAGGGTTTAAATTAGGTGTCAGTGTACATCTAATTTAAACCCTGATACTTTACATGTGACGTGACCCCTGCTCGTCAAAGAACATCCGTCTTGGAGGGGGTGGCCCTGACGGGGATTTTAATCCTTCTATCTGGCTCGAGGTCAGCTGTCCCTGAAATATTGAATTCTATTGGCATTTAACAGGGAACAGAAAGACTCTGGCCTTGGATGGTCCTTGCACATAACCTCTAGCATCCAATTTTACTTTGAATCAGTCATGTGGTGAAGAATATTTTCAGGAACATTACCTAAAGCAGTAACACCGTGGCGGTGTAATACAGATACTTGTATGTATGTAATATTTAACAAAGTTGTGGAAACTGAAACGTCATCCCTGTTTGTTCTGATTACGAGAAGCTGCACGCACAGCAAAGAAGTGTTGTTTTTTTCTCCTTGCTGTAAAAACAGGCCTGATGCAGGAGTAGGTGAATACATCCTAGCAGTTCTCTCCTCCCCTAAGGCTATACCCAGCGTAACGTTATGCAGAGGATAAATATAGTCTTTCATGTCTAACCCTGACTCCTCCCAGTTTACTGCTGTTCTTTTATCTCCGGCTGTTTGTACACTACGCCGGTACCCCTCATTTGACCTGACGTACAGCTAAGTACATACAAGGTGGCAGATTAAGACCAAAACATGACTTTAATTACACACTTTTATGTGTCTCTGAATTAGGACTGCTTAAGTATTTATATTGGGAGCTATAATTGTTTAATTTTATATATGTTTATGTCCTTGGCCTATGATTTAAATGTTTTTGGCTCTGTTTGAATGTAGCATTAAAAAAAAAACTGTCAATACTTCTGTGTTTGAACAGATTGTTGCACACCAGCCACCCCTTCCCTTGTGCCGAATGTGGAGAGGCCTTCAAACGTAGGAAAGACCTGGACCTGCACTCCCTCATACATCAGGGTAAGAGTTCAAGACTTGGACTTGTATTTTATATTTTTATAGTTGGCAAGCACTAGCCTGATTTTCTTTGATATTGATTTTGGTGTCCATTATTCTGACCTTATTCTTTGCCCGAGTTTTTGCACTGCGTCATGTGTTAATCTTACTTCCATCAAAGAGGAAGACAATAAGTTTTTTTGTTTGTTTTTTTTAAATCAGCAAGCATTGATTCATTGAGAAATGAAGAAGCTAATGAAAAACAAAACTGCCATTCGTTTATTCATTACAACACGTTTTACCTGAAAACTTTCTGGACAACAAGATAGCTGTAATAAATCATGGATTTTTCTGGAGAGGAGAAGAAGTGAGTCTGTTTTCTTATTGTTTAGTTATTTACTAATAGCTAGCAAACTAATGCCAGAAGGGCTTATCCTAGGTCTTAAGATAAATGCCTCCTTGAACAGAATAAATAGTAGTGATAGTCAAAGCTTTTGCTTTATATAATTACAATCAGCATCTTTTAGACACACCAGATATCGATGTTGGTAGTAATGCTAATGCACAGCTTTTATGTCCATTTGGCAAATGATATGTCTCTGTACACATTTTGAGCAATGTGTAAGAACAATAATCAAATGTCCATTTTGAAGATTTGGAACCCAAATTTAAAGATGCACAAGATGTTGAGTGGGGTCACACTTTACTGCTCAAGGCCCCTGAGGTCCACCACACGGGACACTTTGTATCATCGCCATACTTTGTGACCTCTATCCAGCTTTCACTTGCTGGCTCAGTCTTTAGCCTTTGTATAGCTTTTATCACGTTCAGCAGCTTTTTATGACCCTATAGCTCAAGCTCAACTTGCTCCAGGAATTTAATATGTATATATTTTATTTTTTTTAATAGGTGAAAACAGAATACTAGCATAGCAGATGTTAGGGAGAAGGTGCTATGTCCCATAGTTTACTAAGGACACAATAGTTGAAACTGACCCAGTGTTTCAAAGATTACTGTCCTGTCAAAACATGGATAATTGACTTGTTGGAAATCAGTCTGCAGAAGCCCTGAAAGGCTCTACTCCAGAGGAGAATATTATAGTCATTACTACGGTCAGAACACAGTTAACTGTGTAGTTGTCATTGCACCTTGTAGCTTGATAGCATTCATCTCGGAAACACCTGAAAATACTTTCCGAGGCCCTGCCAGTCATTCATACTCCCAACAGGGAGAAAATACTGAGAACCTGTGCTGTTCTGTGTAACCTAAGAGAAGATGTCATTCACAAAGAAGTAGAATGAGACGCTGAAATGTCCTCTACCAATGCATAGACTTGAAACTAACATTATATTAAAAAATCAATGAAATCCCTTTATTTGAGATCTGACAAAATATTTCCAATAAGTGGGTAGAGCCAAACCCGCTTGGCATCTTTAGTTAAAAGAAAGGGACACAGCACTGCCACCTTCTGGTAAGATTTAACTTATTGTATATCTTTATTCTTACTCTGACCATGAGTTAATGTTTGTCAATGTGTGTAAATAAATAGAATTAATAACTTGTTTCATGTGATTATTTTATAACAATTTGAGAAATGGGTCATTCTGAATAAGTAATTTCTTTTACAAGCCCCTAATATAGGAAAACAAAAGCCACCTCACACCATTTATTTACTATTACAAATGTTTTAAGTCTGGTTGGCATGTCTATCGTTTACACAGTTTTCTAGGTTTAGTTGTAACATAATTTAAACCCCTCTCGTTTCTGCCCACGGGGGGTCATCAATAACACGTCAAAGTAAGTATTTAAAGTAGAAATATTTTTAAATTGATATGGCATAAAACGTACTCGTCATAGGGCATATCGATAAGAAATTGTTGAGCGTGACTTTGAAGCAAACATTTGTCAGTTTGGAACATGCCAAGCTGAACATGCTAGTTGCTCATAATGACTCGATGATAGTTGCACATAATGACGCGATGATATTCTGGACAGTTGCCTCTGTTCATCCTCTGACACATCATGCGTGTGTCGTCAGCGTCTTGACCAGCTGGTACCAGCAGACCACTACCATGGCAACATTATGGGCTGCATTTGAGATGATATATATGGGTGATATTTCTGCTACAGGTCAACGTTACACACTTTTGTTCGGTTCACTGCTCATTTGGACGAGACTGTTCCTTTGTCCTTTTTGGCGAGACTCACCTGCGCTAGAGTTCAGACTTCAGTTCACTATCATACTGACTGAAGGGGAAAGAAATGCTATGTCTATAAGAAGAAGACGAACAAAGTACAACACTTGGTTTTCCCAACATGCAGTTGGGCATGGTGAAGATCGAGAGGATGACTGTGGGTATGCTACTGCAAACAGGTCTTTGCATATTTCATCAGAGGTCATTTGTCTTAAAGGTGTGATAGGTTGCTTTGGTCAGGATACTCAGGGGCATGATGTCCCTCTTGGTGTCACAGAGCCTCCTACACTACAGATATTACAAAGTGATTGAGGGTATCTTTATGTGTGATTTTTGCATGTCACTGGTTGCTGATGGATGCGCATGTTTATTGTTGACAACTACGTTAGCTGGCAACAATTTTTGGTCCTAAACTGGATAAATGCATACACTTCTGTCTGAACTGGAGATGAAAAAAGTGGCAGGGGACCATAAGGTGAACATAGTGTCCCCTATTCTTCCTTTATTTCCTCAGTCTGACTATTTATCATTGAAGGGGTTTTAAATTGTGGTGGAGATGCCGAGAACCCAGCCGTCTACATATCTTGTTATAATAGAAAAACTAGAGATGATTTTCTGATCCAGTGAATGACTGTAGAATAATGCAGATTCAGCCAAAAATGGCTCTAACCATTTGCTTGTTGTTAATTTACAAAAATATGCGTATGGTATATGCGTTCTTCAGTGTATTAGGTCAATGACTTTCTATTGATTAGCGTGCCATGTGGAGTGGAGGAGCAAGGTGGAGGCAAATGAATTGGGTCAACATGTTGACACTTCATCTTAATCAGGGGGTGTTGGCACACCAACCTCATTAGTTAAGCTTGAAGAGTCAGCGTGCGGCAGAGGTCAGAGGTACGGGGCTCCTCTGAGAAAAATGATTGGAGAGATTGATCTATTGATCCATCCAGGGTCATAGGCTGAGATTGCCCTTATTAAAGGTTTAATTAGACAGTTTCGATAGGGAGCAGAGTGGATCTCCCCCACTGGGACAGACTGTACAGATGGTTAGCAAATTGCAAGTTATTGGCATGATGTCCTATGGACTTAATGATGAACCATCAGTGTCAGCAGTTTCCCAACCAGATTTTTGAAAGCTACCCAGGGAGCGAGGAAGTTTGGTTTACTTTGGTTGTGATGAATCAATTAGATGATGAATGATCTAATTGACACAATGTTGCAGTTTTATAATGTTGTATAGCTCAAATAGGTAACGAGTTAATCAGGGAAATTAATAACTGATTAACCAATAAATAATAACTGCTTTTATATATTAAACAAGAAATTAAAAGTATGTTTGACTGTGCGACCAGTTGACTAGATCTGTAAATCTTGTTTCAGTCACTAGTCGGCAACAGCAATACTAGTTGGTTAAACATATTAATTTTTTATTATTTTCATCTTAGGTGTTATGCAGCTAGCTGGAGCTGCAGCTCTGGGAGATGGCAACACCCCATTGTGTGATGGGAAGTTGTAAATAAGCAACGAGTACAGTTCTGCTGTACCTTTTGCAGTTTTATGTTGGCTGTTTCAAAATGAAAAGCAATCTGGCATATGACAACTCAACCACATTCTGCAACCTGAATAAAAAAGGCTGGTGGCGGTGCTAATGTCAGCCACACTTGGGAAATTAATGTGACGTGACTCTGTGCAGCGAGTGTGAATATGTGCCACAAATTGGCACACATTTTGGCATCATTTAAAATACTATTTGGTTATCAAATAATGGGATTAAAGGTTTCAAATAGCTCTTGAATACATGCAGTATTTGTGCAGGCAGCGTTTGACCTCGTCCATTAGATTGCTCCCTTTTGACTGTTATCTGAGTGTGTTTTAATAGACTTGACTAGACAATTAATTTCATTTACATTTCTTCTCTCACTCAATCAGCTAGTGCATTAGTCGCTGGGAACATCCCTAATGAAAAGTTCTCAGAGCGCAAGATAAAGTAATCAAATTGCTTGTGTAACACTCCAAAAGCAAATAATTTTTAATATAGGGTGATTTAAATGTAAAAAATGTTGGAATGCACTCTGATAATTTTTAAAATTTCCATTTACAGGCATGATTGTGATACCTTACGTAGCTTTTCTACAAGTCTGATTACTGTACTGATATCAACCATTCCCCTGAAGTGTAAAGTTTCTATACTTGGCTGCCTTTAAAGTCTTTAGGATCATTTTTTATCTTGTAGCAGCATAACATTAAACAGTCAGTGACCCACTGACTTGATGAATGCACTAAAAGTTAATAAACTGTTCTTCAAAATGACATTGATAAAGTAACTCTGTTTAATGGTGATCGGTTACATCTGGCCAGTACTCAATATGTTTAATGATGTCAACCTGGTGATGCAAAGAGAAGAGCAGCAGCTCATCACGGCTGAGCTCAGTAAATGTTAGTCGCTTTTGTTGTCTTTGTGAATCATTATAAAAAGGGCTGCTGGTCATTTTTTAATAGGTGAGCTAAATGACAGGTTGTTTTTGGGCTCTTTACAACACAACTTTCATGTTTTGCATCTTTTGGCACCGATTTGTCGAGTTGAAATCATAAACGGTAAACAGAGGCCACATTATTTGTTGACTGCGACGGATTGTTTGGCCACTGTTGCCGATTCTGTATGTACCACCTGTCACTGCGCGATTGCTGGCCCAACATCAAGCAGTCAGCAAGCTCAAACCAGCCATCAGATTTCAGCACGGCCATTAGCGTGTAGTATGACGAGAAATTATGACCACCTGTCTAAAATCCGACACTGTTCCATTACAGACAAGCAGCCAGCGACATGCCCTCACTGCTCATCCCAGTTTATCAACCAATCAGTGCTGGAAATCCATCTGCAGCGTTGTCCTACTACCGAAGAGGAGAAGAATACCGGTCGTGGGAGGGGCCAGGGCAGAGGACGCTGCACTGGACAGGTTGGAAACATAAAAGAACATTGGAGTTGGATTGTGACATCGTACTTGCAAAAATTTAGATAATGACGACACCGTTTCTGTCATTTCATTCTGGTGTGTCTCCCTCTCGTCTCCTTTCCCTTCCTTTTCTTTATTCCTCCCTCAGATTGAGTGTGACCTTTGTGGACACCGTTGCATGACCCAAGAGGGCCTCGACCTTCATCGTTTATCCCACACAGGCCAGACACCTCTCAAATGCCCAGTGAGGCCATGCCGCCGCCGATTTATCTCCAACAGTGCCCTGGAGGAGCATGTGCTGGCGCATTTTCAAGGAACGCTCAGCAAGTCCAAAAACCGACCCCGCTTCCGTTGTCAGATTTGCCACAAGGAATTTGCCTATAATTCCACCTTCAACGTTCATATGAGGACACACACTGATGAGAGGCCCTTTGAGGTAAGAAGCACGATGGCGTGTACTTGTGTAAAGGTAGTTTTTTTCAGCCTTAAGAATCCTATTTCTCTCTCTTTATACAAGGTCTTGAAATCTTTTAAACACCTGTATTTCAAAATGAAACTGAGAGCTGCCTCATCCCCATCCACGGTCACAGCCGCTCATAGCTGCGGCCATCTCTCTGGTTCCGGACCATGGCCATTTGTGCAGAGTGTGTCCTGCGGGTGTTTTCTCCCTCTCTGTGTACCTGTGATTAATGGCAGGGCTGAGTTAGGGCCTGTCAGCTCCCCTCTGTGCCTGTTACTATTCTGGGATTCTCTCCCTCTCTCTCTGCTGCTCTGGTGACGAGGCAGGACATCAACTATAGACCCACCCAAGCCCATCTCAGCTGTAGAAATTGATTTAATATTTGTGGCTTCGCTTTGAACCACGATCTATCAGGCAGGCTAAGGACTGTGGTTCAAGGAGCACCGGTTCTCAAACACAGAGGCAGTTACGGGGATACATTTTAATTTATATCAAATATACCTTGTGTTCCTGGAGGAACATCTGTGTTTGCTCAGTTTATAAAGAGCAAACTTCACAGGGAAAGTAATTATATTAGAGTGTATTTCACAGAGATACTGAAACTGCAGATCTGTCAATAGGGATTGCAGTTTCAATCTGAGTGTCCCCAGTGGGAATCAAAGCAAAGCTCAATACTGTTACTCCTCTGTAGTGCTTCAGGTTTAATCATCTATCTACTTTTATTTCATTGTCTGCGCTCAGTTGGGAGCGAACAGAACAAATGTTGGTGTTGCAGGAATGATGCCGTTGAACTGTTGATTACTAAAATGATTATTTCGAAAAGTCGAGCTCTTAGATCACTGCTAATATTTTTTCTGTTGTGTAACTCATACTCTGTGTAATTTATTACACTCCCCTTACATGCAGAGCTGCAGGGTTTAGTCGAATCGATTATTTCAGCGACAGAATATTCATCATTAGCCTGTGACGAAGCTGAAAATGACAAATGTTCTCTGGCTCCAGCTTCTTATTTGCTGCTTTTTCAGCTTTTGTCAGGTAAAACACGATAGTTGAAGACATATTTCCTTCATTTCTTTTTTTATCTGGTGTCTGGATGTCTTATTGACCAAACAATTAATTGCTTGTGTGGGACTGATGATGATGATATCCTTTTATTGTTCTGTATTTGTCTTTCGCCCTCTGTCTTCCCTATCCCATTTTCTTTCTGCTCTTTCTGTGTCTCAGCCAGGAGTGCTGCATCTGCAGAAAAATGTAAAGAGAGGTTTTAGGAATTAATTGCAGTTGAGTTTGTGTGCTGCCAGAGTTGTGAACTTAACTTTCTCGCCTCTCTCTCACCTTTTCCCCGCTCTTCTCTGTTCTTCCACCAGTGCGCCACATGTGGTAAGCGCTTCCGCCAGCTGCCCCATCTGCAGGATCACGAGCGCATCCACAGCGGTGTGCGGCCTTTCTGCTGCTGGATTTGCGGCAAGAGCTTCAGCGTCGCCGCTCGTCTCACCGAGCACGCCCGCACCCACAGCGGCGAGAAGCCTTACCCATGCCCTCACTGTCCCGCTGCTTTTCGGTCTCGTTCCAACCTGGATAAACACATCCGACTGCACGGGGACCTGCCTCCGGAAACAGCGGAGCAGGTGGTTAATGCAGCTGAAGCTGCTCAAGTCCAGAAGGTGCTGGAGGGAGCCAAAGCACTGTCATCTTTAGCCACCGTGGAAGAGGTCGAATCTGGCTCTGTGCAGACCATTTATGTGCTGCAGGGAGCTGAAGGGACTACCGAGACCGTAATGATCCCATCTGATCAACTCAGCAGTTTAGAGGGAGCGTCGCAGGTTGTCATTCTGCCCTCCTCTGTCCTGGGAACTCAGGCCATCACTGTTCCCACCATCACCATGGACGGGAGTGAAATCACCATGGTGGAGACGAGCCAGTCACCACAGCATACCATTGAGTTCATTATGGAGGAGACTGTTTGAAGGTAGCTTAGAAAGTCGTGGACAACAAGGACATGAAAAACACTGAATGATTAATCGCTAATATAGACTGCTGGTGATCTAAATATTTTGACAGATGAAGCCAATACCCTGTATGCTTATTGTCTGGCAGATTTCTAAGAGAGTTTAAGCAAAACTCCCCACCTGTGTAATAAGTTTTCTTGAGCAGACAAGTGAATTTATGACATAGAGGAAACATTGAGCAGACCACACACTAAATTAGCTTTTCAGACTAATAGAACTGATTGTGTGCATTTACTGCCCCTGTTTATTAGGGGACGATGTGGTTGCCTATGAAGTGTTCTCTGCTTTCTTTATAATAAAACGCTTGAGCATTCACTCTTGTGAGCGTCGATCATTTTATTAGGTGGATGACAAGAGGGCATTGCCCCCGTCTCATCAGATGGGACAGACTTTATAGGTCCTGCTGTAAATTGGCACCTCAGCCAACATTAGGAAGTAGCTTGAGCTGAGAAACATAAAGACCCGCTCAGCAGCAGTCGCTGTCGAGATTTTCAAACCGCTGTTTCTTTCTGTCACACACAGACACACTGATGTTAGCAAATGGCACAGCGAAGCAGAGTAATGTGTGTAGATCAAGTCTAATGCTCCCAATAATTTGTAGGACATTACATTATTGATTTGTTTTGTGCTGTAATTAAATACAATAATAATAGGGATACGGCGAGATTTATGATGATTTAACTGAAGTACAGCATTATGCAGTGGCAAGTTGTGTAATGAAATTATCCAGCACTTGCTGTATAGTTATCAAAAATAATGATGCTATTTGTGTCTGAATTGGAAGAGGCATAATGTGATATAAGTTTTGCCAGTGCTGCAGTAGCCCATTATAGGCTTCTAAAGTGCAGTTTATGCCTGTCTCCCACCCAGTGATTGCTGACAGGGGGGTTTGAGACCACATGCACGCAGAGGCACTCAGTCTTAGTTTGTTTTCATGTCATGGAGGCAGAAATGCTGATGATTGTGCGGGTAACTGAAATGGGGAAATGGCAGCATTTCTGCAGAGTGAGACGCACATCAGGAAATAGAGGGCTCCTGAGGAGCAAAAAGAAGCCGGTGCCAAAACTTGAGGAGCTTTTCGCTGCTTTTTTTGAGACACTCAAAAGCCTGTGAGTCAATAAATACATGTTTTTTTTTCCTTCTTCCTGGCAAATCATGAGAGCTGATATTCTGGTGGAGTGCCATTTATTATACCTGCTGCTTGACATTGAAACAAAAACACACAAACACGCAGACATAATGAAATTGTTGATGCTGGCGGGGAAATCATGAGACCGGTGAGGCACACGAACTGCAGCGCGAATGTCTTTTTGATCTACGGAAGACGGTATGTCATCAGTAGATCAGACTTAATCTTTTCATGGTTTTTAATTTAATCCTAGTCATTTAGAAAAAAGTAAAAGTAATTTAATCGCTACTTGTCTGTATTTTAATGAGGTTTCTCATGCACTGCAGTTTCTTGCAGTTATGCTAACTAAAAAAAACTACAGTACTGTCTTCAGACACCCCTCTTTATATTTTTTCTTGGAAATGGAAAACAGGTGCAGTAGTTTACTGAAGAACAGAGTTTGTGCATTTCAGTGAATTGCCCAGGAGTTTTTTGACCACCTCTGTACATACTGATGATTTAAACAAACAAATATGATTAATTGCTTCACAAAATAACTCCTAAGTCTGTTATGTGTAGTTGGAACACTGTTTCATCCTAACACTGTTAGGAGGCTTCAGCGAAGGATCAACTGAAGGTCCACATCAATTTATTTCTGTTTTTAAGGACATAACTTTCATATTCTCTTCTGTTTGTCCTCCACTTACTCAGTTTTCTCAAGTTTTAAGGTTCCACTGCACAATAGTTTTTGTTTTGTTTTTTCTTTTTAGCTAGCAGCTCTTTGGGAATCATCTTGTTGGTCCAGAAATAGACTTTTATGTCAAACTGTGCTATGTTTGGCTTTTTTTCTGTAGATTTAACTAAATAAATGAGAACAAATGTGGGTTTTTTGCAGCATGCTGCTAGTAACAAAGAGCCTAAAGACACAATTTAAAACTGGTTGCTTGCCAAGTTGTCTGTTATGTGTAGACACGATTCTGGTTCATCCCTTGAGTTATGTGCCTTTTTATGTTTGAATGATTCATAGGTCAGTGTTAAGTGGCTTAAAAAGTAAACATTCCTCTGAAAATGGGACAAAGGCTGGACTGAAAATTAGCCGAAAATGTCCAAGCAAATATTCAAAGAAAAACTTTGAAAGACCTCCAGAAAGTCTGGCGCACAATAAGTCAAGATCACCTTAAAAAGTAAAAGTATAAGAAAGTCTGGCTCGTGAAATCGGGTGACTATGAAGAGGTAAAGAGTGGCTCAAGACTTTTGCAAAGTGCTAAACACATTCAATGTGCAGATTTTAGAAAAGAGACACAAATGCAGCTGAAACGAGCTGCACTCATTAAAATTATTTACTATAATAGGAGAGTGATCAGATCTTCCATTGTCAAGTAGATTGCAGTGTTTATGAAAATGGAGCGTTTAAAATAATCGGCATACAGAAATAGATCTAGTGTTTAAAAAAATGAAACCGCTCATTAAAATGGTGAGATGTTCAGTCATTACAGCATAGATCGGAGTAGATATAACATTTATAAAACCGAGTTGAGTTTAACTCAGATTTTGACGGTGGACTTTATCTACACACATCTATCTATCTATCTATCTATCAGGCAGCACAGTAACTGATTTTTGTGTACACTAGAGTAGTAAAATTATGTTAATATTCTTGCAAGTGCTGTGGTGATTTTTGCAATTATGTTTTAAAATGAATCATGGCTTGTATAAGCTATTAAAGCAGGGAGAGATAAGGCCCTTTTCTTAATTTTAATACAAGCAAATGAAATGGACAACTATGCAGCCACATAACCGACATATTCACGAGTGTCCTCATTGCAAACAAAACAGCCCGAAACGAGCACACGCAGTAGCTTCTCTCACCGTGGGCATCCCTTTGATTCTCACTTCTTCTTGTATCATAAACACTAAAAATACCTAAGTGACCCTCTGGAGAGGATGTGCATGTTCAGCTTTTAGCTCGGAGCAGCAAACTCGCTGACATCACAGTGTCCCGAGCAGGTGGAGGACGCCACGAGCGCTGTTTCTGGCTTTCATCTCCAGGTAAGCGCAGCACAGCAGCTACCGAGTCAATATGGAGTTTTTAAGTGTGCCCTAAAAAGTAAAAGCAGTCAGCAATATTTGGAGTGCTTTTTCATCAGAGGCAAGTGAGTGAGCTTTATATGTGTTACCTTTAAACATTTTAGCATGACGTGTGCAGGTAACTCCTGCCAGGTGTTTTAACCGTGTCTCACTTTTCCAGCTAACCTTTTAGCTAGCTGCTGCTCCAGCCAGTTATTTTAATCCACTTTGTTTATACTTTAACCGAGTAATTTAATTTTCAATTTTTTGTTTGGAAATGACTCGAGCAATTTAAATATCTATTCATTAGTTTAGCCTAAGATTTAAGTTTCCCATCACCATTTACACAACTAGGTAACTATTACTTGTAGCCATCTTCTTTTGTTGCTTGTTCAGCCACTTTTTTCCCGTTTAAATAGAATTTCACTGGAGTTTTTAAAGACTTTATAATATTAACGAGAGCTCGCCAACAATCAGATGATCACCTATGAGCAGGATGACCAGCTGTCCATCCTTAACTCAGCATTTTTTTTCTTTGTCCCCTTCTACCACATCTTGAGAAAATGTCCCATATTTTGATTGCTTTCTCAAAAAGTCTGGCTTTTACCCAAAGTATATGAAGGGAAGGCTTTTTACTATATTCAGAAGTTCAGCCTGTCTAATGCCACACTCATCAGGGAAAGACGCCAAAAAGTCACAGGCTTTGCAGATTTGGGTGACTATGATGGAAGCTGCCATAAAGAAAATAAAGCAGCAGTATATTTTGAGAGACAGAAGGGAGGTATGGCGTAAAGTGACAGAGTACATGTATGTCATAATTTTATAAAAATAGTGACACTTGTCAGATATGGTACAAAAAAAAAAAAAAAAAAAAAAAAAAAAATCTATGGATAGATCCAAACTGAAATCCAAAACCTGAAGAGCAGTTGAAATAACAGCATGAAAACATTCAGACTACCTCTCAGCATTATTGATGTGTCCCACTTTGTCTCAACAAAGACACAGTGGTTGCCTCAGATTTAGTTTGATCTGGCCACCCTTCCTGTGAGCACCACATGGCGATGGTGGGGAGGAAAAAAACTCCCTTTTAATAGGAAGAAGCCTCCACTCAGGCTCAGGGAGGTGCAGCTGTCTGGCACTGCTGTCTCGGTTTGTGGGGACAGTAAAGGCATAAAAGAAAAACAGAGAGGGTAGAAACAATAAGCAGGATGTGATGCCAACCCTACAAATCCAAATGCATTTGGCCATGGTTTGCCAACTTGTGGCAACGTTGCTCTGTGTGTACACAGCCCTTCAAAAAAAAGAAAAAAGGAGATTTTTCTCAAACGCTACACTAACGTGATAAAACAGCATGAATAAAATGTATTTTACAAATGTTACTATGACATTACATCTGATCAGGGACCAGGAAGATGCACAAATTCCTTTGGGGGTTTCCCATCCAGTGAAAAAATCTACACAAATCAAATATCCAGAGCCATCTGCTGCGACGACCCTCTGTGGGTAAGAGAGCAGCAGAAAGAAGCGTTGTTACTATGGTTGTAGTCAGGGAAGTGGTTTTTATATCACGTTACCAAATGAAACATTGTCCTGTAATTTGTATCATTGTTGTGACAAGCTTTTGTTATAATAAGATTGAGGGGCAGATGCCCTGGACACGTCTGTTGTAGGGCTAACGCCTGATTTAGTCTTTGTAGAGCCCATGACGTAACCTACGTAAGTGGTTTGTTTGATTGTTGTGATCATTGTTTTTTTAGGGGCAAATATATTTGTCTCTCAAATTTCTCTTTTGCTGACATTTGTGAGTCCTTATGTTGATGCTGTGATTGTTATTCCTTATATTGAGATGATGATTGATACATTCTTACTCATAAATTTAGAAACTGTGGCAAAAAAGTAGCTGGAAATGAAAAGGAAGAATCGAGGGCGCCGAACAGACCAGTCACAGTCGTCGCGGGCTGTGTCGTCTCGACGTGTAGTTACACTGATGCACACGTCACGTTACTCTGTAGATTTCCCAATTAAGTATGAATCCCAAACATTTAGACCTATAACCAATTTAAAAACACCAGATGACCTGACATGTTTGTCTTTGTAGGGAACCCACACAGGCACTGGCAAACTCCGTGTGTGTGTGTGTGAGTGGGTTCAAACCAGGACTTTCTGACTGTGAGATGACAGTGCTAACCACCGCACCACTGTGCTGCCCAGTATTGCGTAATATGAACTTTAAGTAAGCACAAGAGACCAATTGAGGAAGTTAACACTTAGCTGCCCTAACCACAGGTAGTTGAACCGACTATCCTGGAGTATAATCATGGCATTTTTCTTTTTTAAACTACTTGAAATAAAATTACTCTGTATTTTTGGTTTGGATTTAGTGGTGAAACACCAGTAAATGCAGTGTAAATAAAACCCACAAATTACTCAGTCTGCAGTGTGCTCTTACAGCACATGGCCTGGAGTTATGCTCTAAAAGCAGAGTGAAACTGAGGTTCTTGTAGGTATATCTTACAATGATCTGGGTAAAATTAGCATGTGCTTTCCTGAAGCGAATTATAGTAAATATAGCATATGTTACACACCAACGGTAGTAATAATAATAATAAAAAAAATAACAGTGAGTTCCACTAAACCCACTTAATACTGAGTCTCTAGAGAAGCGTTAATAATGCCGTGTTTTTTTTTTGTTTTTTTTTAATGGCATTTTTATTGACATCTTGGCAAGTTGTAGATGCCGGGAAAAGCTTTGTTTCCAAGGTAACATGACAGAAAAATCTCATAGCTGACATAGATTAGCCTTGTGTTTTAATAAAAAAGGAACATTTAATTTAGCTTGGGAGCCATCTAATTTATATATGGTAATTGGTGTTTTCATCTGTCATCTTTCCAGTGACACGCATGACACGTGTCTTCAAGTACGTTATGAGCATTCAAAGGGGATTAATTTCTATATCTGTGTACTACACTCATAATTTTTCCTCAAAGCATTTCATGCAAATAATATCTTGGCTAAATGTGAAGACGGCTAATTTCACCCAGCCCTAAACGGATACCTAAAAGTACTACTGCAGTGTATTTCTGATGGATGCAATATCAACATCAGAGCAACACTGGTACGTGGCTATTAAAGGTCAAACAATTTACCAGGCAAAATCATATATACTAGTAATTCTACAGGCGAAGGAAAATATCATAAATCACATTAAGGTCAGCGTACAGTATGCACTGCACTACACAATGCAAGAAAAATGATACTGTTACGTAGGGAGACAGACATGTTTTATTAAGCTGCATGCATGCAGTACGCACCTTTACATCTCTGCTGTGTTTTAAGATTATTCATCCCAGCTGAAAAACGTTTCACTTCTTCCACGGCGATCTGTCTTAACAAATAAAGTCTGAGTTACGGGGCATGCAGAAACATGATGTACTTCTTTGTATTTGACTAAGTGAGCGCACTTATGCAAACTTATTCAGCCGGCTACAGCTGACTTCCCAACTTTATTATCATATCGATGTTATTAATGTATGACTGACCTATTTAAGTAATGGTATACATTTATCATTCTCTATGTCTTGTGATTATATATTTATTGCTGGCACATGCTTCCTCTCCGCCCTCTGTCCTTTTCTTTTTCTCCTTTTTCGCTCCTTTTTTTTTTTGCATCCTCACCCTCCTCTCTGTCTCTCTCGTCCCTCACCAACCCCCCACCCCAACCCCCCATCTCTCTCTTTGCTGAGGTGGCTGTACCTGCTGTGACTTTGACAAAGTAGTCTCCACGTGTATTTCAGCGTACGTGTGGATGTAGGGTGTGTGTGTGTGTGTGTTTCTTTTTTTTTAGTTTGCAAATGTGTCCGACTGTTGCGCACGCAGCGTCCATCTGTGTGTCAGCTTACTGCAGCGTGCTCGCACTTACGTCTGCTGCTGCTGCTGCTTATGTCACGCTACAGTCCTGTGTTCTGTCCTCCGTTACCCTCTCACTTTTTTCATCCCTTGCTCTCTTGTTCACCTTGTTTCTGCCTATGTGACACCCCCCCCCAATCCCCCAACCACTCACTCTCATCCTCCCTCCCTGTTTCCTCTCCCCCCCGCCTCCCTCTGCTAGTCCCCTCCCTCATGTTTGCTCCTTCCTCCCTCTCTCTCTCTCTCTCTCTCTCTCATTGATAGTGAAGCATATGTGACTGGAATACTGAGGAGCTAATCATTATGCCATGAGCACAGCGCAGTGCTCGGGCAGAATGTCAATTCTCCCTCCTCTCTCTGTCTTCCTCTGCCTTTCCCTCCCCTCTCGTCCACGCTTTCCAGGCAATAGTTAACATGGAAGCCACATTTGCGCTCTACACAGAGAAAATTAAGGAAACACTCTCACACGTAACGCCCGGCGCTTGCAAACACTGGGCTTTTAACACCTGCACTTAAGTGCAATGTGTAATGGTTCGGCGAGGTTTACATTTGTGCTGCGGATGGTATTTGGAGTGTGCGCGCGTGTTACATAGTTGTTATATAAAAGCGCTCTACATCAATTTGTCAAGAGCAAAGTGGTGTGGGATGGAGATGAGAGACAGCTGTTGAATGCATATTTAGAGAGAGGAGGGAGACTGAAACAGAGAGTGACAGCAGACTTTCTGTGGAGGCCTAAATCACCACTAATATTAAGGTAAATAACCACGTAGGATTATTCGCATTATATTGTAAACACTTAAAAAGATGGAGGTATGATACGGAGATAGTCGTGCGCATGCAGCAGTCTCGGTGTCACTCAGCAGTGAAGGGAAAAAACAAATGAGAGCGGGGTAAATTAAACCAGAGGTAAATTAGACTGCGTGCACGCGCTTGGACTGCGGGGTGCGCGTCAGCGTGTCTGATGAAATGGGAGAGACAGCACACGGAGACTCCTCCTGACTTCTTGAAAACTGCAGCTGTGGGTCACAGCTAGGGGTAACGCTGTGTGTACGCAGCCCTCCAGATCTTCCACTGACAAACACACACACACACACACACACACACACACACACACACACACACACACACACACACACACACACACCACATGCACACAGACTACAAAGGAACTTTAAATTTGCAAGTTGGACAGACGCACAAACAGTCATATCCAAATGTCCACATAGACACACACACATGCGTAGAAAAAAAACCCAGCCGTGGCCTAAGGGAACCTCTAGCGTGACATGGTTGCAGTCTAATAGGCTCAAGCATGAGTGAGTAATAGGTGTTCCAGCACTGTCCGCCCACTGGACAAAGACATCTTGAGATGCACATTATTTTATGAGATGCAAAGTGAATAGGTGAAAACATGATGATGCATTGGGTGGGTGGTGGGTGGAGGGGGCTGTTTGAAACCAAAGCGGAGGAGACAGCTCAGCATTGTCACATGCTATATTTGCTTCCTGGTTTGATTAGGGGACAGGTTAGTGGACAAGCCAGAGTTGATATACCCAGAGGCTATAATTTAATATATGAGACGCAAATAGGTTTTAACATTAGCGTACAGCACTTAGCATTCAGGTTATGAATGAAATAAGTCATAGGTTGGACTGGAGCAGTGCGGATTAATTAGTGATCGACACACGAGCAATTTTTTTTCTTTTTTTTGCTGCCACTTTATTAAATTAAACTCAATAGATTACATCTGGACAAATCTTTTAAAGCATAGTGTACAAACATCACTGTTAGGCAACACAGTGTTGTCACTAGCAATTAAAGCACCACCTCATGCACAGAGTGACAAAATCAATGATTCAACACACCGTGGTGAGTTTAAAAGCCTTGGAGGACACAAAATGCTAAGAGAGCGCTGGGGCTGTAAGGTTAAGAAAAAGATCTATATTGAAAAGGCTACTTGGGCCCACCAGAGAGGAGCAGAGGTACCATAAGGCCAGTGTCCCAGTCTCGTTAGGGGGGGATGAGACAGCATGGCCTGATCGAAAGTGGGGATATGGGAGTTAGGCAGTGACATCATAGACTGTGAGCTGCTTCTCTGGAGACTGCTGTCTGCTTGCAATGGGCTCGTGCTGTTGCCGAGTTGTGCCTTGTATGACTGAACATTATAAATAGTGAGAAGGATGTCAGCTCCATTCAAGGGAGTTGTGCATGAAGAGTCGGGGTGCTCCAGTGAGAGGAGGAATGTTTTTCAGCAATGGTTTGGGTGTGTGTGAGAGGAAGTAGTCCCCACCTTTCTGTGAGTTACATATACTCCATTACAAGTAAAAGTATTCTACTCAAAGTTTGATCCATTAGTAAAAAGTTTAGGCAGCCCATTCTTCTTAATAAGCAAAAGGACTCACTATGCTGAAATGCCATTTACCACTTGAAATCAATTCAACTCAATTTTATTTTATTAAGCATTGCATTAGTTAATTTCTGTCAGGACCGCTTTAGTCAAAACTGGATTTTTCTTTTCCATCTGTGGTAATTTCTGTCTGCTCCCGGACCACCTGGGTAGCTGGGGGTGGGGCTTGGGATCAATGACAACCGACATCACATTGATTAGGATAGAAACGGTATGAAATGAAGGAGCTGGGGTGGAGGTGCGTTTCCAAAGTGGCTTACAGAAGCATGATTATACTTAAAATGCTTATCTAATTAACTTGCTATTGAAGACTATTTTTATATATTCATTAAACATATACTCACACACTCACACTGGATGGATACCTCTGGGGGGGACTCGGGGGTTCAGTATCATGCTGAAGGATCCTTTGACATGCAGACTGAAGTAGGGAGGGAATCGATCCGCAACCTTCTATCGCTCATGTTTAAAGGGCTCACGTCATGCTTTTCCATATTTTCTGTCACTGTGTATTGTTACAGTTGTTCACGCTCGTGTTAAACAACGATGACATAATATGTGCCAAAAACTGTTCAGAGCTTCAGACGCTCTAAACACCCAGCTGATTTCTCAGACACTCAGCTCCATCTTCAAGCACAGAAGCCCCCCCCACAAGTGGGATATACTTTGAAAAAGTTCAACATAGCCAGGCTCTGTGTGCATTAGCTGGCTAGACAAAACCTAAAACCCCAGATAACAGGTATCACAACGGTAGTTATCACGTTTCTCTGGCAACTCAGAGTTTCTGCTTAAAGATCTTTGCACGGTCACATAATGGCACCGCCTACTCCAGGCAAAAATGGGTAATAAAGATTAAACATAAAATGTAACAGTAAAACGAGATGCTGTTGCTGGAAATAAACTACAAATGTAACAGATGAATTTTCTGATCTGTGCATTATTAGCTGCAATTGGAGCAGTGCAAAAGAGACTTAACAGCGTTTGAAGCAAGCATAAAAATATTTATACACTTTATGAATCACCAAATTAATGGATGC
Organism: Oreochromis aureus; assembly: GCF_013358895.1. Classification (NCBI taxonomy): domain Eukaryota; kingdom Metazoa; phylum Chordata; class Actinopteri; order Cichliformes; family Cichlidae; genus Oreochromis; species Oreochromis aureus. The sequence goes on from NC_052952.1 coordinate 24,022,500, forward strand.
AAATTTCAGTACCAGTGCAGCTCACATAATATGAACTGCTGTAAGTTTACAGCTGGGCTTCATTCGGTTGTTTTAGTAAGGCGCTGCTTCAGAAGTTCCACAAAAAAGTACGAAAAGCACAAAAGGCATTTCTTCAAGAGAGAATCTTTATCACGCTCACGAGACGCTGTAAACAGAAAGAATCAGTGAAATGATGATGCTTCTGGACGAGTTTAAACCAAACCATGAGTTGCTGCAGAACACTTTACACTCAACATAGCTGACTAACCCATTAATCTCACTTTGTAGTTCCCCCTTCCTGCGTTCAGACCTTCTGTTTGCCAGTGGTAGCCTGTCAGAAGAAATGTGGATGCATCAAAATGACTTATTTTAGACAGTGGCTCAGTAAAAGATAAATAAGGGTTATATGTAAATCTGAGTCCTGCAAAACTGCTCTAGTAGAGTCCAAGAATAAAAATATAGAGATGGAAATGAGCTAACAGCACACTGTGATACAGTTATGCACTGGTTTATCGACTGAAGATTGCATCTGCCAATATTTGTCTTGTTGACCGCGCACTCATGCGTCTGCACCTCCAGCCAATTTAGAATCGCCAGTTAACCTCGCAAGCACGTCTTTGGGCCGCTTGCGAGGTTAATTGGTGCTAACGCCTCAAAGAAAGGTCCAAGCCGACCAGGAGCGTTATTGCTAACCGCTACACCACTGTGCTGCCCTTATCAGCAATACATTTTCATACATTTGCATGGCTTAATTCGTCCCTATATAAAGAGCGTGTGACGGAGGAGGTGGCATCCAGTAAAGTGGATTTCATTTAAATATGAAAAAAATTCAATTCATGAAAAATTGACACTATCAATAAGAAATAAAAAAGCATGTTCAATAATTTATTAATTCACGACGTGAGGAGAACGATTCACGGTGGCGTGAATGATGCAGTGCTGCTCAGGTTGTCTGACCAAACTAGCTCACAGGGCTCTCTCCTTTTATTACAACCTTCATCGCAAAGTTAAAAAACTTTATTGCAGATTTGTCTGACAACCCCGAGGGAATCAATAACGACAACAACAAAACAAAGAAAAAGACACCGGCATCGGTTATTGTTTCATATATTCTTAGTCGAACACGGCGCCAGCATCACAATTTCACAATTAGTGCTTCCCCTCTCTGATTGGATCTACGCCTTCATGTGTCTGTGTGCGCACATTAGTGACATTATGTCAATATGCGCCTTTGCATGTGAGCCGACGGGCGTGTTTACGTTGTGGCGCACTGGTGTGTGCACGTTTGTGTGTGTGTGTGTGTCACAGGGTACGAGATGAGGCGAGTGGTGCGGTCGTGTGATAGTGTTTGTCACCCCGAGCAAGCAGCCACGTCAAACTCTGTCAGGGTAGTTTTCCCCGGCCGTGGATGTAACACATCCCTCTGATTACTCTCTCTGTGTCTTTCTGCTGCCGTGTGTGTCTCATTCAGATAGTGTGCGTTTTCTTCATGACCAGTTTTTTCTTTTGCCCCCCCACATTTCAAATGCTTATCGGACAAACTGACAGCGAGAACAGAGAGAGAGAATGGAGGGGTGATGGGTTTTTTATTTTTGATATTCATCTTTGAGAAAAATACCTAGGAGGGAGAGAGAGAGTGTAGAGGAGTGGGTGTTGGGAAGGAGGAGGGAGGGTGAGGAGAGAGTAGGAGGGTGCTGAGAGGGAGAGAGAGAGAGAGAGAGAGAGCTAGCTGATTAGATTGGAGAAAGCCAAGGAGGTACGGGTATACTATTGAGCAAGGGGAGAGGCAGAGGGGAGGGTGACTAAGTGAATGCAGTTTGCCGTCGCGTGTCGCCGTATCACAGCGAAGTCCACAGGCAGGCGGACGGATCGGACCCGAATCAACAAATGGAGACAGAAAAACTGGATGTATACTGCATGTGAGGAGAAACCAAGGGAGGATATAGAGTCTGCCTTCATATCCTTTTATCTTTGCATCTAATACTACTGTGAGGAACCCACAGGGAGGGAAAGAAAAACAGCGGACAACTCATTTTTCCTCTAACACATCTGTGAAGAGAGGAGCTGTGAATAGAGTGAACTGTGGGACTCACTGGGATTTCTGAATATAAGCTCAGTAAGTATTTGTATAGGCTGTGTAAAGGCACTGTATGAGTGTGTGTGTGTGTGTATATATATATATGTGTGTGGACTGATGCCTCAGCTTCGTGCGCTGCCTCTGATGTTTTTTCCTCATAAGAAAAAGGCGAATATAAGGAGCGCTGGGAGGGAATTTAAATCCAGTTGTGCCGCTGCAGTGTTTTCCTTTATTGTCACATGTTGTTGGCATCACTGAACTGCTCTTCTTTTCTAATTTAAACAACTACCCCAGACTTGACTCTGTGTGCTGTTTGTGCCTTTTCCTCCTCAGTTGCCTGTGTGTGTGTGTGTGTGTGTGTGTGTGTGTGTGTGTGAGCTGATAATAGCAGCTCCATTGGTATTCAGCGGAGGGAGCTCCAGGATCTCGCTGCGCCTTTCCCCAGGATGGGATCACAGAGCAGGGATTGTGCTTGCCTGTGGAGAGCCCACTGAAATGGGTGAGTGTCCATCCCTCTCCTTTTTTCCTCCTCCTCTCTTTATTCTCTTTCACCTCTTAGTTGATTGTTTCCTAAATATATATATATACATATGTGTATATATATATATGTGTATGGCTTCAGTCTGCAGTTATATACAGAGCATTTTCATTCCTGATGGGCCCCCCTTCATTTCCTTGTGTCTCACCCACTCACCCTGTCAAGCCCCACCTGTTTCCCTCCATCACTCCTTCCATCCTCCTTTTCTTTTACCTCCCCCCAAACTCCTCAGTCAGGGCATAAGCTGTCCTATCCAGTTTTAATGGATATAGACAAAATCTGAATGGCTCAATCCATTTTGCTGCCTGTCTCCCCCCTCTCTTTGCCTCCTTTTCCATCTTCCCCTCTTTGGCTGTGTCACCCATCCCCCCCTTCTTACTTCCATCCCTCTCTCGGTCTCTTCAGGCTCCTCACTACATTCTGTTTGATTTTAGACACACTGAGGACGCTCTGAGACTCTTTCCTGACAAAGGAAATGAATAAAGATGCTGTGGATGTGTTTGTGTGTGTGTGTGTGGAAGGACTGCTATTTCTGTGTCCGTGTCAATCTTTTTTTTTTTTTTTTTTTCGTTCCCACTCAGAGGGAGCAGAGGTTTGTGCTCAGCCTCAGTGTGAAGGACTGGAGGAACAGAAGGTTATGAAGTAGATCGGTGTATATAATAGCTTCTGGCATGACAGCTGTGACACATATGTACATGCACAGACACACAACGTCACTCTTTTTGCACGCACCTCCATCTTTGCACTCCTCGCTGACATACCTTCTGCACACCAATTCGCACCCACCTACGTCTTTTCACACCTGCGACACCTTAGCATGCTTAAGGTGCCAACAAAGGCTGGACTTACACACACATATGCACGCACGTACAGAATAGAAGACACTGAGCACTAACCTCACCGCGCTTAGTCTCATCTTAAATGGTCCTTGGAGAATATCGGTGTCACGGGAGGGTCGTATATATCCCACAGAAGTATTGATTGGAGCTGATAAGCTGAATGGCCTTGAATGTTTCACTGTAAATCGGCCATCACCCACCTCAGTGGAGTCACTAAACTTATTTAACGATTTTACTCTGTTAAAAGAGATGATATTACTGCAGGGCTCTGAAATGACTTTTTCCCTTTTTTCTTTTTTCCTCTGTACTTTTCTGACTTAAGAAGAGATCCATCACTCGACTCAGAGCGGTGAGCTTTTTTTGATTAGGATTCAGAAAGGACTTTATCATATTCAACAGGTGCAAACTGTTGCATAGTAACAGAGTCGAGACTACCTGTTGGGTAAGATTTGACACTGCGCCTCTATTTTTAGAATTGGGTCAGCTGTTTGACAAAAGGTAGTGTGATTTATTAGGAAATGAAAAATAGAAACTCAGCAGGCATCCAAGTCTGTCTAAGCTCGGGCCATCTGTCATCTGCATGCATACCTGTCTACCTGGAGCAGGGTTAATTTAGAGGGATTTATGAATGTGTTTTGCCACAACATGAACTGATACATAGATAATATGTGTCGCTAGTTGGAAAATGTTCCAAAGTATGACTCACAAAAGGTTCATTGTTTTGTTTGCATTACATTAAATGCAAGAGAGCACAATTAAATGCAAATAGCGTGACCTGTCAGGGGGTCTAAAGATACAGTACCGAATACGACGCAGCTCTCTGCATGACATTTCAATCCAAATCTCACTATGTTATAGACAAGAGCAAAATATTTTTGCATTTACCTTTAACTGAAGAGGTTCTCCTCATTTCTTTTGCACCAAAACACAACTGAAAGTGTTAATATTGTTTTAACTACAGAGGAAAATGCAGTTTTTGTGATGTTTCGAGACTTCTGCATCATTAGTGTGATTTTTTTTTATTTTTTTTATTTTTTTTATCCCCCCCCCCCGAAAAAAAACTTTAAATAAATTGCATGATACATTTTTTCAGCAATAAACTGCAAAAAAAATGACGGATGTAGCAAATATGATACATATTAAAACTCATATGCAAATTAGTATATATATTTTTTTTCGTCAGAAGGTTCAATAACTACTCTATTTTCAAAAAATTTGAATTTTCTGGCAATTATTTAATGGTTCAGGCTTTAAAAGGTTAAATAAAAATGAGCATAAAGTTATTTTTAAAATATCTAAGATATTTGTCTCTACTCTGCCTTGTTCATTTGAATGCGTCCTATTCTAATATTTGAATCAATTTTGTGCAAATATCACCTCAAGGTATTGTTTTCATCCATTGTGTCAAACAGATAATCCATCTTATCATTACATCTCACATGATTTGGTGTCATAATTGAGTGCGATTAGAGAAGAAAAGTTGTATTTTTCAGCTAAAAACGACACTTTTTATTAAAATGTGACGTCTAGTCTGGACCAGCTAGTTATGTCTGCTTGTGCCTTTGCTGCACCTGGTGCAGCCTGTGGAGTTTGTGGTGAACAGACACCTTGGATTCTGAAGAGAAAGAGTAAAAATGATTGCATGAAAGAAGTAGAGGTGAAGATCTGAAATTGGATAGAGGGAGTAGAAGTGAGATGCGGATGGCGAGAGCGTTTGAAGATGAGCTTGTTGGGAGAGAGTGAAAGCATCAAATCATAGAGTGAGTGGAGAGGAGGTCGGCACAAACAAGCAGCAAAGTCGTGGAAGAGTGACAAGGACGGAATAGACAGCAGGACGACAGGCAGGGTGGAGAGTGGCGAGGAGGAGAATGACATGCGTGATAAGGAAGAGTGACACAAATGTCACCATGCTAACCTTTCATGCACTCTCCCTCTCTCCTCTCTTCTACTTTTCCTCCTTTCTTTCTCTCCTTCTAGATCTGAAGCCTCGCAGAGATGGGCACCAAATGGACAGCATGGAAGCCAACATCCACCCTCCAGCGACCAGCTTTCCACGGCTAGCTGCCTCCACCATCTCCTGCCATCAGCTCGAACCATCCGAGCGAGGGCTGAGTCTGCAGAGTTGAGCCTGGACCAGCCGTCTACCGAAAGCAGAGATAAGCAGAGGGCGACAGGCCTCGGAGGAGTCAACGCGCAACAAGCCAGTCGGCGTGTTGAGCGCACAATTGAGCTTCTTGGACTTCATCTAAAATGAAATAGGCTGCAGTGATGCTTGAGCAATGGTACGGAGCTTTTGGATATGTCCGGATTTATCAGCCGGATATATTTTTGAGATTACGACACTTTGGTGCACACCTCAGAGCTCAGCCACTTTTTCCAGATTGGCTTGTGGGCAAAAGCGAGTAATTGAAAATCCCCCCTCGAGAGGCGCTCTGTTTTGATTTGTTGCGGGGGAGGAGGGCCTATCGTTATTGTTTTTTTTCTTCTTTTTTTTTTCGAGGAACAATTTCCAAAAACACCCGGCTTTTATCCCACAAATTTCCCCCAGTTTCTCTCACATTGCGGAGAAGTACATTATGAAGCAGTACCATTCTTCTTCATCCTCCCTCAGTGACGGAGAGAGAGGAGGGACAGACTGTCCAGAATAGATAACGAGCAAGGAGACTGGCACCGAGGAGAGGAGAAGGAGAACAAAAAAAAAGGAAGAAGGAGAAGCAGAAAACAGGGAAACAGGTGGAAAAAGAAAGAGAAGGAAGGCGACAGAGGGGGAAGAAAAAAAGCAGGGACGGCGAGAAAATAAAGGACAGAGAATTAAGTAGGATTGCACAGAATCTTTTTGGAGACTCTTTGTAATTCGTGTTGAGGCTAGTTAGCGCAATGGGTAGGGGAGGGGTTCAGGATTTACACTGGGGAGGGGGGGGGACTTGAGCAGGAGACTAGGATGATGTCCCGCCTGCACCTGCCTGGTCTGTATCTCAGTGTTTGGGAGGAAGACAGGCTGAAAGATGGCCTGGTAAATAGACAGCTGTATTGAATGACAGACAAGCTCTGAGGCTGGTGAGACAGACAGACAGGAAGACGGGTACACAGCCCAAGTGTCAGGCAGCGAGCCAGGCAGACATCCAGTGCCGGCACAGTAGACGGCGTGCAAATCATTGTCATTCTGTGCAGAGCGTGAGGGGAAGGCAGAGAGGAGGAAAGAAAGCAGAAGAGCATCCCGGTGGTTGTAGCTTCTGGAGAATCTCAGTCAGTGCTGTGGCAAGCTCATGCACTAAAAAAACCCAAACAAGCAGTGAGGGAGGGAGGGAGGGGGGGGCTGTTACTAGAAGGGAAATACAGGTTGGAGAGAGGGAGAGTGAGAGGGACGGAGGTAAAGAAACAGAGGGAGAGAGCAGGTGTCGGAAATCCTCCCCTTCATCTGCTTGTCATTTACTCCTTTATGCTCTCTCGTCGTCTGCCGAGGTGATTGGTTTTCTCTTACCGGCGTTCCTCTGCTTACGGGCTCACAGCAATCCCGAGGAAAACGAGAGGTGGGCAGACAGCAAACCAGAATAAGACAGCAAAAAAAGGAAAAGGTGGAGCCTTTTCTGATTGACTCATTTTCACCCGTTCCTTTTATTTGTCGAGGTGGGCTCTTGTTATTTTTGTGTGTTTGTGTTTTTAAAAGTCAGAGATAGAAAGAAGAAAAACACACCTGCCCAATCAATCCCCCGTACATCCTCTTTGTACACAAGAACCAAACTTCTTTTTCCACCAATTGTTGATTTCTTGCCTTTCCTATCGGGATTATTTTCTCTTCTCAGTATAAACACGGGATTGCTCCAGATTCCTCCTGAATGTCCTCACACCCACTGACACAGTGTGAACTCCTCTGACTCCCCCCACGGCACCCCCCCACACCCTTCACCCCCTTGGCTGAAGCGCTAAAACTCTGTGGTCTCAGATCTCAGTGCCTGTATTGACTCACTACTACAGTGATAATATGGCACGGCGCTTCTGATACCGTCTGATTCATTCTGTAAGTAGGACCCTCTCTTTCTACGCGTGTACGTCTCCACATGTGTGGCGCATGTCATTAGCATGTTTTGTAGCTTATGCATGCAGAAGCGCAGAAGTGGCGTGTCTCTCTGCAGTGTTGGTTTTATGGTGTCTTCACAGCGGATTTGCTTTCCTGTGCTTCCTCTGCCCCAGGCGGTTTGTGTGTGTATGTGTGTGTTTGTGTGTGTCTGCCAAAGAAAGAGATTTTGATCTTACAGCCAAGCTTACAACAGCATCAGAGTGGTGTCAGAATGAGGCGAACAGGGTGTCTTTCCCTGTGTGCGTGTGTGTATGTGTGTGTGTATACTCCTACATTTTAGTCCTGAGGTTAATTTGAACTAATTAATGGTGAGTTTTTTGGGCTTTTTTTGCTTCTTGGAGCACTTTTTGGTTCTATGTCAGTGTACTTATATTCATTAGGATGAGATGGAAAAGGGATGGGGGGCTAAAACCGAAGAGGGTGAACCAGCTAATGAGAATGACTCTGATTCCCTGACTAGTTCTTTGTTGCCTCCATTTCACGTCTAATGCCCTGAGCGTTGCACTCCGGCTGCATATCATTTCAGCCTCCTTTTATCTCCCTATGTGTTGCTTGGATGAAACCCCATACCGAAACCCAGCCTCTGCAATGTCCTGCATATTACTAAGCCCATCTATCTCCACGGACACATCCACATCTTTATACACTCCCACAGTCACCAGGCCTCGCACCGGGAGACGCTCAATCAAGATAGTCCCTTCAAACAGACCAATGAACTGTGAATAACGCCATTACACAAACTCCCAGCTCAGAGCGTTACAGAGACAGAAAGATTGGAAGGGTGAAAAAAACAGAGAGGGAGACGGAGAATAAAAAAGCTTTCTGGAAATAGAAGAACAAGAGCAGAAGGAAAATGAGGAGGGAGACAGAGAGTGTGAGACGGAAAGCAACAGAGAGGAGGACACGGGGAAGGGAGTGTGAGAAACGGGGAGGGATGAGGGAGCGTGCGGGTCTGGAGGGGCCGCAGAGCAGGAAAAGACCTCTGCTCCATGGGAGCGCTCTGATGGGCTTAGCAAGGCCCCCGCTTTGTTCACAGTGTTGGTCAGCCTCTCAGAATTAAGATTACTAAATAATACGATTACTGCAGCTGCACACTGATAACACGCCGCTGCCGATCCCCTTTGTCACTGTCAGAAAACCCAGAGAAGAGGGGAGGAGTGGCATGTGATGGCATCAAAGGCATGAAAGTACTGACTACATTAGAGAGTCACAAGAGCTCAGGCTTCTCAATATGGCTCGCCGCTGAGGCAAAGCGGAAAGAGTTGGTGTGACTTTTATGCGGCATGTGGTCATACAGCATACAGAGGAGAAAAAACTAACCTCAGTCCAGGTGTTTTCTCTTTAAATATATGGATGCTGCATTACATTTTTTCCTCATCTCTCCTCTGCTTGTTAATGATGTGCTTTTAGATTCAAATGTATATAAAAAAAAAAAAAACACGAACAGGGAAACCTGTGTTTACAACCTCCTGCACATGTGTACACAGAAACCAAGAATCTCACGGTGAGACATGTGCCCCTTATCTTGGTGTTTTACGCCGCATCCTCTGCGTGGGCTATTTGTTTTATGTTTCTGTGCTTGACAGCTTTGACACGGATCCCTGCCAAGTTGACCTTGCACTTTGAAGTGTAATAAACGCTGGATTCCCGGGCATCGATACATGTTCTTCTAGTAGCTGATAAATGGCCTGCTACCCCACGGGAAAGGGGGGGAGGGAGGGGGGGATCAAGCAGGCAGCAGAAACCTCTGTCCACTCCTGCTCAGCGGAAGTAAAGTACAACTGTCTGAAACCCACAGCTCCCAGAGTGGTGAGCTAATATCAGGGCTGGGCTGGACGCAACCCCCCTCCTATGAGATATGAAGTATTTCCACTGTCCTCTCAGCGGGGGCAACCATTTGCCTGCAGAGCTGAAGATTAGCTCGGAGCAGGAAAAAGAAAAGACACATTTAGCATGTGATAGTGTATCACAGGAGTAACAAATAACAAACCAGAGCTGAGGGCACAAAACGAGATCAATGAAATATGACACGCAGCACAAACACGCGGCTCAAAAACGTCCCTAAACCAACTTGGCAAGCGTTCAGTTCAGTTTCTGTTCCTGCGTGTCACGTTTGTCATCTAGCTGAGGTTTCATGCGCGTGTCTTATGTTTTTGCTTCAGTGACATTAGATGAACTCTGACCCCAGGCCCTCCCTGGCTCTGCTCCATGGTCACAAAGTAACTGGGTGACTCACACTGTAGAACCAGTCAAAGAGCATCCGTGCTGGATTATGTGCACTCTGCTCGTCGAGTCCAGACTTGCAGAAACAGAAAAGCAATATGGAGATGATGTGCCAAATTATTAGTTACGTGTTTGTGACATTTAATCTTTTTAAGTGCTTCTCACAGCAGCAGCACACGGTGTTGCTGCGGCGCTCCCCAATCATTTCACTCGGCTTGGTCTAAATTGTGGCAGAAGTGCGCATGGTTCACGAGACAACCTTTTACAGTGAATTTCCCGTTGCCCTGCTTTGTACCAGTCAGGCCCTTTCAGATCACTGATCCAATCATCCCTCTGGGTTACATTTTTCTAATTGCTGGCGCACATTTTTATTTTGTGATTCCACTTTCGATAGCGTTTGAGAATATCTTTCACTTGTGTTGTGCTGTTCAGGCCAAAACATATTTTCACATTGTTCGCATCATCATTCATTTTCTAGTTCTTCAGTGGGAACAGCTGCTCTCTTTAGCTTAGCTGGATTGTAGCAGGGAATGAGATTCATTTCTGGTGGTGAGGCAAGAACAGATCATTATCAGACTGTTATCATCGCTGAATCAATATTTTGGGACTGTGGCTGTCTCTTGGATGGCCGTTCACTCCTAAAGTGCCTCACACAGCTGCCGCTCTAAGGTGAGCTGGGCTAATTTGGTATATGAGATCTCTTCAAATACTGAGGAGCCCTCCAGTTTCTTCTGCAGTGCAGTGTTTGCCTAGCAGTTTGTCCAGGCCTGCTTGCTTCAGGCTAGCTGGCCTTGAGGGATGAATTGAGGAAGTGAATTAATGTGTATGTGCGAAGAGGGTGACAAGAAATGGACATCGGGACACGCATGCCTTTTCCATAATGTGCTCCCGACTGGGCTGTTTGGCTGGCCATAAAGTGAATGCTGCTAATGGCCTTTCAGTTAATGGAGTCATTAAGACGGGATTGCGAGAAGATAAAAGCAATGTGTGTAATGTGCTTGAACTGGGGTAGAAGTGTGATCATTTGTATATGTGTGCTGTTACTGTAAGCGTTTTGTGCATTTCTGGTTATTTGGTGCTTTAGTACCTGCGTGCACAATGACAGTAAGATGGCAGTTACTCTCTCTTGCATTAGCATTAGTAGAAAAGGTCAGTATTCTATCAGTGTAATTGTAATACGGTCTGAGGGGCTCAGGTGATCAGTCTTGACCCGACCTGTCCTAATCAGCAGGCTGGTGGAGGCTCAGTGAGTCACAACTGTGATGTTTTACTGGCGATTGCTGCTGCCTTGCGTGAGCGTCTGAGTGACAAAAGGGGGATAGATCTAATTTAAAGTCGTTTCAGGAGAATGTGCAACGATGGAGAAAGGCATTTTGGGTAGAGTTGCGTGCTGTTTTCATGGTGGCGCGGCTGCTCATTATGTCAGTTTCTTGATTTTAACCAGAGGGAAAGCTTATGTCACCGTGCCCGTCATTTTTTTAGGCTTCAGCTGTAGATCTTCCAGCTTGCCTCGTGCGCTGTTTGCATTCAATGAAGTGAAGCCTGGGAAAGTTTTTTTTTAAATTTTTTTGGCAAAATTCACCATAAGGTCACCGTAGGTCTCAGTATAAATGAATTAAAGCGAAACAGAAAACTTTATCTAATAAGGCAGGCATGAGTAGCTTCACTTGATAAATTTCAGAATGACATCCTGTTTTGTTCTTTTGTTTTTAACCTAAAATTCAGGCGTATGTTTCACTGCAGAGCTTATAAATATCCAACACTAACAAGTTGTTGCCAGCCTCGGGGGTATTACCCATATTTATCTGTCTGATGGCGTCAGTCTATCTATCAGGAGATCAGAAAATAAATTTCAGGGTGAAGAAGCTCACCTTTTAATCTAATCAGCTGGTAAGCAGGCAAAGCCCGCAGCTGGAAAATGGAGTCTCAGCAGAGAATATCATCCTGCAATCACCGATCAAACCTGTCTGAACACCCCTAAGGAGGCCTGAGGGGGTCATGCTTCAGAATGCATAAAGCTGATTTAATTTTATTTAGGGATCGGCTTATGAGGGCATACTTTAGCAATTATCATTCGGATGACAGACAAAAGTACAAACAGGTGGACTGATATACGTGTATCTGTTTTTGTTTGTCAGTGTGACTACAGAAGAGAAATGTCTTTTACTCCAGTGTGAGCTGAACCCTCTTAAAGCATTCTTGAATTCTTCTGTTCATCTGCTCTGACACATTTCCGCATAACTGCTTTTGAGTGTAAGATTGTTGAAAAGTCATTCAGGTAATAGCGGTGTCATCCTCGGTCTGGTAAGTCTGTTTTACATTTTAATGTTTCACCGCTGCTGCTGTTGAGAAGACGCTCACCTGACGTTGCATTAATGGCACTCATCATCAACGTCATATCTACACGTGTGACACAGTATAGCGCGCTTAGATCTTATAATATTGAAACTTTAACGGAAAAGATAAAACACTGGTGTTTTTGAAGAGAGAATATGTAGTATTTTCAAGTTTGATACATTTACTACACTCCATGGGTGCACCTCAACTGTGTTGGGTAGGACCGACCTTTAGTGGCATCAATTCAACGAGGTGCTGCAAACATTCCTCAGAGATTATGCCTGTATTGACTTGATAGCATCACACAGTTGCTGCTGATTTGCTGGCTGCACATCCATGATGTGACTCTGCCGTTCCAGCGCATCCTAAAAGTGCTCTGTTGGATTGAGATGTGATGACTGTGGAGGCCATTTGAGCACAGTGAACTCATTGTCATGTTCAAGAAACCAGTTTGAGATGATTTGAGCTTTGTGACATGGTGTGTTATCCTGCTGGAAGCAGCAGGAGGTGGGTACACTGCGGTCATAAATGATCAGCAGCAGTACTCAGATAGGCTGTGGCGTTTAAACGATGCTCAGCTGGTACTCGGAGCTCAAAATTTGCCAAGAAAAAAATCCCCCATGTCATTACACCACCATCACCAGCCTGAGCTGGTGATACCAGACAGGATGAATCCACGCTTTCATGTTGTTTACACCCAATTCTGACCCCACCATCTAAATGTTGCAGCAGAAATTGAGACTCATTAGAGCATGCAGTGTCTTTCTTATCTTCTGTTGCCCAAAGTTGGTGAACTCGTGTGAATTATAGCCTCAGTTTCCTGCTCATAGCTGACAGAAGAAGCAGCACCCGGAGTGCTCTTCTGCTGCTGCAGCCCTTCTTCTGCAAGATCTGATGTGTTGTTCATTCAGAGATGCTCTTCTGCATACCTTGGTTTTAACGAGCGGTTAATTGAGTTACTCTTCAGCCAGAGAACTGGATATTTTCTCTATTTTCTCTCTTGTTCTCTCTCTGTCATCAACTACCACGTCACATTCTTAGTTATTAAAATCACCTTTTTTTCTTTTTTTTTTACCATTCTAATGTTCTGTTTGAACTTCAGCAGGTCGTCTTGATCATGTCTACATGCCTAAATGCATTGTACTGCTTTCATGTGATTGGCTGATTTGTATTGTATTTGTATTAACAAGCAGCCAAACAGATGTACCTGTGGCCCATGAGTGTATATCTGTCCTTCTATAAACATTATCACAACTGTCAGTCATATCACAGGTGTTTCCCCAGTCAGATAAACTCATACTATAATCATATGGGACATTTGCAGGTACCTGTACTCTACTCTGACACCTGTTATAGTCCTGCATTTACATTTACAATTTGAAAAAAGATATAGGACATGGCACCACTCTCTAGTAATATCTCTGAGATAAATCTATTGTATGTGTGACACTGAAAAGTAACATAAGTTTATCCGCTTATAACATTTATGAATTAGGTTTCCAGCAAATACAGTAAATGACGATTTTTTTTGTCACATTTATCTCCTCTGCTAGACCACCTTTACTTTCCCAACCCCCCTGATGTCCCCACCATTCACATGTTGTGAAACACAAGAAGCTGACTCTTCTTCTCTTTCCTGAAATGTAGGGAAAGGCCAAATTTCATCACTACTTCTGTATTTTGCTTTGTGTCGTTGTTTCCTCAGCACTGGTATTTTGGGATTGTGAGTCAAGAGCCTGTAATCAGCTCCACCAATCAGAAGTATTAACATGCCAGTCAGTTCCAGCTGCCTCTGTCCAAATGGTGATGCAGCAGCAGTTGATTATGGGCTATTGCCTGAATTTAAACTGCTGCAGATTTAATTGTCCCAGCGAAACGTAAATACTCCAAATGGGCTCATATCATGTAATCATAACGGAATTTAAAAACATACAGCATATGTGGTCATTAAAGTTGTGTTTTTTTTTATGGACTTTAGTTTTCTGCAAACGTGCGGTGGGTCTGGAAAATTTTGGCACTCACTTTTCTGCTGAGTCAAATAATTGGCTGTGATGACAACCCGGAGCTGTTGGCCCCTGCTGCAACCAAATACAGCAAAGTGTCATTAAACAGTACAATATTATCTGCATCATCGCCTTTTTGAGGCATAACTTTCAGATGAGCTTGGATGTAAAGTGGTAGCCTGTGAATAGTGTAATTTCATACACCCAGGGAAGGAAGTGTTGACTATAATTAAGCTCATATGGAGGTGTGCGTGACGAGGAGTGAAGATGCTTTGCAATAGAAAAGAAACTCTTTAAACAATTTGACACCTTCCTCGAAGCAGCAGTTTTCTACTTCGCTTAAGCTAAACAATCGCGGCACATTATCCGAGAGGCTCGGTAAAAAAACGAAAAACAAATTCTGTCTCTCCGGTTCAGTGATACTTGATGTAATCTACTGTGCTGTTTGACCAGTTCTCTTCCAAATCATCACTCGCTCAGGAATCAGAGACTGAAGCTCCAGTAATTTAAGTCATTTTTTCGCTGCTGGAGTGACTTTTAACCAAAGCCAGGAAAAGTTATAGTAAGCGTATAGTATTTCTCATTAAACATGAACATTTGCCCGCTCGAGTGCAAGTACAGCTTGTGTATACATACCGTGTTTGTACTGTATGTGCGGCGTGAATGTTGTGTAGGTGTTTTTTCCGTCTGTGTCGAGATGAGAGCCGCGTTGTGCTACCCGTGTGTGTTTACGATGTTCTTGATGTTGGATTCAAAACACGATGAAAGCCGGAGGAAGGGAGGGGTGCGTGTGTTTCATGCATCCTGCCAGTGTCATGGTTCGTGTTGGCGTGTGGTGGATGCCAGAATCAATGTATTTCACGCAAGCAGAGATGTGGTCATGCTGAGAAGCACAAAGAGTTTCAGACTGCTCATGAGACAGTCTTTGATCCAAAGTAAAACAGGCTGAGAGAGCACATACTGTACCCTACTGATCCGCACAGGCGATACCAGCCTATTAGCACCTGCAGTCAGCCTCAGTTCTGCTGCTGGCACGTCCGTCGTGGAAAGTCAGCAAGAAAGCTTAGAATACAAAATGTTGTGTGTTTTACTTAAAACATTTCCAGGTTCAAGCTGCTGAGCAGTAGGTATTAATGAGAAAATTAGGGATTAGGAATAGACTGTAGGAATTAAATGCCAGATGCTCACTGACTTTAATTTTATTTAGTGATATCTTAAACACCAGTTACTGATTGTTGAGCTTAGGATCAACAGAAACAAGCTTGAAACACATGATAAAGCAGCTGAATATGTGAAACCCTGGCATACATCATGAAAGTCACAATCTCAGATCTGATCTCTCAGATTACATTGAAGGAGTTTAAAGTTCTGGTTTAATCATTACACTTTACCTTAGTCTATGCACAAGTGTTTTATGCGAGTAAGTTTTAATATTGTTTATTTAATCTGTTGTTTGTTTCTGTGTCTGTGTTGCTGCCCTCTTGGCTACGTCTCCCTTGTAAAAGAGATATTTGATCTCAGTGGTACTAACCTGATTAAATAAAGGTTAAATAGAAAACAAAAAAAATGAAAACAATCATATTAAGCAGTGATATATTTTTCAGTTGGACTGTAAGTCCGATATTCACTCTTTTTTCACTCATGTTTTTGGCCTTCACAAACTCCTGAGGGAGCCGTGTGGCTCTTTAGCTGCCAAATGATCCGTTATGCTCACTAGCTAGTCACTAACAATGTGCCATCAGTTTCTTGGTGCTGAACAGGTAGCATCCAGGTTTGTGCTGTAAACAGCTGCCTGCTGTGTCTGGAAGTATTGCTGATGAAAATGGCGATGGTAAACGAAAGTGATGAAGCTGAAGCAATGAACTGAAAGATGCTTAAATGCTCCTTAGGGCTGAAGTGACCAGCAGAGTCATGGGATAATTGTCTGAATCTGCATGTGGAGCTGTCTTTCTAAAACTCACTGCTTATTAAGTACACTTTGCTCGTACCGAGTGGGCCTAAATCCTAATAATTGGACCTAATTCTTTATGCAACTGGATTGAGAGCTGGTGACTGTGGAGGCCATTTTAATACAGTGAATTAACTATCAGGTTCATAAAAAACATGAATTCTGTTATTTGACTAATCAACAATGAAAGATTTGTAAAATATTTCTGTTTTCCTGTTTTTGCACATTTCACCGTGGCCACAGTGGGTTAATGCTCACATTGTTAGCAGGAATGTGCAGAGTAATGTTCTGTAAAGAAGAAGAGCTTCGAGATAAATTTAAATGAGTCTTTCTGATCTGAAATGGCTAATCACCCCCCCTTTAAAAGCTCCAACATAATGATCAATGGTGTCATTTAATTATCAGTAATTGCAGCATGTTTAAGTTATAGTTACAGTACTCATGCTTGCCTAAAGTCATAAAACGTTTAAAACATTGTTACACTGCCATAACAACCAGCTCATTCATGAAAACATTTAATAAGCACTGTAATCAATTAACTTTAATCAAGTAGTGCATATGAACTGACAAAGCCAAGTAGTTTACAGTATTATATATTTAATTCAGTTCAGTTTTATTTATATAGTTGGTGACAGTGGGAAGGAAAAACTCTTTAACAGGAAGAAACATCTTTTAAAACCAGCTCAGAGTCGCAGCCATCAGAATTAAATAACTCGTGTATATACTGTATATTTTTTATAGCGCTACATCTGTGTACTAGGTAGCTAATGCAGTTATTTTTTGTTTGCCTGCTGAGGAATCCTGATACTGTCGGATCTTTGCCCTCTGAAAAATATGGAGAAGACGCGCATCCTTCATTTGTACTGCCTGTAGAACTGCGTAAGCTCACCTCCTGATATCACCATTTTCCAATTTTGCCACCTAGACTCGATGGGACATAATCAGTTTGCTAGCAGTTGGCCAGTGGCACTTGCCAGTGATATTCTGTCTCCGATAATAACAGCGGTGTCTCATAAGGGGGATAACCTGCCTTATTGCTCATTGGATTTACATACAGCAGGTAATCGTTGTGACTGCAGGCTATGTGTGACTGATGGTGTGTGTCAGGACTGTACATGCAGCCTTTGTTTTCATTTGGCAATCAGGCCTGTCGGGCAATGCTGCTGCAGAGATCAATGTAGCATTTGGATGATTGTAGTGTGTGTGTGTGTGTGTGTGTGTGTGTGTGTGTATAAAATTCATCTAAATGCATACCTGTGGGCCATCATCTTTGCTGCCTCTATGTATCCGTCTCACTTAGTGTATTGCCTTGAAAACAGAGGAAACGGGCTTTTTTAAAGGAGGACCACGCCATTACAACAGCAACCTGATTTACTCTTCCTCAGTGGCTTTGATATCAAAACACTGGTGTACAATAATCTATGCTAAAAGGAAACCCCAAATTCAAAAATATGTTAATATAGAGAAGTGTGTGTGTATAACCATGCGCTCCGAGGCTTATTCAGTGAGGGGATGTTGGAGTGGAGGGAAGGAGTTGTGGGGGAGAGGAGATAGGAAGCGATAGCTCAGCAAAAAGGTGTAAAGTCCTCTGGTGGCTAACTAATCTGCCAGGCTTAGGTCTGCTGGTTTTCTCCATGCCCTCATGGAGTTAAAGCAGAAGCTCACCTTTCAAGGCATCTGGGACAAAGCCAAGGAGGAAACCCAAACACATCGATTAGCCGTCACAAAGGGGGGTTCAAACGGGGCGTGGGTGGGAGGGTTGGGGGTCTCTTCATTCTCTGCCTGTCCTCTCCTCTGCCTCCTTTGACCTCCTCCTCCAGCTCAGGCCACTGCTTTCTCACGGGTACGGCGGAGAGAAGATTGAGGATGGACAGGGGAGGCGGTTACAGTAAGAATGAAGTGGAAGGAAAAGGAGGGAGGTGTGTCGAGCGAGAGCAATCGACAAAAAGAAAGACGGGAATCAAACAAACAGGCGAGCCGAGAACAGCCATGTTTTGTTTTGCTCTGATCGCGAGCCAAAATCTGGGAGTATGCTCGTGGTGCAAGTGCTTGCGCGCGTGGGCGCTTTCGGTGTGAGCGTGCGCGCACGGCTCGGAGACAGGTGCGGCGGGCCGGGCCAACGGAGAGCTACTGTAAGTCAGGAAGAGAGAGCGAAGAGGGAGAGAGCAACTCTTTTGAAAGTGCCAACCGGACAGTCTTTTGAAGTGGCCCATATTGGCATAGCATGAATAATCATGAGCGATGTTTGCTGTCGAGCAAAAGCGAGGCTGAAGGTGTGAAGCTCATTAGAGAGCAAGAGGCCATGTTGATAAAAAGAACTGTTGCCATGATCACTTACTGCATCGAAAAGCCCCGCAAGTTCATGCAGTAGTATTTATCACTTTAACCCTCGTGTTCTTCTAACCGTGCATGCACTGACGAGAAAGACTGGAGACACTAATTAAAAAGAAGATGTAGATAATCTACTGTATTATCTGTTCTTTGCTCAGGATTTCAAGATTACCCACCAATTATATTGTCAACTACCCGATGATACTGTTTTGCCTGCGCATTTATAACAAAATTATAATAATTTTGAGAGGTTTTTTTGCTGTAACGCCTTTTTGCAGGGATAACTTTCACTTTTTTCAGTAGCTGGAAACAAACTGATGATAATGTCTATTACTCCTGATAACGTTAGTGCAAATTACATAACTCTCCCAGCACTTCCATTCCAAATCATTACTCATCTATAGGCTCTTGGAATATTAACCCGGTGCTTCCCCAAGGCTGAAAATATGAACCAGCACCTTATAAGCCCGTGCAGCTCAGTGCAGCGGTGGTGTGATTAGAAACCCTGCCTGGTGAACTGCTAATACACTCACCAGAGTCTGATAGCCTGCAGTATGGCAGGCTGCTGGTTATGAATAACCCTGTGCATAACCGGCCCTCCCCCATATCACTGAGGGTGAAATGCACTGCCTTTTCCATCACTGTTTCAGGCTGTGCTCTTTAAGCTGCTTTTTTTCCTTCTTCTTCTAGCCTGCTGAATACATGTCAAAGCATAGAGTTCATCTGAAAGCATTAGAGGAATCAGTAACAGCCCTTAAGTCTTTCTGAGGCGGATCGGGGTGGAGATTAAGCAACATTGGTTAAAGGGAGACGGGAGGGGAAATGTGTTTTGGTCTTATAAGCATCTGACAGCTCCTCCATAATAGTGAGCTAATCCGTTTTATGCAGCGTGTGTTTGTCTGTCTTCCTTTACACAAACTGGCAACATCCTAACACACATAAAGATTTACACCAAGCCTGCATGCGCATATAAACAATACAGAAGCACAGATCCATTGGCATTCAGGCCTAAACCGATGAATGACATTTGAACTGTGATCATTTCCTGATTTGGCGTCTGTCAGAACTGCTCGAGCCTCTGCAGCTAATGACCGGGGAGCCTTATTCCAAGGCTGAGGTGCTATATACTAAGGCATATGGCTGTTCCTGGCACAACTCTGTGAGCTAGTTAGACCCCAAATGAACTCACTGTAACTGCTAATGACAGGTGTCCCTTCACGTTTGGTTTATAGTATGAAAATACTTTTGAGATGCCTGCTATCGCAAGCGTCAGATGTTGTGGTGTGAAAATATTCCGTTGGACGAGGCGCTTCGTCTATTGCTTGGGCGCTCGTTCAAGTCATTAAAAATTAATTCATATCTGACATTTGATATCCATTGTGGAATCACTTCAGTGACATTGATGTGACAGACTCGATTTAGCCAGTTAGATGACACGAGTGGAAGAAGTCATTTTTGTCCTTTCCCGTCATTATCTTCCTCACTGCATCCTGTGATTGCACAGACCAATTAAAACGAATTAACCTCCCATCCAGTTCAGCCTTCTGCCGCCAAATTGTTGTGTCATTTATAAAGCATTACAGCTGCCCCGGCTCACTCTTTGTTTTTTTGTTCTACTCTCTCAGGGGCTGTCGAAGGTAATAATTGTGTTTCTTGCTGTGTGATAATGCGGCGCGCTGTGTTCCTTTCGGGTGTGTATTGAAATCTCGATCCTGTCCCTCTGTAGTGGCTATCTCCCTCTGTATCTGAAGAACTGATGCTATCTCCCTCCCCCTGTGAATTTCCTCCTCTCCAGCTGAATTATCTAGCCTCTCCCCCATTGCTCTCCTCCTCAGCTTTCAGTATTTCCTCTCTCGCTTTCCTGCCCCCCCCTCCGACTCCTTTATCTCTCCTTCACCACTACATTTCCACCATGTTGCTCCTTCTGTTTTTACTCTCCCCCCTTTCTCTTTTTTGTCACTACTCTCCTTTGCCCCTTATCTGTCTTCCTCAATCACTCTCCTCTGTCTCTCTTCAGGCTAACTTGGTATCCTAAAGACACTTTGCATGTCTCTGGCCAGGAAGCATCGGAGTGTAACCTGCTAAATTGGAATGTTATGGTGAAGCAACACACACGCATGAGAAACTCTTGAGTTAATGGACAATTTACCTCACCTCATTGTTATAGCCTTTACATTCATTAAGCCCCCTCTGCTCTCTCTTTATCTTTCTCCCACTCACTCTTGTATTCCTTCATTCGCTCCTGTCTTTCTCTGCCCCCCTTGTCTTCATCCTGAGAGCCTGGTTACATCCTTCTGCCTTCCTGCTGTGCGTTTCTCATGGGTCTGGTGTTCACCTTTTACTCGCTGCAGCCGTCCTCCCTCCTCTAGCTTCGACTGTCCAGTCTGGTTCCTTCAGCCTGTTGGAGTAAATGGCAATAAATAAATAAATAAATGGTAACAGCCAGCCATAAATCAAGCCAATTGAAAAACATCACCATTAGAGCCTCTTTCCCTCCCTCGTCTGCTGTTTTCTGTGCCCTTCACCTTTGTTCCAGGAGGCAACCAGGGAGGGAAAGTCGGTTATTACCAAGCACTGAGGGTGGGGGGTGGGTGCTTCCAGAGAAACTGAGGTGTAATGACAAACAGAAACGGCACGTGTTACCGCATATGTGTGCATATTTATCGATTACACGTATCGAGATCTATTCTTCAAGTTGCTATTGGTGCGTGCATCGCGTGTTCTCTGTCCTGACCCGAAGCTTAGAGGAGAAGGCTCATGCAGAAGAAAGAATATCCTTGTGTCAGCACATCCTCAATCCTTTGTGTGTGTATGGCCACACATGAATTACAGGCTTAGGGAGCAAAGAGAAAAACACGTCACAGTGACACAGTACAAAATGCCCCAAAAAAGAAACAAAGATAGACAGAAGTAGGGTGCATGATGGTAAAAACACATTCACAACCAGTGAGTGGAGCAGTGCATTAAATGTGCCGTGATGCACAGATGTAGGTATCGCAGACAGACAAACTGTATCCTAGTTGACAGAAAATGGGCACATCCATGCAGAGACACATTTAGTTATAGCGGCTAACTGCAGGCAGTGCTGCATTGTTCAGGTTTTATTGCGCCCATAAAAGCCAGCATCAGACGAAGGCCTGTCTGGTTTTGGTTACTGTGGCGGTGCTTGTCAGAGTGCACGGCTGAGACCGTTAATGAAGGTCTCAGTAAATAAGAAATACAATCAGTAAAATAAAATGTGCAGCATCAGAACTTACATGAGGATGAAATCAATTTTTTCCCTGCTTTTTGATGATGGTGTCTAGCATACAGATCCACTGACTGGTCACTTTATTGGGTACATGTTGATAGTACTGGGTTGAACCACCTTTTGCCTTCATCATGCAGCTGCTGCACATTTGATGGATGCACACCTATGACGCACATCTCCCAATCCCAACACATCCCAAAGGTGCTCTATTCGACTGAGATAAGGTGACTGTGGAAGCTATTTGAGTACTATGAATCAGAAGATGGGTACATTGTGGTCATAAAGAGATGGACATGGTCAATAACAGTACTCTGGTAGGGTGAAGCTTTTAGACGATGCTCATTTGGCCCCAAAATGTACAACAGAAATATCCTCCACACCATAACACCAGCAGCAGCAGCAGCAGACTGAACTGTTGATACAAGGCAGGATGAATCCATGCTTTCCATGCGTTGTTTACTCCAAATTCTGACCCTACCATCTGAATGTTACAGCAGACACTGAGGCTCATCAAACCAGACTTTTTTCCCAATATTCTGTTGTCCAGTTTTGGTGAGTTGTAGCTTCAATTTCCTATTTGGAGTGGAACCTGGTGTAGTTTTCTCTTTATTCTCTGTAAACCTTATAGATGGATGTGTGGGGAAAAACACCAGTAGACCAGCCCATCTGGCGTCAACAATACAAAAATACAAAAATGCCACATTCAGTCTCTTAACTCACCTTTCTTCCTCATTCGGCAGCTCATATTGTCTAAATGCCTAAATACACTGAGTTACTGCCATGTGATTGCTTGGTCAGAGATATGTGCAGTAATTAGCAGTTGAACACGTGTACATAATAAAGTGGCTGTCAAATGCGTGTTTTAAAATGTCCATGTCTAAAATTGTATCTGCACAGGACTGCACCAGGGAACCACATTTGCAGGGATAAACAAAGTCTGTGTTTACTGACATTATCCTCAGATATGATGATAAAAATAGATTAGAAAGTGTGTAATCACTAGTTCTGGGCCTTTTTCCACCTACTGTTAATAGACTGTCACATAAAAACTGCCGAGCCTGTTGAAAGACAGCAAACTGTTCCTTAAAGCATGTACCTCATTATCCTTTGACGCATTTGATCTAGCTCTTTGTGTAAATGGGTCTCCATGCTGTGTAGCAACATGAGCCGCTGCTGTCCAAAGTTTCATTTGTAATTGCAAATATAGTCTTTATATTTCCTGAGCAGGAGTGGGGCAGAAGAAAGGAGTGGAGAAAAAAACAACAAGAAAACAACAGGCTAAATCACTAAGAGGCTGATTTGCATAAGATTAAAATTAAAGAGAGGTTTGAGGTATTGAGAAGTATTAAAGGCTAATTCCTACTTTACAAATAATGGACACTCAGATTTACATGGGATTAAACTCAAAGATGATCTGTGCTGTTAGAAATTACCTCAGCTGCTTAGGTAATACTAGCCCCGTGTGAACAGCACTGAAGCAAGTGAAGGAGCTGGATTTTGATTTTTGTGAAATATTAAATTTAAACATGAAGTTGTAAACTGTCAGAAATGATGTTCCAATTATTTTTGACTGCTCCCATCCAAAAACAGAGAAATGTACTTATTACACGAGTTTATTTTTAGCTGTATCTATGAGACTGAACATCGCATGGTGTTTAAGATTGCTTAAGATTTTAATCTTAAAAATATCCCGAGCTGTCACTGAAATCTGAACGTATGCAAGTAAAAAAAAAAGTTCAGTGAAGAACAAATTAATAATCGGCACAGAGAAAAAACGCCTCGCACACAAGCGAATATGAAAAGTATTGATGCATATACTGTATGCTTGCACTCGCATCTTCCGCACACTTGACTGAACCACACATGCCGTGACACATCTTGACAGATACACACCCGTCTACTCATCCTTACAGACTCACAGTGCAAAGGCCATGCTGCACAGAGGTGCTGACGGCTGTCATGTTAATATGCCAGAGAGGCTGGAGGATTGGGTTGTTACCAGCAGGATGAGTTAGAGGAGTAGAGCAGAGGGAGGAGGAAGATAATGTGTGGGGAAAAGGAAGACTTTCATTCCTAAATCATTTATCCACGTTTTTCTTCTTCTTTCTTGACAAAAGTGACATCTTCTCCTGAGCAATGATCTGGTGCCTTATGTGTCTTTGCAAAGTATGTCAGTCGAGCACAAGCATTGCACACTCACTGAAAACAGGGTTGTTTTGCACAATGGACTACCTTTCCACAGCACTGATGCTAAAACAGTATTATTTCCAAGGCCAAGGACTGTGTTACATTACATCTATTGTGTAGAGCGCCACAATTCTCTACTATGCGGTTTTACTATTGAGGTTTAAAGTAACATTAGCAGGAGTGCGGTCCTGCTTTTCTTTGTCTTTTTTCTTTTTTTTTTTTAAATTTGATTTTGGAAAGTGTGCACTCCAGCAACCTCAGCCAACCATAATACCCAAGATAGCATTATGCTTGCCAAACTCACGGGTTAGTCTTCATCCTCAAAGTCTGTTTTCTTGTTAAAGTGGAGATTTAAACAGTACATGATAAAACCAAGCATGTGTTTCTTTTGCTTCTGTTTCCAAACAGCGATTAGGCTAGAATAAAGAAATAGGCTCGTCTTACTAACTGGACTAAGTATTGATTTGTCCCTTGTTGTGGTCAGTAAACGCCTTTTATCCGTGAATGAGGCTCTAACTTAAAGAAATACTAAATATAACCCAACCTTCCACCTCTCCCTGAGAAGGGTTTTGCTTGTGTGCAGAGGATTTTATTATTCACTACAACAAATAAAATCACAACTTGTATCGTAACCTTCATCAATATCTAGGAAATATTCTTACTGGAATCGTGACATTGATTTCAGCAGTATTTCCCAGCACTTATACTCCACAGTGAGCTTCGGGTCATGATTTATTCCCACAGAATGAATAAGCAGTGTGGTTGATGAGAAGAAGAGGGGGAGCTACGGCGTAAGGGGGAGGCAGAAGGATGAGTACGCAAGGCTGAGGGGATAGCTGATGCTCGGATGAAGATACGCAGGGCAGCGGGAAGGATGAGGAAGAGGACAAAGAGGTTTTTTAAGGGAAGAATTGGAGGGTGGATTTGTGTGGGCCTCAGTGGCCCCTGCGGCACTATCATCCCAATCTCCATCTCTTAATCACGAAGAACAAAGATCTGCGTGTTATTAAAAATCAGGCCTGTCAAAGGGAGCAAGGGAGCAGGGGGGAGAAATAAATAAATAATGGCATAGAAGAGTATAAATATAGTGATAACCTCTAGGCATGTGCTATCTATCGCTCGTTTCTCTGTGGCCGTGAAGGAATGCCTCTCCGTCGTGCGCCCCTCTCTTTTAAATAAAATTGAAGCACTGTTGATTTCCATTGTCTGCCTCCGCCACGTCTCTGCGTCCCATCTCTATTTTAGCACAGACTGCCCATCTCTTTTTTCTCTCTCATTTCTATGCTTCTGTTTTGCGACTGTCTGTATCTCACCATCTTATTAGCTTTGTTCTCATTCCCTGCCTCTTACCTGTTCTTCATTTTTCTCTTACGCTCTCCCGCCCCCTCTTCCATCACGCTCTGATTTATTTATTTCTTTTTTTGCGATGTCAAGCTAATCACTCTTCCACTGTCTCCCTCTCTCTCTGTAGCTGTTTGGTGTGAAAGTGATTATGGTGGATGGGGCATTAGGTGGTTTGTGGCGCTTTATGTGTGTGGGTGGGGTGATGATGGCATGTTGAGAGACAGGTGAAAGGTGAGGAAAGGGGCCTGGCTGCAGACGGAGGCGTCAGTGTGTCAGCGCCTATCAGCAGTATTTAGTAGCGGATGCGTTAACTCACTGTGATTTGTGGCTCAATATGAAACTGTACAATATTTACAGCCTGGGATAATTACAGGGCTGCAGTCAGCTATCACGGTGTCACCGAGGACATGGGAAATATTAATTACATGTCACGTATTTGGATGCTGACGGACTTTAAGAGGGCTTTATGTGCATAAAGCTGTGTCGAATTTCCATATAACACATCGTTTCAAAGACTTGGAGAATGAAGAATACTCAAAATAATCCAAATGCAGACTTTACACTTGGTACTTGTGCTCTTGATGAATCACTATTCCCACAATGCAGTTCACAAAGAAAAGGCGGAGTTGCTCACATATTGCATCATATCATATATCGGTACAAATAGATTTTTTTATATTTCAGCTGCACAAACTATTTTAATGAGAATACGTTTGTATGTGTGGAGCTGCCATGTAATTTGCTTGAACTCATGCATTGTGTGACTGGCTCACTTGAGTGACGTGCTAATGCTACTGTAACAGCTTTTATTTTTTTCTAACGCTGCATTTTCAGAACGATTTCTGCTGAAGTACAAAGTGTACCCCCGTCGCACTCATTCACTGAATTTCCAAATTGAAACAAATCACTGCAGTTTTTATTCTGCCCACATTTGAATGCTTATTAGAATTTCTAATATAAAAGTTTGTTTTCGTTATTTAATGCGGAATTATAATGCTCCGAAAGAGGTGTTAGATTTTTATACAAATTATTTTCTGTTCAGTGGCTTCCTCTTTGGGGTGGGGGTGTTTAGTATAAGCCCGGTGGTTTAAAGCCACTGACTGGCTGGTTGACTTTCTGTGGTGAGTTCGCATGTTCTTCCTGCTTGTGTGTGTCACAGTGACACAGATGTGAGGTTTATTGACTGTAGGTGTGGATGGTTGTCTGTCTCGCTCTGTCTGATGGACCAGGAACCTGTCTGATTTCCTTCTGGCCCAGTGAGGATGGGCTTCAGTCCCTCCTTGACCCTTTTTAGATAAGCAGCTTGGAAAATTACTGGATAGATGATTATTGCGACACATCAAATTTGCACATCTCTGCATAGCTAACTTATCTGCCTAAGCCTCAACTACTGTTATCAACTATATATGACTCAGCTGACACTTGTCTGTGAGTCTGCAAATAAGAACCATGCCTGCTGCCTTTGTAAGCTGCTTTGCAACCTTCTTTCAGTCAGACTCCTACTTTTTCATGTTTTGTCTGCATGTGGACCCAGTCACACAGGCCTCGAGACCAGTCGGCAACCACCTGTTGCTAGGGAAAATATTCCCTGACCAGTTGGCAACAGGCTGTCAGGTTGCTGTCAGTCTCTAGGTGATATTTATCATAAATAGCCAACATTGTTACTCTAAAAACCTCCCTGTGTTTGCTTTTGTCACTCACAGGTTGCCATAGTTGCCATCCATTTAGTTTCCATGGAAGACACCAACTTATCTGCAACCTCTTGCCAGCTGCTTGCTGAGCAGTACTGGCACTGTAGAAAATGTGATGTAAACCAGAAAAAAGAAGACCTTTCACTTAGAAAGTAAGAACTGAACTTTTTGAATCGAATTGGTTGCAGATAAAGCACAACGTTTCCTTTCAAGGCCAACAAGCTGTAGTTTTTTAGGTTTGCCACTCGGCAAGAAATATTTGCAGACAACATCTTCTGTGCAAACTAAAGGCCTACAATGACAAAATGATCTGTCTCTAGGCCTGTGTGACTGAGGGCTTAGTAAGTGTTTTTTGTAGTTGTTGTCAGTGTGTTTGCGCACAGAAGGGGAGGGAGGTCCTGAGACAGAGCCGTAGCCCCTTAAAATAATGTTCTTTAAACAAAGTGTGTGTTTGTTTGTCTGCAGCTGGTGTAGCACTGTTATGTTAGACTCTATTACCCCATATATTATTGCATTGACCCCTTTATTTCTCATAATATAAGTTTAAATCAGTCATATACCGACACTTCACCTCGCCTCTCTTTTGCTATAAAAATGAATTAACAGAGACCACTTTGACCACTTTGACCTTCCCCTTTCTTCTGTTATCGGTTATGACTTTAAAGTCATCCTGAATCAGTATTTATACTCTGTAAGCATATAAACGGTGCATTCCCCATTTCCCTGTTAGGTCTTATTCTCTCCTCACACACACAGACGCACACAAACAGACAAAATTGCACCTGCATGACACAAACCATTTATTCCAATATTTAAACAATCAGCCAAATGCAGTGCAATTTCTCAGCTGCATTCACGATCCTTCTGCGCGATATGGAACACCAGTAGGACATGAAATAAGCATATTGTAGGAAAACAAGTCAGATTTTCAGCATTACTCCAATTTTTTATCAGTGAGAGGCCCAGGTGCACAACATGATTGGTTTTCTAATAGGTAAGTTGGCTTGAGACACATCGAGGTTATGGGACCACCTGGGTGTCTGTGTGCACACGTGTTTCATGGCTTGTTTGACAGCAGTGTGTGTACGTGAGAGAGTGTGTTGTTGCACTCACCCTTGGCTGTGCTCATTAGGCCATTATGAGGATGGTATGTGCTCATTACATACTGAAGCTTCACAAAAGATGCCATACTTTCCAACATAGAGTCACAGTAGAAAGCAAAAAAAAGAAAAAAAGAAAAAGAAAGAATCAAAATACATGTCGAGATCAAACGGCCTTACATCAAGCTGCAACTCGCTGTGAGGCCAGTGCAGAAATGGCCGCTGCATACTGGTTCCTGGGCAACATAATGTGGGTACAGAGCCAAACATCACACTGTTCCTTTAAAGGTTAGCAGCTTGACAGATTGCGGCTGGTTGAGCGGTGTGCTAATGGGCTTGTCAATGCACGATTGTAACAATGGCATCGTAGATGATCCAGAAGGCATAAAAAGAGGCAAAGATGAAGATATGGAAATGTGATGAAGGAACATGCTAGGATGATGGATTTATAAAGCAGAAAAAGTATTGTGTGGCTTTCTGTTTGTGTCAAGTAAATCATAAGACTTTATCATGAAAAGTTCAAATCCTAATAGCGCTGTAACAGATTCTCATTTATCTGAGCGTATGCACAGAAAACACAAAGACCGTGGTTCACTTATTCAGAAAGATGGATGAATGAAAATGTCACTGGGAAGTTGTACTTATTTACTGAAGCTAAAACCCAAACATCAGGACCTCTCATGGCTCTTATTAACATGCTTCTTGTGTGATCTGATTATAAGTGGACACCTCTAAATTTAGCTGTTTTCACACATTAACTCTGGGAAATCTTTGGAGAATTAGACTCGGGCTTTACAAGAAGCCAGCAGGCTTTAAAAAAAAAAAAAAAAAAAAAAAGAGTAATAGCTGCAGGTAGCTGACCAGGTGCTGAACACCAAATGCGCTATTGTTTTTCACCACCTGGATCCACATCAGTTGAGTAGGCACCCCAGACCACCTTCAGATGTGATTAGTAATTGGATCACAGTGCATCTTGGCTGTGTTCACACCCGTGCCACCACCGCGCATGCTGATGCCAGACTCAGCACACCTTTATCTTCTATTTAGGAGCCGCCTCTTCCCAAGTTTGGTCACTTAAATTTGTAAGTATAATTACGCATTAATTGTGCTTACAAATTATTAAATTGATGAAATATTACAGCAGGACTCTCAAGCTACTAAACTCTATTCAAATGTGTGATTTTTGCCTTTGGTGTCTGACAGGCAGCATTAATCCGACTACAGGGTTTAAACTGCCATCTTACACCTTTTTATGATGTTTAAGATGCTAATCCCCCCTAGTTTTCTACAGTGAATTAATGCGTTCAGCCAATCAATACCTTTTTTCTCTTGCTTTAGCAGTAGCTGCTTGGCTTGCAGTGAATGTGTCGTCCTTGCAGACATGACTAATGTATGGAGCACACAATGCATCTGTCAGTCAAAGCGAGCTAGACATGCGTGGGTGAGAGTGTTCTCTCATTTACCCTTTTGTGCACGCCTAATTATTGCATCTGCTAAATATATGCTAGCTTGGATTATGACATATGATAAAGGATTGAATGCATAAACCTCAGAATGCACACATAAACATGACATGCACATCCGATTTCTCTCTTTGCTCTACACCTGATGAGCGTGTTTATGTAGCAGTGCTGAGATTCCTGTGGTTTGCTGATGTTCCATCATACCGTTCCCTCGCAGTGAGCTGGCACTGCGCCACAGGGACGGTCACGCTAGTATAGACCCTTTGAACTGAACCGAATTTACTTGAAACATGCAAGAAAAGGGGGTGGAGAAGAAGAAAAACAGAAAAAAGAAAAGGAATTAGGAACAAAGACTCAAAGAAAGAAAAAGCTAATGAAAGGTTTTGCCCTCCAGATGAAGACCAGCCAAGTTAGAAGTTTCTGAAATTTGCCTTTTTTTTTTCTTCTGTCATCTGTGCTAGCATTAATAATTAAAGGCACGGATTGGGTCCCGAGATAAGGGCGCGTGACGTCCGCAGATAATGCTCGTTTCAACCTTCTTTTTGATTTTGAAGGTCGTACTTGAGGGGCACTTGACATCTTGACACGCTGACATTTAAAAAGAGTGGGTGTTAGACTTCTCTTTGGCATTTTATTTTATTTTTTAGGAGAGGGTAGTATTACATTAAAGCTAGAATGTGAAGAGGGAAAAATATGACACTGGGCCTGATTTGAACCCAGTTCTGCCTCTCGTGTCAGCGCTGGAGTAGTGCCAGACTTCATAATGCGATGCCGTCCTCTCCAGTCACACTGCACCTCTATCTTTTTCTCCAGTGACAACAGAAGTCAGTCCTGGTGTTGTGCTCCTCTCGCTGTTATCTGTTTGAAACCCAACCCAAGACTTCCCGCACAATCCAGCTCATCAGCAAGTGCTGATAAACTGATTCTCAGCGATTAGATGTTGATTAGTTATTTGCAGCTAGTTCCAGATTAGCAAAAGGGCCGTCAAAAGAACTAGATGAATGCCAATGAAACAGTCAATTATGGCGCAACAAGACGTCCATGAGCATGATGGAACCTGCAGGCTGTGTGCATTAGTTACTGTACCACTGATGAAGCAATGTGACATCTTGTGTGTGGGCCCGTGGCAGCTTCAGGCCTGCAGAGGCTGTCTAGTTCAACTAATGAGGATGGAGAGAGAGGTCAGAGATGATAGCCAATCTAAATAAGGACCTTGATATGACTTTAACACTGTGTCATAGTTTGTTACTGTGTATGTGTGTGTGTGTGTGCTTGGAGGTGATGTCCTCCCACCTTCCTGCTGTTATGTTATGACTAGCATCCTCGCTCCAAGCCCACTGTCAACAGGAGGTGTCATCCACGCAGCTCAGCCATCAACACACTGCTGGCTGGATTTGGAACACTGACAAAGATGGACACACCTTCACAAATACACATATATACAATATGCATGCAACTGCATATCAAATGTTCTCTTTATTAGGCATATTCTGCAAGCACAGACAAATAGAGGACATGTGGATGCTCCCACGTGCATACACATGCTTCCTGCTCTGTCGCTTCTCCCACTGGCTGTTAGTGAGTGTCCATGTTATGCAAACTCATAACAAAACACTGTCAAAAACTGTGAGTGTATGTCAGCTCACCTGACAGGAACAGCGGGCCATCTTCCATCCCATTTTCGCTCTGTCCAGCTGCATCCATCCTGAGACACGCTCTTTACCATGGCTCTTAAATTCAACTCAAGGTGACATACACCCACTTAAGAGGGCTGCCGACTAAAATTTTATTTGGGTTGTGCTAGAGCACCTAAAAAAATGTTCCTTTATCTGCACCCAGAAATTTTCACCCTGCTTTCTGGCACTGCATTGTTATTCCGCGTTGTGTTGTCATGAAGAGGATGCTGTGGTAACACTGTGATCTCTCGGAGCTGATCTCTGTTTGACGATAACAAATGATAAAGGGAAAACACTCTCTAATAAGCTGCCCACTCCGGCTTCTCTACCACAGGAGGATAGTACAAAAGAGCTGCGAATGTGCATGGACAATGGGTGCAAAGCTAGCAGCAGGCACTAGTCGTTGGTTTATTACTTGTCAACAGTGTATTCATATTTACTTGGGGGTTATTGTCATATCGCTTACAAATGAAACAACCTTATGACCCTGCTCAGAACTGATTTCACACCCCTCAGACTATAGACTCTCTATATATAAATGGATGTAGCCCCCATGTGTGAAAACTGAAGCCAGTGATGAAGTGCTTTTGTCATCATTAGCAAAAACCAGACCAAACAAGACTTCTCCTTGATCTACGACCTCAGTAGACACTTCCCTGATTAGTTTATGGTCTCAGTTTTACCACATGTTCATTTAGTAAACTTTGTTTCCTTGTAAAATAAGATAAATACTAAACCAGGATATACTTTAGGGAATGCCGACCTTGTGATTGACAAGTCACTAGCATGTGGGCATGCACTGCTCTTGGTTTCTTGGTCAATTCAATCAGTCGTCTAAACCCACTCCATATTGTAAACACGCCTAAATATCATAGAGAGAACCCCAGCAATCACACAGTTCAAACACTCGGTGATGGTAGGGAGGAAGAAGCCCCTTTTAATAGGAAGAGACCTTTGGCATGTGTCAGAACCAGGCCCATAAATTTAAAAAGAAAAGACGGCAAAAAGGAGCGTATAAAGAAACAATGAAGAACAAAAACATGTCTAGTTTCAAAACATCAAGATGACAACTGCTAAAACGCTTCAAAATGCTTCAGGCTTCAAAACGTGACTTGAGAAACCAATGTCACAATGGCTCCGTCCGGTCTGTGTTAACATGGTATCGGAACAACACATGACATGTTAAAGGTGCTGGGACTGTGCTGTATGTACAGCAGGAAAAAGCCAGAAAAGTACAGCTAAACCGACATGAACAAATGTCACTGATGCATGCAGCTCTGCACTTGTACATGAAGTATGAAGCTAAAATGGAAACCAAAGTAAAGTGAGTCAATCTTAGAGGCCAATCACAAACTATAGAAACACCTGTGAGTCAAAGCCCAGAGGTTGGTGAAGCAGAGCAGAGAGGAATGAAGGACTCAACCACACCAATTCGCAGAGCAGACAATCTGTGAGAAAACATAGCTGTCCATACATTTAGGTCGACCTGTTTAATATTCTGTTTAATAAGCGAGCCTGTCCGACCGATGAAAACATTTAGTTGCTGTTGACACATCTTATTTCATAGCAGTCTCGAGCCTTGATTAATATGGACAGTTTTTCTTGTTTCTGCTTTGTTTTCTTGTTTTCTCCTGACCTGTCGTGATTTTTATTTGGCTTCATGTTTTTTTAATTCTTAAACAATTACCCGGATACACCGCCTATCCCGGCAGATATGGAGCGAGAGGCGGGGTAAACTCTGGACAGGCTGTCAGAGGGTTAACGCAGAGAAACCGACAACCACACGCTCTCACATCAACGCACATGGCCAGTTTAAAATCACAGAATAACCGAACATGCGTGTCTTTAGACTGTGGGAGGAAGTCAGAGTACCTTGGGAGAAATGTTGGCTTCCTGTCTATACTTTAATAAGTTTTCTCTGGGGTTTCTTTACTCCGCAGCTCTCATTGATTGGGAGAGCCAGCCTCAATTCCTATCTATACTTTAACGCT
The DNA here is from genome assembly GCF_013358895.1 of Oreochromis aureus. Taxonomy (NCBI): domain Eukaryota; kingdom Metazoa; phylum Chordata; class Actinopteri; order Cichliformes; family Cichlidae; genus Oreochromis; species Oreochromis aureus. Next base: position 24,055,576 of record NC_052952.1, read on the forward strand.
GGGCTTAGCAGCCACAGTGGAGTTGTTAAGCACTATTTTGCCTGATTGTTAACCAATACAGCCAAGCCAACAGTCCTTGCTGTGAGTGCGCTGTCAGGAACAGGACCTCAGCCCCTGTTTCAAATGCACACCAGACGATCGGCTGATAGAGAAGAATGCAAGTGACATTCAAACAATTCCCAAAGCTGTTTTTCTTGTTGAAAATATTTTCTGGGCAGAGGGAAAGGATTTGAAAATGTTCTGTTGCTGCATCTTTAGTTTGATGATAATGGGCACATTTGTGTGTAGGCAGTCACAAATGTACTGTATTCAACATCTATTTGGTGAGCCAGTGTTTACAGTACGTTTGCAGACACTGTGGGCGTACGTGTCAGTTTCCACATGCAATGTATGTTCGCTCCTCTGAATTGTAATAACGAAGTCCCGATTCAGTAAATCCATATGCTGCCTCCCTGGCTTCCCCTGTGCCTATAGTCTGTCAGCTGTTGTTATTTAAGCCTGCAGGCTCCTGTGATAGGATCATTTAAGACTTACTCGCATCAGTGATAGCAAGAGTGACACCTCCCATTATGTGTCCATGTATGAAGCTGTGTAAAGCTTTGTCACATTTATAGCCATCTCACCTTGCAGCCCCCGTCTTGAAGGCATGCACTGCCACATAAAAGGCTTTACAGTACAGTGTAGGAGTTAAGATTGTTTCCAGAAGTACAAGAATGTGATTTTTTTTTTTTTCTTCTGATACTGAAAGAGAGCACTGACTTTTTCTTTTAGACACTGCTCCTCGTATAATAGCCTAATTGAGGCAGGAATGGAATTTGCTGTGCGTACGGTTGTGAGACCTGCTGGTCAATCATAGCAACTCACATAGCAACAAGACCTGCGTAGGGCAACTGAAATAGATGAGATGAATCAGTAGCAGTGCTTTACTGTTGGCATGCTGTATCCTGGCCATAGCAGCGCCTTTTGTGATCAGTGCTTGTCAGTTTTTCCCCTCATTCTGTGAGGGGCAACATTGCCAAGAAAAAAAACAGTATGGACAAAAGAACCCAATTACATGTTGGAATAATCCAAAAGCGAAAACAGTGTTTACAACATAGATATGGTGCTGCTTTTAACTGCCTTCACGTCTACAGCTGGATACGAGCTAGAAAGGACACAACAACAGAAGGAGGGCCACTAGCAGCTTTGCCCCTGGTCAATCTGTATTTGTACACTCTTGATTGCCGGCCATGTGTACAGATGTTCCAGCTGAAGGTTGTTGACCTGGCCACATGGTGTGCTCATGGTCCGCAACTCAGGTCTTTTACACCACAGTCTGAAATGAAAACCCGAGGGCATTCTTCACAGATTGATGAGAGTTCACATTGTGTGGTTGAGCTGGGGTGGGGGTGACACAGATGCGTACAAGCAAACGGGCACGCTTATGCGGTCGGGGAAGGGGACGCATTCATACACAAACACAGATGGACAGGTACAATGTGATCACAACCTGTTCAGTCACCCTCACGCAGCCCAGAAGCATCCCTCATCGCTCTTTTCTAGATGGGGTCAGCATGTCAACTAGCTCACCCTGAAAAAAAGAGGGAATTAGGGACATTGTGAGTGTGTGTAGTTACATTTTTGTTAGCATGCTCGGGGCCTTGTCTGTATATTAGGCCCGAGTCCCGCATCACTCATTTCAGCACAACACATCAAAGAGACGGCAGCCAATGCCGCTGTACACTGACCATATATGGTTCTTCCTGCATCATCCAGGCACTGGTTTAGCCCATTAGAGAAAGTAGGACAGAGCAGGGTCCTGATGACCATATTTGGCCGGGTGCTCTGTCCCCTGCAGCCATCTTGCCTGCCTCCACCGCATTGTGCCAGGGCACTGCTGCTCAGTTCCTTCCTTATCGTTGCAGATCCCATTTTCTTCTCTTTTCCTCTCCGTCTTATTTTCCACCGCCAGAACACACCCCTCTTCGTCCCCCTTTCTCTTTCTTCTCCCTCTTATCACTCCTTTCCCCCTCCTCCTCTCTCCGACTCATCCTGTTACTGCTCTGGTTTGTCTTTTCTCCCCAAACCAGCTTCTTCCGCTCATCCACCTTCTCCCCGCTTCACCCCTCTTTACTGCTTCCTTTGTTCTTTCCCTTTTCATTGCTTCCTGTGTTCCCCCTTTTCTCTCTTATCCTTTCCCAGCAGGAAGCAGTGGCATCCAGGTTTACTCCGCCGGCTGTGCACAGAGAGCCGGGTCTGCTGGCCCCTGGCCTGTTCTGGCTCTATCGCTGTGTCCCTAATCAGCCCCGCTGCGTGAGGCACACGTGTTTGCAGATTCATTAACGTGCACACATTCTTACACGTAAGCACGGACACTTTGGTGATGGATGAGTTTTTGAGGGTGTTAAGCCTACATCTGCACACACCCACATCCATGTGTTTGTTAATGCATGCGCACTTTCACACACTCTCGATTTGTGTGGGCACGTTAGCACACACACACACTCCACCTCCTGGCAGCGGGTTTGATCGCCTGGAAAATGAATACTAAATGCAGGGCAAAATGGCTGGCAGGGATCACCTTGGCTGTGTGCAGCTCACCTCCTGCTCTATACAGGCATGAAACTGGAGCACCTCCACACCTGTCTCTCCACTCAGGATATTCTTGGACCTCACAGCTTGGTAAGGAGACACAAAATGATTTTTTGCTTTTGTTAGTAATTTTCCTGTAAGTAGAGAGGATAAAGGCTCATCATATGCCCTGGCTGTGGTATTCCCTTTGAGCTGTCAGCTTTTCCTTTTAGTGCCTCAGACGGGAAGGAAACACATCAGGCTTTGCTGTGCAGAATTTTTTTAAAAACACACTGTACACACACATCACAAACACCCGCGTACAATTTAGTGTCCTGTACGTGTAAGCAAGCACACAACCACACACACATAAATATGCAGAACTGTTTAATTTCCCAAGTCACAGGAGTCAAAGGCAGTAGCTAGCAGAGGAATGGGCCAACTGGGAGCAGGTTTTCCTGAAGCTGATGGAGATCCAGACACCTATTCACTCATGTGCATATTGCCTGGCTCTGGAGTGTAGCATTTCCCTCAATTTGTTTTCAGGAGTATGCCAGTCACATTTTAGTATGATTGAGTTTTACCTTTCTTCTGTTCTTATAATTGTAAAACCCAATTTCAACTTTGTAATATCACTTTATTCATGATTTTCAGTATAGCATATTTACCAGTTTTTCTCTCCTTTTTTGTATCATTTTCACTTCTTCTTCACTAAATGCTCCACCTGATTAATGGGTGAAACCTGGTTGTACGGAGGTCCAACACACAGCCTTTGATCAGCTTCTTAGACCTTCGCCTACGTGTTGTAGCAGTTTATTGTCACCAGGGGGCAGTGACACAAACAAGCGGTCTGCGGGCTAATCTTGATGTTCGGTATCTTTTCGTGCTTCTGCTGCTTGTGTTGAACTCTGCTGTTGCTCCTTTTCCCTTTCTCTTTTCGACCAGTCAGTGTTCGACCTACGCATAGCGTCATCCACATCGAGTTACGTGCTGCTGGATCCTTGGAGGACTGCACTCAGGCATGTTTGCATTCCTTGTATACCCCTTAGAGGAGGCAAACACCTACACAAACATACACAAACCCAGCACCTTAACACAATCATAACTCTGCTTTGAACTGATTTGATCATAGAGTCCTGCATGTCTGATAAACACATTTTGCTCCGTTTCCTCCACACTTACACTAAAAATACCTTTGAACACAACTTGGAAAATAAAAAAGTGAGGCAGTTGCAGCTTATCAACTCTTTCTTAGGTCTGGACTACATTAGCAGACTAACTTTAATTCTTAATATCCACCAAGCAACCAGCATCCCGTGTAGGGTACGGATTGTTTTTTTATTTTAGCCATGTGCCGAATATACAGATTACTAAATTCGCAGATGTTACATTTCAAATAAAAGTACAAAGCCGTTAAATTTCTGTTTTTTATGCAAATAAATTCTTTAAAAACAGATGAATGTTAGTCAAACCTGTTAAAGCCTGGCTCATGAAGCAGAGTAAATAGAAAACTTTTACATTTATTAACATAAGGAAGGAAACAGCATCACTGACTTCATGAGGTGTGTTATTTACAGCGTTATCAGGGTGTCAGTAGATGGTGTTTGAATGTTAGGTGTGTGGTGTTAATCAGGCCGAAGCTACCCAGAAAAATAACAAGGCGCCGGGCGAATGGATGGAGCGAGGTGAAACATCCACCTCTTAAGTGCTCCAAGGAGACTGGGTTAGGGGTAGACTACCTCTGCCTTTAGCCCTGGATGGTCTGCCAGTGTTTTGGTGGATTTTAGGAGGTTAATTATCTTTGGAGAGAGCATCTGTCCTTTGGGTCCTTTGGCTCAGGCTTGTTCTGGTGCATCTAGCAGATGCTCAGTTGAATTCTGATCGTGAAAGTTTGGAAGCGAAGCCGACATATTGGACTTTGAGACTGCTGCCATTGGGAAGCGCCCTGGTCACTGACATGTAGGTGGTCTTCAACAAGGTGTAATGGTACGAGTCAAAATAGTCCCTGCGAAATGAAAGACCCAAGGTTTCCCCAGAGGAAAATGTTTTTGTTTCCAAGTTTTATACAAATTCTTTCAAAACAGGTGAATGTTAATGAAACACGGTATGACTCATGGGGCACGGTAAATAATGGAAGAGACACAGCTTTAACTAAATCTTTCTAATTTACTAACCAAATGAAGGAAGAAAACATTATTGACTTCATGAGGTGCGTAAGTCACAGAGTGTCAGTCATTAGAGTGTTTGGATGTTTGGTGTGTGGCGGTCTGTAAAATCAAAAATAACCAGGCTGAAGCTAATGAAACAAATAACAAGTGGCTGGGCGAGTGAGAGAGCAAGTGGCTGAAACACTCTTACATGTGAGTACTCCAAGGACTACCTCTACCCTTAACCCTAGATGAGCTGTCACAGTTGGTGGATTTTAATGCTCAGCTGAATTTTGATCTTGGGATTTTGGAAATGGGACTGATATCTTTGACTCTTTGAGGCTGCTGCCATTGGGGAGCGCCATAGTCACTGACATGCGCACGGTGTGCAACAAGGTGTAGTCCTATGAGTCTGAGTAACATCTGCATAAATTCAAAGACCCGAAGTTTCCTAAAGGAACAGTAGAGTGTCTCAAGAAGAGCGACACTGTTATCTCCACCTGTCAGTGGTTTTAATGTTGCGGCTGATTGTTGTCAACTAAACAAAACTAGCACACTTTGTGAAAATATCCCACAAGTATTCCTCCAAGCCTTTTTTTTCCTTTCTTATTTCTGCATGTGTGGCAGGAGAGTAGCATGGCTACTTGGATGGGGTGTTTACAATGCAGCCATGTCTGTGTGTTTATATGCGATTATGAATCTTTTTATGTATATGAGATGTGCTCGTAGCACGGTGGGAATGTGTTTGTGCCCGAGTGTTTGTGTTTGTGAGCGCGTAGTGTTATCAATCCAGACCAGACGACAGAAGCCCTTTAGTGGAGAGTTAGTTCAGTTTAGCATGAAGATGAGGTTTGGAGGCTCGTGTGTGCCAGTGTTACTTTTCCCGCGTGTATGTGTGTGTCACTGAGTGTGTGTGTGTGTGCGTATTTGGTTTATTTGTGTGTGTGTGTGTGTGTGGTCTTTGATGTCAGCTGGTGGCTGCTGCTGTTTGCAGTGTTAGGTAATCACAAAACACAATCATTCTGATCTATTCCTGAACCTCTGCCATTATATATAGCATTCTCCTCATCCACCCACAAACCCTCTACATTTTTCTCTCTCTCTCTCATACACACACTCATTTTGTCTTTTTTTCCCTCTATTTTCCATCTCTCCTCTGCTCTGCCACTCCATCTCTGTCCTCCATCTCCTACTCCCACACTCTCTCTATCTCTGTGTTTTGTTATGTATTGCTGCTCTGTGTTGTGTGTCTCCGGGCTCAGGACATTTTTCTTGTCATCTCTCTTTTCCCCCCGTTCCCTCAACCGCTGCCCCTGAGCCCCACGCACACCCCACCGCTAACGCCACTCCCCCTACCCACCCTTTCTGCCCCGTTTCTCCCTAGTCACCTTCCAACATCTCCTCTCTACCCTTCCCGTCCTCCTCTTCCCCTCCTTTTTTTGCCTTCCATCACATATGTGCACGCTGTCAGAGGGGGGAGTATATTGATTGCACGCTTGGCTGACAGTCACACTAATGGACAACTTAGTGTGTGTGTGTGTGTGTGTGTGTGTGTGTGTAGTTGAGAGGGGGTGTTTAAACAGCAGTCTTGGCAATAACTCACCTGACCAAGCGAATGGCCACCGGGCAGGCAGGTGGACTGAGAGGTGCCGCAGCACACGGTGCGGCTTGACAGGCTGCATTTGAAAGCAAGTGAGCCAAATGTAGGGCAACTTTCAAATCACACCCTAGTTCTTCTTCTTCGGGGGGAATTTGTTTTTGACCAGACGCGGCAACGTGAACACACTGGCAATAAAACAGACAAGTAAATTCAGGAACTGCAGCAACCCGTCTTCCCTGGCGTCATTTTATATTGTTTTACATTTATCTCAGACATGCAGGATATCAAAAGTGCCGTTTTCAAAAGCACAGTGCAGTTTGTTTTTTGCCAGATTCTGAGCCATGCTCCGCTATAATCACCACTGCAGCATGGACAGCAACAAAGTGTAAGACTTACAATGCAGTTAAAATGCTAATATGGGCAATTCAATTAAAAGTATCTCTTTTCCATCGCCTATAACAGTGTTTGGTGGTGTTTTGTGTCCACTCTTTTATGGATTATTATGGAAACAGAGAGTGGGTTTATTTTCTCTCTGGCAGTTTTTGGACATGGCCATGATGATTGCAGAGCCTAATGCAGCAGCAGCTGCTTTGACAGTAGAAAAGCTTTTGATATATGGTGCTGATCTAATAAAGAGAGAGACTGTGACATTTGTGTTCTGCACAGACACGAATACTGCACATGCATAACTCTAACTGTGCTACGAGCCCTGCATGCAAGCAGCGTAATTAGGGATTTCTTTACATACTAGCACAATGCATGCATCATTACTAACAAACCGCATGTACGTGTTATCATAATTGCCGCTGGCATAGCGTGGAGCACGTACGATGCATAAATACTGTCAATTAAATTATATTGTGGGACTGTGTGTTAGAGCACATATTACATCACTTTCATCCTCATACCTCATGCTTTTAATTCATGTCATTTAATTTGTATTCAAACGTGGGAAGATACAGCTGTTAGGCGTGACAGCGGTGATAGTACACTACGAGTAGTAATTCAGATAAATAAGCAATTGAGTAAACACATTTCTCATGCATAATTAAGTTTAACCTGACCTAGATCAAGTAACATGAATGAGTGATTCTAATTTGAGTTGCCAGTTGTAAACCTTATAAACAATGAATGTGGACATTCATAATTCTGTAGTAAGCTGTGGAACTTCTAAGGCTAATGTACCATGGGCTAACTTAATGTATTATGCATCCACTCACCAGTGCCTGGTACTGATTTACTGAACAATGGAGCAAACAAATGCTAATCCTGCATTAAATATGGTGCTCTTGCATAAATATCCTAACCGACATTGCTTTTAGCATATGCTATGATCTATTAGCATAGAGCGGGCAGAGGGATAACCAACAATTTAGCATGAGAAAGCTGAGCAGAATGTAGTGCAGCACTGTTTGACCACTGAATGACAAAATGAATCACTTAATTAACCTTGTGAAGGTTACACTCTGGTCATGGAGACACTTGCACAAACACACAGTCTGAATGTGACCTGCATTTCTGCTGCAGATAAGCACCGAGGCGCTTTCTTTTCTTTGTGTATTCTCTGGCTGGATTCAGAGGCAGCCACTCTGCTGTGGAGATGGTTTGAAGAGCAAATTCGTCCCGCTGGTGAGGGACATTAAATATTGACTTAAAGACAGAACCAAGGTCCAAATATTGAGAAATTATTCATCATTTGTAAGATATAATGTGTTTGATCATACGAGCTGTTGTTCTGCGTCAGACCTCTGGCCTGTTGTGCTTTCTATCTGACCTTGATTAGAATCCCATTATACCCATGTTTAGATGAAATATGCATTGAAGTTAGCAGTTTGCTTCTCCAAAACACAATTCTGAGCAGCCAAAAACATCGATAACACACTCATCTGGCATTCTATCTGAACACGAGGCACATAAATAAAAAAAGTCTTTTTACAGCAGTGTTATGTTTTTGATTTCTAAATAGAATTTTTTTTTTTCTGCGGTTGATCATAGACTTCACTTTTTCCGATGACGAGTTTATGTGATTGGTGCTGTTTGTCTGTTTGTTGACAGGATTACTTAAAGGTACAGTCGTTTGTTTTGTGATGTTATTTAAGAGAATAAAAGAATAATGTATTCATATTTTAAGTGTCCTAAAAATGACACTTAAGACAATGAAACAAATGGCAGCCAGAGTTGTTTGTAGCAGTCACCAGTATATAGGATTGAACACTTGAATTGTGAGGGTAAGAAAACAGAACAGCTGAATGCAATCTGCAATCTAGTGAAAATTTAGATGTGAATATTTTTAGAGTCTGTCAGCAACCAGGACTTTTAGAACGATTATTCACTCACTTACTTCTTTATTACTGTTGGTTGCGTAGTGGTGCTCACTGTTGCCTCATAGCAAGAAGGTCTATGGTCCGTATCCACCAGCTGGCTGGGGCCTTTCTGTCTGGAGTTTGCATGTCTATGTGGGTTCTTTTTGAGTACTCTGGCTTACTCCCAAAGTCCAAAGAAATGCCTGTTAGTTTAAATGGTGATTGTAAATTAGTTGTAGTTGTGAATACAAGTGTGATTGGTCTGTCTTAGCTTTGGTGTACCTCACTGTGGACAGTGTCAGGTGGGAGTCGCTGGTCCTAAACTGAATAAGTAGTTCAGAGAATATTACAAGATAAAATAGGAAACAGAATGAGACATTTTGCATCCTGTCTTTGCAAATTACATTCAGAAGAAGAAAAACTGGGAACCATGGCCCTGATGCTCTCAAGAAAACATCACAAGCTAATTCAGCTCTCAAGACTCAATTTGTGCATGCTGTGAGGCACTTGTAGCCTTGGTGGAAATTCTTTTTCCAAATGCTGATATTTATTTAATCATATAATTAATATATAGAACATATTATATTTGTTTAACTAAAAACCTTGCATTGCCTCAAATACTTTGCACATTTACTATGTAACACTGCTGAAACCTGATGCCTAAAAAGCTGTTTCCAACGCACCGTAGCACACACCATAAGTGGATGAATCCTGAAAATATCTTCACTTTCGCTCTGAGTGTGGCGTCCTTTTTTGTTTCCCAGCTGGGTCTGAGAGGTACTGAAAATGCCTCCTGCTCGGGGCATCTGAAAACAAAGTGCAGAATGCTGCAGTCGGTAATGCATTTAGCACAGATGGATACACAAATAAAGAGCTGTTTATGCAAAACGGATGCACACCAATGTTTTGAAAGTGTCCAGTCACTCCATATTTCAGTATTTTGCTGAATCTCGCCGCCGCCTCCCCCCTCTCCCCCCTCTCTCCCCCTCCCCAGTCAGTTCCTGTCAGACCTAATAGTGTGATGTCTCGTCTTGAACGGAGATGACCAATTTTAGATTCAGTCATGGGTGTTAGAATTGTACAACATGTTGAGGAGACACACAATACATTCAGGCAAAAAAATTATTATTAGGAGAATAAAATTTTTATAAATATCGACCATTAGCCCCCGGTTAGACCACAAATTTGAAAACATAATTACATGCCTAATTCAATGCGATTATTATGTATTGCAGCTGATTAACCAGCTCAGCAATATCAATCCGAGCAATTCACATAATACCAAGTTTCAATTCATATTGAACAATTAGAATCTGCAGCAAGTAGTCATAGTACATACACAGCCTCAGGATTAGTGTAATAAACTATGGTCAGATGAAAGCAGTTTTTATGGTCAGTAAGTACACATATTAATGTATTTATGGGCTGTTAGGCTTCTAGAATAAAATAACAAAAAAAGGGTAAAATCACTTGATTAAAAGGATAATTTATGGCGCAAACTGAATACTGAAAAGTCATTATTTTTTGTGTCGCCTCCTCCAGCTACGTAGCATTTTCCATGCCACAATCTGACAAAGGACATTATTATTAAAAATTATTTTCCTGGCATTTCACTGTTCTGGCTGCAGAAGGAAAGACAACATGGGAGAGAAGGAATAACATCACCCAAGGTCAGGAGCTCTATCCATACTCATGTGTTTTCCAGCAGGAGACACGATGAAAAAGACTCCCTCGGGGCTTCATTGTGTTATCCAATCGCTTCTGTGACCTTTTTAAAATGGATGGTGCAGTTTTTTTTCTTTTAAATGAAATGGCTCATAAAGAACTTGATCAATTATGTAATCCAATACAGCCACCAGCTTTTTTTCAGTTATCTAAACACGTTTGGAGATAAAAAGTTGAGTCATTTCTTTGTCATTTTTTTTGCCTTTATTTCAGAGGTGCTATTTTTAGACTCAGGTTTTGGCGACAGTGAGATTTTTCCCACTTTGGTAACACTAAGGCCACAGTCAGTATTATCTTTTAAGGCGCAGACTTCAGATTGTCGCTGAGTCAACACAGATTGGCGATGTCTCGAGTCGCACGGCATTATTCACGGCTTATATTCACCATCTGGCGCTAATGCAAAGTTCTGAGCTATTTTAGCAGCAGCTTCAAAAGTAAAAAATGTATTTTTCATTCACTTATCCTCGGGCACAATCCTCAACGCAACTCGAAAACAATGTCGGACAGAAAAAAAAATCATGAAGATAAGACAACAGATAATTGCTGCATTTGTCTTTGTTAAATCTGATTATTTTTTATTCATAGCCCAGTGCCTGCTTCTAAATATATTAAAATAATGAACTAAACAAGTAAATATGTGGCGAAACATAAAAAGCTTTGATTCTACAAGGATGTGGAGCTGGTTGGGAAGCACTAGGACAAATGGCAGTTTCTGATTAATTGCCGTTCTTGCGCTCTTGGTAAATTTAAAGTCTCCCCCTTCTCTGATCGTTTAAACGATCAAGTTAAAGGCTGTAAAATGTTAAATGTCACAGGAAGACATTTCATGGAAACTGAAGATGTTTTTACATTGCCTTACAGGCTGTTTGAAAGTCTTTCATAATACCTGCAGTGATTAAAAAAATGCCCTTCATCTAACTTTGAGATGATTCAAGTCTTGTTCATTTATTACAAGTCCAGGCACATGCTGCTTTTTTCTTGGGCAAAGAAATAAAATTCTCACAGATTTCTTTGTGAAACGCTTTAAATGAAAGAGGTGGCTGAAAAAGCATGATGTAAGAGTTTGCTTTCTTACAGGATTTTAACCCTGGCGTTCCACATCGATACTTGGACCTTGTAAGAGAGCACCATCATTCCTGTCCTGAATGGGAACACTGGTTTGCCCTACATATGTGGGTATTTGCATAGTTACTTTGCATAGATGCAAGTGAATCCTTTTCAGATGCTGAACCGAGTCTGCGAAGTGCAGTCAGAGCGAATTTGTCTCTTGCCCGGGGCAGCTGAAAACAAACCAAATTTGAGCATGCTGCTTTCTGCAGAGCAAATTAGTACAGACGAAAACACAAACCAGAAGCCCCACATGTAAACTTGAATCACAAGAGCACTTGTGCAGCACTTGGTTTCCCCTTTTACTCTCTTCTTTCTCTGTTTTAGCTTTCTCCTCCCCTCCTGGTTGCTTTCTGTCGGCGATGAGAGTACGACGGCTTGTCCTGATCTCACACGACCAATTTCAGATTTAGTTGTGTGAGACAAAGTTACACAAGCATCTGAGTGGACATGCAGCAAGTCCCGGTCACATATATACTACACACGCCTGAGTCGAACACAATGTGCACTCTTGTTCCCGGTCACGTACTAGAAACACATTCTTTCTGTTTCTGCCTCTCACTACTAGAGCGTAATTACTCTCTTTCTCTCTCTCTCACACTCTCTCTCTCACACACACACACACACACACACACACACACACACACACACACACACACACACACACACACTGCAGCAGCAAAGCAAAGCTGCTTCACACGACCAGTGGTCTCTGACTCCCCGATCTCTCATTTACCTGTTCCATCACTTTTCCTCGCTTCTCTCTTTTCCTCTCCTTCGCACTCCCCCCCCCTCCTCCTCCTCTCATCCTCGACTCTGTTGCCACGGTAGCAAAACCTGACAATGAGAGAGCGAGAAACAGAGAGAGAGAGACATATAGAGACTGAATGCCATCTGAGTCATTTTATCCTCAACCTGTGTGCAGATGTGTGTGTGTGTGTGCTTGCTTGTGTGCGTGAAGGTGAATGTGTTGGATGTGTTTTTGTAAATCTTATGTGTTGTGTGTGTTTGTGCATGAGTTAGCGAGAGAGTGAGCGCGGTGCGTGGGTGTCTAAGTGGGAGAGCTGCGTGGAGTCGGTTCAGCGGTTCATCGCAGAGCTGTGGCAGTGCGATGGGCAAACGCACCACCTTTGTCTGTCTCACCGCACGTAGCCGGGCCATTTCCGATTTCTATTTCATGTTCGCCGCACGTTGTAATTTTAAAGTAATATCCTCTCAGTCAGACACACAAAATTTATAACTCTGATATGCTTTTGTGATGCAACACACTTTCGCTGGCTGTACATAATGTTACTTTGCATCAACATCTCCGTGTTAATACGACGTCCTCGCGACACCGCATCGGCTCAAGTGATGCTAAATCAGCTTTATTTGTATAAAACTGTCATGACATACAAATATCTCAATGGGTTTACATGCTGACAGTGGTGCTCGCACAGCTCTCTAAGAAAAAAATACTACTGACACACACACACGCATATAGAGGGAAAAAAATCCTTTAGCACATGAACAAAAAGAACAATGAAAAGAATCCTCAGGAGAAGCAATCCAAAAAAGACATCCCTCCTCCGTGGATGGCCGGCTGTGCAGTAAGGAGCAGCAGTTGTGGAAAAGGCAACTACTATAAAAATAGCACAAAATTATAACAGTTAATACAAATTAAACGCTCAAGACATTTCTACCTCAACGATGGGGACACACTTATATAAATTCCTATAACTAAACACGTAAGATCCGTTTATGATGAAAGCGAAAAGATTTTATATCCACTCTGACGTCCACCTAATAGCCTCCACTGATTTAAACTGACAGCGCTCTATTCTTACTCAGACATTGTTCTCTTCGCAGTGCCCTGTGCAATAATATCACTCTTATACATTCCAAGGCTTTGCTCTGAATGCAAATTTTAGCTCTCCAAACAAGCCAGGGGGCGAGTGAGTTCAAGGAGAGCTCCCTAATTGTGATTAAAGTGCTGTGCTTACATAAGCCACAGTTGCAACAAGTGGGAACTGCACCGACAGCTGGATACAGTGAGCGGCACATCTTTTTCGAGCAGTTTGTGGTGAAAGCAGTGAACTGGATGTCACACACACACAAACTCACGCATGCACACATGCCTCGGCTCTGATTCTGAACAGCAGGTGGTGCATATGCATGCAGGAGGGCTGAAATGTAAACTTGCTGCTGGCGCGTGCAAACAAAGAACACGAAGACGCGCATCGGAACTCGGACATAGAAAAAACAAATCAAATGACGCACTTACACGTGAGCAAGCAAACACACACACACAGTTTTGTTTGAGAGTTTGGGCATGTGCGTGCAGCTTTCGGGTGCCTGTGTGTACGTTTGTGCGTGACATACTCGGATGTGACAGTGTCACAGGAGCACGGTGGTTCCCCAAGCGGGCGGTGTCACCGACTGAGGGCCTCTTTGTCAAGGAGAACACTGGGAAGAATTTATCCATGTTCAATGAACAGAGAGGAAGAGAGAGGGGGGAGATGGGGGAGGGGGAGGCTGTAACAGAGAAAGTGCACTGTCGAGATTGAAGAGACCGCTGAGAGCTAAGATGGGGAACGAGAAGAGAGAGGTCAGTAAAGAGACAGGGGTATAGAGTGTTCCTGAAGATGAGACAAAACAGATCGAGGCTGAGGGAGAGGAGATACCGGGATGGGGGAGAAAGCAGAGAGAGAGAGAAGAAGGTGAAAATGAGAGATCAAAGTGTCTGCAGCACTGCTGAAAGAGGACAAGGTGGAGACATATACCAAATATATGGAAGTATCTGAGAGACTTGGGATGGCCACAATAGTGGAAACACCTGATGCAGTCAAAAAAGCCATGCAGTAAATCCTGCCAGCGGAATAGTGATGATGACGATGACGATGAGGACTTGTTTTCCTTTCTTTTTGCCAATCTGCTTGATTATTTGTTGCCTTCACATTTAACAGGAGCCGGGGTAACATCTTCACCTTTTCGTTTTTTCTGATCGACAGCCCAAAATCCATTTACAGTCGAAGGAAATTGTAAAAAATCAGCATTCGATTTGCTGGATCCAGCAGTGGTTTGGCATTTATTCTCAGAAGGGATTATCAAGATTGATTAAAGATCTGTAGAAAATAAAGTTGCCTTTCTCAGAGACTGTCAGCACAGAATTGCCTGTCACAAATTTGGAGAGTCATGTGTTAACGGTGCAGGATGAACCGTGCCCTTTCAATTGCAGCATCATGAATGGCTTTCTTACAGGAAGCCGCAGGAGTTCACAGATTTCATCAATGCAATGCCGAAATAAGTGTTTGCTTTTTAAAACCTGTAACCCCGGTCGATCCTTCGCCTCAGACTGTGGGGTTTCAGTTGCCTCACACAAAAAGGATTTTAAAGATGTTAGCAGAAGTAGATGTTTTGCAGAAGCTCTAATGATAGGGTTGGTTTAACACATTCTTTTCAGATTGCAGTTTGGGATGTTGATCTCGAATGAGAGAAACTCTCAGCATAAAACAAATATTTAGCACCGTCACTTTTATTTCTGCACTATTTCAAATTTGAATGATTTACTGTAGCTGTTCATGTTATTGTGCCCACTGCCTTTGTAAGGTTTACTTTGCATTTAGAGTAGTTTTAAAATATGAGTGGAAGGCTCACTCTTTGTTATTCTGTGTGGACAAGCTAATATAACCTTTTACCCACCATTCTCCAGTCAAGTAAACATTTTCAAAAATCAAACTTCAGATAGACGGCTCACTGGTAGGCAGCGTCACATGAATAAATCATGGTTTCTCAAAATGTTCAACTTCACCTTGAAATCTTCAGCCTAACTTTGAAAGGAATGGCAACGATGATGTTAAAAATCTTTAGAAAGAAGAGCGAATTTCTGAAAAATCAAAAGGGAAAAGAGGAACAGAGAGAGAAGGACAAAGCTAGGATAGAAGAGAAAGTCAGAAATAGGAGATTAGAGAGGTGCATCCAAGGGAAAGTGAAGGGGTCCAAAGCCAAAATGCTGAGTCAATGCGACCAAGAACATGTGCTTCTGCTTTGATATTAGATGCGACACCAAGAGCTGAAGACATAATTCTGCCAAGAGGGCCAAAGTGAAGGGTCCCTAATACTTTTCCACCCCCACTGCACACAAACACACACATTAACTAGACCGACCACTCGGCTCGTCCTTGCTGTCTGGGGGTTAACGAATGCTCTGACATGGTCTGACCGCGTTCATTCAGGCACGCTAGCCCAGCTGTCTGCAACAGGCCGGCTCTAGTCAACAGTGTGTGTTAATTGTGAGAAAAATGAGCAAAATAGCACTTGTGTCCCATAATGGCTGGCGGTACAGTCTCCTTAAATCCACAGCCACTGAAGCCGTTCCACTTGCAAATTCAATTATAGGAATGATTCATCCTTCCATTATGATAACTGTCAGATTTTCTTGTGTCATACAAAGAGGCAGAAGGGGAAAAACAAATGATTCGCCAGCCCACCCCCCTGCTGAAGCCCTTCTCCTTCTCCTCTCCCCCCCTCAAGCTGTATTTCTCCATCTGATTTCTTTTTCTCTTTCTTTGCATTCCTCTATTTTCCCTCCAACTCCTCCCCTGCTATCGCTCATCCCGCTTTCTCTGCCTTAGTCTCTGTTCATCCTCTCTTCATCTGCCTGGGGGTGCGAGGCGAGATAGCATTCCCTCGTTTTCTGATTCTCTCCATACACCCCCCACCCGTCCCTCCCCTCTCTCCTACTCTGCCATACAACCCACCCACCCCTTCTCCCTCGTGCTCTCTCTAGATAATTAAGATCTCTGATTTTACGGTTTTCTCTTTCATAATAGGCTCTGCAGACACTATAAGCGAGCCGCCAAGTCTGCAGCACTTACACACACACACGCAAACAAAACGAAGCACACACAAATGTGCATATGTTTTCAGACAGACACACACAGTAAGATGAATGCATGCACCAAACAACTAAATCTCCAACTGGAATGAATGTGCTCCACTCAAACTCTCCATTTTCCCTCTCTCTCTCTTTTATACTCTGTCCTGCACACATACACAAACACACACATACACACAGAAAGTCAGGATATTTATATATTTTAGCTTTTGTGTATTTGTCAGCAGTGCCAGCATGTGGGGTGACTTACAGCAGGGTGCAGAATGAAAGCGAGCTAGGGGAGCTTGAAGCAGTGTTTTCTCTACAGCTCAGACTAGTCTGGCTCTGCTCGGCCCTCTTGCTGCTTCAGCTCCCTGCAGACTGACACCCGACTACTACAGGGACTCATCCATGTACTACTGTAGCAGTGGAGCTGGTACGGCCGCCAGAAACACAGCCCTCGCAAATTAAACACGGCAATAGTCTCTCAACATTTGCTCTCTATTTCTTTCTGACTGTGTGTTTCACCAAATTCCCCTCATCCTATTCTGCTGCGTTGCAGCCGCTTATTTTCTTTCGTTCACCTGCAGTGATGGAAGAGGTGCTCAGACCCAGAATTTCATGCCACAGTTATTGCGGCAAAAACCATCATAGGTAAAATGTATTGTTGCAATGATAATCAGTGTTTCCTAGAAAACCATGAGTCCTAAAATATAGGTTTACACTGTTTTCTCTGGATTCTACCCGGCAGTGAACTGTATGTTGCACCTAACATTACTAACATAAAATGCACTTTAAACAATAGAAACAAAAAGAGGGATTTATGTGTCTGAATTAGGTGTTTGTAAGTTTAAATGTATTGAATTGTTTGTATAAATGTTACTTCTGCACACCTATAAAATAGCCCTGTATTAGTATAAGTTGCAGCCACAGTAACTAGAACTAGTGACCCTAGTTTTGATCACTGTTTTTCTGCATGACCAAGAAAAGTCTCCTCTGGATTATTAAACATAAAGCTGTTCAAACTTGTTGGCAATGTGACAGGGTTTCACTGCTGATTATTGACTATTGTAATATCACTCACTATATTGTCATAATCTCAGTAAAAAATCTAAATTCTTATATGGAAAAGAATTGCAAGAAAATCTTTGGCATTTTTGACATGTAATATACAATCATGTAAGTTTTCACTGGACTCTATGCAGGTCTTTGAAAATCTAAGTACATCCTTCTGGAGCTCTTAGAATCACTTATAGCAGCAATAGCTTGAATACATTGTTTTCTTTATAACCATTTTTACATTAATTCAGGTCTGTGTGATTTGAGGGTATCTGTTTGTGCAAAGGTCTCTTAAGATCCTGCCACAGCATTTCAGTTGAGGAGAGGTTTGGACTTTGCATTTGCTCGTGTGTCCATTGTCCAGTTGTGTGAGCAAAGCTTTAAATTCGGCTGAGTTTTAGCTGTTATGGTCGCTCATATGACTTTAGAATATTTTGGCATTCAGAGGAGTTCATGTTTGAATCAATGACTGTAAGATACAGAGGTCCCGTGGCTGCAAAACAAGCCAAAAACATCAGCCCTACACAACTGTGCCTGCTAATTGGTATGAAGTGTTTTTGTTAAGGTGCTGTGTTTTGTTTCTGCCGAAGGTGGTGGTGCTGTGGATTACGGTTAAACATCTTCAGCTTTGGTCTTGGCTGTCCAAAGGACATTGTTCCAGAAATTTTGTGGTTTGTTCAGATCCAACTTTGCAAATCTAAGCCGTGCTGCCATGTTCTTTTCAGAAAGAAGAAGCTTTCTCTCATAACCCTTCCAAACAACCACACTTGTTCAGTCTTGGTCTTATTGTACTGTCAGCTTTAACAGTTAACATGCTCACTGAGGCCTGTAGAGTCTGAGCTGTAGCTCTTGGGCTTTTTTGCTGTTTTCTGAAGATTGCACATTATGACCTTGGAGTGAATTTTCTGTGATGTCCACTCTCTTTAAGATTGTGGCACTGTGTTAACACTCACCTGAATGCTCCAGACTAGCAAACTGCCAAAACATCTGCTTTGATCGGTGGCAAAGGGCTGCTGCTTACTATCCTAATTCCTGTAGACTCAATAAGAGTGCACTTAGTTTGCCACAGAACTGCAGCTATGAAAATTTTTATTTTTCACGATCTTCTTCTTCCCCACAGCAGGGTGCCTTCATCTCACCCTATCACTAGCAGGCTCTTCTGTCACATCAACCCTCTGAATGTCCTTCTTCATTATATCCATGAATCTTCTTGGTGGTTTAGCATTACCATCCAGTAAATCTTTTGCTGTTATCTTTCTGTCTTTTTTGCACAACTGTAATTCTAAAAATAAACATTTTGCTGTATAAAAAACTAGCAAAAAGAGGCTGCATTAGTGGTATAGGAGACATATGACTCTCTGTTGTTTTTTTTCTATTTTTTTTGTCTTTGGGAAACAGTAACCATATGCAAAAATGACTTTTTATGTATGATAGAATATATTTTATTATATGCACCACATTGGAAACTAGTTTTTGACATATAATGTGAGTAGAATTTTAATGGTCCGGTTTGGTAAGATAATTAAAAATACCCACTTTAATGTTGGGAGCTTATTCTACAGCAATGAGCCGTATTTGTTTAACAGTGTGTTATACATTTTGTTTGGTAATTATATTCCTTAAAAACAAACTATCTGATGTCAAACACATGTAGTAAAAGGAAAAGCACACATTTCCCTTTAAATAAAGTGCAAGTATGAAGTAACTTAGATTAAAAAATACTAGAGAAAATTGGAAGTACTTCAGATTGATACCTGAGTACAGTCCTTGAGGAAATATACTTTTTCACCGCTGCCTTTCTGTCTCTATACTCCTCTGCGTCTCCTCCTGCAGAGACACTTTCCAATCTCTTCTCTCTGTATTCAATTTTGCTCTTTTATTCCCTCATCGTCACAAGCCTATTCCCTCGGTTTGATTTTTTTCTCTTATTCTCCTTACTTCTATTGCAGATTTCCATCTTCTTCCTCACTCCCACTATTCCTCTCCTTGGAGTACAGAAACTATAATCTTCTCTGTCCAATGCTGTCAATAGCTCTCAATAACAATGAAATAGCACCAGTTCCTCCCCATCACTGATGAAGGCATAGCCTCAGTTCGGATCTTATTCGTCATCAGGGCAATCTGCTTCTTGGTAATAGCCAATCAAATGGCTCCTGTGAAATGCAGCGCTCCCATGATAGGTTCCCCATTGTTTTGATTGACTGCACCTGAGGGCCCGCCACTTCGGCTGGCCTCGATCAATACCCCATCACACACACGAGGAAAGCGCACGCTCATACATGCGCTGGAATAAACACACGCACACGTGCACACACACACACACACACAATTTGGTGAAGAGTAAATTGAGAAGGAAACCACTGGTACGGCAAGCAAACAGAATACAATAGTAAAAGCTAGCAAAATGGAGTACTTGCAGCACGACGCACAGCTGTGTTACAGCAGCGTGCCACGCTGAGCTCGTTGTGCGCTCAACTTTGAATTCGTGCACACAAACATGATGACACGGAGGAACTTTAAACTGTTGGTGAACTACTTACTAGTTTTCATCTTTGCCGTGACACACTGTGTTGAACAGGAATGATTTATGGAAAACAATGAGATGGAAAATTGCTCCCATATTGTGCCTCTTATTCTATGTTGTGTCACACATACAGATGGCCTCGCATAAGCTCTGCCTCTGTTCACTTTGAACTGCAGCAACCATAATGAGAGCGGCACAGCCATCTGCACGGTATGGTGTATGTTATTAGTATTACAAACATGTTGACGCGCACATTCGCCCACCCTTCGATTGCGAGACATGTAAAGTCAGGCAGGAAGAATGGGAGGTCAGTTATTGCATAAAGAGCAAAGAAAAAGCAGAAGAAAGGGGAAGTGTGGCTGGTTTAGAAGACTGTGAAGATGGATTCAAAGCAGAGGGTTGCAGATTTTTTGATGTGCTTTAAACATCAAAGTCAAACGAGTGTTGGAAAGGTGAGTGAGGTAAAAAAACAAAGATAACACGGACATCTCAAAGTGAATATGGCTATAAAAAAAAGGACAGAGGGTGGAGGCGTGTTTATTCAACAAAGACAATCCTCGTGATCCGTGTCTTTGATGCACACACGGTGTATGCGCCAATAATGCCAGCTCACCCCCGCATGCATTCGTCAGGGTCTCAGGTCAGCCTCCTATGAATCCATCAGCCCCCGTTCTCAGCTGCAAGGGTCAATTCAAGGTCCTGAACCTGAGTGTCCCAGCTGTCTGTCAAGACCTCAGACCAGTGAACGAGATGCTTGAAACAATCCCAAGTCAACACCCTCTACCACCATTACCTCCTCACCAGCACCTCCCTCCCCCTCCCCCTAGCCTGTCTGTCACGCAGCACTCCTTCCCCTCTCCTCTGTCTTCATCCCTCCCTTCATCTCTCCATTCTTTCACACCGCCTTGTCATGTTGTCAGTCAGAGCAAGGATGTGTCACTCCTGGAGAGAGCTGCTTAGCACCACTGGAGCTCAGCTGAGCTCTGTTTCTTTCTTTGTGTTTGTGTGTCTGTTTGAAGGTTGTGATGGAGGTTAGGTTACAAAAAAGCACGTAAATGTGTATCTTGTGTAGTGGGGGTGTAAGGGATATATGTACACTGTTCCAGGCAGTTGTCTTTGTCATGAACTCTGTGTTTCTAGTGTATTGACATATCTGTGTGTTTGCATTTGTTTGCGCTTGTGTATATATGTGTGTATGTACAATAAGGATGTGCATGACTGACTGCGTGACATCTTGCGTGTCAGCTGTGATGTTTTCTTTGAACTGCCTCTGGAGATCCCTTCAAGGATGCATCCTGTCACTTCTAAACGGCAGCCTTTCCACAGGAGACGTGAATAGAGCTGTGTGTACTGTATTTTATGATTAGACAGGCTGTATGCATAGGACTGGGCTGCCTTGTGAAGTGACAGTGAACGTCTTCATAGCTGATTTTGGAAGTGTATTGTATGTGCCGTCGAATTACAAGTGCTTCCACTCTGTAGGAATCTAACGGTGCAAATTGAAGATAAGCTAAATCATGACAATTTGAAGAGAGACCTCTTTAAAGTCAGGACAGTGATTTTGTGTGAAGTAACATGTTGTGCATTCCTCCGCTCCTGCAGGTGGCGGTACAGGCAGCCAGCAGACCATTCTCCATGAGGAGCAGTAGAAGATGCCGGCTCTGCCAGCACTGCTGCTGTCAATACACTTCCTCTCCTTCCTGCTAGTCACCATGCCGCCACGCTCCCTCAGTCAGGCCCCTCTGCTCTCCTCTGTCCGCATGGGTGAGTGGCCACCTGACCTGCCATATCCACATAAAGGGGTCAAAAAACGTCTCAGCAAAGACACACTTTCTCTTCGTTTTCGTTGTTGTTCTCTTTTTGTTCTTCAGACCTGCACTCACCACACAGAACAGTAAAAGAGAGTATGTGAAGTACTTAAAGCCAAACATGCTCAGAATATGCTGCTAAATATTTCAATATTTGTAAAACTAGTTTCCTACTCTTATGAGTTGTAAGACAAATAGAAGTAGAAACAATTTAGTACAATACAATTTTTGTCTCTACATGTGGAAATTACATAAATTCTATTGTTTTCTCAGTATTTGTGAGCTATTCAAGGGATGCTGTCAATCGCCACTATAAACTCTAAATACCACAACGTATCTGTGCCCAAAACTAATATCATGCCAAAAGGAAGCTTCTTGAAGACTGTTCCATCCATCCATCCGTGCATCCATCCATCCGTGCATCCATCCATCCATCCATCCATGCATCCATCCATCCATCCATCCGTGCATCCATCTGTGCATCCATCTGTGCATCCATGTGCCCATCCAGTTCAGTTCAGTTGACTTCTGTTCAGTTCAATTCATGAAGTGCCAAATCGCAACAGCAGTCACCTCAAGACACTTTTTTATATTGTAATGTAAAGACCCCACAATAATACAGAAAAAATCCGTTAATCAAATAACCCCCTTTAAGCAAGCAATTGGCGACAGTGGAAAAGAAAACCTAACAGGAAGAGACATCCGCCAGAACCAGGCACAGGCAGGGCAGCCATCTGTGTAGAGTTGAGGGAAGAGAGAAAGGACAAAAAACCCACATCATGGAAGGGAGCCAGTGATTAATAATACTAATGATTAAATGCAGAGTGGTGTGTAAACACATAGTGAGAGATCCATCCAATCATCCATCCATCCATCTTCTTAAGTACCTACCTCCATAATGCAAGAGGAGGTATACAGCCTAGAGGGGTTCCCAGTCTATCACTGGGGCTAAAGGTGTGCCAGCATACAATAAATGTGTAAGGTAATGTGACCATCCATGTACAGATGTGTGCAGAGGCCTTGCTCCAGATTCATAGTTAGTAAAGGTACACTTGGTTGCTTCCTTATTTCCCACAGCAGATGGATCCACATGGTCTTGAGACCAGGATTAGGAGTCCATTAGCCTGTGACCCTCTGAGGCTGGGTTTGTGTCTCCCTCCAGTCTCAAACTAGGCACCATTGAGCCAATTAGCTTTATTGTTAATAAAACAGCATGATATTCAGTGTAAAAACACAAATAATGATAATATATGTCCTCTCATGTAGCGCTCAGAAGCAAATCAAATAAGCACATTTCCCAAAATGTTTAATTTATGATGTTGTTTGGATCTGGCACACATACTAATCTGAACGAGGACGAGCACTTCATTCCTTTGGCAGTCGCTGGTTGTGATCCCTTTATCAGCCCCACTTGTCCACCCACTACACATTCCCACATCTACATGAGGATGGATAATATTGTTAACTCGTCTTCCAGCTTTACGCCTTGTTATGTTTTAGCTTTCTCCTCACCTCCTCACCACTCTCCCACTCTCCACTGCCCTCCATCTTCATCCATCCATCCATCCATCCTCTCCTCTGCTTCACCTATCTCTCCTTCCCTTTCTCCCTCTCTAGCTGCAATCCTGGATGACCAGTCTGTGTGTGGGCGTGGGGAGCGGCTGGCGCTGGCCCTGGCCAGGGAGAACATCAACAGCGTGATGGAGGGTCCAGCTCGAGCCCGCGTGGAGGTGGACATATACGAGCTGCAAAAAGACTCCCAGTACGACACTACAGACACCAGTGAGTGGTGTGAGAATGACCACTGTAGCAGAATCACATTCCAGCAAACACTATTGTGAGAGTGAATACTGGGGATACAAGAAGGTTTTACTGGTAGTCTTGAATATTAACAGTAATAGTGACAAAAAGAGAGAAGAACCAAGAGCAGCGATATTGCAGTACTTTAATTCTAAAACACTTCAGAAATGTGCTGTTATAAAGTTATAAATACATAAGATTGTATTTTCTAAAAAGCTGCCTCTTTAAAAACAAAAACCTCAAATGATACATAGGGTGATAAAACACCAGCACTTTCATGCGATTAGGAGCCAGTAAGGGATTTTGCTGATTAGTTTACATGTCATTGGAGACCAGTAATGGGCCACTAAGACTGTCTCATTAAAAACAGTGGACCTGTGCCCTCCAGTAACAGCTGGCGCTGTGTGCTGTGCAGACCATGATGAAAACAAATCATCAAATACTAATACAGATCAGCAGTACAGGCAAACAGAACGCAGCAGAGAGGCTGCTTCATGAAAATTGTATTGATATAGAGAGTGTGCAAAGACAGAAGGAAGTACTGCTGAATCCAACCACTGAAGAGATAGAATCCCTGCTCCTATTCTAATCGGTCAGCGACCCTGCCACAAGCTACTGGCAAAATGTCTGTGTGTGCTTGAGAAGGGTTGTGTACATATGTGCATGCCTGAGTTGCAGGGGTGTGTGTATGTGTGTGTCCTTGACCAATGGGCAGGAGACTCTGACAGGCTTGTTTGCTCAAAGCAGTTTTTTGGTCTCTGGATCAGAGAGTTCGTCATCTTACAGCTACAACTGAGGCGCGCATGCACACACTCAACCCACACAGGCGTTTACACATGCATGCACACACAAACCCTCTCTGCAGACGCTTATGCACATTCACACACAGACACAATATGAGCATATACTGTAAGCTCGCACATATACAGGCGTGCACACTTTTGCAGACAGCGGTGAGCTGCTGAGACGGACTCATTGGAATCAATTAATAAAACACGCTAATACATAGTAAAGGAAAAGAATCACAGTTTAGTCATCAGGCATGTTTGATGTCTGTGAATAATTTTTAGATGGATTCACAAAAACATTGTCAATAAAAAAGAGCTCAGCAGGGATTAAGAGAGAGAGTACAAAAATCTGTCAGTAGGTATTAGCATTATAGCATTCCCGGTGTTGCTTACATGATATGGACACAAGCATTGGGCCACACCTGTTAATCTTTGAATTTAGGTGTTTTTTTGCCACAGGTGTAAAAAATCAAGCCCTAACCATGTATTCTGCCTTTACAAACATTTGTGAAAGAATGTGTTGTTCTAACTGTGGCATTGTAAAGATGCTACCTTTGCAAATAGTCAATTTAGGAAATTTCTTCCCACTAAATATTCCAGGATCAGCTGTTGCAAAGTGGAAATGTTTAGGAACTGACAAACTGAGCCACAAAGCAGCACACCACATAAAGTTACAGGGCGGATTGTTGAGTGCATGCAAGTCAAAAAGCTTTGCTGACTTAATAACTGCAGAGCTCCAAATGTCCTGTGGCTTTAACCATTGTCTGTCATGGTCACTGCTCAGTACAAAGTTTTGATTATAAAAGGAAAGTTTAGGAAATAAGTGTAAATCTCGGCTTTGTTTCCATTATATTGAGCTATATGTTCAATATGACATTTAAACCTTGAACAGATTAGCCAACCCTGCATTTATGTGCTCCCAGGAAATGATATATATTGCACAACCCTTCTCAAGCTGTTCTTTGACTTCATGTGCTTTTAAGTCAGAATGTGAAAACCAAATAGAAGCTAAAATAAGATGTTGTCGTTTTTAACAACAGTTTTTATAGGTGTCTCCAAGAAAATAACTGCCTTGGCTGAGGTGTTGTCAAGGATACGTCTATTAAATAACTTTTCCAACTAACCATGGTAACTTTGTACGGATGCGAAGTAAAGCTTATAAGTTTATACCACACTAGAAATTAAATGTTAGCGAGAAAGTTGATATTTATTAAATTAGTTTAGTGTCCACAACATATTTACTGTCTTCTGCCATGTTTTTATTTATGGCTGTGCCAACTTCTGACTGGAGTTGGGGTTCTTGTGGGTCACTTGCCACTTTTATGTTTTATGGGGTTTATGTGCAGGCATGAAATAGCAACTTTTTTTACACTCTTGCTTTGATATCTGGGATCATTCTGGGAACTCATCAGCTAGTCTGCTTATGTAGTCTCAGGGAATGATTGCCATTCCCGCTGTGAGGATGGCGGATAGTTTGAGACTTCCGTTTTACATGTGGTGGTCATGTTTTTTCCTAATGCTGTATCCCAGGGGTCCCCAATCCCAGTCCACGAGGGCCGGTGTCCCTGCAGGTTTTAGATGTGTCCTTGATCCATCACAGCTGATTTAAATGGATAAATTACCTTCTCAACATGTCTTGAAGTTCTCCAGAGGCCTGGTAATGAACTAATCATGTGATTCAGGTGTGTTGACCCAGGGTGAGATCTAAAACCTGCAGGGACACCGGCCCTCGTGGACTGGGATTGGGGACCCCTGCTGTAGTGTAGTGGTTTATATAGTCACCTAATAAGTGAAAGGTCCTTGGTTTCATCCTGGGAGGAGAGAAAAATCCTTTGGGAGTTGTATCAGGAGAGTCATCTGGTGTAAAAATCTGCCAAATCAAAGATGTGCCGCTACCTGCTGTGATGACCCCATGTGAATAAGGAAGTAGCAGAAAGTGGCTTTTAATGGAACGCTAAAGAATCCCCAAATGATAGTTGATAGCTTTGAGATTGCTTTGCTGCAATCTTTTGTCCTCTACGCTTACTCAGACATGATTGGTCAACAATAAAAGCCAGAACGCTTCAGTAAACCAAAAACTTTTATCCTTGCCTACAGATTGTGTATGTTCATATTCTTTATCGAGACGATTGGGTGAGCTGTAGAGAAGCTAGAGTGGAAATTTCCCTTACATTTCAACAGATTTTAAACCAGTTCTTATATTATTTTTGTCTATGTTAGGTGGGAATTCGGATGATAGTTATGATCAGTAATACTTTCAGGTCTCTCCATAAATGAATCTGTTTTTTTCCTTTATTTTGTATGTATATGAACCTAGTTAGTGTATTGTAGACAGAAAACTGTAACAGGAATCACACACACGATAGACAATATAAAGTAAACATGGATACTGAAATTCAATATTTCAAAGAATATGTGAATTATACACTAAATACACAGTTATAGCCAAGACATCTGTTGGGGTTTTGAAGTAGTGAAAGCAGCAGTATGCTTGATTGTACTGCAGAAATAGTGTTTACTTGAGCCATTCCTGAGCATAGAACTCTTTGAGTTAATCGTCAGATAATTTCATGAATACTTAATGTAATAGACAAACGTGCAAAGCTGTTTCTCCCACACTAATGTCCTCCTCCAAACAGGATTAAAATGCAAACTGGCGTTTGTTGATCGAAGCCGACCACCAGTCTGTTAGTATTGTTCTGATTCCAGGGGTACACTACAGTTGTCTTGAAAATCATTAAAGCCGTTAAAAATGACTATCTAAACAAGTGAATAATAGCAGCAGGCATCCCGTGGGCTGCCCTGTTGTAGTCCTTGGAGGATTTCCCTCAAAAATAAATCAGATTATAATGAGGCAGATTGTGCTGCAACAATACAACGAGTGGTTAAACTGAAACGGTAATGCGTCCTCTGAGTTCTTGGTTGCATTTAAATTTCCACGCTTTTCCCCCTGACTGCAGCCCCTTCAGTGTGCTAACGCAGCACTGCCTTCAAAACAAAGCAGAAGAAAAGGTGTATGTCTGCTCATTCACTGTTTATCTCCTTTTTTGTTTTGTTCCCTTTCAGTGTGTCAGATTCTACCCAAAGGCGTTGTCTCTGTGATAGGTCCCGCCTCCAGCCCCGCCTCTGGCTCTACTGTCAGTCACATATGTGGGGAGAAGGAGGTGAGCGTGGAAGATAAACACACATATCTGTGCATGTCTCATAGCTTTTCCCGACCTGTTTGCTACCATTGCTG
This sequence comes from Oreochromis aureus, assembly GCF_013358895.1. Lineage (NCBI taxonomy): Eukaryota > Metazoa > Chordata > Actinopteri > Cichliformes > Cichlidae > Oreochromis > Oreochromis aureus. The sequence continues at coordinate 24,083,080 of NC_052952.1, forward strand.
CTCATGTAGGTCTGATGAATGTTGACTTCCTTGTTCTGTTTCTTCTGATATAATTAAGCTTCACCACTACTCCGTGCTGCTTTCTTACTTCTTTTTATTAAATGCATTTTTTGCGTAGGTCCCTCCGTTTTCTGCCCTTCCCACCTTTCTCATCTCCGTTCTCAGCCTGTAGCTACTCTAATGAATCATCCTTAATCACCACAGATCTGCGTTTTCTTGCCTTTCTTATTAGTTTCCTCTCCTCTCATCAGATCCCTCATGTAAAAATTGGACCCGAGGAAACTCCTCGCCTGCCGTACCTGCGCTTTGCGTCTGTTACTCTGTACCCTAGCAACGAGGACCTGAGCCTGGCCATTGGAGCCATCTTGCGCTCATTCAGCTACCCCTCAGCCAGCCTGGTCTGCGCCAAGGCTGAGTGTAAGTACATGCTGCGTGTTGTATAGTTCAACAGTTTATTATGTGTGACTGCGTGGCTGTGTTTGTATTTAGGTGGGTGTAAATGCATCGGCTGTGTCGCTGCGTGCCCGATTACCTCACGTACTGTATGTGTATGTTTGTGTGTATGTGCAAATTGCTCTGTGGGAGTGTTGGCAGATTCACTGTTACACTGTTTGGGCGGATATGACTGTTTGGCGCTGCTGGACACTCATTTTTGACAGTCTGGTCATGAAGTTCTGTCTGTTGTCAGAGTTCAGAACATGGCTCATGCTGCAGCCCTCCCAATTATTACTCATGCTCTTGCACATTGTCTCTTATCCACCTCAGAGGGTTGTTAGGCCAAACCAGTGTAATAAATATTCTTGTTTAAAATGCTTTTCAGTATTGGAGGAACTTAGGGGACATTTGATTTAACTTTGCCCAGCACTCAGAGAGCTTTAACATCACAGGAGATTCAGGGCTTAGCCACTCGCCCTATTTATTTTCATTTTGAAAGAGTGTGTTATTGATTTATAATGCACTCCCCAAACCAGAGCCTAAGGAATTAAAGCGCTTGGCAGGATGATGACTAGTATTAATAATAGTATTGTAGTATTCAAACACTTTGTGATACAAACACTTTTTAAATAGTAGAGGTGTAACGGTTAAAAAAATAACAAAAGAAACCCCCGCGGTCTCTTGCTTTTCTGTTTTCCCTTTTTCTGATAACCTCCCCGTTGCTGCAGACATAAAAAGTTAAGTGCAGCAGCTCAGTGCAAGAATGTAAACGCAGACAAAACAGAAGGATTATGTGACAGAGACACCTCGGGAGGAATAAGTGACAGCCGTGGCAGAGAAGAGGAGGAATCGCTTCATCATTATAGTAAACTGAAGGGAGAGTATGGCATGTTAGCCAAGCTTTGTGTTGTTTTCTTGGTGGTGTAAACAGCATGTGTGTAAATATATGATGAGTAACAGTGGTTGAGAAAAGGCTCACGTGTCCTGTTCTTATGTTGTTTGTGCTAGTTAGCCGTGTGGAGCTGCCGTGGTAGTCTGGTAAAAGCCTGAATGTTTAAAGATCAATTCTCCTCCTGGATATGAGCTGTATACTATAAACTTAGCAGGCACTTTATTAACTGCACCTGTTAAACGATTGTTAATGTAATTATCTATTCAGCCAATCACATGGCAGCGCCTCAGTGCATTTAGACCTGTAAGGATGGTCAAGATGTCCTGCTGAAGTTCAAACCGAGCATCAGAATCTACGAGAGTCTTCTTACACAGTCATCTCCAGCGTTTACAGAGAATGATCTGAAAAATGAGAAAATATCCAATGAGCAGCAGTTCTGGGCGAAGATGCCTGTTGATGTCAGAGGTCACTGAGAGGAAGGTATGCAGAAGAGCATCTCTGAAAGACATGAAACATTGAAGCTCCAGCAGCAGAAGACCACATTGGATGTCACTCCTATCAGGTAAGAACAGGAAACTGCATGGGCTCAGCAAAACTGGAAAACAGAAGAATGCACAAACTGGTTTCTTCAGCATGACTGTACTCAAATGGGCTCCACAGTCATCAGATCCCAATCCGATAGAGCACCTACTGGCTTGTAGTGGAATGGGAGATTCACATCATGGATGTGCAACTGACAAATCAGCAGCAAGTGTGTGATGTTATGATGTTAATATGGATAAAAATCTCTGAGAAATGTTTCCAGCACCTTGTTGAATCTGTGCCATGAAGAATGAAGGCAGCTCTGAAGGCAAACGGGAGCCCAATTTGATACAATTCAATGAGCTCTTTCACCAGTTTCTAATCTCATTTATTACAGCACAATGATCAGGTTATAAATTATGGTCTTCATTAGAGTCACAAAGGAGGGTGATTTAGAAAATGCTTTGGGGCGGGCTTACATTGTGAGTGACAAGTCACTACTGCACGAGAGATCCACCCCCTGCTTGTCATGTCTGCTTCCAAAACACCAAGATGGTGATAGGTTGTCATCTCCGTGTCTTTGCACTTCTTTTATATGCAGTCTTTGGATATGATGCAAAGATGTGGCTCAGAGATCAGTGTATAAATTGAATCATTCCACCCCTATTAAATACATGACAGAATACACCTACGCTCTCTACAAATTTTTTTTCCACCGAATCACTGCCGAACTTTTTGCCCACTTCTCGGCGAAAATGAGTTGGTATATTTTGTTTTGCAGCTTTTGACTCCTCACACCAGCCACGCAAAACCGTCCAAGAACAGAAGGGCACTTACATAAAGAATTAGTGGGACCACTGAAGTCTGAACACATCCCTTGGCAGTGTTAAAAGGGTAGTTTTGACAAACAAAAAGCTCTGACATTATGAAAAATTGATTCAATCACTGAGATGCTTTCATTATCTTTCCAGCAGTTAGCCAGCCTTCCCCTGGTTTCCTGAAAGTAAGCTGAATTCCTTGTGGACTTGTCATTTCATTGAACCAAGAGAGCTTTGAAATGGCATCAGACACCTTTTTCAGTTTTGATCATCTGTTGAATGGGTAGATAAGAGCCTTGTCTTTTACCGGGCTTTTTCTCTCATAATAATTAGAGGCGGCAGATCGCCTGATAGTCACCGTCTGGGTCAAAATGCACAGCTTTTACTGGTGGAGAAACTGAGGGGTGCATTTTTGTGTAATGTATTTGGCTTGAAGGTGATCTTTACAAGGTTATCGCACTCACAGACTCTGACCCACTTGGCTGCGCTATCTATCGCCGTGGAGCTGGTTGCCATGGCTGCCGAATAGGTGCTAACTGCCACTCAACAGGCTTGTTCCACACTCTGAACAACTGTGTGGGTGTGTGTGTGGCGCTGTTTGTGTGTGTTTTGATGTCATTTTTCTGAGTGTTTGGTTCACTTTGTCTGTACATGTGCGGGAGCGCAGGAGTGTGTGTGTGTCTGCACACAGGCAGTGGGTTTTGGGTTACTTGTATGAATGTCAGTGTGTGCTTTTGTGTGCGTGCGGCTCTGCTGTGGCGCTGCAGAGGTTAAACATCAGACAATGTTTACCACCCAGCCCACTTGTTTTATTCATCATGTTTACACCAGTGTAAAGTGAATTCTGTCTTTTATTTTTAATTTTTTTTGGCAGCAAAGTAAGTAATGCGCAAAGTCACACATTTTGCTTACACCCACCTTAGATGTAGATCCTAATTAAGGCATGTATTTAGAATCGGGTCAGTTTTGCAACAGCGTCCTAATGGCTTTAATCTAATTTATCCGTCTTTTAGGCAGATATTCTGTTAAATGAGTCAGAGATTTTTGGGTCATTTCCGATGAATCCTTCTCTCGCTGTGCCTGGGTCAGTACTTGCTATCTGAGCTTAATTCCATTATGCAGTTTTCATGAGATGGATGAGCTTAAGGACAGCGAGAGGGAGAGACTGAGCACAAGGAGCAGGAGGAGACTGTGGCAGTGTTGGAGCAAGATGGATAAAGACAGAGAGAGGTAACTAGAGCACAGGGCTAAGACAGGAGAGATAGAGAGGTTAGAGCTTCTCTGCGCGAGAGAGAATATGTGAACGAGGGAAAGTGAGAGAGGGGAGTAGAGGAAGCTGTAAAGTGCATTGATTTTTTTTTCTTCTTCCCCCTCCTTCCTCAAACTAATTAAAGTTTTGGCCTGGTTCAGTGATTACCCCACTGCTTACAGAGGCTTTCTCCTGCTGAAGGGCTCTGTGTGCTACCTCTTCCCTCCTCTGCTCCTTTCTCTTCGCTTCCCTTCGTCCCACAGATGCCTGCCCCACCATTTATTTACATAGCTAGGGGTGCTTTACTATGGAATTACAATTAGGAGACATCAGAGCTGACTTTCTAGTAAAGGCTTATTCCACCCATGTTGTCAAGTGAGTCTTGACTGCCACTGGTTGGACTCATGTTCAAGAGGAATTTGCTTGAAGTGTTTTAAGTACTTTATTTCAGTCTTTCTGCCCATCTCCTTTTATTATTTTTTGCCATAGGTTTTCATGATTATTGCATGTCCAGTTTTGGTATTGGAGTGTAAGATTTTCCGTTTTTCCAGCACATACTGTTCGAGCACATACTGTACATTACTCAGAGATCCGAAAAGCATTAACTGAAGGATGAGACAACACAGGCAAAGTGCATTACAAAGCACTCAAAGAGCACATAACTCTGCTGAGGCTGCACGACCTTCTGAATTTATTATTCTATTAATAAAATGTTCGGAAATTTGTCATGTTGATTGGTTGATGGCGTCCATCAATTTTGGAGGATACCTAAAACCTGTCTGGGAATATTAGGGCTTTGAACAAATATAAATTTCTATTCAGGCAGACTCACAAGAACCAAGTTGTGTGTGTGTGTGTGTGTGTGTGTGTGTGTGTGTGTGTGTGTGTGTGTGTGTGTGTGTGTGTGTGTGTGTGTGTGTGTGTGTGTGTGTGTGTGTGTGTGTGTGTATGAATTATGTTATGTCCTCCTGCTGCAGAAACATAGACTGCTCAAATGGCGTTAGGTTTTGCAGTATCCTTTCGATATAGATTTAGATACAGATACAGATAAATGCACTTGTTTTCTGGTTGCAGTAGTATGATACATTTAAATGCATCAGTCCATTTATGGTCTTTATCAATATTTATCAGTTTTGTTAAAATATTATCGAGGAAAAACATATAGTACTGTGCAGAAGTCTTGAGTCACCCCTCATGGGAAATAGGTGCAGAGATTTACTCAAACATACATATTCATATGTTGCTCATATACATCCTCCTGAGAACCAGCCTATTCATTTATGTCCTCTTTGGTCTATATCTTTTGACTTATTTGAGCTACTCTACCCCTAAGTCACCTAAAAGTTCAATGGGAAGGTTTGTTTTTCGTCAGCTCTCAGGAGTATATGCATATGTAAGTTGCACATATATGTTTGCAACTACATGAGTTTGTGCAATTCTAGCGAGCTTTAAAGTTAATATTTGGTATGACCACTATCAGGCTTATGATTTCTTTAAGTAGTCTTCAGGAATAATTCTCCAGGCTTCTTGGAGGACATCCAAAGCTCTTCTTTGGATGTTGGCTACCTTTTATTCTTCTCTCTGCCAAGCTGATCTCACACTGCTTCAGTAATGTTGAGGCGTGGTCTCTGGGGAGGCCAGTCCATGACTGATAGTGCGCCATTGTGTGTTTTTCTATCTGGGTATGATGTTGATGACAGTGTGAGCAAAAAAATTTAAATTTGGATTAATCACTCCACAAGACCTGTTATCACTGATATTCAGGCTTCAGTCAACAGTAGATGGATCAGATTCATCTCTCAGGTCTTGTGTCAAATCTTTGATGATTAAAAAAAAAAATTAACAATATGACTCTCTGGTACTGTTCATCAGTGTGAGATAGTTCTTTAGTCCTCCACTTCCTTTATCTTTCTTAAGGACACATTCTGACAGTGAGAATCAACTTGTTGGTACAACAATATTATTTTTTGCTCATCCCAAAAAGTTGATTCTGTTCATCCGGACGTAACATTTTCACTGGGAGAAACATTTCGTCACTCATCCAAGTGACTTCTTCAGTCTCAGCTGATTGCAAGTTTCTCCAACCTTATAAACAGTACCTTTGCACAATGAAATGACCGAAATGAACCCTCTGAATGAACAATGGGCTGTGAGGTCCTTGATCATTAATATGCAAATTATCATAACCATTGATCCACAACCATTGATCAAAGACCATAGTTTTTGCGAAATTGTTACGTGTAGATGAAACACTGGTTCAGTCCATGGGTTAGTAGCCTTTAGAACAGTTTGAATGGTTCAAACTGTTCATATTAAGTAACAAAAAAACATTCCTGTGAAATCTTCTACGTACAAGGACTGGACTGAAAATGAGTAAAAAAGCAGCCAATGTCCAAAGAAAAACTTCAAAGGACTTTCAGGAGAACTATTGAATAAAACCATGTTAACAGATTGCAAGATAGTCTGTCTCCTTGGAAACAAAATATGAAGAAACCAGGGCTGATTCAAGATTTCTTTTCACAACACTGTAAATATAAAATCTAACTACACATAGTGAAGATAGAGGTAAAAAATAAGACAAATCCCCATAACTTGTTAAAATCACACAAATGCATATCTGCATCTTTTATGCACGTCCGGATTGATGGAATAACCTCTGCATAACAATTGTCCTGAACATCTCTGGGTGTAAACACACGCACCCTGAGCTGACAGATTCATCTGGAGTCATAGATTTATTGGAAAATAAATGCAACCTTTGAGTCACAGTTGAGGTGTTACGAGAGCACGGTGGCACTTATCAGTGTCGAAAACAAATCACTTGTTTTCCGCATAATTCTTCTCCATATTTCTGTAAAATGCCGTATGTCAAGTAGGTTGTTAACTAAGAGGGAAACAAACAAACAAGGCAGAGCTGATAACAAAAATCTTCTTTGTCGGAATTACAATAGATAAAAAAATAAGTCCTAGTGAGAGATATGGTTAATGGGAACACGCGGCAGACTTCATATTAAATGATATTTCATTTCCTGGGGATTTAGACAAACCATCAATCATGCTTCGCAACGAGACACTAATATATGACCATTCCAGGATGAATCAGATTTTCATGTGTCCTGCATTGGTTACGTTTTGGAAAACACGAGTCGTATCTACTGATACAGACACTGATACGCGGCCCGTTCCTGTTTTCGTTCTCCCCCAGGCCTGCTGAGATTGGAGGAACTGGTTCGCCGCTTTCTCATCTCCCGGGAGACCCTGTCAGTCAGGATGCTGGATGACAACCTGGACCCTACGCCGCTGCTGAAGGAGATCCGTGACGACAAAGTGGCCACGATCATCATTGACGCCAACGCTTCCGTCTCCTATCTCATCCTCAAGAAGGTGAGTTCTCAAACAGCAGTACGTTCCCCAGAGCCACCTACACATTTTCAGGAGTCGAAGCTACTCTTGCATACAGTGCAAGCAGTATGTCTCAAGGGGGTTGGCGTATATCTCTCTTTTATGTACCCACATGAAGGGCATGCGGAGCTCACCATCTGTAAAATAATAAAACAACTCGCTCAGAGCTCCACAGGCTACACATTTGTTGTTGTTACTGAATTAACATCTATTTTTACCTTCTCTGCCCTCCAGAGCTGCATAGGGAACAATATTTATGCGTGTCTGCCAGCAACGATCACTTACATTCTTATGAAAGTATTTGACAAAAGAACATCTTTTGCTGGGATGTGGTGCAGATGTTACCCAAGCTTGTTCTGATTCATGGTACGGCTTGTAATGCCGATAGCCAGCGCAGTGAGTCATGGCTTGAATGCGTATGGGATGTTTTTACTGGGCACATTTGAGCCGCTGTCCGCCCTCAGCGAAATGTCCTAGTGTTAGCCTGATGATGTAAAACTGTGATTAACGTATGCTCTCTCCTCCCCCTCCCCACTTTTCTCCCTCACATCCTCTCCCCTTTTGTACCCCGACTGCTTCCTTTCCTCTCTGCCTGTCCAGTAGCTCTCCTCCTTTGCCCCCTCTTTGCCTTTATCAATCCCTCCATATCCGCATTCTCCACTTTTTTGATCTTATTTCCTCTCCCTCTCTCTTTTTGTCTCGCAGGCGTCAGAGCTTGGGATGACATCAGCATTTTATAAGTACATCCTCACCACAATGGTAAGAGTACGCAAATTGTTCCCCTTCCCCTCTTCTGTCCTCTCTTCCTGCATTTCTCCTCGTTCCTCTCTCTCGCTTTTCCTCTTTCTGTCCCTTTATGAGCCAGCAAAGGTGTTAACAGGAAGAAAGTCCTCAATAGGTGGAAGTACAGAGAGGTGAGGGGAAAAAACGAGAGAGGAGATAAGGATGGGAAGAAGAAAGACGAGCGAGAGGGAGACATTTGAAAAATGAACGAATTACTGTATGAAGATGTGGATGTGCAGAGGAGGATGGTGGGGAGGAAAAAAGAAAATAAAGGGGGGGTCTGGGGCGGAGGTGATGACAGATGTGATGTGCCCTTTTTCTTCTGCCACCCGCCACCTTCCCGAAGCTTGCGGTGTTTTCATCTTTCTCCTTGATATGCTCCCCTCCTTTTCAAGCATTTGAATAAATGTACCATTTTATGTTGCGCGTCTGATTTTTATTTTTTCACTTTCCTCTCTCTGCCCTCTGTGCGGGATGTGGTCCTGTGCTTTTAGATGTACTTGTATGCATATTACTTTGAAAAAAATAAAAAAACTCGGTTCCATTAACCTCTATTTTCCTTGTATCTCAGTCTCCGCCTTTCTTCTAGCTCTCCATCAGAGATTAGATGGTGTCACTCCCCGTAGCCTCTTTTTTTCTTTATCTCTCTCTTCTTTTGCACAGTATTTTTCTTCTGTGCTAAGATTTGATAGCCTGTCAACATCACCCTGTCACACACTTCAATTTTCTATTTTTCCTGCAAACACCCTCTCCACTCCTCCTCCTCGTCCTCTTCCTCTGTAGGACTTCCCCCTGCTGAGACTGGATGACATAGTCGATGAGCAGTCCAACATCGTCGGCTTCTCCATGTTTAACACCACCCATCCCTTCTATTTGGAGTTCATCAGGAGCCTCAATCTGTCTTGGAGGGAGGGCTGTGACCTAACGTACCCCGGCCCTGCGGTCAGTATCTCGAGCCCATGAGTACTCATGCGTGCACGCTATTAGAGCTAATTTTTTAATGCTTTGTTTATATGCCACACAACATTAAGCTACTTTATTCCTCACACTGATTCATGGAGCACTTAAAGAGCTCCAGCTAGTCTTTTGCTTGTATTTAATGGGTATTGATGTATCCATCTTTGTTTCCTCCCCATTGGTTTACTCGAACCTCTACATCTTTTCCCTCCTCTTCTTATTTTCCTGCCTTCTCCCCCCCATTCCTTGTTAATCTTTCAATCCTCTCTGCACCTCTCATTCCGGTTAACTCTTTTTCTCTCTTTCTCTCTTCTTGTTTCTATGCATCTCACTTTTTTCCCGCCTCCCCTCTCCACCTTCCACAGCTTTCTTCAGCGCTGATGTTTGACGCCGTGCACGTGGTGGTGGGGGCGGTGAGGGAACTGAACCGCAGTCAGGAAATTGGAGTGAAGCCACTCAGCTGCACCTCACCTCAGATCTGGCAACACGGGACCAGTCTTATGAACTATCTGCGCATGGTAAATCTCCATGTTTACTATATGTCCACAGCAGGAAACAAGATGTTACATTTGATATCAGACATGAGTTTAATCTTTTTTTTTTTTTACATTCACGCTTTTGTTAACATCCTTGTTTAAGCTGTGACTCTTATTTATTAACGCTAGTAAGATTAGTGTTGCTGCAATTAGTAGTTATTTTTAGAGCAGGTTAAACTTGAGAAAACACCGAAAATACTGTTTTAAAATTGCTATTCTACAAAGCCTCAGGTGACATCTTCAATTAGAGCTTGAAACGGTTACAGCACTTGGAGTACTGAGTCGATGGAAATAAACCTAGCATAATTTTTATAGTCAGTTAATTATTGGAAGGACTAAATATGAGCTGTTTCCAGCCATAAAAAATGGAGGATTTTCCTTATGTGAAATTAAACTGACTCTTAATGCTCGGGAATGTTGGTTAGCAAAAACTAAATATCATTTTGTGACCATCTGCCGCTCCCATCAGTGCGTTAATGATCCACCCCACTCGCTGCTCATGATGTGGATTTTGATCTCAAACACACACCTGTCACATTTCGTGCCTGTAACTAGGTTACAGTGTTGGGCAGATTATTCAAAACCTCCTTTATGATGTTGTCTGCTAGAGCTGAGTTCTCCAGGACGGCATTTGGAGAACACACACAGAGAAAACCAGACTCCCAAAGGAAAAACAACAATAAACAGTTAGTTTGATAAGTATTTGGACAATAACACAATTTTTGTGATTGTGTCTTTGTACACCGCCACAGTGGGTTTTAATTCAAACAATTAAAATGTGATTGAAGTATAGACTTTAAGCTTTAATTCACAAGGCTTAACACAAATGTCACATTAATTGTTTAGGAATTACAGACACCGTCATACACAGTTCCCCTTGTTCAGAGGCTTAAAAATAATTGGATCAAATAACACAATTTTAAATTTGAGGATTGTTTTTAATACATGGCTGAAAATCCTTTGACTCCCAGAAATCTGGAAACCGTCGACATCACCAAATGCTGTGTTTCCTCTCATGGGATGCTCTGCCATGGTTTAACTGGAGCCACCTACACTTGCTGCTTGTTTGTGGGGCTCTCTGTGTTCGGTTTTGCCTTCAGTGACTGAAACACTGCTCTGATGACCTGTGATCAGGAGATTTGGAGACTTGGCTACTCACAAATATCCTATTTCTTTGCCCTGGAAACTCTTGGGTTGCTTTTGCAGTTTGCTTCGGGTCATTATCCATTTGCGCCTTGAAGGACCGTTCAATCAGTTTTGCAGCATTAGGCTGAATCTGAGCAGAGAGTGTAGACCTGTACACTTCAGAATTCATCCTGCTAGTTCTATCTGCAGTAACATTATCGATAAACACCAACAATGTGGTTCCCATGGCAGCCATGCATGCTCATGTCGTATGCTTCAGATGATGAGCTGTTTCTCTCTTCCATACTGATGAAACAAGTTCTTCATGTTTCATCAGTCCAAAGAATGGTTTTCAAACCTGTGCAAACTCTTTCAGATGTTTTCTGTCCAATCTTGGCTTCTTGTTCTTGAGTGTAACCAGTGGTTTGCAGCTTGTTGTAAACCCTCACAAAGATCTCTCTTGATTCTGGACTTAGATAATGACACGGCTATTTCCTCAAGAGTGTTCTTGATTGTTTCAATGTTGTGAAGTTGCTTTTCTTAACCAAGGAAAAATTGTGCTCATCTACTTTAGCTGTCTTCTGTGGCCTTTCAGGTCTATTGTTAATAATGATAATAGTAATAAACACAATAATGACAATAATAACTATTTTTATAGCACTTTTTACAGTTACAAAGTATTTCACAGTTTGAATAAAAACCATGAATTAAAGATAAATATGCATGTTGTAGCATACAGACACATAGTCAAATACTTGCATTCATTAATACAAATACACTTCCATACACACATTAGATGTAAATTATGGCCAAAGTTAATGCAAGAAAGATGCTTTTACAGATCACCTCCCTGACTTGCATTGGCATCTCGTTGGACCTCATACTGAGAGTTTAAGAAAACGGATAAAAACTACATTCAATCTCCACTTTTATCTGCTTAACTTGTCAAAGGAACACTGCTCATCTGGCAGTGAAAACTGCTCGTCAAGTGTCCAGTTACCCTTGAACCTGAAAATGTAAAATAAAGGCTGTAATTTCTAAACAGGTAATGTAATACTTATTTAAACTCCTTGAATTAAAGCTGAAAGTCTGCACTTTAGTCACGTATTGAATGTTTGATTTAAAAGCCTCTGTGTTTGTGTAAAGAGCCACAATTACAAAATTCTCCAAAAACTTGCTACAAAAACTTGGTACTTTGTAGCATATAAAAAATAGAACGAAAAATGGAATAAAAAGACTTATTCAATCTCCAAACATAGGTGTAATATAAAGACACGCCAAAGTAGTTTCTACACTGTCAAGATCACATTTTACCATAAAGACACACAAAAGATAAAAATTCTGACTTCTCTTCTTCATAGTGATTAAAAGCAGAGAAAAGCAAAGATCCTAACATTTGAGAAAGGATTGCATTAGCAGCATGTGTTAAGAAAAGACTCATAATTATTCATGACTCGTCATTTTGTTTAGTTTTCTTTTAACTGAAATATTGATAAATGAGAGGAGTACAGCCGAAATGTGCATCATCCTCATCTCATGTTGCATGTAACCTCTGTGTTTTGTTGTTCTTTGTCATCTCCCATCTCTGGTCGTCTGTTTCTCTCATCGACGACCTGTTGTCAAGGCAGCTCGAGTCCCATCTCTCACTGCCCCCGCCCCACCGGCCCGACATCTGTCTTTGTTAGTCAACATCATGGTGTGCTCCATCTTCAGCGCTGCACCATTCATCATAGTTCTCGCTTACTGTGCCAGCACCTGGCTTTTGAAGAGAGGGAGCTGAGCTGCGAGCTGCAGGTCTGAGTCTTATTAGAGAGCTCTTGACCCTCTCTGCTGCTCTGCCTGAGCCTCTCGTCAGTCAGTTTCTCCTAGTTGATCCAAAACTGATCATCCTTGTCTAGTCCAGCCTCAGATGCTTTCTCTGCCTGTCTTAGTCTTTTTCCCTCTCTTTCCTCCTGATCACTGGTGATAGTATCTGTCTAATCATGACCGCTAGTGAGAAGAAGTGTGTTTGCTTTTCTGCAGAATGCTGGCTTAGTTTATTTCTCCACATCTTTTCATGTTTTCTATGTTCTCCACTCTCTGTTTTTCTTACCTTTCCTTCTCTCCTCCATGCTTCTGTCATACTTCCTCACCTCACTCTCTGTCTACCTGCCAGGTGGAGTACGATGGTTTGACAGGGCGAGTGGAGTTTAACAGCAAAGGTCAGAGGACCAACTACACCCTGCGGATCCTGGAGAAACACAGAGGAGGCCACAAAGAGGTCAGAAGTCACCTGCTATCATGCAGCAGCCAGGTCACATTGCCCTCAGGTTTCGGGTTAGTTACAGGTCACTTGTCTCATTTCACAAAGCCGGCAGCGGCGTTTAACACCGAGGTCAGCCTCATCACAAACTCCCCTGATGGCAACCATATCTTTACTCTGTGATATACATTTTATCTGACAGCATTTCACTTTTTACCTGCTGTCAGATGCGGCTCATGTTTGAACGGTGGTTTCACTTCAAATTAAATCTACATTTCACTGATTACAAATGTGGAGTGTCAAAGCACGGGAACTATTTTCCTAAAGATTTGCTTGATTATTTCTTTTCTGATCTAAAAATATAAAAACGACACATTTATTTTCTTTTTATGGGTACAAACAATAGCTTGACATTGGTTTGTAAAAATCAGTGTTTGATATTTGCCTTAAGCTCAGTGCACGGCAGACAGGTGTGCAGCTCTGCTCTGGTGTTTGTTTTTGTCTCGTACAGAACTGGATTTGCTTTAGGCTTAGTTTTAATCTGTATTTGATTTGGACTCTGTCCTTAATTGAACTCTGAGCTGGATTGTAGCTTGCAATAGGCTACACTAATGTGATCAATGATGGTTCCTTGAAAATCTTGTGCTCATCTTTTTTCACAGAAATGGATCGGAGGTGTAGGTGTAGTCTAACAATCAGTTAGGTTTGAGTACATTAAAGGCTGGGCCATGAATCAATATCATCTCCCATTCCCTTTCAACAGAGTCGTATCTTCACAGTACGGCCATGTTGGACAGAAGTAGAACTGAAGTTAGCAATTTTAATGAGCAAAGTTTTCACAGTGAAATGCAAATAAAGCACAGCTGATGTGGAGAACTTGGGGCACACTCAATTAAAACAATTAAAACAAAAGCACACTCTTAACAGAAGTGTCAAAACTTACCTAACTTGTCTTGTTAAAACGAAGAAAAAATGAATTCTGTGCTCCCTTTTCTACTCTAAACAAACCAAGAGTACAGAATAGTTTTTCTAAACAAATTGTAGCTTCAACTGTGGTAGAAGGAATATCAATGAGCAGAGAAAACAGGTTCACCATTGGCACGGTCTCCAGGGTGCAGCAACAGATTACAAAACTTCAAAGAGACTAGAATTCACTGACAAGCAGCGTGCACCAAGCTACAACCGTCCTCTCGAACAGAGACACGCTCAAAGGGGCGGCACGGTGGCTCTAAATCACAGGAACAAGTGAAGGCAACATTTAGGAGCACACTCTAATCAGCATTTAAAGCCAGAATATGGGAACAAACTAATTAACGCTAAAAGTGAAAACATATATTTAATGTGCCCCTCCTTTAGTTTTTTTTGACTGGCAGTGTGTAGATATAGTTATTGCAAAGCAAGTACTCAGTATTGTGTATGATATACAGCAATGTGTAGCAGGAAAAACACTGTGTTTACTTGACAATGAATTTAATTGAGCAATAGTGGGTTTTTTAATTGCTGAATTTGTAAGAATAATGAAAATAACTTTTTAAAGTCTCATTCATTTTCCTGCAGCAGATGCTTCCAGTTTGATCTCTTGAACTAGTCAAGCACAGGCCACAGCAGATTAGTTAAGGCTAGTTGGACAATGTGCACTACCAAACTGTTGGCAGGCCCAGCAGCAAATGAGGTGTTCAGGACCATTTTGGTACATTATTGTGACAATGCAGTCCACACGAGTAAGCTAGAAGGAAAGGTGAGGGCAGGTGGAAATCAAAGTGCATTCCACCTGCATTTACTAAATGAAGTATACACACCACCGCAGCCTCCGACTGAGAGGGAATTACGCTGCAGTTCATTGGCTGGAGGAAACACTTCTTTTTCACCTCCTCTTAATGTCTTCCTGGGCTCCGCACTTGGCCAGCTGTTTTCCATGTTAACACAAAATGCCACCTGCTACATATACTTAGAGGTAGACTTTTATTTAGTTGAGCGTTAACTCGAGGTAATGAACATTTTAACTCTGCTCCTCCCCCTCTCTCTGCACAGCGGCACCCACACTCCAGGCAGCGGTGGTTCACAGATAAAAAAACTCCTCTTAAATGTCAGGGCAGGATAAAGAGTGTCACAGGAAAGCTGTGATTCTGTCTGAGGAGTCATTACCTCTTCTTTGACCTATTGAAAAATGTACAGTAATATCTCCTGAAGAAATGCCTCTGTGAGCTGCTGTTCCACCCAGCGCATTGGTTAGGTCATAATCACACACTTATGTACCTAAGTGACTTTACAGTCTCCATAAAATGGAAATATGAGAACAGTTTTTATGCAATTTAAAAAAGGTGTGCGTAAGGGGGAAAAAAATTACAGTGGAACTTCTGATCATGAATGCCTTTCATTACCGCCTTTGCCATCTTGTCCCAGCTCATTGCTCTGCTTATAAACAGGAGCTTTTTTTCCCCACAGTGGCGCATAGTACTGCGAGTACATATACGGCTCCGTGGGGAACAATTAACTCGCTATGCATATGCAGAATCTAACAGTGCGGAGCCCAAGTCCCAAAACATGAAACGTGCAAAAGGTGTTTTGAACAATGAAACAGCTGCTGTATATTATTTATCTAACAATAACGGCTTATTTTTCTCACGCTTCTTCTCCATGTTAGATCGGTATCTGGTACTCAAACAACACCCTGGCAATGAACTCCACCAGTCTGGATATTAATGTCTCAGAGACGCTGGCAAACAAGACCCTCATTGTCACCACCATACTGGTAAGGTCACGGCTGCTCTCTGACGCTCCACATTAGTGAGATCGGAGTTGTTTTTGTGTTGCTGCGCAGGCTGTGCCGGAGCTCGTGCTGTGTTGTGGTCTGTTTCTGATAATTTTGCTGTCGCCGCTGTAACTGTCATAGAAACTGACAGATCACCGAGGGAGATGTGTAACTAAAAACCAGACTGCTACAGTCCTGGTCTACTGATTATGTCCAAACGCAATAAGCTGTCTCCTTGTAGGGTTTGGACATATGATTAATATCTACAGGTTGGTGTAGAGATGTGAAAGAAACACCCGGAAAGATGGATTCAGATTCACTGAATCCTAAAATACTGTTAACATCCTGTGATAGCACACTGTGTTAGCTAATTAGCCTTTTCTAAATCAGTTTGCTCTGTTGATATGATTGTTGATGATGCGTAACTGTTGAAGCCAAATTTCATAACATCGAACATTACGCCGTTTATGGGGGAAATTAAAAATAAACATGGAAAACATCTGAAGCAGCTCGAGCTTTAGGACAAAACAAGAAAGAACAAAAACAGAAAGGAAAGGGAAAGAAAACATCTTGTTTCTGTTTCTTGGGTTGTGTCAGATATGAAGATGTTTAGCAGTAAAGAAAAAGCCATTTTGCTTTATTCTCCCAAGATGTAGACGAATTCACTTTTGTTTGTGTGTTGGAGGGTTTGGGCTGGTTTAGACACATGATGCAAGCTTTATGAAACAATTGTTTTTTGTTTTTTTTTAATGTCAATATATTTGGCGCACTGCTCAGATCTGCGAGAACTCTGCCTGCCTTCCCTTGATACCCTGGTTTATCTGCGTCGATCCATTTCGTGGCTAGACAGCGGTTACTGAATGTTTTTTTCTATCCTTACCTACGTCTGTAGCTATCTTCCACAATCCAATTTATGTCTTTTAAACCAATTTAGTATTGGACTTCCATAACTGTAGGGGACTCACAAGAGGGAGATAAAAATGGTCTAAATTGATTCTGCTCAAGCTGAGATATCTTGACTTTTAGCACTGGGCAAGCTCCAAGAACAACAACTCTAAAATTCCCAAGATGCATCTGTGTATTGTTCTTTTGTGCCATGTCTTTAAAAAAAAAGCTTTCTAGCCTTTTCAGTTAGGAAATACTAACTAATGCACCATTTGATAAGTAAAATGATTACGATTTTAAATGTCTTCTCTTTTAAGTGCATTTAATTTGAAATGATTGCCAGAGTTATCTTTGAGGACACAAATTCAGGCTTTTACAAAATTGTCTGTGATTCCCTAATAGAAAAGTGCTGGCATTCCCATATCGCTGGAAAAATGGTTATTTGGCTTGTTGTGAAGATCACAATACCATTTGTGACTGTAGAGTAAATATAAAGCCAGTTAGCGCAGAATAGCATAGGGCAAACACTGCAAATATTTGAGGTTTCTCACCTGACATCATGCACACATTACGCCGCCATATTGGATGTGAGAAAACTACTGGTTGCTAGGGAAACCTGTATTACCAGACTGGTTGCCAGTACTGTAGTTCCTGTAGGTTCCTGGCTCTTGCTGGATGAAATTGGTTGCAAAGAGGGTGGTGCACCAAAAACTTTCTAGCGATTACTTTGTTTTTTAACAGGTTGCCATGGATGCTTGTAGCTTTTCATTTTTTTCCTGCAAATACTTGCTAGTACTGTACTCACCAAGCGGTAGTACAACTTGATAAAGCGTGACACAAACCAGAAATAGAGAAGGCTTACCTTCAAAGTAAAAAGTTTTGCCTCAGCACTGCAGCTGGCATTTTTCAAAGGGCACAACTTTTACTCCATTTCCAGTTTGCATCCACTTTTCAGTTTCACTACAACTGGAGAGTAGCTGTACTGTGTTTGTAGGACGTCCGTCACTTCCATGCGAACTACAACCACAGCAGTATGCCGGTTTGTTTTTTTGCCAGTCAATTTGGCAACTTCCAGCAACCACTTGAAACTGGTCAGGGAATACTCATTTTCCCTCATCAGGTGGTTGCCATATGGTCTAGGCCCGAGTGACCGTGGGCTTACTCACTTGATCCTTCATTGTCACCATTATCGTCACACCAAAATAGTGGATAAGTTAACATTATGTTGTCAGTGGCCATCTGTCTGCAAAAACCTCAATATAACATAAGTGAACTTTGAATGAGCTGTAGGTGGAACTCATTATGAGTTTCACCTTGTTTCCGGCCTTTTGCTTAGCTGTCTCTTATTTTAGTGAACTCAGCGCCGATCCAGGCGGATCAGCTGATCTCAGTGCCGGCCCTCTTTGGCTCTACGGTTCACCTGACACCCTCCTACACATCCAGTTGGCTATTTCATTCAGGGCACGCCATTTAAGCTACTACAGCCCGCAGACCAATCCTCAGCAAATCCAACCCCACTCTTTCTTTCATGCTATATCTGACATAATCAACGCTGTATCTTTCTTTGATGCCTGCTTTGTTTTGTGCTGAGGTTCTTGCTGCTGCTCTGCGGACCTCTGACGTTGCACATATGTGTATGAAAGGATGGTGATATCCCACAACAGAGCCATGTCATCAAACATAAAATCCTGCAGATAGAAATATAAATCTCCCTTTGGCTGTAGTGATCCTGACTTAAATCTCTAACTTTTTCTTTTTGTGTGTGTCTTCATGCCAAAAAGCAAATAAGCAATTCCTCAAAACTTTCAAGCCATTGCTTTAATCTAGCAAATAATCTCTGATCAAGCAGATATTTATAGTTTTGGACTGAGACCTCCTCATGTGTCCCTCATGTTCAGGAGAACCCATATGTGATGCGTAAAGACAACTACCAAGACTTCCAGGGAAATGACCAGTATGAGGGCTTCTGTGTTGACATGCTGAGGGAACTGGCAGACATCTTGAAATTCTCCTTCAAGATCAAGCTGGTGGATGACGGCCTGTATGGGGCCCCAGAGCCCAACGGCTCTTGGACTGGCATGGTTGGAGAGCTAATCAACAGGGTGAGTACTCTCACTCCCTCTCCAAGTGTTACACACACAGACACATGTACATGCACATGCACACACACACTCCAGAAACACAAAAACATGCACTAATATTCTAAGCAGTCTCCCTACAAAAGGAGGCGTATAATGAACACACAACTATGTATGCACACACTGCCACACAAGACACACACACTCACACTTGCTCTGTAGCCCCAAACCACAACTCTGCTGTAACTTCCCATGTTTCAAATTGCCCTCAGAGGGGAGTAAGACTCTTATCTAGGACAAAAGCTGACTTGATAATTCCCCAAAAGAGAGTGGTAACATTGCCTAAGAATTGTCTGCACCATCTTTCCTCTCTGTAACCCCTCCCCGTTTCTTCCTGTCCAGGCCTAGTGTGCCTCTGATAGACACTCTGGTTGAGGCAGGCTAATGAGAGCCCCTCTCTGCTTAATTACCATACGGTATACTTCAATTACCAGCCTGTGGTCCCCGTGTGGGGCATGCCACACTGGTGCTCCCCCAGCTCTCCACGCTTCCTCTCTCCCTGCCCTCCCCACTGCCTGATCACTCAGCTCTAATTAGCGGCCCATGTTCATCAATTAGCTTTTAATGGAAGAGATGGAGAGGAGGCAGCGCAACCAGAGACCTGCAAGGTTTTATACAGGTGGAAAGACCAGTCACCCAGTGCTTACTCGCAATTAGCCTCATTTTTATGGTGGGTAATGGGTGTGAGGCAGAGTGCACTTCTGTATGTTTCTGCAAATGTATTTTCAAGTGCATAGTCAAACTTTTAATTTTTCATCATTCAAATCAACATTTTGAACAAGAAGAGTGCTACATTAGTCCGTCTGTTTTGCACACCTACCTGACCATTTGTTGTTGTTTTTTTCCTTCCTCTCATTCTCTCTCTCTCTCTCTCACCACCGATCTATCTTCACAAATCTTCCAGAAAGCAGACCTGGCCGTGGCAGGTTTCACCATCACATCAGAAAGAGAGAAAGTTATCGACTTTTCTAAGCCGTTCATGACCCTGGGGATCAGCATCTTGTACAGAGTTCAACTGGTGAGGGTGTTATCTAGGCCTGTGCACACACTGGCTGATACTCGCTACAGATCTTGTGCTGGATTTTATTTCTTTTTACCTTCACTGCTTTATTGCCAACTGGGTCATACAGAGAACGACAACTTGCACTTGTTAAAATGAGGCTTAAGGAATCTTATCTTCGAAGCTGATGATTGTATGTCTGCAGTATCCTGCAGGCTGCATCCACTAAGTCCACACTGGAATTTATAGGTATAATTCATATTGCTCAATAAGTCGGTGTGCTGTAACTGGGCAACAGCTTTACATTGCTAATGAGGCTTTGGATCTAAGCCAAGTATGCTTCAGCACCAGGCATTGTGAAACAGAGTGTTTATGGATTGTAGCATTAGTGTATCAAAGCACTGCAGACTTTAGTATCAAAGTGCAGTGAAGGACACTGCCCTCCTGTGGTGCAAAGGGGACTCTCCCTGACAACTGAGACATTGAGACCTTGTTTTCTAACAGATTGTAGCTTCCTGTATGTCCATTAGTCACCATCTGTCTCTGTTTCTACAGCTTTCTACTTTTCTTTCTTCTCTTCTATGCACCAGGGTCGGAAGCCCGGTTATTTCTCCTTCCTCGATCCCTTCTCTCCAGCCGTTTGGCTCTTCATGTTACTCGCCTACCTGGCTGTCAGCTGTGTGCTGTTCCTGGCTGCAAGGTCAGTGCATTACATCACACACTGTACTGATTGTCTGCAGTTCACATCAGAGCTCCATCATTTTTTATCTTGTTGAACACAAGTCACCTGTCACATATTGAAATTTCTTACCTTATGCAACCTACCGCAGACAGTTCTGACAGAGGTCGAATGACTGATTGGAGATGACTTGAGTGATGTGACAGAGGTACATTACTGTGTTGCAGTTTGTCCTCGAGGTCGCCTTACTTTACCTTTGTTTTTTGCATCAGGTTAAGCCCCTACGAGTGGTACAACCCTCACCCATGTCTTCGAGAGCGCAGAGACATGCTGGAAAACCAGTACACTCTGGGAAACAGCTTGTGGTTCCCTGTTGGAGGCTTCATGCAGCAGGGATCAGAAATAATGCCCAGAGCCTTATCCACCAGATGTGTTAGTGGAGTGTGGTAAGTTATAGTACGATTACAATGCATTTGTTTGTGTTTGTCAACCAGTATAAAGTCCACGCCTACTCAGAAATATGTTTTGCATTCATTGTCTCTTAGCTCGTAAGTTTGTCCTTCACTGTTTAGAAAGGTGTTTATACTGAGATGACATTAGAAGGCTGATTATGGATTCATCTGCTGAAGGGAAAAGTTTCTACAATATAAATTTAAGACGTGGCTGGATGTGGAAGTGAGTGAGGAAGAAGGAGTCGGCTACTTTATTGATTTTCTTTTTTTATAACACAGGCACAGATTATTATTCAAAGCAGTATTTAAAGAGTATTTTTCTTGAGGGGATCTTTGCCTTTTTTGTCAGACTTTTGAGAAATTGTGTAAAAGGTACTGCATGATGTTCTAATACATTTTACATGTTGCCAAATGCATGCTATCAATTATATTTGAAAAGGATTTGGTTGTGCATAGGTCAGCAGTTTGTGTGGAGAGCAAAACAGGATTTACCTTTCCCATCATTCGATCTAGAAACCATTAGCAATCATAGCTATGATGATGATTTAGCTTTTTAAAATGTATCTGATTTATAAAACACTGACAAGCACCAAAACCTAGAACACTGGCTGCACCAGAAGACTGCATAAAAATTGCTAAATCCAAACCCCCACCACAAAACAGTAACTACTGAACAGTAGAAACGGTGAAGATAATAGTAAAATAATAAAATATTAGTAAAGTTCAATATTTAAATCATTTAAAGTTAATTTGTATATCACCAAATCACTACAACAGAAATCTCAAGGGGTTTTATACTGTAAGTTAAAATCTGTACAGTATTTTGGAGAAGACCACAGTAATCAAATGACCTGTGAGCATGAACTTTGTGATATTGTAAAGGGAACATCTCCCTTTTTTAACTGGAAGTAACCTTTAGCAGAGTTGGGCTCAGGAAGGCTGCCGTGATGACTCGAGGTTGAAGGGAAAGAGAGCACAGGGAGACAGGAAAAAACACTGACTAGGAGAGATTGCATACAAAAATTTGAAATGCTGAATAAACATGGGAAGTGAAAAGAAATGGAAAAGGGAGAAGAAATACTCAGTGTATTACAGAAAGTCCTGCAGCAGTCTGACCCTATTGAACCATAACTAAGGGACGGATCACGGCGCCCTGATCCAGCCTTAACTATAACCTTTAGCCCAAAGGCAAATTTTAAGTCTAATCTTAAAAGTAGAGGGGCTGTCTGTCTCCTGAATCCAAACTGGGAACTGGTCCCAAAGAGGAGAGGCCTGAAAGCTGAAGGGTTTGCCTCCCATTCTACTTTTAAAAACCAGGAACCACAAGAAAGCCAGCTGTCTGAGAGCGAAGTGCTCTGTTACAATATGAAATTATGTGGTCTTTAAGATATAATAGGGCCTTTTATGACGAGGGATTTTAAATTCAGTTCCGAATTAAATAGGGAGCCAATGAACAGAAGGTGGTATTGGAGAAATATGAACTTTTTTGGATCCCTCTTAGTACTCATACTGAAGGGGTTTGCATTAACTGGGGATTTTTAGAGAACTTCTTGAGAAACATGACAATAATGAATTTATAAGTACATGAATAATTCTTCAGCATCACTTAGACAGGATATTTTAATTTTAGAGATGAACAGATAAGACCTACATGTTTGTTTAATATGTACACTGAAGGAAGAAATTGTCAAAAATGACTCTGAGATTTCTCAAGGTGTTACGGTAGTAATGCCATCCTGAGTATCTGGTTAGACATGTTTCTAATATTTTTGGGACCAAGTACAATTTAGATGCAGGAATTTGAAAATCATCCACGCCTTTGTGTCTGTAAGACATGCCTTTAATTTAACTATATATTTGATTTGATTTATATTATCTGACTTCATTGATAACTAAAGCTGGGATTCATCTAAATAGCAATGTAAATGTATGCTAACCTTGTGCGTGAGGAAGACTAGCCCGAGTTACTGGAGTTGATTCTAACCACTGCACCACAGTACCTATAAATAGCAAAGGTGGACTCAGATCTCTGTAATAAAATGTTGTGGTCAACAGAATAAAATGCTGCACTGACAAGCACAGAGATGAGTCCACTGTCAGAGGCTATAAGAAGATCATTTGAACTTTCACTAATGCTGTTTCTGTGCTGCGATGAACTCTTCAAATTAACCACTCCTCTGCAGATGATCAGTTAACTCTTTTACAACTACTCTTTCAAGGATTTTAGAAATAGAGGAACGTTGGTCTATAATTAGCTAAGACAGGTGGATCAAGTGGCGGTTTTTAAGTAGAGGTTTAATTGCAGCCTCCTCAAACGCCTGTGGTATGTAGCCTTTTGATAGAGATAAATTAATCATATCTAGAATTGTAGCTTTAATTAATGGTAAGACCTCTTTGAAAAGTCTTGTAAGAATGGAGATTAACAGACATGTTGATGGTTTAAAGGAAGAAATGACTGAAGTTAGTTTAGAAAGATTGTTATAAGAGAAAAAGTCTAAATAAATATCCATAGTATTGCTACAGTGCTGAAAAGAAGGGTTGGATTTTTCCTGTTTTCCTCAATCTGTGACAAATAGCTTTACAGAGGGCTTTTTATAGAGCAACAAACTGTGTTTCCATGCAAAGTGAAGATTTTCTAGATTAGTGAGCTCTTTAGCTGAGTTATCTGTTTAAAAGCGTGTGTTTGTGGGTTATAGCAGGGAGTCAAGCGTCTCTGATTTGTTGGTTTCTTTACAGAGGAGCCACAGTAATCAGGGCCATACACAGTGAGGATATTAACAAGATAATTAAGCTCTGGGAGTAAATTTTGGGTAGCTGTTCTGCATTGTGTTGCTACAAAGCATTAAAGAAGATAACAAAGAAGAAAGCACTTCTTTATATTTTGTTACAGCACTTTCCAAAAGACCTATAGTGTACTGAATTAGTTTTCCAGTGCTCTGTAGTCCATTATTATTTAACGCACTATACTAAAATTAAGTGTTATTAAAACCAAAGGAGGGTTTTCAGGGGATACTGTTAAACATTCAGTTTCTATGCAGTAAGTCAGGACAAAAGCCAGAGTGTGATTAAAACAGTGAGTGAGCTCATTTACATTTTGAGAGAAGCAAATTGAGTCTACTAATAAATTAAATTCAATGTTGAGGCTGTCATTTTCAGCATCTACATGAATGATCACCCATCATAATTATTTAAACAGAAATGAGAACTGAATGCTATAAAGAGGGCCAAGTGGACGATGGATGACTACAAATAACAGTTTTTTTGAGTTTTCCAGTTAGGGTGTGCAAGGTTAAGAGTAAAGCTTTTGAATTAATTTTTAGTTGATTGATAACCTGGAGTGACAGATTGCTGCCACTCCTCCTCCTCAGCCTGTGTTTCAAGGAGTCTGCTGCTTGATGTGACTTTGGGGTGTTGAGTCATTTAAACTACTAATTTATGCCTTAGTAAGGTTTCTGTGAGGGAAATAAATCAGTATTTTATCCATTACTAACCATTTTTATGAAGTAAAAACACGTATAAATACTTTATAATCACCAGATAATCAGGGTCCAAACAATACATACATGAGTTTTTAAGATTTGAAAAGATTTTCCATATTAACTATTTTGAGAATACTGTATATTTTTTTAAAAAAAAAATGGTAAATACAATTTTAAGGCCCATGTCTGCAAGAGAATAGTTCATTTTTTAATGTAATTTAAAGCATTTTACTGGATGTGTCATTAAAAAAGTGTTTAGGTATATCCACCGCTGTGTGAGAAAAGGACGTTTGTATTTTAAAAGGTTAAGGCACACTGCTGATGTATAGCTCATAAGTTTGGGTCCCGTAGTGCCAGTGTTTTATGGAAACAACTGACAAAAGCTCACTGAGCTCACAGAAATACTAGCCTGACGACTTTCCTATGGTGAGAGTGAATGTGAGAAGAGGCACAAGAGAACGAAATAATAACCACTAAGAGCTGAGGAGATAAAGGAAGACAGGAACAGCTAGATTACACAGAGGTGAGCAAGACGTTAAGGATAGTCAGTACATGATGTTCTCTTTGAATAAAGTTTGTAGACATGCAAGAAGTCCCATTTTCAAGGTTACTAGTGCGGAGTATCTAAAGTGATGGGAAAATAGTTGTTAAGCTACAGTCATTAAACTGAAGTGTGTTATCATTTGAAAATGATTAAGTGGGGCTATTTTACCGTGACACTTTTTAAGATGTTCAGTTTGATAAACGTCCTGATGTGTCAGGTGTTTCCTTTGCTGGGTTAACTCAAACCCAGCAAAGTCTCTCTACTGACGTACTCCAAAATAATTAGTGTATTGTGATATGTATGAATTTTGCAGCTTATCAATACCATGATGGATCACTGTTGCCACTCCAGTGGTGCTTTATCGCTCCCTTTATCTCGCTTTTTTTTCACCTTTTTCCACCTTGCAGGTGGGCTTTCACTCTGATCATCATTTCCTCCTACACGGCCAACTTGGCGGCCTTCCTGACCGTCCAGCGGATGGAGGCTCCCATTGAGTCTCCAGACGATTTGGCCGACCAGACGAACATCGAGTATGGCACGATCCACGGCGGGAGCACCATGACCTTCTTTATGGTGCGGCTCCGGTTGTGCTTGGGTTTGGAATTTGGGAATAACTATATATGTGCTTTTATCCATGTTAAATATTTGTTTGTGTAGCCGTTTGGATTCACTGACTCCTTAAATCGCTCTGATAGCAATTCAGGAAATAGCTGTTCATAAAGTTTTTTATGCATTTGTGTGTTACATGTAATTTACCGCAGTGCTTCTCTCTTCATTGCTGAGAACAGAGTGAACGATTATCCTCATATTCGCCACTCTGTCTCTGAGTTTCTCTCTTGTTTTCTTTATGGCTGTTTGTGTTTGTGTTAAGTGGCTGACTGCCTGTGTTTGCTTATGAGAACGCTACTGGCATCTGTGTTGACATCTGTGTTTGTCATAGTGTGGGTGTGCGCATGTGTGTGTGGGTCTTGTATTTGTGTGTGGGTGTGTTAGTATAGAGGGGTGTGTGTAGGTGATTGTTTAAAAAATGTATTTGTTTATATGTTTGTATACATGGTAAATGGCAAAATGCCAGTCTGAGTGTATTTTTCAGTCACTAGTGTTTGTCCAAATGGCGGATTTAAGAAAGAATGGTGTGTGTTTGCCTACATAAGCCAGTTTCATTGCCACAGTACATTACCCCACTCAATACCTAATCCACACACGCATACACACTCTCATTGTCGTACACAGATGCTACCATCTATACTCTTTTCCTTTCTTCTCGCATACAAAGAGATACTACATGTAATTGTACATTTAATCCTGTTTTGGAGCTTGCCATATTTTGTTAAGTGCTGAACCACCTCATGTGTGCTGATTTACTTCCATCTGTATGAAAGATGATGCATCAGCTACGCTGTGAGCAAATAATCTGTTGCTTTGCTTCACTTTCCTTTTTTCTCCCTCCAGTCTCCGCGCTGCTTTCCCCCTCTGTTTGCTATTGATATTTTTACTCTGCTTGTCATTGTTCACACCTGATTTTCTCTCCCGTATGTGCTTCCCTTCCCGTTTATCTTTAATGCATCTCCTTCATATTCCGTCTTGTCTGGGAAACTTGTACATTCACCTGTAATTACTGCTGAATTGCCGTTGTTGTGTTCCTGTTCCCTCTGCAGAACTCAAGGTACCAGACCTACCAGCGGATGTGGAACTACATGAACTCCAAGCAGCCTAGCGTATTTGTGAAAAGCACAGAGGAAGGCATCGCCCGTGTGCTCAACTCCAAGTATGCTTTCCTGATGGAGAGCACTATGAATGA
Organism: Oreochromis aureus; assembly: GCF_013358895.1. Taxonomy (NCBI): domain Eukaryota; kingdom Metazoa; phylum Chordata; class Actinopteri; order Cichliformes; family Cichlidae; genus Oreochromis; species Oreochromis aureus. The sequence goes on from NC_052952.1 coordinate 24,109,771, forward strand.
ATATCACCGTGGCCTGAACTGTAATCTCACACAGATCGGAGGCCTGCTGGACACCAAGGGTTACGGCATTGGCATGCCACTAGGTAATAATACTGCATCACAAAAAGAACATAGAGTATCTGATAGTGTATTACCTACTTTAAATATTTCTGTATGCAGAAAAATGTCTTAAAAATGTGTCTCATTGATAACTTCTTCAATTGCTTCTGTGCTTTCCAAACAAGCTAAAAGAGTAAAACAAGACATAAAAACACCAAGTAAACGGGTGTTCCAGCATAGCTGCACACAGTTTAAAACCTGCTAATGAATTCACGAGTGAAAAGATTTTGAAAATCAACATAAACATCAATATGGATTAAGTGATTTTCTCATGCTTCAAAGCCTCGCAGCACCCTGCAGCAGAAAGTCACCTTCTGTCTCACCTCAGCCGACGTGCCTGATGACGCTTGGCTTGATCCAGGATTTAGAGGTCACTCATATAGCTCTCATGCTCTACTCTTTGAGAAGACTCAAAATGTATTCATAAAGTTATGAAAAAGCAACTGGGAAGCTAGTAGACCTGTAACACTGTTCCCTTTTTGATGATTGCAGACATTGCTGACACATTTTAAAGGTGCTGTTTTGCAGCTTGTGAACTAAAAGAATAACATGATGTGGTAATTAAAAAAATTATGCATGCACCTTTTTAGTTTTAATTATTTTGAGTGGTACAAGGTAAAATATAACTGATAAAATGTAACAGGTTAACATTTCAAATCCCCTCTAATGTACCTGACTTGGAACTTGGAATGACTTGAGTTGCATCCATGTCATCAGCTAATTCAATGTTTACATTAACGAGCAGTTGAACAGGTGTACCACATGAAGTGGCGTCTGAGTGTAACCTCTGGAAGAGAAATACTGTGACTGTGCATCTACAACAGAGACCAGGCTGCTTAAACAAAAGTGACAGGGAGCTGTCTCGTTTCTAAAATTATACAATTATTTGACAAAAAGAAAAAAAAAACCTCATTAAATGACAGCGTGAGAAGCATGAGATCAATTATGCTAAATAGACACATGTAGTTGTCTGTGATTTGTGAGATTAGACCTGAAAATTGTCTTGTACGTGGTCGATTTATTTTTTATCTGTGGGATTAGTAGCTATTTCAAATGGAAGTAACGTGCATACAGTTAATTGCTTTTCCACTCACGCCCAGCGCTCGTGAAGCCACTTTTTAGCACTTAGATGAGATGTCACTGAATCACAGTAATCTGTTCCTATGAAGAGGTCAGCCATATCTCACTTTCTATTATTGACCAAGGCTGTGGAGGAATGGAGAGAAGAAGCAGACACAGAATAAAGAAGGAACGACCACAGAGGTGAAACAAGCCTTTGTAAGGGACCTAAAGAGGAAAAAAACAAAACATATTATCTCACTCACCTCCAGGTAGGAGGCTGTTTGAATTTAGAGAAATAGGCAGATATTTTTACACTTGAATCATTTCTTGCTGGGAGTTAGATGACAGATCTCCTTAAGGATATGCTATTAAAATCTCATTAGGCTGTCTACAGTTGCTGTTCATCAGCAAGCTGCTTGGCAACCCACCATAACCTCTGTTCTACCTTTTCGTGTCCTGTGCGTTATAACTGGTACCCGCTTTACTGGGTTGTCTTTCCTCTCCCAGCCTCCAGCTTTCTGTGTATCCACATAGAAGCATGGGAAAGTGGTGGGAGGTGATGCCAAATTTATATTGCTGCAGTCATTAGTCGTCCTGATTGAAATCGTTTTTTTTTCTGGCGGGAGGTTGGTGTTCTCCAGCAGTGACTTAGCGAAGGAGGCATGATAATCACTGAACAACTGTCAACACTTTCTATAGAGACTGTTTTTGTGCAGAAGGCCTGTCTAATAAAAGCTGCCTGTTGATTATCTTCACAGCTAAATACCATTATGCTAAAGAAAACATATTTGTCATTTGCACAGACGGAACCTTTAAACCCTCTAAATCTGGTCCAGCATATCTGCTTTGCAGCATACTTTGTATGCTATTCAACCAGCTGCTGAACCACTGTGTCTGTCTAGTTGTTATCTTGCTGTTTATCTCTCACTAATCCTCTCTTTATACTCACCATAAGATCACTTCTAGCCATCTCCAAGCTGCAGCGGCAATTCTCTTTTTCTGCTTAGTCTTTTTAACACTTAATCAGTTCTTGTTTTTCCCCCTTTTTCTGAAAAAATAAAAACTCTCTCCTGTCTGGTCTCTTATGCTGCACCTTGCCCACCACTTGCTCTTATCCTGCCTTCTTGTTTTTTTCCAGGATCTCCATTCAGAGATGAGATCACACTGGCCATCCTCCAGCTGCAGGAGAATAACAGGCTGGAGATACTAAAGAGGAGGTGGTGGGAGGGAGGCCAATGTCCCAAAGAGGAGGACCACCGTGCCAAGGGTGAGTCGACCGCAGCTGTCTGCCTCCGTTGCCTCCTTCTCTCTAATGTCCCCAGTAATAGTCTCCTCACTCTCTGCTACAGTCCAGCTAATGGCTAATGCCTAACCTAATGTCCTTGCGAAGGGTACTTAGCACAATCTACTTTCCCAGATGTCTTCTGTTTGTCTCAGGTGGTGCATAATGTGAATTTTATTGGAAACAGTGTATCTGTTTACATGTGTGTATTAAGAGTGTGTATGTGTGGGCAAAGCTTCTGCATGAATGACAGAGATGATGAAAACATCTCTGCGTTTATGCCACTGATGTCAGATGAAAATCTCTTTTAAAAATTATTTTGGTAGCGAAATGCTTCAGTTCAGGCATTTCAGTATTGTTACACTTTATCAGTGCAGTTTATCTCAAACCCTTCAGGGCCCTATAATTCTGTTTTTCACTCAAGCACTTCATTCCAGGCAATTTAAATTTTAAACTCAGATGAAAGAGCACTGAGCAGTGATTTAGTATTACACTCATATGAAGTTTTTGGTTCTTACTGTGGGTCAAGCTGTAGAAGATGGAAAGTCTAGTACTTTCCACAACGCAGCATGGTAGCATCTTTGTTAGACCACTTACTTCCAGCAGATTATCTATTAGAAAATATGAATCATGCAAACTTACATTATGAATATTATGACAATTAAGGTGACAATTAATCTGTACAAGAGCAGTAGCATCAAGCTAGAGTCTGGTTAGCTTAGCTAAGCTTAGTGCAAAAAAATAGAAGCTAAAAATAAGCAGCCTGCGACTATCAGCAGGTTTAAAGTGCACACCATTAGCTCTCCCATCACGTAGTTAGGTCAATTTGTTGTTATTTTACCTCTGTACACCACCACAGTGGATTTTAAATAAAACTGTCAAGATGGGATTGAAGTGCGTACTTTTAACTTTAATTCATGTGGTTTAACAAGACATTTAATAAGTATTACATTATTTGTTTAGAGATTACAGCCACATTTTATACAAAGTCACCCATTTTCAGAGGCTCAAAATTAATTGGACTAACATAATTTGAAATATAGGAACTGTTTTTAATACGAAAATCCTTCCTTAAAAGGCTCTGCCAGGCCTTTGCTGCAGCCGCCTTCACTTGCTGCTTGTCTGTGGGTGTTTTATATTTAATAAAAGAATGCTCTGTTTGCTTTAGATCAGGTGACTGACTTGACCAGTGAAGAATAAACCCATTTCTTTGCCTTGAGAAACTCTTGGGTTGTATTTTCTGTATTAACTTGGACTGCGAAGCACTGCCCGATCAATTTTGCAGCATTTGTCAGAATCTTTCTTTCTTTCTTTTTGCTCTACATTTTTCTTCCCCCTCACTCTGGCACAAGTGAATCTAAGTTTTCCCGTTTGAACATTTTTTTCCAGATATGTACAGACTCTTTATTTGTTCTGTGGAAAATACTAATCTGGCCTTCTTGTTCTTGAGTGTAACTACTAGTTTTTAGCTTATTGTGAATGCTCTGTATTTGCATTCATGAAGGTGCCTCTTAATTGCGGACTTTGACAAAGATACACTTACGTCCTCAAGAGTGTTCTTGGCTTGGTTAGATGTTGTGAAGATGTTTTTCTTAAACATGGAAAAAATTCTGTCATTATCCACCTTATTTGTCTTCTTTGGGTTTTCAGGCCCTGTGGTGTTGCAGAGCTGGCCACTCCAACACCAAAAGACACTTAATTCTTCTTAAGAATGTATCAGATTTTTGATTCGGCCACGCCTAAACTTTTTGCTCTCTGTCTAGGTTTATTTTCTTTTTTCAGCCCAGTCATGGCCTCCATTACTTGCACTGACAGCTCTTCAGGCCTTATTGAAAAGCTATGAGATACGAATTCAACACTTAGAGTCAATGTCAGATATTATGTTGGCTTCTTTTAACATGAAATAATGAGGGAAATAATAATGTGGTGGTGTACAAAGGCAAAGGTAGAAAAATTGTGTCCTTGTCCATTTCTGTCCTCAATGTTTGTACTCCAACCTTGTCGTACTGTTCTCTTCTCTACATTCAACCTAAATTGCCCGTCTTTTTGTTATTTTGTTCCTGTTTTCTTTTGTTATTTTTCATCATTATCTAAAGTGAGAGCCTAATGATAGTTGTAATAGTTGGTGCTATATGTGGTACAGATGGCAAAGCCTCTTGAGGGAAATGAACAATTAGTGCACTGATAGCAAAACAAGCCAATTTTGGCCTCATTTTTTTTTAGGTTAATGAATTTAAAAGTCAAGCTTTTTCACCATGTTTTATTATAAATTAACTTAATTGTTTTCAGTTATGTTTTACTAACCTCATGTTATTAAGTTAGCCTAAACAACAATTATAGAATAGAATAGAATAGCCCTTTATTGGCGATGTACATGTACAATACCATTATGGATAAGTAACCTAACCTTGATATGTTTTAGTCTGTTTTGTGCAAAGGCACACGGCATCAGGATCTGCATTTTTGCTCAAAATTGTACATTTTTTAATTCAAAGTTTAATTCACAGCTTTGTACTTTTAAACTGGGCCAAACTTCATTCTCACCAACACGGCGAGTCATCAGCCCTGCAGCTCGCTTCACTCAGAGTATCACAGCTGCAACAATCTAACATTAAAGTAAATGAAACACAACCTCGATGCTTTAACAATAACTGTAACAAACATAAAAAACAATGTCGTATGACATAACATGCTTAGTATTTCAGCTCTCTTTGCCGACACGCTCACTCATGCCTGGGCTTATTAAAGCGCAGACTACAGCTGACAAACAGGTGTCGGTTTATCTTCCATCCTAGTCTCGTTTTTGATCGTATGTAAAATCGTTTCTACATATCGTGCATAATTTTGAGAAGCTGCACATTAATACTTTGCTATGATCCTTCATCACTTGCACTAACTGAATATCAGAATGCACACATTCAGATTGAAATGATAGAAATGAGTACAGTGAAGTTGTAGTTTGTGCTGCTTCCTAATCCGAAAATAGTCGAATATACTCATAAATCTATTGAATCATTTATAAATAAATATATATAAGTTAAGTAAGAGACAGTGAATCATAATTGCCAGAAGTGCTCCTTCAACTATAAGTCTGTTTTCATTGTGCTTGTTAACCTCCTTAGACAATAAACAGTTGCCCATGATGATGCATTTGCGCACGTATGTGCTAATCTTTGTCTCCTGTGGCCTGTTGTCAAGGTCTGGGCATGGAGAACATTGGGGGCATCTTCGTTGTGCTGATCTGTGGCCTCATTATCGCTGTGTTTGTGGCCATTATGGAGTTTGTGTGGTCGACACGCCGCTCGGCAGAGACTGATGAGGTATGCCCCCATACCTGCCCTCGCCGACCCCACAGACACACCCCAGTAGGTTCCCATGGCATCCCGCCAACCCTTTTGATTATGTTATTTGGTGTGTGTCCCTGTGTTGTGTTCGTGTGTGTGTGAGAAAGAGAATGGATGGGTTACTTTTTCAGCTTTTGCCTCCATTTGTATGTGTTTGTTTGTGCTGTAACATTCAAGGTTCACTGTGTTTTGCGCATGTGAGATGAGAGGAATGTTTAAGTACGTGGCTCTGACCTGCTGTAGCGTTCGAATTTTACGACAGCTAGAGAATCTGATCGCATGTTCTGCCTGTTTTGATTTCACTGTGCCCTTTTAGTGTTCGGTGTTTAACAGTATGGCAGCAAGTGTTTGTGAGCTAAACATGATAGTTGGATAAGCAATATTGAGAAATGCCAATATTTGCTTGCATAAAGAAGTAGTGTGAACTTTTTTCCCTGGCATTAAATGTCATGATGTATCTTCTTTTACATGCCTCACATGTACGCTGGTATTCTTCGTTTCCATTGTTGGATTGCTTCTCACTCATGTCATTGTGCGTCTCCCTCTGTCTCTCTCCCTCTCAAACGCACACACCCACGCACACACACACACTCTCCTCCTGTCATACGGCCATCAGTGTGTGTTCTCCAATAACGAGTACTGTTTCTGTTTATGTGAGCACATGACTTTTTATAAATCATGCTTTCATTGAGAATGTGGTTGGCCTGTAGTGGACACGTTGATGCATTTTGTTAGTCATGTGTGCGTCTCGCAGTAGTCATGCAGCTGGAATGATGATGAGTGTTGGTGGATGTGAAAGTTTGGTTTAGAGTGTGTTTATGTGTGTGTGTGTTTGAGGCTGTGCACAGTTGCTGTACGAGTGAATGCTTCTGTATTTGTGCGCCTGAGTGTGCCGGCCTGCCTGTCCGTTCATGGTGCCATAATGAAGTGCCCATAAACTAAACATTTTGCTGTTCCGTGTGTTTGGATTGTAATAACTCTCTCTGCTTCTTGGATATTCTCCCATCTCTATCCATCCACACATCCTTCCTATGACCTCTCCATTTATTTTCAAACCATCTTTCCATTTGTTGGTCTCTGCGCCCTCGCTTCTCCTGCTCCTATTTGTTTACCATGCCCACTGTGTCTGTTCTGCCTTGTTGCCGGCTTGTTCTTTTTGTTTTGCTTTTCCTTTCAATTTTCTTGTTTTCCCTCCGCTCTCCTATTTATGTACTGCCTTACCACTTGTCTTGTTCTGCTGCCTGCCTACTTTGTGTCTATGGCACCTCCTCCCCTGCCTTTGCCTCCTTTCCTCTTCCTTCCCTTCCGTCTTTCTTCTTTCCTCCCTCCTTCCGTATGTCCTTTAGGTGTCTGTCTGTCAGGAGATGATCACAGAGTTCCGAAACGCCGTCTCCTGTAAAAAGAGCTCTCGTATGCGCCGCAGACGGCCCCTGAGCAGCTCAGCAGCCTTGCGTCACCCTACCCGCATCGCTCTGGGGGCCCCTCGGCCCCTGCGCCTGGTCCGGGAGATGCGGCTCAGCAACGGCAAGCTGTACAGCGGAGCTGGCCCCCTGACAGGTGGAGCTGGAGGGGGAGCCGGAGGGACGGGGCAGCCAGATCTGGGCCCTGGGCCCCAAAGGATCCTAGACGATCCGCTTGGAGCCAACACCACCCCACCTCCACCTGCCCCCACCCCTGTGATGCTGCCTACGCGCAGCTGCACCCACGTGAGGATCTGCCAGGAGTGCCGAAGGATCCAGAGCCTGAGATCAGGTAGCAGTATAGGATCAGCGTCAACAAGAATACCCCCTTCATCCGCCCCCCTGCCCCGGATACCTCCACCCCCACCCCCATCCTCGTCCAATACAGACAGTGAGGGTGGAGGCGTGCCCAGCCCAAGGCGACTACATCACAGCCCCCCAGCTCATACCCCTCGACCCATTCCACCTCCGCAGAGCAGCAACACCTCAGACCTTCTTGGGGACCAGGACTGAGGAATGAAGCGGGTGAGGTAGAGGGGTGAGATACATGGGTGAGGGACATTTGTGCTGCTTAGAAAAAAACACTGTTTCCACTGATCAGATTCATCCAAGAACTAAAATGTTTGAGATGAGGGAACACAGGAGTAAAAAAAAAATCAAAATAAAGAAAAAGGAGTTGAACTCATGACAAGCCCAGCCGACACGGAGAGAGAAGGAGAAGAAACATGGAGGACCAAGACTTCAGGTGGTCATCGGTTAAGCGTCTGTATTTGGCTAAGAAGAACAGTTCAGTTTGGATAAAAGAAAGAGGAGATGCACATGACCACGCGTCAGTGCCCACTGGCCTCCTTTTGTCTCCTTACTCCCCTCTCACGTCACTTCTTATTTGAGGGTGCTGGTTTTCTTTCACGGACACTTCACTGGAAGCTAACCAGCCCTTTACTGAAATGAAGCCTTGCTGGAGGACATACTGTATCTGTATGTGGTTTTAAAACAGCAACTGACTTCCAGAGAATTTATTCCTGATGTTTTTTTTCTTCTGTTGTCTTTTTGTTACCATTGGTCTAAGTGGGAATTTCAGAGTTAAATAACAGACTACGTGTGACAATATGGTGGATTATAACATACCAAGACACTTGACAACAGCTAATTGTGTTCGAGAGTTTTGTGCCCCTCCCTGTGCCCCATAGCTGCTTTTTGGATGGGATCGGGGAAGCTGGATGAAACGACTTCAAGGCAACGTAATGCAAACAGTAGCAGAGAAAACTGTTGGTCTGCCTTTCTTTACACTGTGTGTGCGTGTGTGTAAAATTTGTGCTTCCTGTAAGTCTGTCTGTAACTGCTCAAAACGAGGAGAACCGTGTACCCAGCAACAGCTCCTTTCTACCAATGTTAGATATTCAGACAGACACAAAAAGGGAGAGAGAGGGAGCGAATGAGCGAGCGAGCAAGAGGCTTTGAAATGTGAAATTAATGTCCCTCGTTATCCTGGGTAACGCTTGCCAAGCCCTTACTTCTTTTTCACCTCTGTTCACACCATGTAGACAAGATAGAGAGACTGGGCGAGCCAGAGACAGAGAGGCAAGATAGAGACGAGCAGGAAAAGAGGAGGTGGAAAGAGCCAGAGAGTTAAAAAAGGACACTACTGAATTTGAATAAGAATTCCCTCACTGAACTACTTCCATTATTAGATCTGTCCTGATCTGTTAATTCTGGGCATCTTTTAAGGGGCTTGTTAATGCGCCAGCAGACTATAACTGCGGCTTCCTCCCATCTCTCTGTTCGACAGGCTATCTTGGCCGTCCACAGCAGCAGCTCCTGCCAGTATGATAGACTCAACACAGCCTTGTCAATACCGTCTCAAGCTTTTGATCACCTAATTACTCCCCTCAGTAGCTGGGGACCTATTCAGGAGGGGGTCGAATGCAGGGAAACGCGCTGATAAATAGATGTAGAAGAAATGTTTTTTCTCTCTGGCTGGGAAGCGAATCTGTTTTAATTATGTTGTTAATGTTATAGCCTTACAGTTTTGTGAAACTCCAATGAAAACAGAGTCTAGTGTATAAGCAAAGTGTGCCTAAAGGGAGAAATACTGGTGGGTTTGCATGTTTTTGCCCTTCTGCTTAGTTTTTGCTCAGCAAACAAGAACTTTTTAGACCAGCTTCAACCACCAAACAACAAATCAAGACATACAACAGTTATCAGTCTGGATTTTTTAATTGTCAACAAATTGCAGTTCAGCTAGGGGACATGTTCCTTTGTATCGACCCTTTTATCGTGTTAAATACTGACTGCAAACACCAGTGCCTGAAAATAGTCCCCCAGTAAATATAGCTTTTACTATTCTTTCTCCAACATCTGCTAAAAACTGCAGTTCCCAGCTGTGTTGCCTTTTTAAAATGGGACTGCACTCAGTGTTTCAGCGGGAATATAGACATTGTTTACTAATCCTCCATCTTCGTCTGTTTGTGGGCACTACCGTCGTCGTATTCACTCAGATGCAGTGTAGTGCTCGCCCTGTTGCGGTCTAAGTAAAAACAAAAAATCAGATCAGCTTTATGTCAGCAGTAAATCCAATTATTTACATGAATGCAGAGAGGCAGCAGGCATGTTGTTCTCCTTAGATCAAATACAGGCGTAATTAATTTTACACGCTGCCACGGTATAGCGTATGTATACCTCTGCCGACCAGTTCATGTTATGTTTGCATGATTAATGCAGACATATTACTCAGAATGTTAATGTTCCATTATTACCATGTGCTGCATTTGCATTTTCTACAGGTCACTGACTCGATGTGCATTGAACCTGTTGCCCAGTCAGTTCCCAAATTAATCCCTGCTGAATGATTCACTACTTAGTGGACTGGGGGTGTTCGATACACCCACTTAGTTGTGGTTGGTGTACTTACAGTGACAGTTGTAATAAAGTCTTTCTGGAACACCGACATTCAAGATGTAAGAGTTAGCAAATGCAACGGTTATAGTATAAGACAGCGTCTGTGTTTTGTTATTGGGTTTCTTCACAGATTGATTTCCAGACAGAGTTTATGAATGTAATGCTTTAGAAGCTGATTCTTAATTATTGGAAAACACAGTGTCCCCGCTCCCTGCAAGCATCAGTATCTTTCTTCTTTGTCTCCCTCTTGCCCGTAGTTTGGAATTGCCGTTTTCCAACGTAAAGATGTGTCCCCTATTATCTTCCAAATCCCAACTGCAGCATCCCATAACCAGCAGTAATGCTAAGTGTGTAAGATAATGTGCAAAGCCACCAGTTCACCCTTTACAAATCCCTCAGAAAAATGAAGGCATTGTTGTCTAGACTAACACTGCATTGCTATATAATGTTATGCATTTTGCGGGGAAGCAGATTTGTTGACACTGTTGTGCTCCAGATAACGAATGATAACATTGTTTGCACACATTATGCCGTTTCTCTGAATGATTGCTGTCAGCAGAAGCAGGCTTGATTTGATGCCTCTCTCTCTCTCTCTCTCTCTCTCTGTTTACTTCTGCCTTTGTGTCCAGAATGCTGACAGGAGCGAACCTTTTCCACAAATCTTTACAGCACACACAAACAAAAACACACTCATCCGCAACGCCTTCGTCTCTGATTCCTTTGTTGTCTAAAGGCTGTAAACCCACCGGTTGTTTGTTGTTTTCAAAGTTGTCTTCGGAGTTTCTTTAATGATTTCCATGGTTCACATGAGCTCCGGAAACCTGATGTGTGACAGTACCACACAGCCATCAAGTGGCCACAAACAGCTTTAAACCATCAGCTGAAAGCATTTACAAGCTGCAGTGCATTACCGTGGAGAAGCGAGAGGAAGGTACAAGCCCTAAAAAAATAAATGTTAAAAAAAAAAGCCAAAATATTGCTAGTATTAATCTAAATGGGAAGGGAGGGTCACAAAACAGATCCAACGGGATGTCTGAACATTCACTCCACGAAACAAACATTTGTTTACTTTTATGTTGTTTTCTTTGGTATTTTTTCATATTTCTATACTAGTGCTAAATGGATTATTAAAACTGATGACTATTATGATGAAATTGTTATTATTACTATTGAAGATGAGAGGCTCTGTGGTGTGGGTGAAGGGTGGAGGATGGGAGGTGTTGGGATGAAGGTGAAATGATGTTCTTCAGAGACCGCCCTGTTGTTCAAACCTATAGACACACAGACTTGTTTTGGAATAAAAATATTCAAACAGTCACACAGTGGTACGTGTCTTTGGTTTTTTTAATAGAAAGCTCACTGATGTTTGTTTCTGTGTTATGTTTTTATTCTAATAGAGGGGTGGAGTGATCTAGTTAAGGGCCAGATTTAAGAAACAAACAACTCTTTCAGTCATTTAGGCCCTCAATGCCAATAAATACACAGTAATGTGAAAAAGAGAGTTTTGATAGGACGATATCCTGTGAAAAGTACAAAAAGTACAACCAGTGATTCAGTAGTTTGCAGAACTACTTTCAGCAGCAGTAACTTCAAGTAATTGTTTTCTCTATGACTTTATTCTTTACAGCATTACTTCAGTTCATTGAGGTTTGCAGACATTGCTTCCTGCACAGCTTAAGATCAGTCATGTTGAGGTCTGGACTCTGACTGGGCCATTGCAACACCTCGATTCTTTCCTTTTTTAGCACTTCTGTTGTAGATTTGCTGTGCTTGGGATTATCATCCTGTTCTTTATAGAGAGCAGAGGCTGGCTTTCTCCTGGCAACCCTTCAAAACAAGCCATGTTTCTTCAGCTTTTTTCTAATTGTACTGTCATGAACTTTAACATTTAAAATGCTCACCGAGGCCTGTAGAGTCTGAGATGTAGCTCTTGGGTTTTCGGTTTTATGTAATATCTCTGAGCTTTGCAGTGTGATCTTGGGGTGAATTTGCTGTGACATCCACTCCTGGAGAGATTGCAGCACTGTGTTAACACACACCTGAATGCTCCAGACCAGCAAACTGCTAAAACTTCTGCTTTTGTAGAGGCGCTCACACTTGCTGATGATCACTTAATCAAGCTGATTTGATTAGCACCTCCTGGCTGCTACCTACCCTGTTAATTCTCATGTAAACACTAAGGGTGTAGCTTTTTTTTCATAGCACTTCATAGAGGCCAGTGAAAACTTTCATTTTCACATGCCTGTGTGACAAAACACCTTCTCATGCTGGTTTTATTAAATATTTTGACCAAACTGAAGACCTTATATGAACTTTATATTTTCCCTTAAAATATAAAGTACAGGTTTTCCACACTTAAACTTTACATATTTTTTTTTAGGTAGTAATCTTAACCTCACTCAGTGATAAGCTAATATCAAAGTACTTTGATACTTTACAAATACAAATAATAGTACTGGTACAACAATGTTATTGAGAAAAAGTACCCAAAGGATCATAGTAAAGGTGGCTGTTCTGCAAAGGTACACATATCAGACATACACACATAGGATATATTCATACTGCCTCACTTGGACTCAATGGACTTTATATACTTTTATTTGATATAATAGTTAAGTAGTTTCAAATGTATTGACTTTTGTTTTCCTGAAATACATGAAAAAAAGAATTAATGTGGTCAAATGACATGCAGGTTTCAAATTTTAATTTCACAAGGCTTTGAGCTTCTGGTTTAAATCCTATTGATGCATCCTTCGGCTTTTTAGCATAAGATTTTAATATTCCTGTAGATCAACCTTATTTAAATTTTTTTTTTTACCACCGACAGTAACTGTCAGACAGATATAGTGCAGTAGAGATATGAACTTACATTTCAAGTACTAGCACAAGTGCAAAATGTAAATAGTGCATACACTTAAATGAATGTACTCTTTGCAGTTTCTGTCCAGCACTGAATAATGCACTCCCTCCACACTTTCTCACGGACAAGACAAAACTCTGAGTTCAAGAAGAGAATAAATCACCACCTGTCAGATCTGTCAAAACTTTTTTTTCTTTTTTAGCAACAAAGTTCTGTTATACAGCCAATCTAGAGACTGTTACACAGAGAAAAAAACAACACAAAAAGAAACAACAGCTTTACGTTCGCAGCACAGATTGTAAAGATAATCAGATTTCTCGAGAACTGACTTTCAGTATTAAAGAAAACACATCAGATTCAAATGAGCTGTCAAACTAGTTTACAGCAAGAAAAACTGATTTTGTTCACACATGCTCTGACAACACAGAGTGAGCAGACACTTTCATATCACACCCACAGACTGACACTGTGGGGAAATGCTGTTTGAAAACCAGCAGGTGACAGTTCGTAAGGTATAGACCAGTATGGTATGTTTGCAAACCACATTTTCACCCATTTTTTTCCTCTCCTGCTAAAAAAAAAAAAAAAAAAAAAATACTGCAACACCTGCAGACAGGACTGTACATGATCATTACACAAATGTTCAACCGAAATGACTGTGGAGAGATAAAAGACGACTGTTGTTATTACTACAGCCTGCCTACACACTTACAGAAAACAGTCCTGGGTTTTTGAACATATTGTATGATATGGAGATAAGCAGGCACCTAATTCATAAGAACAAAACCCAGAGTAACAGTCCAGTCAAGTTTACGGTTTCACAATCAGGCTGCTGTCATGTAGCCTTCCTGTCTACTCACAAACCCTCTAACACTGTACAAGCCTCAAAACCTGGCACCAGAACAGGAAACAGGAGTACATGTTTTACATGTGGCACATTGTGACTTCCAGTTAAAAAACAAACAAACTAAAAACAGCTTAACAGGGTTTTCCAAGTCAAGCTTGTTCTCTGTGAACAACAGTTCTGGTCTCAGTCTCTGCTACTATCAAATAGTTACCAGAATAAATAATACATCCTGGTTGTGTTATTTTTTTATTACTTTTCTTTGTTTGTCTGATTGGTTTGGAGGAAGAGAAGCTGGCAAACACTTTTTCTTTTTGTGTGTCCCGTCTCCTGCTGCCAAACTTCATGTTTTCATCTTTTACCCGAGCAGAGTTAAGCAGAATTGTACTAAAAACACCTTCTTTGCAAATTTTTAACAAAACCAGGAACAAGGTGTGAGTTGTAAGGAATTTTCTTTTCTTTTTTTTGTGTCCATTTCCCGTTGTGCACAATGAAAATTTACAACAGATCATCCTACCTACTGCTCATGCTGATTTACATTACATTACTTCCACGTAAGACTCTTGTGGTTATACTCGGGCAATTTTGAGTTTTAAAAAAACGAATTAGAGCAGATTTATGCAGTTTAAATTGACTTGAAATAATGGAAATGACAGCAAAGAGTGTCAAGAAACATTACAATCACAGCTCAGCTCAGGATACAACATTCAATGCAGATAAAAACATTCAATGCATGGGATTTTTCCAGAGTAAACGTTAAATAAATAATAAAATTAACAAAAATGCAGTATATGCCATCTTGTCATAATTTATTTTTGGCAGTTCTGGACACACAGCAACTCAAAGTCCTGCCTGAAGTTAATGCATCCACTGAGAACAATGCCACCCTGCTCTGCCAATTTATCCAAGAGCCAAACAATACAAAAATTACTCAGGTTCAGTGGTCTCTCCTGCAGCCAGAGGGGACAGAAGGAAATAGGGTCCTCGTCATTATTTCTAACAACCAGTTTGGGGTAAATATTCCCAATTCTCCACTGAGCGAGAGGGTGAAGTTGGCAGGACAATCGATAATTAGCAGACTGTGGAAATTGCAGATGCTGGGTCGTACACCTGCAGCATTGTCATCTTTCCCAGTGGTAAATTTGAAGGAACCACTAAACTGGTTGTTAAAGCTAAGTGACGTATCGTATGCAACCTGCCCGAGTAGTGCCTTGTCAAAATTAATTGTACTCAACGGCAGACAATCTATACAAGGGTGGCCAGACTGAAACAATTACTGACACCAGAGTGGAACACACTTTTATTTATGTTCTGTTACATTTTTCCTTCCTGGCTAAAATCTTTTTGCCGAATAGTTACTTTATACTTTAAAAAAGTAACATGTAGGTATTTCTCCTAGTGGGACTACACCATGATGACCCATATATAATATGTCTGTTATTATGTAATACTGAGTTGATACATACACTTAAAGCATTCATCTACCTCACATCCATGGCCAGTTTAGAATCACCAAATTACCTAACATGAATGTTTTTGGACAATGGGAGGAAGTGCAGTTTGGGGTTCTGAATCTTGCCCATGGACACTTCAGCATGTAGACTGGGAAAGCTGGGGATTGGATGACTGTCTAGCTGCTTGGGGGACAACTTGCTCTATCTCCCGAGTCACAGCTGTCCCAGAAAAAAATGTCTGTATAAGGACAAAGGCACCATAGAAATGGTTTTACAAAAAGATTTGCTTGAATAACAGGAGTTACTGGGCTTCAACAACTGGTTGGAGCAGCCAGAGTTGGGTCTGTGACCAGTGCATCCACCACTGGTTTTAATTCCAGAGGCAAGACTCACATAAGTTTAATTTGTCATTAAATAGCAATAAAACACTGTGAGCTGGTATTTAAATTTATCATGAAATGACTGAAGTTTAAGTCTTACTGTCACGTGTCCTCCCCCAGAACAGCCAAAACAGATGGTGATATTACCAAAGATGATCGCTGCTGGACTGTTTGAGCTGATAATAGTGATCACAGTAGCCACAATGCATGTTCCTGTTATCAGAATGAGGTGGATACAAGTGTGTGTGCAAGTTTGAAAGGATATAATTTGTCTGGCATCAGGATTTTATGATGATATATTAGTAACATGACAGGATTTTTATACATTAAACACGTTTAGCTGAACTCAGATAGTCAAGCTGTAACTAACTTTATTTTCATCACTCAGACATCAGACATCTTTCGTCAGACCGTACTGGTGAGTTCCTCTTTTCCCAGTTTCTAACTGCAGTAGCAAGTTCAGTTCCTTTTATTAAATCCGTTCTGTCTCCCGGATACAGTCGATGCAGTGATGTGTGACTGAAAGAGGTGAGCTCACAGTTGATTTGACAGGTTTAAGTCTTCTTGTTCAAATTCTGATTGTTCAGATGATTCAGCCGCTTGAACAATAAAAGAAATTTCAAGCCAACTTTGATGAGAACAAAGAAAACAAAACTAAGCTCTGAATTATTACACATGCAGGTGCAAGATCCTTTCCAGAGTGATGCAGATTGAGACTGAGGGTGTCGCACTTTAAAGAGAGATACAATCAAGCAATTATAGCTCTGTTCTTTTTCTTGGTGATGGGATAAGGCCCTACAGATGCTGGATGTAAGTTTGTGTATCATTATCTTTTTATTTACTATCACATCATCATAGATATTAATAATTAAGTAAACCTTAGGCTTAAGTAAGCCTTAAAAAAACCCATCAAACTCTGTCTCAATGCAAGTCTGTCAGAACTGTAACAGATGTGTGCTTGGTTCTGTGGTTTAGAGCAAGCATTAATAAAACATTAGGCTTAACATTACAGTAAGACTCATCGTTTTGAAATTTTACAATGAGCCAAAAGAGAAGAGTTATAGCAACTGTTGTGATATCACTCATAGCTGAAGGGACAGCACTTAAGGGGTTGTTGTGGGCAGTGGTGGTGGACTGTATGTGGAAGTGGGGTGTGAGTTGTCATCTCAATAAATGAGGTCATCAGTGGCTTCTTTTTTTGGGTGAACACATTTGGTGCATTATGAAATGAAAAATACAACAAAGAAGGTTGAGCAGCTAGAAAATAAATATATGTGACAAAAATGGGACAACATTCCTCTCCCATGAGCCCAGCAGCTGGTTTCCTCAGTTCCCAAATGTTTATGGACTGTTGTTAAGAGGAGAAGCTACACAGTGTAAAAGCCGACATTTTCAGGCCCTTGCATTCTGTTTGTAATATTTACATTTTACACAGTGTCTTAACTTTTGTCAGAATTCAAATCATGTGCAATTAAGTTTTAGATGAGTCTTTTTTTTTTTTTTAAATTGTTGTTAAAAAACAAAACAATGCGATCTAACAATAAGAGTTGTCCCGTTCAGAAAGTGGGCACTTTCAAGCCCAGCTGTCAACTTAACTGATGGCTGTGAGTTTCCCCTTCTTTAGGCCAGTAATGCAGCAACCCGCCAATACAACAGGGACCTCGTGTGGTGAAATGATGAACAACACGCTGTCTTGGTCTTGGTCACTGAATGCCTTTAATTTGCTGTTAATATGCTGCATTAATCCCTACAGATATGAAGACCAGTATTGTGATCATTAAAAATAATTGTGCAGTACCAAATCAATAACAATGGAGAAATTTCTCAAATTATATTGGGAGCAAAATATCAATTAACATCTCTTTTTTTTGTATATCATTGTTGTTCAAATACTCACAGTTTCAATGTATCCTAATGTATTATGCCTTATAAATACAGACCACACAGCTACCTGTCATGATGGCGCTTTCAGAAAGCTAAATTAATTTATGAAATTAAACTTTAAAAAGTCTGCCGAGATGTTGTGAGAATGTTTGTAACTTTTAAGCAGAAATGCCCAAAAGTCTCTGGTTCCTGGGTGACTTTCTTAGAGTTATTGTAAATCTATTTCAAAATCATTCCCTTCAAACCACCAGTCTTATCTTTGCCATCTATTTCCTGTCAAAACAGAACTCATCATACCAGAAAAGAGAAACCACAGAATTAGTAAGGTCTGTGAAAATGGAAAATTTACGCACCAGTAGCATCAGCAGTATCAGCAGCAACAACAAATAAGTATGTACAAAAGTATAGCGGTAGCAGATCTATGCACTGTCTATGGGACTTAATGACACATAAACCACTGCATTGAAATTTCTTGAATTTGTCAAAATAAACAATAAAGTAAATAAAAAGCTTTGATTTAAGAGCTTAATATTGTAAACAGCAAATAAATATATAAAGAAATAAAAGTTTACTGCAGACAGTATTTCATAGCCTCAGTGAAATCACACAGCAAATGCTTGAAAATTGCCAGTGATAATGATGGTGTTCTGTTCACAGCTGCACCATTACAGAAACTTTGCAAACTATATTTTATCAAAAATTACACTCACAGCGCAACACCTGAGGACAGGATTATGACATTTATACTGAGCAATGTTCTTCACAACAGACTGCAGCTTTACAAAACTTACAAACCACACAGTCCATCTTTTCATTTCATTTCTTGTATTTGATTTAAAGCTGCAGAAGTAAAGTTTCATATCATAAATAAATGCAGTTCTCCAGGCAACCAAGTTAATTTTCCACTGTATTTGCCATTTAAGCATTGGCATGGCATACTGGTTTCTTCATTGCCCAGTGTCTTCTCTATTGATTGTGTAATTTTCCACTTTAATCTTCAACTTCTTTCCATCTTCCTTCTTTGATGGTTTTCAAAGGAAAAATAACTTTCTGTATCCTGTGGCATTTGTCAGCACTCCTCTGCAGGATAAAAGGAGTTGGCTGTGTTACTTAAATCTCCTGCAGAAATACATACAATATAAACACTGCAGAATTAAAATCAGGTGCAGCTTGTTTTTGCAGTAGTGGTTGAGATTACCATAGAAGCTTTTCACTGCATCATGGTAAAAGAAGAAGTTATTTGCATTGATAAAATGTTGGAGGCTTGCAGAAAGCAGCTCACTGTGGCTGTTTCTTCTTTTTGTCCCTGCAATACGAAAAAACACCAATTCCAATAAATTGGGACACTATGTAAAAAAACAGAGTGCACTGCTATGCAAATCTCATAAACCTGAAATGTTTATATTGAGAAAATGTACTTTTACTTCATTTTAACAACATGCCTAAAAAAAGGTTGGGACAGGGCCATTTATACCACTGAGTAGCGTCCCCTCTTCTTTGAAGAACAGTCACTAAACCTCTGGCAACTGAGGAGACGAGCTGCTGGACCTCTGTGAGAGGGATGTTGTCCCATTCATGTCTTAAAAAGGATTTTTGGGTCTTTTTTTGTGGTAGTTTTCTTTCCATGATGTACAAAATGTTTTCAGCTGCCAAAGGATGCAGGCAGACGAGATAAACTCTCCGATTCTTCTACTACAGTTTTTGTTTTAATAGTTGCAGAATGCAGTTTAGCATTGTCTTGCTGAAATCTGCAAGGCCTTCTCAGTGTTACTTTCAGAGAGCTTCACATATTTGTCTGATCACAGAACCGTTCCACTTTCCCTCAGTCCATTATAAATGAGCACTGGCCCAGAGAAGATGATGATGTTTTTGGGTCATGCTCACATACGGCTTTCTTCTTTGCAATGATAACCTACATTTCTACAGACAGCAACTTCTAGAAATGTTGTGTGAGAATCACCCTTGCTTTTAATGCAGTGCTGCCGGAGAGTCTGAAGATCATAGACATGGGTCAGTCCTCATTATCAGCTTGGTTGTTTCGTACAGAGTTTTCTTCAGATTGTCTGAATCTTTTGGTATTATAAACACTACATAATGCAAGCAGCACATGTCTGCTTTTGGGTCGTAAATGATGCCAAAAATGCCCATATTTTTTTGTAATTTTGAGTTTTGAGTCTGTGTGGAGGGTGGTATGTTTTATGTACTGTGTATAAAAACATTTATTTTATATAATAATCTAATAGTTCTAAATCCATGGGTTGTTTGCTAAAATATCTGGAGGTTATTCAATTCAATTTTATTTATATAGTGACAAATCTCAACAGCAGTCACCTCAAGGCACTTTATATTGTAAGGTAGACCCTACAATAATACATACAGAGAAAAAAACGAACAATCATATGACCCCCTATGAGCAAGGACTATGGCGACAGTGGGAAGGAAAAACTCCCTTTTAACAGGAGGAAACCTCCGGCAGAAGCAGGTGTGGGATGTCACACTTTTATTTAAAAGAATAAAATAAATAAAATCAAGTCCAAAGTCTTTATTGGTTTAACTTTTATCAGTGGATGGTTTTTTTAGTCAATGCTGGACTAAAAGTAGTCAAGATAAATGATAAAGTAATGATAGGATGTATACAACTTAACTACAAATTCCATTAATGTACATTTTTCACTGTCTTTCCAACACTGTGTAATGCACCCATGCTATCTCATTCACAGGAAAAACTCAAAAAACTCAAAAAACCACCACCTGTCAGATCTGTCCAAACTTTAGGAACCAAGTTGTTTTTTCTGCCAATCTAGAGACAGCTACGTAGAAAACACAACTCTGTTCTCACAACACAGATTATAAAGATAATCAAATTTCTCAAGAACTGACTTTCAGTATGAAAAAGCACAGAGCAAATTCAGCTCAAATGAGCCTTCGAAATTACTTTGCAACAAGAAAAATGTATTTTGTTCACACGTGCTCTGACAGCACCGAGCGAGCAGACACTTTCACACCCACAGACTGACACTGTGAGGAAATGCTGTTCGAAAGCCAGCAGGTGACAGTTCGTCAGGTACAGACCAGCGTGGTATGTTTGCAAACCACATTTTCACCCTTTTTTTCATACAGTAAAAAACACTGCAACACCTGCAGGTGGGATTTTCACATAATCTTTAAGTAATGTTCTGAATTAAAATACTGTGGGAGATAAAGGAGTACAGCTATTGTTACGACTCCAGCCAGTGCCATATCATGGAAAACTACCTGCAGCCAAAAGAAAACATTCCTTGATTGAACATATCTAACAGTATAAAACCAAGCAACAATCAAGTCAAAGAGAAAACCTTTAAAAAGAAAAGTTCAGTAAACTTTACTTTCACAAACACAGTTTATTCCCGTATTACATGTTTTGTGTGTGTTTAAAGCTGCTGTTAAGTTTGAGGATTCAGAAAAGAAGAAAGAAAAAATTGAGCACCAACAAAACAGTCTACTTGCAATTACTATACAAGTCTCAATACTTTGCAACCAAACTGAAACTGGCTGTGATGACGGGAGAAGAAAATGAAGGACCCGCCGACATAGACAGGAATAAGACTCAAGACTAACGGAGCTAACAGATTAAATAACAGAGTCTGTCTTAAAACATGATGACTTCCTCAGGTGATGGAGTCGGGGGCAGGGTGCAGTCTCAAAATCTCAAAAGATTAGAATAGCTCATTTTGAATTTAAGTGAATTTCTGTGCAAACAGTATAAATACAACATGTGTCTTGGTTTAGTTCAGAACACACCACCACAGTAATGGGAAAATTGTCCAGAAGACTATCATCAAGACCCTCCACAAAGGTGGTAAGGTCATAGCCAAGGAGGCTGTTTGCAGAGCACTGTACCAAAATATATTGACTGTTTTTCAGGTACGTTCTAAGTATTTTAATGAGTGCCCTAAAAAGGGTTCTTGGAAAGGTGACGGGGATGTCTGTTGGCTTGAAACAATTGTCAAGAAGAGTTGAGTGAAGAACTTGTGAGAGCTTCACAAAGGGTGAATTGAGGCTGGTGTTAGTGCATCGAGAGTCACCACACACAGACATCTTCAGGAAAGTAATGGGAACCAGTAATGCTGAACAAGGGACAACGTGAGAAGCGTCTGACCTGGGCTGAGGAGGAGAAGAACTGAACTGCTCCTCAGTGATCCAGTCTTCTTTTCAGATGAAAAGAAATTTTGGATCTAATTTGGAAATCAAATTTTAGAGTCTGAATGAAGAGCAGAGAGTCACAGAATCCAAGTGTTTGAAGTCCTGTGTGAAGTTTCCACAGTCTGTGATGATTTTGGGTGCCGTCCGGTCTGCTGATGTGTCTGAAGTCAATACACAGCCAACTACCAGGACACTTACTTCATGGTTTTACCTGCTTTATGAAGCCCGATTTCCTTTTTCCAGCAGGACGTAGAATCCAACATATATAAACTGAACCCGGAGAATCTGCAACATATTATCAAGAGGAAGATGAGAAACACCCGACTCCGCATTACAGATGAGCTGAAGGCCTCTATCCAAACACCCAGTGCCTCATCCTGATCACCTTCATGCTGTGGCACACTGATGTAGTAGTAGTGAGTATGCAGATAAATAAACTTTTCATAAGTTGGACATTTCTGTATTGTAAATAAGTTTTGGTGGAACTTAGAAAATGTTCTAAAGATTTGAGACACTGGTTCCTGATTTTAATGAAGTATAAGTCCATCCATCCATCCGCTTATCCTTTTCAGGGTCGCGGGGGGCGCTGGAGCCTATCCCAGCTGTCATAGGGTGAGAGGCGGGGTACGCCCTGGACAGGTCGCCAGTCTGTCGCAGGGCCAACACACAGGGACAGACAACCATTCGCACTCACATTCACTCGCACATTCACACCTAGTGGCAATTTGGATTATCCAATTAACCTATCCCCACAACCTGCATGTCTTTGGACGGTGGGAGGAAGCCGGAGTACCCGGGGAGAACATGCAAACTCCACACAGAAAGACCCCAGCCTGATGGTGGAATTGAACTCAGGTGCTTCCCCTGACGTATAAGTCATAATAGTCAAAAAGGGGTTTAATTATTCCACTTTGGATAGAATATGCATACAGAATATATGCATCTAAAGTTTGGCTTTTTTAATTAAATTGTAGAAAAAATAATTTTTATATATAAAACTTGATAATTACAAATTTCTTGAGATGGCTAAACAGAACTATTACACATCACAATCTGTTGAACAGTTATTTTCTTATTTCCTTCCATCCCATCAAATAAAAATACCAAAAATAAAAAACAAAATCTCCAATTAATTATTATATTTATTCTTTTACTTCTAAATTCTCTTTTGGTTGTGTTATTTTAATTTTATTTAAATTTTGCTTTGTTCTTCTCTTTGGTTTGGACAAAGAGGAACTTTGTGTGCTTACTCACACTTTGTAATTGTGGTTCTCTTTGCAAACACTTTCTCTGTGTTTGCCACATGTTGTATCAATTTGAGTCTCCTGCTGCCAGACTGTGTGTTAACATCAAAGTGGACCAAATCAGGAACACCGTGTGATTCCTAAGACGTCTTCTTTTTTGTCCACTGCCTGTTGTGCACAATGAAAATTTGCAACAGAATATCCTACCTGCTGTTCACGCTTATCTACATTTCATTACACACAGGTAAGACTCACATGTTTGTACTTTGTCAATTTTAAAGTTTTGAAAAAAGTTAAAAATGTATCAAAAGTATATTGATTTTAAATAATATAAAAGCAGTTAGAAATTGTCAGGACACAGCGTCTTTTGTGCGCAGTCTATTCTAGAATAAATGTTAACTAAGTAATTGCAAAAAATAATAGTGAAAAAGCAGCTGTTTAGCCTTACCTTTTGTCAATATGTCACAATTTATTTTTGGCAGTTCTGAATGCACAACAACTCAAAATGTTGGCTGAAATGTCTGCATCTATTGGAAATGATGTCACCATACCCTGCCAATTAATCCAGCAGCCAGAGAATACAAGTATTACTCAGGTTCAGTGGACTCTCCAGCAACCAGAAAAAGAAGGTTTCCCCATTATTGTTTGTAACAGCCAGTATGGGGTGAATATTCCCAAGTCTCGACTGAGCCAGAGGGTGAAGTTGGCAGAACAAGCGTTGATGATTCAGGCTGTGGAAATGGCAGACGCGGGGTCGTACACCTGCAGCATTTCCACCTTTCCCAGTGGTAAATTTGAAGGAACCACCAAACTTGTTGTTGAAGGTAAGTAAAGTTATCTGATCTGTTTGATTTGGAAACAATAAATTAATATTTTTAAAGAAACCTCAACATTTGCTAAAGTTATACTTTTGACTTTTGTTAATTCCCATAAGAAAATTACAATTAAAACGGTGAGTCTGCTGTTTAAATGGAAAGATGCATTTGGACTACGGGATTGTAATCTTCTTACTGTGAGGCAGCTGTGCTAACCTCGTCACATCCGTGCAAATATTTAGGAACAAAGGCTGCATGGAAATAGTTCAACAAGATTTGTTTGAAAAATAGTTACTCTCGTAGGTTTGAATGATTAAATAACAACAACAGAACTATTACCTTACATCATGTATCTGAGGTTACAATCTTATTGTTGTGTTTCTCCCATAACATTACCAAGGTGAGATGGTGAGATTACCAAGACTGATCGCTTTTGGAGTATTCTTGCTGATAAATGGGGCCATGATAGCCACAACTTATTTCATTATTAGAAGAAGAAGGTTTGTATAAGTGTGTGTGTGTGTGTGTGTGTGTGTGTGTGTGTGTGTGTCTGTGAGCTGTTAGAAAGCATATTTCTTCCAGGACCAAGAATGTGTCATTATTAAATATTACTGTGCAACATTTGTCATTAAGTCAATATTTACAGCTGAGAAAATTCACAGCTGAAATAAGGTATTTATACTGTAACCAATCACAAAACTCCAGGATGAGGATTTTATCATGATATATTAGTATCACAACAGCATTTTTTAAATGTATTTGCTAAACATTTACAGTTGAAATCAGGCACTGAAACCAGAGCCAATCACAAATCTCTATTTTTATCACTCAGACATAAGGCTGCCTTTGAGCATCGGGTCTACACAGGTGAGTTCTGCTTCTCTGAATTTCTAATACTGAGCAGCAGTTTATTTTATGGCATTAGTCTCGTTTCAGTTCCTTTTACTAAAACTATTCTGTCTTTCAGATACAGTTGAAACACTGATGTTAGACTGAAAGAGGTGAGCTCACAGCTGGGTTAATTTAAGATTTCTAGCTCAAATTTTTTATAATTCAGTTACTTTGACAAAAACAACTTTGAAATCAACCTGATGAAAACAAAGAGAATAAAAGCAAGCACTGAACTGTTACACGTGCAGGTACAAGATCTTTTCTGCAGTGATGTCGAGTTCAAACCATCCTGAAATGTACCTCATCCTCCACTGACAAGCATAAAGAGACTCAGGATGTTATGCTTCAAATGAAGATACACTTTTACATCACTCATTACAACAGTTACATCTTCATAGTAATGAATACATGAAGAGAAGCCTACTGGTCTATATTTCCCTTAAAGCTTTTTTTTCCTTGCCTCAATGCATGCCTGCCAAAAGGGTAGTAAATGCATGCTTAGTTCTGTGGTTTAAAGCAAACATTGGCCAATCTTTGCATTACAGAAAAGTAATGCAATTTACAATTTCACAATTTGCCCAAAGAGAGGAGGTCATAGGAAGTATTCCTGCATTGCACATTCCCAGAAGGGACATCACTTAAGGGTGTTTGGGGGCAGCAGTGGCCCAAAATGTGGAAGGTTTAATGGGTGTTAGAGTTGTCACTGCAATATATGATTGGCCACCACGGAGCTCCATATATTTGCCTGGTTTGTTTCTCCCGATGCTGTACCTCTGTGAAAGGTATTGAGGGCTGTTTGCAGTCAAAAGTTTTAGTTGAGTCTTTTGGCTGCTGGTTCCAAAATCAATTGTTGGCTGTGAATATTTCTTCCATGAGCCAGTGGAAGAACAAGCTTCAGCGCAACAGTGACCTCATGTGTTGAATTGATGAAATGCAATTAGCCTTTAAATTTGGAAGTGTTCAAATCAAACTCAAACCTACCTATCTTCAAAGGCTTATATGTATGTATATATATATATGTATATGTATATACATATATAATACATATATATATGTATATATATATATACACACACACACACACACACACACACACACACACACACACACACACACACACACACACACACATATATATATATATGTTTGTGTAGACATTTGCATATAACAGTATGCTTGTGTATAAATGGATGTCTTGTAATGTTTTTATCTCATTTATTAGAATTTCTCTTTTTGTTTTGACTACTTTGGCCGACATTCTTTTAAACGTGCTATACAAATAAAAACTTGACTGTTGAATTGCTGCACAACATCATTCGTAACTCTCTTAGTGTCGTTTTCAAAATAGTTGAGGCATTTTTCATAACAGAATCATCTCTGCAAAAGACAAAAAAATATATAAACCTTTTTCATGCATGTCAAAGCAAAGTCAGTCAATGACTTCAACTCTGCAACCAATGAGTACAAACCGTGTCACAGACATAAAATCAAACTTTATGGAGTCTGGAAAATTGCCTGGAAAAAATGTGTGCCTAATCTAAAGTACATAGCATTCAGACATAACAATAAAATGTGTTTATACAATATCACTGATGAAACTGTACATGGGAAACTATCTTCTTTTTCTTTCAGCTGCTTCATCAACCCTCTGCATGTCCTTCTTCACATCTTCTATGCGGTCTTCTTCTTTTCTTCCTGCCTGGCAGCTCCATCTTTGGCATACTTTGTCCAGTACATCCACTATCCCTCCTCTGCACACATCCAAACCATCTCAGTCTTGCCTCTCTAACTTTATCTCTAAAACTGTCAACCTGAACTGTCCCTCTGATATATTCATTTGTAATCTTGTTCATCCTGCTCACTCCCAATGAAAATGTCAGCATCTCCACCTCTGCCTCCTGTCTTTTTGCCAATGCAACAGTCTTCAAACCATACATCATAGTAGGTCGCACTACCACCTTGTAAATCTTACCTTTCACTCTTGTTGCTGTCCTCCTGTCACATATCCCCCCGACACTCATCTCCAACCACTCAACCCTTCCTCCACTCTTTTCTTCACGTATCTTGTGCACTGTTCTTACATTTTCATCATTTCACTTCCCTCACTTTGATTCACATACATGTATTCTCTTCATGTCTCCTGCTCTCTTTCATCTGCTCCCTGCTGTCACTATAGATCACAATGTCATAGTCAAACATCACAGTCTACACAAGTGGCTGCCTCACCTAATCGTCAACATGTCCATCATGATTGCAAACAAGAAAGGGGTCAGAGTTTATCCCCTGATGCGGCGTAAATCTTGTGAATGTGATAACTGGCTGAGGAAGTTGCCCAGGATTTGAAAAGCTTAGGCCTTTCTCATACCTACTCATTCCACCATCAAGGATCCCATCAAGCTCCTTACAGGCAGCTTCCTTCACTTCCTTTCATCCTGCACTTCAGCTGTAGTTTCCCAGTTATCTGGCAACACTTCCATACCATTCAGAGCCTGTTTAGACTCCTCCCCAAACTCTGTGCAACATTTAACCAACAATTTAATCCTATAATTACTCTCTTCCTCTTCTTGGTTTCCAAAGTCATCCTACACACACTACCATTCGATGCTGTCTAGCTTCATTCTCCCCTGAGAATCGCTTTTAGATTGCACCTCATTCCACTTTTAAGTTCCTCCCTTTTCTTCACCACATCCATTTCCTTTCTTTATGCAAAATACACCACCATCTGTCCATCCCAGTTCCCCCTCCTTAAAATAATGCCTGCCCAGCACCTTCTCATCACCTCTGTTCAGTTCACTGACATGTCTACTGAAGTCTGTCCCAGTCACCACTCTCTCCCCTCTGGGAACACTCTGACCCACTTCATTCATCTTACTCCAGACTTCCCCTCTCTCATCTAACTTACATCCAGCTTGTGGAGCATATACACGGACAAGATTCCACATCACATGTTTGATTTCCAGCTTCAAAATTTTAACGACTCAGCAAGTTGACACCCAGAGAGCATGTTGGTCATGAAGGATGTCACAGATGATGCTTTGTTGTTCTCTCTTGTTCCCAAAGAGTTTTCAGATATCTTGTGTTTATCAGGGTGGTGCTTCCTGAACTCGTAATTATGGGAGTGAATTTCCTTGAGCAATTACAGAAACAATCCTGTAGAAGTGGAAATGTTTCAAGGCAAAACGTACATCAGGAGAATTTAGACAGATGTCACATAAGCTTACAGTTAATGCAAACAGAAGAACAGAAAAATCATGGGTGACATTTTCTGTATAAATCAAATCCTGAAGTTACTGATGCTACAGCAATTTAATCCTATAACAGCACCAGCCAGAACCATTTATAAGAGGCACAATGGATCCACGCTTTCTTCTTATGCCAACTTCTGACCCTACCATCTCAATGCCACAGCAGAACCCAAGACTCGTCATTTCCTCGCTTGTTCAATTTTTGTCAATATATATGAACTGTAGCTTCAGTTTCTGTCCTCAGCTGACAGGAGTGGCACCCGGTGTGGTCTTGTGTTGTGTGTTTCAGTGTACCTTGGTTGTAATGAGTGTTTGTTAGTCTTACTTTTGCCTTCAGATGAGGCGGTGTTGCTAATCTCATCTGAGCTTACTTGTAGTTTTCTGCATTGCAATGCACTGACTAAATCATGCAAAACATATCTATAATTTTCTTTAAAGCTACACTAGAAGTTGACTTATCTGTCCACCCTTTTGGTGAAAAAAAATCTCATTAATCTCATCTAGTGTGCAATTATATTTAGCATAGACAATTGTGGCATTTAAATGTATGAAACTTTGTCATAAATAGTGAAATATCTCAGCAACTATTGGAAGATTTGAGGTCACTGTCAACACATTTTTGTTAATTCTCAGTTTCACCATGTTTCTAATGTAGCTTTGCTCATTTCATCTTTATTAGTTTCAGTGCTCATTTTTATTTTTATTGCAGTGTGTGGGGGGCTGGTGTGTTACATAAACTTTACAAAATTACACTTGCTGGATATAATAGTCAACCTAACCCAAGTGCTGCTTTCTGAAATATCTTATAAAAGTTAAACTAGTGTGGTGGAAAAACACACTGCTTTTTAAAATAAATTGTGTGAAATCTGTTTGATATATAATAATATGATCTAACAGTGTACTATCAAATGACTAACAAGAATAATTGTCAGAGAAATATAATGGAAAAACTTATGTAACAGTATACGTCAATAAAAGTACTTCTTTGAGTTTCTGTTCAGCATTGAAGAGCTTACTGCGCCAATACTTTCACAAAGACATGACAAAACTCTGCAGTTTAAGGAAATTAAATTATTATTAATAACAATAGCAATAAAAACTGAACACAGAAACATCGCTCACACTTTCACAGCACAGATTGCAAAGGTGATAAAGTACTGACTTTATTACCAAGACTTATTTAAAAAAAAAAATGCTATGACGTGCTCAGACAGCAGCGAGTGAGCAGGCACTTTCACAACCACAGACTGACACTGTGAAAAAATGTCGTTTGAAAACTGACAGGTGACTGAGACAGTTCGTCAGGCTTAGAGCAGTATGGTAAGTTTGTAACCACGCTTGGTTTTTGTACAGTAAAAAATGCTGCAACACGCACAAACAGGACTGTGATAGTGTTGCTAACCAATGTTCTACACAAGAGAGTCAAAGGTGACAAAATACTGAGAGAGATAAAAGACTACAATTGTTTTTACTACAGCCTGTGCAAAGTCACGGAAAACTACCTACAACTCCAAAAAATAATCAGGTAATCAGATGATCCCAGGTAAGCGAATGAGTGCCAGGGGAGTTGTTGGCTGAGAGAGATTTTCCATACAGATGGAGTGATGGAGAGCAGGCAGGATGAATCTGTTCAGAGGATACCTGAGCACTGTATGGCCTCCGGGTCACATCTGGCCCATGGTTGGGTCTGAACAGGCTTTGGAAGGTCAATCGTATATTAGAATTCAAAACATAAACAAGTATATATTATGCAGTTTGTCCCATTTTAACCACCAAATACTTTTTGATAAACTCCTAATTAGACACTGGCTTAGTGTTTCTATGGAAAGACCAGCTTCCTTATGTCCCGTACAATGGCAACAAACAGTAAAATATTTCTGCTTTCTTAATTTTATAATAGGTCATTATATACATTTGGATTACGTACTCGATTACTGCATATGACCTGTGTGTTGTAAAAATTCAGTAAAATATTTAGATTCAAATATTTTTTAAATAATATAAGTTAAAAGATTAAGAATATTTCTGTTTTGTCACATGACAACAGCTGGTAATAATCCTTAATTAGTGTGTGAAGCTTCTTTCCAGACCTCTAAACTAAGAAGCTAGGGAAGACACACAGACGAGACTATAACCGACACAGAAACATAAGCTGTCAAAGTAAAACAGGAAATAGAAATGCTGACTTGACACTGACAGAAAAGTAAACAAATACAGTGACGGAGACCGGACACATACAGACAGACCGAGAAACAAACACGGAGGCAAAACGGATTAAATACAAGGAAGCTAGGGAGGACACACACAGACGAGATCAAGACAGACTGGATACAAAAGGGAACTAACCAGACGAAGGAACAAAGAACTAGAAACAAAAATAACTAAAGTAGGAAGCAGAGGGGAAAAATACTAAAAACCAAAGGACCAAGCAATAAAGAACCAAAGTATAATCATATAACAGAATGAATAAAAGGAATGAATAAAAAACCTACATAAACTCAAGACACTGGGTCCAAACTCAAGGATCCTAACACGGCAAAGTAAAAATGACTACATCAGTAATGGAAAGAGAATTTTAAAGATAAGTGTGGATTTTCCACACCGTCGTTCCTTACAGATCTGTACACACAAGCCAAGGGCTTCTACATTAGTGACTGTAAGACTGTAAACCATCTTTACCCTGAGATATGAACACAAAGAAACTTGCAAAATAAGTATTTGAGAAACAGTCACAATGCACAATGTAGCCTGACCCTAAACCTGATTATGAACTTTTCAACATAGTCACAAAGATGTGCTTTTGGCTTTTAATTTTTAAGGTATTTAAAACTTTGGACAGCAAATGTTTACTGTAAACTGGTATGTCATTGCTCACTTCCGATAGTCTGGCAATTTTTGCATAATGTAAATGTTTCGATGAGTTTCTAATTTACTTTCACTGTGACTGACTTCCTGTATGAGAAACATGTGACAACTGTGACAGTAACTTTAAGCTAGCAGCACAAAGATCGGTTCGTCTTTACAAATGAATTTGCCATGACTGTTATATTAACATTCACGTTAAACAGTGTTAACATTATTTTATAAGTGCTTATTCCAGATCTAGAGTATTCCTGTGTGCGATCATCCATTTGAATGAATGATTACAAATCTCATGACAATCTAATAGGCATTGGGGGCCCATTCTAACCCCCATCTTTGAGGCTAATTACCGAATGATTGTGCCATGTATGAACCGATAATACTCAAACTGGGTGATGAGGAAGCAGAACTTTTTTGTGCTTACTCAGACTTACTCGTGGTGTTTCTCTTTGCAAATACTTCTTCCTTTTCTTGGCTTGCCACATATTCCCATAATGTCAGATCTGTCTCTTTCTGACAGACTCAATGTTTACTTGAAAGTTGACAAAATCAGCAACACTATGCAATTTGCAAGTCATCTTCTTTTTGCCCAATTCTTGTTGTCCATGATGAAAAATGTGCGAGAGATTAACCCAACTACTATTGACACTGATTACTTTACTCCCAGGTAAGACTTTTGCAATTTAGCATTTTAAAAACACTAGTTAGAGCCATATATGGGTTATATGCGGTTTATATTGACTAAATAATGCAAATTATGTTTTTTTTTGTTGTTGTTGGGTTTTTTTTGCATCTGTCCAATCAGCATTATTGTCTTAAGGCCAAGAAAAATGCCCAACAGATTTATTTTCCCAAGTGGATCATTACAGCTTTGCCATACTGGTCCACTTGATTTCATAGTTTGTTCAATCTTTGTTATTTGTATATGTATTTATTAGTGCTGTCAGCGTTTATGTCATTAAAATGACGTTAACAGCATAGCTGCATTAACGCAGCAAATCTCCGTTAGCGAGTTAGGGCGCATCGCCCTGTGCATTGGGCTGCACGGTGTCAACGCGTTAGCGCGGTTAGCCTGTTAACGTGTTAGCACCATACAGCCCCACGCACGGGGCGATCCACGCTAAGTCGCTAATGGAGATTTGCTGCGTTAATGCAGTTATGCTGTTAACATCATTTTAACGAGATTAACGCTGACAGCACTCTCTCTCTCATATATATATATATATATATATATATATATATACATATATATACGTTTATTTATATATATATATGTGTATAAACGTGTATATATATATATGTTGTTTATTTCTTGTCACTTTTATTTCATAAACCTGCTTTTGCAGTGCTAATGGTTATATAAAAGTACACTATGATGAACCATGCAAACCATAACAAGCTTGTGACACTAAGTAATAATCTGATTGTTGCTTTTTTTAACTACTGAGGTGTTGCAGACATGTGACTACTAATCACATGATGTTAACTTCAACATTTTGGGCAGGAGACGGTCATGGTGACAGTGTAGGATCAAGGGATCTAAAATGAGCTTGAATCATAGTAGTTACTACGTGCAACTCCAATTCTGTGTGTATATAAAGTCTTCAAAGAAATAGTTCCACGAACAGATTTGCTTGAAAAATAGTGGTTACAGATCATAAATCCAGTTCTGTGAGGATGCATGTAACCCCCAGTGGGCTTCAACAACTGGTTTAAGTGCGCAGAGTGAAGGTCGTGGCCATCCCATTCATACTCTGCCCCTGATTGTACCTCCAGTAAAACAGTCTTTTTAATTTTCATTAAGTAATCAACACTGTTAGCTTATATTAAAATTTCGATTCAAATTTGTCTTATTGTTGTTTTTCGTCCCCCACAACAAGGTGAACATTCAATATAAGACTTACCAAGGTGAGATAGTGAGCTCAGCATGGGTGATTACTGCTGAACTACTCGGGCTGATAGTTGGGACCTCAGTAGCCACAGTGAATGTCATTATCATCAAAAAGGCATGACAAGGATCTTATATATTAATAATTACCATGTCACTTAAGTCAGCTCATCTTCACCTTGTCTTCATGCCTAAATACACTGATTTGGTGTCACATGATGGGCTGATTAGATATTGGTATTAACCAATATAAACAGTTCCACCTAACAAAATGCACTTTCCCCACCACATAACCAGACTCCCAGTTTTTTCTGATAAGTTGGATTACAGTAAGGGCCAGACTGGAAGCTGTATATAAAAAATTTAATTAACATTTCTTTTAAACTTAAGAAACACGAAACATTCAAAATGAGAGAGGAAAACCAAGTACAGAAGAGACGAAAATGACTATAAATGTGACAGAGACAAACTCTTTTTAAAAAAAGACAAAAAACGAATTCCTTCTGTTACACCCATGTTTGCTTGTTGTTCGTCCTCCTTGTTCACACATCACAACATAGCTCATGAATGTCTTTTCCTGTGATGCATTTTCAGTATTACATTCATCATGTGTCTTCACTTCTAGTGGGAAAATATTGCTGAGTGTACTTATTCACATCTTTGTAATCTGATATGGAATGACTTTCATAACGCACTCCTTAAACTGCCTTGTCTTATCGCTGACATCAGTTTCCTGTCAAGACAGAGCTCATCATAGCAGAAAAGGAAAACCACAGAATTAGTTTGGTGAACATGGAAAGGTTTAAACTGCAACTATATCAAGATCAACAACTAAAAATAACCATGTGCAGAATTAACAGAAGTACACACTCACACAGCCGTCTACTGGAGAACATTATCTCTAAAGCATTACATCGATGCAATCGAATTTCTCAACTTTCAAATATCACACAAAGAAAATAAATATAAACATCTGATATAAGATTTCATGATTTTATGGGAAAAAAAGTTTACACTTGTTTTGACAGCATAGAGTGAATCTGGAGACGTCACATGTACACATCTTGTGTTCAACATTTTCACACCCACAACCAAATAACGCTGACAGGAAATGCTAGAAAGTAGCATTCGATAGTCAAGGTGTTAAGCTCAGTTTTCCACCACGACAGACACTTTTGCAATCCAGTTTTTGTCACAAACTGTGCTCACAATGCAACACCTGCGTGTGGGGTTGTGACAGTAATATTGAGCAATATTTTTCACAGACCCAAGCAGACAGGGCACTGGACAGAGTACAGCACCTCAACTTTAACTATAAGTTATGAAACTGGATAACATACAGTGCTGATCTTTACAGTGATTGATTTTGGTTTACGCCCGCTGTAATAAACTACGATAATATGAATAAATTAAATAAAGGCAACAGGCAATGACGTTGATTTTACTGGAGAACTTTGTTGAACTTTCCTGTTTCCTGTTTCTGCATTGCCCAGTTACTTCTGCATTAATTGTGTAACTTTTTTGAATGTTTATCTTCCATTTCTTTTCATCTTCCTCCTTTCATGGTTTGCTGAAGAGTAATAGGAACTCTCACTGAATGTTGTCAGTGCCGTTGTCAGGAACAGAACTTCTCTGCAGGGTAATTTTACTTTTATGGCCACGTAACACTGGAAATGTCAGGTTAGCAAGCAAGAACGAACTGCTTCATGTAGCTGAACCCTCCTGCAGAAATGCAGCGATAGACTGCAGAGTAAACTGCAGAGCTGTAGTGCTGGAGATCACCATGCAGGTGTTTCATTTCATTCCAGTAAACCAAGAAGTTTACATTCACAACAGTTTAGAGGTTTGCAGAAAGCAGCTCATTGTGAATGCTTGCATTTATTCCCTGCAAAAACAACTGAATAAAGTCATGGGTGGCAAACATAAGGCCCAGGGGCCCGAATCGAACTAGCGAACACTTGAATTTGGCCCACAGGACAGTTTCGGAAAGTATCAAAAAGTGTATAGATTTTAAATTTCAACGATTTACAGCTTTTCCTATTGATAAAGACTGCTCACACCCATACTACACCAAAGTAGTTGCCAAAGAGGTAAACAATTAAACTGTTATTAATGAGCCCACATTAAATGAACAAAACTTCATATTTTATAATTACAGGACAGCCTCAGTGAACTATCATAACTTTTTCTGTAATTTTAAACATTTATCATGTTGTTTTACTGGTTCAGCCATTTAAAGTGGATTCAGAGCTGGGTGAAATATAGGAGCAATGATTGGCTGGATATTAAAGATCCCTGGTCGACACAACTTTGCATTTCTTTGTTGCAATTGGATAATTTTTTTATCTTATGCAGTGTGATAGAGCAGCATCTGCTAGAGTAGATCAAACACTGATTAGTCCTCTGACTTGCAGCCTGTGGGTGTTTTTCTAGCACATGCATACACACGAAACCATGAGGCCAAAATATTCCTTTGGTTACGACTAAACACCTAAACAAGTGTTCATATTATCATCAGGCACTTTTATCACAATAATAAACTAAAACAACACAAAAACACAACACAAAAATGGTAAAAATGCTAAACATAAACATACTCTGTATCTGATTTGGTCGGTTGACGAGAAACCATGACCTCGGAGTACGTGACGTCGTCAACATACACGCTCTCTCTGAGTTTGTAATTGGATAAAGGAGAGGCATCGCTGAAAGGTTTCACTTTGATGTCAGAGTACACCACATCCTGTGAATAAATGTAAGAAAATATGGTAATTGCTCTCTTGTAATTAAAAAAAACCTATGGCAGGACAACAGCGTAAATATAAATTAAATGTATCTGACCAAAACATATTCAACCTAAAAAATGGACCCTCAAACCATGGAGCTCACCTGGTCTCTCTCAGTTGCAGATGATTGCGACTCTCTCTCTGGACCAGTCGTATCTGAAAGACATGCACGTTTCGTTACAGAAAAATGCAAATGATTTAAGTATTTACAAAACCAATTAGTGGAAATTGTTGTGCATGTTCTTACCAATGACGAAACGAAACCTAGCTGAAGAATGGCGTCTGAGCAAACGAGACAAAAGTGATTTTGGTGATTTAGAAAAGAAGTTAGGTCTTTAGCTACAATTAGAAGTTTTGATCAGTCTGATGATTATAGTTTAATTGCTGTTTGGTCTGTGAAACAGCAATTAAACACAAACAGGAAACAGTTTCCCAGAGTGTAAAGTTTCTTAAGGCTTAAAGTCTTGACCATAAAATGGATTTCCTTCCTTTGTGGTGAATTTTGGCCACAAAGACGATGGATCCCTCAAGTATGATTCAGTCAGCAGTAGTCTCTATAATACAAATAACATGTGAGAACATACACTCACCTTCTAATGCGGATGAAATAAAGCATGGCCACCACGATCGCTAACAGCAACAAGACAGCAGTCACTATAGCAAGAACTATTCCTGCTGACAATGGCTTCGTTTCTGTCGGAATAAAGTCTGATTAAAGTCCACAGCTAATTAACATTAAACTAACATTAAACCAGTCTACTAACAAAAACTAGCTTTCATGTTTTACAGCATAAACATTTTAACTACACATGGATACTTTAATCATGAGTAATATTAGATGTTGGTCAAAATTTCTGATGTTAAAATGAATAGGACACAAAATCTGTAAAAAGTTATTCAAACTGAATGTTTGGTTTGTGTCAGCTAAATCTTGAAGATTATACCTAATAAATATTACCTCATATATAACATTCAATCTTGTTTTATATCAGTGTACAAAAGCAGTTACAGTCTTACCTTCAACAACAAGTTTGGTGGTTCCTTCAAATGCCCCACTGGGAAAAGTGGAAATGCTGCAGGTATAGGATCCTGCATCTTTCATTTCTAGAGCCTTAATTACCAACGAATGTTTATCAAACACCACTCTCTCCTTCAGTGGACTCTCAGAAATATTCACTCCATACACAGTGTTGAAAACAATGAGAGTGACTTTCTTTTCTCCTGTTCCTTCTTCATCCTGGAGAGCCCACTGAACCTGAGTAACACTGGTATGGTTTGGTCCTTGGATTAACTGACAGCTCAGGGTGACATCATGTCCAAGGTAT
Organism: Oreochromis aureus; assembly: GCF_013358895.1. Classification (NCBI taxonomy): domain Eukaryota; kingdom Metazoa; phylum Chordata; class Actinopteri; order Cichliformes; family Cichlidae; genus Oreochromis; species Oreochromis aureus. Next base: position 24,146,576 of record NC_052952.1, read on the forward strand.
CCAGTCACTTCAGGTGAGACTTTGGCTTTTTGTGCCACAAAAACTGCCAAAAGGTCAATCACGACACAACGATGAGGGGGAAGAGAGACGAAAATAGAAAAGAAATCAGGTTACAAACTGGTATTTATTCATTATGTTTTCAAGCATTTCTAGCATAGCAGAAGTGTTTTAGAAAAGCTGGTAAAAACATAAAAGTGGGTCTCACCTGGGAAAAATGTAATGTAAATTAGCTGAACCAGCAGGTGAGATCGCCCGTTGCACATTTTCATTGTACACAACAACAGGAACTAACAATACAGAAAAAGAAAACTTACAAATCATACAGGATCTCTGATTAAGTATGTCAGCTTTCAAGATAAACTCAAAGAAACTTACAGTTACCAACAGAGGGATCCGTAGCCTTTCTAGTTCAGTCCAAGGCTAAAACCTGGAGACTAGACTGAAATATTAGACCACTGAAAAAAAGAGAGTTTGCAAAGAGGAACACAGGCTGGTTTAAGTTCTTAAATGCATCAGTAAACAAGACGAGACCTTTCCCATAAAACCACAGGCTCAAAATAACTCTGTTGACTAAGACGCAATGAAACTTGGGGTGGGGTAAATGTATCTGCCTACAGTTATCCACCAGAAAAATATACATTCAAATAAAAATAACTTACCATTAAGGGGAGAGAGAACGGCACAGCCACGTCGGAAATCAATTTGTCATCCATCAGAACTCTTACTGGAAATGTACTGTGTACCCAAACCATTACACAGTGATCTTTAACTTTGTGATTTTCAGCTCAGTCCTATGTAGTGAGCATGATGTCAGGTTACTCCTCTCTGCCTCCTTTCATGTTCTGCTCAACGGGGACCTCGTGTGGTCAAATCAGGGCGATCTCGGTTAGATACTGGGCTATTCTGACTTTGTTTTATTGCCACATGAGAAAAATGCTGATAAAATGTTTGAGCACATGTGCCAAATCCAAATCCCAGTTTGAGCGTGTGGGAGCATTTTGAGGATGTAGGACTCAAACTATTCCATTTTTATTATGTAAATGAAACATTTGCGGGTAAAAATGTCCGCGGTTTCGTTCCACTTTATTTGAAGGAAGTTAACATCACTTTAACAATAAATATAACTGCTAAGCGTGGCAACTTTGGTTGGTTTTTTAGCGCACATACATATATGGATTTGCATGTGACAAAAAAAGGGGGGTATCATACACACAGAATAGATCTTTGTATTTAACCTTCATTTGGATTGTCCTAACTTTAAAGTTTAAAGGTTGACTTTGCATTGAAAAATGTGTCCATGGGCATATGAACATGTCGCATGAAACTACCTTGAGGACTATATTTTACTACAGAGACTGAAAACAGCAAAAGCCTGACTGTTACTGCTGGTGACAAGGTTTTCAAAACTGTGGTTGAAGTGGTTAACATGTCTGCTGTTTGCTTGTGGTTTGATGGTTAGAAATATGTCTGTGACTTCAACATCCTCACTTCTGACTGTCAACCTGCTTGCTTGACAAGGTTTAATTAATGATAGGAGAAAGAAAGATTAAAGAAAACACACGCACAACATCAATTCCTGTGGCAACTCATGGGCTCAGTGAGTCTATAAATGAGTTTCATGTGTGAGTTCAGAGTTACTTTAATGATCTAACTCAGTTATTTACACGGTATTACCATCCGCATGTTGTTCTTCATTCTGCCTGACTATCTGCTCCAGTGTGTGAAGTGACATATTAAACTGAGCTCTAGGCTCAGACTGATTTTTTTTTGGCTGCTACTTGTGATTACGGAAGTTATAAAGATCAGCTGAAATACTACCTCATTTTTGTGTGTCTGTAGCATACTGATTAGCCCAACAATGCAAGCCTAGTTCCCACCGTGGCTTTTAGCTTCTTTAAAACTTTAAATAGGATCCCGAATGATAACAGTAAAAACCCCCCAAAACAAACAGTTTAGCGCCTCATATCAGTGAGCTATCATTGGGCCTCCTGAAGAAAGCATCAGCTCAGAGAGGCGCATATCGTTATCTCCACAAAAGTCGAAGGCTGCATTAGTCTCAGATGAACAACTGGGTAATCAGGTCATGGATGCAAAGCTTTGTGAGTTTCAAGTTGTTTGAACTCTGCTCGTTTTGCACATGTGAATTAGAAATGTGCACAGCAAGGTGGAAAGAACTGATGCAGGCACAGCTCTGCATCCTGAGCTGTACTCAAGTCAAAGCACACACAATTGTTTCTGATCACAGACAGTGGTCACTGAAAACTTAGTGCTTTGATTTAGTTCAAATATGGACCCAAATGCAGACTCAGACAAAAAGCTGTATTATAGAAGCCGATATTAAACAAAGGAGAATAATTCAAAAATGGTAGTGTCAGGAATACAATTAAAGTCAAGAAAATTAAATAAAAGAAATGTTTAGAGGGCTGACTAGGGAAGTGGAGACTGCTGGAAGAATGAGACACAGGTGCACTCAAGATAATCTCAGGGGGAAGCAATACTTAAAATGAACCACAAAAGTCAACCAGCTGCTAAAGTAAAATGGGAAATAACTTATTAGATACCTACTAAACATAGAAAGAAGAAACTCACAGTAAAACGTGGCACAGAGATGATTGATTTGGCAGATGCAAAGCCAAAGGGGAATTCTGCCACAGACAGGAACTGAACCTGCAACCTTCTACTTGTTGAGCAAATTCTTTAACCACTAAAGCTGTTCACTAGACCGGGAACAAATGGAAAAACCAGAGACTCAATGATTTTAATAACAAATCCAACTTATAACGTATAAGATGCAAGAATAAAAAAAATGGGGAAAAAAACCTAACGAGAACCTATACTCAACTAAAAACCAGTGGCTCCCTGATTACTGTAGACATAGTGGTGATGCATTCAAGAAAAAATGAAATCCACATCATCACTGATAATATTTGTGCTGCTGATCAGTTTCTCCCAAAATATTCTCACAGATCGTGAGTGAAGCCATGAAACACTGTGACCTGTTGTTTTCCACAGTAGAAAGTCAGTGTTGGTTACAATAAACAGGCATTTATGACCTTATAATTCATTAAAACAGTTGCATTTTTATTGCATCCAATAGATTACACAACAAGCAAGATACAAATCAACATAAAGTAATGATTACTGATTTGATAAGTAATCCTATCTAGGAGTGATGAGTGGTAGCATCAAAGTATGCTTCAGCAATATAATGATTTATACAAAGTACTTTGTGGTTGATTTTTTAATTAAGGATCCAGAGTCACTTATCGGGGAAAAGAACCTGAAAGAGAAACAAAACAGCCTAAATGAATTAAATGAACTATAAAAACAGATAAAGCAATGATACAAAAATAGTTTGTGCCTTAACAATAAGGCAAACAAATAGAAATAATTTATCTCACTGGTCATATCTCACGTGCTCTTTGTCTTATATCAGCCCTTTCAGAGCGAGTGCAAAGATGACCAGCACTGAGGATGACCCACAGGGAGCAATGCAGGATGCTTTAGTGAGAAAACAGAACAACTGCCATCACTACATTGTAAAATATATGTAATGATGACAAAATAAAGGCTGTACTATTATTAAATTAGTGCATTCTTTGGTTTCTTACCTCTCAGATCCAGAACTGTGGAGCTTTCCATCATGGTCACTGTGTTTTTGGCAGTGCAGGTGTAGTGTTTTCTGCCCCTAACCTCTCTATGATATACAACGAGTTATTAACATGCGTCTCATTGCCATTAAACATCCAGCTGAAGTGTCTGCGGTGCACTGCAGCGTTATACTGTGACCTTGAGGAGCAGCTGAGGGTCCACTGATCAACACGTTGTATGGTCCAACTGCACAATTAAAATACAGTGTTAGGGACATTCAGACTATTACTGTTAATATAGCTGTCTTTAAAAAAAAAAACAGTTTAAAATAAATTAATTTTAAAACTTTATTTATTCATGGCTTTTTTTAATAGAAACACTGTGAATGCACATGAATACTCACAGCTGACAGTGAGATTATGGGTCGCAGTCATGGTGCTGACCGGGCTGCTGACTCTACACTGATAGGTGCCGCGGTCAGAAATGTGAACAGGCTGTAGGGACGCTGTGTTTTTGTCCAAGGAAAAGCTGACACTGCCACTGGGATTTAGAGGCTGACCATCTTTTATCCACTCTCTGGAGCTGACGGAGCCAGAGGCCTCACAGGTGAGGTTGGTGGAGCTTTCATCTTCTATCAGGATGGCTGCGGGGCTGCGGATGGTGGCTCCAGTTATCGGTGCTGGCAGATGATAAAAAGTGTCAACTTTGGGTGAAATGATGGAAAAATAAGCAATACAGTTTGTGTGAAACATGTATGTGTCACTTTAAGTACCATTTTGTGTGACAGTAACTTTAAAATGACATGAATTTATCAACAAACAGCTTCACCTTCATGATTTCATTGGGTCATAATTCATTAATTATGTTCCAATTTCAGATACATTTTTAACTGTCTAACATCTAAAATGGTAGATATTTATTTTTCTGTTTGAAATTCTATTATTTTTTTATCATGGTGGTAGAGTATAATTGAACTGCATCCTGTAAATCCAGTTCAATCTAACAAGAACATAAACATAAACTTCAATTTATATTTTAGACTTTGGGCCCCTGTTTCACTCACTTTCCCTCTCAGTATAACCACACACTCTGTTTTCCTTGTCATGTTTGTTTTATGAATGTGTTATCAAAAGCAAATTCAAAAGGAGTTTTGCACATTTGACTATCATTAGGCATTTACTCGTATAGGGCACACAAGGATTGGTGCCCTATATAAATGTATAAAGACTAACCCACCATACACAGTCAGAGTGCTCCTCCCCTGTTTTGGCAGCCCTCCATCTGGTGTGATGGTGATAGTGTACTCCCCACTGTCCTCCAGTGCCAGGTTTCTGAGCTCCAGGGATCCTGTGGCTCGGTCTAATGAGATCCTGCCGGCATATCCAGGATCAGTGATGTTGATGCTGGTGGAACTGATGATGTTCACCGCATTGAACCTCCAGCTTACTGAGAGGAATGGTTTCTCCAGAGGTCTGAGAGTGGTGGTGAACTTCACTGTGCCTGCTACAGCTCCACTCACGGGTCCAGCGGGCAATATACCCTCACCTACACACTTACCTGATTAACACAAAAAGAAAAGAAGACTGAAAAAAATCCCCATTCCTTTATTTCCGTCTACACATCATGTGAATTTAGCCTACCTGATAAAAGAAGCATAACAGCAGTCCATGGGATGGTCTTGTCCAATACTGACTTTTCTGACATTGTCTCTCTGCCTTCCATAATCAAAAACAAAGAGAGGCTCAGGTGTTCTTGCTTTTATTGACCCATGCCCACAACACAGGACCAGCTCCAGCCCCCCACTCAGTAAGGAAAACCACTAAGATCCTTTGTGATGCTGTTGTGTACATACAGCAAACAGCCTCAGGATGTCTGCAGTCTATACAGTCAGGAGTCACACTGACTCGGGTTAATGGCATTGTTGTGTAGAAGTGGAACTTGAAAAAAAAAAGGATTTGATCTGAACAGAAAAAAATAACTGAAGAAAAACACGATCAAGCTTCTGACCAACCTTACAAAATGTACCTTATTTAAGTATAGCTGGATAAATTAATTTTGCACAAGTTTTCTCCAAATGTTTTAGGCTTAGACAAAAAAATATGGTAGGGGGCATATCCTGCCAGCATATTCAGGATCAGCTTCTGTACTAACACAAAACAACTTTAAAATTTAATCACTGCATTCCCCTCCTAGGTCTTTTATTTCTTCTTAAGCATGAATCAGAAGCAAAGTATTTGTGAATCAATTTTTTTTAACATATATAAACATCTGAAGAAGGTTTATGAGTCATGATGCTGGTGGTGCCTTTTATGGTAACGGAGAGTTTTATGTGCTCCCTGCTAAGTGGTTTTGGGTCCAACTGCAGTGATCCATAGCATTCCTTGCAGAGGAGGATCAAAGAGGAGACTCTCAGACTCCTTCAGACAACCTTACAAACAAATCATTTCCTTTAGTGCTTTCAGAATGAATGATTTATTAAAAGAAATAAAGATCTTATGTAATGTGTAAATATGTTCCTTTGTAATCGTTCAGGCACGATGAATTACTGTTTGACTTGTGTGACTGTCCTAATGTTGTGAGGCAACCATCAGATCAGCTGAAAACATAAAGTATTGACAGTGTGTCACAGTGTAGTTCCTGAAAATGTGTTTTTGTGAGTGGGCATTGCATTATAAATATAACATTACGTGGTATATTGTTTGGCTATTACCTTCTTTTGATATGTCACAATAATATCTATCACACAAAACCTACAGCTGAACAAATCAAGCAAACCTTAAGATATAGTAATAGTGAATGAACCTTAAGTCTGTTCTATAAAACAAATGCAGTGTGAGACTTTTACCTAAAATGATGCTCTGTGATGTTTTTATCCAATTATTTCACTCTGGCTTCAGAGAAGTGCTACTGTATGTTTTATTGGACCAAATTAAAATTTGGTGACTCGATGTATTTGAATATAACAATTTTAGTTGTTTGTATCACTTTGAGTTGTAAATTAGACCTCACCACTACAACACGCTTGCAATTTTTAAGCAGAGGAAAAATAAGTAACTCTAATAATACATATATAAATACCTTCAAAATATGGTGAAAATGTTAAACTATAGAAATGTTTTCATTATGAAATTTGTTAAAGAACAATTATAATGCAAAAAAATAGTATAAGAAAACTGAGATTAGTGACTGTATCAACAACAATGACAACAATAAAAACATTTGTTAAATAATAATAAGAAAATAAGTATTTAGAAGAAAATCTGGATTGAGAGCTTGAAATATTTGCCATCAAAAGGGTCAAAGCCTTTTAGATCTTTGAACTGGGTTGAACTGTAACAGATAAGATCAGCCTGGTTTTATCGTTTAGTTGTTAAATGAGTTAATATTTTACAAGAGTTCAAGCCACTGTTCTGCATCTGAAACAACCTTATAAGCACTTCTATCACAAGCAGATGCTGATTTAATGAGAATAACATTAATGTAACATTATTAATTACTAATATGCCACAACTCTCAGATAAGTCAGATTAATCCATTTTCATAATGTTGGTTTGTCATGTTTAAACTATGAAGGTTCCCTTCAGTGAGTTACCCTCCTATTATCAGAGATCATTTTCTGTTGTTTCATGTGCATTATCAATATATTTGCAAAGTCTAGTAAACATGATGGTGATTTTCCATCTGGATCTACAAAAAGTACTGGGAACCAGCAATCCTTTAGCAGCAGGTGGGAGAGAGCTACAGATTGCAAAAAATAACTGTCACTACATTTGCATTGTTTTCCTCCAACACAGTTAGCATTAATTTAGTCAGTATGTGCAAGAAACACAAAACAATTTTTTGAAGAATCAACAGGGCAAAAATTTTGGGAACTTCCTGCACAATTTGGAATTTTTTTTGACTCTTATAAGATAATAATATAAAGATAAAAGCTAGAATCACTTCATACTTTCAAATTACATCAACTGACCAAAGCTTATTAAATAAAAAGTGAATTTAAGATATAGCAGATGTAAACAGTAAAAGAGAAAAGCAGTTTCAGAATACCAGAACTATCTGTTCTCACCTGTTATTGCTGTATGAGCTTCAAAGATAAGATTAGCTGAGTAACATTCAAAGAAATGCAGAACAATTGATCCTGTTGACCTCATGTATGTGGTCATCATCATCTGATGACGAAGTGACCAATATTGTGAGTATTAATTTGGCTGGAAAGCATTAGAATCAGCTTATCACCTTTATATTTACAGTATCTAACATCACAACTCACACCTTGTAAAATTAGATAAGATGATGCTTAAAGAGCTTTGAGGTAAATAAAAAAAAAAACCCTCCACAAAGGAGGTCACAGAAATTCTCTTCTTTGTGTACAATCAACCCCCTCTGTGACTACATTCACAGAGTCACTCAATTTCCTTTCAAACCAACACAGTCAGTCATAAAATGCCGACTCACTGGGAGGAAATTTTGTCATCAGTGCCTTCCCAGATCTGCAATCATCCCACTCCACCTCCTCCAGTGTGATCACTGTCAGTGTGACCACTATCAGTGTGAGTGTGAATGCAAAGAAAAGCCAACACTTCCTCAAGTCGTTTGATCATTGTAGTTTTCTGAGTCTGATCCATTTACAGTGGACATTTTGACAGCTATGGGGTAAGTTTAATCTGTGTGAAGTTTGCATGCTCCTCCCCCGTGATTGTGTGGGTTCTCTTTCGATACTCTGGCTTCCTCCCACAATCCAGACACATGCATGTTAAGATTAAATGGTGATTTTAAATGGCGATTCACAGCCATAGCTGTAAATGTGAATGGTTGTCTGTTTCTGTATGTTTGCGCTGTGACAAATTAGTGACATTTCCAGGGCGTACCTCCTCTCTTGCCTCATGATAGCTGGGATATTTTACAGGCAACCGACCCTCAACTGGATAAGCAGAAGAAAATTGATAGATGAATGGATTTAACTGCAGGGAAATGTGGTACACAAATTGCAGGGTTGCATCTGCAGATTAAAAATATTCTCCCAATAAGCTGCAATAACATGATGGTGTTTTTTTCCTGTTGGACAGTGATGTTAAAGATGGACAGGAAAGCAGGGAGAGAGAAAGAGGGGGGAAGACAAACAGCAAAGGGTCGTGGGTTGAGCTAGAACCCGGGCCACTTCTTTCCAGCAGCACGCAGTCATTTCCCCACCCACTGACCTACTCTGGAGCTCAGTTTGGTGGCCTTAATACAGGCTGGAAAAAACTTCATGCGTGTATTGCTTTTTTTGCCCATGTTCATAAGTGAAGTTTTCATCCCAAGCTGTGACAGAAGCAATCATACAAAAGGCATTTACAAAAAAAAGTTTATTGGGAAAGCATATACATACAGATAGATGCCGTGTCTTTAATAAAGACAAGGTATAAAAATGAAACTCACGTTCTTTAATAAAATTTGCATGGAAACACCTTACCATTATTTTAATTACTTGGACCTTTTTACACACTTTTTACAAGTATTAATTTTCTGAACACTTTCTCGCAAAACCTTCGCCAACCAATTGTTGGGATGAATAAAGTAAAAAAAGAAAAATCAGTAATATTTATTCTTTTCTAAAATGTATTTACTAAGAACTTGAGTCCACTTTTATGTTCTTCATTGTTTTCATTCTGAGGAGGAGAAGTTAAGAAGTCATTAAAAGGATGATTCAGTATTTTTGTTGAAAACTACGTCTGCAGAAACATTCAGATTCACCTTTGTGGGAAATGAATACAAATCATTCTGTACTGATTTCTTGTACAGCTCTGAATGGCTCTGCTTCACACTCATTTTTGCCAAGGAGTCGGAACAGAGCTATGTTAGCTCTAATGATTCACTTATGATTGACTATAAAGTCTTTCCATTGCAATAAGATGAATGAGCTGAAGAGAAACCTTTTTGAAATGTTGGATTTTTGTTGTTTACTCTGAAAAAAAATCCTATTGTTAAAATATGGTGAGCCTGTTCTGACTAAAAAGTCAATCAACTATTTAGATAAACCTTTGAAGTTACACTGTAAACCACAATTATATTAACTTTTTCACTTTCATTATTCATTTCCCCATGCTGTCAAACTCACTCCTGACATCATTACTCTAATCAAGTCATTTTGTTGGTTTTCTTCTACGAGACAATCAACTTCCGTTAGAGTCTAAGTGCTCTTCTTTCTTTCTGACTTTCATTCATGCGACCTGCCTCCTCCCATCTCAGTCTCATCCTGGTCCCTCAGAGCCACATCAAAGCCTCCATCTTCATCTTCACCACAACCAGCATCTAGACCCTTTTAAACGTTTGTGCTATGATAAATCATTGGAGTCTAATCTACACATAACTTAATTATGTTCTGTGTTCAGTTTTTCCAAACAATGTCTGATTATTGAAATGGAGATGGTTAAAAAAAAGAAAAAAAGCCCCAAAGCTCAGACTCACAAACACACAGATGTGAGTGGGCTCAGGGTGCAACACTCGCTCTGTTTCATTCTTTAATCTAACAGGATGTGATTACAGTAAGTTGTTTGTTTACCGTTGCAATGCAATGAATACTTTGCTTTACTTTGCATACTTTGCAAATCTTCTACTTTGTTGAATAAGATAAAAATAACAGGCTGTCTTTAATGCTGTTCTCAGTTTTACACAATAGAGTAATTTTCCTCTTTATGTAAGACCAGGCTGATATACTCAGAAAGTGAATAATGACCATTCAGTGCTATAAAACTGCTAGGATGTCACTGATCATTTATTAAACCCTCAGCCATTTAATACTGCAGAGTCTGGATCTCTTGCAGGTCATATTATTTACAGTCTATGGGACTTATGGCCTCAGATTTTAGGACAAGCTTCAGTATATTCAGCTTCTGCTGAAACAGGTGGAATTTGTACAGAGTCTGATAATAACTGGCAGGTGTGCTGCACTGTTGTCATAAACTCACACTGGATGAAAAGATTCACCAGTCGACTGATTTCATAACTGATACTGTTGGACACATTGCACCTGAATGGTTCCTGATCATGACGGGTCACATTGATGATAGTGAGAGTGGAGCCTCCATCAGTGAGCTGAACTCTGCCACCTTCTGTAACCTCAGAGCTGTCATTCAATCAGAGGGAAGAGAGGGAGGATCCAGAGGAGGAGCAGGACAGAGTGACAGAACTGCTGAACTCCAGCAAGACTTTGTGGTTTGAAATCACTGACACATCTGTGACTGCAGCTGAGGGTGGAAAAAGGAATGATAAAGGGATGTAGGACGAGCATTGTAACAATTTATCTTACTAAAAATAATTCAAACTTACTCTGAAGTGATACAACAGAAGCTTGAGATGCTTGATATCTCAGAGTTTCGTCATTGAAGGCCTGACAGATGTGGCAGAGGGAGCTTCCACTCTGATTGTTCTGAACATGCATGAGTCTGAACTTTGGTCCAGTATGGGTCAGCTTCTTGCCATTCAAAAACCAGTAAACCAGTAGTTCTGAAAACACCAGTATTTGGTGTTTTCAGAACTGAAGCCATTGCTGACTTCACAGGTAAAGTCTCCAGTCTCTGTCCTGCGCATTGGGCTGATAGACAACACTTGGCTGCCCTCTTAAAAGCTAATTCTATTACCAGAAAGCAGAGGTTGGCCACCTTTCATCCACATGCTCTTAGAAATGAAGCCGTCAGCATTGAAGATCAGATTCACTGATTTTTTACCATTGATTAAGGGTAAAAAGTCAAAAAGGTTGATTCTGTTCATCTGGATGCTTTTTCATTGAGAAAAAGCATTTCGTCACTCATCCAAGTGACTTCTTCAGTCTAAGCTGACTACAGGTTTCCCCAACCTTATAAACAGTGTAGCTGCACAATGACTAAACTAGCCCACTGAAGGAACAAAGAAAGTAAATGCAACTTGACATTTATCAAAGCTGGGAATGCGCCTAAGGAAAGCTCCAGCCGATCCAGGAGAGGACAACTGCTGCCCAGTGAAAACAACTTACTTTGAAAAAGTAATTAGTTATAGTTATTAGACACTTCTTCAAAAAAGTAACTGAGTTAGTACCTGAGTTACAATATTATAAAAGTAACTAATTACTAGGAAAAGTAAGTATTGGGTTATTTTAAAAAAATGGTTAACCCTCTAGGGTCCAGGGTATAATTGGCCGTTTTTGACTACTTTTGATTTTACGACAAACATGTTTAACAAATAATTTTCATAACTTGAAGTGAAAATTTAAATTTTACATTTTAAAAACCTATGCACAAGTTTTGCAAACAACAAAGTTATTTGCAGCTATTTATTCAAAAATGCAGCCAAGGCGTTTTTAAAAAAATAACCATTTCAAACTATTTACAGAACAATCAGGTGTTCTGCATCAAATAAGATGCCACACAAATGATTTGTGCCACTCCAAAATATAATTTCTGTCCACTATAAGATAAAAGAGAACATTACAAGCCTGATATACCTGCATGCCTGATGGCAGGAGGTGTATCACTCAAACTGTTTTCCACCTGGAGACAACGTTTCAAAGGCACCAATCTGCCTTTTTGGCAGCAACTGTGACATTCAGCAGTCGCCTGAAACTCAAAACAACACAATCGACTACTTGAGAAGACTATCATGAGAAGATTTTGTCACTACTCAGTGATGAAAATACTTATGAGCCCCTGAAACGAGACCCAGGAAGTGGCTACAGGAAGAGGGTGATAGACTGTCTGAAGCAGTTAGAACAAGACAAGGCTATCGACCGGACCTCATGCCACAGGCTGTACCCAGGGGAGTCTACACCAAGTCTGTATGGTTTACCGAAAATACATAAGCAGGGTGCACCTTTAAGACCAATTGTCTGCATGATCAACTCGGTCACCTATAACATCTCCAAGTTTCTGGCTTCGATCCTCAACCCGCTGGTGGGCAGCTCTGAACACCACATCCAGAACACCCTGGATTTTGTTGAGAAGGTGAGAGATGTCATTATGGAGGCAGATGAAACCATGGTCTCATACGACGTTACATCTCTCTTCACTTGCATCCCAGTCACGGAAGCGTTGGAGGTAGTCCGTAAGAGATTACAGGATGACACCAACCTCAGCAACAGGACCACGCTCAGCATCGACCAAGTGTGTTTGCTTTTGGAACTGTGTCTTCATTCCACCTACTTCACATACAAGGGTCAGTTCTACAGGCAGAAACATGGGTGTGCCATGGGCTCCCCAGTTTCACCCATCGTGGCCAATTTGTGCATGGAAGAAGTGGAAAAGAGGGCGTTGCTATCCTACCCTGGAACACCACCAAGCCATTGGTTCAGATATGTGGATGACACCTGGGTGAAAATCAAATCTCAGGACGTACCACAATTCACGGATCACATTAACTCGGCGGACCGACACATCAAATTCACCAGGGAGGATATGAAAAGTGGCAGGTTAGCCTTCTTAGACTGTGAGATTTCCATCAGTAATGGGGACATCTAAAAGCTGGCGTGTACCGTAAACCTACACATACGGATCAGTATCTAAGGTTTGACTCTCATCATCCACTGGAGCACAAACTGGGTGACATCAGGACGCTACAACACAGAGCGAACACCATCCCCACAGACACAGCGGCCAGGGAGGCAGAAGAACAGCACATCAAGAAGGCCCTGAGTAAATGTGGTTATCCCAGCTGGACTTTTGTCAAAGCTGGAAAGGCACCTAAAGAAAGCTCCAGCCGATCCAGGAGAGAAGGACAACCGCTGCCCAGGCGAAAACCTGTAGTGATCCCGTATGTGTCAGGAGTATCGGAACAGTTGAGACGCATTTTTCTAAACACCGGGTCTCTGTGGCTTTTAAACCCCAAAATACGCTGCGCCAAAAACTGGTCCACCCAAGGATCGGGTCCCCGACACAAACAGAGTAACATAGTGTACGCTGTTAAGTGCCAGGAGGATTGCCAGGATTTATACATCGGGGAAACCAAACAACCTCTAGCGAAGCGGATGGCACAACACAGAAGAGCAACCTCATCAGGCCAGGACTCTGCAGTTTATTTACACCTACAGGCCAGTGGACACTCTTTCAACGATGAGGATGTACACATCCTGGACAGGGAAGAACGCTGGTTTGAGCGCTTGAGTCAAGGAGGCCATTTACGTGAAAAGGAAAGACCATCTCTGAATCGAGGAGGGGCCTAAGGGTACATCTTTTGCCATCTTACAATGCTGTGATTGCAGCCATTCCCCAACTCTCTGTGAATGGTACTCATGGCCATTGATCAGTGTTCTTTGATCAGTGGGTTTTGGTCAGTGGTTGTTGATCAATGGTCATGGGAATTTGCATAATTATGATTAAGGAACTGACCTCACAGCCCATTGTTCCTTCAGTGGGCTGGTTTCAGTCATTATGCAAATGTACTGTTTATAAGGTTTGGGGAAACCTGCAGTCAGCTGAGACTGAAGAAGTCACTTGGATGAGTGACGAAACGTTTCTCCCACAAAACGCTACGTCCAGATGAACAGATTCAACTTTTGGAAATCGACTACACTACACACTAACTAAACAACACACCAACTACACACTCCAAACACACTAAACGTCACAAATCTCTCACATCTCAAAACTCGCTCTTTCTCTCTTTTTCTCTCTCACCGCTGTTACTCCTAAAACTTCCCCCTCTTCTTAATAAACAACCAAATGCCATGTTGTCATATTATTTTTTGATTGGTTGACGTGGTACATTTTTCGACCAATAAAAAAGGAGTGTTTATTGTTTCGCTTTGGGTTTTTTTTAATTGTGAGCAGAGAGTGCTTGCTAGTGCTGTCCTTAGTCCTTAGACAGTAAACTTGAGGATAGTGAGGAAAAAACACAGCATATATTTTTTTTAATCATGACTCTGGTTTTGAATGATCTATCAACAGAATTTAAAAACTGGTATATAGCATCCTGTTGCTATTCCATCTTAAACTGGTCATGTGATTTGTTTACCACGACTACTTTATTCTTCCTCAGCCAGTCAGCAGCAATCCTGCGACTGTTTGCCCCGCCCCCCCAGCTCCCGATAAGAAGAAGACAGCTTCAACAGTCTGTGTGTTGAAAAATAGTAATACGTCCGCACCGCATTTTCTTGTTAGTAACGGTAATAGTGTTCTAACAATATAGTAATAGTAATTAGTTAGATTACTCTGTACTGAAAAAAAATAATGTTACTTTTAACGCCATTATTCCCATCACCGCTTTTAAACCCCAAAACATACTGTGCCAAAAATTTGTCCACCCCAAGGATTGGGTCCCCCAACACAAACAGAGTAATGTAGTGTACGTTGTTAAGTGCCAGGAGGATTGCCAGGATTTATACTTTAGGAAAACCAAACAACCTCTGGCGAAGCGGATGACACAACACAGAAGAACTAACTCATCAGGCCACGACTCCGCAGTCTATTTACACCAATGAGAGTAACGTATTCTGAATACTTTGGATTACTTAATATATTATCATGCTTTTTACAACTACATGAATGTACTATTGCTGTGTGATTTATTGCTATTACTGAATACCAACTAGATTTTTAAATCTTAATATAAAATGAGTAACAGTAGGGTGGACATCAGGTAAGGCTGCACTTTTTGCAGTGATCTCGTATAGAAAACTATTCCGTGCGTATATAAAACAGGCTCCGAACCGTAGGAAAGGGACCTCTGGCTAATACGTAGGGTTTTTAAATATCTTAAAAAATATTTCTTCACAAAATTATGTGGGGCGCAAGTAGAGGTGACATGGGCTGCAAGATTGAAACACAGGCATTAGAGCCTCCTAAGGCATGTTTTGTTTGGGTTTCCACCGGCGTGGAATTACCAAAAATAGAGAGAACATAGCCTAACATATGAAACAGGAAAAGACCGCCGTGTAATCCATTTCTTTCAACAAAGTAACTGTATTCCGAATACCACCTTTTTAAACAGTAATTGTAACGGAATACTGTTATTCACAATTTGTATTTTAAATACGCAGCTCCAGTACATGTATTCCATTACTCCCCAACACTGCCTACAGGCCAGTGGACACTCTTTCAATGATGAGGATGTACACGTCCTGGACAGGGAGGAGCGCTGGTTTGAGCGCGAAGTCAAGGAGTTGAGGAGGGGGCCTAAGGGTACACCTTTCACCATCTTACAATGCTGTGATTGCAGCCATTCCCCAACTCTCTGTGAATGGTACTCATGGCCATTGATCAGTGGGCTTTGATCAATGAGCTTTGATCGGTGGTTGTTGATCAATGGTAATGAGCATTTGCATATTAATGATTAAGGAACTAACCTCACAGACCGTCGTTCATTCAGTGGGCTAGTTTCAGTCATTATGTAAATGTACTGTTTATAAGATTGGGGAAACCTGCAGTCAGCTGAGACTGAAGAAGTCACTTGGATGAGTGATGAAATGTTTCTCCCACAAAACGCTATGTCCAGATGAACAGAATCAACTTTTGGAGCTTTACTTACCTGGATTATTGAGCATGCATCAAAACAACTAAAGAGGCCAGTTGCTCACAGTTTTTGAGAATGAGAGAAAGATTTAGACTGTGAGTTCACAGTGTAGATTTTACACCTTAGGTGCTGCAAAACCATTTTTTTTTTTTTTGCTTTACTGCATGTTAATGTACTTTTAAATAAATACAACTAAATTCAATAACCTTTAAGTCCTCTACAAAGACCAAGTGTCAGAGCCACATTGTTTTAAAAGCAAAACAAAACATATGGCTCCCTCTCCTGGGGAAATAGTGTCGCTGCCAAATATACCACAGGCTGATATAGATGTTACTGACTTGAAAGCAAAGAGTACTGGCCTTATTATACTTTTTTCATAAAGGTAAATACAAATTATTTAAAAGAAAGCAACACCTTTAAAAACAACCTGGATATGGGATAAATGACACAGTTCTTATTTTATATTACTAAATCAAGCAGCAACTAGTAGCACTTACGTGGGTTTATATACAGTACCAATGGATAATTACCAAGGTGATGACTAATTTGAGCTAGTATCAGAAGTGTAACAATGACTCGTAGAGCACTGGTACATGAATGGCAGAGAAACCAGACAAAACACAATTGTGTGGCTTAAAAGTATTTTAGTGATTGTAAGCCTTTTAAAAGAATTTAATAAACAACACAGAATTACAACATGTTTTTTTATTTGTTTATCAAGAGATTATACAAACTTATATACATTGTATGCGTCTTACATGACATATTTTCTCAAACATTTATTTCCCAGACATTTTAACTTTTCTTGTTAAACAAAAGACAAATTAAAATACAAAAAGCATCATACCAACACAAGAACAGAAAATTGAGAAAGAAAAAAAAGTGAAGAAAAAAGTGAGTAAATTAGAAAAAATATTAAATATATAAATAAAATAAAGTAAAATAAAAATAAAAAACAAAGCAAAAATTAAAATTAAACAATAAATAAATTTAAAAAAATAGCAGGGGTGTGTGTGTGTGTGTGTGTGTGTGTGCTTAAATCCTATGTCTACCTTAAAAAAGAGTAAATTTCTAATTATTTTCAATCTAGTTGCAGGGTGGGTAAATTGCATTGTTCTAAATACTAAGGAAAAGATTTGAGATACTCCACAAAGGGTGTCCACTTGTAGATAAATTTTGCAAAACTACCTTTCACTGTGAGTGAGATCTTCTCCACCCTCAAAAATGTCCAGACAGTATTAAGCCATTGCGATGCAGATGGAGACGTGGGAGATTTCCAAAGAAGTAAAATACAGCGTCTAGCAAGAAGGTAACAAAAAGCCAAGATCTCAGTTTGCTGGGGAGATATATTAAGAGAGGTCTTTGGAATTCCAAATACGGCAATTAGAGGGTCTTCTCAGATCTGAATTCCAAAACCCCCTGAAAGTACGGAAAAGGAATCATTCCAAAATTTGTTCAAACTTGGACAGAAGAAAACCATATGGCTTAGATTGCAAGGGGAAGTGTGACATCTGTCACATTGGTCTATAATTGAAGGAAAAATTTTAGGTAAATGGGATTTTGAGAAATGGACTCTGTTTATTACTTTAAACTGTATAAGCTGTAGCCTAGCACATGGTGTACTTGAACGTATGATGAGATTCACCTTATCCCACCATGATTCAAACAGTTCAACACTTAATTCACGCTCCCAGGTGCTTCTGATTTTACCTGATGAATCAGATTTGGTTGCCATAAGCATACAATATATATTTGACAGAGGTGATTTTTGATTAGGCCTAACAACCAGAAGGTCAACCCATGGTGGATCAGCAGGGAGAATTGGGATGAGACACAGTGACTAATTTGCAAATAGAGAAACAAGTGAGAAGGAGGTAGGTTAAATTTTGAGGATAGCTTTGAGAATCTAAGAAGGACATTATCTTTGAAAAGGGCTCTCATGGTTTTTATGCCTCTTTCATGCCAAATCAAATAGGCGGCGTTGGTAGTGGCAGGGGAAAATAGATGATTTCTTAACAATGGTAATCTGGTAGAGGACGATATGAATTTAAAATGCGACCTGAACTGAAACCATATCTTAAGTGTAGAGAGCACTATGGGATTTGAAGCAACAGAAGATGTTTTAATAGGTAGTTTTGCCAAAATCTTAAAATCTACATTTAGGAGAGACAGGGGCCTGTAGGACTCACAGGCCGTAGGGTCTTTGCCTTTCTTCAGTAAAACTGAAATAGATGCCTGCGTTAAAGTGGGGGGGCAGCCGGCCATTTCTCAGTAATTCATTATATACATCAAGAGCACCACCAAGGCTGGAGATGGAACAATACTGGAAGAGCATATGGGAGAAGGACGCAACCCATAACGGCAATGCTCACTGGCTAGTGGATCTGAGGGCAGACCACAGCAACCTCCCTGAACAGGGTCCAGTAACCATCACAGTGGCAGACATCCAAGAAAGGGTCTCCAATATGAAGAGTTGGACAGCACCAGGCCCCGACATGGTTCACGCCTACTGGCTAAAGAAGCTGACTGCACTCCACGAGTGTCTGGCAGCACAAATGAACCAGCTGCTACTTCACGAGGGACACCCAGAATGGCTAAGCGAAGGCTGGACAGTCCTGATCCTCAAGGACCCCCAGAAGGGACTGCTTCCCTTCAACTACCGACCAATAACCTGCCTTAGAACCACGTGGAAGCTCCTGTAAGGCATCGTAGCAGCTAAGATGAACAGGCACATGGCTCAATACATGAGTGGGGTGCAGAAAGGGATGGGCAAGAATACCAGAGGCGCAAAACACCAGCTAGTGGTAGACCGAATATTCAGCCGAGACTGCAAGACTAGGCTGACCAACCTGTGCACTGCCTGGATTGATTACAAGAAGGCCTATGACTCAATGCCCCACACCTGGATCCTGGAATGCCTAGAAGTGTACAAGATCAACAGGACCCTAAGAGCCTTCATCAAGAACTCAATGGGGATGTGGCGTACAACACTAGAGGCCAACCTCAAGGCCATAGCACAAGTCACCATCAAATGCAGGATCTACCAAGGAGATGCGCTGTCCCCACTGCTGTTCTGCATAGGCCTGAATCCCCTCAGTGAGATCATTGACAAGACTGGCTACGGATACTAACTACAGAATGGAAAAGTTGTCAGCCACCTCCTGTACATGGATGACATCAAGCTGTATGCCAAGAGTGAACGAGACATCGATTCACTGATCCACACCCCCAGGATATACAGCAATGATATCGGAATGCCATTCGGACTGGAGAAGTGTAGTCGGATGGTAACAAAGAGAGGGAAGGTAGTCAGAACTGAGGGGATTGAACTACCAAAAGGCAACATTGCAGACATAGAGCACAGTTACAAGTACCTGGGGATCCCACAGGCAAATGGGAATCACGAAGAGGTCGCTAGAAAAGCTGCAACCACCAAGTACCTGCAGAGGGTCAGGCAAGTCCTGAGGAGTCAGCTGAACGATAAGAACAAGATCCGGGCTATCAACACCTACGCCCTGCCCATGATCAGATGCCCGGCTGGGATAATAAGCTGGCCAAAGGAGGAGATAGAAGCCACTGACATCAAGACAGGAAAGCTCCTGACCATGCATGGAGGGTTTCACCCCAAGTCCAGCACCCTGAGGCTGTACGCTAAGTCAAATGAAGGAGGCCGGGGACTGGTGAGTGTCAGCATCACTGTCCAGGATGAGACGATGAACTTCCACGAATCACGAAGATGGCCCCAACTGACACCGTGCTCAGTGAATACCTCAGGGAGCAGAAACCCAAGAAACAAGATCTGAGCACAAGATCCATAGAGGCTGGGGTCTATCACACCAGGCAAGACCCCAGGTGCAGGCTGTGTAAAGATGCCCCTGAGACAATCCAGCACATAACAGCAGGGTGCAAGATGCTAGCAGGCAAGGCATACATGGAACGCCATAACCAAGTGGCCCGCATAGTATACAGGAACATCTGTGCCGAGTATAACCTGGAAGTCCAGAGGCCAAAATGGGAGATGCCCCCAAGGGTGGTGGAGAATGACCGAGCTAAAATCCTGTGGGACTTCAGATACAGACCGACAAAATGGTGGTGGCTAACCAACCAGACATAGTGCTGGTAGACAAACAGAAGAAGACGGCCGTAGTGATAGATGTAGCGGTTCCCAATGACAGCAACATCAGAAAGAAGGAACACGAGAAGCTTGAGAAATACCAAGAGCTCAGAGAAGAGCTCGTGAAAATGTGGAGGGTGAAGGTAACAGTGGTCCCAGTGGTAATTGGAGCACTAGGTGTGGTGACTCCCAAACTAGGCGAGGAGCTCCAGCAGATCCCAGGAACAACATCGGAGATCTCTGTCCAGAAGAGTGCAGTCCTAGGAACAGCTAAGATACAGCACAGGACCCTCAAGCTCCCAGGCCTCTGGTAGAGGACCCGAGCTTGAAGGATAGACCGTCCGCAGGGGCAAGCGGGGGGATTTTTTATTTTTTTTTTATATATAAATGAATGAGTTACTCCTTTTAGGAGCAATACACAAATGCTTATCAGAAACTGAACAAAGTGCAAATAATCAAATTCAATAACACGTAAACACAAGGACTACAAATAGGAGTATTAAAATAGATGTGCTTAATCTCCCTTGTACCATAGGCCTAATAGTACAAGTGGAAATACACAAAAAATTACCTCCAATTATTCAGTACTGAGTATATTCAAATAACCGATTGACATCAAAACAGTATCAGGAAGCAGCAGAAAGTCTGCTTACAATTATCTCTCATAAACTTATTTTCAGCAGCTTTAACCATTTACAGCTTTTCACATGTTAAAGACTTGGTTAACGATCTAACTAGCATAACAACGAATAGTTATGTCTATAACTTCTCTTCCCTGAAGGAGAGGAATGAGGTACAATGCATAAGTATGGGATATCAAGCCCTCACGTGTCCTGGCTGAAGAAACCTTTATTCATGCCTTTAACGCAGATGACGTGTGATGACACGCGCACGGTCCCACTTGCACATATAACCGCTGTCATCACAGTCATCCATCAATTCGATAGCCACTCTTCACCGAGCCAAACTGCTCAATGGGGCCACCTTGTGTTGTACCTCATTCCTCTCCTTCAGGGAACAGAAGTTATAGACATAACTATTTGTTCCCTTTCAGCTGATTCACTCGGTACAACACATAAGTATGGGACATATATACACGCCCCGCAGAGCAGCCTCCGAACCGGAATCAGATCACCACCACCTTAGACAGCAGTAGACCCAGCAGAAACGACAGTATGAGCCACACATACCACGAGCTTGTGGGCCACCAAGGGGCCACTAGAATCAGAGAGAGAGACTGCCGATGCACTCTAGAACTGGAGATATCATTTCCACTGGGGAAATGCATAGAGGAGCACCTCTGGACATGGGTGCGCTAGCGCGTCCATGCCCAATGGTGCAATGTGGTCGATTATGGCAAAGAACAGGGTGTAGTGAGTGTTTACCCTGGAGGCAAAAAGACCTACTTACACCTTGCCAAATAGATCCCAAATCTGAGCCACTATTAAAGGGTGTAACCTCCATTCTCTCACCAGAGGACCCCCCCCTGGAGAGAAGGTCTGGCCCCAGGTTCAGGTGGCTCTTAGAGACAGAAAATGAACAATGGAAATGAAAATGAATGGAAGAGAGCGTGTTCTTCCCTGCCTGTTTATGTAAGACACCACTGAATTGTCCGTCCTGACTAAGACATGCTGGCCCTCCAGGACTGGACGGAAATGTCTAAGAACACTGCTAACAGCTCTAAGTGGTTGATGTGCCACAACCCAGGCTGAAGCCCGTCAGTACTCCTGCATGTTTCCGGCTCGTCATCAGCTAACCCATCAACATAATCCATGTGGTCAGCCCAGCTAATTGCGGGGACATCGACCGGATAATCCTCGTTTTTGGACTCGAAAGAAGCCGGGGCTCCAGACTCGGCGAGGATAGGGTCATTCCATGCGACAGCCGAGCGTCCCAGCACTTTTTCCACAAACGTCACCAGTCTTTCCAGGGTCGAGCGCTGGAGCTGGCGACAAAATGCACAGGCTTCCGTCAACGCTCTCCTAGCGTGGATGATCCCGAGGCAGACAGGGCAGGCATCGTGCTGGTTGCTGTTGTGCAAAGAGAAACCGCATCCCTGAGGACAGCGGCGAACAGAAGATTTCTGCTTTGCTCGCTTCGGTTTGGAGTCCATTCCAAAACGCAAAGCAAAACGTTGCACAGGAAAAACTGAAAATTAGCGCTCTGTGGGCAGACACCAACAGGTGCAGTTAAGCTAAGTTCAAGTCGGCAGACAACGGAGCTAACTAGCAGCAGCTGGCTAGCCCAACTCAGCAGAGGTGTTCTCAGTGAGGTGAAGAGCGTAAGAACTGAGGGATGACTGTGATGACAGCGGTTATATATGCAGGTGGGACCGTGCACGTGTCATCACACGTCATCTGCCTTAAAGGCGTGAATAAAGATTTCTTCAGCCAGGACACACAAGGGCTTGATATCCCATACTTATGTGTTGTAACGATTGAATCAACTGAAAGGGAACATTGCATTTCAGAGACACCCAACAACTGTACCCACACTCCGCACATCACGTGTCTAATTAGCCACATGTAGCTTACCGCTGTCGAGTGGATGCTCAGCGTTTACATGACGCTACAGCTTGGTAAACTCTCCGTTTTCACTCTGTCCTCTATGACAACAAGTGCAAAACCATACTTTGTGAACAATATGAGTTTAAATGTTTTTTTTAAAAAACTCGTTAGAGGTTAATTTCTACAGCTTACCGATAACAAAGTTTTAGCCCGCCTGCTCTGTTTGGCTTTAGAAGCAAGAGACTGAAAATTTAGGAGCTGGTACTAAGGAAGGACAAGAGCTGCCTAGAGCTACACCGATTGGCTGACACGAGAGAAGTGGAATAAAACAATAGGCTCTTCTCGGAGCTCATCAACCCTCTTTGTTTTGGGGTCTGGTGGACCTCATTTTCCTCTTGATAATACCCCATAGATTCTCAATGGGGTTTAGGTCCGGCGAGTTGGCTGGCCAGTCAAGCACTGTGATGGGATGGCAATCAAACCAGGTTTTGGTGCTTCTGGTGGTATGGGCAGGGGCCAGGTCCTGCTGGAAGATGAAATCTGCATCTCCATACAGATCCTCAGCAGAAGGAATTATGAAGTCCTCTAAAACATTCTGGTAGACTGTTGCGCTGACCTTGGATTTAAGAAAGCAGAGTTTACCAACACTTGCACCGGACATTGCACCCCAAATCATGACTGACTGTGGATATTTCACACTGAACCTCAAGCAGCTTGGGTTCTGTTTCTCAACCGCTTCCTTCAAACACTTGGACTCCTGAATGAAAGACACACTTTACTTTCATCAGAAAAGAGGACCTTTGACCAATGGCCAACAGTCCAGTCCATCTTCTCCTTGGCCCAGTTGAGTCGTTTCCGACATTGGCTCAGGGTCAGAAGTGGTTTTGAAGCTTTGACTCCTGCCTCATTCCACTCTTTCTGGATCTCTACCAGATTCTTAAATCTTCTGTCTGATAAGCCGCTAAAGACCACAGTCATCTCTTCTGCTGGTGCATCTTCTCCTGCCACATTTTGCCCTTCCACTAGACTTTCCACTGACATGCTTGGACGCAGCACTCTGTGAACAGCCAGCCTTCTTAGCTATCAATTTTTGTGGCTTACCCATCCTATGGAGGCTATGAATGATGCTCTTCTAGCCAGTTGTCAAGTCTGCAGTCTTCCCCATATTAAACCTAACTGAGACAATTGGATCAAAGTGAAGCAATTCAATGACACCTGGGAAGACCTGTGCAGGTGCTTTGAGTTTAGTAGATGATTTATGTGTGACACTCAGTTTAAAACATTCATGCCCTGTAAAATCTGGGCTGATGTCTTCATAGTATTCTAATTTTTTGAAATCCTGTTTTCGTGGGTTTTGTGAGCTGGAAGCCCAAATTATGTGGAAATAACGACTTGAAATTGTTTAAGTTGTGGGCCCTGAATCTATAATCTATGAAAGTTTAATGTTTTGATATTCTAATTTTTTTGGAAAGGGTCAGTGATCATTTCAAAGAATTTAAAGGATGAGCTCAATAATAATTTCTAAGAATCTTCTAATCAAAGCTCAAACTTCTGCACAGATTTCTGAGGTTTCCTCTTAGTTTCCTATTTAAACAAGAAACCTTAAAGCGCTCCTTTGACTCATTTAGAACAAAAAAAACATTCAGTTTAAGCATAAAGCACTGCAGTGCTTTATTTCATTTTTGCTTTAGGGAAAATGTTTCTTTACTGAGCTATTCCTGTGTTCTGTTATTAGACTTGAGATATGACTCTATGCTGTTGCTGTTGACTCCAGTAAATTCTACAAGACATGCTGTGTAAGTAAATACAAACAACAATAGTCTTTGGTAATAGTGTAATAATGCAGCTAGATTGTCTAACTTGAGGTCTGTTCTGTAGCAAATGCAGAAAAAAAGTTTTAGGAAAGCAAATAAATTGGATATGATTGTTTCCTTCTGGGACACCACAAGAGATGAGTCCTCCATCACAGATTTTGTGGTCAGTGAAGATGGTCATCTTCAGGTTTATTGCAACTCCAACCGACATCCACTGTATTTGTGACAGTTGTGACAATGTTAAAGACTTTCTTCAGGGAATTAGATTTGGATCATATAAATCCATGACAGTCAATCAGGCAGTAATTCCAAGACTGGAAACAAACATCCTTAAAATATTACAACATACCAAGCTTCTGTGTTTGAATGCAAAACATATGTTTGAGCTAGAGACTGCACTTGTGGCTGAACAAAAAATACTTGCAATACAAAGTTATGGAAAGCCTAAACTTAGTTTCCGAACAATTAACGGATTGAGAATTTGTTTCACTGTAAGGTTGTTAAAGTTTTCAACTTTCTAACAAATAAATATACAATTTAAACTTGACAATATTTAAAATATAATTAAATAACACAAGCAACAATGGTGGCAATATAAATGTTTGTTGTTCAGCAGAACACTGTCCAATATGTTGGGTGATGTACTTTTTTGCATTTTAATGTGTTTTTGTGTTTATATTAAGCGTTGTACTAGAAATCTCAAGTTCAGTGACAATAAAACATAATGTGAATTGGTTGCATTTTATTTTTATGTAAACAAAATTAAAAATAGGAAGTTACTACAAATTGTTTTTCCTTAATTTAGTAGAACTTGAAATGTTTCTTCAATGCGTAAACTATTATTATTGTGCACTCAGAAAAATTAACTTAGTACTGTGTTCTTGCAGTGAATAAGTTGTCCCTATGTAGTTATCTTAAGTGAGTAAGTTCTGGGAACTAATTAGATTTTACAGTGTGGATAACAGCCATGAGACATCATTTTGTCAAAAACTGAAACAGAAAATTGGTCCAATCTAATTATATGCTTTGAGTGTAATAAACAGACCCGATCTGGCCTTACAGGTAAATGCAGCTTGATAGCATATACGTCATATAAATTCTTTATGAGCCAACCATGCAAAATATGATTTTTCTTTTTGCCATTTTTCAAGTGGTCTTTAAATTTTAATTGGGACTTTAGATGTTTTATTGCATGTTTTTTCTGTTTTTCAGATATAGTTAATGCAGTGATATGTGACTGAAAGAAGTGAGTTCCCAGTTGGTCTGACAGATTTAAGTTTTATCAATTAGATTTCTTCTGATGATTCAGTTACCTAACAAAAAAAGAAAAAAAAAACATCAATTTAAATAGATGAGAAGACAGAAAATAAAACTAGGCAGGAATTCTTACATATGCAGGTGATCGTTGCAGGGATCATGAGTGCAAACCATCCTGGGATGGTACCTCGTCCTCCACCGACAAACAGAAAGAGACTGTGTGGAAGAGAAGTTGTCACTCTTCAAAGACGGATGCGATGAAACATTTATAGCTCTTTCCTTCTCCTTGGTGAGGACATAAACTCCTGCAGGTGCTGTATAGAGACTTGCATGTCATCATCTTCATATGATGCTGAAACAATCACATTCTCACAACTATAAATACATTAAGTAAACCTCACAGGCTACTGCTGCTCTATTTTTTTTATATTTCCCTGAAGCTATGTTTTAAAATCAAAGCAAACAGTAAATGAAGTTTTTATGAAGTATGAAGTAAGTGTTTTTTTTTTTTTTTTGGAAGCTGGGGTGGTGCAGATTTAACCCTTTCACGCATAGTGGTCACTACAGTGGACAGCTATTCAAAGGCTGTTTTCTTGTATTTGTGTCAGTGTTGATGATATACTTGCACATAAACCACTACATTGGACACTGATGTGTCACTCCATACCCTGCCACC
Source organism: Oreochromis aureus (assembly GCF_013358895.1). Classification (NCBI taxonomy): domain Eukaryota; kingdom Metazoa; phylum Chordata; class Actinopteri; order Cichliformes; family Cichlidae; genus Oreochromis; species Oreochromis aureus. The sequence goes on from NC_052952.1 coordinate 24,172,991, forward strand.
CACTCCAAATGTGATGTTGTCCACCTAAGTAGACATGTAAAAGACACTTTGAAAAGTACATTAAAAAAAATGAAGTTCAAAAACCTTTTTTTCATCCCTAAAGATGAATAGAAATACTTAAGAAAAAAAATCCTGATTGAGGTTCTTATAATTCATGCGAGTTTTCATTGCAGTATGAGAAGCCTCTTTTTTGGGCACACCCATGGCTTCATGTTGTTTACACCGTAATTCTCACCTTACTATCTGAATGTTGCAGCCGAAATCAAGACTGATCAGACCGGGCAATATGTATGTATTTCCAATCGTCTATCGCTCAATTTTGGTGAGCCTGAGCAAATTGTTCTTGCTTTTCTGATGTTCTGTTGCTAAGATCAATCCTCTTCAAGGTTCAAAATGTTGTGCATTCAGAGATGCTCTTGTCTTGCATAGCTTGGCTGAAACGATTGGTCATTTGAATTACAAGAACTGAATTAAATTACAAGTCATTCACCTCTGGTCTCTGGTATTAACAAGACATTTTTACCCAGAAAACCGCTGCTGACTGACTGGATATTTTGTCTTGTTCATACCATTCTCTGTAAACCATAGAGATGGCTGTGTGGGAAAATCCCAGCTGATCAGCAGTTTCTGAAGTACTCAGACCAGACTGTCTGGCAGTAACAACCATGCCAAATTCAAAGTCACTTGAAAGTCAGCTCATCTTCACCTTGTCTACATGCCTAAATGGACTGATTTGCTGTCACATGATGGGCTGATATATTGGTATTAACCAATATAAACAGTTGCACCTAACAAAATGCACTTTCCCCACCACATAACCAGACTCAAAAGTTTTTTGCAATAAGTTGGATTACCAAGACCAAGACATGCCAGACAGGCCTGTATACAAAATTTTTTTATTAACATTTCTTAGAAACAGAAACAGAAAAAAATTCAAAATGAGAGAGGAAAAACAAGTACAGAAGAGACGCAAAATGACTACAAATGTGACAGAGAAAAACAATCTAAAAAAAAACCCCGAAAAAGAAACCTAATTCCTTCTGTTACACCCATGTTTGCTTGTTATTCGTCGTCCTTGTTTCATATCACACATCACAACATAGCTCATGAATGTGTGTTCCTCTGATGCATTCTCAGTAGTACATTCTTCATGTGTCTTCACTTCTAGTGGGAAAATATTGCTGAGTTTACTTATTCACATCTTTGTAATCTGATATGGAATGACTTTCATAACACACTCCTTAAACTGCCTTGTCTTATCGCTGACATCAGTTTCCTGTCAAGACAGAGCTCATCATAGCAGAAGAGGAAAACCACAGAATTAGTTTGGTGAACATGGAAAGGTTTAAACTGCAACTATATCAAGATCAACAACCACAAATAACCATGTGCAGAATTAACAAATGTACACACTCACACAGCCGTCTACTGGAGAACATTATCTCTAAAGCAATCAAATGTCTCAACTTTCACACAACACACAAAGTTTGATAACATGAATGGATTCGATGAAGGCTATAGGCCATGAAGATGATTTTACTAAAGAACTTTCTTGACCTTTTTTGTCATTTAAACTTGTTTCCGGTTTCTGCATTGCCCAGTTAGTTTTGAATGATTGTCTGTCTTTTTTATGTTTATCTTCTGTTACTTTTCACCTTCCTCCTTTGATGGTTCTCACTGTATTTTCACTGAATATTGTCAGTGCTTTTGTGGGGATCCGAACTTCTCTGCAGGGCAATTTTACTTTTACGGCCACAAATGTAAACCTGAAAATGTCAGGTGACACGCTGCAAGCCAGTCTGGCTTTATTGGGAACGCCTAAAGCAAGAAAGGACTCCTTCTTGTAGCTGAACCTTCCTGCAAAAATGCACAGATAGACTAGAGAGTTAACATCAGGTGCAGTTTGTTTTTGTAGTATTGGTGAAGATGACCACAAATGCGTTTCACTTCATCAAAGTAAAGGAAGAAGTCATTTACATTCACAACAGTTTGGAGTTTTGCAGACAGAAGCTCACTCTGTGCACTTCGGATGCCAATTCAAAGTGAAATATGCCAACAACAATTAGCTGGATATTTAAAATCTCTGGTGGATAAATGAGCAATTCTTTATTACAACTGGATAACAATTTTGATCTGTGTATGCTGTAACACACCACAATTTGCTAGATTGTATTAATATTAAAATGCATACAGTATTTTACATACAGAAATATGTTTACTTAGGTCATTGGTTATGTGTTCAATACTTATTTTATCCTCTGTATAGAAAGTATGAATATTACAATTTGAGACTAACAGACTAAACTAACACAAAAGATGGTAAAAATGCTAAACATACTCTGTGTCTGGTTTGGACTGTTTATGAGAAAATATGACTGCAGAGTACGTGACGTTGTCAACATCCACGCTGTCTCTGAGTTTGCAATTGAATGAAGGAGAAGCATTTCTAAATGGTTTCAGTTTGATGTCAGAGTACACCACATCCTGTGAATAAATATAAGAAAATGTGGTGATTACTCTCTTGTGATTAAAAATAAATTATGACAGGACAACAACATAATGTAAATTAAATGTATCTGGCTAAACGTATTGATTCAAACTTCAAAATGTACCCCCATATCACAGATCTCACCTCATTTATCGCAGTTACAGACAGCTGGGCCTCATCTATCTCTGGACCATTTGTATCTGAAAGAAGTGCAAGTTTCATTGCAGCAAAATGCAAATGAATCAAGTGTTTACAAATTGAGTTAATGTAAAATGCTGTGCTTGTTCTTACCAATGACAACACGAAGCCTGGCTGATGAATGTCGTCTGAGCAAAGGAAACACAAGCAAAATGATTTTTTTTTTCAGATTGATTTGGTGACTTAGAAGAAAAGTTAGGTATTTACTTACAGATTGATTATATTTTGAGTAATCTGACAACTATAATTTAATGAAGTTATTGTTTGGTCTGTGAAATGGCACAAACCAATTAAACCAACTTAAGCACCCCCCCAAAAGTTGATTCTGTTCATCTGGATGTAGCTTTTTCAGACTCAAGAAGTCACTTGGATGAGTGACGAACATTTCTCGCACTGAAAACGCTACGTCCAGATAACCAGAATCAACTTTTTGGGATTTCCTTACCTGGATGATTGATTATGCATCAAGACAACATCAGAGCCATATGCAGTTTACCAGAGTGTATTAAGCCTTAAAGTCTTGACCCTAAAATATTTTTTCTTACTACACGGTCACGTTTTTCCAAAAAGAAGATGGATCCCTAAAATATGACTTTGTTAAAAAATATGTCTGCACACAAATAATATGTGAAAACATATGAAACGCCAGTACTGACATAATGAATTAATTAAATACACTATTAAATAATTAATTAAATGTGGCAATAATTAAATAAAATTGGAAATAATTAATTAAATAAATATTTACTACACATTTAATTAATTATTCACATATTTAATTACTTAATAACACATTTAAATAATTATTGACAGTTTTAATTAATTATTTAATGATTTATTTATTTAATTCATTTTAGCACTTTTGTCCCCTTCATGGCTCATCTTGAAATCATTTTATCTGTCAGCCTCACCCATTAAACTAACGGGGCGGGGTTAACGCTGCCACTGCAGCTTCTCTAACATTTGATTGGTTCCCGTGCAAAGTAAGTCAAGACAAGTCGATCCTAAATAATCGATTGCTTGTGTGGACTTGGGGCAGGCAGGTATCCCAGAATGCATTTCAAATCACAGGCAGCAATGGTGGTGGTGTAAAGTTTTAAAATACTCCGTTTTTCTGTCACCAACTACACTTTTAATAGTGTTTTAGCTGTGAATGTCGTGGCGTGATCTTCACATGTCTGGTCAGGGTGTCAACATAGAACATGTTTGCAAAAGTGCTCAGATGTTTTCAGAGATGTCACTAGCTCTGCTAACAGTCAGCTGACAGAGTGTAACCGGTTTGTTTACATATTCCACTATCCGTGTTCTACATGTTGCATTCGAAGTCTCATTTTCACCGAACGATCGTCTCTTTCCACCTGGTCTCGTGTCTGTGTCCTTCTGTAACATAAAGAACGAGGTGACATTTTTCTCACGACACCAGTGATCAGCTCAACAGGCCCTTAGTTTACTTCAGGGGTCGGCAACCCACAGGCGGCTCTTTAGTCCTTATACTGTGGCTTCACGTGGTTAGGAAAAAACAATTATAAGTATTTATCTGAAGTGTATTTTATTTGTGTTAGTTCTTTTTAACTTGTAGTTCTAAATTAGAAGATTATTGTGATCTTGAAATCTAAAAATAAAATTATATGTCATTATTTTTCATCGCTCAAAATAAGCGTCACAATCGCATAAACCATACCCACCGAAATGCTGTGCATTTATCGAGACACCCCAGGCAGGCCTAAGTATGGATCTTCGGATCCACATACGTATGTGAGCAGCTATTCTCCACCATGAACTATGGTAAAAACAAACACTACTCATGCCTCACAGATGACAGCTTACAGTCCTGCGTAAAGATGAAGTGACTTCGTACAGCCCCGATTTGCAGACGCTGTGCACAGAGGTTGGGAGCAGAAGTCCCATTGTAAACATACCACAGCAGACCCAACAATGTTTGCATGAACATGCTTTTCAGCATTTCTTTACTGACCACTTTTCACACATGGTTGCTGTACACATACAGCCGGGTTTAGCTTTTCAGCTCACAGCCCGACACATACCAACACAACAGCAGATAGAGCACAGACTCTAAGCTGGCGAGGCATGATTGCGGATGCCGCTCAGCTGTGTCCGCCTCCCCTGCAACGGCACTGCAGACCATGCCCCGACACACACGTTAACCATGTAAAATAAATATTTATCCAGATATTTTGCAAATATGTATTTTTCATTTTTTAGCTGCTTTTTTCAAATTATTTTTGAAATTCAGGTCAAGGCTCCGCTACAGGCTGTGAAATTCCAAAGGTGATATAAGGATGACGGCTCACTACAGTTTTTGTTTGCTATATGAATAATTTAAGTTCAGCTTCAGCTTCATTTAAAAGAGACCTTCAACTGGGTGTATTTACTTTTTTTCAAAATGTGTTCAAAATGTGTTCATTACATAAATAAAATTACATTTTCTCTGTAGCACCTCACGGATTTCATAAGCAACACAGTTTAGTTGTTTATACAAAGCATAAAGGTAAAAAACAATTACAGTGTTATCTTCATTTTAGATGTCAAAAAGTATTTGCGGCTCCCAGTGTTTTCTTTTCCATGGAAACTGGGTCCAAATGGCTCTTTGGGTGTTAAAGGTAGCTGACCCCCGGTTTACCTGCATACATCCTCCTCACCTGTCAGCTGTTTAACACCTGCTGCTAATTCAAGAAACACGCCCACGTTACCTGGTGATAGTCACAGTTTAACTGGGCAGTCAGTGTTCGATATAAAGGAATGTCGGCGCATTGTTCTGCACAAGATAAGTAAATATAGTTTTTTTCCCTGAGCGGAGAGCTGCTGGAGCTTTTTTCCCTACAGAGCACTTTATAGGCGAACCCGAGCAAATCGGTTTGGCTGAGGTTAATGTGTGTGTGAATGTTAGTTGGAAAGCACTAAGGAAAAGTGCTTGTGCGAATGGGTGTGAATGGGTGAATGCACAAGTTGTGTAAAGTGCTTTGAGTGCTCAGAAGAGTACAAAAGTGCTATATAAGAACCAGTCTATTTGCCATTTAAAACGGTATTTCATGACACAAATAGGGTTTTTCAAAGTACAGTTCTGTTAGTTTCGACATGCCAGTTGTTGGTGTGCAGAAACGCCTTCTAAAAACAATGGCCACCATGCCAAAGCAATGGTTTTGACTCGATCAGCGTTAACCCTGCCGCCTGAGTTTCATGGGTGAGGTTGACAGATAAAATTATTTCATGGTGAGACCTGAAGGAGTCAAGTGTGCCAAAATGAATTAATTAAATACACCATTAAATAATTAATTAAATGTGTCAATAATGAATTAATTAAATGTGTCAAAAATATTTATTTAATTAATTATTTCACATTTTCATTAATTATTTCCAATTTTATTTAATTATTGCCACATTTAATTAATTATTTAATGGTGTATTTAATTAATTCATTATGTCATTCCTGGCGTTCCATAAAAACATGCACTCACCTTCTGCTGTGGACGAAATAAGCCACGACGGCTATGATCGCTAACAGAAGCACGGCAGCAGCAACTATAGTAAAAACCATTCCTGCTGATGGTGGCATGTTTTCTGGCAGAATAAAGAATTATTACAGTCCGTTACTCACTGTGTTCCTAAATGGGGTTTACTAAGTGAACTAAATTATGTTACCTACAAATTAACAACTATTGTATACTGACTCTATTGACAAAAAATCCAAGCTTCAATTTCATAATCACACAATGCTTTCATGTTTTACAAGGATAATTTTTGAACAGTTTTTGCTCATTCATCTCCGATTTGCACAAACATTTTATGGTCCTAAGTCTTAATGTGTGTGTCTATCTATCTATCCATATATTTATAGAGATAGATCTATCTATCTATCTATATATATCTATGTATATATATATATATATATGTATATATATTGAATTCTGTTAAATTTTAGTTTCATGTATATATCAATTTATATAGGTTTATTTAAGTTTATTTTTTTTGGAAATAAGTTTATTTCCAAAAATGATGTTTCCGCCCACTTTAAAACAAATTTTTGCACACTGAAATCTGTTTATATTGCCATGAACATAAATCAGGATCTGTAATGTGGGATAGATGCATCAAAAATGTCCAGGTATTGGCTAGTTCAAATATGAAAAAAACAAAACAAACTCCATCACAAAGTCCCATATTTGAGTAGACAGTGATAAAAACTTCAAACAGCAAAATAAAACTAGCAACAATTTCTGAACAGCATATAGTTAAATTGCACAATAATTCAAAATAAAAGGTGTGGGATATTTTATGACATCAAATGTGTACCTTTTCTGTTAAGCTCTCTCTAATTTGCATAAAAAATATTATGGGTCAAAATTTTGACATTTGAATTTTTAGCTTTATCTCAAGTTTGTATCAAATACTTTTTAAAACACACACACAAAATATATGTAGAGGTAAGTCAACCCACTTTTTTGATACATTGTTATAACCAATGTTGGGAAGGTTACTTTTAAAATGTATTCCACTACAGATTACAGAATACATGCCCCAAAATGTATTTTGTAACGTATTCTGTTATGTTACTCAATGAGAGTAATGTATTCTGAATTCTTTGAATTACTTAATATAGTACCATGCTTTTTACAACTACATGAACGTACTATTGCTGTGTGATTTACTATTACTGAAGGTTACTCGCCTTACCAGTACCAACTAGATTTTTAAATCTTAATATAAAATGAGCAACAGTAGGGTGGACATTACGTAAGGCTGCACTTTTTGCAGCGATCTTGTACAGAAAACTATTCCGTGCGTATATAAAACAGGTCCACGGCTCCGAACTGTAGTAAAGGGACCTCTGGCTAATACGTTGGGTTCCGTGTCGGGCTCGTAGCCGAAAACTAGCTTTACTTTGTTGTCTTGGTCAACCTTGCTAGTGAGAGACAGAGAGAGGCGTTGAAAGGCTGCTCCAACAGAACTTATTGTTTCGGAGGAAAACATGAACACAGTGTACAGTTAAGTCTTAATAGCTTACTTACAACTGGGCTCGTCAGGCACTCTTTTTGGCTGCAGTGGTTATTATTATATTTACATGCTTCCATCTCCTGTTGTTTCTGGTCAGTGACAACTTGTACTTTTCGACTCTCCTTTTTCTCCCTCCCTCGCGCTCACAGACACATAACAGGTATGGCAGTCCATTCTCCCTGCTGCACGGACTACACTGCCCATAACGCTACATTCTTCTTTATGCCTGTAACACTCTGCCTATTGCCTTCTTATTAAATAATTTTTTTAATAATAATTTTAAAAAATATTTCTTTACCTCATTATGCGGGCCGCAAGTAGAGGTGACATGGGCCGCGAGATTGAGACACAGGCATTAGAGCCTCCTAATGCGTGTTTTGTTTGGGTTTCCACCAGCGTGGAATTACCAAAAATAGAGAGGGCATAGCCTAACATATGAAACAGGAAAAGACCGCCGTGTAATCCATTTATTTAAACAATTTTTTTCCAGTTCATGTATTCCGTTACTCCCCAACACTTGTTATAACTATTTTAGATGAAACTGAGAAAATAAATGTTAAATATATTTTTCATGTTCAAGACCTTCTCTACCTGGCATTTCCAGATCTATTGCCCCAGAGCACTCTGATAAAAAAGGTTAAGTTTAACAGGTAGGTGCCGAAAAAAACATCAACAAGTTTTTAATACCTCTTAGTATCTTTGAGACTTAACCTAAACGATCCAGCTATTCTAGGACATTTGGTTTCGAAATTGTAGGTAGGTAGAGTAGGTCTTGAAATGATAAACATGCGCCTATTTAACAGAATTATTTTCTGAGTTATAAGAGTACAATCCAGAAACTCCTGAATTTTGTTCAATTTAAATAAGATAATCTACTGATAGTATTGGTTTTTTTTGGGTACACCTTGTCATATTTGTTCCAAAGATCTGATCAGGCATGAAAAGTATAGTAAAATAATTTTTTTCTTCATCTTTATGACTAAGAAGTTCATGTTAGAATGTATTCTACATAATTTATCTTGTGAAATTTAATCATATACCACTCAGAAATGGCCACTAATTGTCTTTTGGAATGTGAATTTTTTAAAAATGTGTGCTTAAATATAGGACTTTGTAGGAGTGCTGGACTTTTTTTCATATTTAAACTCACCAATTAAAAGAAAACTTTATATGTATCTGCCCCAAATTACAGACCCTGATCAATATTGATGTTCAAAGTTTGTACCATAAAATTTATTATGCAAACTGGAGACGACTGACCAGAAGGCACTTGTTGATTTTTGATAGAATGACCCACAGCGCAAAGATTTTACCAACTAAATATAGATCCTTGAATCATACATAAAAATAGATGTTAGTCCAAATTTTTTTTTATATTAAAATGAATGGGACATGAAACAGAAAAAAAAAAAATTTAAACCAAATGTGTAGTTTGTGTCAGTTACCTTTTGAAGATTTTCCCTAATAAATAATACCTAATATAAAATACCTAATATTGTTTTGGCTCAATGTATAAAAACAGTTTACATCCTTACCTTGAACAACAAGTTTGGTGGTTCCTTCAAATGTACCACTCGGAAAGGTGGTAATCCTGCAGGTATAGGATCCTGCATCTTTCATTTTGACATCCTCAATTATCAACGAATGTTCATTAAATGCCACTCTCTCCTTCAGTGGACTCTCAAAAATATTCACTCCAAAGACAGAGTTGAAAGCAATAAGAGCGACTTTTTCCCCCCCCGTTCCTCCTTCTTCCAGGAGAGACCACTGAACATGAGCAATATTGGTATGTGTTGGTCCTTGGATTAACTGACAATGCAGGGTGACATCATCTCCAACGTATCCAGTCACTTCAGGTGAGACTTCGACCCTTTGTGCCACAAAAACTGTCAAAAGGAAAATGAAGACAGAGATAAGGGGAAGACAGATGGATTTAGAAGAGAAACTGATTTAAACTGATATTTATTCTTTATTTTCAGTATGTTATTTCTAGCATAGCATGAGTGTTTTAGAAAAGCTGGTAAAAACATAAAACTGGGTCTTACCTGGGAAAAATGTAATGTAAATTAGCTGAACCAGCAGGCGAGATGGTCCGTTGCAAATTTTCATTGCGCTCAACAACAGGAACTAATAATACAGAAAAAGAAAACTTACAAATCATACAGGATCCTTGATTAAGTATGTCAGCTTTCAAGATGAACCAACAACGTTGAACGTTGAACAACGTTACAAACAGAGGGATCCGTAACTTTTCTGGTTTAGTGTTAGAGAATAACCTGGAGACTAGACTGAAATATTAGACCACTGGAAAAAAGAGCATTTGCAAAGAAGAATATAGGCTGATTTAGTCATTAAATGCTGTAACACAAGAAAATAAATAAAACTGCTGCCTTAAAATAACTCAGCTGACTAATTCACAATAAATAAATACTCCTTTAAAGTGAACCTTTACATTTTGTACACTTTAAAAATAAGGCTTCTGTCCACAATGTAAATAGAAATTAAAAAACTTACCCAATAAGGGGAGAAGAAACAGCTATGTGGTGTAAGAAACAATTTGTCATCTGTCAAAACTCTTACTGGACATGCATTTTTTCCCTAAACCTTTACACAGTGAAGGTTAGCTCTAATTTTCAGATCAGGCCAAAGAAATGAGCATGATATCAATTTACTCCTCTCTTCCCTCTTTCATGTTCTGCTCAACAGGGACCTCGTGCGGTCAAATCAAAGTGATTGCTGATAAATAATGATCTGTTTTTCTGGCACGTGAGAAGGTGAAAAATTTAAATACCAATAAAAGTGATGCTTGTGCCTGTGTGCATTCAGTCAAATCCCACTTTGTGTAAGAGCATCTTGAGCATGTCGGGCTAAAGCTTTTCCATTTTCTATGATTTAAATGAAGCATTTGCAGGTGTGAAAATGTTCATGCTTTTATTCCCTTTCTTTGAAGTCGGTGATGATGTTGGTTGCATTATAGGAGCACATTTTATATCTTGATGTGAGTAATTTGCATGTGAAGGGTAAAAAAAAAATGCATATATACCTATAGAAAAGACCTCAATGTGCAGTTCCACATACATGATAATGCATAGTGCCACTTCCTTCTCTTTTTTCAGCACTAAAGATTTCAGCATATCTCTAAACTTGACTTTCATTTCGATTGTTGCAACTGTATACATCTATAACTTCTGACACTATATTGAAAAAAATATGTGTATAGGAATATGAACATGTCAAACAAAACTGCTGCAAGGATGACCTTTACCACAGAGACATATACAGAGAGAAAACATCAGCACCCTGACGATCAAAGCTGGTGACATTCAGTTTTGTGGTGCCAAACTGAATGTGTTCACACAGGTTGACGTGCCTGCTGTAGGCTTGTGGTATGGCGGTTGGAATTTGCCTGTGACACGCTCAGCGTTGACTGCCAGTCTGCTTGCAGGTTTTTTTTCCTAGAAGATAAAAGCTAACACACACACACTGTGTAAAATGAGTATTGAACACACCACCAATTTTCTAAGTTAATTAATTTTTAAGGTGCTATTGACATAAAATTTTCACCAGATGTTGGTAACAACCCACCCAATCCACACATACAAAGAAATCAAACCATAGATGTCCATAAATTAAGTTATGTGCGATAATGAGAAATGACACAGGGAAAATATACAACCCCCCCCCCCCCAAAAAAAACATTCCCCTCTTGTCCTGCATGCTCTCTTTTCCAAAACCTGGCTCCTCTACCAGAGGCCCAGGAGCTTGTGGGTCCTGTGCAGTATCCTTGATGTTCCTAGGACTGCGCTCTTCTTTCTACACCACCAGAAGAAGAAACAAGTTAGGCCACATGTAATATCACAGCCGGGCTGCTGTACATCGAATGACCAGCAAATCAAAAATTTAAATTTGTCCTCAAAAACTGGACTGTGAAAAAAAAAATTGAAGTTGACATGAAGCGATGATGAGCTTGCCTGATGTTCCTAAACTAGAAAAACAGAAGAGAGATTCTGGGTTCATCCAATTCTCACGAAAATGCAGCGGCGTACATTTTTCATACATACTTCAGGATGTCAGGGGCAGTTTGAACTCTAGTTAGTGGTGCTGGGTTCACATCTGAGGGGGCAGAGAAATCATTTCAGAGAGCTGAGTGAGCCAGAGTAGGGTTTAGCTGTGTGTCTTATCATTTTATTATTTCCATAGTATTGTTAATTCATTACAGGTGCACGGTTGGGGCTATGAGTGCACTTTTTGCCAAATGCAGTGATCTGATTGGTCGGATCTGTTTATTCAAATCTGAAAAAACAGAAAAATCAAGCTTCTTTTAAACGAATAAATAAAGTAAAAGTAGCAGCAGCCGGTAATAAACCAGTCTTCATCGAGGAACAGTGCTCTTTAATGAATTCAGCACATGACTTTACATCGTAAAGGTAACACGGAGACAATTCCAGTTATCAGTTAGCCATCTTAATTATATTCTAACTCTAAAATTTTACCAACTCAACTTTACTCTTTTTTCGCGACACCACACTCTAGTGGTGCAATATGGTATAATCATTACAGGACACAACAGTAAATTAATCATGACGTTGATGAAATTGTGCAGTTGATGTGAATGGCTCACATCACAGGTGAGTCCAAAAAATCTTTTTAATCCCCGAAATATCTGTACAGAATTTATGTGTCTGGTGTGAAAAGGCCTTAACTTTAAATAACATGAATTTATTTAAAGCTTAATGAACAGCATCGCCTTCATCTTTTCCCCTTATTTCTTCAAAGAAAGGCTGATTTATATCATGGAACCCTCCTCTCAAAAACGGATATAGGTGTAACATTCTATGTGAAATAAGCACTTAAACCTTATGTTTTGAGCACATGTATAGCACCATCTTCTGTCAGTACAGAATATTATGTCATTGGGTTGGTTGGTTGTGGCTAAGAAACTTGCATTAGTTTTTGTTAGCTAACTAGTGATCTCGTGACAAGTGAAACCCTTACACAGTGACGGTTAGCTCTGATTTTCAGGTCAGTTCAAAGTTCAAATAAGTCAGTTCAAATAAGCATGATGTCAATTTACTCCTCTCTTCCCCTTTCATGTTCTGCTTAACAGGGCCCTCCTCACGTCAAATCAAGATGATTGCTGATAAATACTGAACAGTTTTTACTGCCATGTAAGGAGGTGAAAAATTAAAACAAAACAAATTAAAACAAATCCCACTTTTTGTAAGAGCATCTTGAGGATGTAGGGCTAAAGCTTTTCCATTTAAATGAAGCAATAGCAGGTGTGAAAATGTTCATGCTTTGATTCCCTATATTTGTAGTTGGTGATGATGTTAGTTACATTCTAAGAGCCCGTTTATATCTTGACTGGAGTATTTGCATGTAAAGGATTAAAAAAAAATGCATATATAACTATAGATAAGACCAATGTGGCATGGTCCTGGGTCATCCCAGTTCAGGTTTTAGCTTAGATTTCGCCTTCACCTTCGCCTTCGCCATTTGTTTGTTTGTTTTTCTATCAGCCAGAATAAACGGCCCACTTTTCGTTAAAGTTCCGTTCTGTGCCTGGTGATTCTGCCATTTGGCCATAACAGCACAGCCTGACCCATGTCCGGACCCAGCAGATAGTATATTCAAGAACTTTCTGGAATTCATCACTCGAGTGACACAACTTTGTGGACCGTGGATTATCTCCTCCGCATGCAGGCAGGAGGAGGGCAAGGAGTTCTTTCGGGCCCAGCTGGACCGATGATTTCTGCCTACCCGGCTTGTAGAGATGGACTGTTGGAACTTTTGAAAGAGTTTATTGGGACTGTGTTGCCACGACAGCAGCCTCGCTGTCCCGAGGGAGTACGAGTTGGCACCCTGAGAGTCTCCCCTAGCCCGGTCTTACCGGAATCTCCACCTTGGTCGGCTCTCTCGTCACCCGCCACTTTTCTGGTAGGATGGTACTCAGATGGCAATGAGCCCACCGCCATGTAACTTTCGGCTCCGGCTTCAGCTTCTCCTGCGTCCATGTGGAAGTGGTGTCCCCACCATCGCCAAGCCTGAGCCTGAGGAGGCTCCCCAGCTAATGCCATCTGTGGCGTTGTTTTCCACGAACCGTCTTGTCATGAATAAAACTGACTCTTTTTCTGATGATTTACCCATAGCCGTGGCACTTGAATCAAGAGGGGGTTATTCACTGTCAGCTCAGAATAAAACAGTCATTTCTGCTTTCAACCTGGCCAATTCGGCTGGTTTCAGGATTCCTGGTCTGGATAGCAATAATGACTATTATGACTGTGTCTCTGGTGTTATGAACTCAAAGACTTAATTCTGTATCTCTGAAGACAAGAATAAGAGTCATGTTTCTAGACTGTTTAATCCCATCATGGCAGTCTCAACTCTTGAGACGGCCAACTCTGAGGCTGTGATTAGGGCATCCAAATCTGTCGTTAATTAAAATGTTTCTGCTTCTGTCTGTGTAAGCCTGGCATCTTGCTCCACTAATCCTATAAAATTGTTGCAGGATAAAGTTTTGGTAGGAAGTAATGCTGTGGTAACTAGTTACAGTCTGCACTGCCACTTGTAGCAGCCAGTAGTTCTAGTACGGCATTAACTGTTCTCTATCTTAATGCATTGTCGTGTTGATTTCTTTGTGTCAAAGACTGCTTCTTGTGGGGTCTAGCTGAGGACTTTAAGACTAGGTGTTCTGAGCCTCATTCTAGAATCCATGTGCTCTTCAGCCAGCAGAGTCCAAAGATACATTAATCCTCTCTGATACTGTTAATTCGAAGACTGCGCTTTGTGTGACCGATCCAGCTGCTTCTGAGACTAAGACTGGTGATGGTCTTGTAAACAGTGTTTTCATGGGCAATTGCATGGAAAATGTTTGTGCTGAGGCCAAGCTGGGCTCCTGTAGGACTGAGACATGAGCCAGGTCAGATCCAGAGGACTCAGTTTGCTCTGGATCCCCGGAGGTGCTCATTTCAGCTCCCACTGGGGGTTCAGGAGAGCCCGACCAGCTTTTTCCTGTGTCAGCTGGGGGTTCAGTAGAGTCCAGCCAACAGACTTTTTGTGCTCCTGTTTTTTTTCTTTGTAATGTCTTTGTCCAAGTCTCCCCTGTCTGTTATAGAATAGAATAGAATGCCTTTATTGTCACTATACAGTTGTACAGTGTCTCAGTGCAAACATGCTGGGGGGGCACAGTTCTGCAGCGCTATATACATATGGACAGTATTAACAGAGGAAAAAGATATATATATATATATATATATATATATATATATATATATATATATATATATATATATATATACATATATATATATATATATATATATATATATATATATATATATATATATATATATATATATATATATATATATATATATATATATATATATATATATATATATATATATATATATATATATATATATATATATATATATATATATATATATATATATATATATATATATGTGTATATAAAAACACCCAGCACGCCCCTGCGGGCGGTTTATCCTTCAAGCTCGGGTCCTCTACCAGAGGCCTGGGAGCTTGAGGGTCCTCTTGCAGTATCTTAGCTGTTCCCAGGACTGCGCTCTTCTGGACAGAGATCTCCGATGTTGTTCCCGGGATCTGCTGGAGCCACTCGCCTAGCTTGGGAGTCACTGCACCTAGTGCTCCGATTACCACGGGACCACAGTTACCTTCACCCTCCACATCCTCTCGAGCTCTTCTCTGAGCCCTTGGTATTTCTCCAGCTTCTCGTGTTCCTTCTTCCTGATATTGCTGTCATTCGAACCGCTACATCGATCACTCTGCCCGTCTTCTTCTGTTTGTCTACCACCACTATGTCCGGTTGGTTAGCCACCACCATTTTGTCCGTCTGCATCTGGAAGTCCCACAGGATCTTAGCTCGGTCATTCTCCATCACCCTTGGGGGCATCTCCCATTTTGACCTTGGGATCTCACTGATCACTGCTGCCGTAGTGTAGATCAGCTTGTTAGTGTCGGTAATCGTGGTTGTAGGTATCGTCCGTAGCGCTGCATTAACATCATCTAGCAGACCTTCTGAGGGTACTTCACGTAATCTTGGTAACCGGCTAGGGGGGGTCCAGGTTTCAAGCTTGGCCATGATCCTATCCTTCAGGTCAGTTCCTCTCGCACTCAACGATCCTTCTCCTATCGCACTTGGGGCTATGTACCCAATCTCGGGTGGGGTGATGATATCTCCCCTGACCTGGCGTCCTGACTCCTCCTTGCCGTAGCATTTATGTTGTACCTCGTCAATCTCTAGCTGTGAGAGCAGTCCCTTCTTTCGAATGTTGGAACACTGAGCTACTAGTTGTTTCGCCGTCATTGTGGATGTTGGGTATCGACGTCCGAGCCGGCATGCCTTCATATTTATCTGTCTCGCTCATGTCTGCGGTAGGCACACTTTAGCATAGGGGGTCTAGCCTTAGGACCCTTACTGGATACAGACGCCCCAGGCAGGAATCGAACTTGCGATCTTCTGCTCCAAAGGCGTGTAGTCTAACCACTACGCTATCCAGCTGCATATATATATATATATATATATATATATATATATATATAAAATGTACAAATATACAAGCCAGTTTTAAAAAAAGTAATATGTGATAAATAGTGTTGTGTATATACAGTTGGGTTATTGCACATAGAATTGGTATTGCACAGTGGTGGTCCATAGAGGAAGTGGGAAAAAAAAAATTGGGGGGTGGGGGGGCTGTGTTATCAGTGCATGTGTGAGTTCAGGGTGGTTATGGCTTTGGGGAAGAAACTGTTTTTGAGTCTGTGGGTTTTTGTGCTGATGCACCTGTAGTGCTTCCCTGAGGGAAGCAGGCTGAACATGTTGAAACCAGGGTGGGAGCTGTCCTTGATAATGTTTGCTGCTGTTGTGGAAGTTTTCCATTAAATAAAGCCTGCAGATGAGGGGTGAGCGGTAGCTAACATTCTTTAGTCAAAGCACACAAAGAACAGACAACCAAGCTTGATGGAGAGCCTACATGACCGTGGGGCAGTTCAGCAGAGTCTCACTGAGCCTAGCATGGCTCTCAGTTAAATACCTTCCACAGGAACAAAAGGCAGTACACAGCTGTTTCACACCTTAAGGTTCACACTCCCTTGCTACCTCCCAGAGTCCTCGAAGAGACAAAAGATTCCTTCCTGTGGAGTTGTCTGCTTCCCCCCAACTTCCTAAATAGACCCCCACCATTTGTCTTACTGTATGGGTGTCAGACATGTTAAAATCCAGTGGCACCAAGGCATTATACAATAAAATAATGTGATTAATACATAAGTAAAAGAAATTCCTTTACAATCCCACCCTTTGATTCTTAAATCAAGAATCACATTAATACCAGAATTTCTTTCCCGACATTCTGTAATCACATCAACATTATTGTACACTTAAAGGAGTTTCACACTGTGTATTCTCACTTCACTGTTCGCCCACCACTCTTGTTCATCCCCACAATCTAAGCTCTCACATGCAAATGGCTACAACAATGATACAGAGGAAAGGCCTTCTCCAGAGTGTCAAAGTACTTTGCATGGCAAAGTGAAACAGCATTAGGTGGTCATTCTCAGTCCCAGTCATGGCTCCTGGTGTCTGTGCCATTTACAGAGTCATAATTCCAACGCTGATCTCCCTCTGCGCTGTCAACTTTGGAGCTTGGCACGCTCTCTTCATCCCTCGATTTCTGTTCCAACGCGGCTGTAGATTAGGAGCAGAGCAAGTCGTACACTCCTGTAGTCTTCCTCAACGTCAACGTAGAAATCTCTTTCATTTTATTTAAGATTTTGCTGTTCAAAATCTTCTTGTGACAATCCTTTGGAAGCCCAGTGGTGCAGCCCACTGTCGTTTGTCTGCTGTCCTGCAGATGGTCCCTGCTTCTCACTGGTCCTGTTGAAGTGTTCTCTCCCGGTCGTGGTCTGTATCTGCGTCAATCCTTCCATATCCCTCATGTCACGGTCTCTGCAATTTAAAAATGAAAGCTTCCACGGAAAACCCTCTTTTGCCGTATGTCAGCTTAGCACAATTAGACATGCACAATGAAGTTGTGCATTGTCTCTTAAAAATTCCCAGGGATTCTCCCCTGGAGTAGTTTCACTCCAGGCCCTGTCTTAAGAAAACATTAGCCAGTGGTGTGTCCTGCTGTAAATCATGTGATTGGATCATATGATTAGCCCTCTGCTGTGGAAAAATAGATGTAGATGTTAGCGCAGCGCATGTGTATGCACACTTTCTCACAGTGACCTCTGCACTGTAAACAATACAAGGTCATGAATAACACACCGCTGGTAAATTCAAAGACATAGAAAGTGGCAATTAAAAGGTTAAGTCAGCACGGCCTAAAAGCCCATGCAACCTGTTGCTGTCATCTTTCTGCTCCTGTAAAAAGAAACATACATACATACATCTACCCTTTTGTCAGGTCAAGGTGGAGGTGCAATCTTGTATACTGGTGTCAAGTCAGTCAAGCTTTTGTCAGTCCAGTCAGTCCCCATTTTTATTTGCTGACAGTAGAACCTCGTGACGCAATAAGTTTCTACTGCCAGCAATGACGTCATTTCAAAAAAGAAAAAGAATTTAGACTGGATTACCTCGCTGAATCCTTTTTGGCAGGGACTTGTTTTCTGATTGTCCCAAATAAGTGGCTTTCTCCCGAGCCCATTTTAATTTTTTGGAGAAACTCACTTGCGATTGTTCAACATGTTGTGTAGCGCTTTCGATCCTGATCTTGCAGGCCTGCTTCAAAAAGAGGAAATTGCCAAACAAAAATCTCAGTGCACTGTTAAAAATCAAAAAATATGAAGGCCTCTTTTTAGAAGTTGTCTAAGCATACTCTCTTAGAATGATAGATCAAAACAAAACTAATTGGCAGTTTCAAAGTGGTACCAAAAGAAAATGCAAAATCCCCAAAACTTCCATCCACCAGTCACACACCTCACACAACAATATTCTATTAGATAACGAGTTTTGTTTTCCCCCATGTAACCAGATGTGTGTCATGATAAGACCTCCCCCACACATCAGAAACAAGAAACTCAATAATCTATTAGTCTCCACTCATCTGACCCCCCTGCATCATTCTGTTCACCCCTGCAATGATTCAATCATCCTTCCCCAAAATAATACTAGTTCACTAGTCTATGTATCACTTCTTAACCCACTAAGTCAACCGGACAAGATGATGGTAACAGCAATGCATGCTTAAAATGCTATTTGGTCTTCATGAGCTTCATTGCATGTGTATATGTGTTAGTAGGATTAATGCATTTTTCTGTTTGTATAATTTTTGTGTACCTCTCCTCTTTGCGGTGCTCCAGACACTTTTCAATTCTCCACGCAAGGCAGTCGTTTTTTCTTCCCAGTTTCCTAAACCCAAATTTCAGTTCCCACACTAAAAACAGCTTCCTCCATGTCCTCCCCTGCGGTCTCATCTCATCTCTCCCCCTTGCAGCAGTCCAGTGAGAGTCAGTTGTCTTTCAGCTTCGTCCTGTGTTTTCCACTGTCTCATCTTGCCATTTTGCTCCAAAAGTGGCAAATGTCCAACTCAGACAGTCTTTTCAAAGGTCCATTCACACACAGTGAAGTTGCAGCTCGTTGGAAATGCACATCCATCCATCCAGTGATGATGAGGCCATTTTTCTCCTTGCTGTTGCTGTCTTGCACAGCTGCTGCTGGAACTTTTCTTCACTGCTCAGGATACTGCTGTGAGCTCTTGAGATCCATCTCATTGTTCTGGAACTGCATTTCTTGTCTTCAGGGAGAGAATCTTGGAGCTTGTGTTCTCAGGGTGACAAACACATGGAAGTTAAGCTGTAAAACAATTCGGCCAAAACTTGGCTTGAGTGTTTCTAATGGTGTTAACCCAGGGCTCTAGAGTGTGACCAAATTTTTCAGTGGTGAGACTAAAAAAAAATATTTGGTCGCACCGGTGCGACCAAATATTTTCGGGTAACAAAAAAAAAAAAAAAATCTCTGCAACTCTCCGTGTGGTCAACAACAGACACACATTATGTCCCTATCGTGGACTAAACCAATCAGAGATAGTCAGGGGCGGGGCCTCTCTGATTGGCCGTGGTCCAGTTGAAAGTGCAGGTGGAAGAGAGAGGTGAGTAGCTTGAATAAAGAGATATCAATTCATTAATGGATTCCACACAAAGACGTAAACACAGAGCGGACCTGACGCATCAGAATCAGCTTTGTCTTTCTCGGCTTTCTCACCCCACGGCCCGAACACGGACACGCTGTCGGAGCTTAGTGATTCTGATGCGTCGGGTCTGCGCTGTTTTTCCGTCTTTTTTTGCGCTGATTCTGAGCTGCAGGTTTTGTCATGAATTCCTTCTGACTTTTGCTGTTTTGCTTCCACCACGATAAAAATCACACTTCATGCACAGCTCCCTCTCTCTCTCTCTCTTTACTTCAAGAACAGTTTCCCGTCTCAAATCTCTGTTTTCTGCATTATCCATTCGCTTATTACCCACTAGTCTACCGTTGTTTACAGCGCTGTCGGCCGCTGTCTTTTTCTTTTCTTTTTCTTTTTTTAACTTAAATGACCTCGGACAAGAAAGCCTAATTTCTGCTGTTCAATACTGAAGAAATTTAAACTTCTTAAAATTATGCAAAATTACAGAATATTGCAGAATATTTTTAAGGTTATCTGCTATAAAACGCCAGACCAGGAAAATCTCCTTCATGTTTTTCTGTGTTTTATTCTCAGTTACTTTGACACAAAGGCATCTGCTGTGATGTTCACAATTCTGATGAAGTCTCATGTGTATCAGTACTGATAAATGATCAGAATTATAATATTTCTGACTGTCTGAGGCTAAACTGAATCGAATCAGGACTTTGAGAACTGGAATCGAATGGATTATAGAAATCAGTGATGATGCCCAGCCCTAGTGAGCAGCCTAGGCCCGACAGAAGTGGATGTAGCTGTGGGTAATAAGAAAAGATGAAAAGAACTATTGATAACTTTTGTGTTAAGTTAAGGACTGATCCGTCTGAAATTCATAGCCAGCTCTGACACGGTGCCATCAATCTTTGAATGCTGAAAAACAGCAGTGTATCCAGAAAACACATTATATGCTGCAATAAATGCACTGCCCAAGTGTCCCCTCTCCCCACTGCCTTTCAGCAGCAGGCAGCAGCAAACAGGTCGTCAGAGGAGCCAAGATGATGATTAAGTTTAACATTTTCTACAATATTGACAAAGCAATTTAAGCACAAGTTTGTTAGTTAATAATTTAGAAATGAATATTGTCTGTATGGACTTCCCCCCAAAGAAAGTGCACATGTAAAACTGTGGTGTTAAGCGATGCGGTTGAAAAATTTGAGTGCGCCTAACTTTTGTGCCAGTACGCCTAAATTTTTAAAGTTAGGCGTACCGGTACGCCCATGTCAAAAAGTTAGTCTAGAGCCCTGCGTTAATCTATAATTTCTTCCGACTGCTGCACGTGGGAAATTGATCCGGGTCTGCTCTTCACCTGCAAGTGACACACTGAGACATTTTGTCACGTCTCCCCTCTCTGGTTCTGAAGTCCCCTTTCTTAAAAACCCAGAGAGATTGTAGTTGTTCTACACTGAAAAACACCAAACCCTCTTCCTATTTTTGCTTATTTTCATCAACAATTCTGCTAAAAAGAAATTTTTTGTGTCCACACTAGGGGAGCTGGTGGCCTGTAGTACCACCCTCTCCCGCTAGTTGGAAACAACTTTTACACACATTTCTACACTTTAACATTTTGAACCCCATTTTTCTCTGTTTTTTTTTTTTTTTTTTTTTACACACACAACAACTTTTCCCACACAACCATTCTCTTTCATCTCACAACATACTTTACCCACAGTTCTTAACATACAGTCACACATTGAGTTTTGTCCCTGGCCGCCTGGTGGAACGTCTGCCGCTCTACTGAATCTAGATCCCATTTTACTACACGAGGCGTCCCCCGTGAGGCCCTTGCCTTCTACGGACCAAGGAACGAACACCGCCACTCCGTGCACTATAGTATGCAGAAATGGACTCCGACAGTGTACCCGAACCGCCGTTCCTGTGGCGTACTTGGACCGAACACAGGCCTGGGCCGGCTTCTCCCCAACTGCGTGTTCGAACCACTGTCCTTGTGATGAGCCGTTCCCAACACAAGCCTGGGGCCTCAAACCACCAGGATTTTCCCCCGACAGTGTACCCGAGTCGCTGTCCCTGTGACGTACTTGGACCGAACACAGGTCTGGGCCGGCTTCTCCCCAACAGCGCGCTCGAGCCAATGTCCTTGTGATGGACCGTACCCAACACAAGCCTGGGGCCTCAAACCACCAGGATTTCCTCCCGGAGACTCGAACTCCGGGGGCGGCCAGCGTTCCCCCCCTCGGCCAGACAAAAAACTCCCCATGACTCTATACAAGTTAGCTACAACTCACCCATCTGCAGGAGTCCCCTCAAAGTCGATGGTCTTGGTGGTTGCTGAAACACGTGGCTCCGTGACTCCTCCATTTCCTTTGCTTCAACAGCCGGTAGGACAAAGGTAGCTTTTCCCTCAGGGGTGATCAGCCCATCCACGGAACCGTTGTTCAGCGACCACACGGACCACCCTGCTCACAGCACCATTCTGTTGTGGAAGTTTTCCATTAAATAAAGCCTGCAGATGAGGGGTGAGCGGTAGCTAACATTCTTTAATCAAAGCACACAAAGAACAGACAACCAAGCTTGATGGAGAGCCTACATGACCGTGGGGCAGGTCAGCAGAGTCTCACTGAGCCTAGCATGGCTCTCGGTTAAATACCTTCCACAGGAACAAAAGGCAGTACACAGCTGTTTCACACCTTAAGGTTCACACTCCCTTGCTACCTCCCAGAGTCCTCGAAGAGACAAAAGATTCCTTCCTGTGGAGTTGTCTGCTTCCCCCAACTTCCTAAATAGACCCCCACCATTTGTCTTACTGTATGGGTGTCAGACATGTTAAAATCCAGTGGCACCAAGGCATTATACAATAAAATAATGTGATTAATAAGTAAAAGAAATTCCTTTACACTGCTCTGCTGAGGCAGCGGGAGGAATAAATGTCCATCAGGGAGGGGAGAGGGCAGCCGATGATCTTTTGTGCTGTCTTGACCACACTCTGAAGCCTCGCTCTATCCGCCTTGGTGCAGCTGCCGTACCATACCGTGATGCAGTAGGTTAGCAGGCTCTCAATGGACGAGCAGTAGAAGGTCAGCAGCAGGTTGGAGTTCAGCTTGTACTTCCTGAGGACTCTCAGGAAGTGCAGCCGCTGTTGGGCCTTCTTGACGACCGCTGAGATGTTGTCTGTCCAGGAGATGTCAGCAGAGATGAGGACACCAAGGAACCGGAAGGTGTGGACCCTCTCCACACACTCCCCGTTGATGTAAAGGGGGGCTAAGTCAGTGCTGTGTCTCCTGAAGTTGACAATGAGCTCTTTGGTTTTCTTAGTGTTCAGTGTCAAGTTGTTTTCTGAACACCATGCTGCCAGCTTCAGGACTTCCTCTCTGTAGTCTGCCTCGTCTCCCTTTGAGATGAGTCCGACTACCATGGTGTCATCAGCAAACTTGATGATGAGAGTGTTGTTGTGGGTCGAACTGCAGTCATGGGTGTAGAGAGAATACAGGAGGGGGCTCAGCACACAGCCCTGTAGGGAGCCGGTGCTCAGTGTGCGAGTGGAGGAGAGATGAGGGCCGAGTCTTACAGTCTGGGGCTGGTTTGTGAGAAAGTCTTTTATCCAGGCACATGTGAGAGGAGGGAGGCCAAGAGTGACCAGTTTGGTGATGAGGATGTCCGGGATGATTGTATTAAAGGCTGCGCTGTAGTCCACGAAGAGCATTCGGACGTAGCTCTGCCGCTGCTCTAGGTGACTCAGCACAGTGTGGAGGGCTGTGGCGATGGCGTCTTCTGTGGATCTGTTTGCACGGTATGCAAACTGGTGGGGGTCGAATTCTGGGGGGAGCTAATCCTTGATGTGCTGAAGGACTAGTCTCTCAAAGCATTTCATGATTACAGGTGTGAGGACCACAGGGCGGTAATCATTCAGGCTGGAGATGGGAGACTTCTTTGGCACTGGGATGATTGTGGCTGATTTTAGACAGGATGGGATGGCTGCCTGATCCAGTGAGAGGTTGAAGAGTCTGGTGAAGATGAGGGTGAGCTGGTGTGCGCATGCTCTTAGTACCTTGCCAGGTACTCCGTCTGGACCGGCCGCCTTCCTGGGGTTCACTGCTAGGAGCACACGTCTGACATCGTGCTCTGTTACAGTGAGTGGAGCGGTGCAGGAACCAGGTGAGGGTGAGGATGAGGATGGGAGCAGGGCTGAGGCAGATGAGTGCTGCTGTTGTGGTGTTTCAAAGCGGGCGAAGAAACTGTTTATTTCCTCTGCCAGCTGCACACTCAGGTTTTCTGTTTTCGCAGTGCTGCCTCTGTGGTTGATGTCTTGCATTCCCTGCCACACCTCCCGTGTGTTGTTGCTGGACAGGTGGGACTCGATGTTTCTTTTGTGGTCTGACTTGGCTTTTTTAATCCCCCTTTTCAGGTCAGCTCGAGCAGCCCTGTACAGAGCTCTGTCACCTGACCTGAAGGCGGCATCGCAGACTTTGAGGAGTGAGCGGACCTCGCTGGTCATCCAGGGTTTTTGGTTTGGGAAAACCCGAATGCTTTTGTCCACAGTCACATTTGCAGTACAGAACTTGATGTAGTCCAGTACTGATCCTGTGAAAGTTTCTAGGTCCTGGTGTTCAAATATGTCCCAGTCTGTCTCTGTGAAGCAGTCCTGTAGTTTGGAGGGAGTATTTTCAGGCCAGGTTGTAACCGTCTTTGTGGTGGGCCTGGCACTGCGCCTGAGGGGGGTGTAGGCTGGGGAGAGCAGGAGGGAGAGGTGGTCGGACTGACCGAGGTGGGGGAGGGGTATGGCTCTATATACATGCTTGATGTTGGAGTAAACATGATCTAGAGTGTTTTCTCCTCTGGTGGGACATTTGACATGCTGATAGAACTTTGGGAGTACAGTCTTTATGTTGGCCTTATTAAAGTCACCTGCAATTATGTGAACACCGTCCGGGTGGGCCCGCTGCTGTTCGTTAATGGTGTTCAGCAGGATAGAGAGCGCCGTGTTTACGTTGGCATCGGGTGGAATGTACACAGCCGTGATGATCACTACTGTTAGCTCTCTCGGTAGAAAAAAAGGCCGGCATCTTACTGACATGTTCTCGAGGTTCGGGGAGCAGTGACTGTTTATAATTGTCCCGTTGTTCCACCAGCTTTCCTGCTCTTACCGGAGTCCTTTGTCCTGTCCCAGCAGAGCAGAGTGCGGCCTGCTAGCTGCATGCTAGCATCAGGTATTCCCGGGTGATGGTTTCGGTGATGATCAAGGCACAGCAGTCACGAACATAGCGATTTCCCACTAGTTGTAATTCCAGGTCATCCGTTTTTTGCACGAGGGATCTGGCGTTGGAGAGATAGAGGCTCGGCAGAGGTGGCTTGTGTGGTTTGTTTTTTAGCCTCAGCATAATGCCGGACCTACGGCCCTGCTTTTGCTTCCTCTCCCTCCATCTGCACCGCCGCCTAGTCCCGATAACAATCCACGGGGAGCCCGGTGGTCTCGCTATGTGATCTGGGATGTTGTGCGTGCGAAGAAACTCCAGTGAAACAGATGTTTGATGCTAGTCACCGATGTCTATGATTGGCTTCTATGTATGTTTCTTCAGGCATGTCTCGCTCCCTCTCTCAAGCTGGTGTTGTCACAGTTTATGACTTGCTATGTTTCCTGTTGTATTTTGACAGTCCTGTGTTCCATGTTCAATATGTTTGGTTTTGCTTCCCCTGTGGCGTCATGTTCATTTGTGTCAGCTGTGTTTCCTGTTTGTTTCCACTTCCCACACTACACATCTGTGTATTTAAGTCCTCTGTCTCCCATGGTTCTTTGTCAGGTCATCTGTTTTCCTCTCCTCATGTTCCTGGAATTTATGTTTTCTCCAGCCTCGGTTTTCTCAGGTTCATGTTTATGTTTAATGTTCATATTCAGAGTTTTTCCATGTCTAGCTTTAGTTTTCCTAGTTCAGGTTATAGTTTAGTTTTCACCTTCGCCATTTGTTTTGGTGTTTTTCTATCAGCCAGAATAAACATCTTGTTTTTTATTTAAGTTCAGTTCTGTCCCTTGTGATTCTCCTTGTGTTTGTTCGCTCCGCAAACACACCGGCCATTCGTCCGTAACATTTTGAGCAGTTCCACACATTTTGCTGTCCTCACTAAAGTTTGTTCCAGGCAACATAATTTCAGCTATACAGCTAGCCTAGCATTCTTTATTCCCAGCACCTTATCCTACGGTGGAGAGAGAGAGAGCTGCTGGTGAAGATCATGAGTCCTGCTTGACCCCTGCAATGAGCTTCAGTCTTCCTGGTGTTTCTGAAATGATGCCTCTCTTAGTGTAGATCAACAGAACATCTGGCACAGGACAGGTGTAATGAAACCCAGGGAAACCCAGCTTGGTCCTGATTGTTTCCCTCACTATTTTCCCCCCAGGGTGAATGTAGCTGTCAATATTAATGTGGACTGTATTCTTAAATGAAAAGAACAAACTACACATCTTTTCTACAGTCATTGCTTTGGAGAGGGTAAAAAATGACCCCCCGCCACCCCCAACCCGGGTCGAAACCTCTGCCCCTGAAGCGTGCCCCAGAGGCCAAAACAGTGCTAGTGAATTGAAACGGAACCCCGCCCCTCCCCAAAAATGGATTGAAACTGAAAAAAAAGTACAGTTTCAATTAAGTTTTTTTCACTATCATTTTTTTTCACTTTCAATACAACATTTTTCAGTACATTTATTTCAGTTACAATATTTTTTTTCAGTTTCATTATTTTTTTCAGTTTCGTTTTAAGGTGGCATCGTTCTAACCCCATAGGACTTTAACACCAGGATTGAAGAGATTGTCATCAGATTACAATTTTCCACTGAAGTAAGAGAGCACACTACTCCCTGAAGACGACTTCCTCTACAAAAGGACATTATGCTTAGTTACCACTAGGTGGTAGTAACACCTCTAAACAACTATAATACTCCCATTTCATGACATACCTGATAATGTATAGTGCCACTTCTCTTTTTTCAGCACTAAATGTTGCAGCATATATCTCTAAACTTAACTTTCATTTTGGTTGTTGTAACTATATACATATGTATAATCTGAAACTACATTGAAAAGAAATGTGCATAGGGACATTAACATGTCACACAAAACTTATGCAAGGATGAGCTTCACCACAGAGACATATACGGAGAGAAAACAGCAGCAGCCTGACGATCAAAGCTGGTGACATTCAGTTTTGTGGTGTCAAACTGAAAGTGTTCACACTAGTGGTTGAATTGTCTGCTGTAAGCTTGTGGTATGGCGGTTGGAATTTGCATGTGACTTTATCATGCTCAGTGTTGACTGCCAGTCTGCTTGCAGTTTTTTTTTTGATCATAGAAGATAAACATAAGAAAACACGCACACAAACATCGTGTAAAATAAGTATTGAACACGCCACCAATTTTCAAAATAGGTGCCACTGACATAAAATTTTCACCAGATGTTGGTAACAACCCACCCAATCCACACATGCAAAGAAATCAAACCATAGGTGTCCATAAATTAAGTTATGTGCCATAATGAGAAATGAAACAGAGAAAATATACAAAATAAATGAAAAATAAATCCCCTCTTGCTGTAGGGGCTGTGTCCCAATTTGAGCTTGGGACTTCCAGGCCATACTCAGTATACTATGCTGGCTGCTTGGTTATGGCGTTCCATGTATGCCCTGCCTGCTAGCATCTTACACCCTGCTGTTATGTGCTTGCCAGGTGTGGTACACCCCAACCTCTGTCAATCTTGTGCTGAGAGCTTGTTCCTGTGCTGCTATAATTGGTGCCTCTGTGCTGTCTTTTAGTCCAGCTTTGTCGAGCCAATTGTAGGATTTGGGATGTCTGCTCCTTGCGGCTGTTCATCTTATAGTCAAGCATCACTGGGTAGATGAGCTGGTTTGTTTCAGTAAGTGTGGCAGTAAACATACCTTGACACAGCTAGAGAAATTGAACTCAGCTTTCCAAAGATGTGAAATGTAACCAATTCTTAGGTAAATGCACCTCACTCCAGGTTTGGGGAGGAGCTGAATATGAGTGCAAATAATCACATCACACAGGAATTTCAGTTAATTGTGACTTTTTTTAAATCAACAGATTACAGCTTCAAAACAGACATTACAACCTGGGCTGAAGTACATTATTTTTGTCTATCAACTGTTACCAGTCAGGATAACTGGTGGAATCCTACCAGAAGCCAGAAAAATCACTCGCTGTCTGACTGGTTGTGCTGATCTGGATCCTGGAGTTCACACTGGGAGGCTCACCATCCGGTGGATTCACTGGACCTTTTTCCAATGACCTCATAGCTCAATAAAAGACCTGATCCAGTCATGTGAAACACCCTTAATTTAGCTGGCACTAATTTTGATTTCAGCAGCTCTCCCTAACATTCATCTCACCATTGAGATATTGGCCAATTACTTCTGGAACATTTTTTTTTTTTAACAACTTTTATGAAGATTTGCTTCAGTAACCAAGACAGTTTCTGCTGCTAATTAAGATATCATCGGCTTTTCTTTTTTTCCAGTTACTCGTGGCAACACGGCATGTTAACGCACAACCTCCTGTAGATCTTCAAAATAAAAGCTCCTGCTAGTCACAGTAAGAAGTGTAAAACTTTTTTTTTTCCAACCATCACTTATTGTAACAATAAAATAAAACAAATAAAAGAACAATTCCATAACGACAAATCACTTATGAATGAGCTCTTATTTTAACCCATGTCTCCAGCTGTTTTTTTCACACAGTGAAAAAGTGATTGGACTTTTTCCCTCCTTAACAATAAACACCTTTATTTAGAAACTGCATTTTACGTTTACTTGTTTTATCTTTGTCTAATATTTACATAAGTGTGACAAACATACAGAAAAAGAGCAAATCAAGAAGGGCGCAATCACTTTATCACTTTTTCATACCACAGTGTGGTGAGGTCATGGTGCTTAATTCCTCCTTTCCCCAAAGGAATGGTTTGAAAAATTCTTCTACCACTTGCCATTTTCAGCCAATAATAAAGAATTTTTGGTAATATAATAGATGTTTATTTAACTTTATGAATAATAATATCTCTGAGATACCTCTGAGTAAAAAGGTGGTATTCTAAAAAAAAGAATACAAAAAAGAAACTAAAGGCTCCAGCAAAGCAAGTAATCAGTCACCACAGAGTCCAATATCCTGTCCAAGTCATTAGTTCAGTGGCTGTTTCGAAACCCACATTCTCCTTGTTTCTCTAACAGCAAATCAGTCGGACTAGCAGTGCTTCCTCAATTTCAGCAGCTCCCTACTTCCTGCTCTGTCAGCAACGTTAGGGACAAAGGATGAGCAGTAGCCTACTAAAATTCACAGAGATTCTGGCTGCCAACTCTTAAGCCGGTACAGGGATTATTAATCTTGCATGCTGCTTTGGAATTTCTGCTTCTTAACACTGGTTTCTACACTAGCAGAAGAAGAAACAAGTTAGGCTGCATGTAATATCACAGTTGGGCTGCTGTACATCGAATGACCAGCAGATGTCAGTACTTCCAAATGAAAAATTTGTCCTCAATAAATGGACTCTGAAAAAGAAAAAAATTAAGTTGACATGAAGCGATGATGAGTTTGCCTGATGTTCCTAAACTAGAAAAGGAAGAAAGATTCTGGTTTCATCCAATTCTCAGGAGAAGGCAGCAGCAGGTAAAATGTCTTTGTTGAGCCAAGAGATGAAGTTGTATCACTGTTGCTTTTGTACATACTTCAGGATGTCAGGGGCAGTTTGAACTCTAGCAGTGCTGGGATCATATCTGAGGAGGCAGAGAAATCATTTCAGAGAGCTGAGTGAGCCAGAGCAGAGTTTAGCTGTGTGTCTGAGGTAAAGTGTTATCATTTTATTATTTTCATATCATTGTTAATTCATTACAGGTGCACAATTTGAGCTATGAGTGCACTTTTTGTCAAATACAGTGATCTGATAGGTTGGATCTGTTTATTTGAATCCAAAAAAATGAAAAAATCAAGCTTGGTTTAAAAGAATAAATGTGTCAAATGATGAAATTGATTTAAGAAATAAGTGCTTAAAGTTTATATTTTGAGAACATGTATAGCACCATCTTCTGTCAGAGCAGAATGTTATGTCCTCAGGTTGGTTGGTTGGTTGGTTAAGAAGAACTTGCGGCTAGGTTTTGTTAGCTAACTAGTGACAGAAATAATAAATCAGAGGAAAATAAGAATACTAAAATGAAACGTAACCAATTTCTCGTCTGTCAAAACTCTTACTGGAATTTTATTTTTTCTTCCCCAAACCCTTAAACAGTGACTGTTAGCTCTGAGGAATGAGCATGATTGCTCCTCTTCTCCTCCTCTCTTCCCCCTATCTTATTGTGCCCAACAGAGACCTCATGTGGTCAAATCAGGGTGATCTCTGATAAATAGTGAGGTTCTTTTTACTGCCATGTGAGAAGGTAAAAAAATAATATGCTGATAAAAGTAATGCTTATGCCTTTGCATTCAGCCAAATCCCAATTTGTGCAAGAGGATCTTGAGCATGTTGGGCTAACGCTTTTCCATTTTCTATGATTTAAATGAAGCATTTGCATTTGAAAGCATTTGAAATAAGGGTACTAAAATGAAAAATCATTTTAAGGGGTGTTATGGCCCTGGCCATATTTGGTCAGTGTGTCAGTGTCCTCCTGAGAACAAGCCTAGTCATTTATATCCTTTGTAATGGATCTTTATTTTTGGTCTCTATCTTTTGACTTATTTGAGCTACCATACTAAGACCTGGTGTAGTAAATAGAGGACATCCTGGGCTCCAGTGATAGCTCATGCGCTTGGGTGGCTTCTTTTAGCTCCAAAAAAGTTCAATGGGAAGATTCTTTTTTCCTTGTCCTCAGGAGGGTATGTCTGGACTGTGTTGTGTATGTGTATTCTGTGCCTTTAAGAGTCTCTGCAGGTCCTCCTGATTGGGAAGCTGTTTTAGACTGGCTTTGACCTGGCAGCTGCTGATTGGCCCCAACTACCAACTGAACATTTCAAAAACCCACCAGTCAGAATCAGTAAATTTTATGCAATAAAATAGTCTTCCTTTTATTAATTTGGTGATATAGAAAAGAAACTAGGTCTTTATTTACAATTCGATTAATTTGCTGATTGTTTGGTCTTTGAAATGGCACAAAGCAATAAAACTACCTTAAGCACAGTCTGCAGTTTCCCAGAGTGATGAAACGTTTCTGCCACTGAAAATGCTACGTTCAGATGAACAGATTCAACCTTTTGTGGGTACATATTCTTATTCATCATATTGATTAGGTTTACTCTTGATCATTCGAGGTGTTATGTTATTTAGTAATTCTAAATTACAGATAGTTGTAAATGCGAGTGTGAATGGTTGACTGAACCCCTCCAATGACCCTGATAAGGAGAATCTGAAGAGGAGGGATGGATAGTATTAAGCATCATTAAGTATTAGCAAAATCACGTTTAAATGAAATGTTTTTTTTAGCACTCTGTATAACTTTAACCATAAAAAGGCTGGATGAGGATTGATGAGCCATGGGACCTCAATCTCTTTGACCCAACAGATCAAAAATACAAATATTATGCAAAAACATGCACTCACCTTCTAATACTGACAAGAAAAACCACGGCCATCAGGATTGCTAACAGCAACAGGACAGCAGCCACTCTAAGAGCTGCCCCCACTGATAATGCCATATTTTCTGTCAGAATAAAGTATGATTACAGTCCACAATGAACATAACATAATGTAACTAAATTATGTTAGAATGTATTTTATCTTTAATGCTTTATACCTCATTACTTTATATTTCGTAATTACCTCATAGTTTGTATCACACATTTACGCTTTATCCTTTAGTGCACACAGATATGTATTGTAGAGTAGTTTGGATTTAGACTGTTACACTCTGATACTAGCAGACACAAGAGATAAGACCCCTCTTAGGGGTCTATAAATTTTGGTGTTTGGGATTGATCTAAATGGGTGACTGGAGAACAAGAGATGGTGAAGTGCAGACGATAAAACGTGAGCCGGACATTGGGTCTAAAGTCTTCCCCCCAACTTTTTGACCAGTAAAGTGTTTACTGCTATAGGGTGAGGCATTGTGTGTCTCTCTGAGCCGTGTGGAGAGATGGAGGTCCATGACCCCATGTAAAATTAATTTGTAATTCTAACCATTTGATAATACATTTTCAAAACTTATACTTTGAGCATATTTGTCTTCTGTCTTAAAAGAGTTACATGACACATATTACAAGGAAGGGAAAGTAGCATTGAACAAGTCTGACAAAAACTCCCAGCTTCAATTTTGTATTTACATGCTGCTTTCATGTTTTACAACATAAAGAACAACATGTGGATATTTTAAACTTGAATAATATTAGATGCTTATCCAATTTCTTTAATATTAAAATGAGTGGGGCATTAAACAGAAAAAAAGTTATTTAAACTAAATGTTTGGTTTGTGTCAGTGAATTTTTGAAGATTGTATCTAATAAATAATACCTAATATATAACACCTAATATTGTTTTGGCAGCTCAGTCTATAAAAGCAGTTTAAATTCTTACCTTGAACAACAAGTTTGGTGGTTCCTTCAAATGCCCCACTGGGAAAAGTGGAAATGATGCAGGTATAGGATCCTGCATCTTTCATTTCTAGAGCCTTAATTACCAACGAATGTTTATCAAACGCCACTCTCTCCTTCAGTGGGCTCTCAGAAATATTCACTCCAAACATCGTGTTGAAAACAATGAGAGTGACTTTCTTTTTTCCTGTTCCTTCTTCATCCTGAAGAGCCCACTGAACCTGAGTTATATTGGTATGTGTTGGTCCTTGGATTAACTGACAATGCAAGGTGACATCATCTCCAACGTATCCAGTCACTTCAGGTGAGACTTCGACCCTTTGTGCCACAAAAACTGCCAAAAGGTAAATGACAACAGAATAGTGAGATGAAAGAGACGAAAATAGAAAGAAATCCGGTTTTAAACTGATATTTATTCTTTATTTTCAGTATGTTCCCATATGGAAAACATATATATAAATCTTATAAAGTTTGTATCTGTCTTCTTGTGTGAAACTTGTATGAAAAGCATACAAGAGTGAAAACAGATATAAGATCCCTTGAAAAATTATATAAATGAAACTTGTATGTTTTGGATACTTACTAAAACAATATATGAAAGTAATGAGAAAGCGCCCACTTTCATGAGTAAATCATATAAGCCTTATATGATTCACTATATGAAGTAAGCCAAATCTTATGCAAGTCTTTTATAAGTTTTTTCTATTTCTTTTCCATATCGGTTATTTGTAGCATAGCATGAGCATTTTAGATAAAGTTGCATAAAAACATAAAACTGGGTCTTACCTGGTAAAAATGTAATGCACATTAGCTGAACCAGCAGGCGAGATGGTCCGTTGCAAGTTTTCATTGCGCTCAACAACAGGAACTAACAATCCAGAAAAAGAAAAGGAAGTTTACAAATCAAAGAGGATCCTTCAGTATGTCAGCTTTTAAGAAGAAGTCAAAGAATCATACAGTTTCAAAGAATCTGATCCGTAACTGTTTTGGTTCAGTCTGAAACTAAAACCTAAAGACTAGGCTGAAATATTAGGGCATGTAAGAGAAAGTAGAGCACGTGTTAAGTTACTCCTCTCTGCCACCTTTCATGTTTTGCTCAACAGGGACCTCATGTGGACAAATCAGGGTGATCTGGGATAAATACTGAGCTGTTAACACTTTGCTTTACTGCGACTTAAGAAAAATGTATTGTAGTGCATGCAATAATTCAATGAAATTGCAGTTTGTTGATGGGAGAGCAATTTGAGGATGTCGGGCTTGGCCTATTCCATTTTCAAGTCAAGTGGCTTTATTGCAATTTTAGCCATGTGCAGTGGAACAATACACAGTGAAGTGAGACAGCGTTCCTCCAAGATCATGATGCTACATATAACAGATGGTGTGTAACAGAAGGTGTGTGTGTGTATGACATTGTACATTTTCTATTATGTAAATGAAGCAGTTGGAGGTGTAAAAATGTTTATTCTTTCATTGCACTTTATTTGAAGGAAGTTGAAGTCTGTTTAAAAATAAATATTGACTGGTAGGCATGGTAATGTTGGTTAGATGTTAAGAGCACATTTATATTTGGCAGATTTGGGCGTTTGCATGTGACGGACTTAAAAAAAAGAAAAGAAAAAAAGAAAAAAGGAAGGGGTATTATATACACTTCCTTTTTTCAGCAGACAAAAACCAGCTTTGAATTCAGCCTTTGTTTGGATTGTCCTAACTGTAAAGACACATCTGTAAAGACTGACTTTGCATTGAGAAAAAAAAAATCGCATGGGCATTTGAACATGTCACACAAAACTACCTTGAGGACTATATTTTACTACAGAGATACACAGACCGAAAACAGGAACAGCATGACTGTTACAGTTTGTGATAAAATCTTCAAAACAGTGGTTGACACACAGGAAGGAATGAACTCTAACTAAACAAACTAAACTTATGTAGCTTCTGAATAAGAGAAACACAAGTTATTAATGTATCCAAAACAAAAATCAAATACACCCTCTGTGGTTAACCTTACATCAGAAACACATTGGTGATCTGCAGCTAGAAAAAGGGCCTCCTTTCACTGGAGTAACACAAAACATGCAAATTTACTAAACATCCACAAACCAAATGCACACACAAACACAAAGGAAATAAAATTTTCGGTTTAGAGTATTTTAACTTTACAGTAATATTCTAAGTTGCTAAACATACAAACTGCTCTAGCAGAATAATTCAATCCATTAAAATGAACATTTTTCTATATTGTTCACATATGGTTCAAACACCATTCTAAAAACTTGAACCAGAGTGTTGCAGACAGATCAAACAAGAAGGCAAAACAAGGCAAAAAGAGAAGCAAAGCAAAAAGACAACACCAGACAAAAAGCAACAGGAAAGCAAAAAGGCAAAGCAGCAGCACTTCTGTAAATGTAGTCCAGGGAAGCAATAGTGGCCCTGCTTGTAAAGCTATCAGCCCCTCACCCAGGCCCAGACTTCGGATTAAGCGGCGTTGCAAAATTTGCAAACTGCAAAATTTGCCAGTGGTACTTCAGTTCTCCCAGCCCTTTGCCACACCTTTTGCCAGCCAGGAAGGAGAAGCCAAATCCCAGGTAACTCAAACAAAGAAAGATGTATTAATATAACATAAAACAGAACTTTGAGCTTGCAGTGTTAATATGTGTGCACGCCATATGAACACTGGAAGGTGTAATAAAAATAATTAATAAAGAAACAATATTGGACAATAAGTAGAATATATTTAAATTAGTGACCGCAAAGCAAACTAAAGTGAAGCAACTAATAGTGAGGTGTGGCGTTTACCCTGTGCAGGCTTGCCATGACATGACCAAAGGCCCAGACGTGTGCAGCAACAGGTGAGAGAGTGAGGGATGCTCTTGTGAGTCGCACTGGGAGCAGGGACTGGTTGAGTCCCAGCCACCCTCACCTGAGGAACAGGCACAGGTGCGGGGGACCCAGCTGCCCTGGGAGCAAGGACCAGCTGGACCCTAGCCACCCTCACCTGGGGAACTGGATGGGTGAAGGATATGTCTGAACCGCCCTGGGTGCAGGAACAGGCAGAGAGGTAGGCTCAGGGGTTTTTACGGGTATAGACAAAGTCTCTTGGGAAGCAAAATTCTTTAAAAAGGTTAGCTCAGGGAGAGAAAACGCAGTCTCAGGAAAAGTTAGCTCTGATTAGCTAAACACAGTCTTTGGAGGAGGCAGCTTAATAATTTTACAGGCAGGTTCAGAACAAGGCACACAATGAGCAGATTCAAAGTCTTTCGACTGACAAACGTTTGAAATAAATAAAATAAATCAAAATAAAACAGGAAATAAGAAACAATTCCCAAAAACGCAAACTTGACACTGAGAGGTAGACAGAAAGAATATAACACATAAAACAGAGAAGACAGTGGCTTAAGCTAAAGGCCAGAACACCAAATAATGTAAAGAGAACAAAACCAAGAATAACCCTTAACACAAAATCAAACCAGCACAACTCAAAACCCCAAACAAATCATAATTTAGAAATACAAAACAAACAGAAAAAGCTGGGTCAAAATGACCCAGAATCGTGACATATATATGTCTGGAGGCTGACCACGTGGGAGGCAGTGGTGGCGGCGACCTCGTTCAGGGGGCAGCCCTCGACGGCGATGACGTCCAGCTAGAGGCCTGGAAAGTGGCTGGCAGAGGTGAGGTGATCCAGGCCGAGCTGGATCAGACGGCGGTGTAGCAACCGCAGGACCAGACGAGGCGGAACCAGGCGAGGCGGCAGCGTGGCAGCTGCGGAACCAGGCGGCAGCTGCAGGTGGTGGTGCTGATCAGAACCAACAGGCGCGAAGACCTCTGGCAGGGACGAAGCTGGTTGGAGCTGCGCAGGACAGTGGTTCTGTTCAGGCAGTAACAGCAGGATGCAGTCCTTAGCTGGCCGAATGAGCTCACTAGAGCTTCCAGCGTAGAACGGAGGTGGCAGAGTTAACTCCTCTGAACTCTCAGCATGGACCAATTGCTGAGATGACCCTGTTGAGCTCCCAGGAAAAACAGGTTGCGCTGGCTTCTTTGTGTCCAGGGGTCCAGAGTTAACTGAATGCTGATCTTCAGCCTCTGGGGAGGCCCTGGAGAGAGTAAGAGTCTCTAAGTTGGCCAGGTGTTGAGGAGCAACAAAAGTTTGTGTAGGGCTATCCCCCTCCTGAAAATGAGTGGGTGTAGATGGTGGCCGAATAGACAGTGGAGCTGCAACCTGAGCTGACAACTGAACTGCTGAGCAGGGGACGGAGCTAATGGCCGCTGAGCAGGGAATGGAGCTAATGGCTGAGGTAGAGGCCATGCTAATGGCTGAGGTACTGGCAACACAGGGGTGTGAACTGAGGTCGACTGAGCTTCAGGAGGCTAAACTGGGGATGGCTGGGCAGCTAACTGAGCTTCAGGCTGGGCAGCTGATACAAAAAACATAGCCCCAGAATGAATAGTCCCATGGTCCGAAGAAACAGAAAAAGTGTCTTTTTCACTCACCACAGCCGGCTGCTTTGACATCCTGGAGTCCGGCTATGGGGTGATGCGCCGGTGGCGTGGCCGTCGCTTCCTCCTCGGTGATCACTCCAATGGGCCGGGCAGCTCCAAGTCCGGCGGGCTGGGCAGCACATCCTTTGCCGAGCTGGGTCGATAAGCGGTAGCCGCTTGGGGGTGAAGATGAAGCTCATTTAGAAAGAAGTGGGTGAAGCGAGTCCAGAAGCCAGGGAAGACCGGAAACTAGTCGTTGTAGCCGGTCGGTTACAGCATGAAAAACCAAGAATAACCCTAAACACAAACTCAAACCAGCACAACTCAAAACCCCAAACAAATCATAATTTAGAAAAACAAAACAGAAACAGAAAAAGCTGGGTCAAAATGACCCAGAATCATGACATATAATATAAATATAAAAGCCAAAATCACGTAATTACATCAATTGACCAAAGTGCATTAAATAAAAAGTGCATTTAAGATGCCGCACATGAAAACATTAAAAAAGATAAGCAGTTTCAGAATACCAAAGCTATATGTTCTGACTTGTTATTGCTGTATGAGCTTCAAAGACAAGATTAGTGGAGTAACATTCAAAGACTACAGCTCAGCTTTCAATACAATCGTTTGATCATTATAGTTTTTTTGAATCTGTAAGATTAATCCATCTAGATTAGATATTTTGATGTCTATGGTAGAAAATTTCAACTGTTTGGAGTTTGCATGCTCTCCCCCATACCTGTGTGGGTTCTCTCTGGATACTCTGGCTTTCTCCCACAATCCAGACACATGCATGTTAACATTAAATGGTGATTTTTAAAGGGGATTCACAGCCATAGCTGTAAATATGAATGGTTGTCCGTCTCTGTATGTTTGCGCTGTAACAAATCAGTGACATTTCCAGGGCGTACCTCCAAGGCACCCTCTTGCCTCATGATAGCTGGGATATTCTACAGGCAACTGACCCTCAACTTGATAAGCAGAAGAAAATTGATAGATGAATGGATCAAACTGCAGGGAAATGTGGTACACAAATTGCAGGGTTGCATCTGCAGATTAAAAATATTCTCCCAATAAGCTGCAATAACATGACGGTCTTTTTTGGCTGTTGGACAGTGACGTTAAAGAAGGACAGGAAAGTATGGAGAGAGCGAAAGATGGGAAAGGGATGTGGATCAAGCGTGATCGAGCAGCATGCGGCCTCTTACCCATCCACTGACCTAAAATGGTGCTCAGTTTGGTGGCCTTAATACAGGCTGGAAAAAAATTGATACTTGTATCGCTTTTTTTTTTTTGACAGAAGCAATCATACAAAAGGCACTCTTTTTAAAAGCTTTATTGGGAATGCATATACATACAGATACATGCCGTGTCTGACAAGGTATAAAAATGAAACTCTTTAATGAAACTCTTTCGTTCTTTAATGAAATTTGCATGGAAACACCTTACCATTATTTTAATTACTTGGACCTTTTTCCACACTTAACACAAGTATTAATTTTCTGAACACTTTCTTGCAAAACCTTCGCCAACTAATTGTTGTGATAAATAAAGTAAAAAAATAAAAATCAGTAATATTTATTCTTTTCTAAAATGTATTTACTAAGAACTTGAGTCCTTTTTTCTGTTCTTCATTGTTTTCATTCTGAGGAGGAGAAGTTAAGAAGTCATTAAAAGGATGATTCAGTATTTTTGTTGAAAACTACGTCTGCAGAAACATTCAGATTCACCTTTGTGGGAAATGAATACAAATCATTCTGTACTGATTTCTTGTACAGCTCTGAATGGCTCTGCTTCACACCCATTTTTGCCAAAGAGTCAGAACAGAGCTATGTTAGCTCTAATGATTCACTTATGATTGACTATAAAGTCTTTCCATTGCAATAAGATGAATGAGCTGAAGAGAAACCTTTTTGAAATGTTGGATTTTTGTTGTTTACTCTGAAAAAAAAAAATCCTATTGTTAAAATATGGTGAGCCTGTTTTGACTAAAAAGTCAATCAACTATTTAGATAAACCTTTGAAGTTACACTGTAAACCACAATTATATTAACTTTTTCACTTTCATTATTCATTTTCCCCATGCTGTCAAACTCACTCCTGACATCATTACTCTAATCAAGTCATTTTGTTGGTTTTCTTCTACGAGACAATCAACCTCCGTTAGAGTCTAAGTGCTCTTCTTTCTTTCTGACTTTCATTCATGCGACCTGCCTCCTCCCATCTCAGTCTCATCCTGGCCCCTCAGAGCCACATCAAAGCCTCCATCTTCATCTTCACCACAACCAGCATCTAGACCCTTTTAAACGTTTCTGCTATGATAAATCATTGGAGTCTAATCTACACATAACTTAATTATGTTCTGTGTTCAGTTTTTCCAAACAATGTCTGATTATTGAAATAGAGATGGTTAAAAAAAGGAAAAAAGCCCCAAAGCTCAGACTCACAAACACACAGATGTGAGTGGGCTCAGGGTGCAACACGCGCTCTGTTTCATTCTTTAATCTAACAGGATGTGATTACAGTAAGTTGTTTGTTTACCGTTGCAATGCAATGAATACTTTGCTTTACTTTGCATACTTTGTATCTTCTGTTTTGTTGAATAAGATAAAAATAACAGGCTGTCTTTAATGCTGTTCTCAGTTTTACACAATAGAGTAATTTTCCTCTTTATGTAAGACCAGGCTGATATACTCAGAAAGTGAATAATGACCATCCAGTTCTATAAAACTGCTAGGATGTCACTGATCATTTATTAAACCCTGAGCCATTTAATACTGCAGAGTCTGGATCTCTTGCACCACTGGAGCCCACGGGTCATATTATTTACAGTCTATGAGGCTTATGAGCTCAGATTTTAGGATGAGCTTCAATATAGTCTTTAGAGCCATAGCTTCTGCTGAAACAGGTGGAATTTGTACAGAGTCTGATAATAACTGGCAGGTGTGCTGCACTGTTGTCATAAACTCACACTGGATGAAAAGATTCACCAGTCGACTGATTTCATAACTGATACTGTTGGACACATTGCACCTGAATGGTTCCTGATCATGACGGGTCACATTGATGATAGTGAGAGTGGAGCCTCCATCAGTGAGCTGAACTCTGCCACCTTCTGTAACCTCAGAGCTGTCATTCAATCAGAGGTTTAAAAGACTTTGTGGACTTTGTGGTTTAAAATCACCGACACATCTGTGACTGCAGCCGAGGGTGGAAAAAGGAATAAAAATAAGATGTAGGACGAACATTGTAACAATTTATCTTACTAAAAAAATTATTATAAACTTTCTCTGACGTGATATAACAGAAGCTTGAGATGTTTGATATTTCAGAGTTTCGTCATTGAAGGCCTGACAGCTGTAGCTGCCACTCTGATTGTTCTGAACATTCATGAGTCTGTGCTGTGAATTACTGAAATTATTAAACACATAACACATGAATGGCCCCTGGTCATAGCAGGAGCAGGAGCAGCACAGCCTGATGGAGCTATTCAACTCTGACAGATCTGTGGTGTTAGCAGTCAGCACCACATATATTTCAGCTATAAGAAAAGAAAATGAAACAATGTTAGGTGTTTCTGATTATTTTTCAAACAAAACCATTTGTGTTAATAATATCTGATTAAACGCACATGTCAGTACAGTTATAGTTCCAGCTTGAGATGTGTGATTCCTCTGATTTCTGCTGTTTAAGGCCTAACAGATGTAGTTTCCACTGTGACTCTTCTGAACGTTCACCAGCCTGAGCTTTGATCCAGCATCAGAGAGCAGGGCTCCATTCAGAAACCAATTAAATTCAGGAACAGGACCTGAGTCATCTGAACAGATGAAGTTGATGTCTGATCCTTCATCATAATAGTCTTGGTATGGAGACTGGGTCAGATTAATGTTTTCTGGTCCATCTGCAGCAAGAAACACAAAAAAAGATGTTGTCATTAATAAAATATGAGGCAAAAACTGAAAATAATAACAAGATTAATAAAATTACAGGCTTGAGGGGAATACATATTAAAGGCACATGTACATGCATGTCATGTACTGTACAGTAGTGCTGTTAGTATAAAACAAGTCCAAAATGAAAAATTACTCAGACTAATTTTTAGTGTCTGGAATTTAACTTACAGATAATTAAGAGGTTAATGGGATCACTGGTGCCATTACTGACAGGATTGGACACATGACATCTGTACGGCCCCCGATCATATCAGGTCACGTTAATTATAGTGACAGTGGAGCCTCCATCAATGAGATGCACTCTGTCACTTGCTGCAACCTCAGTGATGCTGTTCAGCCAGAGGAAAGAGAGTGACGCCCCAGAGGAGGAGCAGGAAAGACTGACGGAGCTGCTGCTGTGGTGTTAGTTATTTGCCTTCACATTGGATACTTGTGCTGTGGGAGAAAAATACAGGATCACCACTGATGCGTATGCAGTGGTCAAAATAACACAACAAACTGTACTTTATAAATTTGTACAGTTAACATTGCTCCAATTTACATTAATTATCATTTGCAGCTGACACTGGTGATGGTAGCTATTTTTAAATAAAAGGGCGCTTCACCAGTTGAATCTTTTTGGAGCTGCATCAGCGCAGTGTTGTGGGGAAAAAATGCAAGGTATATAGTGGTGTTCTTACATACTACAAAACCAGATGGAGAGTATTAATAAAAGTTTATTATAGTAAGAATTTGATAAGACATTATCAGACTTCAGTCATGGTAAAGAAGATTACCTTTGCAGGTAACAAAGAATGCCACATCTGTTATACAACACCTGGAGGGTCAAGCAGTGTTAAGGCTGGTTTATTTGATTACACTCAATCATTTTAAAGGTGTGAGTCTAGATGAATCAAGTTGTCCTCACTGTCTTTAGAGAGAGATGTTATTTCAGCAGTCAGGGACACTTTATTACTTTATTTGATTCTAAATAAAATTAAAGAAGACACAATGAGATAGCTGTTTGCAAATAACGGAAGAAAATGACAGAAAATCATACTGCAGGCACTAAAGCAGCACTAAGTTTTTTTTTTGTGTGATTTATCACTTGAATATAAGATATGAGGAATACTAGCACCAAGAGAAATGTTGTAAATTAAACACAGTTAGGCTTTAAGACTAAATAAGCAGGCTGGTCATATGACTTCTATTTCTCCACACAAAGAGCTGTGCTTAGACCAAAATGAGTCCCATTGTGGTCAGGGCAGTGCAAACCGTCATGGATGTGGAACCACTGATGGAAGGAGTGTTTGAATCAGAAGAAAAAACTTCTGTCTTTTTCTATTTACAGCCAGACAATAACATCATGTAAAAAAGACATGAATGAGAGAAAGAGAGCTCAATCACCACGTTGTATTAGGTCCTCAGAGGCTTCCAGACCCATGATCTTGTTCTGGGCAATGCAGGTGTACTTCTCCAGGTGCATTTCTTCCATGTCATAGATGTAGTGTACAGGCCCAAATATCTGTATATGTTTGAACCTCCAGAATATTGTTGCCTTGGATAGAGAGTCAGCAGAGCAGGTAAGAGTGACACTGTTATCAAGTTCTGCTTTTTTTGGGAACTGGTTGATTATTGGTGTGTTCGGTCCATCCGGACAGAAGAAAGGGGAGAGGAGATCATTCACTTTCACCAGAAAGGTACAGAAATGTTAAAAAAGACTGCTCTGACATACTGAAGAACAATTCAGAGTACTTACAATAGATTTTAAGACTGCATTTGGTGTTTTCAGAACTGAAGTCATTGCTGACTTCACAGGTAAAGTCTCCAGTGTGTGTCGGGTGCACCGGGCTGATAGACAACACTTGGCTGCCCCCATGAAAGCTAATTCTATCCCCAGAAGTATGATTTGATTGTATCTGAGATGCAAATATTGGCAACAATAAGGCACTAAACTGATATCATAACAAATAAATCATTTATAGGGCACTCATTTAAATTCATGAAAATTCTAAATTAAAAGACTAGAGTGTTGTAGGAGGACAGCACAAGACTTTTTTGTGACTTTTTAAAATTATTTTTAAAATTTTGTGATGCAAATCAAAGTGAGTGAAAGGTTAAGGCTAGGGCTGGGGGTTAGAGGGGGTTAGATGCCATGACGTCAATGTCAGTGATGCAGTCTGATCATTGCAGGCTGTGAAAAATCCATGTGGTTCTACAACCTAAGGAAGAAGGCAGGAAAGCCAACTTAAATGTCCACAGAAATGATCAAATACAGTTTAATGCCCCCCAAAAATGTTAAAATATGCAATGGTACATTAATCAAATACAACCATTAAACATTCTTAGTGGCTTTTTCTTTGGAAAAAAGATGTATTTAGGAACTAGTGAAATTCCTTTGGAAGTATTTATCTGAAATCAACATTCTAGGTAGCTGCGATTTCCTTAAATTTATTACAATCAAATGGTGGTGCTACATTAAATTATGGGGATTACTCAGATTACGACAGTTCATCATGAGGGTGAATGGCTTACCAAAATTCAGGAAATCCACAGAATTTATGATAATAACAGAAGTCTTGCTCGAATTCACAAGCATCAGTTTTATT
Organism: Oreochromis aureus; assembly: GCF_013358895.1. NCBI lineage: Eukaryota > Metazoa > Chordata > Actinopteri > Cichliformes > Cichlidae > Oreochromis > Oreochromis aureus. The sequence goes on from NC_052952.1 coordinate 24,216,439, forward strand.
TTGTAGAATAAAATCACCGGAAAAACAAAAGAGGCCACTTGCTCACAGTTTTTGAGAATGAGAGAAAGATTTAAACTGTGAGTTCACAGCGTAGATTTTTGACATCTTACTCCTAATGTTCTGCAAAGTCATACTAGAAATTAACTGCTTTATTTTTGCTTCACTGCATGTTCATGTACTTTTAAACAAATACAGCTACATTTAATAACCATTAACTCCTCTACAAAGACAAAGTGTAAGAGCCATGTTGTTTTTTAAAGTAACATATGGCGCCCTCTGCTGGGGAAATAGTGCTGCTGCCAAATATACCACAGGAGTTCACCTGATACAGGTGTTACTGACTTGAAAGCAAAGCGTATTGGTCTTATTTTACTTCGTTTTCAAAAGTAAATACAAATAAAAGAAAAAAGGACCTTTAAAAAAAATCCTGAATATGGGATAAATAACATATTTCTTATTTTATGTTACTAAATCACACAGCAACTACTTGACTTTTTTTTAGATAAATAAAGAGGTCAGTGTATGGGAAAAAAAGTTATTCGATTAAATATTAAAGATGTTTTTAGACTAGAGATCAAACACTTATAATTTCTCCAACAGCTGCTGTTTTCTTATTGTGCCGTAGTCAAGTGTAAAAATCTTTCAAAAGTGGAGACAAGCACCAAAGTTTATGACATACAACTTCTGAACACATTTCTGAGGCTTAAAGTGCTCCTTTGACTAATTTAGAACAAGAAACACTTGATAATATCCTTGAAACATTTATTATGTCAGTGTAAGGATTGTGCAGTTATTTCCATATTTTGCAGGCACACGGTTAATAAGTACGACCCTTTTTCTGGATTCATTTAGTCACATGCTGAAATAGAAAATTGGTCCAATCTAATTATATACTTTGAGTTTAAATTACAGTCCCCATCTGACTTTACAGGTAAATGCAGCTTGATAGAATAACTTCTACCTTATAAATTCTTTATTAGATAGATGTACCTATCCATTTTTTAATTTGATTTTATTTTTTTTAGCCACTTATCCAAATCTGGGTAATGGGAACCATATTTCCACTTGTTCAGAATATGTCGTATGCTCTCTGTGTGTAACCATTTACAATCACACACCTACAGCAAATCTGGAATCACCAGTTAAGATAACTCACATGCTTTTGTTAGCAGACTTATTTAACTTTACATGACAGAGGTGGGACCAGTATGTCTTGTTTATGGCTATTTAAAATCCAATCTGTTCTTTCTAAACTTAAAACTCCAGGTTCAAAAGTTTGGTTGTTGTGTAAAATAAATATAAGACTTGCATGTATAATAAATAAAAATAGAATCAAATGATTCCAAATCTCATAAAGCCATATTTTATTTACAATAGCATATAGAAAACATTAAATGTTCAAACTAAGACATTTTACATTTTTTGATGGCAGCAGTGCATGAAAAAACATGGGACAAGGCCACGTTGAGCTCTGTGTAGCATCTTCTTTTAACCCTAGAACACTATCGCTATAAATAGTAACACAATCACTAATGCCGGGTGATTTTTACCCGATATAATATAACCAATAAAAAGTAATCAAATATATCAAAATATGACAACACATAACAAATTAGAGTGGTCTTCTTTTACTTTCTACTGTGCCATGTCTAACAAAATCAAAAAAAAAAACACTCCTAAAACAAAATAATGACTCTGGAAAGCTGGTCTTTGGTCCACCCATTCCTGGGACATTTGAGACTTCCCTGGTGAAGGCACAGGCTCCTCGACACGCAAAACAGCTGCAGGAGAGAGAAATCATGTAAATGTATTTGCTCGGGTGTAAATCACCCAGCGATAGTGTTCTAGGGTTAAAAGCAACCTGTAAACATCTGGCAACTGAGGAGACGAGGGTTTTATAAAAGCAGTAGTCATAAAACAGTCTATGTTCTACACAGCTTTTGTCTTCAGTCATAATCTTGCTTGCATAACAACAGATGCATCACATAAAGGCAGCAAGTTTAATGTCAAGCTTTCTATAACATTTAGGTTCAGATTCATTTGCACACTCACTTAATTACATTTATAGGTGATGCACTGATGCAAAATCCAAAGGCACAGCTGTGTCTGGTTGCACTAATGCTTTTTAAATCACAATTAAAGTAAACAATAAAAGGCTGAAGTACATGCTAAACAGAGCTTTAAAAATACAGCAGCTAAAAAATCCAAAACACATGACAGAGAAATATATTCTTACTGATATAATACTAATAATTTCAAGGACATCTTGATATGTCTCCATTATCTAACCAGTAAAAATGATGACTTTTCTATTCTTGCAGCAGATAAAGAGTTCAGAAATGTTTTGTGGAAAAAATAAACATTAGGGTGATGACTGTAGAAAACAGTGGCTGAATTTATTATTGGTATGCTATAAGTGGTCAGTCGTTGATGGATGAAAACAGGAATAACTGTTTAAATGGGGGAAAAAGATGTTCTTTTAAAATTTGTAAATTATTCATTTTCACTTATGAATGATAATTATAAAACACTTACTTAAAAATATGATGACAGAGTTCCTATTTCCTTGTCTCTGACATGTTCTCATACACATTTTCTTCAATTTCTAGAAAAAAAAGATTAGGCACAATGATTTTCCATCATCTTCTTTTTCATTTCACTATTAAAATATGTACTTATTTTACAGTACAGAGTGTCTTTAGATCAAAATATCACATACCTGTATTTTTTGTCATACTTGGTTTTGGGTTTCTAAACATTAGAAATGAGACCATGTGAAAAATTTGACCAGATGTGTTGATGAAACACAAAACTGTACCATGAACTATCTGCTATATTTCAGTTTCATGAATAAAAAAACAACAAAATAATGTTTATAATAAAAGTTCTCTTTTTATTACTGATAAAAACAAACTTTTTATTCAATTTCTTAATATCTGACAAAAATGATTTTTAAAATGATGCTTGGCCAAACTGTAACTCAAAGAAAAAGAAAACCAACAGTAAAATTACAGTAATTTATTATGTTCAAAATCTTTTTTGACTCTAAGTATGATCAACAAATTACCATTTTTAGTTTCAATTAGTAGTTTCAATAAGATTTACTGAACTCTCCATTTAAAACTTTGCCATGTTAACAACTATTAATCATCAAATTTGCTCTTACTTTTTCTTATAAATGTAATATCCTCCACCAGCAGCTGCAGCAACGATGACAAAACACGTCATTACAATTCCAGCGATGCAACCAGCAGTACATCCAGATGATGGGTCTGGAGGATTCATAAATTTATACATATCTTTTTTGACAAACTGTACTGTTACATGAAGAAAACCTCCAAATCCCAACTTACCTATTACAGAGATGAATGAGTGCTGAGATGTTTGAGATCTCAGAGTTTTACTGTTAAAAGTCTCACAGCTGTAGTTTCCACTCTGACTCATCCGAACATCCATCAGTCTGAGCTCTGATCCAGTATCAAGCAGCTGATCTCCATTCAGAAACCACTGAAACTGGGCAGGAGGTCTGGATCCAACTGAGCTTTAAACTGAGTTTAAATGTTTTAGGTACATTTCTGATAAATCAATGATTTAGAACAAGCAGCAAACTATGATAAACATGGTTTTATTCTAAAGCTTCTAAAGCTACTCATATGGAAAAGAAATAGTAAAAACTTATATGATTTACTCATGAAAGTGGCCACTTTCTCATTACTTTCATATATTGTTTTAGTAAGTATCCAAAACATACAAGTTTCATTCATATAATTTTTCAAGGGATCTTATATCTGTTTTCACTCTTGTATGCTTTTCATACAAGTTTCACACAAGACAGATACAAACTTTATAAGATTTATATATATCTTTTCCATATGGGTAAATCTGTTACTATTTGTTTTCAAGTAGCTAATAAAATGATGAATCTATAAAAGGCGTTTATTATCTCAGACACACCCACATGGAGAAATGAACTCAAAATCACAAATAAACTTCTTTAAAATATTTGTTAGAGAATACATTATATAATGAAACAGACCTTGAATTTTTTAAAAATGGATGTTTGAAAAATTTGTTGTTGGATTTCAGCACCTGCTTACCATATATCTCCAGTCTGGTCCTTCCTGTCTTTGCTGGTTCACCAGCTGGTGAAATGGGAACTGTGTATTCTCCAATGTCATTCACAGTCAGACTCCTGAGCTCCAGAGAGCCAGTAGATGGGAAGAGGGTGATCCTGCCTTCATACCTGGGTCCAGTTATGTTTGCAGTACTTGAGGTTATTATATTCTTAGAACCAAAATTCCAGACCACAGACAGAAATGGTGTTTCTGTTGGAGTCAGTGTTGTAGTGAACATCACAGTTTCTCCTACAGCTGCATTCAGAGGACCATCAGGCAACACACCAGATCCTTCACTCAAACCTGGAGGAGACATTTTGTTTTTGTGAAGGAATTTAATAACCAAATAGCAGCTTTGGAGACTAGCATGACTTTGATGATAAGCGAAAGTAGTTGCATGAAGATTTTCTATAATTCTTGCAAAAAAAATAAACTACTGAATAATTTTTGTGGTCACAGTAACCAGATTAGTTTTTTCTTTTGAAAATTTTTAGTGCATTTCCTTTTATTCATGTATTTATGTATTTTTCTTTCCAAAAAGCAGACTGGTATATGGTGAGGCAAACAAAGACACACATTAATTACCTACAAAACTAAAATCCTTCAAGCTTCAAAGAATTAAAAACACATGGAGCTAAAAGGAGAATCTGAAAATTCTGAACAACAGAATTTTACGCGTCTTCCTGTCCTCGCTCTCAAATCAGTCTTCCTACAACATGTTGAAGCATGTCTCAGTTTCTGAAATGTAAAATGGAGATGAGAGAAACTTTGCCAGACCAACTACACATTTTTACCCTTTAACTACATATTTACCTTCAACATACAAAAGGCCACAGAGCTGGGATATAAAAACAACGGTGTGAGGAGTATTTAAACAGTTCTTTATATCCAGAAGTTATTTTAGTCCTTTAACATGATTAGGCACATGCCTAAATTTTGGCCTTCACAGTTTCTGTGTGTGGGATAAAAAGTAAAGTATATTTTGCCACATTGCAGCATTTACATTTAATTAAACGTGTCCCGAAATATAAAAAATGTCATATACATTGTTATAGCTGAGAATATAAATTACAACTGTGGTTGGGGCATAACATGTCATATTTAATTCACACAGCTTAAAAGTGATACCTGTTGCTTTAACTGCTCACTACTGAGGGCAGTAAATAGGACAATGCAGAGTAAAACACTAAAAGTCACATGAGGAACTAAATTAAAGAAAATAGGAAGTAAACAGAAAGTTGGACCAAGAACCAACATAAAAAACAGAGAAAACAAAGAGGAAAAATTAAGTATTATTACAGAAACTATAATTACAGTAATTACAAAGTTAACTTATCATATTTGCTTAATAGGTATGTCAGCATAATTTCTACTATACATAAACCGATTATGCTAAATAACTTGAAAATAACAGGAAAAACAGGAAAAAGGTGTTTTAAGCTGTGAAAGCTGACCTGAGATGACCCCAAGAATGATGAGGTGTATCAGAGCTGTTTCCATTTCTAAAGTGGCGTCTTTCACTCTTTGTCTTTTGCTTTGCTGATTCCAGTGCATGAACAACTGGATATTATGAAGGTAGCTTAAGGAAGTAAATTTGCTTATACCTGAAAGAAAACAGTAAGGACCTGCATTTGTTAAACATTAACACATCATTATGTTATACTGTCATCTCCTCATTTCATTCCTTCTACAACAGACACAAGTGAGAACAGCACCATAACCACTGTTACTGCATCTCCAACAAAGGTGACATTTTTCAGGGGAAACTGAAGTTTGTGAAGTGCAGCTGCTTAGTCAACAACCTGAACGTCAGTGACTAGTTACACTGGAAGTTAAAAGATATGCATCTATTGCCAAATAAAATTCAAACTGGCCCTCTAATGCACAAATATTTTACAAAATACTACAGCAGACGATAATATAAGCAAATTAACACTAAGATGCAGGTTGTTTTTCTGAACAACAGTCACTGTATAAATGTAACTATCCTGTGTATTGTGTAAAAATAAAGCAATAAATAAAGGATTTATAGATTTATTTATTTATTTAGCATGAGCATGATTGGCAGAAAAAAAAAATCACTGGCACACACCAAAACTGGGAATATTTTGGAGGGCAGCACCATTAAACTGAATTTGATTTTTGCCAAACAACTGTGAACAAACTTGTTCATGACATAACAAACTCTTGTCCAGTGCCAAGGGAAAAAAAAGTGAAAACTGTCTGCAATGAAAAGCTCCAGATTTTCCTTGAAATGTCTTTTTATGGTTCACCTGTAGGGGGCACACTCTGAAAATCCTTCTTTTTTCTCAGGGCCTATTACAAAATGCAGAGACCACCAAACACTCCATCATAGAATGGCGTACTGTTTTATGTGATTTTGTGAGAAATAACAAAGCTGGTCTTGGCTGCTCCACCCTGTGATGTTTAAAGGTTGATTAAAGGTCCTTGTTGCTTTTGCATCTTTGCCTGTAAAGCTTCAGAGGTCCTTTTCCTTATCTGCATAAATCAAGTTCCTGTATTTTTCTCTGTGTTTTGTCTCATAATTGTGATTCAAGCTGCAATCTGCTCTCCACAAACTAAACACACTCTGACTTAAAACTAATACTTAGAATACTATGTCTATTGAAACTCTACATTTTGCATCCATCTTTTTGTGTGTGTGTGTGTGTGAGCTGACATGTTTTGTGGTTAGCAAACTCTCATAAACATTTGTTCCACTGCATTTATGGTGACGCTGCATTTGCTTGCACCCATGCACATACACAAATGTAATAATAATAATAAAAGTAGTAAAGTTGTATTGTGATTTCCCCACAAAAATTGGTGTCCAGTGATCCCAGTGTGAGTTTGTCAATGAACAAGATTCTGAGGTTGTAAGAAGTGCTTTTAATACTGACTAATTAACTATAAAAACGTTTATCCAGCTAATGCACTGGTCTAGTAGTGAGGAAATGTTGGTTAGGACAAAGAAAGATAAGGTTGTTTTGCATCCAGGTAAAATCACCACAGTGAGATGCTGTGCACACACACACTGAACAAGACACTGTAACATTGTTTTGCCACAGACAGAACACTGACCTACCTGAGGGGCTACACATTTAAAGGCACTTTTTACTTTTAAAAGTGTAACTCTGCAACCGTCCCTGTCTCTGTAATCAACACCTGTATCGACACTGTATCACGCTAGGCCCCTTGTCAGCTTGGGACACATAGAGAATATCATAATTGTGTACCTTTCAACTGTCCAGCGTGTCACACTAGAACAAACACAATACACACAGATGAAGTCACTAAGGAGTACAGACGTTTTAGACACAGCATGTCTTGCTACTGACTGCAGGATACTTTAGGATCTCCCTGTAATATTAGATCAGTAAACTTCACCTCATTGCTCAAGAAGCTGAAGAGTTTGTCCCAGAACTAAGGAGGCCCTTACAAACTGCTGAGGAGGGGAAGACTGACCCAGCCACTGGGGATAGCACAGAAGAAGTTTTTGAAATGGACAGTCACAGCACAGGGGACCAAACCATGGAGGAGAAGGAGCAATATCCATGGAGACAAAAAAGGCAGTCCCAAACTTTGACATATTCTTGGTGAGCCAAATCTCACAGAAAGAACCGTTTTCACCAAAGAAGTAGCTGTCAGTGGCTACTGGCAGCCCTGATAATCAGAGTCAAACTAAACTGAGTACCCAGCAGACTTGATAAATTACATGTGCCTTCCTTTAAAATGCTCATTTATGTCTTTTGCGTTATTTGTAAAGAGAAACACAAAGATTGATGGTGTACCTTTGTATTTGTTGGGTGTTAGAACTGTAATGGAGAAAATGACCCGGCCAAGTGTATGGGCTCAGGGGTGTGGAGTGTGTATATGCTTAGGCAGAAAATGTCTGATAACATCAGGAGCATCGATGACTGCAGTGCATGGCAGTCTGAGTATCTCAGTGAATAGGTTGTCTGTGAAGGTTCTCAGTCATCCAGGTCATCGTAGTCAAAGGAGTTTGCAAAGAAAAAGCGTCTGGACTTCTTTAAGTTGCTTGAAGACATTTCACCTCTCATCCGAGAAGCTTCTTCAGTTCTAAGGTCAAATGGCCGAGAGTCCCAGATTTTAAACCCAGTGGGAGTATCCCCAAGGAGGGACAAAGGACCCCTGGTGATCCTCTAATCACATGCGCCCAGGTGTGAAAGCGGGTGTGGGACCTAATCAGCCAGGGTTTCGGGTGAGCCATTGTGAAACCTGGCCCCACCTTGTCATGTGAATTCCTGAGGTCAGATGGCCCAGGATGTGAGTGGGCGTTAAGGCGTCTGGGGAGGGAACTCAAAACTGGATTATAGATGGCAGACAGTTGGTGTCGTAAACCACCGCCTCTGTTCAAAGATGGTCGCTCACAGTGGACATAGATGGCCTCTTTCACTCCTCTTTCAAACCATCTGTCCTCTCTGTCCAAAATGTGAACATTGGCATCCTCGAAAGAGTGACCTTTATCCTTAAGATGCAGGTGGACTGCTGAGTCTTGTCCCGTGGAGGTGGCTCTTCTATGTTGTGCCATGCGCTTGTGAAGTGGCTGTTTGGTCTCTCAATGTAGAGGTCTGGGCATTCCTCGCTGCACTGTACAGCATACACCACGTTGTTCAGTCTGTGTTTTGGAGTTTTGTCTTTCGGGTGAACCAGTTTGTGTCTGAGTGTGTTGCTGGGTCTGAAGTACACTGGGATGTCGTGCTTGGAGAAAACTCTCCTGAGTTTCTCTGATACACCGGCTACATAGGGGATGACAACGTTGTTGCGTCTGTCTTTCTTATCCTCCCTCGCTGGTGTCTGATCTTCTTTTCTGTGCCTCTTTGCTGACTTTATGAACGCCCAGTTCGGATAACCACATGTTTTGAGTGCTTCCTTTACATGTGTGTGTTCCTTCTTTTTCCCTTCAGGCTTAGAGGGAACATGTTCTGCCCGGTGGTGTAGGGTCCAAGATGCAGATGGTGTAGGGTCCATCTGCATCTTAAGGATAAAGGACACTCTTTCGAGGATGCCAATGTTCACATTTTGGACAGAGAGGACAGATGGTTTGAAAGAGGAGTGAAAGAGGCCATCTATGTCCACTGTGAGCGACCATCTTTGAACAGAGGCGGTGGTTTACGACACCAACTGTCTGCCATCTATAATCCAGTTTTGAGTTCCCTCCCCAGACGCCTTAACGCCCACTCACATCCTGGGCCATCTGACCTCAGGAATTCACATGACAAGGTGGGGCCAGGTTTCACAATGGGCTCACCCGAAACCCTGGCTGATTAGGTCCCACACCCACTTTCACACCTGGGCGCATGTGATTAGAGGATCACCAGGGGGTCCTTTGTCCCTCCTTGGGGGGATACTCCCACTGGGTTTAAAATCTGGGACTCTCGGCCATTTGACCTTAGAACTGAAGAAGCTACTCGGATGAGAGGTGAAACGTCTTCAAGCAACTTAAAGAAGTCCAGACGCTTTTTCTTTGCAAACTCCTTTGACCAGTGAATAGGTTAAAACCCTAAATGTGTCTAATGTGTAAGGATATAAAGCATATAAATAAAAAAACCATGAACAACACAGGCTGTTGGTTATGAATTGCTAATTCTACACAATCATTTGCAATGCGTTATGGCCAATGTGTGACCTACCTGCCACTGGGACACAAACTTCAACACAAGAGCAGTAAATCTGAGTCAGAATAATGAGTAATATCACAAACTGACCACCTCCCAGTACCAGTTTTTATGAACTCATATATAAATAAATACATTAATATAAATATATAACTGCACATACTTGTGAGTAATTTCATACTCATTTTTTTTTATATTACTGCAGCTCACACTTTAGGAATCACTGCTCTAAGGACTGTGCAGCTTCTGCCACAGGGTGGCATGCAAAGGTCAAGGATCACTTAATGAGTTCAGAAATATCAGTCGCCCATGTTTTTCCAGTCACCGGTGTTAAAAATGTGCTGAGGTAGACTTTGGGTTTGATGGTTGGACTTTAATCTTTTGCAGATTGCAAAGTTTTATCAGTGGCTATAAAACCATTAGCCTACTTTATACCATTACATGTTTACAGGTGAGAATCTGCTGATCACCTAATTTTAGAAATTAAGGTGTTCAGTAAAAATTACTGCCACAATTCTGTCTGAAAAAATAAAAAGCCAAATTAGACTATGCTTCTGTTATTGAAGGAGTTTCATCTGGAAAAAAACCCTCAAGTAAACAGAAGCCACTTCACAACTTATCTGTGGCGACACCTTCACCGAGTTTACTGCAGAAAACAAAAATGTAAAAGTCAGCTACCAAGTTTACTGGCTGATGGAGCAATTACGAAAACAATAAGTTGGATAATTGTGACTGTGTTTTTGAATGTTCATTTTGTTATGTCCACAGGCTAGTCTAGGGGTAAGAAGGGACTAACATAAAGGTAAACAGTGAAGGAGGAGCCAAGATGGTAGTTTTCAAAAGGTTTATTTCCAGCTAGCATTAAAGTTCTCTTTCAGACTGAGGGTTAACTTCAGGGAGAGCCAAGGCCAACATAACAAACAAAACATCCCTGACAAGAAAATAAAAGTAACTTACCTAACTCCAAAGAAAAGAAAATATACAACACATAACCATAACCTACCTAACAACACATAAACAGGAGAAAAGAGGAAATCAAAAAAGAAAAGAAAAAGGGCAGCTCTCCCTTACAGGCAGTTTGAACATGGAAACACAAAAAGCACATACAAGTCAAAAGGCACGCAAGCCTGCACAGGTATGGGAATCAAAATGGCCAGAGAGCCCAGAAACACAGCTCCACAGGCATTATAGTGCTCTGCTGATTGGTAATTAGGCGGATTCTGTGAGCAGCATCCAATCAGGACAGAGGAGGTGGAGCCTACACAGAACATAAGGCATTGGTTCATAGAAGAAAACCAACATCCTCCTGGGGGATGTAACAATTTTTAAAAAAAAGTGGAAACAACAAGGTTACATTATTCAATGTATTTAAATAAGAAGGTTTAAAAATAATCTTTTTGTGATCACGTATATCTTTGTTTGTCCTTATATGACTACTTTACAGACTACAGTTGTTATGTGCCAAGAGATGTGGCTTTGCTTTTGTGTTCTTTTTAGCTTTCAGGTGTCAAGCCTCCACCTATTGGCCAGTTCAAAGTTGATTGGCATGTGTCTATTGGCTGGTCTGGGCACAGTTGGCCAATCACTCTGCAGGGATCACTACAAATGAGCAGCTCCCTGGCCAGTTGGTGGCTGCTGGCTTCTGTCTTATGACAAACATTTGTGTGAAGGCTTCTGTGTATTTTGAGAGTGTGTGGTGGGAGGCTGGACAGGTAAGCTGGGGTACCCTATACACTGGCTGCAGAGTTTAAACTGTTAGACACACTAGGTTATGCGGTTGATGCCACTTTTGTATGTTTTTACTGACCTTTTGTCGAGTAGCTAGGTAGGCCTTTTGTTTTGCATTTTTGATTTAGTTAGGCCCTGGGAGTCCCTATTGGCAGTCTTGGCAGCCGGGGATCAGTCCGCCAGGGCCTCCACTCCTGGCCGCCGCCCAGCACACAATGCACCCGACCCCTATGGCGCCTCCTGCGGGTGGTGGGCCTGCGGGAGGATGGGCCCATGTCTCCTCTTCGGGCTGTGCCCGGCCGGGCCCCATGGACTAAGGCCCGGCCACCAGACGCTTCGCCTGGGCACCCTCCCCGGGCCTGGCTCCAGGGCGGGGCCCCGGTAACCCTATCCCGGGCAGGGTAAACTGTTCCCTCGATATTCTCTTCATAAGGGTCTTCCTCCGAAGGGTGGCTGGCCTCTCCCTTAGAGATAGGGTGAGAAGTTCGGCCATCCGGGAGGGGCTCAGAGTAGAGCCGCTGCTCCTCCACATCGAAAGGAGCCAGTTGAGGTGGTTCGGGCATCTGACAAGGATGCCTCCTGGGCGCCTCCTGGTTGAGGTGTTCGGGCATGTCCCACCGGGAGGAGGCCCAGGGCAGACCCAGGACACGCTGGAGAGATTATATCTCTCGGCTGGCCTGGGAACGCATTGGTGTTCCCCGGATAAGCTGGAGGAGGTGGCTGGGGAGAGGGAGGTCTGGGCTTCTCTGCTTAGGCTGCTGCCCCCGCGACCCGGCCTCGGATAAAGCGGATGAAGATGGATGGATGGATGGATGGATAGGCCCTGGGAGCTATCGACCTCCTTTTGTTCTATTAATTTCTTTGATTTGGCTCAACCGCCCAGTCCTCCTCCCCCACCTTTTTCTTTTGTTAAGTTTGACTATCAAGGCAAGCAACCAATAAATCCTGCCTAATTCTTAACTTTCCTGTTGTCCTCCTCCTTCATTGATGGATGTTGCCGGTGTTGCTGTCTCCTTCCTGCCTTTGCCTCCACCATGGTGGTGGGGGGGACGTAACACAGTCGTATGTGGGTATTTGTGTTGTATTAGACTGTTTGTGTTATTGTGAATTAACCAATAAATGTTTTGTGGTCACACAAGTATAATTTAGACCTTTGCTATTCAAAAAGAACAAGAGCAAAAAAACTATCTTGAAAAAAACGTGTACATATGTCAGTTTTGGTACTTATATCCAATTTTGACTAATTTTTACTGTAGAAACTTCAGTTAAGTATCCATGATAATATTAAGCTCAGTAAAAAACAGCCCTTTCCTCAGTGTCTTTACTCAATACCTTGACCACAGAACGATAGAAAAACCACACAAAGGCACCATGTTGGAGTTTTTGACATGAAAGTATCAGATAAAAAGAAGTTTTATTTCACCATTGCAACCTTTCTACAGATTTTTTAAGACTAATTTGCACATTCATTGCAGAACCATAAGTTGATATAAGAGCTCCATATATATCTATATATATATATATATATATATATATATATATATATATATATATATATATATATATATATAGCTTTATATAGAAAAACAAGTAGTAACTTAAAATTAAAAACCTATAACAGAGAAAATGTTTATTGATGCTAACTCATAATTTATGAGATAAAACATCTTCTTACAAATTATTAGAAATTATATTAAACCAATAAAAATTATAACTGTCCTCCTCCTGCAGCAGGTGAAGACTTCATAAATGTGTCGTCTGCAGGACAAGAAAAAAGTAGAAATCTGATTCAAGTAAACACTGGGTTAGTTTATCAGTTGTATTACATTAGTAGTCAGTAGATGCATGATAGAAGAATAATGATTTAGACAGATAAAAACAACTTGGTGTTTCCTTTTTAATAAACATTACCAATACATTTAAAACTAACCTTAAAAGGGAAATCTGATCACTGGGTTTATATGTTATATTTTCTTGTCATAGAAATGGAAATGTCCTCATACATACTTTGTCCTTGTTCTTAGAAAACTATGATGTGTTACAGTGCACGTAATTATTCATAAATAAAATGAGTTTGTTTCTGTAATTTCTTTATCTTGCTAAAAAAATATATGCAGAGTGACTTTAGTGTTAAAAAACATACATACCTGTATTTTGTTTCAGATGATTTTTGTGAAATCTAATCTAAACAACAGAAAAGAAGCATTTTTAAAATGTGGTCTTGCACTTAGATACAGCATAAAATGGTAATACCAAACAAGTGTGTTATATTTGAATTCAACAAGAAATCCCAATGTTTATTATAAAAATGTTTACTTTGTATGGCTGACAAAAGGAAGCAGTGAAATGAAATGTTTGCGCTTTTATACGAAAGAACTTTGGAGAAATGGTGGATGCACTATGTGGGAACCCACATTTAGTGGGTAGTTGGATATTAAGTGTTAGGTATTAGAAACAAATCTTGTGTTATTATGTTCAGATAAAGCTACTGAGTGATAAACTATCATTAGTATCATGTATACACAACATAAAAGAGTATCAGCACAAGCAGGTACCTGTTACAGTCAGTCCATGCACCACTGATGATGATGTTCTCTCTGTTATATTATTCCATGCCTGACAGATGTAGTTGCCACTGTCAGATAATTCAACCTCTTCTTTAATGTACTCAGCTGAATTATTGGGAATTTCTCTCCCATTAAAGAACCAGGTGAATCTGGCAGACGGTGTGGATTCAGCAGAGCAGGTCAGTTTTAAGGTGCCTTTGATATTTATCTTATTTGGACCTTTGATTTGAACATTTTCTGGTCCATCTGAAAAACAGGTAAAACCATAAATGTGTTCATTACTTTTAAATTAAAATTCTGCAATACATGGCTATATATTATATCAATAGTGTCATTCAAAATTCAACATGATTTTACTGTATGCATGAACAATTAGTGTAAACTGATCATGATGTTACTTACAGTTAACAATCATGATGTATTTAGCTTCATCACTGCTGACAGGGTTGCTGATCTGGCAAAAATATTCTCCACTGTCTTTCCTATTCACAGTGTTAAAGGTCAACACTCTGTTATTGTCAGAAAGGATCATGTTGTCAGTCGGAGTCAGGTAGGAGCCATCCTTTATCCAGTTTCTTGTAAAGACTGAGCCAGAAGCCTCACAGGCTAAACTGACAGAGGTTCCCTCAACTGGCAGGTTTGTTGATGGTGTGAAAGAAGCACCTGATATTTTCTCTGTTTGCCAAAAGATAGAAGAAAAAAAAAATAGATTTGAACAAAAGTAATTGCATAATAACTGCTTCTGTAGACACAGGTATACACATGCACCTTACCATTCTCTTGACTCTTATTGGTTCTAGTTTTCTTGTTGGACTACCTTTTGAGTTTTTATATCATTTTACAGGTATTGTAATCCACAGGTTACACACCAGCGTATGCTCTCCTGAGCAGCAGTTTAAAAAATCACCGTTTGTTTTGCTCCTCTTTGATTAATTAGGGACAATTGGCTCTTTAGCTTCTAAATGTTCCACTCTGTACATCAGCTTCACACCAACATGATGCTGAATGATGCTGAACAGGAAGTGCGCTCTTTGTTTAAGATGAAAAAAATCTCACTTAATGAAAACTGGCCGGCTATAACCAGTATTTATGCAATGAGTGGTAGTAAATCAAAAGTTCCAGCTTTGAGGTGTAAAACCTAAGTCAGAGTCAGAGTCAGAATACTTTATTAATCCTTGCAAAAAGCAACAAAAAGCACCACGGAGTTAAAGGCAACTGAAATTAGCAATAATTCTCTGTTGAAATCAGACTTACCCAGTACAGTGATGGCTGAAGGCTGAGATGTTTGAGATCTCAGAGTTTTGCTGTTAAAGGCCTGACAGCTGTAGTTTCCACTCTGACTCATCTGAACATTCATCAGTCTGAGCTCTGATCCAGTATCAGGCAGCTGATCTCCATTCAGAAACCACTTAAACTGGGCAGGAGGTCTGGATCCAACTGAGCAGGTGAGGCTGATGTCTGACCCCACAGCAAAGTATCCTTGTGGTGGAGATAATATCAAATTTATATTTTCTGGACCATCTAAAGATAAGAGTAAATGAAAAAAAGTGTCACTGTATGAAAATTAAAATTATATTTAGCATTTTTTTTGTGAATTTGTGTAGCTCATTTCAACTTCAGTACCTGTTAGTTTTTCCCACCATTAAATAAATCTCTATCGAGTGTAAATAAATAGAACAACACACTGTGTGATGTTAACTGTCATAGTTTTACAATGGAGTTGATTAGACTGAAAAATATGTTTATCAAGTTTTATCCTTCTTACTAAACTGAAGCAATAATCTAAACTTTCTCTGATGTTTGTATGCAAATATTTTCACTTAATGAGCTTCCAAGTAGTAACTCACAGCTGATGGAGAGGTTTACTGGATCACTGGTACCAGTACTGACTGGACTGGACACACTACACCTGAATGGTCCCTGGTCAAAGCGGGTCACAGTGATTATAGTCAGACTGGAGCCTCCATCAGTGAGCTGAACTCTGTCACTTGCTGTAACCTCAGAGCTGCCGTTCAACCAGAGGAAAGAGAGAGAGGATCCAGAGGCAGAGCAGGACAGAGAGACAGAACCACTGAACTCAACCAAGTCTGTGCTGCTGGAAGTTACCAACACATTGGAGACTTTCTCTGTGAAAGAAAAACAACAAACAATGTCATCTAACATTGGGCCAAACAATAAACAAAACAATAAGTAAAAATGAGATTATTTAAACCACGTCATGATGAGTATCATTGATTAGTATTATATGATATTCTGAGATGTTAGTGTCTAACTCCATATTTAAAAATGACGCAATTCAGTTTAATCAAATCTGACAACAAATGTTTAGTCAAACAGCTTCTTGTTCTTAACAAGCCACAAAAGTGGATTCTGTTCATCTGCATGTAGTGTAGTAGTGTTTTTAGTGGGAGAAATGTGATCAACTGTCTTTGATCAGTGGTTGTTGATCAATGGTCATGACAGTTTACATGTTATTGATCAAGCGGTGACAGTTTCAGTCATTATAAGGTTGGGCAAACCTGCAGTCAGCTGAGACTGAAATAGTCACTTGGATGAGTGACGAAATGTTTCTCCCACTGAAAATGTCCAGATGAACAGAATCAACTTTCTGGGATTTCCTTACCTGGATGATTGAACATGCATCAAGAATCAGTAAAAAAAATTGTGAACATAAAATACATTTAATGACATTATTAAGTAATAAAAAAGATCTTTCAAGACACAGAAATTTGTCAACACAACAAGTCAAAAAGCAAAGTGCAAAACAAGTTTTTTAAATTATATGAAATAACATAAATCAGATCAAAAATATCATTTTACAACAACAATATAAAATAATGTATGCTCAAAATTTCTACGTCAAAAACAATTCTTTGCTATGCTGGATTTCAGGACTTGCTCACCATATATCACCAGTGTAGTCCGTCCCATCTCAGCCGCTTCACCAGCCGGTACAATAACAACTGAGTATTCTCCAGCGTCATCCAGAGTCAGACTCCTGAGCTCCAGAGATCCAGTTGATGGGAAGAGGGTGATCCTGCCTTCATACTCGGGTCCAGTTATGTTTACAGTATTTGAGGTTATTATATTCTTAGCGCCAGAAGTCCAGGCCAAAGTCAGAAAAGGAGTTTCAGTTGGAGTCAGTGTTGTAGTGAACATCACCGTCTCTCCTACAGCTGCATTCAGAGGACCATCAGGCAACACACCAGATCCTTCAGTCAAACCTAGAGGAGATTTATTATTATTATTTGCTTGAGGGAGAATTTAATGGGAAAATTGCAATATAAGAAACTGGCTGATTTTTTTTCCCCATAAGAGAAAGCAGGTAGTGAAAAAATGTTCTATAATTCTTCAATATGAAAGAAGAATAAATCACTGAATGATGCTGAAGTAGTTGTTTTTATTTAAAATCTAAAAAAAACCCCCAAACTAAATACATTGACATATCTAAGAAAACAGGGAAATGCAGAACACATAAGAGAAACTGTGAAAACTTGAGAAGAAGGAGTGATTGACTCAAGAACAACCTGACAAAAGGCTTTTCTCATTTCTTTAATTGATGAGGACTAAATTAATTTGTCTTTAATTTAGTCCTCTGGACTGTGACCCACATTTCTGTGTCAGTACTGCTGAAGGCTGTTTCTATTTTTAACATGCATCCGGACGGCAGAGTAGTGTTACAGAGGAGATACATCTGTAGCTATAATCAAAGATGCACTGGCCTATTTTTTGCAGATGTTGTTTCATTCTTCCTTTATATCTTCAGTGTATAAATGAGGTGTAAGACAGCTGGAAAAGATAAATCATGGTGTGAGGAAGACTCAGACAAACAATGATCTGAATCCAGAAGTTGTTATAGTTTGTAAGATTAACAGCTGACTTATTAACCTTTCTACCCGTCACTGTTTATCTGTGTGTGAATAAATGTGTGAGAACGGTGAAAATGAATGAAAAATAAATGTTATCTGGTGTATGATGAGGTGAGTGCTCACCTGATAAGATCACGAGAATGATGAAGTACATCAGAGCCATTTCCATTTCAAAATGTGGTCTTTCCCTCTTTGACTTTTCCTTTTATGATTTCATGATACATCAACGGCACGATGTTACAGAATATGAAGGCAGAACAAGGAAGTAATTATGTTGTTCACAAAGGTTTATTTATTATTATTAATCATTAACAGATTTATATGGTAAACTTTCATTTCCTCATTCTGTTCTTGCTGTTGACAAATCCCAAGCAATTTGATTAATCAGAACATTACATTTTAAATTCAATTTAAAGTTTAAATTCCATGTTTTATTTGAAGTTCCTGCTTTTAATTCACATAAAAAGAATGAATTAAGCTCTATTAAACTGCTAAAACTGTTAGGGACACAAGTGAAATTTAAGACAATGAGTTCCTGAGCACATTCATATAAAAGGGACACAAATGGAAACAACAACATTTGCAAATATTCACTGACAGTTTGCAGGGTAACCAGAACTCTGAGCTGCTGCTTGTTAAAAAAATAAACCTACTAACAAGCACTTTAAGAGCCAACCACTGACCTTCATAGACAACCACTCTGCATCTTTGGGCCACAGCCCGAACCTTTACACTTTGATCAAGCAGCTTCTTTCGATGAGTAACGAGTAGTGCCAGGAATTCACCCAGGAGCTGATAATGTCTGAACTGTTGGCCACACCAACCTAAAAATGTTTATATGTACTAAACAGGCTTCTGAGTAATTTCATACTTCTAAAGTTGATTTCTACGAGGCCAGACAAGTATGATTTGACACTGAAGATTTTTCAAAACTAGTTGAATGTTATCATGAGAAATTGTACTTTATTGCAAAAGGCCAGCAGTTGTAAAAATGGTTGCCAACTTTTCAAATGGCTAATACATTTGATAAAATAGAGTAATAGTAACAGATTATTTGCACGAGTGCTGGTACTTGTGCTGAGATATTAATTCCCTGGGACATTAAGTTATTGCCTCTACAAGCCCAGGGTAAGAGTTTCTGCCTTCATTGACACATTCATATAATTACAGGACAGCAGTATTTCTTGAGTATTTCTTCTTCAGTCACCTTTCTTACTCACTGTGTATTAATAGACCTCCCTGCATTGGATCATACTTGTTATTAATCTCTGTCTCTCTTCCACAACATGTCTTTTATCCTGTCTTCCTTCTCTCACCGCAATCGGTCGCAGCAGATGGCCGCCCCTCCCTGAGCCTGGTTCTGTCCGAGGTTTCTTCCTGTTAAAGAGGAAATTTTCCTTCCCACTGTTTCCAAAGTGCTTGCTCATAGGGGGTCATATGATTGTTGGTTTTTTTCCCTGTATGTATTATTGTAGGGTCTACCTTACAATATAAAGCGCTTTGAGGCGACTTTTGTGGTGATTTGGTGCTATATAAATAAAATTGAATTGACTAATGATGTGTGGACTCAGCCAAACAGTTGCTTGAATCTATAAGTTGTTTAAATTAAGATTTTCAACTGCCTGATTAAAGTTTCTAGCCTTTCTCATTTTGCTGCTGCTTGTTAAAAAAATAAACCTACTGACAAGCAAACTCGACATAGATGAATTTGGGTCTGTTAGCTAAATAATGCTAATCTGCATTTGTGGCCAGTGTTTGACATGTGGACTGTAAGAGCCAACCACTGACCTTCATAGACCATTACTTCACATCCTGGGCCACAGCCATCACCCCAACCTTTACACTTTGGTCAAGCAGCTTCTTTCGATAAGCAATGAGTCGTGCCAGGAGACCCAGGATCTGATAATGTCTGAACTATGTTGCCCACACCAACCTTCTGAGGAATTTCACACTTCAAAAGTTGATTTCTACAACAAGACAAGTATGATTTGACAAAATCCAAAAGAGAAGCATCCCAGCCAGAACACTAGGATCATCTCTGAATTGTGGCTGCCGCCCTTGCACCTTTATACACAGAGACTCAGACAAAGAGGGCTCTTGCTATGCTAAAGTGATATGATTAAAATATGTGGTTAATACATGAGAAAAGAAATCTGCCACCACAACTGTTATCATGAAAAAAAAATATTTTCTTGCAAGAGACAGTAGTTGTAAAAATGCCTGCCAACTTTTCAAATGGCTAATGCATTTGATAAAAAAAAAAGATTATCTTCTCCACAAGCCCAGGGTAAGAGTTTCGGTCACATGTGGGGTCAAACCCATCCTTGAATTTGTTCAGTCTAGTTTTTGACCAATGGAGACGATGAACCGCTTTAAATTGAAACCACCACATGCTTTTGAAGCAGATAGATGATGAAAAAAAAAAAAAAATCCTATCGAGTATCCTATTCTATCCTGTCCTTCCTTTACTTAGTCACCATTGAACTTAGAACTTAGTCACCAATTGTCCAAATGAACAGAAGATATTGTCCGTGAAAAGAACATTCATCGAAGTTACTCCGAGCTTTGTCCATATGTTAAATGCCTCGTCCATTAAGGATGCAGGAAACATACAATGTCTGTGATGCAATAAGGGAGAGTTCAGTCTGTTTAAAGTGCCTTCTGAGCTGGTACCATAACTTCAGTGAATGAATAACAAGAGGATTTGTGGTGAAGCTGGAGATAGGTCCTGCCAGGGGTAATCTGGCACACAACAAGGACAACAGGGAGCATCGATTCACTGACAACTTTTCCAGTGTTACCCATGAAAATAAATTATCATGTTCTTTTACGCAGAACAATAATGCCCCTATATTTGATGCCCAGTAAAACAACAAAAAATCTGCGAGTGCTAAGCCTCCTGCACTCCGCGGTCTTTGTAATATACTCTGTTTCAGTGTAGGTGGCTGTTTGTTCCCCTTTCTCATTTTTGTGTGATTAAAAAGAAGTACAGTGGTCCCTCGTTTATCACGGGAGTTACATTTTAAAAATAACCCAGGATAGGTGAAATCCGTGAAGTAGCCAACTTTATTTTTACAATTATTATAGATGTTTTAAGGCTGTAAAAGCCCTCACTACACACTTTATACACTTTCCTCAGACAAGCATGAACATTTTCACACTTTTCTCTCTTGTTTAAACACTCTCAAAGTTTAAACCTTCGTAGAAAAATAAGTCCAGTATTATAGAATGAAACCAAAGACTAAACCCTGTTTTCAGGTCCAGAACATGGGAAAAGAGCAGCTGCGAGAGAATTCAACATTAATGAATCAATGGTACGCTGATGGTTAGAATCTTCCTCTGCCTTTTGGGTGCTACACAGGTGCCTTTGATGGTGCAAAATGTTTCACGACATTGGTCTGCTTGTTGGGGAGAAAACTTACAAACAGTACAGCACTTCAGAGTCACAATCCCAGTGATTGAAGATCTATGTAAATTTGACAAACTGAACACAATCTGTACTGGACAGCCAATCAGGATGAAGAACACAATGCGCTACAGTCAGAGGTTGGAGCACTGTGAAATATTATTAAAGTGACCTCTCAAAAATCACCAAAAAACATGTAGCCCAACATCAACAGCTAATCTGCTACAGCATTTTATTTAGCTATTTAGCAATTTAACTACACAAGGAGGACTGTGTTAAATCAGCTCTGTATCTTGAGGTTGAGACAAAGAATCCTATAAACGTGATGCACTGCATTCTGTTAAGTGAGAAACTCCCAATAACACATCCATAATTCTCCAGTACTGATGAATCGCCCTAAAACTTCCAAACATTACATATGCAAAACAACATGTAGCCAGAGAGTTGTTGAACACAATGACCCATTTGGCTGACTCTGATTTATATGGTTGGACTTTCATCCTATGCACACTATAAGGCCTTATCAGTGGCTATAAAACCTTCAGCCCACTTCTTTGAATCATTTCTGTGGCTTTTATAATCCTATCGATCATCTTGTTTTATACATTTAAGGGTTCAGTAAAAATTTGCTGCCAAAGTTTTAAGAACTTCCACATTAGGCTAAGCTTCTGTTATTCAAGGAGTTTCATATTGAAAAAAAAGATAAACTGAAACACAACAGAAGCATGATTTACATCACTAATATAAAATTTAGACAGACTGAAAACTGCAACATCCAATTCTGAACTAAGCGGTTTACAGTTTGCAGAAACTACTGTAGAACCTCAGGGGCAATTAAATATTATAATCAGTAAAATACAACTTTACCGCTTTCCCCAATATCTTTACTGATCATCCTGCCCTCAAAACCACAGAAAATCCACTTGTGGGTAGCATGATGCAGCGTATAAAACAAAAGTGTCAGATTCCGATTTTATTTGACACCTTTTATAACATGTAGGTAGAGCCGTTCCCAAAGTCAAGAGTACGCTTTAAATAAATTTAAATAGATATGTAACTGTAAATATTATCATTTCAAACTGAATTTCTGTTATCACTGCGGAACACCTGCAGTCCTGACAAGAGGCCTCAGTCCACACGTTGGACATCACTCTGTAATCAGATTTTAACATGTGTTAACATAAAAACAAGAGACACAACTGTGATGTGTTGGTTGTTTTATATATATTTAAAATAAAGTAGCAAATATTAGAAGATTTATTACAGAGAAAGTATTAATATTTATTTTACATGGAGAATAATAATCTATTAGTTAAAACATCTTAACACATCTTGTTTAACATTATATGATATCAAACCAACAAAGATTATAACGTTAATTGTCTGCAGCAGGTGAAGACTTCTAAAAATCTACAGAAATGGGAAAATATTCTTGTCAATTATCAAAACTGTTCCTTCTTAATTAACAGTGATAATAAATGTTAAACTTACCTTGAAAAGGGAAGGTCATCACTGAGTTTATATTTGTTATTTTCTTGTAATGGAAATGTTCTCATACATATTTTCTTCTTGTTCTAAGAAAGCAAAGATTTGTAACAGTGCATGTAAGTATCCATTAAAACAATGATTTTGATTCTCTAATTTCTTTATTTTGCTATAACAAACGTGTAAGGTGACTTTAGAATTAAAAAAGAAAAAAACTAACTTGCCTGTATTTTGTTTCTGAGGATTTTTGTTGAATCTAAATATTTGAAATGAAGCATTATTAAAATGTGGTCATGCAATAAGATCCAACACAAAACTACAACACTAAAGTTATATTTGAATTTAACAAGAAATCCCAGTATTTATTACAATAAGTGTTTATTTTGCACGATTAACATAAACAAGCAGTGAAAAGAATTGATTCTCCTTCGTGATTACTCCGAGACCAGCAGAAGTAGAACGTTAGCAAGTGACTCTTTGCAGAATATGAAACATTTGTTGAATTGTACCACTGAATTCTAGACATTTTTCTATGATTACAATATTTTATGTAGATTAAAGAAGAGAAATGCTTTCCTGGTGTCATGGCCTGGTTCTAGGGACCCAGGGCTCATGTATTTATGTACTTATATTTATTTTTCCGTATGTAGTGTTTTGGTTGTTTTTTCTCCTTTTTCCTCCGTCTCCCTGTGTGTGTTTATGTTGGTTCACACTCCTGGATGTTTTGGATTGCTGAGGGATTGCGACCCATCAACAGCTGCAGCTGATGGCCTCGTTAAGAGCGCTCTATTTAAGAACTTGTTAGTACAACCGTAGACTAATGTGCATGAAAGGCCTCGCTAGTGTTTGATTTCCCTGCCAGCCTATGTGTGTTTGTGTGTTGCCAGGAATCGGGAGTGGAGACACTGTCTGGGAACGGGAATTTTTGGAGCTGTTGTATTTTCACCTTTTCACAGACATTTGCACTGTGTGGGATTCGGGGAGGAATCGCCACTGGAGCCACAGTGCCTGGGATTTGTACATAATATGTTTCTTTGTCCACTGTAAATAACCCTCACTTCTCTTCACCATCAGAGTACCATATTTTGGGCCCTTCTCTCTTCAGCTCCACGGTCTGACACCTGGTGCTATTTTAAATATATTCTCCACTTACTTTTTCTTATAAATGTAGTACCCTCCACCAACTGCTGCAGCGAAGATGACACAACATGCGATTACTATTCCAGCGATGCAACCAGCAGCACATCCAGATGGTTGATCTGGAAAAGTATAAATAAAGATAACAAATACATTTTGACAGTAAATTGTCTTATTATCTCAAAACTACTCAATAGTGTCTTTCTTTATTTGATTTTTATAATTTTAGAACTATCAGAGGACCTTTGATTGGTGCAATGTTCTTGTTGCATGAAAAGTACTTGTGTGTGTGAAAATGGTGGATGTACCAATTTCTTAACAATTTGCTGATGATTAATGTGTTGCTAAAGGGTATTTCAGTATTAGAAACAACTGTTATATTATCTGAATATAAACCTCCAAAATTTAGTTCATAGAAAACTACAGGAAATTGACCATCATTAAACTATCAATGGTACCATCTAAGAGTATAAACACATGCACATACCTGTTACAGTCAGTCCATGCACCACTGATGATGATGTTCTCTCAGTTATATTATTCCATGCCTGACAGGTGTAGTTGCCACTGTCAGAAAATTCAACCTCTTCTTTAATGTACTCAGCTGAATTGGTGAGTATCTCTGTCCCATTTAAGAACCAGGTGAATCTGGCAGTTGGTGTGGATTCAGCAGAGCAGGTCAGTTTTAAGGTGCCTTTGATATTTATCTTATTTGGACCTTTGATTTCAACATTTTCTGGTCCATCTGAAAAACAGGCAAAAATAGTAAATGTGTTCATTACTTTTACATTTCTGCATTACTGGACTACATATCATACTAGTAGTACCATTCAAAATTTGAAATAATTTTACTATATCAATGAACAAGAAGTGTAGACTGACCAGGATGTTACTTACAATTAACAGTCATGACGTATTTAGCTCCATCACTGCTGACAGGGTTGCTGATTTGACAGAAATATTCTCCATTGTCTTTCCTGTTCACAGTGTTAAAGGTCAACACTCTGTTATTGTCAGAAAGGATCATGTTGTCAGTCGGGGTCAGATCTGAACCATCCTTCATCCAGTTTCTTGTAAAGACTGAGCCAGAAGCCTCACAGGTTAAACTGACAGAGGTTCCCTCAATTGGCAGGTTTGTTGATGGTTTGACAGAAGAAGCTGATATTTTCTCTATTTGCCCCCAAAAATATTAACAAGGAAAAATTATAGACTGAGAACAAGAAGAAAAGTAGGTGATGAACTGAGGGTCAAATTTATACACTGATGACCAGCAGAGATGAGAAGTGACGAAGTACTAATACTTCGTTAATGTACTTATGTAGAATTTTCAGGTATCTGTACTTGGCTTGAGTATTTTTTTTTCAAACAACTTTTTACTTTTACATTTTTAAACAAATATGTGTACTTTCTACTTCTTACATTTTTAAAACAGACTCATTACTTTAGGTTCAATGGTATCATCTGTAGTGTTTATATTCAGGAGTTAAAGTGGGCTGGAAGGAGCGCAGGTGTCTGTAAGTTGTGTTTGCAGTACTTCAGAATCTAGCTAGTGTTACAGAAGAGGAGGAAACATGAAGGCGATGATGTTTTTTTAGGTGTCAGGTAATTTCAAATTCAATGTTTCTATCAGCTCAACAAAAATCAGCAAACACACAAAGTGTGTGTGAGAGGAGAGAATATATTTAAATGTAAGGACTGCTCAGTGACACTTGATAAACTGCAAATTTAAAGCTTAAATGTAATGTCATAATTTTAATCACATATTAAATCTGTACATAATGTGTTTTTTTGTGTTTAACTTTGTGTTGTTAAAATGTTAAATGAAAATACTGGGTAGTTTTGTCCAGGATAAAGAGGTTAGTTTGCAGTAATTTGGTGAATTCACAGTAAACTGTGTTGGACTGATACACAGTGGCTGTGGTCCTCATAGACAGATTTATGTTATATCAAATGTAGCAGAGATGAATTTACATTGAAGATGATGATGCTTATATTCATTCACTGAATTCTAACTTTCAAACAAAGAGCAGCAGGTCAGCTGATCACATCATGTACACAAAGAAAACCGACTGAACCTCACATTATAAATTTGTGTGAGTGGTGATTTTTCCCGCCAATCTTGAGCCACTAAACATATGTTAGGGTTCCCCACCTGGCTCTGTATATATTTGGCACACTGCTAAAACATAGACATATTGTCTCTGTCGACAGAATTCATATCCAAATGTAAGTTATATTAGCCAATACCTAATATTATATTTTAATATTATATATTAAGTATTATATTGTGTTAGATATGTTTGCAGCTTAAACCCTGGCATGGCAAGATGACAGATCATGGGCAGCTCTGTGTCCCACATGGGATGAAGAGGAAGAGCAGTAGTAGCGTGAGATCAAACCAAGTGATAATTAAAAAGATCAAATTATGTAGGATCTCTGGTTGACACCATTAAAAAAGGTTAAAATCGTAGATAAACCAAATCATATTTCAGCCACTTTAGCCTGCATGTGATCAAAGGTTTAGTTATATTAGTATAATTCACAGCATGTAATGTAATTATTATCATAATAGGCACGTGTTAAGCAAACAGTAAATATTGCTTTTTCTTTTGTTTTAAAGGTATTTTATGTCTGTGTTGTCAACATTTTATCTACCTGAGATTATGATGACTAATAAATTACACTTACCCAGCACAGTGATGTCTGAAGGCTGAGATGTTTGAGATCTCAGAGTTTTGCTGTTAAAGGCCTGACAGCTGTAGTTTCCACTCTGACTCATGTTAACATTCATCAGTCTGAGCTCTGATCCAGGATCAGGCAGCTGATCTCCATTCAGAAACCACTTAAACTGGGCAGGAGGTCTGGATCCAACTGAGCAGGTGAGGCTGATGTCTGACCCTACAGCAAAGTATCCTTGTGATGGAGATAAGATCAAGTTGATATTTTCTGGACCATCTAAATGTATAGGGGACATAGAAAAGTTACGTTGGGTGGATAGAAAATGTAAAAGTATATTACATTAAGTTTTTCTTGTGAAAACGTAAAATTATTTCACACAACTACATTGCTTCACATCATGTCAACAGAAAAAAGATCTCATCTATCTTCTATTCAGCTTATCGGACATATCTAATATTCTGAAATCTAAAATGATGTCTAAACACTCTGATGCTTGTCTGCAGAAGTTTTTAGATAAATTACTCAACATTTAGTTTAGTAACTCACAGCTGATGGAGAGGTTTACTGGATCACTGGTACCAGTACTGACAGGATTGGACACATGACACCTGAATGGTCCCTGGTCAGAGCGGGTCACATTGATTATAGTCAGACTGGAGCCTCCATCAGTGAGCTGAACTCTGTCACTTGCTGTAACCTCAGAGCTGCCGTTCAACCAGAGGAAAGAGAGAGAGGATCCAGAGGCAGAGCAGGACAGAGAGACAGAACCATTGAACTCAACCAAGTCTGTGCTGCTGGAAGTTACTGACACATTGGAGACTTTCTCTGTGAAAGAAAAATACAACAATAGAAAATAAGCATTAAAATAATTACAAATCAGTTCCAGCTAAACCATGTCATATTAAGGAGGATATATTACATACACAACCTAAAAAGACAGAATAGCGATAATTGTAAGAAATACTGTACCAATCAAAATCTTGGAATATTTTTATTTAGAACAGAATAGAATAGAATAGAATAATCCTTTAATTGTCCCACAAGGGGAAATTTGGTTGTAACAGCAGCCAAAAAGACACATATACAAACAAACAGTACACAGGACACAGAACAGAAACATACACAATTTTTCTTACATATTTACATTAAGGACAATGGTTACTATATACAGAGAGTACTGTACAGTTATTAAATTAAATAAAAATAACTACAGATAAGAGGCAAACCAGGTTGTAGTGCAAATCGGTTGATTAACTTATTGCAGTTACAGCGCAGATGTAAACATCTATGATTGTTGGGAGCAGTTTGTATTTGTATAAATAAATAAATCAACTCCCTTAAGTGACTATTCTGAACAGAATAAATGAGACAATTGAGTTCTCAGCTTGTTCTTTGTTGTATGTGGATCAATTTTACCTTCAAATAAACCATTCAGTTTCTTACAGCCACTTTTTAAAGTCTTTATTATCACAGTCTTAAGAATAAGACAAATTATTGCAAGAATGCCTTATTGCAGAGTAGAGATGTTACATAAACGTACTAATCATTACAGGTATTTTTACATGTTCAATATATTGTAAACTTGCTTAAATATTGCAAAAACAGTTAAGCTGTGGAATTTCTACATCTGCTCACCGTATATCACCAGAATAGTACGGCCATGCTGGATTTTTCCATCTTGTACAATGTTAACACTGTATTCTCCAGTGTCACCCAGAGTGAGACTCCTGAGCTCCAAAGACGCAGTAGATGTGAAGAAGGTGATCCTGCCTTCATACTCAGGTCCAATACTTTCTTCTGAGTTAATCACGACTATTATAGTTGTAGAGAAATTAACATTCCAGTTCACAGATTGAAACGGTTTCTCTGTTGGAGTCAGTGTTGTATTGAACATCACCGTTTCTCCTACAGCTGCATTCAGACCATCAGGCAACACACCAGCTCCTTCAGTGAAACCTGCGGGAGAAGAATAGCAAAGTGCTGTTGTTACTCAAACATATAAAACAGTTGTGGAATATATAAAGATTAGAATGAAATATGGCAGGTCTGAAGAGTTTGAGTTATTTCATTAATGTCAGCTTTTCCAGCTAATACTGCACATAATTCTGCTCGAGTTTCAGGAACTCGCTCAGTAATCGCATGGTTATTAAAACTGTTAACCAGCTGTTGCTTTTGGTGACTTGTTGCTACTCTAAGCCCTTGAACAACCGAAGGAAAATCTGACTTTTTGTAAAGAGACCACAAGTTATACTGAACATCTTAATTTTGAGACTTACTTGCAAATGCCACAAAAACAAGAAGAAGTGGTAGTAACAAAGCCATTAATTAAATATCTGTGAAGTGTGCAGTTAGGAATGTTTTACTATCAAACTGACCAAAAATCTACTGGCTTAGTATGGTGAATGAAACTCTACTTAACAAGATGCAATGCCAGTTTCATGCGCAAAGAGAGTCCTAGATTTTTTTTTAAAAAAATTTCTTTTTGTGTAATTTAATGCACCAGAAAACTTGCAGGATGCCTCCCTCATGTGGTGCAACTGTGTTAGTGCAAGATGTAAAACTTGAAATTTTGCTATAAAGATGTTGATGTCCAGTCACATTAAAAAATCTCAAAAAGATAATTAATCTGTAGAAAATAAAGCAAATCTGAAAATGTCACGTTATTTTCATCAGAGATTTTATTGAAAAAGACAAAAGAAAAAGAAGCACACACGGCAGGTTAATTCAAGAAACAAAACTGACACTGACAGATTCACATACAACATAATCTAGAAACAGGTAGCAAACAGGGGAGCCAACAGAAGCAACCTGATTAAAGGCTTCCCATATTTCTCCTGTCTCCTCTGTCCTACATCTGAAATCAGTCTTGAGAAAGGTGTCCCAAGTCCTGCATCCGGAGGAGAAAGGAGACAAGAACTATAGGATTTAATTGGAATAGCTTTAAACTGAGATTCAGAAGGAAGCACTCAACTTTCTTTTAAATGTCTTTTGTTTCCACTCTTCTCTCTCTATACTCATGAAGAACAAATCAGAGAAATAAAAAGAGTTAAAGTCGCATGATGAACAATTAACGATCAATGAACAACGACACAAAGGACGAGGAAAACTAAGCATTACTAGAGAAGCCCTGAGAGAATTATAAGGATCATGGCACTGCTCTCCTACTCTCATTTAAAATACTTTTGTACAAACCTGCTTCTTCTCTGATCCATGTTATCTGAGCAGGAAAAAATTATTTCTGTTTATAATATTAGGCCCACATATGATTAAACATGAACTAGAAATGTATTCAACAGATGTCTCATAAAGTGAAAAACAAACAAACAATAAAGAAAGTAAAACTTTAAAGTCAGTGTGAGCAGACAGTTTTTTTCTGCCACATCAAGCACTGAAAGCTCACCTGAGATGGACCCAAAAATGAAGAAGTATATCACAAGTATATCAGATAATGTTTCCATTTTTTAAAGCAGTCCTTCACTATTTGCCTTTTCCTTTGCTAATACCAGTACATGAATGTTCATTCAATATATGGTGTCATAAGGAAGTAATGTTGTTATTCTGAAAGTTTAAACTTCATGAACTTGTTAATCATTAAAAAAGCTTTCTACTAAATGTTTGTGTCAGATTCTGTTTAGTCACATTAAGCTTTCCTTCTGTACTGTAACAGCTAGTTACAGGAGGTGTCACTTGGAAGAATTCAACATGATTTATTGTCAGAGAGAAATTAATTGATCTATTTTGGCAATTAGGCTCCAATGACCCATCACAGCAGTGATAGAACACAAGACAGGAACCCACCCCGTCCCAGAGTCTAGATGTTGGTCATGAAGATCAACCAATATCACACCAAAACGGGTAATAGACATGCTGGTCCACCATGTCCATTTCATGCTTTGCCTCTCCAAAGGCAATACTGGGCTGTGAAGTTGGAGATGTTTTGTATGGGTGTGTGTGGAATTGTTGTCATAGTGATCCAACAAAACCATCAGGCAACACACCAGCTCCTTTAATTAAGCATATAGGAGACATTTTTGTTTGACTGAATGAAATTAAAACATTGATGAAGAATAAAGCAGAGAAGTAAAATCAATTAAAGTGACACAAGAAAATTTGTGTATTTAAAATTCATTGAGACAACAAGGAGATATAGATGAAGGGTTACAAAAGAAGAAAAGAAACAAAAACAAAAAGGGAAACTCAAAAAACAAAACAAAAGCAAAACAAACAACTTGTGATTTCAACATCAAAGAATCAGTGTTCAAAGACTGAAAGAAATAGGAGCATTAAGGATTACTAGAGAAACGAATGAAAACACTGCTCTCTTTATCTCATTTAATGTGTACCATCAGTACATAAACCTGCTACATAAGACACGGATCCATGTTATCTGAGCAGGAAAACAATTGGAAGAGTATTCCTGAGTAGAATATTCAGGTTTCAAATGATTAGAAATGAACTAGAAGTATTCAGCAGATATCTCATGAAGACAGTGATATAAATATTAGCCAAACAAACGAGTTTAAGGACATATTGAAAGGAAAATGAGGAAGCAAAACTTTAAAGTCAGTGTGAACAGGCAGAGTTTTTTTCTGCCACATCAAGCAGTGAGAGCTCACCTGAGACGGCCCCGAGAATGAAGAAGTATATCAGAAATGTTTCCATTTCTAAAGCAGCGTCTTTCACTCTGACTTTTCCTTTACTGATACCAGTATATGAAAGCTAATTTCAATATATGGTGTCATAAGGAAGTAAATGTGTTATTTTGAGAGGTTTACCTTCCTGGACTTGTTAATCTTCAACACAGTTTTCTACTAAATGTTCATCCCCTCATTTTCTTTTTGCACAGTTAACAAGCAATCAAAAATCAAACAAATAAATAAATAACCTGTTTCAGTAAATGTTGTCCTCTCTGTTTATATGAGTGTTCGGTCCCCCCCCCAAACAACATTTAATAGTAGTAGTAGGAAAAGAATAGAATAATAGAATAGGAAAATATCTCCTATTCCATAAAAGTTGGCTATGGTTTAAAATATGAATTAAAAAAATATAATGATGTACAAATCTTCATTTGCACCATTTAAAGTATGATTAAAAAATGAAGTCATTTTGAATTTGATGGCAGCAACACATCTTAAAAAAGTTTTGGCTGTGTAGCATCCCGTCTTCAACAACAGTCTATAAACATCTGGGAAGAGAGGAGACCAGATGTTGGACTTTTTGGAGGGGAATGTTGTCTCATGTTTTCTGATATAGGATTCTAGCTGCTCAAGAGACCTGGCTCTTCTTTGCTGTATTTTATACTTCATGACACTCAGATTTTTTCAGTTGGTGATATATGTTATATTATTATGACTGCAGTATGAGAACATGTTTCTGTAAAACATGTGTACACCTTTCAGCATTTATGAAGCCAGTTTTAATGTGCTTTGGTCCAGAGAAGAAGGCAGTTTTCCTGGATGATGTTCAGCAATTTTCAGTCACAGTTTTTTTTTAAATTGATTAACGTCTGCCCATCGTTACTTTAAATAAGTCTGCCTCTCTAAGATTATGTTTTTATACTCTATGTTACTGATGTTCCACAAGCATTTTCTTTTAGTACCGCTCAGATCTTCAACATTTTGATGCCACTGTCCCAAATTTTGAGCTGGATTTGCAAATGTATGACATGAGAGTACTTAGAAGATTTAGTCAGAAGCCTCTCAGCAGTGTTGGAAACTCAACAACCTGTAGACATCCCACAGAGTTTTTACTTAGACCAGTGAACAGTGAATTAAATACATGAATAACAATCTCCAGTTCAAAGTGTGACACAATGGGACTTAACTTGGCAATATTTCGTAAGTGATAAAAGAGACTGACTAAGACTGAACCAGAGATTTGAATAAAACATCTAAACTGAGAGCAGAGTCAAAAGTTACCCCAGGGACGTTACTGAGAGACAATTTAGTGAAATGATAAAATAAAACCCAGAGCTTTCATTACCTTAGGCATAAACCTGTCAGGGGAACAAACGAGGACTTCAGTTTTTTGATCATTAAAACTGGAGGAAGTTGTTAGACATCCAACTTTTAATGGAGTCTAAGTTCCTAAATGACTGTAACGGTTGAATCAGAGGAAAGAGGTGGGGATCCAGAGCAGGAGCAGACTGACTTTGTAAAATAAAAAGTAAAATGGTTTTGATATCAACTAACAACAGGGCTGAAAATAAACATTAAAATATTTCATTGAAGTCTATCTGAATTATGTCATGGTGAGGAGTTGAGGCTTTTGTCAAAGGTTTGTATTATACTACATTTAGCTTTAAAATACAAAGTAGAAATAAAAAAAAAGCTTAAAAACTCTAGTAAAAGACTGCTAAAAATGTTTTAATCATTTGATATCATGTTGAATATCTACGCAGATAAATGGGGTTCCATTCATTTCCTATGGCGGTCACGTTTTACCAGGAACACCACAGATGTTGGTTGATTAAAACAGTCAAAATTCAACGATAGAGGTATCCTCCACACAAGTGCATAGTGTGGAGGATAACATAAGGCCTTGAGGCAATCAGATGCAAAACACAATATTTATGAGATTTTTAAATTTGTAAATCGGTCAGATTTGACCCGAACATGACAGGAAGGTTATGCACATTGAAGGATATATCTGGTAACTCCGCACAGTGTTACTGGAGGCCAAGGTAATGTCATCCAAAGTAAGTATCTGGTTAGGCACCATATTTAAGATTTTTTTTTTTGTCAGGGTCGCGTAAAATAACGTCAGTTTTATCTGAATTTAAAAGCAGAAAATTAGAGGTCATCCAGACCTTTATATCTTTGGCCTTCTGTGTCACGGTCAGCGGGGGCACACTGCATGGAGGGTGCTTGGAGGACCCAGGTGCGGACACAGAAGAGGAGACAAAATTAACTTTAAACAAAAAGTGAGCCTTTTATTGTGGCTGGAGATGATGAACAAAACAAAATGAGAGCAGAACAGGAGCAACAACTAAACAAGAACCTAAATTGGGAAGAAACTACGAACTGTGAAGACTATGAACAAGACTTTGTGTCAGAACATGAAAGAACTATGAAACATATACTAGAACAAGCAACATGAATCATGACCTACACAGAGTCTTGAAACCAGACATAACACAGGGGTGGAACACAGACGACATGACACTGACAAAGAGAAGCACGGGGCTTAAATACACTGTGGGATAATGAGGGGAATGAGACACAGAAGAAGAGCACAGCTGGGAGTAATCTGACATGACAAGACCAAGGGGAATCAAAACTCAATACATTGACATGGGACACAGACTTTCAAAGTAAAACAGGAAACATAACAGATGCGGACTTGACAAGGGATACAGCTGACGGGGGAGACAGCGACCATAGAACACAGAAACAGAAACCAAAAGACTAGAAAAGATAAACTATGACAAAACCAAAATTCAATAATGATGCAAAACTCAAAACACTGGCTCACCGACCCAGGACGTGACATTCTGGTCACTTGCTTAGTTTGTGACAAACCTTTTGTTTGGAGTAGCAGTGCTGCTGCCAACACAACGTTAACAGTGATAATACAATGAAGGGTTTTACCTGATTTGTAAAACAAAAGGTTTTCTTCCTATGTTGCATTAGTTTTTGTTTAACTATTCGTTTTATTGTATATCTAACATGGTCAAACAAATATAATTTGACCCAAAGATCATAAGAACTGTAGATTTCAGTTCAGCATTCAACACAATCATTCTACAGCAACTAATAGAAAAACTCAGACACTTGGGAATGAAAACTTGTAGGTTCCAGGAGTAACACCTTTTCCTGAATGTGAAAAAGACCAAAGAGATTATGGCAGATTTCAGGAGAAGTCATTCCCAGCATCTTCCACTGAACATCAGCTGTGCTGCTGTGGCCAAGAAGGCCTAATCTCTCCTCCACTCCGCTAAACTCTTGAATAGCTCCATTCACGAGGCTGTCAGAAGACTGAACTCTTTACTACCTCCCCCTATGCCCCCTATCCCCTAACACACTCCAAGATATAATGCATTTTCAAGTCAACTTGAAAGAAAGTTAATTGTAAAAGTAAGATCTAAGGTCAACCACCATTGTGCACGTTGGCGTTTTCCCCGAGGGATGAGAGAGAAATGAGATCATTTGATTAAATAATCAAATGATAAATTTTAATAATAAAATATGTAAGTTGTTTTAATACAGATGATCATTGCCTGGTTCAAGTTTATACCCTTAACTGTTTATGTGTGATTAAAAACAAGTATGATATATGGTCATATTGCAATATGTGATGAACACATGTCTGTAAAAAGAGAGAAAAGCCAACGGTTGCAGCACTCTGTGGAGCACTATTAAAGTGATCACTCCCAAACTAAGCAATCACACACAAAGTAAGTAAGTAAAATTTATTCATATAGTGCTTTTCACAGATAAAAATCAGAAAGTGCTTCACAATACAAGGAATGAAAATACAACATATAACAATGTAAAACACTATAATGCTACATAAAAACAACAAATTAGTTGAAAGCTTGTCTATATAAAAATGTCTTCAGCTGCTTATTAAAAGAATCAATGTACAGTGGAAGAGAATTCCACAACCGTGGTGATCGGGCCTTTCAGGCAGGGGCACCATGGTTGTGGAATTCTCTTTTTTAGTTTTAAATCGAGTGCGTGGGGGATATATACTGGGGAGCTTGACCATGTAGGACCCTAAAGGTTAGAACAAAAATTTTAAAATGAAACCTAAAACAGGCAACCAGTGAAGGGAGGCCAAAACTGGAGTGATATGAGATCTTCTGTTGATGCCTGTTAAGAGTCATGCTGCAGCATTCTGCACAGTGTGAAGATGATTTAAAGCTGATTTGTTAAAACAAGTAGGAATATATGAAGTAAAAAGAGAATTGCACCCAAGACAGAGCCCCGAGGTACCCTACAAGGCAGAAATGTTGATTCGGACATCACTTGATTCATACGAACATTAAAAAAGATCTTTCAGATGGCTATAAAATCCTCAGCCCACTTTTTTGTGTCATTTCTATGGCTGTAACATTCATGTTTACCTTTCTGTCTTATTTTTACATTGTGCTGTAAAGCTTCAGTGATTATAAATTAACCAATTTAAACTTTTGAGTTAGTTTGTAATACATGACAGCAGTACGCTATAGTCCAAATGATGCCACAGAGCCTGTTTTGTATGTATTGTTTGTTATGGTACTATGGGTATATGCTGTATTAATTATTTTCTGTTCTTTCTGAGTTAGCTGGCTGCTGCTCCAGTCCTTCCTGTTTTGAGTAAAAGAGGAGGCTGAGGGTGGAGCTGGTTTAATTGCAGAGGTCAATAAAATCGACTTCTGTTGTGACCACGCCGGGGGGAATGGGGTTTCTTCTTGTATTATGGCTAACTATTATCTCTGTGGTTTTCACCTTTGATGTATTCATCGTTCATTCACTTATAATATAACCTTTAGCTGTCTCTCATTTGGGCAGGTTAGTTTGCTCAGTTATGTTTTGTTAAGTGTTTTTTTGAGTAGAATTTTGTTACGTTGACCTCTTTTATGAGCCAACTTAGTTCTTAAAATAGTTTGTTTCTGTAATTTTGAATTTTTGTGATAATTTTCTCTTTCTTCGGGTATAATAAAACCCAATTTTTGAAGATTATACTTGTGCCTGTATGTTCTTGGCTGCTTGGTCCCTGATAGGGACACAAAGAGGGGTAAACGTATGAGTAATGAGTAAAATCACAAACTGACAACCTCCTGTTACCAGTCTTAACTGATGTTTTTTTTATAAAGTTCCACTTTTAAATAAACATGTTTTATAATTTTAACATTAATGTGCAAATTCATGTAAAACAGTATAGTACCTCATTTGGTGACTGATAAGGAAAATGTTTACGTAAAAGCTGGGGACACAAGTGTGATGTGTTGGTTGTTTTATTTTACAATAAAAGTAAACAATAAGAAACACACATATATGGAGCTTTATTCATATAAAATAGCAATGTGAATATTAGAAAATTTATTACAGAGAAAATATTAATAGTTATTGATGCAGAGTAATAAGGTATTAAGTAAAACATCTTCACATATTTTGTTAAAAATTATAGGATCTTAAGTGAACAAAAACTATAACGTTACTCCTCCTGCAGCAGGTGAAGACTTCTAAAAATGTGCCACCTACAGAGATAGAAAAATATTCCTGTTAATTAAGAAACTTGTTCCTTCTTAATTAACAGTGATAATATATTTCAAACTTACCTTGAAAAGTGAAGGTCATCACTCGGTTTATATTTTTTATTTTCTTGTCATGCGCATGTTCACATACATATTTTCTCCTTGTTCTAAGAAAACAGATTTGTTGCAGTGCATGTAGATATCCATTAAGACAATAATTTTGACTCTCTAATTTCTTTATTTTACTATAATAGATGTGTAAGATGACTTTAGATTTAAAAAAGAGAAAAAAATAACATACCTGTGTTTTGCTTCTGAGAACTTTTGTTGAATCTAAATATTTGAAATGAAGCATTAGTAAAATGTGGTCATGCAATAAGATGCAACACAAAACTTTAACACTGATGTTATGTTTGAATTTAACAAGAAATCCACGTTTTTTATAGAAATGTTTATTTTGAATGATTAACATAAACAAGCAGTGAAAAGAATTTATTCTCCTTCGTGATTACTCTGATACCAGCAGAAGTAGAACGTTAGAAAGTGACTGTTTGCAGAATATGAACCATTTGTTGAATTGTACCACTGAATTCTAGACATTTTTCTATGATTTACATTATTATTTATATTATTATTATGTATGTTTAAAGAAGAAACATGTTTTCCTGGTGATATTTCAAATAAATTCTCCACTTACTTTTCCTTATAAATGTAGTACCCTCCACCAACAGCTGCAGCGATGAGGACACAACATGCGATTACTATTCCAGCGATGCAACCAGCAGCACATCCTGATAGTTGATCTAGAAAAGTATAAATAAAGATAATGAATATTTTTTGACACACAATTGTCTTATCATTTCAATACTACCCAATAGCTTTTGTCTTTATTTGATTTTATAATTTTAAGACTATCAGAGGACCTTTGATTGGTGAAAAGCTCTTATTGCATGAAAAGTACTTGTATCTGTGAAAATGGTGGATGCACTATGTGGTTTCACTTAACAATTTGTTGATGATTAATTAATGTATTGTTAAAGAGTAGTTCGAACTGTTATGTTATCAGAAGATAAACCTCCAAAGTTTAGTTGATAGAAAACTACAGGAAATTGACCACCATTAAACTATCAATGGTACCATCTAAAAGTATAAACACATGAGATACCTGTTACAATCAGTCCATGCACCGCTGATGATGATGTTCTCTCAGTTATATTATTCCATGCTTGACAGATGTAGTTGCCACTGTCAGAAAATTCAACCTCTTCTTTAACATACTCAGCTGAATTTGTGAGTATTTCTACCCCATTAAACAACCAGGTGAATCTGGCAGATGGTGTGGATTCAGCAGAGCAGGTCAGTTTTAAGGTGCCTTTGATATTTATCTTATTTGGAACTTTGATTTGAACATTTTCTGGTCCATCTGAAAAACAGGCAAAAATAATAAATGTGGTCATTACTTTTACATTTCTGCATTACTGGCCTGCATATCATATTAGTTGTAACACTCAGTGTTTGACTTTTAAGTTCAACATAATTTTACTGTAAGCATGAACAAGAAGTGTAGACTGACCGGGATGTTACTTACAATTAACCATCATGATGTATTTAGCTTCATCACTGCTGACAGGGTTGCTGATTTGACAGAAATATTCTCCACTGTCTTTCCTATTCACAGTGTCAAAGGTCAACACTCTGTTATTGTCAGAAAGGATCATGTTGTCAGTCGGGTTCAGATCAGAGCCATCCTTCATCCAGTTTCTTGTAAAGACTGAGCCAGAAGCCTCACAGGTTAAACTGACAGAGGTTCCCTCAACTGGCAGGTTTGTTGATGGTGTGACAGAAACAGCTGAGATTTTCTCTGTTTGCCAAAAAATAAAATATTAACAAGGAAAATAATAGGAGAACAAGAACAAAAGTAGGTGATTAAATAAGGCCCAAATGAATACACTGATGATCAGCAGAGATGAGAAGTAACAAAGAACTAATACTTCTTTAATGTACTTAAGTGGAATTTTCAGGTATCCTATACTTGGCTTAAGTATTTCTTTTTTCTTTTCTTTTTTTTTTTAAACAATCTGTACTGTACTATCTGTACTTTCTACTTCTTACATTTTGAAAACAGACTAATTACTTTAGCTTCAATGGTATCATCTGCAGGTGTCCGAAGCAGTATTTCAGAATCTAGCTAGTGTTACAGAAGAGGAGGAAGCATCAAGGGAATGACTTTTTTTTTTAATTGTCAGGTAATTTCAATTTGTATGTTTCTATCAGCTCAACAAACATCAGCAAACACAGAAAAGCTTATATACAATGTTATAATTTTAATCACATATTGAATCTGTACTTGATGTTTTGGATTTAACTTCTTTTTGTACAAATAAGGCATAAAATACTCGTAGTACTAGTAGTTTTGTCCAGGATAAACAGGCTAGTTTGCAGTAATGTAGTGAATTCACAGTAAAGCTCTGTGTCAGACTGATACACAGTACCTGTGGTCCTCATAGTCAGATTTATGTTACATCAAATGTAGCAGAGATGAATTTACATTTAAGTTGATGATGCTTATATTCATTCACTGAATTCTAACTTTCAAACAAAGAGCAGCAGGTCAGCTGATCACATTATGTACACAAAGAAAACCGACTGAACCTCAAATTAAAGTTTTTTGTGAGTGGTGATTTTTTTTTCCCTATGCTGAACCACTACAGAGATGTTATGGTTCCCCACCTGCTGAAGCCCATGATTCACCCCATGGATGACTGCACTCATTTTCCTGTTTAGGTGTGGAGGCAAAGTTACCCTCTAATATGTAGGCAACAGAAAGTATTTTTTTTAATTACCTTTTACTGGATGTGCCCTCCATAACATTGTACAAAAATGGTTGGTAGAATTGTCCTTTAAGGAGCTACTTTCTTACTCTGAGTACATTTCAGAGCCTGTACTTTTTATTTTACTTAAGGAAAGAAGTTGCAAAGAAGTTTTACACATTATCATTATAATCCACATAACCAGATCATTTCTGCACAAATGTGTATTGCTCTGTATATATTTTGCACACTGCCGATCACTGTTCAGGTAGTGAGAGCGTCAGTAAGCTAAAACAGGTTAAAAACTATTTGAGTTCCTCTGGGTGTCAGGACAGAGACATATTGTTTCTGTTCATGAACAGAATTGATATCCAAATAATTATTTATGTTATATTAGCCAATACTTAATATTATATGCTAATATTATATATTATATATTAAGTATTACATTATGTTAGATGTGTTTGGAGCTTAAACCCTGGTATGGTAAGATGATAGATCATGGGCAGCCCTGTGTCCCACATGGGATGAGGAGGAAGAGC
Source organism: Oreochromis aureus (assembly GCF_013358895.1). Lineage (NCBI taxonomy): Eukaryota > Metazoa > Chordata > Actinopteri > Cichliformes > Cichlidae > Oreochromis > Oreochromis aureus. Next base: position 24,256,596 of record NC_052952.1, read on the forward strand.
AGTATTAGCGTGAGACTAAACCAAATCATAATTGAAGAGATCAAATTTTGTAGGATCTCTGGTTGACACCATTAAAAAACGCTAAATTGCATATAAACCAAATCAGATTTCAGTCACTTTAATCTACAGTGTGACCAAAGGTTTAGTTATATTAGTATAGTTCACAGCGTGTAATGAAATCCTAACCAACCTTATTATCATAATAGGCACATGTTAAGCAAACAGTACATATTGTTTTTTCTTTTGTTTTAAAGGTATTTTATGTCTGTGTTGTAAATATTTTATCTAATTGAGATTCTTTTTCTATCAGCTATATATATGAATAATAAATTACACTTACCCAGCACAGTGATGGCTGAAGGCTGAGATGTTTGAGATCTCAGAGTTTCGCTGTTAAAGGCCTGACAGCTGTAGTTTCCACTCTGACTCATGTTAACATTCATCAGTCTGAGCTCTGATCCAGGATCAGGCAGCTGATCTCCATTCAGAAACCACTTAAACTGGGCAGGAGGTCTGGATCCAACTGAGCAGGAGAGGCTGATGTCTGACCCCACAGCAAAGTATCCTTGTGGTGGAGATAATATCAAATTTATATTTTCTGGACCATCTAAATGTAGAGGGGACATAGAAAATGAATGTTAACTCGATGAAAACTTTCAAGGTATAATGCATTCAGTTTATATTATTGTTGCGTTGTGAAATTATTACCCACAACTATATTACTCCACACACACAAAAAGATTCTTGGGTAATGTATTAAAAAAGACCTTCTCGTTGTATGAACCCTATCTTTCTGTTTGTATCCAGATGCTTTCAGATACTTTAGTGAGCATTTAGTTTGTGCAGTTCAGGGTTGGAGGGGACAGGAGTCTCTAATATTTTTTTTTCCCTTATTATCCAATATTCTGAAATTTAATATTCTTTCACAACTCTCTCTGATGTTTGTATCCAGATGTTTTCAGAGAAATTATTGAGCATTTACTTTAGTAACTCACAGCTGATGATGAGGTTTACTGGATCACTGGTACCAGTACTGACAGGATTGGACACACTACACCTGAATGGTCCCTGGTCAAAGCGGGTCACAGTGATTATAGTCAGATTGGAGCCTCCATCAGTGAGCTGAACTCTGTCACTTGCTGTAACCTCAGAGCTGCCGTTCAACCAGAGGAAAGAGAGAGAGGATCCAGAGGCAGAGCAGGACAGAGAGACAGAACCACTGAACTCAACCAAGTCTGTGCTGCTGGAAGTTACCAACACATTGGAGACTTTCTCTGTGTAAGAAAAACAAAATAGTTTTATTGCTAGTATAAACAACAGAAAATAAGAATTAAAATGATTAAATTCCAATTCCAGCTAAACCATGTCAAGACAAGAAGTCTGTTTTATATAACTAACCTAAAAAGACAGACTAGCAATTATAAAATTATCATTAAAACCATTAAAAGTACTGTACCAGTCAAAACACTGAAATAGTTTAATTCTCATAATTAACAATATCTACTCCCTTTGAGTGACTACTACAGAATAAATTAATCAAATTGAGTCTTCAGCCCAATCTTTACGATATGGTCTTCAATACTACCTTTAAATAAGACATTCAATTTCTTACAGCCAGTTTTTAAAGTCTTTAATATCACAATCTTAAGAATAAGACAAATTATTGCAAGAATGCATTATTGCAGTGAGTAAAGACGTTACCAAAATGTACTAATAATTACAGGTATTTTAACATGTTAATACAATGTAAATTTGTTTAAATATCGAAAAAACAATTATGTTGTTTGATTTCAACATCTGCTTACTGTATATCATCAGAGAAGTACGTCCAACATGGTTTGTGGCATCAGCTTGTAAAATGCTAAGACTGTATTCTCCAATGTCATTCAGAGTCAGACTCCTGAGCGCCAGAGACCCAGTAGATGGGAAGAGGGTGATCCTGCCTTCATACTCTGGTCCAGTATTGTTTACTGAGTTAGTTGAGGTTATTATATGTTTAGAGATATTTAACTTCCAGGCCACAGAGAGAAACGGTGTTTCTGTTGGAGTCAGTGTTGTAGTGAACATCACAGTTTCACCTACAGCTGCTTTCAGAGGACCATCAGGCAACACATCAGCTCCTTTAATTAAACCTGAAGGATTATTTTTGTTTGAGAAAATATAGTTAAAACATTGCAGGTGCAAAAGAGAATAATTAGCTGTAAATATTTCTGTAAGTATTTAAGTTCACCTGTAAAAAAAGAATAAACCACGAAAAAACAATGCCGTGACACTGACAGATGCAGGCACACAGAAATCCAGACACAGGAAGCCAATAGGAGACAAAAGGGAAACTTAACAAGAGGGAAAAGCCCTGACCAAAGATTTGTCTTGTTTCTCTCATTTGTGTCTCCCTGCCTCCTCTGTCCATCTGAAAAAAGCTTAAAAAAGATGTCAGTCATCCTCGGATGCATTTGTTGGAGAGAGGAGATATGCAAGACGCGCTATAATCGAGGATCACTGGAATATCATTTGCAGAAATGTTTTTACTGTACATTCAGTGTCTTAACAAGGAATGATACACATCTGTAATACATTAACCATGGTGGGAGGAAGACCCAAACATCTGTTTCCATCTGTTTTAGACCTTTAAGATAATCAGCAGCATGCTGACACTTTCTGCCCTCCATACTTTGTCTGTCTGATTAAATCTTGTCACACTGTACTGTGAATTTCATTAAAAGTAGCTGTAAACATAAAAAAAACTGTCATTAACACTTTTACATTTGTGGTTATAAAATAAAACTGTAGTCGAACTATAAGAAAACAGTTCATGAAGCAGCTGTTCCAAACATCATATTTAATTGTCATGACTTTAAATTGAGCTTCACAAACACAGTCGGTCTCATTTAAATGTTTTTTTCCTTGTCTGTTCTGTCTCTCTCCTCACTGATGAAGAATAAATCAGAGAAGTAAATCACTTAAAGTCACACAAGGAACTGTGTATTTTAAATTAGGAAAAGCAGGAAGGCCAAAGATTAAATTCATAGAGACAACAATGAGATGTAGAGAGGAGTACACAAGCAGAAAAGAAGCAAAAACAAAAACGAAAAAAAGCGTGGACAAAACAAACAACAGACGTCTCATGAAGACTGTAATAGAAATGTTACTGAAACAAATAATTTTGAGGACATAAACACTGCAATGAGGACGTGAAACTTTAAAGTCAATTATATCATTTCAAAAGTAGGTTTTGTACAGAGAAAGCAGTGAGAGCTCACCTGAGACTGTCCCGAGAATGATGAAGTTTATCAGAAATGTTTCCATTTCTAAAGTGGTGTCTTTCACTCTTTGTCTTTTCTATTACTGATATCATTAAATGAATGTCAATTTCAATATATGGTGGCATAAGGAAGTAAAGTTGTTCTTTTGAAACTTTAAACTTCCTGAATTTGTTAATCATTAACACAGTTTTATACTAAATGTATATTCCCTCATTTTCTTGTTGCCATGCACAGGAAACAAATAATTAAGAAGCAAATAAATAACCTGTACCACTAAATATCATTCTCTGCATTGTTCAAAGTATGGTTTGCCCAAAAATACAGCATGTATCGGTAGTAGCAGTAACAACAACCCCAAATCAGAAAAGATACTGTGTGAAATATGAATACAAACAAAAATGATTTGCAAATCACTGTTTGCACCATTTAAATCATCATTTAAAAAACAAGGTCATTTTAAATTTGATGGCAGCAACACATCTCAAAAATATTGGGGCAGATTCATGTTTATCACTGTGTAGCATCCCTTCTTCTTTTAACAACAGCAGGTAAATGTCCAAACTGAGGAGACCAGCTGCTGGACTTTTTGGAGAGGAATGTTGTCTCATTCTTGTCTGATATTGTCACGGTCTGGTGTGTGGAGAATGGAAAAAGGACCCTAATGCAGGACTGCTGAGGATTTATAATGAAGGCTGGATAAAGTGAACATGAAAGACTGTCAGGACTGACATAAACCGGAAACACACACAAGGACTCGGACAAAGAACTAAGGCAAACTGAGGGCTTAAATACACTGGATAATGACGATGACTAGAAACAGGTGAGAACATGACTGAACTAAATCTCAGGAACCCTGACTGATATACGACTCTATCTAGCAATTTGAAGACACACTTTTTGCAAACTTATTAATTTCTAAATAATGCTATAATATTCACAACAGAACAATCTGAAAAATGTCGACAGGTTGTGAATGCTGCCTAAACCTTGGCAGAAAGCCGTGGGGGACAGGAGGACCCCGCCACTCAGCTAAATATCACGTTTACAGTCCCACACAAACATCAGGATTGAATACACTAATGTTAATGTTAGCTTGGTTTTTTTGCTGCCTAAGCTGGTTCTGTTTGGTGGTGTCAAGTCAAACAGACATTTGTTTTAAGGAGAAACTAGCAGACAGTTTACTCGTTAAGTTAAAAGAATGGTAGTTTATTCACAGGAGCCAGACTTTTGGCCAGTTTAGTAACCGAAGAACTTTGTGGTTAAATTTATCTCTCATTTTATTTAGCACCCCTAATAACACAAGCAGGAAATACTCCTTATGCTTTTTTGTAGTAGTGTATACCACCTGAGCATGAGTTGGGTTTTTATGAGAGACGACAAAGATGCTCAGATTAAACGTTTTTACAATTTATTATCAGTTCTGTCTGATCTGCACTTTTCCCTTCTCTCTCTTTTTCTTTGTCTCTGATTGTAAAATAAAAGCATTAATATATATTTGTAAGTTCCACTTGTGTTTTAATCCTGCAGCGTATCACACATTTGATTTCCATGTGTGAGAACTGCAAGTGTCCGGAGTCAGGACAGACCGAGAAACCCACTGCTGCAGATCTTTTGTGGTGTCTCAGAGAGAAAGCTAATGTGATGGAGGCTTTCCACCCCTGATGATACATCAGGACAAAGTTACCAGTGTGTGAGGAAGCGGAGGATGAAGAAGAGCCAGCAACAGCTGAGACAGCTGAGACATGGAGAGAGCATGAAAAAATAGACAGGCTATTGTGTCTTTGTGAAGGACTGCTAGAAAAGTTTAAAATAACTATTTTTCTGTCCTGAATCGATCCTTTTAGTTAATGTGAAAGTAATTTTATTATTAAAGTGTTTTCAGTGTGGGAGAAAGTACTGAGATACTTCAAGTAAAAAGTATTAAAAGTATAAGAAACTGTAAAAAGTTTTGTATTCAGAAACTTGAAATATGTAAGTATCAGCAGCATAATGTACCTGAAAATAAATGAGAGTATTTTTTTCTTCAGTCATGTGAAACATGGATTATTTTGGATGAATAATATGCTGTGTTTGTTGCATCATATTGCTGTAGATGTTTATATGCTTATATTTATATGCTTATACATATTTTGAAGTAAGTTGATCTATAGTGTTACATCATATTTTATAAGGATGTTATGTGTTGTATCATCTCTGTCCTGTTAGACCCATTTAACAAACGTTTGAGTCTCATTTTTCATCTATTCTATATGAATTCAGACAGTTATGATATGGCCCGATTTTCTCACCCAATAAAGTAACATTTAATATATCAGTCTACTTATTTTATCAAAAACATGCAAATTATTACATCTTGTGATTTTTCTTTTTAAGTGAGCTTTCAGACAAATGTAGTGGTGTCAATATATTAAAAGAACAATATGAATACCTATGAAAGAGATAACTCTTTCATAGATGATGCATCCTTATATACAGTTTTAAGAGATATTTGTCTTTGAGATGAAAAAGATATGAAGTGATATGAAATAGAAATAACTCCACCTAGAATGTTTGCTGAAACTCAGTATTTGGAACAGTTAAATTCACTGCTGTAATTTTTTAAATGAAATACAGTTTAATTTATCAATACAATAAATGTAATGTTGGACACATGGTGCCCAAGTAAAAATAAGATAAAATTAAGACTTTTGCTGTCATTTCTTTCAAACAATGCTGTTAATGTGTCCCCAAAACACTTCTGTTTTTCTTCCTTTTCCCCCCTATTTCTGTTTTCTTTTTTCAATTTCCATTGTGTTTTGTGCACTTTTGAAGCATTTTTCTATTTGCTGGTGTTTTCTGAAGTTGCAGTCCATTTGGCCCCTCAGGGCCACCGTAATACAAAGAGGAACAGAAATAACAATTGTCACGATCCCGGGTCTCTGACCCAGCGTTTTCTGTTTATGTTTTGAGTTTTTAAGTTATCCATTTAATTATGTTGAGTAATTGGATTATCTTTTGGTTGCCTTAAGTTTAGTTTAGTTTCACTTAGTTCTGTCATGTTTCTTGTCTTCTGGTTCATGTTGTCAAGCTTGTGTTGTCATGTCTACATTCCACTCTGTTTCCTGTTTTATTGTGAAAGTCCCTTCCTATGTGCAGTGTTTCTAGTTTTGCTTCCCCTTGTCTTGTTAGGCTTGATTTGTTCCAGCTGTGTTCCCACCTGTTCCCCATCCCCTCGTTATCTATCTGTGTACTTAAGTCCTCTGTCCTCCTTTGTTCAGTGTCAGGTTGGCTGTTGTGCCACGTTTCCATCCTCCATGTTCCAGGTAGCTTTGTATCATGCAGAGTTTCATGTTTTGGGTTTTTCATGTTTATTTTTAGGTTTGCCAGTTTAGGTTATAGTTTATTCTCATCTTTGTTTGCCTCATGTATTACTTTGTATTTCTCTATCAGCCATATTAAACGGCTCACTTTTTGTTAATTCAAGTTTTGTTCCACGTGCCTTGGTGTCTGCATTTTGAGTCCTCTTCATCACTCCATACAGTCTGCCTCCACCAGACTGTGACAACAACAACAGTGCTGTCTGAATAAGTACTAAAAACATAAAGGAAGTTTATGACAGGGGATTTGTAAATATAAGTAAATACAGGCATTGTTTCTGTTTTCAAACTTGTTAAACATTTACCTATTCAAGTTAATACAGTCCGCACAGACTCTACTGAACAGCAATTTCAAAATGAACCCTTCTTTGGCTCTGTAGCTTCTAAGTGCTCCTCTCTGTCCGTCAGCTTCACACTAACACCAGTTTGTCTGAGGATAGTGTTGGGCAGGTAGAGCAACTCCAGTTTAATGTCAAAGGTTCAATGATTTGACAAATAACTAGCAAACAGAAATGACTGAGGGTGCAGGTAGAGACTTCAGAATCAGATAGACTTTATTTATCCCCAAGTTGCAATTAAGATACAACAGAGCAGCATGATGTTGAAGATAAGGACAGGGCATAAACACTTGGTGACAATACTGTAGTATGTAAAAAACCTTGTAATCACAACTGACCCAATATAGAGATTGTTGAAGGCTGAAATGTTTGAAATCTTAGAGTTTTACTGTTAAAGGACTCACAGCTCCAGTTACCTTGGTGTCTCATCTGAATGTTTCTGATCCTGTATCAGTGATAACTGATGTTATCACTTATAAATGCCAGGGGTACCACTTCTGTGTATTGGGTGTATTTATTTTACTTATTTTACTTATTTTATTTCAAGTAATCAATGAGATGCTAGATACAGAGACCCCTTTTTTAAAAATAGAAGAATCTAAAAAATTCTAAACTTCACATTTATTGACGCATGCCTAATAATTTATAACTTGTATCTTCCTGGAGCAACTGGAGACTTAACAAGTGTTTCATCTGCAGAATAAGTAAAAAAAAAAAAGTTTAGCAACTGCATGCTGTAACTGGTCATTAGTTGGACTATAATGAAAAAAAAAAAAAACTTTTATACAGAAAAGAAAAAAAACAGTCTAGTTGTTTCTTCTATAAAGTATTTATAGAAATGACAGTGAATTTAATACTTACCTTGAAATGAAAATATAATCAGTCAAAGAGTTTACATCTTCTTGTGATATGTGGAAGTGTTCTCATACACGTGTTCTCCTTGTTCCAGGAAAACAGCATTTGTTACAGAGATTTAATTCTCCACTTTCTTAATTTTGCTATCAAAAATGTGCAAGTGTACATTAAAATATTACACTTGTTTTATGTGTCTGTGGATTTTTGTTGGTTCTAAATGTAAAAAATTAATACAGACTTTGTGAGTAAAGCAGGAATTTTGTTTGTAAAATATGAATGTTTTGTTAAAAGTTACTACTGATTCCTAAACAATATTTTATTAAAATTGTAATAATTACTATGTTGCTTGGTTACAATTCAAAGAAATTCCCCACCTACTGTCTCCTATGAAAGTAGTATCCTACACCACAAACACCAGCAATGGTTAAACAACATGTGAAGACAATTCCAGCAATACAACCTGAAGCACATTCGGACGATTGGTCTGGGGAAGCAAAATAAAGATGACATAAAGTTGCCAATCATTTCTCTCTTTGTTTGATTTTATAATTGGACAGACTTTTGATTGGTGCATTGCTGTCTTTGCCTGGAGAGCACTTATATTTGTTAAAATGGTGGATGTACTATGTGGATGTATGTAGTTTTAAGTTATTTGTAAACACATAATGTTTACACAAACAGCCAAATGTGCACACTGGTGTCTCGCTCAGGGATGAGAGAGATATGAGATAATTTGATAACATAATCACAGAAATGCAAAAATGTTATTGTAGTGTTTGTTTGTTTTTTGTACAAAGTGAGCTTATTACATATGATGTATGGAGGACTCACAAATGAGGAGCGACAAACAGTCGCCTGAGTAAGTTGTTTTAATACAGATGATCAACTGACTGATTAAAGTTTAAAATGTTTATACCCTTTACCTGTTTTTATTTGATTAAAAATAAGCAATAATATCTATATATCAATATGTTTTGAGCAGTCATTTTTGTAAAAAAGAGAGAAAAGGTATCTTGAAAGGTTTGTGATTACTAGCGTTAGTCTCTCTGGAAAACAAAACAAAACATCCAGCCCAAAGAATCAGAGTTAGAAAGACTTTATTAACCCCAGAGGGAAATTGAGTTGAAGAAGCAAATATACAACAAACATCATGCACTCATATAAACTGAGTGTAAAAACAGATATATTGATAGATAAATATTGAGATAAATATAGAGATATAGGTATAAATATAAATATACATAAAAGGACAATTATGTGTGCAAATATATGTCGTGGTGTTAAAGTAACTAGCTAATCAGCTATAGCATATTTAGCCATTTAACAATTATATTTACTTCACTACACAAGGAGGACTGTGTTGAATCAGCCTCATTGGTGGAAACAAAGAATCCACAAATGTGACGCATTGGCTTCTGTTAACTAAGAAATTCCCAATAACACCATTATAGAACCATTATTCTCCAGTACTGATGAATCTCCTAAAACTCCCAAACATTACATATGCAAAATAACATGTAGGCAAAGAGTCGTTGAACACAATGACTCATTAGGGTGACTCTGAGTTTTATGGTTGGACTTTCATCCTTTGCACACTGTAAGGACTTATTAGTGCCTATAAAAACATCCGCCCACTGTTTTGTATAATTTCTATGGCTTTTATGATGCTACTGATCACCGTGTTTCATACAATTAAAGGGTTAAGTAAAAATTTGCTGCCAAAGTTTTAAGAACATCCACGTTAGGCTATGTTTCTGTTACTGAAGGAGTTTCATATTGAAAAAGAAGATAAACTGAAGAACAACAGAAGCATGATTTACATCACTAATATAAAATTTGGACTAAAAACTGCAACATCAAATTCTGAACTTTTTGGGACTTTTTTTGGGACGACAGAGCAGTTTACAGTTTGCAGAAACTACTGTAGGACCTCAGGGGCAATTAAATATTATGCTCAGTAAAACAACTTTACCGCTTTCCTTAATGTCTTTAGTCACCATCCTGCTCTCAAAACCACAGAAAATCCACATGAGGGTAGCAGGTCACAGTTTATGAAGCAAAAGTATCAGATTCAGGTTTTATTTCATCATTGAGACCTTTTATAACATGTAGGAACAGGCATTCCCAAAGTCAAGAGTACTGCTGCCCACTTAAACCAGAACATCCTGTGGGGTCAATCCATTCTTAAATCTTCACTCTAATCAAAATACAAGCGAAAGAGTGATGTACTTCATTGAATGTTTATTCAAAAACATAAACAACAGAGGCTGTTGGCCAAAAATTGCTAATTCTACCAATTCACATGCAAAGCAAGTGGGACACAAAGAAGAGTAAAATTAGGTCAGAGTAATGAGTAAAACCACAAACTAACAAACTCCTGTTATCAGTTTTATTTGAATTTTTTTTAAAATAAATTTCCACTTTTAGATAAATTTACATAAATATATAAATAGTATAATTTCAAACTGAATTTCTGTTATCACTGTGGCACACCTGCAGTCCCGACAAGAGGCCCCTCTCCACACTTTGTGAAACAGTGTGTAGGTAGATTTTAACATTAATGTGCAAATTCATGTAATCATAGTACTACATTTGGTAAGTGATGAGTAATACATTTATATAAAAGCCAGGGACAAAACTGTGACGTGTTGGTTGTCTTATTTTACTATAAAACAATAACACACACACACAAACACACACACACACACATATATATACACATGAAGCTTTATTTAAAATAAAGCAGCAACATACATATTAGAAGATTTATAAAAGAGAAGATATTGAAATTATTGATGCAGACTAATAATCCAGTAGATAAAACATCTTCACATATATTGTTCAACATTATATGATATCAAGCAAACAAAAATTATAATGTTACTCCTCCTGCAGCTGCAGAAGTCTTCTAAAAATGCATTATCTGCATAAGTAGAAAAATATTCTTGTTAATTAAGAAAATTGTTCCTTCTTAATTACCAGTGATAGTAAATTTCAAACTTACCTTGAAAAGTGAAGGTCATCACAGAGTTTATATTTCATATTTTCTTGTCATACAGTGGCTTGCAAAAGTATTCGGCCCCCTTGAACTTTTCCACATTTTGTCACATTACAGCCACAAACATGAATCAATTTTATTGGAATTCCACGTGAAAGACCAATACAAAGTGGTGTACACGTGAGAAGTGGAACGAAAATCATACATGATTCCAAACATTTTTTACTAATAAATAACTGCAAAGTGGGGTGTGCGTAATTATTCAGCCCCCTGAGTCAATACTTTGTAGAAACACCTTTTGCTGCAATTACAGCTGCCAGTCTTTTAGGGTATGTCTCTACCAGCTTTGCACATCTACAGACTGAAATCCTTGCCCATTCTTCTTTGCAAAACAGCTCCAGCTCAGTCAGATTAGATGGACAGCATTTGTGAAGGTATTAAAAACAACTGTTGTGTTATTATGTTCAGATAAAGCTACTGAGTGATAAACTATCATTTTTATCATGTATACACAACATAAAAGGGTATCAGTACAAGCAGGTACCTGTTACAGTCAGTCCATGCACCACGGATGATGATGTTCTCTCAGTTATATTATTCCATGCTTGACAGATGTAGTTGCCACTGTCAGATAATTCAACCTCTTCTTTAATGTACTCAGCTGAATTATTGGGAATTTCTCTCCCATTTAAGAACCAGGTGAATCTGGCAGATGGTGTGGATTCAGCAGAGCAGGTCAGTTTTAAGGTGCCTTTGATATTTATCTTATTTGGACCTTTGATTTGAACATTTTCTGGTCCATCTGAAAAACAGGTAAAAACAATAAATGTGTTCATTACTTTTAAATTAAAATTCTGCAATTCATGGCTATATATTATATCAATAGTGTCATTCAAAATTCAACATGATTTTACTGTATGCATGAACAATTAGTGTAAACTGATCATGATGTTACTTACAGTTAGCAATCATGATGTATTTAGCTCCATCACTGCTGATGGGGTTGCTGATCTGGCAGAAATATTCTCCACTGTCTTTCCTATTCACAGTGTTAAAGGTCAACACTCTGTTATTGTCAGAAAGGATCATGTTATCAGTCGGAGTCAGGTAGGAGCCATCTTTCATCCAGTTTCTTCTAAAGACTGAGCCAGAAGCCTCACAGGCTAAACTGACAGAGGTTCCCTCAACTGGCAGATTTGTTGATGGTGTGAAAGAAGCACCTGATATTTTCTCTGTTTGCCAAAAGATAGAAGAAAAAAATAGATTTGAACAAAAGTAATTGCATAATAACTGCTTCTGTAGACACAGGTATACACATGCACCTTACCATTCTCTTGACTCTTATTGGTTCTAGTTTTCTTGTTAGACTACCTTTTGAGTTTTTATGTCATTTTACAGGTATTGTAATGCACAGGTTACACACCAGCGTATGCTCTCCTGAGCAGCAGTTTGAAAAAGGACCATTTGTTTTGCTCCTCTTTGATTAATGAGGGACAATTGGCTCTTTAGCTTCTAAATGTTCCACTCTGTACATCAGCTTCACACCAACATGATGCTGAATGATGCTGAACAGGAAGTGCACTGTTTGTTTAAGATGAAAAACATCTCACTTAATGAAAACTGGCTGGCTATAACCAGTATTTATGCAATGAGTGGTAGTAAATAAAAAGTTCCAGCTTTGAGGTGTAAAACCTAAATCTGAGTCAGAGTCAGAATACTTTATTAATCCTTGCAAAAAGCAACAAAAAGCACCACGGAGTTAAAGGCAACTGAAATTAGCAATAATTCTCTGTTGAAATCAGACTTACCCAGCACAGTGATGGCTGAAGGCTGAGATGTTTGAGATCTCAGAGTTTTGCTGTTAAAGGCCTGACAGCTGTAGTTTCCACTCTGACTCATCTGAACATTCATCAGTCTGAGCTCTGATCCAGTATCAGGCAGCTGATCTCCATTCAGAAACCACTTAAACTGGGCAGGAGGTCTGGATCCAACTGAGCAGGTGAGGCTGATGTCTGACCCCACAGCAAAGTATCCTTGTGATGGAGATAATATCAAATTTATATTTTCTGGACCATCTAAAGATAAGAGTAAATGAAAAAAAGTGTCACTGTATGAAAATTAAAATTATATTTAGCATTTTTTTTTGTGAATTTGTGTGGCTCATTTCAACTTCAGTACCTGTTAGTTTTTCCCAACATTAAATAAATCTCTATCCAGTGTAAATAAATAGAACAACACACTGTGTGATGTAAACTGTCATAGTTTTACAATGGAGTTGATTAGACTGAAAAATATGTTTATCAAGTTTTATCCTTCTTACTAAACTGAAGCAATAATCTAAACTTTCTCTGATGTTTGTATGCAAATATTGTCATGATCCTGGGCCATGTTGGCCCAGCATTCTTGGTTCTCTTGTATTTTTGGTATGTTGTTCTGTGTTTAGGCCATGGTTCCTGCCCCGTTACATTGTTCCTTATGTGTTTTTCCCCCCTTGTGGCTCTTACCCCCTGTGTGCCCCTCTGTGTATCTGAGCCCTCGTCTCTCCTTGTGTTTTATTCCATGTTTTCCCCAGCCCGTTATGTTTGTGCTCTCCCCGTGCTCTCTCTCCTCCTGTCTGAACCTCTGTGCACTTCCTGTTTTGCTTTGACAGTCCCTCGTTAGCATGCGTCATGTTGTGTTCACTCCTGCCCTGTCCCGTTATGATTATCAGTGTCACCTGTGTTCCCCGTGTGCTCCCACTCCCCTCGTTAACCCTCTGTGTATTTATGTCTGCGCCTCTTTCAGTTCGTTGTCGCGTTCTCCCTCATACATGGCCGTGTGTTTCCCCGTGCAATATGTTTAGTTTCCAGTTTAGTTTGTATGGTCTTCCTGTCCAGCAATAAAGCTGCGTTTTGAGTTCATTCCTGCCTCCGCGAGCTTGCGTTTGGGTCCACTCCCTGCCTGCCACACAGCCGGTTCATGACAAATATTTTCACTTAATGAGCTTCCAAGTAGTAACTCACAGCTGATGGAGAGGTTTACTGGATCACTGGTACCAGTACTGACTGGACTGGACACACTACACCTGAATGGTCCCTGGTCAAAGCGGGTCACAGTGATTATAGTCAGACTGGAGCCTCCATCAGTGAACTGAACTCTGTCACTTGCTGTAACCTCAGAGCTGCCGTTCAACCAGAGGAAAGAGAGAGAGGATCCAGAGGCAGAGCAGGACAGAGAGACAGAACCACTGAACTCAACCAAGTCTGTGCTGCTGGAAGTTACTGACACATTGGAGACTTTCTCTGTGAAAGAAGTTACTGACACACTGGAGACTTTCTCTGTGAAAGAAAAACAGCAAACAATGTCATCTAACATTGGGCCAAACAATAAACAAAACAATGAGTAAAAATGAGATTATTTAAACCACGTCATGATGAGTATCATTGATTAGTATTATATGATATTCTGAGATGTTAGTGTCTAACTCCATATTTAAAAATGACGCAATTCAGTTTAATCAAATCTGACAACAAATGTTTAGTCAAACAGCTTCTTGTTCTTAACAATCCCCCAAAGTGGATTCTGTTCATCTGGATGTAGTGTAGTAGTGTTTTCAGTTTCAGTCATTATAAGGTTGGGGAAACCTGCAGTCAGCTGAGACTGAAATAGTCACTTGGATGAGTGACGAAAAGTTTCTCCCACCGAAAATGTCCAGATGAACAGAATCAACTTTCTGGGATTTCCTTACCTGGATGATTGAACATGCATCAAGAATCAGTAAAAAAAATTGTGAACATAAAATACATTTAATGACATTATTAAGTAATAAAAGAAATCTTTCAAGACACAGAAATTTGTCAACACAACAAGTCAAAAAGCAAAGTGCAAAACAAGTTTTTTAAATTATATGAAATAACATAAATCAGATCAAAAATATCATTTTACAACAACAATATAAAATAATGTATGCTCAAAATTTCTACGTCAAAAACAATTCTTTGCTATGCTGGATTTCAGGACTTGCTCACCATATACTGCCAGTGTAGTCCGTCCCATCTCAGCCGCTTCACCAGCCGGTACAATAACAACTGAGTATTCTCCAGCGTCATCCAGAGTCAGACTCCTGAGCTCCAGAGATCCAGTTGATGGGAAGAGGGTGATCCTGCCTTCATACTCGGGTCCAGTTATGTTTACAGTATTAGAGGTTATTATATTCTTAGCGCCAGAAGTCCAGGCCAAAGTCAGGAAAGGAGTTTCTGTTGGAGTCAGTGTTGTAGTGAACATCACCGTCTCTCCTACAGCTGCATTCAGAGGACCATCAGGCAACACACCAGATCCTTCAGTCAAACCTAGAGGAGATTCATTATTATTATTTGTTTGAGGGAGAATTTAATGGGAAAATTGCAATATAAGAAACTGGCTGATTTTTTTTCCCATAAGAGAAAGCAGGTAGTGAAAAAATGTTCTATAATTCTTCAATATGAAAGAAGAATAAATCACTGAATGATGCTGAAGTAGTTGTTTTTATTTAAAATCTAAAAAAAAACCCCAAACTAAATACATTGACATATCTAAGAAAACAGGGAAATGCAGAACACATAAGAGAAACTGTGAAAACTTGAGAAGAAGGAGTGATTGACTCAAGAACAACCTGACCAAAGGCTTTTCTCATTTCTTTAATTGATGAGGACTAAATTAATTTGTCTTTAATTTAGTCCTCTGGACTGTGACCCACATTTCTGTGTCAGTACTGCTGAAGGCTGTTTCTATTTTTAACATGCATCCGGACGACAGAGTAGTGTGCCAGAGGAGATACATCTGTAGCTATAATCAAAGATGCACTGGCCTATTTTTTGCAGATGTTGTTTCATTCTTCCTTTATATCTTCAGTGTATAAATGAGGTGTAAGACAGCTGGAAAAGATAAATCATGGTGTGAGGAAGGCTCAGACAAAGAATGATCTGAATCCAGAAGTTGTTATAGTTTGTAAGATTAACAACTGACTAAACTTTCTACCCGTCACTGTTTATCTGTGTGTGAATAAATGTGTGAGAACGGTGAAAATGAATGAAAAATAAATGTTATCTGGTGTATGATGAGGTGAGTGCTCACCTGATAAGATCACGAGAATGATGAAGTACATCAGAGCCATTTCCATTTCAAAATGTGGTCTTTCCCTCTTTGACTTTTCCTTTTATGATTTCATGATACATGAACAGCACGATGTTACAGAATATGAAGGCAGAACAAGGAAGTAATCATGTTGTTCACAAAGGTTTATTTATTATTATTAATCATTAACAGATTTATATGGTAAACTTTCATTTCCTCATTCTGTTCTTGCTGTTGACAAATCCCAAGCAATTTGATTAATCAGAACATTACATTTTAAATTCAATTTAAAGTTTAAATTCCATGTTTTATTTGAAGTTCCTGCTTTTAATTCACATAAAAAGAATGAATTAAGCTCTATTAAACTGCTAAAACTGTTAGGGACACAAGTGAAATTTAAGACAATGAGTTCCTGAGCACATTCATATAAAAGGGACACAAATGGAAACAACATTTGCAAATATTCACTGACAGTTTGCAGGGTAACCAGAACTCTGAGCTGCTGCTTGTTAAAAAAATAAACCTACTAACAAGCACTTTAAGAGCCAACCACTGACCTTCATAGACAACCACTCTGCATCCTTGGGCCACAGCCCGAACCTTTACACTTTGATCAAGCAGCTTCTTTCGATGAGTAACGAGTAGTGCCAGGAATTCACCCAGGAGCTGATAATGTCTGAACTATGTTGGCCACACCAACCTAAAAATGTTTATATGTACTAAACAGGCTTCTGAGTAATTTCACACTTCTAAAGTTGATTTCTACGAGGCCAGACAAGTATGATTTGACACTGAAGATTTTTCAAAACTAGTTGAATGTTATCATGAGAAATTGTACTTTATTGCAAAAGGCCAGCAGTTGTAAAAATGGTTGCCAACTTTTCAAATGGCTAATACATTTGATAAAATAGAGTAATAGTAACAGATTATTTGCACCAGTGCTGGTACTTGTGCTGAGATATTAATTCCCTGGGACATTAAGTTATTGCCTCTACAAGCCCAGAGTAAGAGTTTCTGCCTTCATTGACACATTCATATAATTACAGGACAACAGTATTTCTTGAGTATTTCTTCTTCAGTCACCTTTCTTACTCACTGTGTATTAATAGACCTCCCTGCATTGGATCATACTTGTTATTAATCTCCGTCTCTCTTCCACAGCATGTCTTTTATCCTGTCTTCCTTCTCTCACCGCAATCGGTCGCAGCAGATGGCCGCCCCTCCCTGAGCCTGGTTCTGTCCGAGGTTTCTTCCTGTTAAAGAGGAAATTTTCCTTCCCACTGTTTCCAAAGTGCTTGCTCATAGGGGGTCATATGATTGTTGGTTTTTTTCCCTGTATGTATTATTGTAGGGTCTACCTTACAATATAAAGCGCTTTGAGGCGACTTTTATGGTGATTTGGTGCTATATAAATAAAATTGAATTGACTAATGATGTGTGGACTCAGCCAAACAGTTGCTTGAATCTATAAGTTGTTTAAATTAAGATTTTCAACTGCCTGATTAAAGTTTCTAGCCTTTCTCATTTTGCTGCTGCTTGTTAAAAAAATAAACCTACTGACAAGCAAACTCGACATAGATGAATTTGGGTCTGTTAGCTAAATAATGCCAATATACAGATAGCATTTGTGGCCAGTGTTTGACATGTGGACTGTAAGAGCCAACCACTGACCTTCATACACCATCACTCCACATCCCGGGCCACAGCCATCACCCCAACCTTTACACTTTGGTCAAGCAGCTTCTTTCGATAAGCAATGAGTCGTGCCAGGAGTCCCAGGAGCTGATAATGTCTGAACTATGTTGACTACACCAACCTTCTGAGGAATTTCACACTTCAAAAGTTGATTTCTACAACAAGACAAGTATGATTTGACAAAATCCAAAAGAGAAGCATCCCAGCCAGAACACTAGGATCATCTCTGAATTGTGGCTGCCGCCCATGGACCTTTATACACAGAGACTCAGACAAAGAGGGTGTTAGATTTGTATTGTTTATTGCCATTTATACTTAGAAATAATTACACATATATGCTTAGAAGTATATAATTGATTGTGTAGTGATAGGAGGTTTGATCCTTAATAGTCTGTAACAACTCTGTGTAGCATGAAGAGGGGAGTGCGTTCACTCCTCTTCAGAGTGTTCTGGCATAGATCACACACCTCCTAGGAGAGGTCGTATCTTCTCTTGCTTATATATGGTATAACAAACACACGTATATCTGTTTTAGGCTAAGTGCCTTTTGTTTAGATGGACGGCTCTGGGGAGTCTTCCTGGGGTCACAGTTTGACCCCACACACACACACACACACACACACAAGGTATTCTTTGTTCACATGTAAAGAGGTCATATGTTAATGAACCTATGCATATTCATGTAACCACAATAAAAGAGCAGTGTTACGGGAGAGCGGACGAGAGCAACTGGGGTCAAGCGAAGGAACGGCGCCTGTCCAGTTCTCTCCCATGCACGTGAAACATAAAGAATGTTGCCTACTCGGGTCTTGCTTGCTGTGTAATTACATTGCCTTCAACGTTCCAGCGAATAGGTTCAAGATACAAACCTATCAGAGGGCTCTTGCTATACTAAAGTGATATGATTAAAATATGTGGTTAATACATGAGAAAAGAAATCTGCAAAATTTCTTGCAAGAGACAGTAGTTGTAAAAATGCCTGCCAACTTTTCAAATGGCTAATGCATTTGATTAGAAAAAAGATTATCTTCTCCACAAGCCCAGGGTAAGAGTTTCGGTCACATGTGGGGTCAAACCCATCCTTGATTTTGTTCAGTCTAGTTTTTGACAAATGGAGACGATGAACCACTTTAAATTGAAACCACCACATGCTTTTGAGGCAGATAGATGATGAAAAAAAAATCCTATCGAGTATCCTATTCTATCCTGTCCTTCCTTTACTTAGTCACCATTGAACTTAGAACTTAGTCACCAATTGTCCAAATGAACAGAAGACATTGTCCGCGAAAAGAGCATTCATCAAAGTTACTCCGAGCTTTGTCCATATGTTAAATGCCTCGGATGGAGGAAACATACAATGTCTGTGATGCAATAAGGGAGAGTTCAGTCTGTTTAAAGTGCCTTCTGAGCGGGTACCATAACTTCAGTGAATGAATAACAAGAGGATTTGTGGTGAAGCTGGAGATAGGTCCTGCCAGGGGTAATCTGGTACACAACAAGGACAACAGGGAGCATCGATTCACTGACAACTTTTCCAGTGTTACCCATGAAAATAAATTATCATGTTCTTTTACGCAGGACAATAATGCCCTTGTATTTGATGCCCAGTAATACAACAAAAAAATCTGCGAGTGCTAAGCCTCCTGCACTCCGCGGTCTTTGTATTTATACTCTGTTTCAGTGTAGGTGGCTGTTTGTTCCCCTTTCTCATTTTTGTGTGATTAAAAAGTACACTGGTCCCTCGTTTATCACGGGAGTTACATTTTAAAAATAACCTGTGATAGGTGAAATCCGCAAAGTAGCCAACTTTATTTTTTACAATTATTATAGATGTTTTAAGGCTGTAAAAGACCTCACTACACACTTTATACACTTTCCTCAGACAAGCATGAACATTTTCACACTTTTCTCTCTAGTTTAAACACTCTCAAAGTTTAAACCTTCGTAGAAAAATAAGTCCAGTATTATAGAATGAAACCAAAGACTAAACCCTGTTTTCAGGTCCAGAACATGGGAAAAGAGCAGCTGCGAGAGAATTCAACATTAATGAATCAATGGTACGCTGATGGTTAGAATCTTCCTCTGCCTTTTGGGTGCTACCGCAGGTGCCTTTGACGGTGCAAAATGTTTTGTCGACATTGGTCTGCTTGTTGGGGAGAAAACTTACAAACAGTACAGCACTTCAGAGTCCCAATCCCAGTGATTGAAGATTTATGTAAATTTGACAAGCTGAACACAATCTGTACTGGACAGCCAATCAGGGCGCAGAACACAATGCACTACAGTCAGAGGTTGGAGCACTGTGAAATATTATTAAAGTGACCTCTCAAAAATCACCAAAAAACATGTAGCCCAACATCACCAGCTAATCTGCTACAGCATTTTATTTAGCTATTTAGCAATTTAACTACACAAGGAAGATTGTGTTAAATCAGCTCTGTATCTTGAGGTTGAGACAAAGAATCCTATAAATGTGATGCACTGCCTTCTGTTAAGTGAGAAACTCCCAATAACACATCCATAATTCTCCAGTACTGATGAATCGCCCTAAAACTCCCAAACATTACATATGCAAAACAACATGTAACCTGAGAGTTGTTGAACACAGTGACCCATTTGGCTGACTCTGATTTGTATGGTTGGAATTTCATCCTTTGCACACTATAAGGTCTTATCAGTGGCTATAAAACCATTAGCCCACTTCTTTGAATCATTTCTGTGGGTTTTATAATCCTATCGATCATCTTGTTTTATACATTTAAGGGTTCAGTAAAAAATTTGCTGCCAAAGTTTTAAGAACTTCCACATTAGGCTAAGCTTCTGTTATTCAAGGAGTTTCATATTGAGAAAAAAGATAAGCTGAAACACAACAGAAGCATGATTTACATCACTAATATAAAATTTAGACAGACTGAAAACTGCAACATCCAATTCTGAACTAAGCGGTTTACAGTTTGCAGAAACTACTGTCAAACCTCAGGGGCAATCAAATATTATAATCAGTAAAATACAACTTTACCGCTTTCCCCAATATCTTTACTCAGCATCCTGCCCTCAAAACCACAGAAAATCCACTTGTGGGTAGCATGATGCAGCGTATAAAACAAAAGTGTCAGATTCTGATTTTATTTGACACCTTTTTTAACATGTAGGTAGAGCCGTTCCCAAAGTCAAGAGTACTGCTGCCCACTTAAACCAGAAAATCCTGTGCGGTCCACCCAATGTTAAATCTTTACTCTAATTAAAATACAAATGAAAGAGTGATGTATTTAATTGAATGTTTTAATCAAAATACATAAACAATACAGGCTTATGGCTAAAAATTGCTAATGCTAGCGATTCACATGCAAAGCAAATGCGACGCAAAGAGGAGTAATTTTAGGTCAGAGTAATGAGTAAAACTAACAAACTCCTGTTATCATTTTTAATTGAAGCTTTTTATAAATTTCCGCTTTAAATAAATGTAAATAGATATTTAACAGTAAGTATACTTTCAAACAGAATTTCTGTTATCACTGCGGAACACCTGCAGTCCTGACAAGAGGCCTCAGTCCACACGTTGGACATCACTCTGTAATCAGATTTTAACATTAATGTGCAAATTCATGTAATTACATGTGTTTACATAAAAACAAGAGACACAACTGTGATGTGTTGGTTGTTTTATATATATTTAAAATAAAGTAGCAAATATTAGAAGATTTATTACAGAGAAAGTATTAATATTTATTTTACATGGAGAATAATAATCTATTAGTTAAAACATCTTAACACATCTTGTTTAACATTATATGATATCAAACCAACAAAGATTATAACGTTAATTGTCTGCAGCAGGTGAAGACTTCTAAAAATCTACAGAAATGGGAAAATATTCTTGTCAATTATCAAAACTGTTCCTTCTTAATTAACAGTGATAATAAATGTTAAACTTACCTTGAAAAGGGAAGGTCATCACTGGGTTTATATTTGTTATTTTCTTGTAATGGAAATGTTCTCATACATATTTTCTTCTTGTTCTAAGAAAGCAAAGATTTGTAACAGTGCATGTAGGAATCCATTAAAACAACAATTTTGATTCTCTAATTTCTTTATTTTGCTATAACAAACGTGTAAGGTGACTTTAGAATTAAAAAAGAAAAAAACTAACTTACCTGTATTTTGTTTCTGAGGATTTTTGTTGAATCTAAATATTTGAAATGAAGCATTATTAAAATGTGGTCATGCAATAAGATCCAACACAAAACTACAACACTAAAGTTATATTTGAATTTAACAAGAAATCCCAGTATTTATTACAATAAGTGTTTATTTTGCACGATTAACAATAACAAGCAGTGAAAAGAATTGATTCTCCTTCGTGATTACTCTGAGACCAGCAGAAGTAGAATGTTAGCAAGTGACTCTTTGCAGAATATGAAACATTTGTTGAATTGTACCACTGAATTCTAGACATTTTTCTATGATTACAATATTTTATGTAGATTAAAGAAGAGAAAGGCTTTCCTGGTGTCATGGCCTGGTTCTAGGGCCCGAGGGCTCATGTATTTATGTACTTATATTTATTTTTCCGTATGTAGTGTTTTGGTTGTTTTTTTCTCCTTTTTCCTTCGTCTCCCTGTGTGTGGTTATGTTGGTTCACACTCCTGGATGTTTTGGGTTGCTGAGGGATTGCGACCTGGAAGTGTTCCCTCACTAGAAGCTGCCACACCTGCCGCTCATCAGCCATCAACAGCTGCAGCTGATGGCCTCGTTAAGAGCGCTCTATTTAAGAACTTGTTAGTACAACCGTAGACTAATGTGCATGAAAGGCCTCGCTGGTGTTTGATTTCCCTGCCAGCCTATGTGTGTTTGTGTGTTGCCAGGAATCGGGAGTGGAGTGCATTTTCTGACGGGAGTGGAGACACTGTCTGGGAATGGGAATTTTTGGAGCTGTTGTATTTTCACCTTTTCACAGACATTTGCACTGTGTGGGATTCGGGGAGGAATCGCCACTGGAGCCACAGTCCCTGGGATTTGTACATAACTGTGTTTCTTTGCCCACTGTAAATAACCCTCACTTCTCTTCACCATCAGAGTACCATATTTTGGGCCCTTCTCACTTCAACTCCACGGTCTGACACCTGGTGCTATTTTAAATATATTCTCCACTTACTTTTTCTTATAAATGTAGTACCCTCCACCAACTGCTGCAGTGAAGATGACACAACATGTGATTAGTATTCCAGCGATGCAACCAGCAGCACATCCTGATGGTTGATCTGGAAAAGTATAAATAAAGATAACAAATAAATTTTGACAGTAAATTGTCTTATTATCTCAAAACTACTCAATAGTGTCTTTCTTTATTTAATTTTTATGATTTTAGAACTATCAGAGGACTCTTGATTGGTGCAATGTTCTTGTTGCATGAAAAGTACTTGTGTGTGTGAAAATGGTGGATGTACCAATTTCTTAACAATTTGCTGATGATTAATGTGTTGCTAAAGGGTATTTCAGTATTAGTAACAACTGTTATATTATCTGAAGATAAACATCCAAAATTTAGTTCATAGAAAACTACAGGAAATTGACCATCATTAAACTATCAATGGTACCATCTAAGAGGATAAACACATGCACATACCTGTTACAGTCAGTTCATGCACCACTGATGATGATGTTCTCTCAGTTATATTATTCCATGCTTGACAGGTGTAGTTGGCACTGTCAGAAAATTCAACCTCTTCTTTAATGTACTCAGCAGAATTATTGAGTATCTCTGTCCCATTTAAGAACCAGGTGAATCTGGCAGACGGTGTGGATTCAGCAGAGCAGGTCAGTTTTAAGGTGTCTTTGATATTTATCTCATTTGGACCTTTGATTTGAACATTTTCTGGTCCATCTGAAAAACAGGCAAAAATAGTAAATGTGTTCATTACTTTTACATTTCTGCATTACTAGACTACATATCATATTAGTAGTACCATTCAAAATTTGAAATAATTTTACTATATCAATGAACAAGAAGTGTAGACTGACCAGGATGTTACTTACAGTTAACAATCATGATGTATTTAGCTCCATCACTGCTGACGGGGTTGCTGATTTGACAGAAATATTCTCCATTGTCTTTCCTATTCACAGTGTCAAAGGTCAACACTCTGTTATTGTCAGAAAGGATCATGTTGTCAGTCGGGGTCAGATCTGAGCCATCCTTCATCCAGTTTCTTGTAAAGACTGAGCCAGAAGCCTCACAGGTTAAGTTGACAGAGGTTCCCTCAACTGGCAGGTTTGTTGATGGTTTGACAGAAGCAGCTGATATTTTCTCTGTTTGCCCCAAAAAATATTAACAAGGAAAAATTATAGATTGTGAACAAGAAGAAAAATAGGTGATGAACTGAGGGCCAAATTTATACACCGATGACCAGCAGAGATGAGAAGTGACGAAGTACTAATACTTCGTTAATGTACTTAAGTAGAATTTTCAGGTATCTGTACTTGGCTTGAGTATTTTTTTTTTCAAACAACTTTTCACTTTTACATTTTTAAACAAATATGTGTACTTTCTACTTCTTACATTTTTAAAACAGACTCATTACTTTAGGTTCAATGGCATCATCTGTACTGTTTATATTCAGGAGTTAAAGTGGGCTGGAAGGAGTGCAGGTGTCTGTAAGTTGTGTTTGCGGTACTTCAGAATCTAGCTAGTGTTACAGAAGAGGAGGAAACATGAAGGGGGTGATGTTTTTTTAGGTGTCAGGTAATTTCAAATTCAATGTTTCTATCAGCTCAACAAAAATCAGCAAACACACAAACTGTGTGTGAGAGGAGAGAATATATTTAAATGTAAGGACTGCTCAGTAACACTTGATAAACTGCAAATTTAAAGCTTAAATGTAATGTCATAATTTTAATCACATATTAAATCTGTACATAATGTGTTTTGTGTTTAACTTTGTGTTGTTAAAATGTTAAATGAAAATACTGGGTAGTTTTGTCCAGGATAAAGAGGTTAGTGTCACGGTTCTGGGTCCGTTGGACCCAGTATTCTGAGTTTATTATGTTTTGGTTTACTTTTGCATTATGGATTATATTCTGATGTTCTAGTGCTTTTGTTTATTATTATTATTATTATTATTATTATTATTATCATTATTATTGATCTGTTTCAGTTATTCTTGGTGAGGTATCAGTTCTTAGGGTTTGGGTTCTCATGTGTATTGCGGTTTCTGTTCAGTGTCTATTCGGTCTCTGTGTCGTGTCTGCTTCTTTGTTTAGTGGTTTCTTGTTTCCCGTTTTATTGTGAAAGTCTGTCTTATGTTAGTGTGTGTGTGTGTGTGTGCAGTTTTTGCCTCCCCTTGTCTTGTCATGTCTGATGAGTCCCAGCTGTGCTCTCCTCCTGTTTCACATTCCCTAATTACCTCAGTATGTATTTAAGCCCTGTGTTTTTCCCTGCCAGTTGTTGCGTCCTCCACGTTCGTTGTGTGTGTATTCATTGTCGTCTACCTTCAGCATCTCCAGTCTAGTTAGTTTAAGTTGTTGTTTATGTACTGCCAAGCGTGACGCACCAGCAAATAAAGCTGTCGTTTAAGTTCATGTTTTGTCTCCGAGTCCTGCACGTGGGTCCAGCCACTGACAGCCACACAACTCATCGTGACAGAAGGACGCAACCATAACATGGACCCAGCGGACTCAGCTCACCTCGAGAGAGAGGTGGACCTTGCTCGCATCCTCGGACTGGTGACTCGCATAAGCCACGCCTCGGATTTGCAGACATTCTCAGTCGGGTTGAATGCCATACAAGCCATATTCGACAGAAGTCCTCAACTGCGCCAGCTTTCTATTGCCTCGGAGTTCAGCCGTTCGCTGACCCAGGCTAAGGAGGCAGTCAAAGCCCGGGAGCTGGCCCGATTCACCCTCATCTCCTCATCCACACTGCCTCAGTCACAGCGAGCAAGCCCTCTCACGCCGCCGCAGCGGACGGAGCTTTCGTCAGCCCCGCTGCAGCAGCCACAGTCGCAGCATCGGACTCTTTCCTCCCTCACGTCTGGTTCCGACCACCCTTCACCTACCTCATGCCTGGCAGGAATGTGGTCGGAGGGTCTGGTCACCGTTGCTCCGACACCTTCCGTTTCCTCTGCCGCTCCCGTTTCCAAGAGAAAGCGGCGTTCTCGTCGTCGCCGTCCCTCACCGCAACCCGAGTCCAGTTCCTGCTCTGAACTGCTGGACGTGGTGAGTGAGCAGAACAATTGTCACCCGGCTTCTTCCACGCTGGGACTTTTTAGCTCTGAGCCAGTGAATTCAGAGTCGGTTAACTTTTTGACTGTTAACTCAGGGTCTGCAAAGATAGAAACTGATGATCCCAAGATGGCTGACTCTGTGGCTGTCTTTCGGGACTCTGAGCATTCTACTTTTCCCTCTTTTGTTTCTCCCAAGTTTGAGAAAATTCAGGAATCAGATGACCTTATTTCAGAGTCAAAAGAAGTTTTGTGTTCTGTAACTGAGAGTGGTGTTTCTGGGTTTCATTCTGAAAAGACTGGGGTTTCTGTTTTCACTTCTCAGCCAAGTTATGTTGATTCCGAGCCACCTGTTTGTGGATCAGTTAATAGTGCAATGATGGCTTCGGGAGTACTAGTCAATAGTGAGCTTTCAGGTGTAGATTACACATGTGAATCTGTTATGGAATTTTCTGATTTGGACAATCATAATCTCACTCAGGACATTAAAAATGCCGTTCAAAAGACAATTTCTCCTACTGCTAAACTAAACAGGGACAGTTCAATTTCCCAACTGAATTCCATCTATGCTGTTCAGGCTACACCTCATGAGACACTTGTTGGTGTTGCTTCACCTATGTGTTACGTGGCTCACCAGCCAGTTCATTCTGAGGCTGCCTGCGATAAACCTCATGTTTCCATAACCTCCCCTAAGTTAAATTTCACAAGCCCAGAGTATGCTCATTCAAGGACTGTTTGTGTTGCTCATTGTGAACTCTTCAAGACTATGCGTTCTGTGACTGTCCAGGTTAAGAGCAACAAGGTGTCATCTGCGGTTAACAAGCTGGCAAAAATACTTGGTTTGAACACTGCTGAGTTGGTTGCTCAAGTTAAAGTTTCGGTTCCACGATCATGTCTGTACAACTCTGTGCGCCATGCTTTTCAGCCAGTAGCCCTGGACACTGTGTGTGCAACTTCCCAGGCTGAGTTTTGTAAGACTGTGTTTAATGTTGCTTCACACCCAGTTTCTTCAGATACTGCTTGTATGATTTCTCCAGCACCTGTGACTGCCCCTGAACTCATCTTTTCTAAGACTGCTAACGTCACCCTGGACAATTTAAGAATGGCAGTTTTACCAAGGTCAACCTGCCATAAGTCTCGGTTTTCTAGAACCATGTCTGGTACCATAAACCTGGTTTTCCCTGTGACTGTTACAGCTCCTCTGCTCTGCTCTCCGCATCCAGTTCCGGTTCCCAGGCAGACTATGGCTCCGTTCATCCCTGCACCCGTATCTGCTCTTCGGGTGGGGATGGCAGGCACCCGGTCATTGCCTGTGCCTGTTCTGGTCCCCTGGGTGGGGGCAACTGAGACCCCGCTGACTCCTGCACCCGTTTCAGCTCCTCGGGTGGGAGCAGCGGCAGTCCAGCTAGCTCCTGCACCCACACCGGCCCCCAGGGGGTAAGGCAGCCAAAACACAGCTCTTCCCTGGACCTGAATCTGTTCTTCAGGTGGGGATGGCTGATGTTCAGCCAGGCCCAGTACCCGTCCCTGTTCCCCGGAGAAGAGTTGCTGGGAGTCGGTTACCCGCTCTGTTGCAAGTTCAACAACCATCACTACACCCAGCACAACCATCATCACGACCACCACTACAACTTCTGTTTCAGTCAACTGCCCAGCCGGTAACTCAGCAATTAGTGCCAGCACCAATCCAGATACCTATGCAGCCAGGGGTCCCAATGGCCTCTGGTCCTGCATCTGCTCCAGCTGGAGGGCCCGAGGGGCCCGTCCAGCCTCATGCCACGTCAGCTTGAGGGCCCGAGGAGCCCGTCCAGCTTCAGGTTTCGTCTGCTGGGGGTTCGGGAGAACCCAGCCAGCCTCAAGTGTCGTCTGCTGGAGGGCCCGAGTCGCCCGTCCAGCCTTATGCCACGTCTGCTGGTGGGTCCGAGGAGCCCACCCAGCACCACACCTCGTTAGCTGAGGGTCCTGGAGGACCCAGACAGCACATCCTCCCGTCTGCTGGCGGTCCGGGGAGGGCTGTCCAGCCATCATCATCTCCGCCCGGTTCCGCAGCCGTCCCGCTGCCGTCAGGTTCTGCAGCCGTCCCGCTGCCACCTGGCCCTGCCTCTGAGTCTTCGTCCACGCCTGGCCCGGCTTCTGCTCCACCTTTGTCTGGCCCTACCTCGTCCGGTCCTGCAGTTGCCACACTGTCATGGGACCCAGCCCATCCTGTTCCGCCTCGCCTCTGCTGGCCGCTTTCTAGGCCTCTAGTTGGGCGTTATGGCCGTCGGGGGCGGCCTCCGGAGAGAGATCGTCGCCGCTGCTGGCATCGCGGCCGACCTCCGGATCTGCTCAGTGGCCGCCACTGCCTTCCGAGTGGTAGGCCTCCTGAACTGTTTGCCCGTTGCCGTGTGCACGGTCGGCCCCCTGAACTGTTTTGGCTCTTGTGCTGTCGACCTCCGGGTCGACCCCCTGAACTGTTCGTGGACTCTTATTGAGCTTTGGTTTGGTTTCGTTTTGATGTGTTTTCCTGTGTTTTTTTGGACTGTTTGGACACTCTTGCTCCTTGTTTTTTGTTTGGTTTCTGTCCCTCCATCCTGGACCCCCTCCGCCCACCCTGGCCTGGTGCTTTGTTGTGCTTTTTTGTTTGGGGCTGTCAGGAGCCAGCCCTTAGAGGGGGGGTACTGTCACGGTTCTGGGTCCGTTGGACCCAGTATTCTGAGTTTATTATGTTTTGGTTTACTTTTGCATTATGGATTATTTTCTGATGTTCTAGTGCTTTTGATTATTATTATTATTATTATTATTATTATTATTATTATTATTATTATTGATCTGTTTCAGTTATTCTTGGTGAGGTATCAGTTCTTAGGGTTTGGGTTCTCATGTGTATTGCGGTTTCTGTTCAGTGTCTATTCGGTCTGTGTCGTGTCTGCTTCTTTGTTTAGTGGTTTCTTGTTTCCCGTTTTATTGTGAAAATCTGTCTTATGTTAGTGTGTGTGTGTGTGTGTGTGTGTGTGTGTGTGTGTGTGTGTGTGTGTGTGTGTGTGTGTGTGTGTGTGTGTGTGTGTGTGTGTGTGTGTGTGTGTGTGTGTGTGTGTGTGTGTGTGTGTGTGCAGTTTTTGCCTCCCCTTGTCTTGTCATGTCTGAGTCCCAGCAGTGCTCTCCTCCTGTTTCACATTCCCTAATTACCTCAGTATGTATTTAAGCCCTGTGTTTTTCCCCTGCCAGTTGTTGCGTCCTCCACGTTCGTTGTGTGTGTATTCATTGTCGTCTACCTTCAGCATCTCCAGTCTAGTTAAAGTTGTTGTTTATGTACTGCCAAGCGTGACGCACCAGCAAATAAAGCTGCCGTTTAGTTCATGTTTTGTCTCCGAGTCCTGCACGTGGGTCCAGCCACTGACAGCCACACAACTCATCGTGACAGTTAGTTTGCAGTAATTTGGTGAATTCACAGTAAAGCTCTGTGTTGGACTGACACACATTGGCTGTGGTCCTCATAGACAGATTTATGTTACATCAAATGTAGCAGAGATGAATTTACATTGAAGATGATGATGCTTATATTCATTCACTGAATTCTAACTTTCAAACAAAGAGCAGCAGGTCAGCTGATCACATCTTTTACACAAAGAAAACCGACTGAACCTCACATCAGAAATTTGTGTGAGTGGTGATTTTTCCTGCCAATGTTGAGCCACTAAACATATGTTAGGGTTCCCCACCTGGCTCTGTATATATTTGGCACACTGCTAAAACATAGACATATTGTCTCTGTTGACAGAATTGATATCCAAATGTAAGTTATATTAGCCAATACCTAATATTATATTTTAATATTATATATTAAGTATTATATTGTGTTAGATATGTTTGGAGCTTCAACCCTGGCATGGCAAGATGACAGATCATGGGCAGCCTTGTGTCCCACATGGGATGAAGAGGAAGAGCAGTAGTAGCATGAAACTAAACCAAATGATAATTAAAAAGATCAAATTATGTAGGATCTCTGGTCGACACCATTAAAAAAGGTTAAAATCGTAGATAAACCAAATCATATTTCAACCACTTTAGTCTGCATGTGATCAAAGGTTTAGTTATATTAGTATAGATCATAGCATGTAATGTAATTATTATCATAATAGGCACGTATTAAGCAAACAGTAAATATTGCTTTTTCTTTTATTTTAAAGGTATTCTATGTCTGCGTTGTCAACATTTTATCTACCTGAGATTATGATGACTAATAAATTACACTTACCCAGCACAGTGATGGTTGAAGGCTGAGATGTTTGAGATCTCAGAGTTTTGCTGTTAAAGGCCTGACAGCTGTAGTTTCCACTCTGACTCATCTGAACATTCATCAGTCTGAGCTCTGATCCAGTATCAAGCAGCTGATCTCCATTCAGAAACCAGTTAAACTGGGCAGGAGGTCTGGATCCAACTGAGCAGGTGAGGCTGATGTCTGACCCCACAGCAAAGCATCCTTGTGATGGAGATAAGATCAAATTTATATTTTCCGGACCATCTAAATGTAGAGGGGACATAGAAGTTACGTTGGGTGGATAGAAAATGTAAAAGTATATTAAATTCAGTTTTTCTTGTGAAATCGTAAAATTATTTCACACAACTACATTGCTTCACATCATCTCAACAGAAAAAAGATCTCATCTATCTTCTATTCAGCTTATCGGACATATCTAATATTCTGAAATCTAAAATGATGTCTAAACACTCTGATGCTTGTCTGAAGAAGTTTTTAGATAAATTACTGAACATTTAGTTTAGTAACTCACAGCTGATGGAGAGGTTTACTGGATCACTGGTACCAGTACTGACAGGATTGGACACACGACACCTGAATGGTCCCTGGTCAGAGCGGGTCACAGTGATTATAGTCAGACTGGAGCCTCCATCAGTGAGCTGAACTCTGTCACTTGCTGTAACCTCAGAGCTGCCGTTCAACCAGAGGAAAGAGAGAGAGGATCCAGAGGCAGAGCAGGACAGAGAGACAGAACCACTGAACTCAACCAAGTCTGTGCTGCTGGAAGTTACTGACACACTGGAGACTTTCTCTGTGAAAGAAAAACATTGTTCGCATCAACAACAGAAAATAAGCATTAAAATAATTACAAATCAATTCCAGCTAAACCATGTCATGTTAAGGAGGATATATTACATACCCAACCTAAAAAGACAGAATAGTAATAATTGAAAGAAATATTGTACCAATCAAAATCTTGAAATATTTTAATTTGTATAAATTCCATTTAATCGACTATTCTGAACAGAATAAATGAGACAATTAAGTTCTCAGCTTTTTCTTTGTTGTATGGGGATCAATATTACCTTCAAATAAACCATTCAGTTTCTTACAGCCACCTTTTAAAGTCTTTAATATCACAGTCTTAAGAATAAGACAAATTATTGCAAGAATGCCTTACTGCAGTGAGGAGAGATGTAACAAACTTGTACTAATCATTACAGGTATTTTTACATGTTCAATATATTGTAAACTTGCTTAAATATTGCAAAAACAGTTAAGCTGTTGAATTTCTACATCTGCTCACCGTATATCACCAGAGTAGCACGTCCACTATGGGGTTTTCCATCTTGTATAATGTTAACAGCGTATTCTCCAGTGTCATCCAGAGTGAGACTCCTGAGCTCCAAAGACGCAGTAGATGTGAAGAAGGTGATCCTGCCTTCATACTCAGGTCCAATAATGTTTTCTGAGTTCATTACGATTATTATAGCCGTAGAGAAATTAAAACTCCAGTTCACAGATTGAAACGGTTTCTCTGTTGGAGTCAGTGTTGTAGTGAACATCACTGTTTCTCCTACAGCTGCATTCAGACCATCAGGCAACAAACCAACTCCTTCAGTTAAACCTGCGGGAGAAGAATAGCAAAGTGCTGTTGTTACTCAAACATATAAAACAGTTGTGGAATATATAAAGATTAGCATGAAATATAGCAGGTCTGAAGAGTTTGAGTTATTTTCATTAAAGTCTAATGTCAGCTTTTCCAGATAATACTGCACATAATTCTGATCGAGTTTCAGGAATCGTTCAATAATCGCGTGGTTATTAAAACTGTTAACCAGCTGTTGCTTTTGGTGACTTTCTGCTATTCTAAGCCCTTGGCGAACAACCGAAGGAAAATCTGACTTTTTGTAAAGAGACCACAAGTTATACTGAACATCTTAATTTTGAGACTTACTTGCAAATGCCACAAAGACAACAAGAAGTGGTAGTAACAAAGCCATTAATTAAATATCCGTGAAGTGTGCAGTTAGGAATGTTTTGCTATAAAACTGACCAAAAATCTACTGACTCAGTATGGTGAATGAAACTCTACTTAACAAGATGCAGTGTCAGTTTCATGCGCAAAGAGAGTCCTAGATTTCTTTTTTTGTATTTTCTTTTTTGTGTGTGTAATTTAATGCACCAGAAAACTTGCAGGATGCCTCCCTCATGTGGTACATTAGTGCAAGATAAAACTTGAAATGTTGCTATGAAGATGTTGATGTCCAGTCACAGGATGTTTTTCCGATTATCCCACAGTTTAATTGATCAATAGAAAACAAATCACTATGCAGTAATATATTCCTCCCTGCATGCCACAGCCCTAGTTATTTGTTTAGTGAAAAATACTCAGAAAGATACCGAGAATGTTTTATAACCATCCAAAACGACCTAAAACTATCAAGAGAATGCAACCAATGTTGAAACAATTCATTTCTGTTGCTTTCAAAACTAAAAGTCAAACTTTGAGCCAAAATCTTGATAAGGTTTTGTGAGTATTTAAAATTCTGAGTAAGATGATGAAGCAAGGCAAAATAGTGTCTAGCATGCCCTGAGGCCAACATTAGACGAAGAATAAATTTCTATTTCAAAAAACAGAACCATTTATTTTCCTTTTAAGGTAAAGAGTTTCAGGGGAGGCATAACCAAAACAACAAACAAAATACAGGCCTTTTAACTGCCTCCCTAGACTAAACAGGAGAAAACATTTTAAAAGAATACAGCTAACAGGTCTGTTGTCTTCAAATTGATCATTTGCAATAGTTACAATATGTACAAATTAATTAATCTTGTTTTTTTGTGCAGAAAATCAGTCACACAACAAAACACAGCTAAACACACAAAGCCTTGTTGGAAGCTGGAAGTACATATAGGCAGGGCATAGTACAGTTTCATGCACCAGAAAACTTGCAGGATGCCTCCCTCATGTGGTCCAACTGTGTTAATGCAAGATGTAAAACTTGAAATTTTGCTATAAAGACATTGATGTCCAGTCACATTAAAAAATCTCAAAAAGTTTAATTAATATGTAGAAAATAAAGCAAGTCTGAAAAGGTCACGTTATTTACATTAGAGATTTTATTGAAAAAGAAAAAAGAAAAAGAAGCACACACGGCAGGTTAATTCAAGAAACAAAACTGACACTGACAGATTCACATACAACATAATCTAGAAACAGGTAGCCAACAGGGGAGCCAACAGAAGCAACCTGATTAAAGGCTTCCCATATTTCTCCTGTCTCCTCTGTCCTACATCTGAAATCAGTCTTGAGAAAGGTGTCCCAAGTCCTGCATCCGGAGGAGAAAGGAGACAAGAACTGTAGGGTTTAATTGGAATGGCTTCAAACTGAGATTCAGAAGGAAGCACTCAACTTTCTTTTAAATGTCTTTTGTTTCCACTCTTCTCTCTCTATATTCATGAAGAACAAATCAGAGAAGTAAAAAGAGTTAAAGTCGCATGATGAACAATTAACGATCAATGAACAACGACACAAAGGACGAGGAAAACTAAGCATTCCTATAGAAGCCCCGAGAGAATTATAAGGATCATGGCACTGCTCTCCTACTCTCATTTAAAATACTTTAGTACAAACCTGCTTCTTCTCTGATCCATGTTATCTGAGCAGGAAAATTTTTTTTCTGTTTATAATATTAAGGTCACATATGATTAAACATGAACTAGAAATGTATTCAACAGATGTCTCATAAAGTGAAAAACAAACAAACAATAAAGAAAGTAAAACTTTAAAGTCAGTGTGAGCAGACAGTTTTTTTCTGCCACATCAAGCAGTGAGAGCTCACCTGAGATGGACCCGAGAATGAAGAAGTATATCAGAAATGTTTCCATTTCTAAAGTGGTGTCTTTCACTGACTTTTCCTTTACTGATACCAGTACATGAAAGCTAATTTCAATATATGGTGTCATAAGGAAGTAAATGTTTTATTTTGAAAGGTTTAACTTCCTGAACTTGTTAATCTTCAACACAGTTTTCTACTAAATGTTCATCCCCTCATTTTCTTTTTGCACAGTTAACAAGCAATCAAAAATCAAATAAATAAATAAATAACCTGTTTCAGTAAATGTTGTCCTCTATATTTATATGTGTTCGGTTTAACCCCCCCCCCCCCCCCCAAAACAACATTTAATAGTAGTAGTAGGAATAGAATAGAATAATAGAATTGGAAAATATCTCCTATTCCATAAAAGTTGGCTATGGTTTAAAATATGAATAAAAACAAAATATAATGATGTACAAATCTTCATCTGCACCATTTAAAGTATGATTAAAAAATAAGGTCATTTTGAATGTGATGGCAGCAACACATCTTTAAAAAGTTTTGGCTGTGTAGCATCCCGTCTTCAACAACAGTCTGTAAACATCTGGGAAGAGAAGACACCAGATTCTGGACTTTTTGGAGAGGAATGTTGTCTCATGTTTTCTGATATAGGATTCTATCTGCTCAAGAGACCTGGCTCTTCTTTGCTGTATTTTATACTTCATGACACTCAAAATTTTTTCAGTTGGTGATATATGAAGCTATGTTATTATGGAGTAACATGATGGAGAACATGTTTCTGTAAAACATGCGTACACCTTTCAGCATTTATGAAGCCAGTTTTAAAGTGCTTTGGCCCAGAGAAGAAGGCGGTTTTACTGAATGATGTTCAGCAATTTTCAGTCACAGTTTTTTCAAATTAATTAACGTCTGCCCATCGTTACTTTAAATAAGTTTGTCTCTCTAAGATGATGTTTTTATACTCAATTATGTCATTGATGTTCCACAAGCATTTTCTTTTAGTACCGCTCAGATCTTCAACATTTTGATGCCCCTGTCCCAAATTTTGAGGTATCCAATGGAGCTGGATTGGCAAATGTATGACATGAAAGTACTTAGAAGATTTTGTCAGAAGCCTCTCAGCACTGTTGGAAACTCAACAACCTGTAGACGTCCCAGGGAGTTTTTGCTTAGACCAATGAACAGTGAATTAAATACATGAATAACAATCTCTAGTTCAAAGTGTGACACAATGGGACTTAACTTGGCAATATTTCTCAAGTGATAAAAGAGACTGACTAAGACTGAACCAGACATTCGAATAAAACATCTAAACTGAGAGCAGAGTCAAAAGTTACCCCAGGGACGTTATTGAGAGACACTTTAGTGAAATGTTACAATAAAACCCAGAGCTTTGGGGTAGCTGTAGCTCAGGTGGCAGAGCAGGTCAGCCACTAGCCAGAAGGTCGGTGGTTCGATCCCAGGCTGCTCCAGTCTGCACGTCAAATATCCTTGGGCAAGACACTAACCCCATGTTGCTCTCTGATGCATCCATCCAATGTGTATGAATGTTAGATAATTAGCACTAAGCTTAGAAGAAGTGATTGGTTGTGTAAGCGCTTTGAGTGCTCAGACAGAGTAGAAAAGCGCTATATAAGAACCAGTCCATTTACCATTACCTTAGGCATAAATCTGTCAGGGGAACAAACAAGGACTTCAGTTTTTTGATCATTAAAACTGGAGGAAGTTGTCAGCCATCCGAGTTTTAATGGAGTCTAAGTTCCTAAATGACTGTAACCGCTCAATCAGAGGAAAGTTGAAGGGGCAGAGTGACTCTGTAAAAGAAGTGGTAAAATGGTTTCATCGTTGATATCAGCTAACAACGAGGCTGAAGATAAACATTAACATATTTCATTGACGTCCATCTAAATTATGTCAAGCTGAGGAGTTGAGGCTTTTGTCAGAGGTTTGTATTATATTATATTTAGTTTAAAAACACAAAGTAGAACTATAATTTAAATAAAAAAGCTTAAAAGTTGCAGTAAAAGACCGCTAAAAATTTTTTCAATCATTTCTCTGATATCATGTTGAATATCTACTCAGATTAAATGACTCAATAATGTCATATATTAAATTTAGAACTTAGTTTAAGCTTTGTTTACAGAGAATCCAAACTCTGTGGTGCCTCCAGCCTGGTCTTTATATTGGTCATCAATAAGACCTAAATGTATTAAATTTCATTACATTTACTATAGTTTTTTTAAAATCCAGTTTTCAAACTCTTTTGTACAGAATGTGTTATGCATTAGTAGAGATGTACAAAAACAAAAAAAGAAAACTCTCCTGGAGGCCAAGGCGATGCCATCCAAAGTAAGTAACTGGCTAGGCACCATGTTTTTTTTATGAGTTTTTAGGGTTTTTAGAGTAAAACAACCTCAGTTTCAGGTGAATTTAAAATCGGAAAATTAGAGGACCTTTATATCTTTGGGCTTTAGGCCACTTGCTTAGTTTGTGAGAGTTTGTGAGAAACCTTATTTTGTTTGGTGTAGTAGTGCTGCTGCCAACACAATGTTAAGAGTGATAATACAATTAAGGGGTTTACCTGATTTGGAAAAAAAAACTTTTTTCTACCAGTATTGTTGTATTTTTTTTTTCCAACTTTTTGTTTCATTGTAAATCTAACATGGTCAAACAAATATCATTTGACCCAAAGTTCATAAGAACTGTAGATTTCAGTTCAGCATTCAACACAATCATTCTGCAGCAACTGATAGAAAAACTCTGACACTTCGGAATGAAAACTTTAACTTGTAGGTTCCAAGAATAACACCTTTTCCTGAATGTGGAAAAGACCAAAGAGATTATGGCAGATTTCAGGAAAAGTTATTCCCAGCATACCCAACTGAACATCTACTGTGCTGCTGTGGCCAAGAAGGCCTAATCTCTCCTCCACTCCACTAAACTCTTGAATAGCTCCATTCACGAGACTGTCAGAAGACTGAACTCTTTACTACCTTCCCCCTATTCCCCTACCCCCCAACACACTCTCACACACAAGATACATTCTATTCTTTTAATGATGCTGAAAATCTTCGGCACATTAATGCAACCATTTCCACCGACAGCAGTTTGATTCTCTTGTATGTCCTGTACATGTACCGAAATATTGACCAAAGGGATAAAATGAGACTAGAGATAGGGTGAGATGGAAGCAGATACTTGACTTGAAAGACAGCAGCTAGAAGAAGAGTAGAGAAGAAGAAGATGACTTGGATCCCATTTTTAACAATATCCTTGGAACATTAAGTAATCTGCTGCACCACTCCAGAAACCTCAGGGGCAGTTAAATATTCAGGATAAAACTTGACAGTACTGCTTTTCTCAGTGTCTTCAGACAGCACAAGGCCTGCAAAACCTTTGAAGGCTTTCTGTAATCATCCAGATTTTTACAACATGTAGATCGAGTTCAGCATTAAAACATACAGGACCACATTTATGAGTGATAAACTGATGTAAGAGCAAGGGCTACAATTTCTGTGTATTGGTTGTATTTATTTTACATTTAATGATCAATAAGGGGCTACAGACAGAGAACCTATATCAAAATAGTAGCAACTTAAAAAATTCAAACTTAGAGAAAACCTTCATATTTATTGTTGTAGGCTAATAATTTATAAACAATCTTCATATGTCCTGTTAAAATATTTTCATAATGACCTCCCAAAAATATTATAACCAACAAACTAACAAAAACAATAACTTTTGTCTTCCTGGAGCAGATAGAGACTTCACAAATGTTTCATCTGCAATACAAGAAAACAGACAATTTTTTCTAGTAAACAAAACACTTTATAAACTGCATGCAAGTGGGCATTAGCTTTTAACACTAATGGAAAAATGACAGATTTTTATACAGAGAAAAAATCTTTCACTCTTTTCTTTATTGTATAAGTATAATGTATATTCTTTCTTAATAAAGCACAACAGTGAATTTAATACTTACCTTAACATAGAAATACAGTTCAACTTGTCTTGTCACATGGGGAACTGTTCTCATACACATGTTCTCCTTGTCAAAAAACAGATTTTGATACAGTAATTTTATTTATACTTTCTTTATTTTGCTATTAAAAATGTACAAGTTAAATGTATATTAAAATATTACTCACCTGTATTATGTGTCTGTGGATTTTTGTTGGTTCTAAATATAATAAATGAGGCATTATCAAAATCTGTCCTCAAAGTTACACAAAACTGTAACACTAAACATTTACATTTATTTAAAGCCAATCTTAATGACAAATGATAAAAGACTTGTTTGTTCAAACAAAAAGTGCACTGAAATACTTGTATACTTATTTCATGAAATGATATGATGTTAAATTAATTACATATAACATTGATAAGTTATGCTCATGTACCAAAGGTGTTTAGAAGTGGACTGAGTACACAGATTCTGAGACTAATAAAATCATTCAGAAATTATCCACCTACCTTCTTCTATAAAAGTAGTATCCTACACCACAAGCAACAGCAACGATGGCAAAACATGCGATTACAATTCCAGCGATACAACCTGCAGCACATTCTGATGATTGGTCTGGGGAAGTTCAAATAGAGATAAAATAAAGATGACACAAAGTTGTCTCACCATCTCAAAACTCTCCAATAATTTCTCTCTTTGTTTGATTTCATAATTGCACAGGTTTCAGAGGACTTTTGGTCAGGAATCTTGACCATCTCCAGTTAGTCCAGAATACTGCTGCAAGGCTTTTAGCTAAGACACGAAAAAGAGAGCATGTTACACAAGTTTTACGTTCATTACATTGGCTTCCAGTACATTTTAGAATTCATTTTAAAATCTTGGTACTGACTTTTAAAGCTTTGAATTGTGATGCCCCTGCCTACATTTCTGATCTTTTAGAACCCCACGGTAGTCCCATGAACACGTTTTAAGACCAGAGGAGATAGACCTTTTAGAGCGGTGGCCCCCAGGTTGTGGAATGCTCTCCCTCCATCATTGCATAGCCTTGACTGTATTTATTCTTTTAAAAAGTAGCTCAAGACTCATAGATTGATTTTGCTGTTTTTTATGTATATCTGTTCTTATAGTATTGTGAAGCACTTTGGGGTTTTTATCCTGTGGAGAGTGCTACATAAATAAATTGAATTGAATTGAATTGAATTGAATTGAATTGAATTGAATTGAGGGATTTGCCCTTGCAGGGTCCCCCAAGGCAAATTGGTCCTGGGTAAGGGATTCTGACAACATCTATGATGAATAAAAAATAAGAAGCACTCAGAGAGTGCATTGCAGCTCACTCTCTGGGAGTAAGTACTTTAAAGGCAATAGTATTATATTTTTAACAAATTACATTTTGTCTTCTTTGTTCTTTTTAAATCTACTTTAAGAAGTTTGTAGTGCAGTACAAATAAGATATGGGTGGCATGATAGATGTTTACATTGATTACAAAATCAATTTAGTGTGTACATGTGTGTGTGTACATGTCTATACATAGGAATAGTAGTGGTACAATAGTTATGTTAAGCTAGTTTATGTCTTGCATATTTCCAACCATATCCATAATCACATACTGTGTATGCTACCGTTGTATATAGTGTATTATCTTTTTTCATTGATTGTACTTTTTTGTATTTCCTTCTGATATCTGTACCTGAGCTGAGGTAACGCAAAAATTTCCCTGTCATGGGATCAATAAAATCTTATCTTTTCTTATCTTAAAAACATTATGGAGGAGTGGGTAATGGAAAATAATTTTTAAATAAATAGACATGAATAACTTGAGCTTCTTATATATTATTATACTACAATATTTCTAACTAAAGAGGTACCGCTTTCTATTTCTCTTGACAATACTTTATTTAAAGATATAATGCATTTTATAATGGTCTGAGACCATGATATTAAGACCAAATCAGACGATGTACGGTCTGCTGAGGTGAAGAGAGAACTAAGTGTGAATAGGAAGGTGATGACTTACCAGTCATTTAGCATTTCTATCCTTATCTATGGTCGCAACCTCTTGCTAGTGACTGAAAGAATGAGGTTGTGGATACAAGTAGCAGAAATAAGCTTTGACAGAAATAAGCATTTGAATAGGATGACTCCAGGACTTACTGGAGAGATTCTATCACTTGGCTGGCATGCCCCAAAGGACGGAACACCATTGAAAATAGATGAACATGAACAGTTGGATAGAGGTCAAATTTAAGGTGTCTTTGATATTGATATGGATCTTTTTTGGATTTTCTATGAGTCTGTTGTGGCCAGTGCAATCCTCTATGCTGTTGCATGCTGGGGGAGCAGGCTGAGGGTCGCAGATGCCAACAGACTTGATAAACTGATCCGTAAGGCCAGTAATGTTGTGGGGATGGAGCTGGACTCCCTTAAGGTGGTGTCGGAGAGGTGGATGTTGTCCAAGATAAAGACAATGTTGGATAACACCTCCCACCCACTCCGTGACATGCTGGTCAGTCACAGGAGCACGTTCAGTGAGAGACTGAGATTACCGAAAAGCACCACTGAACGACACAGGAAATCATTCCTGCCTGTGGCCATCGCTCTGTACAACTCATCCACTTAACACACTGTTTACTGCAGTAGCTACACCCTTTTTGCACATGTTCTTCCTTTTTCAGCTATTTATTAATAAGTGACTTTTATGTATATATATAGTGGCTTGCAAAAGTATTCGGCCCCCTTGAACTTTTCCACATTTAGTCACATTACAGCCACAAACACGAATCAATTTTATTGGA
Organism: Oreochromis aureus; assembly: GCF_013358895.1. Classification (NCBI taxonomy): domain Eukaryota; kingdom Metazoa; phylum Chordata; class Actinopteri; order Cichliformes; family Cichlidae; genus Oreochromis; species Oreochromis aureus. The sequence continues at coordinate 24,297,250 of NC_052952.1, forward strand.
GTTCCACGTGAAAGACCAATACAAAGTGGTGTACATGTGAGAAGTGGAACGAAAATCATACATGATTCCAAACATTTTTTACAAATAAATAACTGAAAAGTGGGGTGTGCGTAATTATTCAGCCCCCTGAGTCAATACTTTGTAGAACCACCTTTTGCTGCAATTACAGCTGCCAGTCTTTTAGGGTATGTCTCTACCAGCTTTGCACATCTAGAGACCTGTGATGCAATAAGGGAGAGTTCAGTCTGTTTAAAGTGCCTTCTGAGCTGATACCATAACTTCAGTGAATGAATAACAAGAGGTTTTGTGGTGAAGCTGGAGATAGGTCCTGCCAGGGGTAATCTGGTACACAACAAGGACAACAGGGAGCATCGATTCACTGACAACTTTTCCAGTGTTACCCATGAAAATAAATTATCATGTTCTTTTACGCAGGACAATAATGCCCCTATATTTGATGCCCAGTTAAACAACAAAAAATCTGCGAGTGCTAAGCCTCCTGCACTCTGTGGTCTTTGTAATATACTCTGTTTCAGTGTAGGTGGCTGTTTGTTCCCCTTTCTCATTTTTGTGTGATTAAAAAGAAGTACAGTGGTCCCTCGTTTATCACGGGAGTTACATTTTAAAAATAACCCAGGATAGGTGAAATCCGCGAAGTAGCCAACTTTATTTTTTACAATTATTATAGATGTTTTAAGGCTGTAAAAGCCCTCACTACACACTTTATACACTTTCCTCAGACAAGCATGAACATTTTCACACTTTTCTCTCTTGTTTAAACACTCTCAAAGTTTAAACCTTCGTAGAAAAAGAAGTCCAGTATTATAGAATGAAACCAAAGACTAAACCCTGTTTTCAGGTCCAGAACATGGGAAAAGAGCAGCTGCGAGAGAATTCAACATTAATGAATCAATGGTACGCTGATGGTTAGAATCTTCCTCTGCCTTTTGGGTGCTACCGCAGGTGCCTTTGATGGTGCAAAATGTTTTGTCGACATTGGTCTGCTTGTTGGGGAGAAAACTTACAAACAGTACAGCACTTCAGAGTCACAATCCCAGTGATTGAAGATCTATGTAAATTTGACAAACTGAACACAATCTGTACTGGACAGCCAATCAGGATGAAGAACACAATGCACTACAGTCAGAGGTTGGAGCACTGTGAAATATTATTAAAGTGACCTCTCAAAAATCACCAGTGCAAAATCAAAAAGGCAGTGCATCACGTTTATAGGATTCTTTGTCTCAACCTCAAGATTGAGACAAAGAATCCTATAAACGTGATGCACTGCCTTCTGTTAAGTGAGAAACTCCCAATAACACATCCATAATTCTCCAGTACTGATGAATCGCCCTAAAACTCCCAAACATTACATATGCAAAACAACATGTAACCTGAGAGTTGTTGAACACAGTGACCCATTTGGCTGACTCTGATTTATATGGTTGGACTTTCATCCTTTGCACACTGTAAGGTCTTATCAGTGGCTATAAAACCATTAGCCCACTTCTTTGAATCATTTCTGTGGCTTTTATAATCCTATCGATCATCTTGTTTTATACATTTAAGGGTTCAGTAAAAATTTGCTGCCAAAGTTTTAAGAACTTCCACATTAGGCTAAGCTTCTGTTATTCAAGGAGTTTCATATTGAAAAACAAAAGATAAACTGAAACACAACAGAAGCATGATTTACATCACTAATATAAAATTTAGACAGACTGAAAACTGCAACATCCAATTCTGAACTTTCAGTAAGCGGTTTACAGTTTGCAGAAACTACTGTCAAACCTCAGGGGCAATTAAATATTATAATCAGTAAAATACAACTTTACCGCTTTCCCCAATATCTTTACTCAGCATCCTGCCCTCAAAACCACAGAAAATCCACTTGTGGGTAGCATGATGCAGCGTATAAAACAAAAGTGTCAGATTCCGGTTTTATTTAATCATTGAGACCTTTTATAACATGTAGGTAGAGCCATTCCCAAAGTCAAGAGTACTGCTGCCCACTTAAACCAGAAAATCCTGTGCGGTCCACCCAATGTTAAATCTTTACTCTAATCAAAATACAAATGAAAGAGTGATGTATTTCATTGAATGTTTTAATCAAAACACATAAACAACACAGGCTTATGGCTAAAAATTGCTAATGCTACCGATTCACATACAAAGCAAATGCGACGCAAAGAGGAGTAATTTTAGGTCAGAGTAACGACTAAAACTAACAAACTCCTGTTATCAGTTTTAATTGAAGCTTTTTATAAATTTCCACTTTAATTAAATTTAAATAGATATGTAACTGTAAGTACTATAATTTCAAACTGAATTTCTGTTATCACTGCGGAACACCTGCAGTCCTGACAAGAGGCCTCAGTCCACACGTTGGACATCACTCTGTAATCAGATTTTAACATTAATGTGCAAATGCATGTAATTACATGTGTTAACATAAAAACAAGAGACACAACTGTGATGTGTTGGTTGTTTTATATATATTTAAAATAAAGTAGCAAATATTAGAATATTTATTACAGAGAAAGTATTAATATTTATTTTACATGGAGAATAATAATCTATTAGTTAAAACATCTTAACACATCTTGTTTAACATTATATGATATCAAACCAACAAAGATTATAACGTTAATTGTCTGCAGCAGGTGAAGACTTCTAAAAATCTACAGAAATGAGAAAATATTCTTGTCAATTATCAAAACTGTTCCTTCTTAATTAACAGTGATAATAAATGTTAAACTTACCTTGAAAAGGGAAGGTCATCACTGAGTTTATATTTGTTATTTTCTTGTAATGGAAATGTTCTCATACATATTTTCTTCTTGTTCTAAGAAAGCAAAGATTTGTAACAGTGCATGTAAGTATCCATTAAAACAATGATTTTGATTCTCTAATTTCTTTATTTTGCTATAACAAACGTGTAAGGTGACTTTAGAATTAAAAAAGAAAAAAACTAACTTACCTGTATTTTGTTTCTGAGGATTTTTGTTGAATCTAAATATTTGAAATGAAGCATAATTAAAATGTGGTCATGCAATAAGATCCAACACAAAACTACAACACTAAAGTTATATTTGAATTTAACAAGAAATCCCAGTATTTATTACAATAAGTGTTTATTTTGCACGATTAACATAAACAAGCAGTGAAAAGAATTGATTCTCCTTCGTGATTACTCCGAGACCAGCAGAAGTAGAACGTTAGCAAGTGACTCTTTGCAGAATATGAAACATTTGTTGAATTGTACCACTGAATTCTAGACATTTTCTATGATTACAATATTTTATGTAGATTAAAGAAGAGAAATGCTTTCCTGGTGTCATGGCCTGGTTCTAGGGACCCAGGGCTCATGTATTTATGTACTTATATTTATTTTTCCGTATGTAGTGTTTTGGTTGTTTTTTTCTCCTTTTTCCTCCGTCTCCCTGTGTGTGTTTATGTTGGTTCACACTCCTGGATGTTTTGGATTGCTGAGGGATTGCGACCCATCAACAGCTGCAGCTGATGGCCTCGTTAAGAGCGCTCTATTTAAGAACTTGTTAGTACAACCGTAGACTAATGTGCATGAAAGGCCTCGCTAGTGTTTGATTTCCCTGCCAGCCTATGTGTGTTTGTGTGTTGCCAGGAATCGGGAGTGGAGACACTGTCTGGGAACGGGAATTTTTGGAGCTGTTGTATTTTCACCTTTTCACAGACATTTGCACTGTGTGGGATTCGGGGAGGAATCGCCACTGGAGCCACAGTGCCTGGGATTTGTACATAATATGTTTCTTTGTCCACTGTAAATAACCCTCACTTCTCTTCACCATCAGCAGTGTTGGGAAGGTTACTTTTAAAATGTATTCCATTACAGAATACTGAATACATGCCCCAAAATGTATTCTGTAACATATTCCGTTACGTTACTCAATGAGAGTAACGTATTCTGAATACTTTGGATTACTTAATATATTATCGTGCTGTTTACAACTACGTGAATGTACTATTGCTGTGATTTATTCCTGTTACTGAAGGTCCGCGGCTCCGAACCGTAGTAAAGGGACCTCTGGCTAATACGGTGGGTTCCGTGTCGGGCTGGTAGCCGAAAAATAGCTTTACTTTGTTGTCTGGGTCAACTTTGCTTGCCAGAGACAGAGAGAGGCGTTGAAAGGCTGCTCCAACGGAACTTATTTTTTCCGGAGGAAAACACGAACACAGTGTACAGTTGAGTCTTAATAGCTTACTTACAAATGGGCTCGTCAGGCACTCTTCTTGGCTGCAGTGGTTATTATTATATTTACATGCTTTCAGCTCCCGTTTTTGCTCCGTGACAGCTCGGACTTTTCCTTTCTCTCCCTCCCTCGCTCACAGACACATAACGTGTATGGCAGTCCATTCTTGCTGCGGCACGGACTACACTGCCCATGAGGCTACATTCTTTAGGGCCATGCCTGTAGCATTCTGCCTTTTAGCTTAGCACAACAACAACAACAAAAAAGCGCTCTCTCACCCAGGAAACACGCAGAGAGAGCGTCACCCTGTAACCATGGCAACCGTAACGCTGCCGCCTGGAACAACAGAACATAGCTGTCAAGCAAACCCAAACAGTCCTGACCCGTGACAATATGAAACAGGAAAGTACCGCCGTGTAATCCATTTATTTCAACAAAGTAACTGTATTCTGAATACCACCTTTTTAAAGGGTAACTGTAACGGAATACAGTTACTCATATTTTGTATTCTAAATAGGTAACGGCGGTACATGTATTTCGTTACTCCCCAACACTGACCATCAGAGTACCATATTTTGGGCCCTTCTCTCTTCAGCTCCACGGTCTGACACCTGGTGCTATTTTAAATATATTCTCCACTTACTTTTTCTTATAAATGTAGTACCCTCCACCAACTGCTGCAGCGAAGATGACACAACATGCGATTACTATTCCAGCGATGCAACCAGCAGCACATCCTGATGGTTGATCTGGAAAAGTATAAATAAAGATAACAAATAAATTTTGACAGTAAATTGTCTTATTATCTCAAAACTACCCAATAGTGTCTTTCTTTATTTGATTTTTATAATTTTAGAACTATCAGAGGACCTTTGATTGGTGCAATGTTCTTGTTGCATGAAAAGTACTTGTGTGTGTGAAAATGGTGGATGTACCAATTTCTTAACAATTTGCTGACGATTAATGTGTTGCTAAAGTGTATTTCGGTATTAGAAACAACTGTTATATTATCTGAAGATAAACCTCCAAAATTTAGTTCATAGAAAACTACATGAAATTGACCATCATTAAACTATCAATGGTACTGGGGTGGGTTTTAATAATCGATTCATCGATTAAAATCGATTCTGGCTTGGATAACGTGAAATCGATTCATTAAAATCCTGAATCGATTTTTTAATATAAATTTATTTTGCCCGAAACGCCAGAATCTCAGGTGAAACCTCACAAAATTTCAACAACCACCAAACAGCTAAGACAGTAAATGAGAGCAGGTACACGGATTCTGCACAAGGACGTAAACACACACCGCGGACCCGCGGATCAGAATCAGTGAGATGTCGCCTTTCTCACCCGACGGGCGCTGCAGCTTTAAGCGGCTGCGCGCGCTCCCGCGGACGGCAATCACTTTCTGGCAGACAATCACTTTTTGGCACAACAACTGCACGGACACGGTCGGGGCTGAAAGCCGACAGCTCGCTGATTCTGATCTGTCGGCGGGTCCGCGCTTTGTGTTTACGCCCTTTTTGTGCTGATTCTAAAGCTGTTAGTTTTATCTCTCTCCAAACAATATTGACTGAACCAGCAGCAAAAGAAGATCCAAACTACGCTTCACAGAAACATCGTCATGAAATCACTCTGACTTTTACTGTTTTGCTTCCACCATGATAAAGTCACACTTCATGCACAGCTCTCTCTCTCTCTCTCTCTCTCTGTACTTCAAGAACAGTTTCCGTCTAAAAATCTGTTTTCTGCATTATTCGCTTGCTTGTTACGCACAAGTCTACTGTTGTTTACAGCGCTGTCAGCCGCTGTTTTTTTTTTTTTCGTTTTACATACTTCCGAAAAGAAAACCTAATTTCTGCCGTTCAATACTGAACAAATTTAAACTTTTTAAAATTATGCAAAATGCAAAACGCTTAGCCGTGTCTCTAATAAAACCGCTGTAACGTCAGAGGTAACGTTCATATGTTGATTAATGGTTTTCTTTCGTTTTTGATGTACTGCAGAATATTTTTATAAAATCCAAGGCCAGGAAAACCACCTTCATGTTTTTCTGTGTTTTATCTTCAGCTACTTTGACACAAAGGCATCTGATGTGACGCTTACACCTTTGATAAAGTCTTGCGTGTGTCAGCTTCCTTTTAATAGATACAAAAATATGTAAATGTACTGATCTGAATTATAATACTTCTGACTGTCAAAATTTCCCAGATTCAAATCGAATTTAATTGAATCGAATCGAATTGAATCGAATCGTGGATCGAGTCGATTCGGGACCTTGTGAATCGGAAACGAATCGATTCTAGAAATCAGTGACGATAAAATGGTACCATCTAAGAGTATAAACACACGCACATACCTGTTACAGTCAGTCCCTGCACCACTGATGATGATGTTCTCTCAGTTATATTATTCCATGCTTGACAGATGTAGTTGGCACTGTCAGAAAATCCAACCTCTTCTTTAATGTACTCAGCAGAATTGGTGAGTACTTCTGTCCCATTTAAGAACCAGGTGAATCTGGCAGACGGTGTGGATTCAGCAGAGCAGGTCAGTTTTAAGGTGCCTTTGATATTTATCTTATTTGGACCTTTGATTTGAACATTTTCTGGTCCATCTGAAAAACAGGCAAAAATAGTAAATGTGTTCATTACTTTTACATTTCTGCATTACTAGACTACATATCATATTAGTAGTACCATTCAAAATTTGAAATAATTTTACTATATCAATGAACAAGAAGTGTAGACTGACCAGGATGTTACTTACAATTAACAGTCATGACGTATTTAGCTCCATCACTGCTTATGGGGTTGCTGATTTGACAGAAATATTCTCCACTGTCTTTCCTAGTCACAGTGTCAAAGGTCAACACTCTGTTATTGTCAGAAAGGGTCATGTTGTCAGTCGGGGTCAGATCTGAGCCATCCTTCATCCATTTTCTGGTTAAGACTGAGCCAGAAGCCTCACAGGTTAAGTTGACAGAGGTTCCCTCAACTGGCAGGTTTGTTGATGGTTTGACAGAAGAAGCTGATATTTTCTCTATTTGCCCCAAAAAATATTAACAGGGAAAAATTATAGACTGAGAACAAGAAAAAAAGTAGGTGATGAACTATGTCTGTGTTTTACAATATTTTATCTACCCGAGATTATTTGATGACTAATAATTACATGTCTGTGAAGGTTCTCAGTCATCCAGGTCATCGTAGTCAAAGGAGCTTGCAAAGAAAAGTGTCTGGACTTCTTTAAGTTGCTTGAAGACGTTTCACCTCTCATCCGAGAAGCTTCTTCAGTTCTAAGGTCAAATGGCCATTTGACTTTAGAACTGAAGAAGCTTCTCAGATGAGAGGTGAAACGTCTTCAAGCAACTTAAAGAAGTCCAGACGCTTTGACTAATAATTACACTTACCCAGCACACCGATGGCTGAAGGCTGAGATGTTTGAGATCTCAGAGTTTTGCCGTTAAAGGCTTGACAGCTGTAGTTTCCACTCTGACTCATCTGAACATTCATCAGTCTGATCTCTGATCCAGTATCAGGCAGCTGATCTCCATTCAGAAACCACTTAAACTGGGCAGGAGGTCTGGATCCAACTGAGCAGGTGAGGCTGATGTCTGACCCCACAGCAAAGTATCCTTGTGATGGAGATAAGATCAAATTCATATGTTCTGGACCGTCTAAATGTAGAGGGAACAAAGAAAATTAACGTTAACTCGATGAAAACTTTCAAGGTATAATGCATTCAGTTTATCTTATTGTTGCGTTGTGAAATTATTAACTACAACTATATTACTCCACACAAAAAAAAAGATTCTTGGGTAATATATTAAAAAAAAGACCTTCTCGTTGTATGAAGCCTATCTTTCTGTTTGTATCCAGATGCTTTCAGATACATTACTGAGCATTTAGTTTGTGCAGTTCAGGGTTGGAGGGGACAGGATTCTCTAATATTTTCTTTTCTTATTATCTATATTCTTTCTCAACTCTCTCTGATGTTTGTATCCAGATGTTTTCAGATAAATTACTGAGCATTTACTTTTGTAACTCACAGCTGATGGAGAGGTTTACTGGATCACTGGTACCAGTACTGACAGGGTTGGACACACTACACCTGAATGGTCCCTGGTCAAAGCGGGTCACAGTGATTATAGTCAGACTGGAGCCTCCATCAGTGAGCTGAACTCTGTCACTTGCTGTAACCTCAGAGCTGCCGTTCAACCAGAGGAAAGAGAGAGAGGATCCAGAGGCAGAGCAGGACAGAGAGACAGAACCACTGAACTCAACCAAGTCTGTGCTGCTGGAAGTTACTGACACATTGGAGACTTTATCTGTGAAAGAAAAACAAAATAGTTTTATTGTTGACATCAACTAATCCATGAGGAGTCAGTGTTTATGTCAACGATTTCCATCATACTATATACTCAACATAGAAAGACAGAGTAGCAATTATAGAATTATCATCAGAAACTGCTGTAAATCAGTCATAACCTTTAAATAATTTAATTCTGATAATTGATAATATCTACTCGGTTAAACTGGTTCTAGTCTGAATTGAATTTATAAAATAAATTTCCTTAAAGTTGGGCCCACAGCTTGTTCTTTATATCAGTCAATCCTACGTTTAAATAAAAATATTCAATTTCTTACAGCCACACAGTGTTTTTAGCAGACTTTGTAAAACCTTTAATATAACAATCTTAATAATAAAATAAAGTATTGGAAGACTGAATTATTGGATTACAGTGAGTACTGGCGTAATAAAAGTGTACTAATAATTACAGATATGTTTATATGATGTTAATATAACGTAAACTTGTATTTAAAAAACAATTATGCTGTCAGTTTTCAACACCTGCTCACCGTATATCGCCAGAGTAGTACGCCCAAACTGTGCTGTAGCACCAGCTGGGAAAATGATAACTGAATATGACGCACTGTCATTCAGAGTGAGACTCCTGAGCTCCAAAGATCCAGTAGATGGGAAGAGTATGATCCTGCCTTCATACTCTGGTCCTGTTATGTTTGCAGTACTTGAGGTTATTATATTCTTAGAGTCATCAAAAGTCCAGATCACAGACTGAAACGGTGTTTCTGTTGGAGTCAGTGTTGTAGTGAACATCACTGTTTCACCTACAGCTGCATACAGAGGACCATCAGGCAACACACCAACTGCTTTAATTAAACCTGAAGGAGACATATTGGATTTGAAAAAATTGAATTAAAACATTCAATTTGACAAAAGAAAGTAATCAGCTGTAATTATTACTAAACCACTAAACCACTAAATAAAAGAATAAACCACTAAACAATATTGAGGTGACACTGACAGACGCAGGTACACAGAAATCCAGTAACGCCTCCTCCCATGCTTACCTCCCATCTGATGTGGACAGCGGATCAGCTGGAGGCGCAATCGAAGATTGCTGCGGTCCCAGATCCAGCTGTACACACTGGAATATTCTCCCATGTTGCTTGTCTGTGTTTTATTGTGTTATGGTGTGTTGATATCTGTGCATTCCTGGATTATGCTTTTGTGTTAGACATTTCAATGTTTTTTTTTTCGCTATCTAGACTGACCTGTCTCCCCAATGTGATGTTTTTGTATTGTATTTATGGTCGGCAAAGTCTGTCATCTCGGTTGTGGGCAATTGCAACTAACAAATAAAGGCTATCTCATCATCATCATCATACATCCACTTTAGCCCTTTAAGACAATCAGCCCCATGATGAATCTTTCTGCCCTTCATTCTTTCTCTGATTAAAAATTTCCACGATATCTTGTCACCTTGAGCCATGATGTGAATTTCATTAAAAGGAGCTCTAAACATAAAACAGGTCATGACCACTGTTACATCTGTGCTCATAAAACTGAAGTCAAGCTATAAGAAAACAGTTTATGATTCAGCTGTTTCAAACATTATATTTAATTAGCATGATTTTAAAGTTAGCTTCAGAAGCATAGATGTCTCATTTAAATGGTTTCTCTCCTTACTTATAAAGATTAAAGCAGAGAAGTAAAATCACTTAAAGTGACACGAGGAACTGTGTATTTAAAGTTAGGAAAAGCAGGAAGGCGGAAGAATAAATCAGTTCTAGACAGAAATACACAAGCAGAGAAGAAACAAAAACAGAAAGGAAAACTAATTCTGAGACACTGCTCTGTTTTTCTCATTTAATTTATCATCAGTATACAAACCTGCTTCTTAGGACACTGATCCATGTTATCTGAGCAGGAAAAGAAAAGGTAAAGTCTTCCTGTATATAGTATTTAGGTCTCAAATCATTAAATGTGAAGTGAAAGTATTTGGCAGATGTTAGGTCTAATTGTTGAATGTTGCCATTGTGTTTCTTAAATTTGTACAGTCTTAGTTCAAGCAGTATTATCAAAGCCATTCCTTTGATCCTGAACACCTCTAACCACTTTGTGTTGGGGGAGGTTTTATTGTAGATACATCCTATCTGAAAGATCTGTTTCTTGTGTTGTAAGCTTCCTGCTTTTACGACCCTTTGGTCAGCAGGAGGTTGCACACACACACACACACACACACACACACACACACACACACACACATTCCTACTTACATATAAAAGTTCACACATATACATACAATGCCTTAGAACCATGTGGGCGTTGCTTTGCTGTGTTTTGTGTGAACTGTCTCTCAATAAAAGGCAGCGAGAGGAGGCCGGATTTGGGGTCATTTTCGTGCTGGACACAGATGAGGCCTCCCTTGCACAAGTAATCGATCGATCGCTGACTGTCTTGTTTTCTTTCATGATGAATAAGTCTCTAGAATTAGCGGGTTTGTGGGAACAGACCCAACATTTATTTGGTCCTTCGGAGCCGGAGCCTAACACATCGCATCCACCGCGAGGAGAGGGAGAGGACGCAACCGCAGTCTGCTAGCAGCCATCGTCTGGGACGATGGCAGATGACAGTTTGCGCCTGAACTCTCCTCGGGATGGATGGCGATTGACGGGATACAGAGACTCTTCCCATGAACGGAAACAACACGAACAGTGAGTACAGAAGGCCTTAGAGAGCGGCTACGTGCCCGTGCGTTAAAGCAGGTACGTGAGTGCGCAAGCTGTGCGTGTAGATGCAAGCTGCCTGGTTTCTCCGCCAGTGCTTTTGGTTTTGTTTTTAATCTTTTTGATTTATTTAAGGAGGGTTAAGTCAGTTTCTCCACCGAAGGAGGTTTAAAGAGTTTTCTCCACCGAATAGAAGGAGGGTAAGGACGGTTTCTCCACCGAAAGGAGGATAGAGCTCTATAAAGATAAAAAAGGTTCTCCGCAGTTAAGGGCGTTGAGTGTATGGTTTCTCCACCAATGGTAAGGAGGAAAGAGCTCGCGCGGTGGTAAGGGGATTATAGGCCTAAAAAGAGTGTGAATGAGCGTATATGTGTGTGAGTGCCAGTAAGTGAACGCAGCAGCACAGAAGAAAAGCGGTGTTAACGGATTTCCGTGACCTGTTGTGTACACGTAGCCTGGGTTTTGGTGTAAGTCGCGTTGCCTGCTGCAAATTTAAAAGAAGTCTGCCTTGAAAGAGGATGAAATACACTGCAAAGTATTTATTGGGCAGCACGTGGTGTGTGGATCGTTGAAGAATGAAGTGAAATTGTGCTCTAAGCAGAAGTGAGTGTGTCTGACGTCACGGTGTGTGTGAAAAGGTATCCAGCTGGGGCAGACGTGATTCTGCAGGTCACCTGCCCAGTGGACAAAGAAATAACATATGTTGTGTGGTGAATGATAGCATGAAGAGTGTTTGGTGTTTCTCAGCCTGAAACAGCTGTAATGCTACTTTCTGTTTATGAGAGAGAGAAAGAGAGAGAGATGTGTGTGTTGTTTTAAGCAGTGATGGGATTAATGAAAATGTGATGAGAGAGGAACACAAAAACATACAGAAAATACATCAACCATACTAACCCTACATGCACATAGAATAAATGATACTCATGAAGACCAGACAGCATCTTAAGCATGAGATTCTGTTTGTCATCTTGTCCAAGTCACTAGTAGGATGAAAGTGATACATAGACTAGTGGACTGAATATTATTAGTAGGACAGATGACTGCATTATAGAGGAAAACAGAATGCTGATGAGGGGTTTTAAATGAGTGAGCTGATTGTGAGTTTCTGGTGTGTGAAGAAGTTTTACCATGGCACACATTTGGATACATGAGAAGAAACTTATTATGTGATGAGACAACAGGGTTATGCTGTATATTGTGTGTGGCTGATTGGATGAATGTTTGAGATTGATCTAGCTGTTGATTTGTCTTTTGTTACTAAGTTGAGCCTGCCAAATGGGTTGTTACGATTTATCCCCCTGGCATGAAGAACACGTGTCATGACTTAACACTAGGTTTACTATCCTGCGCAAATTTGCGTAACTTCCCTAAACCCAATACCCCCTAGAATTACTGGCTTTTTTATTTTCTGGCGCAAGTCCCGAGGTGTTAAGCACCCCTGCTGAGATTTTCACAGGTCGTCAGCTTGTTTCTCCTACAGCTTTTGTTGTGCAAACCACCCATTGTCCTTGAGGCCTGGCACATTTGCATTTGCTCACTCAGAGTTACTCAGATCCAAGGCAGGCCAAACCTCTGTGTTACAACTTTCAGAAATGCCTGATAGAAATGCTTCAACTTACTCATGAGATTTTGACCACATTTTTTGCGGAAGTCACAACTATACTGAATGCACGACCGTTGTTGCCAGCTGCAAGAAATGCTGCAAGAAACATATATATATATGTGTGTGTGTGTATATATGATATAGATGTGTCTGTGTGTATAACTAGACTTTATGCATATTATATAAGGTGTGGCTATATAAATATATAAATATATGTACAACTCTGTGTATATATGTTTATGGACAGGCATGCAGGCAGGTAAGGAAGGAGCCTTGCAGGGAAGGAAAAACTTGAATCTCTCATGGTTAGGGGTTGGGGGAGGGTGTGTTTGCACAACAAAAGCAGGAGAACAATGGAGCTGACGACCTGTGAAAATCTCAGCGGCGTGCCAAGAGGTGTTAAGGTCGGGGGGAATTTACGCAAATCTGCGCAGGCCAGTAAATCTAGTAGTAGGGACTTGCACCAGGGAAAAAAGGCTCAGTAATTCTAGTGTTAAACAAGGCCTTTCTTTCCTTTGCTTTCCTTTCTTTTTATTTTGTTACTTTCATGGTGCACTGAAAGTTTCGGTTAATGATCTCTGTTTGAGCAGATCCACACGATTAGAACAGAAGCGTTATACGACTCGTCGTCGAGAAAACTGTTGCAAAGTGAGTTTCTCCAAAAATTAAAATGGGCTCGGGAGAAAGCCACTTATTTGGGACAATCAGAAAACAAGTCCCTGCCAAAAAGGATTCAGTGACGTAATCCGATTCTAAAGTTCTTCTTTTTCTTTGAAATGACGTCATTTTGCTGAGCGTGGAAACGAATGCGACGATAGTTTCCACTATCAGCAAAGAAAGAATGAATGAATGAATGAGTGGAAAAACTGACTGACAAAAGCTGACAAGACTGACTGACTTAACACCATTGTGTGAAGTTAACCCCCACCTGACAAAGGTGTGGCTGTATCTCTGTGTGTGTCTCTATTGCAGGAGCAGAAGGAGACCACAGGAGGAAACTTGGGTTACACGACTATGTGAACTCTGCAAATTTAACGTTTTTTAGTTTAAAATTTTCTGTGTCTGTGAATTCACCATGGGTGTGTTATTAACTACTTTGTGTTGCTCACAGAGATTACTGTGAGAAAGAGTGAATACGAATGCGCAGCGCTAACATTTACCTTTCTTTTCACAGCAGATGGTTAATCATGTGATTCGATCATGTGATTTATAGCAGGACAACTTAATGATGTTTTTCTACCACAGGATTACTGAGATTTTGTGTGAAGAAAACTGTGGTTACAGGCTGTGTGTTGATGATGAAATTACACTGTGCTGTGGAGAAAATATGAATGTTACAAGGGAGAAGTGAATATAGTGTGACACTGTCTGAAACCAGTGTTACTTCTTTTTACAGCAGAGTGTTAACTTTATGACCTTTTACAGCATCTCTGGAATCTGGATGGCCGACGCCTGACCACCAGGATGAACCATGTGTTTGGCTAATGTTTGTTTTTCTTTAAGAGTGCTTGTAAAGGATTCAGCACAGACAGACAAGTGACAATTGAACAAATGTGCAGTGGTTACAGAATAGTTGAATATGGGGCTCATTAGCTGGCCACTATTGAGCTCACAGTGATAAAAATGAGTGGAGTGACATTGCTTAAGGAAAGTCACCGATTAAATTGTGGAATAAATTGGGATGATTCATGATTTGGGACAAATTATGATAATAATAATAGTGATTTAATGATTGGAGAAAACATGCACATGATATTTGTCTTTTATGCTGAATACTTTATTACTCTTACGATCTATAGTTGGTTGAAAATGTGAAGTTTGATTTAAAGATTTTGTCTTCCAGGATACAGGCTCTGGGTGGAGCTGGGAGTTAGACAAGCTAAATATTTAATTGCTGACGACGACCACAGCAGTGAAGATTGCTGAAAGGAACACTTGGATACATTAAGCGCACTGCAAGAAGGTGACACACTTCGTGGCTGACTCTGGGTGATGGTGAAAAGTCCAGGGTACAAAGGGGGGGGTATATCTCTAGGACCTCTCGTCTCAATCCTGGTGAAGAAACCAATGGATCCTGAACCCAACTTAGAATGGCTGGGAATGTGCTGTTCGCCTTCTTGTGCCTGTGGACCCAGAGTGGGATGACAGGAGCGCACTGGGACAGAGCAAACCACACCCAGTACCCGCATGGGGTTTTCAACAACTACTGGTGGCAGTTTGTGAACACAACCTCTCACATAAAGAACGAGACCAATGGTTATGCTTGTGATGCCACTGGCTACACATTCTTCTGGACTGTGGCCATATAGCATCACTGAGAGTGAGACAGTTTGTTTGGTTGCCTTAGCAACACATCCAGGAGTAAACGTACTTGGAACACTGCCAACTTTTCAACTTCTGAACCTGAATGGATGGTTGATTCACCAGAAGCTGGGAAGGTGAACTGCTCTGGTACGACAGACCTGCTAGTCCGACTCTAAGTATCTGACTTGCTGCAGGACATTGAACAGCTAAATAAACTGGAAACAGGCCAGTTGCCTATGTGTATGAAGGGCAATGGATTAGTCCAATTTGGAGATTTATCATGGAATTTATACAACATCACGTATTCTCTTTGTCCTCTGCAAGAAGGATGCAAACAGAGAAGCCTTTTATCTACATTTACATCATGAACACTTCTCTAAGCTGGTTGAGGTTGTGAGCCAAGAAGATCAAAACACCTTGATCCAATTTCCTTTACAAAGCTTTTCCTGTGGTGACAACAGGACAGGAGAAGAGTTGTAAATGCGGATAATTCACCAGTTGACTCTAACCCCCACAGGATGCCTATAGTGAAAAGATCTGGGGGTGTTGATAGGAGTCATAAAGAAGGGTGTTGACCAGGCTACAGTGAAGTTGAAGTTAGCTGAGAGCCACATGGACAAACGATAAAGTCAACTGATGTGTTTGAATGTCTATGTCTGTATACAGTTGTATTGTAGTGACATATGACTTTTGAGAATGTTGATTCTTCTTGTTGACTGTTACATTCAGTTGTTTACTTGCAGGAATACATAATGAATCGCACGACAGGAGTAGATGCACCACAAGGCTGGATAACTTGGTTAATGTCTGGTCCTTGGTGGCATCTTCTTTTGAAAATATTAATTCCTGTTTTTGGACTGTTGACACTGATTTGCTTACGTATAGGATGTAGTTTACTGTGTATGAGATCAATGAGAAGCAGGTTAACTGCTTACATGTATTAACTGTGAACTTTTGCATCGATAGAAGGTGAATGAAGAGGAGTTGTGTATGAATGAAATCTACACTGACACTGTCTCTCAATAAAAGGCAGCGAGAGGAGGCCAGATTTGGGGTCATTTTCGTGCTGAGCACAGATGAGGCCTCCCTTGCGCAAGTAATCGATCGATCGCTGACTGTCTTGTTTTCTTTCATGATGAATAAGTCTCTAGAATTAGCGGGTTTGTGGGAACAGACCCAACAGCAGATATCCCCTGAAGACTGTGATATAAACGTTAGTCAAACAACAAAGTTTGAGGATATTTTAAAAACTGTAAGGTCAATACATTTTCAGAAGTAGATTTTGTATGAACAGACAAACATGAAAGGAACATGAGGAACTTTGTATTTTAAATTAGGAAAAGCAGGAAGGCCAAAGAATATTTAATTGAGACAACAATGAGATCTAGAGGAGTACACCAGCAGAAAAGAAGCAAAACCAAAAAGGAAAAAAAGCATGGGCAAAACAAACAACAGATATCTCATGAAGACTGTAATAGAAATGTTACTGAAACAAATAATTTTGAGGACATAAAAATGACAATGAGGAAGTGAAACTTTAAAGTCAATTATATAATTTCAAAAGTAGGTTTTGTACAGAGAAAGCAGTGAGAGTGAGCATACGAAGTGTTTTATCTGCCACATCAAGCAGTGAGAGCTCACCTGAGACTGTCCCGAGAATGATGAAGTAAATCAGAAATGTTTCCATTTCCAAAGCGGTGTTTTTCACACACTTTTCCTTTGCTGATATCAGTACATGAATGTTGATTTCAATATATTGTGTCATAAGGAAGTGAAGTTGTTAAGTTAAAATTCCTGAACCTGTTAATCATTAACCCAGTGTTCTACTAAATGCTCATCCTTTCATTCCCTCCTTGCAATGCACACATAACAAGTAATTAAAAAGCAAATAAATAAAAGTAAGTAAATATCCTCCTCTCTATTGTCATAAGTATTCGTTTTTCACAGAAATACAACCTTTAATAGTAGTAGTCAAAATAACAATACACATCATTGTTGTCTGATTTAGGACTGATAAACTGACGGGGCTGATAAACACACCTCGGCTTAATTTGTTGTATTTTTCATTTCATGATGTTTTCAGTTGATGATATATGAAGTCATGCTATTATATGGCAGTAGTTACAGTATGTGGCTTTAGCATTTTCTTCTTGCAATATGCCCGGCCTTCTCTGAAAAAGATCTCTGGATGGGAACACATGTTGCTCTGAAACGTGTGCATATCTTTTAGCAGTGATTATCCCAGTTTTGTCACTTTTCCTCAACTCATTCTGAATGAGCTTTGGCCCACAGATGAACACAGTGTTCTTGGAGGATGTTCACATATTGCTCTTCTTCTGTCCTAAAGCTTGAACCAACATTTGATGATGAAAGAGTCAGTCTTAATTCTTAATATGATAAAAACATAGTTCTGAAACTGTTCAGGAATTTGCAAACTGATCAACCTCTGCCCATCTTTGCTTTGGAAAACTTTGCCTTGCTAAGATGCTTCGTTATACTCAGTCATGTTACTGATGTTCCACTAACTTTTTCTTTTTAGTACTGCTTAGCTTTTTTAAACATTTCATTGTCCCTGTTGCAAGTTTTGAGGTATGTTGCAAATTCCAACTGGCATATTTTTTTAACCGATTTTAAAAAAAATGTGTGGTTAAACATTTCCGCACAGACTCTACTGAACAGCAATTTCAAAATTAACCCTTCTTTGGCTCTGTAGCTTCTAAGTGCTGCTCTCTGTCCATCAGCTTCACACTAACACCAGTTTGTCTGAAGATAGTGTTGGGCAGGTAGAGCAACTGCAGTTTAATATCAAAGGTTCAATGATTTGACAAATAGCAAGTAAGCAGAAATGACTGAGGGTGCAGGTAAAGACTTGTGACAATATTGTATGTAAAAAACCTTGTAATCACAGCTGACCCAATACAGAGATTGGTGAAGGCTGAAATGTTTGAAATCTTAGAAATTTGCTGTTACAGGACTGACAGCTGTAGTTACTATGCCAACTCATCTGAATTTTTTTCAGTCTGAGTTCTGATCCTTTATCAGAGAACTTAGTACCATTTAGAAATGACTTAAACTGGAGTACAGCAGATGGCTGACTCTACAGAATCTTCCATATGATGGAGATAAGACCAAACTGATATTTTCCAGACCATCTAAATGTAGAAAAAAAGCCAATTGAATGAAAAATGAAAGTTATTATGCATTTGTCTTGCCTTATTGTGAGGTCATGTGAAATGCAAACATCTTAAAAGCTGAGCTTAAAAGTGAGTCCACAGATGTCAGTCTCAGAGGGAGAGCCTTCCAGAGTGTTGGGTCCACTGTGGTAAAAGCTCTGTCTCCTTTAGTTTTCCTCCTCGTATGAAGCACTTGACCTCAGGGACCCGCTGGGGACGTATGGATGTAAAAGTTCACTGATCTAAGCTGGTGCTTGTCTGTGAAGAGCTCTAAAAGGCAGAACCAGAATCCTCAAATGGACTCTGAATTCAGTGGGGATCCAGTGCAGCGTTTATAAGCAACAGTGTGACGTGAGAGTACTTGTGTAAAAACCGCAATCTCTTCCAGAACCTGGAAAACACCAAAGAGATTGTGGTCGATTTCAGGAGAGGTAATTCCTAGCATCCCACACTGAACATCAACAGTGGAGAGAGTGAGCAGCACAGTGTTGCGGGATGAGCACATCTCTGAGGAACTCTCATGGTTGAATAACACCACATCACTGGCCAAGAGGGCCCAATATCTCCTCCACTCCACTACACTGTTGATTAGCTCTGTCACACAAAGTTACATTCAAATCTTGTAATGCTGCTGAAAGTCTTTTTTACTGCGTCTATTTGCATCACTGTCATACTTGCAGCAAGAGTTGCGTAGATGTGCTGATTTTGCTACAGTACTTGTTAGAGAGGGAAGACTGAGATATGATGGAGAGATGAAGAGCTGCAATACTGCTTTCCCCAGTGTCTTTACACACTATAGTGCCTGCAGAACTACAGACATGCCACATGAGGGCAGTATGTTGTAGCTTATAAATTGAAAGGGTCAAATTTGAAGGCTTTATGTAAATCCAAACTTTTTATAAGGTGAACAGGCTTCAGCATTAAAACGCTGTGTAATTACAGAACCACATTTATAAGTGATAAGCTGATGTGAAAGTCAGGGGTACAACCTCTGTGTATTGGGTGTATTTATTTTATATTTAAAGTAATCATTAAGATGCTAGATGCAGACCTTTTGTGAAAATAGAAGCAACTAAAAAAATTAAAAATTTAGAGATAATGTTCCAATTTTTTATTGTTACAGACAAATAATTTATGAAAGATCTCCATAAGATCCCTCTTTAACAACAGTCTGTAAACATCTTAAAAGTGAGCAGACCAGGCGTTTGACTTTTTGAAAGGGGAATGTTGTCTTATGTTTTCTGATATAGGATTCTATCTGTTCAAGAGACCTGGCTCTTCTTTGTGTATTTTATACTTAACGACACTCAAATTGTTTTCAGTTGGTGATATATGAATGGATGCTATGTTATTGTACAGTAATAACTGCAGTATCAGCAGTGTTGGAAATTCAACAACCTGTAAACATCCCAGGGAGTTTTTGCTTAGACCAATGAACAATGAATTAAATACATGAATAACAGTCTCCAGTTCAAAGTGTGTCACAATCGGACTTAACTAGACAATATTTCTTAAGAGATAAAAATAAGACTGAACCAGAGATTTGAGTAAAACATACAAACTGAGAGCAGAGTCAAAAGTTACCCCAGAGACTGAGAGACTATTTAGCAAACGTTGCAATGAGAACCAGAGCTTAAAGGCACAGGCATAAACCTGTCAGGGGAACAAACGAGGACTTCAGTTTTTTGTTCATTAAAACTGGAGGAAGTTGTCAGCCATTCAACTTTTAATGGAGTCCAAGTTCCTAAATGACTGTAACCGTTGAATCAGAGGAAAGAGGTGAGGATCCAGAGCAGGAGCAGACTGACTTTGTAAAATAAAAAGTAAAATGGTTTTGATCTCAACTAACAACAGGGCTGAAAATAAACATTAAAATATTTCATTGAGGTCTATCTGAATTATGTCATGGTGAGGAGTTGAGGCTTTTGTCAAAGGTTTGTATTATACTACCTTTAGCTTTAAAATACAAAGTAGAAATTTAAAAAAAGCTTAAAAGTTGCAGTAAAAGACTGCTAAAAATGTTTTAATCATTTCTCTGATATCATGTTGAATATCTATGCAGGTAAAAATGACTCAATAATGTCATATATTAAATTTAGCACTTAATTTAAGCTGTTGTTTACAGAGTATCCAAACTCTTTGGTGCCTCCAGCCTGGTGTTTTGTATTGGTCATTAGTAAGACCTAAATGTAAAGTTCATTACATTTATTATAGTTTTTTTATTCAATTTTCAAACTCTTTTGTACAAAATATTTTATGCATTAGTAGAGATGTACAAAAAGGAAAAGAAAACTCTCCTCTCGCAGTATTTATTTATTTATTTTTTTACAGAACTTAAGAGAAATCAATAGATCTGTGTAGGTTCTCAGTCATCCAGGTCATTGTCGTCTGAGGAGCTTGGGAAGTTTTGTGCAGATGTTTCATCTCTCATCTAAGAAAGTGAGTTATAAAAGTAAATGGGGGGGATCCCAGGTAAATGGGGGATCCCAGGTATTTAAACTCTAGTGGGGGTTGTTCCCAAAGAGAATTGTTGACCCTCTGTAGAACAGCAGGACCAGACGGCATCCCAGGTCGTATCCTCAGGGACTGCGCATACCAGCTAGCACCTGTGTTCACTGAGATATTCAACATCTCTTTATCTCAGTCGGTGATCCCCACATGCTTCAAGGAGTCCATCATTGTTCCTGTCCCGAAGAAACCCCACCCTGCTTCTCTCAATGACTATCGCCCTGTAGCCCTCACCTCAGTAGTGATGAAGTGCTTTGAACGCCTGGTCAGAGACTTCATCATTTCTTCACTACCAGACACACTGGACCCACTACAGTTCGCTTACCGTCCAAATCGTTCCACAGACGATGCCATCTCTCATCTCCTCCACATCACTCACTCACCTGGACACTAGAAGGGGAATTATATGTTAAAATGCTCTTCATCGACTACAGCTCTGCATTTAATACCATAATCCCTCCACACTCACCACCAAACTGGAGCACCTGGGACTCAGCTCATCTATGTGTCAGTGGATCTCCAACTTCCTAACTGGCAGACCACAGGCAGTAAGGATGGGCGGACATGTCTCAGCCTCCACCACTCTCAGCACTGGAGCCCCCCAGGGGTGTGTTCTGAGCCCCCTGCTGTACTCTTTGTACACATATGACTGTGTGGCCACTACCAGCTCCACCACCATCATCAAGTTTGCTGACGACACCGTCGTGGTGGGCCTTATCTCTGATAACAACGAGACGGCCTACTTGAAGGAGGTTAGGAATCTGGAGACCTGGTGCCAGAGGAACAACCTCCTTCTAAACGTCAGTAAAACAAAGGAGTTGATAGTGGACTTCAGTACTAAGCAGGAGAGGAACTACCAGACCCCGTCATCAACGAGTGCCCAGTGGAGAGAGTGGACAGCTTCAAATACCTCGGAGTTCACATCACGCAGGACCTGTCATGGTCCTGTCACATCAACACCATAGTGAAAAAGGCCCGACAGCGTCTCTACCTGTCACATCAACACCATAGTGAAAAAGGCCCGACAGCGTCTCTACCACCTCAGACGCTTGAGAGACTTCCGACTGCCCTCCAAGGTGCTCAGGAACTTTTACACGTGCACCATAGAGAGCATCCTGACGGGAAACATCTTAACCTGGTTCGGGAACAGCACCATGCAGGACAGACGAGCTCTACAGAGGGTTGTGCGATCAGCTGAGCGCACCATCCGCTCCGAGCTCCCTGACCTGCACTCAATCTACAGCAGGCGGTGCTGGACCAAGGCCAGGAAGATCGTGAAGGACCTCAGCCATCCCAACAACGGACTGTTCTCTCTGTTGAGGTCAGGAAAGCGATTCCGCTCCCTGAAGACCAACACAGAGAGACTGAGGAGGAGCTTCTTCCCGCAGGCGATACGGTCTCTCAATCATCACACCACCACATAGAACGGACCCACATATATGGTTCTTACACACACACACTGGACAGTCTGGACTTTGTTTACACTTAATCACTTTAAGCATATTTGCACTGCACAAGACACCTACAATGTGGTTTGCACAACACTGGACATTATATTTCTCCATTTCCATTTAATACTTGTAAAATGCTGCTGTTATTGTATATATATTTATATTTCTTCATACATTCTTATATAATTCTATACTGTGTATTGTGTATTTTGCTGTACAGTTATTTTATTTTAAACTTTAATTCATATATATTTTATCTTATTCCTTCCCAGCTAAATTTACCCTTCATTCTAATTTGTGTTGTACAGTTATTTTATTTTCAACAAATTCATATATATATTTTATTTTATTCCTTCCTAGTTAAATTTACCCTTTTTAATTTTTATTTCCTATCTTATTCATAGCCTTTTCTTTTTTCCTTAGGTCACGAGCAGTTGTGTAAGCATTTCACTGCATATCGTACTGTGTATGACTGTGTATGTGACAAATAAAAATTTGAATTTGAACATTGTTTGTTATATACTAAGAAACAGCTTTCTTTGACCCGTGCCTGTTATGTTTAACCCTTTGACCCCTTCATGCAGGAAAAGTGCAGGCTTACAGTATCTTCTTAATTAAGGCAGTGCCTGACTCCTGTCTCTGGACAAGATAATAGTTTTTTAACTTATTTGTTTCTGTATCCTTTTGAACTGTGGGTGACCTGTGTGAAGTGACTGATCTACCTGACAACACGCTAGTAAAGAGAGTGGAGGACTTCTCTGTAAGTAGGTGTCACAATTGACCGGTCTGTTTGAACAGCTCTGAAATTAACATAAGAAACATTTTTCACCACCAAATTCAGGTCAGTGGGTGGGTCAGTGGGTTGTTCAGTGGTCATTCAGTGGGCAACTCAGTAGGTCAGAGGCCAAGGGGGGTTCCATTCATTTCCTATGGCGGTCACGTTTTACCAGGAACACCACAGATGTAACAAAGTTGATTAAAACAGTCAAAATTCAACGAAAGAGGTGTTCATCACTTTTATATGTTCAAGTGCATAGTGTGGAGGATAACATAAGGCCTTGAGGCAATCAGATGCAAAACACAATATTTATGAGTTTTTTAAATTTGTAAATCGGTCAGATTTGACCCGAACACGACAGGAAGGTTATGCACATTGAAGGATATATCTGGTAACTCCGCACAGTGTTACTGGAGGCCAAGGTAATGTCATCCAAAGTATCTGGTTAGGCACCATATTTAAGATTTTTTTTTTGTCAGGGTCGAGTAAAATAACGTCAGTTTTATCTGAATTTAAAAGCAGAAAATTAGAGGTCATCCAGACCTTTATATCTTTGGCCTTCTGTGTCACAGTCAGCGGGGGCACACTGCATGGAGGGTGCTTGGAGGACCCAGGTGCGGACACAGAAGAGGAGACAAAATTAACTTTAAACAAAAAGTGAGCCTTTTATTGTGGCTGGAGATGATGAACAAAACAAAATGAGAGCAGAACAGGAGCAACAACTAAACAAGAACCTAAATTGGGAAGAAACTACGAACTGTGAAGACTATGAACAAGACTTTGTGTCAGAACATGAAAGAACTATGTGCAGATCATGATTCATGTTGCTTGTTCTTGTATATGTTTCAGAGTCTTGAAACCAGACATAACACAGGGGTGGAACACAGACGACATGACACTGACAAAGAGAAGCACGGGGCTTAAATACACTGTGGGATAACGAGGGGAATGAGACACAGAAGGAGAGCACAGCTGGGAGTAATCTGACATGACAAGACCAAGGGGAATCAAAACTCAATACATTGACATGGGACAAAGACTTTCAAAGTAAAACAGGAAACATAACAGATGCGGACTTGACAAGGGATACGGCTGACGGGGGAGACAGCGACCATAGAACACAGAAACAGAAACCAAAAGACTAGAAAAGATAAACTATGACAAAATCAAAATTCAATAATGATGCAAAACTCAAAACACTGGCTCACCGACCCAGGACGTGACATTCTGGTCACTTGCTTAGTTTGTGACAAACCTTTTGTTTGGAGTAGCAGTGCTGCTGCCAACACAACGTTAACAGTGATAATACAATGAAGGGTTTTACCTGATTTGTAAAACAAAAGGTTTTCTTCCTATGTTGCATTAGTTTTTGTTTAACTATTCGTTTTATTGTATATCTAACATGGTCAAACAAATATCATTTGACCCAAAGATCATAAGAACTGTAGATTTCAGTTCAGCATTCAACACAATCATTCTGCAGCAACTAATAGAAAAACTCAGACACCTGGGAATGAAAACTTTAACTTGTAGGTTCCAGGAGTAACACCTTTTCCTGAATGTGAAAAATACCAAAGAGATTATGGCAGATTTCAGGAGAAGTCATTCCCAGCATCTTCCACTGAACATCAGCTGTGCTGCTGTGGCCAAGAAGGCCTGATCTCTCCTCCACCCCACTAAACTGTTGAATAGCTCCATTCACGAGGCTGTCAGAAGACTGAACTCTTTACTACCTCCCCCCTATGCCAACTGCCCTCCTAACACACTCCAAGATATAATGCATTTTCGAGTCAACTTGAAAGAAAGTTAATTGTAAAAGTAAGATCTAAGGTCAACCGCCAATGTGCACGTTGGCGTTTTCCCCGAGGGATGAGAGAGAAATGAGATCATTTGATTAAATAATCAAATAATAAATTTTAATAATAAAATATGTAAGTTGTTTTAATACAGATGATCAACTGCCTGGTTCAAGTTTATACCCTTAACTGTTTATGTGTGATTAAAAACAAGTATGATATATGGTCATATTGCAATATGTGATGAACACATGTCTGTAAAAAGAGAGAAAAGCCAAAGGTTGCAGCACTCTGTGGAGCACTATTAAAGTGATCACTCCCAAACTATGCAATCACACACAAAGTAAGTAAGTAAAATTTATTCATATAGTGCTTTTCACAGATAAAAATCAGAAAGTGCTTCACAATACAAGGAATGAAAATACAACATATAACAATGTAAAACACTATAATACAACATAAAAACAACAAATTAGTTGAAAGCTTGTCTATATAAAAATGTCTTCAGCTGCGTATTAAAAGAATCAATGTACAGTGGAAGAGAATTCCACAGCTGTGGTGATCGGGCCTTTCAGGCAGGGGCACCATGGTTGTGGAATTCTCTTTTTTAGTTTTAAATCGAGTGCGTGGGGGATATATACTGGGGAGCTTGACCATGTAGCTCCCCAGTTAGAACTGGGTTAGAACAAAAGGTTAGAACAAAAATTTTAAAATGAAACCTAAACCAGTGAAGGGAGGCCAAAACTGGAGTGATATGAGATCTTTTGTTGATGCCTGTTAAGAGTCATGCTGCAGCATTCTGCCCAGTGTGAAGATGATTTAAAGCTGATTTGTTAAAACATGTAAAAAGACCATTGCAATAATCCAAACGGGAAGAAATAAAAGCATGAATAATCATCTCAAGTTCAGCCTTTGACACCATTAGTCTGAGTTTTGAAATATTCCTTAGATGATAAAAACAGTTCTGGACCAGCCGCTTGGAATGTTGCTCAAAAGACGTCGAGCTGTCGAATCTGACACCGAGGTTTCTAAGGCTCGATTTAAGTCTTATTTTTATATTGTGCTGTAAAGCTTCAGTGATTATAAATTAACCAATTTAAACTTTTGAGTTTGTAATACATGACAGCAGTACGCTATAGTCCAAATGATGTCACAGAGCCTGTTTTGTATTGTTTGTTATGGTACCATGGGTATATGCTGTATTAATTATTTTCTGTTCTTTCTGAGTTAGCTGGCTGCTGCTCCAGTCCTTCCTGTTTTGAGTAAAAGAGGAGGCTGAGTGTGGAGCTGGTTTAATTGCAGAGGTCAATAAAATGGACTTCTGTTGTGACCACGCCGGGGGGAATGGGGTTTCTTCTTGTATCATGGCTAACTATTATCTCTGTGGTTTTCACCTTTGGTGTATACATGGTTCATTCGCTTATTATATAACCTTTAGCTGTCTCTCATTTGGGCAGGTTAGTTTGCTCAGTTATGTTTTTTTTAAGTGGTTTTTTGAGTAGAATTTTGTTAAGTTGACCTCTTTTATGAGCCAACTTAGTTCTTAAAATAGTTTGTTTCTGTAATTTTGAATTTTTGTGATAATTTTGTCTTTTTTGGGGTATAATAAAACCCATTTTTGAGGATTATACTTGTGCCTGTATATTCTTGGCTGCTTGGTCCCTGATAGGGACACAAAGAGGGGTAAACGTATGACAGAGTAATGAGTAAAATCACAAACTGACAACCTCCTGTTATCAGTCTTAACTGATGCTTTTCATAAAGTTCCACTTTTAAATAAACATGTTTTATAATTTTAACATTAATGTGCAAATTCATGTAAAACAGTATAGTACCTCATTTGGTGACTGATAAGGAAAATGTTTACGTAAAAGCTGGGGACACAAGTGTGATGTGTTGGTTGTTTTATTTTACAATAAAAGTAAACGATAACAAACACACATATATGGAGCTTTATTTATATAAAATAGCAATGTGAATATTAGAAAATTTATTACAGAGAAAATATTAATAGTTATTGATGCAGAGTAATAAGCTATTAAGTAAAACATCTTCACATATTTTGTTAAACATTATAGGATGTTAAGCGAACAAAAACTATAATGTTACTCCTCCTGCAGCAGGTGAAGACTTCTAAAGATGCACCACCTACAGAGATAGAAAAATATTCCTGTTAATTAAGAAACTTGTTCCTTCTTAATTAACAGTGATAATATATTTCAAACTTACCTTGAAAAGTGAAGGTCATCACTCGGTTTATATTTTTTATTTTCTTCTCATGCGCATGTTCACGTACATATTTTCTCCTTGTTCTAAGAAAACAAAGATTTGTTGCAGTGCATGTAGGCATCCATTAAGACAATAATTTTGATCCTCTAATTTCTTTATTTTACTATAACAGATGCGTAAGATGACTTTAGATTTAAAAAAGAGAAAAAAATAACATACCTGTGCTTTGCTTCTGAGAGTTTTTGTTGAATCTAAATATTTGAAATGAAGCATTAGTAAAATGTGGTCATGCAATTAGATGCAGCACAAAACTTTAACACTGATGTTATGTTTGAATTTAACAAGAAATCCACGTTTGTTATAGAAACGTTTATTTTGAATGATTAACATAAACAAGCAGTGAAAAGAATTTATTCTCCTTAGTGATTACTCTGAGACCAGCAGAAGTAGAACGTTAGAAAGTGACTGTTTGCAGAATATGAACCATTTGTTGAATCGTACCACTGAATTCTAGACATTTTTCTATGATTTACATTATTATTCATATTATTATTATGTATGTTTAAAGAAGAAACATGTTTTCCTGGTGATATTTCAAATAAATTCTCCACTTACTTTTTCTTATAAATGTAGTACCCTCCACCTATAGCTGCAGCGATGAGGACACAACATGCGATTACTATTCCAGCGATGCAACCAGCAGCACATCCTGATAGTTGATCTAGAAAAGTATAAATGAAGATAATGAATATTTTTTGACACACAATTGTCTTATCATTTCAAAACTACCCAATAGCTTACGTCTTTATTTGATTTTATAATTTTAAAACTATCAGAGGACTTTTGATTGGTGAAAATGTCTTATTGCATGAAAAGTACTTGTATCTGTGAAAATGGTGGATGCACTATGTGGTTTCACTTAACAATTTGCCAACGATTAATGTCTTGTTAAAGAGTAGTTCGAACTGTTATGTTATCAGAAGATAAACCTCCAAAGTTTAGTTGATAGAAAACTAGAGCAAATGTACCACCCTTTAAACTATCAATGGTACCATCTAAAAGTATAAACACATGCAGATACCTGTTACAGTCAGTCCATGCACAGCTGATGATGATGTTCTCTCAGTTATATTATTCCATGCTTGACAGGTGTAGTTGCCACTGTCAGAAAGTTCAACCTCTTCTTTAATGTACTCAGCTGAAGTACTTGGTATTTCTGTCCCATTTAAGAACCAGGTGAATCTGGCAGTTGGTGTGGATTCAGCAGAGCAGATCAGTTTTAAGGTGCCTTTGACATTTATCTTATTTGGACCTTTTATTTGAACTTTTTCTGGTCCATCTGAAAAACAGGTAAAACCAATAAATGTGTTCATTACTTTTAAAATTCTACATTACTAGACGACATATCATATTAATAGTAAAACTCAATGTTTGACTTTATTTTACTGTATGCATGAACAAGAAGTGTAGACTGACCAGGATGTTACTTACAGTTAACAATCATTATGTATTTAGCTCCATCACTGCTGATGGGGTTGCTGATTTGACAGAAATATTCTCCACTGTCTTTCCTATTCACAGTGTTAAAGGTCAACACTCTGTTATTGTCAGAAAGGGTCATGTTGTCAGTCGGGGTCAGTTCGGAGCCATCCTTCATCCAGTTTCTTGTAAAGACTGGGCCAGAAGCCTCACAGGTTAAGTTGACAGAGGTCCCCTCAACTGGCAGGTTTGTTGATGGTGTGACAGAAACAGCTGAGATTTTCTCTGTTTGCCAAAAAAAAAATATTAATAAAAGAAAATAATAGGAGAACAAGAACAAAAGTAGGTGATTAAATGAGGCCCAAATGACTACACTGATGATCAGCAGAGATGAGAAGTAACAAAGAACTAATACTTCTTTAATGTACTTAAGTAGAATTTTCAGGTATCCTATACTTGGCTTAAGTATGTCTTTTTTCTTTTCTTTTTTTTTAAAAAAACAATCTGTACTGTACTATCTGTACTTTCTACTCCTTACATTTTGAAAACAGACTCATTACTTTAGCTTCAATGGTATCATCTGTAGTGTTTATACTCAGGAGTTAAAGTGGGCTGGAAGGAGTGCAGGTGTCCGAAGCAGTATTTCAGAATCTAGCTAGTGTTACAGAAGAGGAGGAAGCATCAAGGGAATGACTTTTTTTTTTTTAAGTGTCAGGTAATTTCAATTTGTATGTTTCTATCAGCTCAACAAACATCAGCAAACACACAAAAGCTTATATGCAATGATATAATTTTAATCACATATTGAATCTGTACATGATGTTTTGTATTTAACTTCTTTTTGTACAAATAAGGCATAAAATACTCGTAGTACTAGTAGTTTTGTCCAGGATAAACAGGCTAGTTTGCAGTAATCTAGTGAATTCACAGTAAGCTCTGTGTTGGACTGATACACAGTACCTGTGGTCCTCATAGTCAGATTTTGTTTACATCAAGTGTAGCAGAGATGAATTTACATTTAAGATGATGAGATTTATATTCATTCACTGAATTATAACTTTCAAACAAAGAACAGCAGGTCAGCTGATCACATCATGTACACAAAGAAAACCTACTGAACCTCAAATTAGAATTTTTTGTGAGTGGTGATTTTTTTTCCCCTATGCTGAACCACTACACAGATGTTATGGTTCCCCACCTGCTGAAGCCCATCATTCACCCCATGGATGACTGCACTCATTTTCCTGTTTAGGTGTGGAGGCAAAGTCACCCTCTAATATGTAGGCAACAGAAAGTATTTTTTTTTAAATTAGCTTTTACTGGATGGGCCCTCCATAACATTGTACAAAAATGGTTGGTAGAATTGTCCTTTAAGGAGCTACTTTGTTACTCTGAGTACATTTCAGAGCCTGTACTTTTTATTTTACTTAAGTAAAGAGGTTGGAAAGAAGTTTTACACATTATCATTATAATCCACATAACCAGATCATTTCTGCACAAATGTGTCAGGCTCTGTATATATTTGGCACACTGCCGATCACTGTTCAGGTAGTGAGAGCTTCAGTAAGCTAAAACAGGTTAAAAACTATTTGAGTTCCTCTAGGTGTCAAGACAGAGACTTATTGTTTCTGTTCATAAATAGAATTGATATCCAAATAACTATTTATGTTATATTAGCCAATACTTAATATTATATGTTAATATTATATATTAAGTATTACATTATGTTAGATGTGTTTGCAGCTTAAACCCTGGTATGGTAAGATGACAGATCATGGGCAGCCCTGTGTCCCACATGGGATGAAGAGGAAGAGCAGTAGTAGCGTGAGACTAAACCAAATCATAATTAAAAAGATCAAATTATGTAGGATCTCTGGTTGACACCGTTAAAAAACGCTAAATTGCATATAAACTAGGGATGCACCGATACCGATACTGGTATCGGGTATCGGTGCCGATACTGTAAAATGTGTGCGTACTCGTACTCGTAAAAGTTAACCGATACCATGAACCGATACTAATGTAGCCCGGATGGGAATTTGGGAGTGGATACTCATAATTCCCATGGACTTAAACGCCACGGTAACATAAGGTGTTCACAGTTGATGTTATGTGATGTAACTCTACCCTGAATATAATTTGCCCTGTAATATGTCGCAAGGTAAATACAGGTAATTAGAGCAATCAAACTGTTACGTTAATCATAAAAGTATTATTTTATGGTATGTAACTCTGAAGGGAGTTAAAATATTTTTCAGAGTTCTAATTTTCTGGAGGCCTGTGAAGGTAGCATAAAACGGGACCTTGCATGGGGAGATGCACGAGGTTAGCTGAACCAAAGTGAGAGACTCGGCTAGTTTTACTGAGGTTAACCAGCACAAAAGAGTGTGTGACTAGAAAGCTAACCGTGTGGGAGCTTCACAACAGAGTGTGGGTGAAGTGACTTTTTGTTTCAACGGTCGCACCACCGTGGAAAACTGTGTTTCCAGCCATGACCGCCGAGGCTAAAGGCTAGCCCGGACTGCTTG
This sequence comes from Oreochromis aureus, assembly GCF_013358895.1. Lineage (NCBI taxonomy): Eukaryota > Metazoa > Chordata > Actinopteri > Cichliformes > Cichlidae > Oreochromis > Oreochromis aureus. The sequence continues at coordinate 24,328,359 of NC_052952.1, forward strand.
GCTGCGCCACGGAGGCAGCTGCTATGGACTGTCGGAGAGCTGGACAGTGACTGGCTAACGCGCTGTAGCAGAGACAGCATCGGGTCCGCAGGGAGTGGATTTAGTGTGGGACTGGTGAACGGCGACCTACCGAGCAGCGGAACTGTAAGTCAGACTTTTGTGCTCTTACTGGGGAGAAGAGGATTTTTCTCCATCGTCCGGCGTGAGCAGCAAACAGGCCTGCAACAAGTGTGAGTGTGTGTGGGGCCCATGTGTGAATATTGTGTGTTTAGTGGATTTATATAACGTGTTTTGGAGTGTATATTAGTGAGTCACTTACCAAAAGGTGACAACATAAGTTGGGTTGTTTAATATAATTTGAAAGGGAATTATGTCATTTATACAGTGTATTTCATTTGGTTAAGGAATTGGAATATCATTTGAGTTTAAAAAAGGGATGTGTTGTACAGTATTTGTCTCTGCCCTTACGTTCAGTAAACGTTTCGTTTGGGTTAAAGAGTTGTCTGGGGTCGTTTCTTTACTACCGGTTAAGTTTAACTTGTGTGTGGTAGAAGTATCGGTTTTTGTACTCGGTATCGGCAAGTACTCAGATCCAAGTATCGGTATCGGATCGGTTTGAAAAAATTGGTATCGTTGCATCCCTAATATAAACCAAATCAGATTTCAGTCACTTTAATCTACAGTGTAATCAAAGGTTTAGTTATATTAGTATAGTTCACAGCGTGTAATGAAATCCTAACCAACCTTATTATCATAATAGGCATGTGTTAAGCAAACAGTACATATTGTTTTTTCTTTTGTTTTAAAGGTATTTTATGGCTGTGTTGTAAATATTTTATCTAATTGAGATGCTTTTTCTATCAGCTATATATATGAATAATAAATTACACTTACCCAGCACAGTGATGGCTGAAGGCTGAGATGTTTGAGATCTCAGAGTTTTGCTGTTAAAGGCCTGACAGCTGTAGTTTCTACTCTGACTCATCTGAACATTCATCAGTCTGAGCTCTGATCCAGTATCAGGCAGCTGATCTCCATTCAGAAACCACTTAAACTGGGCAGGAGGTCTGGATCCAACTGAGCAGGAGAGGCTGATGTCTGACCCTACATCAAAGTATCCTTGTGATGGAGATAAGATCAAATTGATATTTTCTGGGCCATCAAAAAATAAGAGTAAATGAAAAAAAGTGTCACTGTATGAAAATTAAAAGTATATTTAGCATCTTTTGTGAATTTGTGTAGCTCATTTCAACTTCAGTACCTGTTATTTTTTCCCACCATTTAATAAATCTCTATCGAGTGTAAATAAATAGAACAACACACTGTGTGATGTAAACTGTCATAGTTTTACAATGGAGTTGATTAGACTGAAAAATATGTTTATCAAGTTTTATCCTTCTTACTAAACTGAAGCAATAATCTAAACTTTCTCTGATGTTTGTATGCAAATATTTTCACTTAATGAGCTTATAAGTAGTAACTCACAGCTGATGGAGAGGTTTACTGGATCACTGGCACCAGTACTGACAGGATTGGACACACGACACCTGAATGGTCCCTGGTCAAAGCGGGTCACATTGATTATAGTCAGACTGGAGCCTCCATTAGTGAGCTGAACTCTGTCACTTGCTGTAACCAGAGGAAAGAGAGAGAGAGGATCCAGAGGCAGAGCAGGAAAGAGAGACAGAACCACTGAACTCAACCAAGTCTGTGCTGCTGGAAGTTACTGACACATTGGAGACTTTCTCTGTGAAAGAAAAACAAAATAGTTTCATTGTTGGCATCAACAACAGAAAATAAGCATTAAAATGATTAAAATCCAATTCCAGGTAAACCATGTCATGTTAAGGAGGATATATTACATACACAACCTACAAAGACAGAATAGCAATAATTGAAAGAAGTACTGTACCAATCAAAATCTTGAAATATTTTAATTTGTATAAATAAATAAATAAATCAACTCCCTTTAATCGACTATTCTGAACAGAATAAATGAGACAATTGAGTTCTCAGCTTGTTCTTTGTTGTATGTGGATCAATATGACCTTCAAATAAACCATTCAGTTTCTTACAGCCACTTTTTAAATGTCTTTAATATCACAGTCTTAAGAATAAGACAAATTATTGCAAGAATGTCTTGTTGCACAATAGAAATGTAACAAAAACGTACTAATCATTACAGGTATTTTTACATGTTCAATATAATATAAACTTGCTTAAATATTGCAAAAGGAATTAGGTTGTTGAATTTCTACTTCTGCTCACCGTATATCACCAGAGTGGTTCGGCCACTTGGGATTGTTCCATCTTTTACAATGTTAACACTGTAAGGTCCAGTGTCATCCAGAGTGAGACTCCTGAGCTCCAAAGGCGCATTAGATGGGAAGAAGGTGATCCTGCCTTCATACCCAGGTCCAATAGATTCTTCTGAGTTAATTATGAATATTATAGGCTTAGAGAAATTAAAACTCCAGTTCACATATTGAAACGGTTTCTCTGTTGGAGTCAGTGCTGTAGTGAACATCACGGTTTCTCCTACAGCTGCATTCAGAGGGCCATCAGGCAACACACCTTCTCCTTCATTGAAACCTGCGGGAGAAGAATAGAAAAGTGCTGTTGTTACTCAAACATATAAAACAGTTGTGAAATATATAAAGATTAGCATGAAATATGGCAGGTCTGAAGAGTTTGAGTTATTTTCATTAAAGTCTAATGTCAGCTTGTCCGAATAATACTGCACATAATTCTGGTCGAGTTTCAGGAACTCGCTCAATAATAGGGCTGGGTATCGTCACTGATTTCTAGAATCGATTCACAAGGTCCCGAATCGATTTGATCCACGATTCGATTTAATTCGATTCGATTCGATTCAATTCGATTCTGTCAGGAGTTTTCCTGTTTTGCAACTCAGGTCAGAATAAAAACGCTCAGACAGGTTTAACGTGTACACGGGTGAGACTCAGGGAGACTCACACCCTGCAGTAAAAAAAAAGCAGTCTTTATTCATAGAGCACATACAGGAAGAGATACAGGAAGCGATAAAATAGACCCGTGCTGCGTGCAGGCTTCCTGTGGTGTACAGATTGTAACTTCCCCATTTAGGAGTCTGCACAAAGTGTGACTTCATTTAAGCTTAATACTGAAAGAGCAAACACATTTAGATAAAGAAACGTACTTTTAAGCATAACATAATAAAAATCCCAAAATCCTGAAATCTTTTGACATTCCCACCTGTTGTTTGATCTTTCCTTCTATATATGTACATAGCAACCACTAACAGTGCATCAGTCTATGGCCACTTATAGACATTTTTAGCCAAGACATCATAAAATAGTGGGTTTTGTGAGTATGTTATATCCAAGTGTCTATCTCATTATCATCTTCATCATTCTGTGATAGGGTGATGTAAGCATGAATTGAAGCAGTTACCATTTTTGATACCATGTTCTTCAAACAAGGTATGACACATGAAGTGAACAGACACAACAACAGCAGAAGAACACCAACAAAAGCAAGGCCTTTAATCAGCAGGGACTTCCAAGAGCTGCTTAAAAGCCACGTAAGCCAGTCTTCTGCGTTTGTGGCATAGTCTCATTGTTGTGCATCCCGAAGTTGTCTGAGTGTTTTCAGAGCATCAGTCATGTTCGGTGAGTGCACATTATCTGGAATGTATGTGCAACATGTGTTGTTAAAAAGGATACATAGTCCGCCTTTCTCGGCGAGAATCATGTCCAATGCTACCCTGTGTTGCATTACTGCAATGCGCAGGGCGTCAATTTCCTGATCCTGTTCGTCGTCGATTTTACATGAAGCATTCAGAAAAAGTCCAAAGCGGTAGTTCAGAGTTTCTATCCTTAAAGCGTGTTTTCCTACCCCCACCCATGGGAAGAGTGCGTGAGTAACTTTCTGTCTGTCAGTCCAAAGTTTGAATTCCTCTGGGACATCGGAACCCCACACAGAATCATGCTGGTTGAGGTCCGGGGTGCTTCGTCTTTTCCTTGTTGTTGACGTCAAAGTTGACGTGGCGTCCATGGTTATCTTGAAAGTGTGGTCAGATATGAAAATGGGAGCGCACTGACCTGTCCAATTCCCAGGAAGGATAAAATAGGCCTGTTGGCCACAGATCCAGGCCATCCCTTGCACCCAGAAGGTGCCATTTGAGATGTTGTTGCTCTTTACGGGCCCTCCAGGAGCGTGTGTCTGTACTGCTTTGCAGTTGGTGGTGTTTCCCATTGGCGTGGATCCGTTCTCTTGGCGGTAGCATAGGCTATGGCTCAAATTCCCATTGTTTTCAAGAAAGACTGGGAATGATTTAGCCTTACTTCTGTGCTTCACTTTCAGGTCAACCCAGAACCATTCGTCACATGTGCCATTTCGCAGTCCTATCTGGAGAGGTTCCTCATGGTTGACCACGATTCCCTGGAATTGATACCCAAGGCTGGCGTAGCTTATGCACACTTTGCTTGAATTATGTCCATTCCCTTCGCATACAAGGTGGCGTATTGTGTCGTTGGGGGCATATAGGAGCAAACATAGCAGTCTTTTCTGGGTGTGCTGTCATGTATATATCGATACCATGCGTTGTTCATCCATGGGTGAATGTGGTCTTGTGTCATGTCACGAAGATGTGAGTTGTCATGTGTCCATCTTGTCTGCAGGTGGGGTTGTTCATCCTTTTCCTCTTGGGTGAGTGTTAATAAACTCACCAGGAGTGCAACAATAGCCACTAGGAGGACGAGTGTCTTCATGATGACCAGACACACCTGTGACCTCTGATGAGTAGACTACCGGCAAGAAGAAGAAGGCGGGGTGTACCCGATCAGCCCTCCCTCCACCAATAGATCACCAGGAGTTAGGGGTGTCGGCGTCTAAACGTTTAGGTTGTCACTCACTTTTTTGCAGTGGCTTTGATGGATCCAAGATGGTCTTTCTGCTATTTTGCAGGCAGTAGGTGTGGTGAGTAGCACTTGATAAGGACCTTCCCACCTTGGTGAACTCCAATTTTTCCTTTGGAGTACTTTGATCAGGATCCAATCACCTGGTTTCAACCTGCAAGACACTGGAGAGATGTCACTTGGCAGTTGGTTGTTTAGAACAATCTCTTTATTTTCAAGTAATTTAGTCATCCATTCGGCTAGTGTAGTTTCTCTTATTGACTTATCTATAGGCTCACTTGTGATTGGTAGTGGAAATGGTCTACCCGAATGATTTCAAAAGGTGTGAGTTTCTGAGAACTTTGTGTCAGTCTCATCCACATTTTTACTAGGCCTGTACACTCAGGCCATGGTCTCCCTGTTTCTTTCATGCATTTTCTCAGTCTCTGTTTTATTGTGCCGTTAGTTCTTTCCACGAGTCCGGCACTTTGAGGGTGGTAAGCACAGTGATGTTTGATGCTGAATCCTAGTGCTTCAGAGACCTTACTGATTACTTCATTAACAAAATGTGTCCCATTGTCTGATCTTATCAGAGTGGGGATGCCATATGTTGGAATGAAGTGATTGCATAAACATTTTGCAACTGAGATGGCGTCTGCTTTTTTTACTGGATAGATTTCTGGCCATTTTGAGAATACGTCTATGATCACTAGAGCGTATTTTGAGCCTTGGCATTCATTTAGCTCAATAAAATCCATGTGGATTGTATGAAAAGGATGAGGTGGTGTGGGAAAATTACCTCTTCTTGGTCTGAGGTTTCCCTGTGCATTATGTTTTTGGCAAATCATGCATGTTCTGACAAATACTTTTGCTGAAGTTTCGAAATCTTGGGTGTAGAAATGTTTAGAGAGTATATCTACCATTCCTCCTGTCGACACATGAGTAGAACCGTGTGTCACTAATGCTGCTGTTTTGTGTAGGGATTTTGGTAGTACTGGTTTGCCATTACAAGTCATCAAATCATTCTCTAGCCGTGCTCCACATTTTAACCAGTTCTTTTGTTCTCTAGTTGGTGCAGCTTTCTGTTCGTTTATAAGCACATCAAGTGGTATTTGCATTGAGGAGTCAGACATTAATGTGTCTATAGTTTGTTGTGCTGCTGCTTTTGCTGCTTGATCTGCAAAGTTATTGCCTTTAGTGACCTCTGAGTTGTCTTTCTGGTGTGCAGCACATTTACATAATGCTAACTGTTTCGGCAATATTATCACTTCCAACAGTGCCTTTAAAAGATTCCCATGTTGCACTGGGTTGCCAGTAGAAGTAACCATCCCCCTATTCTGCCAGATTTTTGCAAAATGATGCACAGCAGCAAAGACATACTGGCTGTCAGTGTATATGTTTATGTCTCGGTCTTCATGCAGTTGACAGGCACGTATGATGGTCGTGAGTTCTGCACTCTGTGCAGAGTGTGAGGAAGTTAGTGCTTTTGCTTCTAAAACTGTGTCTACTGTGGTTACCGCATAGCCCACACAGTTCCGCCCAAGGCTATTTTTGGACGCTGAACCGTCTACAAAGACATTAATGAAACCAGCCTGTGGGGTGCTGTGAAGGTCAGCGCGCGGTTTTGTTTCCTCATCTAGCGTCTCTATACAGCAATGTGCGTCACCATCTTGCGAAGTTGGGAGAAGTGTGCTGGGGTTTAATCGTCCACACTTCTCAATCCTGATGTGTGACTGTGAAAGCAGAATGCCTACATAAGAAAGTTGTCTGGCATGTGTGAGATAAGACAAATTTGCTTGCAACAAGATGGAGGTTACAGCGTGTGGGACTTTGATAACTAATGTGTGTCCAAGAATGATATCAGCAGACTTCTTAACTGCCTCTGCTGCAGCTGCACAGGCCTGCACGCACGTGGGCAAACCTGATGCAACTGAGTCTAATTTGCATGAATAAAACGCAAGTGGACGTTGTTTTTCCCCGAAGGCCTGCGTCAACACAGCCTTCATGTAGCCTGCACCTCCGTCTACATGCAAACAGAAAGGTTTGTCATAATCTGGCAATGCTAAGACTGTATGAGTTTGGAGTGCAAGTTTCAGATTACTGAATGCTTCTTCTGCTTCTGGTGTCCATTCTATTTTATCTTTCAGTGTCAGATTTTTACCATAAATTAGGTTCTGCAAAGGCTGAGCTAACAAAGCATAGTCAGGTATCCAGCTTCGACAAAAATTGCAGAGCCCTAAGAAGCTCATCATCTGTTGTTTCGTGAGTGGTTTTGGAGCGTTTTGTACTGCTAGTTTTCTGCTGTCTAACAGTGTTTTCCCTTCCCCAGTGAGTGCGTGCCCGAGGTATGTGGCCTTTTGGCTCCACAGTTGTAGTTTGTGCTGTGAGACTTTATGGCCCTGCTCAGCTAAATGGTGTAACACTGTCATTGTGTTTGCTTTACAGTGTGTTCCCTGTGATGAGTATATCATCTACATACAGGAGAAACTGTCCCGGGGCGGGGAGTGTGCACAGTGTCATGGACCTCTTTAGAGCCTCTGCGTACAGAGTGGGGCTGTTCTGGAAGCCCTGAGGTAACCTCGTATATGTGTTAGGGATGCAACGATACCAATTTTTTCAAACCGATCCGATACCGATACTTGGATCTGAGTACTTGCCGATACCGAGTACAAAAACCGATACTTCTGCCACACACAAGTTAGTAAAGAAACGACCCCACACAACTCTTTAACACAAACGAAACGTTTACTGAACGTAAGGGCAGAGACAAATACTGTACAACACATCCCTTTTTTAAACTCAAATGATATTCCAATTCCTTAACCAAATGAAATACACTGTATAAATGAAATAATTCCCTTTCAAATTATATTAAACAACCCAACTTATGTTATCACCTTTTGGTAAGTGACTCACTAATATACACTCCAAAACACGTTATATAAATCCACTAAACATACAATATTCACACATGGGCGCCACACACACTCACATTCACACTTGTTGCAGGCCTGTTTGCTGCTCACGCCGGACGATGGAGAAAAATCCTCTTCTCCCCAGTAAGAGCACAAAAGTCTGACTTACAGTTCCGTTGCTCGGTAGGTCGCCATTCACCAGTCCCACACTAAATCCACTCCCTGCAGACCCGATGCTGTCTCTGCTACAGCGCGTTAGCCAGTCACTGTCCAGCTCTCCGACAGTCCATAGCAGCTGCCTCCGTGGCGCAGCCAAGCAGTCCGGCTAGCCTTTAGCCTCGGCGGTCATGGCTGGAAACACAGTTTTCCACGGACGGTGGTGCGACCGTTGAAACAAAAAGTCACTTCACCCACACTCTGTTGCGAAGCTCTCACACGTTAGCTTTCTAGTCACACACTCTTTTGTGCAAGTTAACCTCAGTAAAACTAGCCGAGTCTCTCACTTTGGTTCAGCTAACCTCGTGCATCTCTCCATGCCGTTCTCTTCTGTGAACTGTGAACACCTTATGTGGCGTTCAAGTCCATGGGAATTATGAGTATGTACTACCAAATTCCCATCCGGGCTACATTAGTATCGGTTCATGGTATCGGTTGACTTTTACGAGTACGAGTACGCACACATTTTACAGTATCGGCACCGATACCCGATACCAGTATCGGGATCGGTGCATCCCTAATATGTGTACTTTTGACCCTCAAAAGTGAACCCGAACAGATGCTGCGAGTCAGGGTGTAGTGGTACAGAAAAGAATGCATTAGACAGGTCTATAACTGAAAACCACTGTTCCTTGGGGGTCACTTGATTCAGAATTGTATGTGGATTTGCTACCACAGGTGGGATTTGTGCTGTTACTTCATTTATTGCCCTGAGGTCATGTACTAGACGGTACTTTCCCGTATTTGCTTTTTTCACTGGGAAAATGGGCGTGTTACAGGTTACTTCAGTTGTTTTTATCAAAATGCCTGCCTTTTCCATGTCTGCAATTACTGGTTTTATTCCTGCTTTGGCTTCTGTTGTGAGGGGATACTGTGGCTTTATTGGCCTGTAAGTTGTGGTGGTTTTTACTACGACAGGATCTGCTCCTTTAATTAGTCCTACGTCTGTTGGTCCTGTAGACCACAGCTTAGCAGATAGTTCCTCTAGTTCTGGATGAGAACTAGAGGAAAAGAGTGTGTATCAACCCTCACTAACTTCATGCATGTGTGCATCTGCGCAGTCAGTCATATGGGTTGCTGGCTGTGTCGTGCGTACCCACCCTAATGTGTACCTCATACATCCTGTTCTACGGCCCTGAAGCCACCCTTCATGTGTTTCTTCAGTTTTCTCATATCTGTCCCTTTCCACCTGAGTGAGGATGTGGCCTAAGTCTTTCCAGTCCGTGTCGTCATTGCGTGCTACTGACACATGTGGTTTTGGCATCCTGTTTAGCTCTTGTACCTTTCCTGGCTGTATTACAGAGCACACTGCGTTACCGCTTTGGGTAACATAGAGGTGTTGCAGTGTGAGTTTCTGTGGTCCTAGTTTGTGCACTTGTTGGTCATATATGGGGTCATGACCTGGGCTTTGTTTGAACCTTAAGGTGTTGTGGTACTCAGCAAAGTCTAGCTTTCTTGAATGGGTTGGCAAGTAGCGATTTGCTATACGCTGCAAGGGTTCTAATGGAGGCAGGTCTAGTGTCCAATAATAGTAGGGTTCTCCCTGTCCCTTACACACATTGAGCTGACGGGCCTCAGGACTTTGCTCTTCATGTAACATTAGTTTAGTGTACATGCCTTCTAGCCCTGTCACTACACCGATCTTTAGTTTCTCTAAAGCATCTCTCCCCAGAAGGTTGACTGGGCAGGATGGGTCATATATACATTGATTTTTACAACTTCTGCTGCTTTCATTGTGTACTAGTAACAGTTCTTCTGTTAGTGATTTAACACTGGTGTGGCCTGACGCAGATTTAACTATCAGGTTGTCACTTGAGTATTTTAAATTTTGGGGCTTTTGATTTAGCACTGTTTTACATGCTCCAGTGTCACATAACATGGTCATGAGTTGGCCATTCACATGGATTGTTACTGTAGGTTTGTGTTCAGAACCTAGGAGCAACTGTTCTATGTTGAATATTTCTGTTTCTTTTTTCGTTTCCTGTTCTAGTCACTTACTCTGACCCTCTCCTGAGTCATCCTCCTTTTTGTACCTACAGTCCCTTGCAAAATGACCTTCTTTTCCGCAAATATAACAGCGATTGTCTCTCTCACCCCTTTGTCCCCTGTCTCCCTTATAACCCTTATAACCACCACTTTTCTTTCCCTTTCCTTTCTGCTGTCCTTGTCTCTGTCCTCTGTATCCACCAGCAAATGCTATGAATCCTGTCTCGGGATCCACAGTGAAAACACCTCCTTTCTCTTTCTTTTTTACCACTCGGGTTGCATGTTCTGCATACTGCAGAGCATCTGCTAGGTTACCGGTGTTCATTGTTACCCAGTGTTTTTCAACATGGGCCCTAACTGGGGGAAGGAGACCGTTTAAGAATGCGTTCTTTAGTTGCTGTTGGTATGGTCTCTCTGGGGCTTCTTCATAATCTAGGCCTGAATGCTGTCTAAAAACCGGGCGCAGCCGGTCCAGAAAATCAGAAGCTGTTTCGGCTTTCAGGATTTTGGGATTTTTATTATGTTATGCTTAAAAGTACGTTTCTTTATCTAAATGTGTTTGCTCTTTTGACAGATTCAATTCGATTTGAATCTGGGAAATTTTGCCTCAGACAGTCAGAAACATTATAATTCTATGTCAGCTTTCTTTTAATAGATAATTTTTGTATCTATAAAAAGAAAGCTGACACCCGCAAGACTTTATCAAAGGTGTAAGCATCACAACAGATGCCTTTGTGTCAAAGTAGCTGAAGATAAAACACAGAAAAACATGAAGGTGATTTTCCTGGCCTGGGATTTTATAAAAATATTCCTCAGTACATCAAAAACAAAAGAAAACCATTAATCAACATATGAACATTACCTCTGACGTTACAGCGGTTTTATTAGAGACACGGCTAAGCGTTTTGCATTTTGGATAATTTCAAAAAGTTTAAATTTGTTCAGTAGCCCATTGAACAGCAGAAATTAGGTTTTCTTTTCGGAAGTAAGTAAAAGGAAAAAAACAGCGACAGCACTGTGAACAACGGTAGTCTTGTGCGTAGCAAGCGAATTATGCAGAAAACAGATTTTTAGACGGGAAACTGTTCTTTAAGTATACAGAGAGAGAGAGAGAGAGCTGTGCATGAAGTGTGATTTTATCGTGGTGGAAGCAAAACAGCAAAAGTAAGAGGGAATCCATGACGATGTTTATGTGAAGCGTAGTTTGGATCTTCTTTTGCTGCTGGTTCGGTCAATATTGTTTGGAGAGAGATAAAACTAACAGCTTTAGAATCAGGGCAAAAAGGGCGTAAACACAAAGCGCGGACCCGCCGAAACATCAGAATCAGCGAGCTGTCAGCCTTTAGCAGGGCTGGACTGGGACAAAAAATCGGCCCAGGCATTTTGACTAGCGACCGGCCCACCAGGTATTATAGGAAAAACCATAAAGCCTTTGAATGAAAACAAACGCTGTTGTCACAGTGATGTACACTTTCTTGTTGGTATATATGTATCAATCTAACAAACTTAAACCTACACCATCCTCCCTATTCTGGTATTCTAAACAGTACTTAGCCGAAACCCAAAGACTGCTTGGTCGAGTTAACACATAGTGGAAACCTGAAATTAAGACAGAGAAGACTAGAGGTGAGACATGATCATTACTATATATTAAAAATAATAAATGACAGATTTAGATATATTTTCATAAACTATTCATTTACCACATCAATAAACAGCATGGCAGGGCAAAATATTTTTTTTAACATGGCAACCTTTAAAAAGTGAAAGGAGACAGAAAGACAGGTGAGAAAGAATAAAACTTAATTGACTTTTTGATGGCATTTTACACATAGTACTGGCACAGAATCTAGAAAATATGGGAAAATACTGGCATCATATACAGTACTTATTCGGAAGAAATTTTGATGGGACCCTGAAAAAAATATTACTGTGTACAATAATGGATTTCTATACATTTTACATCAGATGAAAACGTTTGTTGTAAGATTTAAATAATTTTGTTAAACGCTAGACATTTTAAATGAGAATAAGAAAGAAAAGTATTTCTTTGTCCCCCCCTTTCCCTGTTAATGCCCTACCTGGCCTCCTGGCAAAACTTTGCTAGACCCGCCCCTGCACAGTTACCAGCTGTCAGCTACGTAGAAAAGGATCTTGGTGTTATTTGTCTCTCAGAAACAGTTCATAACTTCCCTTCAACTCATTCATGTCAACCAAAAGGTAAACCTGTTTCTCCATCACCTGTTCAGCTCTGATGATTCAGTAAGGACATCTCCTGGTTTCATCTTCATGTTTCCCTCTCACCACATATCCAAACCGATATCATGACCAGCAGCTTTTACAGCTGTGGCTCCAGCAAACATCAGCTGATACTAGAAATTAATATTACATAAATTCTAACAACAGCTGATCAAGCTTAAACGTGCTGCTGTTGCTTAGCGCGACCTCCGCTGGTTTCTTCTTTCTGGCGCAAAGTGGGCGATAAACAAGAAAGAGAGAGGGGACTTGCGTCAGAAAAGATGATCAGCTGATCATTGATCAGTTTCATGATTGTGGTAGCAAAAGGAGAGGGAGGGTGAGAGGATGAGAGAAGAAGAGACAGCTGACAGCTTAAAGACGCAGAAAAACTCCAGCCTTGTGTCTTTTTCCATTCTAGCTGAAGTACGGGGCAAACTGTGTTCCTTAGGTCAATACGAAACGCGTAATATTTTCTCTGAATACCAGACGATTCTACTCTCTACTCTACTAACTAACCTTATGAATAAAATAAAGTTCACTATCAGTAAAATCATAGCACCCACCCAGCAGTATATAAACTCCGTCATGCTAGCTAGTACGCAGTACAAGTTATTGTAACTGACTGTAAAAAGTCAGCATAATGAAAATAAACTACACCTAAACTTGGTTTATATCTGACCCAGATAGACTGCAGGTCATAACTTCTCACCTGAAGTTCAGTTCACCTGATACTCGGACTGGCGGCCTCGGGTTTCTGCTCCTCGTGCCTCTCTCTCATCCACCTGCTGGCCTCCACCACTTGCTAATGTTACTGAATCTGCAAGCTCCGCAATAGCCACCACCAAACAACAATTGAGTTATTTTTACACATCTCCCAGCATCTGGCCAATCCACCACCTTTCAGTGTTTATACCGTTATGGAAAAAAAAGAAAAAAAAAACTGTCACGAGTTCAAAATATTGGGGATGGATACATGGAGGAAAACCAAAATAACAACACTGGTCCGGCCGGGTCAAGTCAAATGATGATTTTAATGCACACGTGTGGGAGATGGGACACTGTGCGCAGACAGCACCATATCTCTCACCGAAAACCACACAACAATAGTTTTTATGAAAATCAGGGTATTGGAACGCCCCCTCATGCGTAAAGTAGGTACAATACAATCAATGTTGACAACTTTTAACACATTAAAAGAACATCTTCTTCTTCCCGAGGCCAGATCCTTCCCAGTAATCTTCTAACTCTGCTTATCCCCTGGAACAAACAGTCTCTCCTGCAAGCATAATCAAACAGCTACAAGGCCTTGCAAACTATTATTTAAATATTTGAACTCTCCCCTACACATGAGTTTAACTACTGCTTGTGTGTGTGCGTGTGTGCCTCGACCTCAGCATTCACTCTGTCTATAAAGACAGAGGCCAACTCTTCATGTGTGCAATAACCTAACTGAAACCACACATGTAATATGTTAAATAAATGTTCTAATCAAATGCCACTACTCAAAGCTTAATAAAAGAATATAAATGAATAAAGGATAATGATGAATAACATGGTATATGTGTTTTGTAAGCATGTTCTTTCTATAGCTCAAGATCTTTAACACAATAGATTGTTCAGTCCTCGCGCCGAACAAAGTTTCCGACCCTCCACTAGTTGACCGAGCCCCCTCTTTAGCAAGCACAAAAATACAATGCATGTGTATACAAAAGAATTATCACTGCACCTGTAATAGAAAATGTTAATATGGAATCATGACAATACCTGTAATACAAGTTGTAACATAAGGCCGACAGCCTAAAGAAATTCTCTAATGAAGTAACAATTAATGATGATACATAAATGAACTAATGAGTAATTATTGCCAATACACACTACTTAAAGGTTAACAAAAGATATATCTAAATAAAGGATCATAAAATAACATGATGTGTCTTATAAGCATGTGCGGCCTTCTACGCTCTGCGTCACTTCCCTCAATAGATCAGCCAGACATCCCGCTGACTGTAGCTTTTAACACTTACTGACGTGAGCACAACTCCATAATAAGCACCAAGCGGCAATATGTATAAAGATGATCATGGTTGCACCTGTAATGAAAAGATTATATGATTATACCAACACCTGTAAATAGAAGATTAACATGAGGTTATAACAATCACTGTAATACAAACGTTAATGTAATGTCAATCCCTTCAATAAATGCTTTAATGCAATGCTTATTATATGATTCTGATGTAATGATAAAATTACAGTAAAATATCCCTTTTCAAAACCCATCCGGGTATGCCCGATGGCCAGTCCAGCTATGGCTTTCAGCCCCGACTGTGTCCGTGCCGTCGGGTGAGAAAGGCAACATCTCACTGATTCTGATCCATCGGCTGGTCCGTGCTTTGTGTTTACGTCTTTGTGCAGAATCCGTACCTGCTCTCATTTACTGTTTTAGCTGTTTGGTGGTTGTCAAAATATTGTGAGGTTTCACCTGAGATTCAGGCATTCCGGGCAAAATAAATTTATATTAAAAAATCGATTCAGGATTTTAATGAATCGATATCACGTTATCCAAGCCAGAATCGATTTTAATCGATAAATCAATTATCAAAACCCACCCCTACTCAATAATCACGTGGTTATTAAAACTGTTAACCAGCTGTTGCTTTTGGTGACTTCTCTACCGACTCAGTGTGGTGAATGAAACTCTACATAACAAATTGCAGTGTCAGTTTCATGCGCAAAGAGAGTCGTAGATTTAAAAAAAAAAATTGTATGTATTTTTTGTAATTTGATGCATCAGAAAACTTGCAGGATGCCTCTCTCATGTGGTGCAACTGTGTTAGTACAAGATGTAAAACTTGAATTGTTGCTATAAAGATGTTGATGTCCAGTCACATTAAAAAAAACCCCTCAAACTGTTTAATTAATCAGTAGAAAATAAAGCAAGTCTGAAAAATTCAAGTTATTTTCATTATAGGTTTAATTGAAAAATAGGAAAGAAAAAAGAAGTCAAGAAACAAAACTGACACTGACAGATTCACATACAACCTAATCCAGAAATGGGGAGCCAACTGAAGCAACTTGATCAAAGGCTTCCCATATTTCTCCTGTCTCCTCTGTCCTCCATCTGAAATCAGTCTTGAGAAAGGTGTCCCAAGTCCTGCATCCGGAGGAGAAAGGAGACAAGAACTATAGGATTTAATTGGAATAGCTTTAAACGGAGATTCAGAAGGAAGCACTCAACTTTCTTTTAATGTCTTTTGTTTCCACTCTTCTCTCTCTATACTCATGAAGAACAAATCAGAGAAGTAAACAGAGTTAAAGTCGCATGATGAACAATTAACGATCAATGAACAACGACACAAAGGACGAGGAAAACTAAGCATTACTAGTGAAGCCCTGAGAGAATTATAAGGATCATGGCACTTCTCTCCTACTCTCATTTAAAATACTTGTGTACAAACCTGTGTCTTCTCTGATCCATGTTATCTGAGCAGGAAAATGTATTTCTGTTTATAATATTCGGGTTACATATGATTAAACATGGACTAGAAATGTATTCAACAGATGTCTCATAAAGTGAAAAACAAACAAACAATAAAGTAAAACTTTAAAGTCAGTGTGAACAGACAGAGTTTTTCTGCCACATCAAGCAGTGAGAGCTCACCTGAGATGGACCCAAAAATGAAGAAGTATATCAGAAAATGTTTCCATTTTTTAAAGCAGTCCTTAACTCTTTGCCTTTTCCTTTGCTAAAACCGGTAAATGAATGTTCATTCAATATATGGTGTCATAAGGAAGTAATGTTGTTATTCTGAAAGGTTAAACTTCATGAACTTGTTAATCATTAACAAAGCTTTCTAGTAAAAGTTTGTGTCACATTCTGTTTAGTCACATTAAGCTTTCCTTCTGTACTGTAACAGCTAGTTACAGGAGGTGTCTCTTGGAAGAATTCAACATGATTTATTGTCAGAGAGAAATGAATGGATCTATTTTGGCAATTAGGCTCCAATGACCCATCACAGCAGTGATAGAATACAAGACAGGAACCCACCCCATCCCAGGGTCTAGATGTTGGTCGTCAAGATCAACCAATATCATACCTAAACGGGTAATAGACACGCTGGTCAACCATGTCCATTTCATGCTTTGCCTCTTCAAAGGCAATACTGGGTTGTGAAGTTGGAGATGGTTTGTTTGTGTGTGTGGAATTGGTGTCGTGGTGATTGTTACGAAATCAGTTTTGCCCCGGTTGTTTTATTCGTTGAGGGATCCAGAGACGGCACCGGAACTCAGTAGTTATTTTTACAAAATCTTTATTCATCTTTATTCATCTTCATTTAAGCATCCACTTCTAGAAGGGAAGACGAGGCCGGTGTCCCTCTGAAACAATCTTCACCCCTTCGTTAGTTCCAGGCAGCTTTATAGGAGCGACCCCATCATAAAACCCCCACAGTGTGCTGCAAACTCTGTGTCTGTGTCTGTGTACATGAGCACGTGAGTGCCTGTGTGTGCGTGTACCCATGTGTATGTGTGTGCACGTGAGCGAGTGTGCATGTGGGTGTGGGTGCGTAACAGTTAAAGCACTGTTTGTGTGTGTCTCTGTATATGTGACTTCCTGGGGGTCATAAAAGTAACCTCACCCAAGCTGCACCAAATTCCTCTACACAACATAGAAACAGAGTTAACATATTACATCTTGTTGTTTTACATTTACAGATAAACATGTGGAAAGTCTCCTGCAAACCTACTTCTAAGTTATAACAATTATGAGTTTCATTAAAGGTACAAGCATCAGCATCAACAACCCCCCAACTGTAGCTTCCTGTCTCCTTTTATGACAGCAGACCCCCAGTGACCATAAATTCCTTTCTCTCTAAACAGTTACACACTCTCGGGCCTACAGCTAAGCCAAACGGAAACACAGACAAATCCTTTCCTATTCATCTGATCTAAACAAATTTAACACATTACATTCTAATAATTATTTTCTTGTACTCACAAATCCCTCTTTTGATCTGCCCCATGACAGATCAACAATACTCTAAATCTGTTACTAAAATGTGTTCCTGCAAGCTCTCCCCATTTCCCAAAAGTGTCATCATGTCGTCTGCGTTTGATTTGCTCCACCGTGACCTGTGATGGAGTAATTTGATGTCGATCTTTCTATCTTCTGAATCGGGTGATTATCTGCTTCTCTTCTTTCTTCGACTTCCGGGGTGGACTACCCTTCAGTCGTTGCATGGATCAGGGATTTATTCTGTCCCTGTGCTGGGATCCATGTAGGGGGTCTCAACAGAGTCCCCCTTTTTTGCCAAGAGCCTTTCCGACCTCCTAGGCTCTTCTGCCACCGCACACTGGTTCCCGTGGTGCCAGGTCTCGCTGTTCCCTTTAGCTGGACTGGGTGTGAGATCCTCTCCACCACCTCAAATTCTCTGGTCCAGCTTGGGCCCAACCTCTTCTTCTTGAGCCCTTTCCAACAGACCCAATTCACCTCTGGCACTGCATGCTCCTGGTGTCTGTACCGCTTACAGAACCATAACTCCCTCGCTCCACCTGTAACTGAAAAATGAATCTCCCCAGAAAACCCTCTTTTGACACCTCTTTTGGACCTCGCCGTGCATCACCCCCACACAATTAGAGATGCACAAGAAAGTTGCACATGCTCTCAAAAATTCCCAGGGCTTCTCCCTTGGACTAACTCTACTTACAGCCTGTAACCATTTCATAAGTTAAATGTTAAGTTTGTTTAACTCCCAGCTCCACCTGGAGCCTGTATCCTGGAAGACAAATCTGTTAAATCAAACTTCACATTTGCAACCAACTATAGATCATAAGAGTAATAAAGTATTCAGCATAAAAGACAAGTATCATGTGCAGGTTTTCTCCAATCATTAAATCACTATTATTGCCATAATTTGTCCCAAATCATGAATCATCCCAATTTATTCCACAGTTTAATCGGTGACTTTCCTTAAAGCTTAAGCAATGTCACTCCACTCATTTTATCACTATGAGCTCAAAAGTGGCCAGCTAATGAGCCCATATTAAACTATTCCATGAACACTGCATCTCTTATTTGTTTTCTCATGTCACTTGTCTGTTTTGTGCTGAATCCTCTACAAACACTCGTAGAAAACACAAACATTAGCAACACATAGGGTCAATCCTGATGGTCAGGCGCAGGTCGACAGGTTCCAGAGGTGCTGTAAAAAGACCATAAAGTTAACCCTGCTGTAAAAAGACCATAAAGTTAACCCTGCTGTAAAAAGAATGACACTGGTTTCAACACAGGATGTGTTTCACACTATTTTCACATTTTCCCAAGAACACAGTGTAATAGCATAATCGATCCTGTAATAGAGAAACAAACATCAACCAATTGTTCTGTTATAAGTCACATCATCAAATCACCTGAAGAACTGTAATGCTGTAGAAAAGAGAATGCAAATGTTAGCGCTGCGCAGGTGTATACACACTTTCTCACAGTAATCTCTGTGAGCAACACAAGCCCATAAATAACACACCCCTGATAGGTTCACAAACACAGAAAGTGGCATTTAAAAGGTTAAATCGTCACACAACCTAGGATGCTGCTGTCATCTTCCTGCTCCTGTAAAAGAAACACACATAAATTCATCCACCCTTTTGTCCTGTCTAGGTGGAGGTTAACCTTGAGTAGTGGTCAAGTCTTGTCAGCTTTTGTCAGCTTTTACCAGTCAGTCAGTTTTTTCTCTTTCACTCATTCATTCATTCATCTATTCATTCTTTGCTGGTAGTGGAAACTATCGTCACATTTCCATTTCCACCCACAGCAAAATGACGTCATTTCAAAAAAGAAAAAGAAGAACTTTTAGATCGGATTAGCTCGCTGAATCCTTTTTGGGCAGGGACTCATTTTCTAATTGTCCCAAAAAGTGACTTCCTCCAGAGCCCATTGTAATTTTTGGAGAAACTCACTTGCAACAGTTCTCTCGACGTGTTGTATAGCGCTTTTAATTCCCGTCGTGCGAATCTGCTTAAAGAAAAGAAATTCACAAACAGAAATCAGTGCACTTGTTCAAAAACAAAAAATAAAATGAAAAATAAACGATAAAACTGAAAAACAAAAGTAAATAAAAATACAGAAGCCCAGTCCTAGGACTTGTCCCAGAATATTCTTTCTCTAATAGGTGAAAACACACCAAATCTAAAACTTGGTGCCATGTTAAAACCTTCCCCATACATCAGAAACAAAACAAAAACAAAACAAATCTGCTAGTTTTATTCATTTAAACTCTGGCTGCAGGATTCTGTTCACCCCTGTTATCATGTTCCCCAAAATACTAATTCAGTTGTCTATGTATCACTTCCCAACCCACTCAATAAACCAGACAGGATGATGGTAACAGTATTACCTACTTAAAATTGTGTTTGATTCTAATGAGCTTCATTGCGTGTGTGTGTGTGTTAGTCAGGTTAATACATTTTCTATTTCTGTGTGTCCTTTTATGTACCTTCCCCCTTTTTTCTGAAACAAAACTCTGTTCAATCCAAGTTTTGTTTCAGAAACATCTAAATGAAAATCTCTGTCATCGTCAGGCACAGCTAAACCCCAAATGCTTGCAGGTTACCATCGGCAACCACGCTGTGTGTTATTAACCCCTTCTACCAATACCCTCTTTTGATGTGTAACACTTTATGTATGATTGTGTGCTACCTCTAGTACACATTATGTGCATGTATGGTGTTGCCTTTCCTTTTCTCTAACAGTAAACTTGCATACCTCAGTGCTTGTCTTCCTCCCCCTTTTGTGGTGGTCTGGACACTTTGTCAATTCTCCACTTCAAGGCAGTCACTTGTCTCCCTGGATTCCTTAACCCAATTTGATTCCCCACACTAAAACAGCATTCATCTGTCCTCACCCGCTCCTTTCTCCTCTCCCACTTTGCCGTCCAATGGCAGTCAGTTCTCTTCAGCTTTGTCCCGTGTATGCTCCCACTGTCTCTTTCATTGCCATCTTGCTCCAAACATGGCAAGTGTCAAACTCCAACAATCTTCTCAAAAGTCCTTCACACACCGTGAAGTTGCAGCTTGCTGGAAACGCATTTCCATTCATCCAATCAAGATGACGGATCTTCTCTTTCTGATGCCGTTTGCCCAAAGTGCTGCTGGACCTCTCTGCTGAGGTCTCTGGTATTGTCTCTCGGACTGCTGTCCACTGTTGATGTTCATGCTTGTGCTTCTGGAACTGCATTCTGTGTCTTCAGGGAGAGATTAGCTTCCTTGGAGCTTGCTTTTTCAGGATGAGGACGGGAAGCTGCAAAACAATTCAGCCATAAATTCTGGCTGGGTGTTTCTATTTTTTGTTTCTAATGATCTTAACCTACAATTTTCTTCCGACTGCTGCCCGTGGAGAATTGATCCAGGTCCGTTCCCCACCTGTAATCGACAGACTGAGAGACTTTCATTATTCACTGTGACTGCATATGTTTTCATCACTCCTAAAGCAACACATCTCCGCTTATTTTGTTTTGAACTCTACTAACTTTAAACCCCAAAAATAAAATTCCTATTTGCAGGGGCGGATCTAGAAGGGTGGCATGGGGTGGCAAGTGCCACCCTAAAATGATCCCTTGCCACCCCAAGTGCCACCCTAGTTTTGCATATGACAGTTATGGGCAGAAATCTGTGCCATCAGAAACTGAATTTGAATAAGTTAAATTTGAATTTGAATTACTCGGATTGAATCTGAATTGTAACTTGAATGAAAGCTTTTGAAAACTGAATTTGAATTAGTCTAATTTGAAATTGAATTTATGGTTTGAAAATGAATTGATTTGCTTTGAAACTGCATTTTATCCTTTAAAAATTCAGCTCTCGAATAATTTCAGATTCACTTCTCACCATTCAGTTTCAGTTCTACAATTCAATTTCGGTTCCAAAATTCAGTTTTTGGGACTTACATCCGGTTCGGTTCAAGCGCAGATTAATAGAACTACAGACTGATAGCGTTACTGACGGAATCTACAGCGTCTTGAGCTGAATTAAGACTTCAGAAGTCATTCGTCATGTCGAATGACCAGCGGATAAACTCTCAGGTTGGTAATAAATGTATTACATGTATAAGAACAAGCGTCATGTTAACAATTGATAGCCGTACAGTAACCTTTATGCTTATTGTAGCTGTTAGCTAAAAACGCTAATTTAGCCTAGTTTGCCCTAAATTCAGCTTTGACAAACAAATATGATCGACTGTTTCTAGTAGAATTCCAAAGTTGTCATCTTGTACCCTGTCAGAGCCCTGTATGCTTGCAGAGACCCCTACAGTAAGGAAACATGCAAAACAGTGTCCAAACCTTTGTATTTGAGCTTTATTTATGTCTTACACAGCATCCCAACTCTTTAGCTAACTTAATAACTTTAGCTAAAGTGAATAGTTAGTCTAATTCATTAGTGCAGCATTACTGGATCACCTCTGTTTGAAGTGATATAATATGATTTACAACTATCACTGAAACAGCAAACTTTGTAAATAAACAAACAACACTTCTCATTCTCTAAACATTTGGCCACAGCTGTAAATTACACTATCAGTGCTTGTTCACTCTTGACAATAATTACATTTCTAAATTCTCTTTGTGCATTTACAGGTAAACAATATCTAATATTTTATCTAAATGACTGCTTTGTCTTTGAAAAGGTGAAGAGCCTGAGGCCGGTGACACTCCAGTTCTACTCTAAGTACATCCTTACGGTGGCTCACAGGACAAGGCTACATTCCTGTCCTGCCAGAAGAGAAGAGAAACTTCAGAGTCTTCATGAAGTTCAACCACACCTGTCATATGGAATATGACAGGGTCTCAAACTCCAGTCCTCGAGGGCGGTTTCATGCAACTTTTCCATGCCCTCGAGGACTGGAGTTTGAGACCCCTGCCGTATGGTGTTTATGCAGTTTTCTACCCCACAGTTACAGCATGTCTGACTGCCTGTTCAGCATATGCAAAAATATATGATGAGTTTAAGCATGTGATGACTAAGGCTTTCCATTATGGTGTTTGTCATCACATGTCACAGACATCTGGGTGATCATTTGGAATAAACGAAAAAACAAACTTGTTACTTCATCTTTTATCTTTATTATTATTATTGTTCTTATTTTACATTTTTCATTGTTAGGCATTAGGTTTATTTATAGTAGTCCTTTCCAACTTCTTTCCCTCTTCCATGTTACTGTGTCAGCATCTATTTGGGGTTGGGAGTGGAACAGAAAGTGCCATTTAAACCAGGAGAGGTTCTTATATTTCAGAAGAAGGGATTAATTAAAAAAAAAATGACCTCAATGCCATATTTTATTTAGGAACCCTAGAGAGCACTTTGCAAAATAACACATTCTTATAATTTCACCCTCAGATGAGCCAAGCTACGACTGTCAGGGAAGGTGATGTAGGTACAGAGCATGTGAGAGTGGTTAAGTTAATGTCTCTTGTCTAGATGAAGGCGTAGAGATTCAGTATCTTCAGTCTTCAGTGGACACTCCATTTCTGGCACAAAACACCTGTAAAAGATGGTCGATTTAGGAGGTCACCCGACAACTTCAGCCTGTCAAACATAGCAATGGAGCAGTATGTTTTTAAAAAAAAACAACTAATTAAGCATGCACTCAGTACCCTAAGAATTATTATGGTAGTTAAACACAGTGATAGTTGTATATCATATTATATCACTTCAAACAGAGGTGATCCAGTAATGCTGCACTAATGAATTAGACTAACTATTCACTTTAGCTAAAGTTATTAAGTTAGCTAAAGAGTTGGGATGCTGTGTAAGACATAAATAAAGCTCAAATACAAAGGTTTGGACACTGTTTTGCATGTTTCCCTACTGTAGGGGTCTCTGCAAGCATACAGGGCTCTGACAGGGTACAAGATGACAACTTTGGAATTCTACTAGAAACAGTCGATCATATTTGTTTGTCAAAGCTGAATTTAGGGCAAACTACGCTAAATTAGCGTTTTTAGCTAGCAGCTACAATAAGCATAAAGGTTACTGTACGGCTATCAATTGTTAACATGACGCTTGTTCTTATACATGTAATACATTTATTACCAACCTGAGAGTTTATCCGCTGGTCATTCGACATGACGAATGACTTCTGAAACTTAATTCAGCTCAAGACGCTATAGATTCCCATCAGTAACGCTATCAGTCTGTAGTTCTATTAATCTGCGCTTGAACCGGAACCGGATGTAAGTCCCAAAAAACTGAATTTTGGAACTGAAATTGAATTGTAGAACTGAAACTGAATGGTGAGAAGTGAATCTGAAATTATTCGAGAGCTGAATTTTTAAAGGATAAAATGCAGTTTCAAAGCAAATCAATTCATTTTCAAACCATAAATTCAATTTCAAATTAGACTAATTCAAATTCAGTTTTCAAAAGCTTTCATTCAAGTTACAATTCAGATTCAATCCGAGTAATTCAAATTCAAATTTAACTTATTCAAATTCAGTTTCTGATGGCACAGATTTCTGCCCATAGACAGTGTTGTTTATTAAAATAAGATAGCATTAACAGTTTGAGCGTAGTTACAGTCAACAGTGAATATAAATGCTAAAACTAAATATATTGCATAGTGTCCCCCCCTGCACCATTAACAAATGGTTCAGCCCATAGCAGACGGGCTTTTTTCTTGTTTTCAGTAGCAAGCGATGCTTATGATTGTGCCAGAGCACATTTTGAACAACACCATGGGAATTTCGGATTTTACACAGGTGGTTGGATGTTACACTCTGGAAATTGAAGGAAGGTGAGTGTTATTAACCCTCTGTGGTCCACGGACACGCTGCACCTCCAAATCACATGACTGGTTTAAGCTGACATAGCAACAAGCTGCAGCCACGCTGAGTCTCTATTTCAGCCCACATTGAAAGTTCGGACTTCAAAGTTTTTAAATTTTAATTACAGGCCAGTAAATCCAGAGTTATGATATATAAGCCACGCTTTTTTCTAAATACTGTCGTCACGTTTTTGTGTGTGTGTGTGTGTTTTAAGCGTTTTAAGGACAGCGCGAAAACAGTAAAAAAAGGAAAGAAAGCCACCTCTTTCCCGTTCGGTGGAAAAATGTACCATGTCGACCAATTAAAAAAAAAGTCAACACGCGGGATTTGGTTGTTTAGGAAGAGGGAAAAGTTTTGGGAGTGACGGTTACGGCAGCGAGACAGAGCGAGCGAGTGAGAGAGGGAGAGAGAGAGAGTTTTTAGATGTGGGAGATTTGTGACGTTTAGCGTGGAGTGTATACTTAGTGTGTTATGTTGTCTTGTGTAGTTGTTCTGTTGTGTAGTCGTTTTGTTTTGTGTGTCAGTGAGGGCACTAATGAATGTCACAAAGGCACATTTGCAATGTAAACACTGTCACTAAGTAGAAAACCAGCGGAGTGATACACCTGCTGTTGTCAGGCCTACAGGTTTGTCCCTGTGCTGTTCTCCTCTGTCTTTTGGTGGAAAAACTTTTTTTTTGCTGGCACACATCATTTGTGGGGCATCTTATTGCAACACCTGATTGTTCTCTCATTTTAGTTTTAGTAGTATTTTTAAATGGTTGTACAAAATGAAAAAACGGCAGGTGTATTGGCTGCATTTTTAGATAAATAGTTGTATATGTTTACAAAATGTACATTTTATATTTGCATTTCAAGTTATAAAAATTTACTCAACATGTCTGTGTTTTTTTTACAGTAAAAAAATACTACTAGGATTTTAAGTTCTTTGTGTGATTTCAGATCAGTAATACTAATGCAGTATGTCAGTGAAAAAAACTAAATTCAGTTGAGCTGAAAAGAATGATACCAAACAAGGCAAGGGGGAAAAAAATAAAATGAAACAATTTGAGGGTGAAATACAAACGTAAACTCAAAAGGAGTCAAAAATGGCCGGTTGTATTTTGGACCTCAGTGGGTTAATCCAACAAATCATGAAAAATTAGGTTTAAATTTTTGTTCATGACAGTGCAGATTTCTGACATTTTGTGTAATTTAAGCTGTAACAATGTGTTTGTTTTCTAACAATAAACAGTGTGAAACTTAAGTTAGACTTGTGTTTGTAAATGAACCGCCCCATGTTGTGTAGCTTTCTGGATTTTATACTTATTGGGCTACATATTTATTTATTATACAGGCTATACAGTACATAAAATCAAAACTCACATGTTTTATGTAACTAAAGTGTGTAGTTATGTGGGCTACAGACAATAATTAAGTTATAGACTATATTTATATGAAAAACGTGTATACTTACTGCATTTGAATCATTTTAACCATATGTAACCACCTGCATATGCGTTTGGGCAAAAAAAGGCTTTGATTTTGCCACCCCATTTGATTTCTTTGCCACCCTCATGCCACCCTAAGAAAATTTCTCTAGATCCGCCCCTGCCTATTTGTTCTTAACCGCAAACACAAAAAATCTTCTTGATGTTGTTGTTAATTATTTTCACCCACAATACTCCAAATTATGTTTTCTTTTGTGTCCAGCAGGGGAAGAAGATGACCTGTAGTGTCACTGCTTTCCCCAGTTGGAGACAATTTCCCACTCACACTTCCACACTTTTTATTTTCTTTTTCTTTTTCATCATTTTCTTTCTCTTTTTCTCTCTTTTTTTTACCCCATTGTTTTACACCCACACATTAACCTGTTAACTCACTCCTCCAACTTAATTTTCCTTTCACCCCAACAGCTCTCGTACAGTCAGCAAACAAATTCTCCATTCATCCTTGAGTACTTGGTCACCTTTAAATGTCACTGTTAATTTCATCAATTTTATCAATTCATTTATCATTAACTTAACACTAATCCACTGTTTAGTTTTCTTTATTTATTTTAGTTCACTTTCTCCTATTTGATCACTTTGATTTCTTGACTATTATTATTTCACAGGAAATCAGCTAATGTACTTTTTTCCCCTCTTTTGTCATCAAGGAATTCACACACACACTCACAGGCTGGTCACTCGCCCCCACCTTTCTTTCTCTCTCTCTCTCTCTCTCACACACACACACATTTTACTCCTCCTTTGTTCCACCTGTGAACCCGCCCCTCGAGGCTGGCTCACACACACCTCATGCTTCTCACAGTCCCATTCAAACTTTCTGCAAGACACTTCCTCTGCTGATTCAGGACAACGCCCTGATCAGCATAAAGAGCGGGTGCCGTCCGCTCTTATACACCTCAACCTAACTAGGACAATTAGGCTCACGATCTTCAGATCGCGCCACATTTGCCTCACAAATTATTCAAACTGCGCCACGGACTGGATACCGCAGTTTCTCTTCCCCATAAAAAATAAAACCAAATTAAACCCCCCAATTGACTTCACAGTTTGCAACAATTTGCGACACAGCCTCCTGCCGCGATTTCTACACACCACAAACACACACTTTTAGACTCAAATTCTTTTTGTTACTTTAATTGACTCCCGTACTTCAGACGAGACACAGATTATACCTGCGGTTTCACCCACTCTACGCAATCTACACACACTGCAGTCAGCGGGCTAAGCCAAGGAGTCGCACTGCCACTAACGAAGCAACTTGCCCCCACTCTCATGCAGGTTATCAACCGCGGCTAGGATCCAACACCTAGCTTTGGTTATTTAAGGTGCCCTCAGTGCCCAGGTCACCACCCCGGCTATCCTGTCCCACAGGTCCCAACGACGCGTCTGAAGGAGGGCGTAGTTGCCAAACTCTGAGCACACAGCCCTCAGCTGCGACTAGGCCTTTCAGCCCCGCTTTCTAACTAATAGTAACACGTTTCCTGCTTTAACGCATGGAGGACGGATCACACACCGCCACTTTTTTCCTAATAACTAAGACGGATCACACACCGCCACGGATGAAACACGATTCTATTAATTACTAACTAAGACGTATCAAACACCGTTTCTTTAACATACTGAGTGAATTTACACTGAGATACGCTCAACTTAGCGAACAGATAATTTTAGGCTTTAAACAATATGCACGGTTCGAAAATAAACAGGTTGTGCTTACCTTTTAATCATGTGAGCTAGCTCTCTGTTCGCCTCGTTTCACGATCTCAGCTCTGCCAATTCCTCTCTGGGCCTTGAGCGAATCCCGGGGTTTCGGCACCAAAACTGTTACGAAATCAGTTTTGCCCCGGTTGTTTTATTCGTTGAGGGATCCAGAGACGGCACCGGAACTCAGTAGTTATTTTTACAAAATCTTTATTCATCTTTATTCATCTTCATTTAAGCATCCACTTCTAGAAGGGAAGACGAGGCCGTGTCCCTCTGAAACAATCTTCACCCCTTCGTTAGTTCCAGGCAGCTTTATAGGAGCGACCCCATCATAAAACCCCCACAGTGTGCTGCAAACTCTGTGTCTGTGTCTGTGTCTGTGTACATGAGCACGTGAGTGCCTGTGTGTGCGTGTACCCATGTGTATGTGTGTGCACGTGAGCGAGTGTGCATGTGGGTGTGGGTGCG
Organism: Oreochromis aureus; assembly: GCF_013358895.1. NCBI lineage: Eukaryota > Metazoa > Chordata > Actinopteri > Cichliformes > Cichlidae > Oreochromis > Oreochromis aureus. Next base: position 24,356,065 of record NC_052952.1, read on the forward strand.
TAACAGTTAAAGCACTGTTTGTGTGTGTCTCTGTATACGTGACTTCCTGGGGGTCATAAAAGTAACCTCACCCAAGCTGCACCAAATTCCTCTACACAACATAGAAACAGAGTTAACATATTACATCTTGTTGTTTTACATTTACAGATAAACATGTGGAAAGTCTCCTGCAAACCTACTTCTAAGTTATAACAATTATGAGTTTCATTAAAGGTACAAGCATCAGCATCAACAACCCCCCAACTGTAGCTTCCTGTCTCCTTTTATGACAGCAGACCCCCAGTGACCATAAATTCCTTTCTCTCTAAACAGTTACACACTCTCGGGCCTACAGCTAAGCCAAACGGAAACACAGACAAATCCTTTCCTATTCATCCGATCTAAACAAATTTAACACATTACATTCTAATAATTATTTTCTTGTACTCACATGATCCAACAAAACCATCAGGCAACACACCAGCTCCTTTAATTAAGCATATACGAGACATTTTTGTTTGACTAAATGAAATTAAAACATTGCATTTGAAAATGGAAAAAAATTAGCTGTAATTTTTTTATTTAAGTGTTTAATTGGAAGTTCACCTGCAAAAAAATTATATAAATTGCTACAAGAAGCAATGATGTGACACTGACAGATGCAGGGACACAAATCCAGACAATAGAGCCAAAAGAAGATACAAGAGAAACTTAACAGGTAAAAAACCCGACCAGAGGTTTTTCTTGTTTTTCTAATTTGTATCACCGTGTCTCCTCTGTCCATCTGAAATTAATTTAGAAAAATATTTCTGAAGTACTCAGAAACTTTTGGAGGAGCAAGGAGACAGGAGGAGCTATGATGAAGGATCAAAGGAGTGTCCTTTGCAGAAATGCTTACATTCAGTGTCTAAAAGAGGAATGATACTGTTACGCCCCACTTAAAAAAAAAGTGCTGTCTGGGATGGGGTGTAACACAAAGTGAAAAAGAAATGATAAACTGCCACAAAGTAGATGCCATTAAAACATGATTTATTATACAAAACGACTAAAATAAAGCTGAACACAGGGAAGCTCTTTTCTTCAGGGTCTCAAGGCCAAAACAACAAACAAAACACCCCCTTTCTAACTAAAAACAAACCAAGAACTCTCTACCCATAAACAAAATACAATGGCTGAGCTCCCTGTCCAGCCAAAAAACAGGAGAAAACAATTGCAACAAAAATGGCAGAGAACCCCTACCTGCTTGCAATGTGATTGACAATTAACACTGTAAAGGCTCACAAAAAGAAAGAGAACCAAAGTTACACAGAGTTTTCAGAGTTTGTACGTACACACACACACACACACTCACACACACCTACAGCCTGCTGCCTAAACCACTGTAGCTCACAGCTCGGGCAAATGGGGGAAGAAAGAATGGGTGTGGCAGTTTGAGATGGCAATCTCAAACACTATGGCTATGTGTCCCAATTCAGGGTCTGCACGCTTGAAGTACGCGCACTACGCGTACTACGTACGGTGCGTACTATAAGTACGAGAAGTGCGGAAGTGAGAGGCTTGTGAAATGGGACGGTCTAGCCTTCGTCGTGCTGTTTAGGTTGCCTAGCAACCATGATACTAACCGCTAGAAACGTTTCATACAGCATTGTGTGACAGAAATGAAGGAGAAAAAATGTTTGTTTTTTTTGATTAGAAAAAATGTTTTCTAATCAAAGTGATGTCATGACATCACTTTGATTAGTTGAGTATCTGAGGCTGAAACCACGGGACTGTAAAACATGATAGTTGGGCTTCACTTCTCTACTGAACAGTCATTTCAAGATTAGTTAGTAAATAACAATTAGCTAATGTTGTTCATGAGACTAAAATCATCTCACTGTGGTAATGTAAATATAATATGGCCAATATTATATGTATTGTCAGATTATTATGATATATATATATATATATAACAGCATATATATATAAGAGACAAATATTGTTCGTTTAATATGTTGGCATTACTAAATTTGGCTCAATGCTTACATACATGTGTAAAAAGAAAATGTACGAGCTGTGATAACTGTTTCTGATAAAATGAAGAGTAGACTGATATATTAAATATTCCTTTATTGGGTGACAAAATCAGACCATGTCATAACTGCTTTAAGTCATACAGAATAGATATCAGAACCTTAAACAGGCTGACTTCTGCTAAATGGGTCAAACTGGGCAGAAAGTATACAAACACATAACATCCTTATAGAATATGATGTAACACTATAGATCAACTTACCTCAGAATATATAAAGCATATAAACAATTACAGCAATATGATGCAACAAACACAGCAGTACTACTAATCCAAAATACTCAAAGCTTCATAGAACTGAAACAAACATTTATTTTTAGCTCCATTCTGCTGCTGATACATACTTTAGGTTTCTGAACATTAAACTTGTCTCTGCCTTTCACAGTGTGTAACTTGAAGGCCCTGAGTACTTTCTCCCACACTGAAAACACTGGAATGATAACATTATTTGAACATTACCTAATAAGACTGATTCAGGACAGACAATTAGTGATTTTAAACTTTTCTAGCAGTCCTTCACAAACAGGGAACAGTCTGTCTATTCTCTCCATCTGTCAGCTGCTGCTGGCTCTTCCTCCTCCTCTTCCTCACACACTGCTGAGTTTGTCCTGGTGGAACATCAGGGGTGCAAAGCCTCACAGATGATGTGCAGCAGTGGGTCCCTCAGTCTGTCCTCACTCTGGACACTTGCAGTTGTCACACATGGAAATCAAATGTGTGATAAGCTGCAGGATTCAAACACAAGTGTAACTTATAAATACATGTTCATACTTTTATTCCACAATCAGAGAGAAAGAAACAGAGAGAGAGTGCAGGACAGACAGACAGGTGACAGTCTCAGGTGTATACACTGCTACAAAACAGCACAAGAGAAGGAGGATTTAGTGTTTGTGTTATTACGAGTGCTGAACAAGAAGAGTTCCAGATGGTCCAGTGGACACATGAGTGACTCCTGTGATTAAAGCATCTTTCTTTCAGCTTAACGAGTGAACCGTCAGCTCGTTCAAACACACGTTAAAGTCCGTTTGGCTCGACACCACCGAACAGAGGCAGCAATATAACATAGCTAACATTAACAGTGCAGTGAATCCTGCTTGTGCCGTGATATTCAGGACTGCAAACCGAGCAGCATCACTGACTTTCAGCTTGTTGTGTTTGTGGATATATGACTGACTTTAATTATCTATAAAATCATCACATTCTCTGTAAGATTAAGGTCAACTATATATATATTTATTAGTAGAGGCTTTAAAACCAAGTTACCGCTGAAAGTACAAACATCGCTAATGTCACATAACTTTGCCGACATGTGGCCAACAGTAATGTTTTAATGTTCTTCGTTATTAAACATTCGCACATAAATAATTGACATTATATTCAGTACATACTTTTGACAGTTCACTCTTCGGCCGCTCCCTTCTGCCGTCTGCCGTATTTTGGAGAAGGGTCTGGCTGCAGCCACTGGGGAGCGCCATTCTTGTGGGGCATTTTGCGGCAAAATTATCCACACCCACCGCCGCGCTATGAATTGTGGGATATATGGGACCACGAGGCGTGCACTGGACCACGCTTGATATTTGTGGAAATCGACGGCGCATTTGGAGTATGCATTTGAAGTACACTTCGAATTGGGACAGCCGTCGTCACGTGGTGGTGACGTAATCGCACTCAAAATGCGTACTTCAAGCGTGCGGTCTCTTAATTGGGACACAGCCATTGTTGTGGCTGACAAGCTGCAACACACCTCAGCTGCAGCTCATGAGGCAGACCTGGATCACTGGAGAGGGAGAAAAGGCTCTCTCACATAGGGAGAGCCACTAGAGGTCAGCGAACGTAACAGATACACATCTGTAATATATAAACCATGTTGTGAGGAAGACTTAAAACTTCTGTTTCCATCTGTTTTAGTGTTTTAGGACTATCAGTGGTATGATAAAAAATTTCTGTCCTCCATTATTTTTTTGTGTGTAAAGGTAGCTCTAAACATAAAGAAATGTGATAACACAAAACTAGTTGAATTAAAAGAAAACAATTTATGATGAAGCTGTTCCAACGATCACATTTATTTGAGCTTTAAATCGGGCTTCAGAAGCACAAATGTATCATTTAAATGATTTTTGCCCTGGCTTCTCTCTTGTGAGATTATTCTGTTATCATATGTTACCTTATATATGTAATAAAAGTAGTTGAATTATGATACTGCTGTAGATCATATTATACCCCTTAATATAGAGTGTGTGATCAGTATGTAGTTTTAGTTTGCATTATACTTCTGACTTAAAAGAGTGTGAAAATCATTAGATCTATTTGATTGACCTGTATTATTCGACACTGTTGAATGTGTTACACTGTTTCTTGACATTTCATACTGCTGAATCATGAAGAGAATGTTGTGTGCAGGAGACCTTGTGTCTAGAATAGAAGAAGAGAAGACCACATTCCATACCCCCACCTTTACAGAGAGCAGAAAGACAGGGAGCCGAGGTCATAACTTAGGCGCCGTGTGAGAGAAAGAATGTGAATGTTTAGGCTTTTACGACTAGGTGGGGGCTACTAGAGACTATAAAAGGCTGAGTAACCCGTCACCATTTTGAGACTTGCTGTGACCCTCTGCAGGCAGGTCTCCCCATCATGATGGTTCTTATGCTCTTAAGTGTTGAATTATATGGGAATAAATAATTGTTGATTGAGCATTTATACACCGAGTATTGTCCTTCCTTCAGCCCAAAGATTAAAAGAACTGGGAGAGTTTAACAACTTGGTGCCGTGACCCGGATCTTTGGTGTGCTGAGGAGGGGCAGATTTGGCCTGTGGTGAGATCGTGGGTCGAGGCGAACAGAAAGGACCGGTCCAAACAGAAAGGTAAGCACAGCCTGTTGTATTATAAATACCAAATGTGCATATTGGGCTTTCCAAATTAATCTGTTCGCTGAGTTACACGTATTTTCACATTAAATTTGTCGGTGTCTGGTTTTTGGCGCAAGATACTAACAACAAAAGTTGAGGCTGAATTCCAGTGTGTTAAATAAACTGCTTCTACCAAGAAACTAATAATATACTACGTTGAGCTAGTTGCAGTTTAATTGCTTCTACCAAGAAACTAATAATATACTACGTTGAGCTAGTTGCAGCCCACTTTACCTTCCACATTTAACTTTGTCTAAGACTGGCTTCTGTAGCAATAATACATTAGAATCTTTGGAGACGCGGCCATAAGTCCAGTACATTGAATAAGAGGTTTTGAAGTGGGTTATGATGTCGGTTGAGTCCTCGTTGATGCGGCCATGAAATTAGTGTGAAATTAAGGTTAAGCAGATGCTGGCTTACGGTGCGGTTGAGCGCCGGCAACGCGTAAATGCGAAACACGTCCGTAGGTTTTGGTTTATGATACGGCCGTGTTCCGGTGATGCGGCCATAAGTGCAGTAGTGAGGGGTTGCTGGTTTCAGCACATTGAAAAGAGGTTAGACGGTGGTTTATGGTGTCGGTTTTGAGCCTCGAGGGCTGCGGTCATAAAATTATAAGTAAAATATTTACTTCACCCCCGATTAAAGGTAAAGTAGACGCTGGTTTATGGTGTCGGTTTTGAGCCTCGGGACGAGCATCACTTCTGTTTATGATGCGATTTTGCCCGTGGTGGCGGTCATAAGCGCAGTAAAAGGGGTACATGGTGTATGGTGCGGTTGTGCTTGGAAGAGTTCTAACAGTTGAGCTTAAGAGGTTTCTGTGTAAATTTCCGCTGATGTAAAGCGCTCTCTGTGTGTCTTACTGCTGGTGAAACGTGCTGTGTGTGTCAGGCGCGCTCTGGGTGCTGCTGTGTGTGTGAGGCACGCTCTGGGTGCTGCTGTGTGTGTGAGGCGCGCTGGGTGCAGCTCTGTGTGTCAGGCGCGCTCTGGGTGTGTTTCTGTGTGTGCAGCGTGAACACAGTAACAGTGACGGTTGATGTGTGATTAGGAGGACATTAGTGCGAAGAAGATGCTTTAAGATCTAAGGTTGACGCCTAGTGTACCTGTGGAAATTAATTTTGCCCTGGGGTTGGCTCCCCACCGTCGTTGGCCGGGCGTGCGGACCAGCGTCGTCTGGAGGTCCAGGTTTATCACCTGAGAGCTGAGGGCCCTCAAACGATAACAGAGTAACACTGGAACGGCCGTGTAATCACGGGTTCACATTTATTCTGGAATAGAACAAGAAAATGCTTTGTCATCTAAGGTTGAGTTCTATAGTAGTCAAAAGAAAACCGAGGTTAGAGTCCTCATTTCTTAAAATAGAGGTTAGAGTCCTCGTTTCAGTGACGTTTCAGTGGTTAAAATTGTTGTGTGCCTGTCCCCTGATAACGTGAAATTAAGAACAAAGAGGGAATTTGGAGCCACATAGAGATAGACGGGCAGAATTGGGTGTATTACTCTGTGGTGTAATCTTAATAAAAATTAAAAAAAGGAGAGAGAGATAGTAAGAGGTGTCTAGTGGAGAATTATTGAGAAGGAGAGAGAGGAGTGTGTTGGGAGATTGACGTGCAGTTTGCGCTGTCAAGGTGGGCGTGTTGCCGGCATATCTGTTTAACAGTGATGAAAATGATATTAAATAAATCTCTTAGTGTGTTAATACAGGAAGCTACGGACCTGGACCAACTGCCCCCACAAGCACAGCGGCCGAAGCAAAATTATAGTAATGGGAACCACACCCAGCAAGAATCAGCAGCTGTGAAACAGACAGCAGCGAGGAGAGAATTAGAGGAGAAATGAAGGTTTTAAGAGCACATGAAATTGGGTTGAATTTTGGGGCCAACGGACTTGTGGAGGTTGGGAAGGCGTCCGGAGCATCACAACAAAAGGTGAAACAAAAACACACACAAGCAGAGAAATGTGAGAGAAAGGCTCCTTTTAAGGTAACGCCTAGTTTGAGAAAAAGTTCAAATTAACCTGCCTACAAATGCACACACATGCAATGAAAAAACAGCTTACACTCATGAACATGTGAAGATTTTCCAGCAAGGTTAAAGCAGCAAAAAGTTAACATACACCTGTTGTTTTTTAATGATGAAGTTTATCCATTACTAACAAATAAACCCTCTAGGTTGCAGGACAACAATTTAACTTCAAAGAAAAAGAAAATAAAGAGACTGGTATGACCAACCAGTGAGGAAACAACAAATTTAGTGGTTAAGAGTCAAATTGTGAGATGTTTTCTGATGACTGAACAACACAAGTGATTACTGACGGAAAGAAAATTCTCTTTTGTGAGTTTAAACATGATCTTAAGAATTTGAACATGTGCATGTTGTCCTGTCAACCTGGTGGGTTATGAGTTGATTATATCGTGAGAGGAAAAAAAAAAAAAAAAAAAAAAAAAGGGGGAGAGAAGGCTGACACAGGGCCTGGCCTGGTGTTTCTCCCCTCGTTGTAACACAGCCAACACAACATCATTTTCCTGTTCGTACACTTCTGTTTGTTTTTGTCTTGTTTTGTTTTTGTTTTTTTGTTTTTTGTTTTCTCTTTATGTTTAATTACAGGCTGCTTTGCCGGCCCTGAAAGCCGAGGCTGACCTGGACTCCTGCTCTCCCCTCTACGTGACCCTGACCAAACGCTGCAACAGCTGGACCCACAACAACAACCTGTAAAATGTCAACAGTGCTGCAGGAATGCGATCTCATGCAGCAGAGACGGAGAGCACTAAACCAAGGCCCGTTTCACTACACGGGGGAAAATTCTCCGACAGCTTCAGCGGACAGAGCTGTGACGAGACGCCCGCCAAGCCCGAATGAAAAGTAAGGCCGAACAAAAGAATGCTGATCTTGATAACTCTGCATTCACACTGTGCAGGACAGTGATGGACCAACACGGCAGCAAAAAGGGCGTGACCGAGACCAAGGACCAACTGAGGTCAAAAGGCACCTCAGAATGGACAAAAACACAGAAGAAGATGCAGGTTTCACCTACGGTGAGCATGGACACTGGAGAAAGGACTGCCCCAATTGGGGTCAGAACCAGGACGGACTGAACTTCGAGCAGCAGCAGCAGCAATGGTCGCAAACAGACTGAAAAGGAGGAGGGCAGGACCCCAGGGCATGCTTCAGGCCATGGTTTACCCAAGATATCAGAACAGGAAAGTGATGAACACACACACACACACACACACATTGAAATGCTGATTCACTGAGAAGTGATCCACACACATACACATACACATGCACACGCTTGTGCAACGAAGAGTGATGCGCACACACACACACACGCTGATGCAATGAAGAATGCTTTGCTAATAAATGCTTATGCTGATATGCAAAATGCTGCACACAAATATCCCAATACATAATTTTTATGAGGAGCCATTGATTACCATTGATTACTTAAAATGTGTTTTATGTCACCCAAAGGGCATTTATGTAGATTTTAGGGGTAAGGTCTAAAACAGTTTGGTTATGAAAACAATGTCTGTGCGTGATGTCTGTTTATGGCTCAAGGCCTTGACTGAATTCTTTGCTGTGCTTCACACAGCCTGATGAGGAACAGTGGCACAGAGTGAAAATGATGAATTAATAGTGTAAGTTTTAGGTCGGAGTACCGCATTTTCTGTGATTGAAATTTAATTCAAGGAGGAACAAAGGTGCTATGGTACCTGAGGTTCTTATTCCTACACAATATTGTCCCGGCAGGAAGCAAAACGTTCCTGTGAATTTCTGGTTGATTTTTTGGTTTTGCTTAGCGCTAGCTTGATTTTATCAGTGAGCTTTGGCTTGTGTTCTTTCTCATAAGCGAGAGAGGGATAGTTTTATGTTTGGACATGTCTGCAATGGGTCCTAGTATGTGTTATTTTATTAGTATTTTGTTGGTTACATTTGTTTTCGTTTTTGTTACAGTGCACTGAGATAAGAAAATCTGAGAGGTGTGATCCACCGGTGGTGATATTTTGTGAGTTCATGATTTAACAATCAGCTCTTTAAACCAGGCCTGAAAGATTGAGATTTAAAGCGCTATAAAATATTATTACTGTAAACAGTTGCAAAGTGTGCTTCTCCATGATTGTAATTGGCTTGAGAGAAATTCACTTATAGGGGACACTGATCACGTGAGAAGTCCTGAGTCTAAAAGGATTGCAGCGAGTCAATCCAGTCCAAAAAACAAGGAATTGTTTTCCTTTAAAATGATGACGTCATCTTGCTGGTGATGGATGCTCGAATAGCTCGTGCGTGAGACTCCATTATCAGCAACATCTGGTATGAATGGGTGTGAATGAATGCATGTGACTGGACTGTGATGGACTGACTAAATGTTTTGACTGACTTGATACTGAGACAATGACTGCACCAACTTTAGGATAAGTAAATGCTGACAAACAATTCACCCTGCCGGCAAGAGAAGGGTGGATGCTTCGCTTTGTTTTGTTTTGTTTTTGCAGGAGCAGGAGTATAAGAGAGACTGAAGAGGAGACGGTAGCTTCACATGAGAGTGTGGAACTGCAGATTTAACCCATTGGTTGCTAATTTTGAGTTCTGAGATATGATGTCACTAACCTTCTCTTTTAATTTTCTAGCTCCGATGAATTGACACATGGGAGTGTGTCAAAAAGGGGGGAGTGGACGTTGAGTTTGAACATCAAATAATGATTATATAAAAATTTTTATGACTTTATTTGTGTGGTTAATAATTTAGGTATGGTAAGCTTATAATGTGTTAGAATAAAAAAAATGGTTAATTTGTTTTTGTTTTTGATTTCTTGACTAAACTAAGTGGTTATAACCACTTTCATAAACACATTGCAAATGTGCTCATAATGGGTTGACACTCAGTCTTTTGAAGGTCGTAAGCTTCGTTCGGCGTGACTGTCCGGACTGATAAATTGTAGGTATTGACTTTGAGTGCAGAGGGGTAAATGCAAACACGCTTACACACACATAAACTATGGTTAGAATAAGTTCCTTGGCCAGAGAGTCCTGAACATGAGATTCTAAACCAACTTTGAATCATTAGAAGAACAATGGATAACAATATTAGATTATCAAGGCTAGGGAGAGAGGTGTTTTGGTTTTCTGTCTCTTGCAGAGAAAGGAACAGACACCAGACGGGGACACGGAGATATGAGGACCCTTCACAGCAGAGACAGATGTAGGGACTGCCGAGACAGCAACTGGGGTCAAGTGTCATGGCGTTTGGGCTCCTTGAGAAGATGGATCCCATAAACACAGCAATAACCATGAAGGGGTTGGCGAAAATCTAGGAACACCAGACCAACGAGGTTCGAGAGGCTCGTGGTAAAAAGGGGGACACGGCGGTGACCCCAAAATACACAGATCTTTGTTTGAAATCGGGGCAGAATAATCCCCTGATCTGTGCAACGACTGAAGGGTGGTCTAACCCCTGAGGTCGAAGAAAGAAGAGCTGAGAATCACCCAACTGGAAGATACTGGTAGCTGCAGCAATAAAAATAAAGGTTAAAAGCTCCTTAGACAGAGGTTCTAGTCTGAGTACATTTGAAAGGTATAAGGTGGCATCAAAATGGGAGTGGGAACCTGTAGCACCAAAATAAAGCTGTGGGAGAATTGGGGAGTGATGGGAGTGTCATCTGTAACTGCTGTTATTGTTGTAAATCTAATTTTTCTTGCATCTGAACTGCGTAAACACAGAGGTCATCCCACATATGGTCCACCCGTTAAAGGGGGACAGAGGGCCTCAGGACCAAGAAGAGCTGGACCTTGTAACGCTGGAGTGTATGTTATAAGTGATCTCTTTTTTAAGAGATCAAAAGGGGGAAATTGTGAGATTATTCTGTTATCATATGTTACCTTATATATGTAATAAAAGTAGTTGAATTATGATACTGCTGTAGATCATATTATACCCCTTAATATAGAGTGTGTGATCAGTATGTAGTTTTAGTTTGCATTATACTTCTGACTTAAAAGAGTGTGAAAATCATTAGATCTATTTGATTGACCTGTATTATTCGACACTGTTGAATGTGTTACACTGTTTCTTGACATTTCATACTGCTGAATCATGAAGAGAATGTTGTGTGCAGGAGACCTTGTGTCTAGAATAGAAGAAGAGAAGACCACATTCCATACCCCCACCTTTACAGAGAGCAGAAAGACAGGGAGCCGAGGTCATAACTTAGGCGCCGTGTGAGAGAAAGAATGTGAATGTTTAGGCTTTTACGACTAGGTGGGGGCTACTAGAGACTATAAAAGGCTGAGTAACCCGTCACCATTTTGAGACTTGCTGTGACCCTCTGCAGGCAGGTCTCCCCATCATGATGGTTCTTATGCTCTTAAGTGTTGAATTATATGGAAATAAATAATTGTTGATTGAGCATTTATACACCGAGTATTGTCCTTCCTTCAGCCCAAAGATTAAAAGAACTGGGAGAGTTTAACACTCTCCTCACTGATGAAGAATAAAGCAGAGAAGTAAAATCAATTGAAGTGACACAAGAAAATTTGTGTATTTAAAATTCATTGAGACAACAAGGAGATGTAGATAAAGGGTTACAAAAGAAGAAAAGAAACAAAAACAAAAAGGAAAACTCAAAAAACAAAACACATGCAAAACAACCAACTTGTGATTTGAACATTCAAGAATCATTGTTCAAAGACTGAAAGAAATAGGAGCATTAAGGATTAGTAGAGAAACGAATGAAAACACTGCTCTGTTTATCTCATTTAATGTATACCATCAGTACATAAACCTGCTCCTTAAGACACTGATCCATGTTATCTGATCTTATCTGAGTATTCCTGTGTAGAATATTCAGGTTTTAAGTTATTAGACATGAACTAGAAGTATCCTTTAGATATTTCATAAAAGCAGTGATATAAATATTAGCCAAACAAATGAGTTTAAGGACATATTGAAAGGAAAATGAGGAAGTAAAACTTTAAAATCAGTGTGAACAGGCACAGTTTTTTCTGCCATAGCAAGCAGTGAGAGCTCACCTGAGACGGCCTAGAGAATGAAGAAGTATATCAGAAATGTTTCCATTTCTAAAGTGGTGTCTTTCACTCTGACTTTTCCTTTACTGATGTAACAGGTGTATCAAAAAATAATTTATATTTCACCAAAGATCCATCCTGCAGTGTTATTTTGGATTGTCAGTATTGGTTATGTATATGTGTTTATTTATATATATGTTTATTTTCTGTATTTATATTTTGGGTGCTTTTATTTTGTTTGTGTGACCTTTGACTTCCCACGAAGTCACTTCCTGTAGCTGCGCGCTATTTTCCTCAGTCGCCTAGAGGCCCCGCTGAGGAGAGGTGTTCATGCAGAAGTCCAGTAAAGTGAAGTCGCTGTACTGTTTTATTTTTATTTTAAACAGTTCTGGGAGAATAAATCTGCCCCAGCTGGCAAAGAGAGAGCTGAATCCTCTGGTTATTTACACAACACAACGCAGAGAACTAACGGCAAACGGAGTTTAAGGCCAGACCGGCTACACTGATACCAGTAGTGAAAGCTAATTTCAATATATGGTGTCATAAGGAAGTAAATATGTTATTTTGCAAGGTTTAACTTCCTGGACTTGTTAATCTTCAACACAGTTTGCTACTGAATGTTTATCCCCCAATTTCCTTTTTGCCATGCACAAAGGAAATCAAAAATCAAATAAATAAATAACCTGTTTCAGTAAATGTCCTCTATATTTATATGAGTGTTCGGATTCCCTCCCAAAACAACATTTAATAGTAGTAGTCAGAACAGAATAGAATAATAGAGTGGGAAAATATCTCCTATTCCGGGGCGATCGTGGCTCAAGAGTTGGGAGTTCACCTTGTAATCGGAAGGTTGCCGTTTCGAGCCCCAGCTTGGACAGTCTCGGTCGTTGTGTCCTTGGGCAAGACACTTCACCCGTTGCCTACTGGTGGTGGTCAGAGGGCCCGGTGGCGCCAGTGTTCGGCAGCCTCGCCTCTGTCAGTGCGCCCCAGGGTGGCTGTGGCTACAATGCAGCTTGCCATCACCAGTGTGTGAATGGGTGGATGTCTGGATATGTAAAGTGCTTTGGTCCTTAGGGACTAGTAAAGCGCTATATAAATACAGGCCATTTACCATTTACCATATTCCATAAAAGTTGGCTATGGTTTAAAATATAAATAAAAACAGAATATAATGATGTACAAATCTTCATTTGCACCATTTAAAGTATGATTAAAAAGTAAGGTCATTTTGAATTCGATGGCAGAAACTCATCTTAAAAAAGTTTTGGCTGTGTAGCATCCCGTCTTTAACAACAGACTATAACCCGACTTGTCTTCCCCATGTGATGTTTTGTGTAATGTATGTATGGTCGGAAGGGTAAGATGGCGCCGCCATTGTGTGCAATTGGTCGGCAGCCTTAACATGAAATTTCCCACTCGTGGGACTAATAAAGGTATCTTATCTTATAAACATCTGGGAAGAGAAGAGACCAGATTTTGGACTTTTTGGAGGGGAATGTTGTCTCATCTTCTAGCTGCTCAAGAGACCTGGCTCTTCTTTGCTGTATTTTATACTTCATGACACTCAAAAATTTTTCAGTTGGTGATATATGAAGCTATGTTATTATGGAGTAACATGATGGAGAACATGTTTTTGTAAAACATGCGTACACCTTTCAGCATTTATGAAGCCAGTTTTAAAGTGTTTTGGCCCAGAGAAGAAGGCGGTTTTACTGGATGATGTTCAGCAATTTTCAGTCACAGTTTTTTCAAGTTAATTAACGTCTGCCCATCGTTACTTTAAATAAGTCTGCCTCTCTAAGATGATGTTTTTATACTCAATTATGTAACTGATGTTCCACAAGCATTTTCTTTTAGTACCGCTCAGATCTTCAACATTTTGATAGCCCTCTCCCAAATTTTGAGGCATCCAATGGAGCTCGGCAAACGTATGACATGAGAGTACTGAGAAGATTTAGTCAGAAGCCTCTCAGCAGTGTTGGAAATTCAACAACCTGTAGACGTCCCAGGGAGTTTTTGCTTATACCAATGAACAGTGAATTAAATACATGAATAACAATCTCCAGTTCAAAGTGTGACACAATGGGACTTAACTTGGCAATATTTCTCAAGTGATAAAAATAAGACTGAACCAGATATTCGAATAAAACATCTAAACTGAGAGTAGACTCAAAAGTTACCCCAGGGACGTTACTGAGAGACGATTTAGTGAAATGTTACAATGAGACCCAGAGCTTTCATTACCTTAGGCATAAATCTGTCAGGGGAACAAACAAGGACTTCAGTTTTTTGATCATTAAAACTGGAGGAAGTTGTCAGCCATCCAACTTTTAATGGAGTCTAAGTTCCTAAATGACTGTAACTGCTGAATCAGAGGAAAGTCAAAGGGGCAGAGTGATTCTGTAAAAGAAGTGGTGAAATGGTTTCATTGTTGATATCAGCTAACAAGGAGGCTGAAGATAATATATATAAAATATTTCATTGATGTCCATCTAAATTATGTCATGGTGAGGAGTTGAGGCTTTTGTCAAAGTTCTATATTATATTTAGCTTAAAAACACAAAGTAGAACTATAATTTAAAAAAAGAAGCTTAAAAGTTGCAGTAAAAGACTGCTAAAAATGTTTCAATCATTTCTCTGATATCATGTTGAATAACTACTCTGGTAAAATGACTCAATAATGTCATATATTAAATTTAGAACTTAGTTTAAGGTTTGTTTACAGAGTATCCAAACTCTGTGGTGCCTCCAGCCTGGTCTTTATATTGGTAATCAGTAAGACCTAAATGTATAAAAGTTCATTACATTTATTATAGTTTTTTTTTTTTTAAATGCTGTTTTCAAACTCTTTTGTACAGAATGTGTTATACATTAGTAGATATGTACAAAAACAAAAAAGAAAACTCTCCTGGAGGCCAAGGCAATGCCATCCAAAGTAAGTATCTGGCCTGGCACCATGTTTTTTATGAGTTTTTAGGGTTTTTAGAGTAAAACAACCTCAGTTTCCGGTGAATTTAAAAGCAGAAAATTAGAGGTCATCCAGACCTTTATATCTTTGGGGCTTCAGGTCACTTGCTTAGTTTGTGAGAGTTTGTGAGAAAACTTCTTTTGTTTGGTGTAGTAGTGCTGCTGCCAACACAACGTTAAAAGTGATAATACAATTAAGGGGTTTACTTTTTGTTTCATTGTAAATCTAACATGCCCAAACAAATATCATTTGACCCAAAGTTCATAAGAACTGTAGATTTCAGTTCAGCATTCAACACAATCATTCTGCAGCAACTAATAGAGAAACTCTGACACTTGGGAATGAAAACTTTAACTTGTAGGTTCCAAGAGTAACACCTTTTCCTGAATGTGGAAAAGACCAGAGATTATGGCAGATTTCAGGGGAAGTCATTCCCAGCATACCCAACTGAACATCTACTGTGCTGCTGTGGCCAAGAAGGCCTAACTCCAATAAACTGCTCCAATAAATAGCTCCATTCACGAGGCTGTCAGAAGACTGAACTCTTTACTACCTCCCCCCTACCCCCCAACACACTCTCAAACACAAAATACATTCTATTCTTTTAATGATGCTGAAAGCCTTTGGCACATTAATGTAACCATTTCCACCAACAGCACTTTGATTCTCTTGTATGTCCTGTACATGTACCGAAATATTGACAAAAGGGATAAAATGAGACTAGAGATAGGGTGAGATGGAGGCAGATACTTGACTGGAAAGACAGCAGCTAGAAGAACAGAGAAGAAGAAGAAGATCACTTGGATCCAATTTTTAACAATATCCTTGGAACATTAAGTAATCTGCTGCACCAGTCCAGAAACCTCAGGGGCAGTTAAATATTCAAGATAAAACTTGACAGTACTGCTTTTCTCTGTGTCTTCAGACAGCACAAGGCCTGCAAAACCTTTGAAGGCTTTCTGTAATCATCCAGAGTTCAGCATTAAAACATACAGGACAACATATGAGTGATAAACTGATGTAAGAGCAAGGGTTACAACTTCTGTGTATTGGTTGTATTTATTTTACATTTAATGATCAATAAGATAACCTATATCAAAATAGTATCAACTTAAAAAAATTCAAACTTAGAGAAAACCTTCATATTTATTGTATTAGGCTAATAGTTTATAAACAATCTTCATATTTCTTGTTAAATATTTTCATAATGACCCCCCCAAAATATTATAACCAACAAACTAACAAAAACAATAACTTTTGTCTTCCTGGAGCAGATAGAGACTTCACAAATGTTTCATCTGCAATACAAGAAAACATAGACATTTTTTTCTAGTAAACAAAACACTTTATAAACTGCATGCAAGTGGGCATTAGCTTTTAACACTAATGGAAAAATGACAGATTTTTATACAGAGATAAAATCTTTCACTCTTTTCTTTATTGTGTAAATGTAATGTATAAATTATTCTTTCTTAATCAAGCACGACAGTGAATTTAATACTTACCTTAACATGGAAATGTAATCAAAGTATTCAGATTTTCTTGTCATATGGGGAACTGTTCTCATACACATGTTCTCCTTGTAAAAAAAACAGATTTTGATACAGTAATTTTATTTATACTTTCTTTATTTTGTTATTAAAATGTGCAAGTTAAATGTATATTAAAATATTACTCACCTGTAATATGTGTCTGTGGATTTTTGTTGGTTCTAAATATAATAAATGAAGCATTGTCAAAATCTGCCCACAAAGTTACACAAAACTGTAACACTAAACATTTACATTTATTTAAATCCAATCTTAATGACAAATGATAAAGACTTGTTTGTTCAAACTAACAGTGTACTGAAATACTTGCACCTCTGTGGTTATTTCATGAAATGATATGATGTTAAATGAATTACATATAACACTGATAAGCTATGCTTATGTACCAAAAGTGTTTAGAAGTGGACTGAGTACACAGATTTCAAGAGTAATAAAACCATTAAGAAATTATCCACCTACCTTCTTCTATAAAAGTAGTATCCTACACCACAAGCAACAGCAATGATGGAAAAACATGCGATTACAATTCCAGCGATACAACCTGCAGCACATTCTGATGATTGGTCTGGGGAAGTTCAAATAGAGATAAAATAAAGATGACACAAAGTTGTCTCACCATCTCAAAACTCTCCAATAATTTCTCTCTTTGTTTGATTTCATAATTGAACAGGTTTCAGAGGACTTTTGGTCAGTGCTACCTTTGTCTGAAGTGCACTTGTATTTGTCAAAATGATGAATGCACTGTGTAGTTTCAGCAAATATTTCGCTGAAGATTAATGTTTTGATAAAGGGTGGTTAAGTGTTGGGAAACATTTCCAAAATTTAGTTCATGGAAAATATTAAAACTACAGGAAATGTACATCATTTAAACTATTAGTGGTACCATACTATACGCACACTGCAAAATCCAAGAGTATCAGAGCACACAGGGACCTTTCACATCAAATCCACACACTGCTGATGATGATGCTCTCTCAGTTACATTATTCCATCTTTAAGAAGTGTGCTTCACTCTTTCAGAAAAGAGAGAGTGATGCTTAAAAACCTCTATTTTTATGTAGTCACCCAAATTGGTAATGATCTGCCCGATTTTTGATTCTGCCAACAACACTCTCTGCAGTTAATTAGGAATTGCCTTTTCAGCTCAGAAATATCTCCAAACTGTGAACTTTGTGGTCTAAATCTGAGTTATAAATGGTTATTCATGCTTTTATTTCATCTCGCTTAGATTATTGTAACAGTCTTTTTCTTTGTTTGAGCAAAAGGAATCTTGACTGTCTCCAGTTAGTCCAGAATGCTGCTGCAAGGCTTTTAGCTAAGACACGAAAAAGAGAGCATGTTACACAAGTTTTATGTTCATTACACTGGCTCCCAGTACATTTTAGAATTCATTTTAAAATCTTGGTACTGACTTTTAAAGCTTTGAATTGCGATGCCCCTGCCTACATTTCTGATCTTTTAGAACCCCACGGTAGTCCCATGAACACGTTTTAAGACCAGAGGAGATAGACCTTTTAGAGCGGTGGCCCCCAGGTTGTGGAATGCTCTCCCTCCATCACTGCATAGCCTTGATTGTATTTATTCTTTTAAAAAGTAGCTTAAGACTCATTGATTGATTCTGTTCTTATATTATTGTGAAGCACTCTGTGGTTTTTATCCTGTGAAGAGTACTATATAAATAAATTGAATTGAACTGAATTAAAGAATGAGGTGTGGATTTAGAAGAGCAGGTCAAATTTAACCCCTTCATATTTCCACCTTACTGCAGTTTGTATGTTCCAGTGGTTTCGAGAGCTGTTGTTGGGGGGGGGTTGGCCTTGGCAGGGTGCCCCAAGGCAAATTGGTCCTGGGTAAGAGATTCTGACAACAATAAAAAACAAGAAGCACTCAGAGGGTGCATTGCAGCTCACTCTCTGGGAGTATGTCCTTTAAAGGGAATAGCATTATATTTTTAACAAATTACATTTTGTCTTCTTTGTTCTTTTTAAATGTACTTTAAGAAGTTTCTAGTGCAGTACAAATCAGATATGGGTGGCATAATAGATGTTTACATTGATTGCAAAAACATTATGAAGGAGTGGGTAATGGAAAATAATTTTTAAATAAATAGACATGAATAACTTGAGCTTCTTATATATTATTATACTACAATATTTCTAACTAAAGAGGTACCGCTTTCTATTTCTCTTGACAATACTTTATTTATGCATTTTGGAGTCAACTTGAAAGAAAGGCACATGTGAAGCGCAAAAGTAAGATCAAAGGTCAACTGGCAAATGTGCATGTTGGGGTTGCTTCTCTGCACATTCATTTTGAGGTTTAGGTCATGACTGCCATTTGTGACTATAGACCCAAAAAGGGTTCTGAGCAACTGGTGGTGAGTTGGATCATCTTGTGAGGTAGGATGTCAGACAGTCCTGATGTACCCAAAGGTCTAGTAGAGTGAGGGTGTGCTGTGAACATCTGGCAGAGCTCCCAGTCCACAAGATCTTGACTTCTCCCCTCTAGCAGAGCTTTGATTGCAAAGGAGGCTGGGAACATTGAGTCAATGCTGACCATGCTCCACACCTCCATTGCTGAGCTGGTTGCATTGAGCTGTGACTACAAGGTCCTTGGTGGATCCTGCATCCATTAGGAGATCCTGTGGGAGGTCTTCCAATTTGGTGGCTTCAGGATTTCATGTTTGTTTTTTGTGGAGGATCTAGCTCTTTTGTATTCATCAGCTATTGACCTCCATCTTGCACTGGAGCTATGCGTAGCTTAGTATGAATTAGAAACAGCATCTCCAATCTTAGACCATGGTATTAAGACCAAATCAGACGATGTACGGTCTGCTGAGGTGAAGAGAGAGCTGAGTGTGAATGGGAAGGTGATGACTTACCAGTCATTTAGCGTTTCTATCCTTATCTATGGTCACAACCTCTTGCTATTGACTGAAAGAATGAGGTTGTGGATACAAGTAGCAGAAATAAGCATTGAAAGAAATAAGCATTTGAATAGGATGACTCCAGGACTCACTGGAGAGATTATATCACTTGGCTGGCTTGCCCCAAAGGACTGAACACTATTGAAAATAGATGAACATGAACAGTTGGATAGAAGTCAAATTTAAGGTGTCTTTGATATTGATATGGATCTTTTTTGGAACTTCAATTTGAAAATGTTCTGGTCCATCTGAAGGACACATACTAAAGTAATACACACAATAAATGTGTTCATTGCATTAAAATAAAAAAAAAGTTGCAATGATTGATTAAATATATTGTCAGTAGTGCCAATATTGTACCTCAAAATTTATATAGCCATATGTGTGAACAATTAGTGTAAACTGAACAGCATGTTACTTACAGTTAAAAATCAGCACATATTTAGCTCCATCACTGCTGACAGGGTTGCTGATATTACAAAAATATTCTCCTTCATCTTTCCTCTTCACAGTGTTAAAGGTCAACACTCTGTTATTGTCAGAAAGGGTCATGTTGTCAGTCAGGGTCAGTTTGGAGCCATCCTTCATCCAGTTTCTGGTAAAGACTGAGCCAGAAGCTTCACAGGTTAAGCTGACAGAGGTTCCCTCAGCTGGCAGGTTTGTTGAAGAGTTAAGCAAAATTGAAGGACCTGATATTTTTTCTGTTTGCCCAAAGATAAATTGTTAAGAAAGAAAATGCACATACAATTCTTTACATACAGGTTAGAAACTAAGAGATAAAAGAGAGGTTTATCTGCTTGCTGGTGATGTAGACAAGACAGAACATACCTGTATGATCCTCTCTCAAAATATGCAAAGCTAAGTACTGCTAAATACTATCATTTTTAATATTATGAACATCCTGATGATATGGTTCTTTAGCTTATGTTGTAGCAATGATGACTCCCAAAGCTCTGAAAATTAGCTAGTGTTCCTATTAACACTAGAATTACTGAGCCTTTTTTCCCTGGTGCAAGTCCCTACTACTAGATTTACTGGCCTGCGCAGATTTGCGTAAATTCCCCCCGACCTTAACACCTCTTGGCACCCCGCTGAGATTTTCACAGGTCGTCAGCTCCATTGTTCTCCTGCTTTTGTTGTGCAAACACACCCTCCCCAACCCCTAACCATGAGAGATTCAAGTTTTCCTTCCCTGCAAGGCTGCTTTCCTTCCTTACCTGCCTGCATGCCTGTCCATAAACATATATACACAGAGTTGTACATATATTTATATATTTATATAGCCACACCTTATATAATATGCATAAAGTCTAGTTATACACACAGACACATCTATATCATATATACACACACACACACACACACACACACACACATATATATATATATATATAAAAAATGTTTGTATAGTGCACTTTCTATACCTTGCTCTGTCCACTTTTTTGCAATGACAATGCAGATTTTCCACTTGTGGGACAAATAAATGCAGATTTGCTGTGTGTGTGTGTGTGTGTGTGTGTGTGTGTGTGTGTGTGCAACATTGGCATTTGTTTACTCAGATCCAAGGCAGGCCAAACCTCTGTGTTACAACCTACATACAAAAGACAGACATTCACAATATATGGGTACACAAGTCTGTTTTATTTCAAAGTGTTTCAAACTTTACAGGGTTTGCAGACCCAGTGTCCATCATCCCTGCATTTGGCACAGGTGAATTTCTTACATGTTGCACAGGTAAATCTGCTGCGATTCCTGTTGCAGCTCTCTTGCACCTGGCACTGTGTTGTCTTTACAGTCCCTGGCACAGCAGCTGCAGCAGCCTGCCTCTGTGCTAAGATTTCCTTGTGCTGCATGAATCGGCAACGAAGTTGCTGAGCTAGAAGACGAGAAACAATCTTCTTTTGCCTGTCCACCCTGTACATGCCTTGTACAAAATGTAGGCATTCACTGCCGCCAGGTCCAGCATATTGTAGAAAACCGCTACTGGCCACCTGCGTGTTGCTGATCTTACAGAATACATCCGTGCCATTTGGTCCAACACGTCTACACACCACACTGTAAAAGCACTGAAGTGGAGAATACCTCTCGCTTTGCAGTATCTTTTGCAAGTTGAGGAAGTTCACGCCGGACTTTATTCACCGTGCCCAGTAATGTTGTTTTGCGCTGCAGCAGTCTGTGCGACAGTGACAGTGAAGTAAAGAAATTGTCCGTTGTGACATTTCTCCCATCATCCAAAAACGGCTCCATCAGTTTCATGACCACGTTCTCTGCCAGCCTCTCTCCCTTCTGACGACTGGGGTCCTTTCCCAAGTAAGGAGATGCACTGCAGACATATTTGGTGTCCAAATCCGTGGCCATCCAGAACTTGATCCCAAATTTGTCTGGCTTGGTTGCAATATACTGGGTGAATGGACAACGAACCTTGGTAGGGAACAGCTGTTCATCTATGGTCATGTGTTCCCCTGGGTGAAACTCTTAGCACAGTTCTCGTTGAAGCGTGTCCAGATGTCGGAGATCGCTGCAAATTTGTCTGTTTTCACCCGTTCTGCCCGCGTGTCCCTGTCATCAAATCGAAGGTGTTGCATAATTGAAATGAATCTATCTCGGGCATTGTCTCTTTGATTAGTGGCACCAGAAAACTTTCTGACCAGCAATCCACAATGGCACCAACAGGACACATGATTGCTCTTACAAACAGGATTGAAATGAATGCCATAAGTTCATGAACTTAAACCATAAAGTCTAGTTATACACACAGACACATCTATATCATATATATATATATATATATATATATATATACACACACACACACGTAGATAGATAGATATGTGTGTGTGTGTGTGTGTATACATACACCAATATTTTTGAATACACGTGTCCATATTTATGTTTCCAGATTGTTTGTATAGTGCACTTTCTATACTGTGCTCTGTCCACTTTTTGCAATGACAATGCAGATTTTCCACTTGTGGGACAAATAAATGCAGATTTGCTCTGTGTGTGTGTGTGTGTGTGTGTGTGTGTGTGTGTGTGTGTGTGTGTGTGTGTGTGTGTTTGTGCAACATTGGCATTTGTTTACTTAGATCCAAGGCAGGCCAAACCTCTGTGTTACAACCTACATACAAAAGACAGACATTCACAATATATGGGTACACAAGTCTGTTTTATTTCAAAGTCTTTCAAACTTTGAAACGAACCTTGGTAGGGAACAGCTGTTCCCTACCAAGCATTTCTTGCAGCTGGCAACAACGGTCGTGCATTCAATATAGTTGTGACTTCTGCAAAAAATGTGGTCAAAATCTCATGAGTAAGTTGAAGCATTTCTATCAGGCATTTCTGAAAGTTGTAACACAGAGGTTTGGCCTGCCTTGGATCTGAGCAACTCTGAGTGAGCAAATGCAAATGTGCCAGGCCTCAAGGACAATGGGTGGTTTGCACAACAAAAGCTGTAGGAGAAACAAGCTGACGACCTGTGAAAATCTCAGCAGGGGTGCTTAACACCTCGGGACTTGCACCAGAAAATAAAAAAGCCAGTAATTCTAGGGGGTATTGGGTTTAGGGAAGTTACGCAAATTTGCGCAGGATAGTAAATCTAGTGTTAATTCATTATTAATCCCCAATGTGCAATTATCCCATGGTGATTGAATATATATTTAAAACAAGTGCATAACAATTTATTCATGCTTTACTTAATTATAAATACAAAATACCCTAAAAAAAAGTCTTTCTTTTAACCTCAAACCATAAATTATCCAAATAATGTTTACTACCTGTTAGCACATCAGAAATGAATTGAAGACTCTTTTGTTAGGCTACTCGCATATAGCTCACAATATGTAATGAAATCATAACCAAAGTTGTTCTCATAACAGCCACATGTTAAACAAAGAAGAATTTGTTTAACATGTGGCTGAGAATCCAGAGAGCAAAGAATGCATGAATCTTACATTTTTTGACAATAAATCAAACTTACCCAGTACAGTGATGGTTGAAGGCTGAGATGTTTGAGATCTCAGAGTTTTGCTGTTAAAGGCCTGACAGCTGTAGTTTCCACTGTGACTCATCTGAACATTCATCAGTCTGAGCTCTGATCCAGTATCAAGCAGCTGATCTCCATTCAGAAACCAGTTAAACTGGGCAGGAGGTCTGGATCCAACTGAGCAGGTGAGGCTGATGTCTGACCCCACAGCAAAGTATCCTTGTGGTGGAGATAAGATCAAATTGATATTTTCGGGGCCATCTAAATGTAGAGGGAACAGAGAAAAATTATGTTGGGTGGATGAAAAATGTAAAAGTATATTAAATTCAGTTTTTCTTGTGAAATCGTAAAAGTATTTCTCACAACTACATTGCTTCACATCATGTCAACAGAAAAAAAGATCTCATCCATCTTTTATTCAGTTTATCGGACATATCTAATATTCTGAAATATAAAATGATATCTAAACACTCTGATGCTTGTGTGCAGATGTTTTCAGATAAATTACTGAACATTTAGTTTAGTAACTCACAGCTGATGGAGAGGTTATATACACATTATATCACAATAAAAGAAATCTACTTACTCTGTAACGTATGAAAACAAAACCATCTAAATGAAACTAACTGCACTGTGAATTAGGTGATTTAAACTATAATTTATATCACCTAATAATTTAAAAAATAAACAAATCCCAGTAACTCACAGCTGATGGAGAGGTTTACTGGATCACTGGTACCAGTACTGACAGGGTTGGACACACTACACCTGAATGGTCCCTGGTCAAAGCGGGTCACATTGATTATAGTCAGACTGGAGCCTCCATCAGTGAGCTGAACTCTGTCACTTGCTGTAACCTCAGAGCTGCCGTTCAACCAGAGGAAAGAGAGAGAGGATCCAGAGGCAGAGCAGGACAGAGAGACAGAACCACTGAACTCAACCAAGTCTGTGCTGCTGGAAGTTACCAACACACTGGAGACTTTCTCTGTGAAAGAAAAATAGTTTCATTGTTGGCATCAAAAATAGAAAATAAGCATTGAAACAATTACAAATCAATTCCAGCTAAACCATGTCATGTTATATTATATTACATACACAACCTCAAAAGACAGAATAGTAATAAAAGAAAGAAATACTGTACCAATCAAAATCTTGAAATATTTTAATTTGTATAAATTCCATTTAATCGACTATTCTGAACAGAATAAATGAGACAATTGAGTTCTCAGCTTGTTCTTTGTTTTATGGGGATCAATATTACCTTCAAATAAACCATTCAGTTTCTTACAGCCACTTTTTAAAGTCTTTAATATCACAGTCTTAAGAATAAGACAAATTATTGCAAGAATGCCTTACTGCAGTGAGGAGAGATGTAACAAACTTGTACTAATCATTACAGGTATTTTTACATGTTCAATATATTGTAAACTTGCTTAAATATTGCAAAAACAATTAAGCTGTTGAATATCTACATCTGCTCACCGTATATCACCAGAGTGGTTCGGCCACTTGGGAGTATTCCATCTTGTACAATGTTAACACTGTAAGGTCCAGTGTCATCCAGAGTGAGACTCCTGAGCTCCAAAGACGCATTAGATGGGAAGAAGGTGATCCTGCCTTCATACTCAGGTCCAATAGTTTCTTCTGAGTTAATTACGACTATTATAAGCTTAGAGAAATTAAAAGCCCAGTTCACAGATTTAAACGGTTTCTCTGTTGGAGTCAGTGTTGTAGTGAACATCACAGTTTCTCCTACAGCTGCATTCAGAGGACCATCAGGCAACACACCTTCTCCTTCAGTGAAACCTGCGGGAGACAAATAGAAAAGTGCTGTTGTTACTCAAACATATAAAACAGTTGTGAAATATATAAAGATTAGCATGAAATATGGCAGGTCTGAAGAGTTTGAGTTATTTTCATTAAAGTCTAATGTCAGCTTGTCCGAATAATACTGCACATAATTCTGATCGGATAAAGCACCTTGAGGCGACTTTTGTTGTGATTAGGCGCTATATAAATAAAATTGAATTGAATTGAATTGATCGAGTTTCAGGAACTCGCTCTCGCGTGGTTATTAAAACTGGTAACCAGCTGTTGCTTTTGGTGACTTGTTGCTACTCTAAGCCTTTGGCGAACAACCGAAGGAAAAAATGACTTTTTGTAACGAGACCATAAGTTCTGCTGAACATCTTAATTTTGAGACTTACTTGCAAATGCCACAAAGACAAGAAGCTGTAGTAACAAAGCCATTAATTAAATATCCGTGAGGTGTGCAGTTAGGAATGTTCAACTGTCAAACTGACCAAAAATCTACTGACTCAGTATGGTGAATGAAATTTTTTTTTTTTGTAATTTAATGCACCAGAAAACTTGCAGGATGCCTCCCTCATGTGGTGCAACTGTGTTAGTGCAAGATGTAAAACTTGAAATGTTAATATAAAGACGTTGATGTCCAGTCACATAAAAAAATAAATAAATAAATCTCAAACAGTTTAATTGATCAGTAGAAAATAAAGCAAGTCTGAAAAGTTCAAGTTATTTTCATTATAGGTTTAACTGAAAAATTGAAAAGAAAAAGAAGTACACACGGCAGGTTAAGTCAAGAAACAAAACTGACACTGACAGATTCACGTACAACATAATCCAGAAACAGGTAGCCAACAGGGGAGCCAACAGAAGCATTACTAGGGCGCTCAGGTATGCACCAGCTCACTCCCGGTGGCTACTTGGCGGGGCCCGATGCCTGTCGCTTGGTCAGGCCTCTTCCGGGGCAAAGGGGGCCCTCGGGCCTCCGGCCTCGGGGCCTGCAACTCGGTTCACTCTGGCACAACTGGCTGCCGGCAGAGCCGGCGGGCACGCCGGTGCAGCCCCCTCTGGCTTCTGCTCCGTGGCTACTGGGTGACCCCTCTGCCTGGGGATCTCCTCAGCCCTTCCCAGGAAGGTGGCACGGATGCCCCTCCGGTGGTACTCCTTGGGCTCTCGCACTCTGGGTCCTCTGGATGTCTGGAGCCTGGATCTCCTCCATGCCTGCTTCATGCCCTGGGGACGGGGCTATGGGCCTCCACACCCTCTAGCAGACCGTTACATGGGAAAACCTTTTGTATACAAGCGCGTTGATCCACACAGGTGTGCACACGGGTGTTCACTGTTCGTGAGACATAAACTACACCTTTCTTAGCTGCTACTTCAAACCACATTGTGCGCTGTCTGTTCTGCGTGCTGCACAACAACTTTCAATATTTAGTATTTACTGCTGTTCACACTCAGCTAGATTAACGTGATGGTGTTGTGTTTAGTATGTTGCTTTGTTTTGTTTGGTTTTTTTTGCTTGTCTTCTCTTCTTTTTTCTCTCAACAGGTGATCCAGGAGATTTTTTTTTTTTTTTTTTTTTTCCTTTCTTTGTCTTTGTAAGTGCCCTTTCTCACTGTCCCTTTTCCCTTCTGTTTTTCTTTTCCTTCCTCTCTTTCTTTCTCCCTTTCCTATCCCCCAGTCATGTCTGTCCCATCTGTAACAACTGAAAATAAAATAAATAATAACAACAAAGTTTGATCAAATGGACCAATACGGCAATGCCATGATGATCCATTTGGCAAAATAAATCCATTTGGTATCCTTGTTGGTCTTCAGACAACAATTCTGACGGCTTAAGAACCAAATGGGACAGACAAAAAAAAAAAAAGAAAAAAAGAAAAAAAAAAAGAAGCATTACTAGAGAAGCCCTGAGAGAATTATAAGGATCATGGCACTTCTCTCCTACTCTCATTTAAAATACTTGTGTACAAACCTGCGTCTTCTCTGATCCATGTTATCTGAGCAGGAAAATGTATTTCTGTTTATAATATTCGGGTTACATATGATTAAACATGGACTAGAAATGTATTCAACAGATGTCTCATAAAGTGAAAAACAAACAAACAATAAACAAAGTAAAACTTTAAAGTCAGTGTGAACAGACAGAGTTTTTTCTGCCACATCAAGAAGTGAGAGCTCACCTGAGATGGACCCAAAAATGAAGAAGTATATCAGAAGTATATCAGAAAATGTTTCCATTTCTAAAGCAGTCCTTCACTCTTTGCTAATACTGGTACATGAATGTTCATTCAATAAGGAAGTAATGTTGTTATTCTGAAAGGTTAAACTTCATGAACTTGTTAATCATTAACAAAGCTTTCTAGTAAATGTTTGTGTCAGATTCTGTTTAGTCACATTAAGCTTTCCTTCTGTACTGTAACAGCTAGTTATAGGAGGTGTCACTTGGAAGAATTCAACATGATTTATTGTCAGACAGAAATTAATTTATCTATTTTGGCAATTAGGCTCCAATGGCCCATCACAGCAGTGATAGAATCAAAGATAGGAACCCACCCCGTCCCAGAGTCTAGATGTTGGTCGTGAAGATGAACCAATATCACACCAAAACGGGTAATAGACACGCTGGTCCACCATGTCCATTTCATGCTTTGCCTCTTCAAAGGCAATACTGGGTTGGAGATGTGTGTGTGTGTGTGTGTGTGTGTGTGTGTGTGTGTGTGTGTGTGTGTGTGTGTGTGTGTGTGTGTGTGTGTTGTGTTTGTTTGTTTTGTCTCTCTGTGTATGGGCAGACTGCAAATCAATTTCCCACTGGGGAGAATAAAGTTACCATTGACCATTGACGATGGAGGCTTGGATGGGTTTTGTGACCAGTTTGAGGTGGGCAGCATGTGGGTTACATGAATGAAAATTTGAAAAGCATAAAGACAGAAAAGCACTGAGATTTAAAGCACACAGATTTAAGACTTATTGACTCACTCAAAGCAGGCAAAAAGAATGACTGGACTAAAGTAGGGATGTCAGTATCGACTTTGACAATGTAGGTAAGTGGAAGTAATGTATTAATAGTAATAATAACTTAATAAGTAACATGGCAGTAATGTTGCTGAAAATAATATCAGTGCCTTCACACAGAAAAATACAACTTTTGTGCATTTAATCCTACTAAAAAAACAAAACAAAAGTGTTTCATGCATCACTTAATCTTCCTTCTCGTGTGACAGATTAACTAGAAAAAAAAACGTAAACATGACAGAGAGAGGCAAGGTCCTAGCAATAGTTCTTTGATGAGGAGCGACAAAGAAATTTGTAAATGTGGTGGGCTCACATGAATTTTTAATGCATGTCGTTCACTGCTGATTGGTATTTGGTTGTGCCAAAAAGGGATTTCCGGTATATGCCAAAAAATTATTTTCTGCATTTAAATGGTTATAAATGACTTGTTACCCTATAATCTGTGAAACAAATGTCAAGCATATCTCTTGTGAATGATAGTAAGCCATTTTAAGCCAGAAAGAACATTTCTGTTGATGCTGCAATCAGTTTTTGTAAAAAAGAAAGAAAAAAAAAAAGCAGGTTTTGGCAAAGCAACTTTTATATATCCTTCATTTATGAATGCATGACTATGATTGTAAAAGTGACTTTTTCAAGAGAGATCAGGCCAAGAGGGCAGGAGAAATTGCACCAAAACACAACAACAATCCAAAGATACTTTAAGTGGCTAAAAAGGACTGGACTGGACTGATTATAATGTAGAACACGGAGTATGTACTATACCAGTCATAAAGATACTTGCAAACAGGTTTATTCTTTATAGTATATATAATCACTTTCACAAGTCCTGCTGACTGCAAGTTATTTATCAATATAAGCGGAGATATTAGACATTTAAAAAAACCCATAGAAACTGTTGGGATTGAAAATGTTTGATTTCTTTTAATAAAATAAGCGGTTATAATCATTTTCATACATTTACTGCAAATGTGCTCATAATGAGTTGGCATTCAGTCTTCTGAAGGTCATAAGCTTCACTCGGTGTGACTGTCCAGACTGCTATATTGTGGGAAATGACTTAGAGTACAGAGGGGTAACTGCAGACACGCTTACACACATAGATTATAATTAAAATAACTCCCTGGGTCAGAGAGTTCCGCACACGATATTCTAAACCAACTTTGAATCACTAGAAGAACAATGGATAATAACATTAGATTATCAAGGCTAGGCAGAGAGGTGTTTTGCTTTTCTGTCTCCGAGGATGCTTCGGAGCAGACACCAAGACTGCCACGTCCGTGCGGGAGGTAGATAGCTGCTATAATCTATGTTTTTGTCTCACTATATAATGTTGTACAGTCCTTTTTGTGAAACATGCTGTTGGTTTACATAGAGGTCCGCAGCGCTGTGTAAACTTGTAATTTCAACTGCCAAAAGCAAAGTAAATCCTTTTTTAAAAGAGAAATCTTTCTCATGAGATTCCTTCCAAAAATTCTGAACACAACAAAACATAGACATTTAGTTTTCTATTTCATTTTTAGGGGATAGAGGATGGTCAACCAAGATTTAGGATGGGGTGGCATTATCCTGACTAATTTTGGGGTTTTTAAGGAATTGTTTTCACTGTGTGCAGTGTGAGCAATTTGCATGTGGTTGGTTTGTAGTGTATGCTGTCTTCTGGGAACTATACTGTAGGTCACGTCCTCTCTTTGAAATCTCCATTTTAAGTGTAAGTTGTGAAATAAAGTTTCTGATCTTGCCTTCTGTGATAGTGTCTTGTTTTCGGTTCTCTGACATATCACAACTTGGATTATTACAGTATTTGTGGTCGCAAATTTTGAAGCCATCCTGATAACCTTCTTCCACCAACAATGTGGTGATCCAAATCCAATTAAAATCAAGACACTCAAAAAGATGCTCTGTAAAAGAGTAGAATTCTTGGAACAGAGTTTAATACACTGAATCATATGAACAGCAGGAAAAATACATACAGACATTTAGCAAGAAAATTACAAAGCAGAAAGCAAGCAAAGCAAAACCCCGGGGTGTACAGCCTTAAGCACAGACAACAGAGCGACACAGAGACGGACAGGAAGCAGCAGCAGGAGGAAAAGGGGGTGCTGGGGGTGTCCTCTGGTCCCCTAATATAGGGACCAGTATCCCCGCCCCCTGCTGCTGGGTAACTTTCCCACACGCCCAACACAGCTGCAGGGGTCAGGTAGCGGCCAAGGTCTTGGCCGAAGGCCAGTCAGGACTCCGGCTACCCCTTGCTCTGGCTTATCGCAGTAGGTCATGACACGGTCAAACATCACACATTAATCCTAATTATTAAATCTTATACAGCAAGTGGCACAATCTTATAACATATAATACATAGGTTACATGGTTTCTCATATATAAAAACACTTCAGTGTGGGTTCAAAGTGTGTGTGTGTGTGTGATTATTTTGTATGATATTTTATCGTGATGTGTTCAGGATCTCTATTACAATGTTACTGTTTTGGTTGTGCTGCGTTAAAGACGTTGAGTGTGTATTAGGGAAGGTTAGTTACCGGAGAGTAAATTATTCAGGAGAACTCTCCCCTTACATTAACTGCCCTGTTAATGTACCAACTTAATAAACCTCGGTGAAGCAAAAATGTCTTGTGCTTAAGACTCTACATGAAAGTTAAAATATATATGTTCAGTGCACATAGATATATAGAGTATATAGTTACATAGTTATACATATCACACAAAAATCCACCACATATTGAGCCTCTTACCCTGTGACAGGTGGGATAGGAACAAGCTCTGTGACTCTGTTGAATAGTCGTTATGATCCAGGTCATAATTTTGTGTATTGTGGGGGTGGTTTTATTAATTTTCTTCACTGTTTTTTTTTGCTTATGTAAGTTCCAGGTGGAAGCTGACCATTGGTTTGGGAGACTGAATGAGGCTGGCTAATTGGGACCCGTCCAGACCAGCTGTGTCCTGCCTATATGTACTTCCAGCTTCCAACAAGGCTTTGTGTGTTTAACTGTGTGTTGTTGTGTGACCGATTTTCTGCACTTAAAAAATAAACAAAAACAAGATTAATTATTTTGTACGTATTGTAAATATTGCAAATGATCATTTTGAAGAGAACAGACCTGTTAGCTGTATTCTTTTAAAATGTTTTCTCCTGTTTAGTCTAGGGAGGCAGTTAAAAGACCTGTATTTTGTTTGTTGTTTTGGTTATGCCTGCCCTGAAACTCTCTACCTCAAAAGGAAAATAAATGATTCTGTTTTTTTGAGATAGACATTTATTCTTCTTGGACTCAGGGCATGCTAGACACTATTTTCCCTTGCTTCACTGTTTTACTCAGAATTTTAAATACTGAAAAAAATGTATTAAGATTTTGGCTCAAAGTTTGCAATAAATGCAAACTTTGCATTTATTGCAAATGATAGTGTGAAACCTGGGCCAGGTTTCACAATGAGTTCACCCGAAACCCTGGCTGATTGTGACCCACACCCGTTTTCACACCTTGGCTCATGTGATTAGGTAGAGGATCATCAGGGGGTCCTTTTGTCCCTCTTTGGGGGGACACTCCCACGGGGTTTAAATCTGGGACTCTCCACCATTTGACCCTAGAACTGAAGAAGCTTCTCGGATGAGAGGTGAAACGTCTTCAAGCAATTTAAAGTCCAGACGTTTTTCTTTCCAAGCTCCTTAGACTACGATGACCTGGATGACTGAGAACCTTCACAGACATTTTGCAATAAATGAATTGTTTCAACATTGGTTGCATTCTGTTAATAGTGTTAGGTCATTTTTGAAGGTTATAAAACATTCTCAGTATCTTTCTGAGTATTTTTAACTAAACAAATGACTAGGGCTGTGGCATGCAGTGCAGGAATATATTGCTGCATAGTGGTTTGTTTTCTACTGATCAATTAAACTGTTTGAGATTTATTTATTTATTTTTTTATGTGACTGGACATCAACGTCTTTATATTAACATTTCAAGTTTTACATCTTGCACTAACACAGTTGCACCACATGAGGAAGGCATCCTGCAAGTTTTCTGGTGCATCAGAGTACAAAAAAAAAAAAAAAAAAAAATCTATGACTCTCTTTGCGCATGAAACTGACACTGCATCTTGTTAAGTAGAGTTTCATTCACCATACTGAGTCAGTAGATTTTTGGTCAGTTTGACAGTTGAACATTCCTAACTGCACACCTCACAGATATTTAATTAATGGCTTTGTTACTACAGCTTCTTGTCTTTGTGGCATTTGCAAGTAAGTCTCAAAATTAAGATGTTCAGCAGAACTTATGGTCTCGTTACAAAAAGTTTTATTTTCCTTGGGTTGTTCGCCAAAGGCTTAGAGTAGCAACAAGTCACCAAAAGCAACAGCTGGTTACCAGTTTTAATAACCACGCGAGAGCGAGTTCCTGAAACTCGACCAGAATTATGTGCAGTATTATCTGGAAAAGCTGACATTAGACTTTAATGAAAATAACTCAAACTCTTCAGACCTGCCATATTTCATGCTAATCTTTATATATTTCACAACTGTTTTATATATTTGACTAACAACAGCACTTTTCTATTTGTCTCCCGCAGGTTTCACTGAAGGAGAAGGTGTGTTGCCTGATGGTCCTCTGAATGCAGCTGTAGGAGAAACTGTGATGTTCACTACAGCACTGACTCCAACAGAGAAACCGTTTAAATCTGTGAACTGGAGTTTTAATTTCTCTAAGCTTATAATAGTCGTAATTAACTCAGAAGAAACTATTGGACCTGAGTATGAAGGCAGGATCACCTTCTTCCCATCTAATGCGTCTTTGGAGCTCAGGAGTCTCACTCTGAATGACACTGGACCTTACAGTGTTAACATTGTACAAGATGGAATACTCCCAAGTGGCCGAACCACTCTGGTGATATACGGTGAGCAGATGTAGATATTCAACAGCTTAATTGTTTTTGCAATATTTAAGCAAGTTTACAATATATTGAACATGTAAAAATACCTGTAATGATTAGTACAAGTTTGTTACATCTCTCCTCACTGCAGTAATGCATTCTTGCAATAATTTGTCTTATTCTTAAGACTGTGATATTAAAGACTTTAAAAAGTGGCTGTAAGAAACTGAATGGCTTATTTATTTTATAAGGTAGTATTGACCCCCATACTATAAAGAACGAGTTGAGAACTCAATTAATCTCATTTATTCTGTTCAGAATAGTCACTTAAAGGGAGTTGATATTGTCAGTTATGTGAATTCAAGTATTTGAAGGTTTTGGTTGGTACAGTACTTCTTTTAAGGTTTAATTATAAATATATTGTTTCTATTTTAGGTTTAGCTGGAATTGGATTTTTTGTAATTTGAATGCTTATTTTTTATTGTTGATGCCAAAAAATACTACTATGTTGTTGTTGTTTTTTTCACAGAGAAAGTCTCCATTGTGTTGGTAACTTCCAGCAGCACAGACTTGGTTGAGTTCAATGATTCTGTCTCTCTGTCCTGCTCTGCCTCTGGATCCTCTCTCTCTTTCCTCTGGTTGAACGGCAGCTCTGAGGTTACAGCAAGTGACAGAGTTCAGCTCACTGATGGAGGCTCCAATCTGACTATAATCAATGTGACCCGCTTTGACCAGGGACCATTCAGGTGTAGTGTGTCCAACCCTGTCAGTACTGGTACCAGTGATCCAGTAAACCTCTCCATCAGCTGTGAGTTACTGGGATTTGTTTTTTTTTTAATTATTAGGTGATTTAAATTATAGTTTAAATCACCTAATTCACAGTGCAGTTAGTTTCATTTAGATGGTTTTGTTTTCATACATTACAGAGTAAGTAGATTTCTTTTATTGTGATATAATGTGGAATGATCTGGCTAATCATGTCACAGTTTCACAATAAGCCAAACTGAATGGTATATACCAGGGTTGTCATACAAAGGCCTGTGGGCCAGAATCAGCCTGACAAAGATTCCAATCCGGCCCATTGGATGGTTTTGGAAAAGGTGAAAGGACAGAAATTTTGGACTACAGTATTAACTGTTATTCTTTTTAGGTTTTACACCTTTTTGTTCTGATAAAGAACTCCTTCAAGGGCATTCACAATACACCAAAGTAAATAAATGACAGATTTCTGTAATTTTACACATTACTTCTTACATTTTAAGCCCAGAGTGAAGCCGACAGACGTCTTTAATGTACTACACTTCATTTCTTTATCATGTGAAAAATCTTAGACATGCTGCTGAAAAAGCTCTTCTTTGTCTTATACTACAACAGCTCATTGATAAATTGTGTAAGTAAACTTCTCTACACTGGCTAAAATTTCACTGTAAAGTTTCACTGGTTTGACCCACCTAAGAGCAAAGTAGACTGCATGTGGCCCACAATATAAAATAACTTTGAAACCCCTGCTGTATACCTGTAAATGTTTCATACAGTTAACATTAACTTTTCTCTGTCCCCTCTACATTTAGATGGTCCAGAAAATATCAATTTGATCTTATCTCCACCACAAGGATACTTTGCTGTAGGGTCAGACATCAGCCTCACCTGCTCAGTTGGATCCAGACCTCCTGCCCAGTTTAACTGGTTTCTGAATGGAGATCAGCAGTCTGATACTGGATCAGAGCTCAGACTGATGAATGTTAACATGAGTAACAGTGGAAACTACAGCTGCCAGGCCTTTAACAGCAAAACTCTGAGATCTCAAACATCTCAGCCTTCAACCATCACTGTACTGGGTAGGTTTGATTTATTGTTAAAGTGTGTGATTCGTGCATATATTTTTGACTAGAGCTATGCAGAGCTATGCAGAAAAAAACTGGAGCTGATAGAAAAAAGAAACTCAGTCAGAGTGAAGGATTTACAACAAACCACCCTTTAACACAAGGAAAATGTAATGAAAAAGTTATTATGCACTTTTTTCACTGTAGAGCAAGTGCACTTTGACTGTGATGATCTTTATTTTAATTTCAATTTCTTGTGAAGTTGAAAAAAAAACTCAAGGTAGATGCTAGCAGGCAGGGCATACATGGAAAGTTATAACCAAGTGCAAGTCCAAGGGCATAGTATACAGGAACATCTGTGCCGACTATAATCTCAAAATCCTGAGGCCAAATTGGGATACCTTCCTCAGGATATTTGAGATTAACCAAGCAAAGATCCTGTGGGACCTTCAGGTAGAGATAAACAGGTGATGGCTAACCAACTGGACACACAAGTGGTGGACAAGTAGAGGAAGACAGCTGTAGTGATAGATGTGGCAATACCAAGTGATAGCAAAATCAGGATGAAGGAACATGTGAAGCTTGAGAAATACTAAGGGCTAATAGAGGATCTAGAGAAGGTGTGGAGGGGGAAGGCAACAGTTGTCTCAGTGGTAATCGGAGGACTCAGGGCAGTGACCCTTAAACTGGGCAAGCGTGTCAAGGCAATCCCAGGGAAAACATCCAAGATCTCTATCCAGAAGATCACAAACCTAGGAACAGCATCGATACTACGCAGGAGCCTCAAGCTACCAGGCCTCTGATAGAGGACCCAAGCTTGAAGAATATAAAACCACCCACAGGGGCGAGAGTGGACTTTACTGTATTCATGTTATAATCTTATCACCCCTGCCTCCAACTCCACATCTTCGTAAACCTTCTTATAGAAGTAGCATCCTTGGCACCACAAAAAGACATACATAAAAAGTTGTCTCTCTTTGTCGTCGTCCTCGTCATCTGCTCAAAAAACATCAGTTATATTTAAATAGGGTAAAAAAAAGTGTCTGGTATCGCTTAGTATTAAATTGGTATTGGAGAAAATAGCCAAATTAAAAGTGTCCGGCAAATTTAAATTTAATATTAGATGCCTTGACCTTGAAGGTGAAGTTGTATGAAAATGTCAAACAATAATAAATATTTTTAGTATTAGATAATATAACTCTAATTTAGTGTTGATCACTATCCTGCACATTATTCTACAGAGAATTACAATACCATAACTCAAGAGTTCTCCTCATCTCTGTGGTTTTCTTTGGTGTTTTTAATCTCATTTTATAGATTTTTCAGTTGTTCTTCTATTTCACCATCACTGATTTTAGTGTAGAAATTTGGTATTTAACTGATCATCTATTTTTGTTCTTGTTATCTTATTATTTTTGTTCTTAATTATTATTTTTTTGTCAAACAGAGAAAATATCAGGTTCTTCTGTCAAACCATCACCAAACCTGCCAGTTGAGGGAACCTCTGTCAGTTTAACCTGTGAGGCTTCTGGCTCAGTCTTTACTAGAAAATGGATGAAGGATGGTTCAGAACTGACCCCGACTGACAATATGACCCTTTCTGACAGTAACAGAGTTTTGACCTTTAACACTGTGAATAGGAAAGACAATGGAGAATATTTCTGCCAGATCAGCAACCCTGTCAGCACTGATGAAGCTAAATACATCATGACTGTTAATTGTAAGTAACATCCTGGTCAGTCTACACTTCTTGTTCATGCATACAGTAAAATAATTTTAAACTTTGAATGGTACTACTAATATGATATGTAGTCTAGTGATGCAGAAATTTAAAAGTAATGAACACATTTATTATTTTTACCTGTTTTTCAGATGGACCAGAAAATGTTCAAATCAAAGGTCCAAATGAGATAAATATCAAAGGCACCTTAAAACTGACCTGCTCTGCTGAATCCACACCGTCTGCCAGATTCACCTGGTTCTTAAATGGGACAGAGAAACTCACAAATTCAGCTGAGTACAATAAAGAAGAGGTTGAATTTTCTGACAGTGGCAACTACACCTGTCAGGCATGGAATAATATAACTGAGAGAACATCATCATCAGTGGTGCATGGACTGACTGTAACAGGTATCTGCATGTATTGATTCTCTTGGATTTTTTAGATAGCTTTAACTCTCATGCCACTAATAGGCTTCCTAACATTTTCTTAGAGATCTTTGATACTAACAAGATTAAGATGAATTAATAATTAATCTTTCATCTAATAAGGTTAAGATTCATTTCAAGCTCATGAGACAACAGTGTTTTTAAGTACAGAACTCCATTTAAAGATAGTTGTTTGCCAAGGCCTCACGGTGCCTATCTATCTATCTATCTATCTATCTATGGTAGATAGATAGATAGATAGATAGATAGATAGATAGATAGATAGATAGATAGATAGATAGATAGATAGATAGATAGATAGATAGATAGATAGATAGATAGATAGATAGATAGATAGATAGATAGATAGATAGATAGATAGATAGATAGATAGATAGATAGATAGATAGATAGAACTCCCTTAGGTAGCTTCCTGTGGGAAATTTCCAGTTTCCAGTAGCAGAACACCAACAGAAATTTGTACATAATTACAGAATTAGATAAATAAAGGGGAATAAGAGAATATGAAAGCTAAGTTGTCCCCACCCTCCTTTGTCCTCCTGTTTCCCCTCCCCCTCCTTTCTAGTGAGGATTTAAACAGTTTGATGGCATGTTGGACAGAGGAGTTTTTAAGTCTGTTTGTCCTAGACTTTAGGAGAAGCAACCTGTTGCTGAGCAGACTCCTCTGGTTGTTTATGACCATATATAGAGGATGCCCTGTATTGTCCATAATGTCCTGCAGTGTCTTTAATGTCCTTTAATGTTATACCAGAACATTAAAAAATTACAAAATGTTCTCCATGCAAGGAGTTCAGCAGCTCTTCTGTGTAATAAATTGACACTGAAACTTGACCAGTTACAAATTCAAAGGAAACTATTAAGTGACTGTGAGATGATGGAGTAATTCCTATTTTTTTTAAAAAAGCAACAATATTTATTGCTTTTTGTACATTCCCAGAAAAATCATCAGGATTATCTGCTGGTGCCATCGCTGGAATAGTAATTGCATGTTTAGTCCTTGTTGCTGCAGCTGTTGGTGGCGGATACTACTTTTATAAGAAAAAGTAAGTTGGAAACAGGTGGACATTTTTCTAAAAGTGCACTATTTTCTGAATGTGCATTGTCTGTGTAGTTTTAATGATTACTACAGCTTTAATTTGACGAGTCTTTATTGCTACTTCTCATGGGGACACCGGAAAACTGTATTTGAAAACATTTTAAAATTGATTATATGTTTTATCAGTATTTGTCATAAAAATGTCAGTTAAGTAAAACACTTGAAAAACTTGAAATAAAAAATAGTTTGGACTTACTGATTATTATTTGTAATATTTGCACCATTTGAACAGAGACTAAAAGTATAAAAATAGTCAAACAGCTTCTCAATTTCTAGTAATGTTGATAATATATTGATTATTGATATATTGATTATTATTAATACTTAATATATATTGACTATATTATTGTTATTTGGCAAATTTTTATATGTGTAGTATAGTCATAAGTCTTTATCTTTCTCAACAGAGGACCTCTGAAGAAATCTACAACAGGTTAGTGTGTGTGTGTGTGTGTGTGTGTGTGCGTGTGCGTGTGTGCGTGTGTGTGTGTGTGTCTGGATCAAGGTTATTTTTTAGTATTGGCAGCTAGTGGCTCAGCAGATAAAGTGGGTCATCTGCTAATCAGAAGGTTGATCATTCAGTCCCCAGCTCTTTCTGTGTGTGTTTGAGTGTTAGCATTAAAGCATTAAACGACAAAAATAATGACAATAATAATAAAATGGTATATGAATCAGTAAATGCAGCCTGTACTAAAACTGTAGTGGTATAAATACATTGGGATCAGTTTATGGTGAAACTTAATTAATTTACATGTCTTAATTTACATGCTGTGTTATTCTCAGTTTTTATTAGTTAATATTACCCCTGCTGAGTACATGTAAAGGAATTATTGCTTCTCCCTACATTTAACTCCTGTTATTATTATTTGTTGTTGTTGTGTTAAAGGAGTCCAGGGAACTGCAGCTTCCTCAAATCAGGTAAAAGTTGCTAATTCCTTTAAATTCACATGAGTATGCGTATACCTGAGTATATGTTTAAGGAAACAATGTTTTGCAGGAAAATGTTTTCATCCCTAAACACATTACTTAAATCATTTACAGAAACATGAATTAAAACCAATATTCCTCAAATCAACTATTTTCTTATGTTTATAAATTTTACTAGAAAAATTATCACAGAGTCATAATCTTGGAGTTTTGAGACACACTTATGGACTATAGCTTAGTCCATATAAAGTTTATATGGACCAATTAACAGAGTATGCCTCCTAACATACAGCTAACACTTATGTACCTTATGCTCAGCATCAG
This sequence comes from Oreochromis aureus, assembly GCF_013358895.1. Classification (NCBI taxonomy): domain Eukaryota; kingdom Metazoa; phylum Chordata; class Actinopteri; order Cichliformes; family Cichlidae; genus Oreochromis; species Oreochromis aureus. Next base: position 24,395,499 of record NC_052952.1, read on the forward strand.
ACTTTGAACCTTGTCAGACTTTGAGTTAAACCCAACTTAACAGCTGGATACAACTGTCAGGCTCATGGTTGTGTTTTTCGTAAAATTAGCCAAATATGTGTTTAATATTTAATTTATTGCAATGTAACTGAATGAAAGTTGGATCTTAAAGAATCTAAAACAAATACGATAAGACTCCCTGTATTTCACAGTTATAATCTTATTCTACTCTCTATTTCCTCTGTAGGAGTTGAACTATGCAGATGTCAGGTTTTTCCCAAAGAGAAATGATGGGAAAGTTCAGATGGGGGTACAGAATGAATCCTCAAATTATGCTCAGGTTCAAGCGAACAGCAGAGCTCCTGCAGCATCCTCCCTCCCTACATATGACGCTCACATGCACCGCGTGAGGAGGCCAGCCCCTCAGCCTGATCCTAATGCTGCAGAAACCTATGCTCAGGTTCGCGTACGCTGAGTGTACTGGATGTGATTCATATCCAAGCCGGTCAGAAGCAGTCAAACACTCCATTTATTGTGGACTAGCTTGGACTTGAGCTCCTGAGTCAAAGCACTTTAAAAGTAGTCAATAATCAACCAGCTCTGAAATTTATTGCCATGGGAACAATGTTTCCTTATTACTTTGAGTAAACGGCATATCATAGCGTTCCCGTCCTTATGTTCAGCATTTTCTTTGTACAGTGCAAAGTGCAGTGATCTGAGCAGTGATATTCTTTTTATGTGATTCAGATATTTATCTGTCACTTTTGTCATAATATATTGTCATGTGATTTCATACAAGATTCTTATTTGTGGCTAATAGTGAAGTAGTAATTTTTTAAAAGCAACACTCCTGGATGCTACTTGATGATTAGTTTGACAATTCATTACTTCATTATCTTAGTGAACTGTAAAGGTGCAGCAATTTAAAGATTTAAATGAAATCTGCTTTATCATCCCTGCAAACGAAAGGTCAGCAGTGACAATAACTAATAATGTTTCTGTTTAAAAATCATTGCAAAAGATTTTGAATGACTCCAAACTTTCAAATATTTTCTGGTGCTATTGGGCAGGTTAAGGGAAACCATCCATTGCACACTAGACAATAGTGTGGATCATATTTCAGAATAATACTACATATTTTTTTTTACTTACCCTGATAAATAATAATAAATGCTTTATATAGGCACGCTTTATCTTTATCAGGGTTTACATAAACATGAGGGAACTGTAGATGTTTTCCTGGGACAAGTGAACCTGTGTGATGAGTATAGTTATTGATATGTATGATAACAGTGAGCTACTTTATCATTTAAATCCCTTCAACATGCCTAGATGACTTCATCTTCATAATTGTCACCATGTTTTGTATTAATAGGTTTGCTAAGTATGTATAATGTGCTATGTGGGAATTGCAGGGCTTATTTTTTTATTTTATATATTTTTTTACTTGTTCCTCTTTTCCATTCGTTTCTGTCTGTGTATTTCCATTTGTGTCTGAAATGTTTCTGCCATGTTAATTCTGAAAAACCCAGAAAAAAATTTCTACACAAAATTGTCCACTAGTCACTAGGCATGTTTGCAGGCTAAGATAGCAAGGCATTTGTTTCCTCTGTCAATATCTATATCTCAATAGTGCAAACATAAACAGCCCTTAATGATACTGTAGTGTGCGATGTTTCAGTAAAGGCATTAGATGCAGTAGAATTGGACTAACACATTTTAAGGTGTCTTTTTAATAAAGCAGAATATCCCACTTGAGAGTCAAATATGATGAGAGAGTTTTACTACAGATTTAAAGTTCTTTCTTTTTTTTAATGTTGAGTGAACTGAAAACTGTTGACAGTCAATAACTGTATGACTTCAGTTTAAGGGTATTGTAAATAAAATGAAGAAATCATATAACAAAACATCTTTTACTTTGTGCTGTGGCTGCTGTGGAAATGTATAATGATTTTTTTCTTAATAGTGTGCTTCATGTATTAAACTGATTCATTTGCAAGTAGGCACTGGATCCTAGCAGGTGTTGCTAAGGATTGTGTTTGAAATCATTCAAGCAATAAATGCGTGACAGAGATGGCGCTTGTCCTTTTCTTAGTGTGCATTGGGTAACAAGGAGTTATGTCTATTTAAAGAGCAACGCTTCAATTAACAAATAAGAGTAGTTTGTCTTAACTCTGGCTTTAAACTCATTGAATCAATGCCATTCATTGTTTAACTGTGGACCAACAACACTTGTCATTCACCTTTTCTATTCAATTCAATTCAGTTCAAATCAAATGTATTAATTCTGACTGTGTGTGCAATCTGTACTTGTGTCATTTTTGGTCTTCTGTGTAAAACAATAACGTTAGTTTAGAGCACATGAAACCATGAGAGAAGACCTATCTTCAGTGTTTATCTAGTGGTTATCTCAGTCAGCCCTCCCCCCATTAGTTAGCCATTACTGAAGATCAAGCTACATTTGCATTGTCCCTGTGGGTGTTTTATGTCCATTGAAAGCTGATGTCTTTTTTTCTGCCACATGCCGAAATGAAAGTTAAATAAATGTGTAACCAGTTTGCACCCGTTCACTCAGGAGTGCAATGGTGATAACTGCATGTTATTTTTTAATGTATTTGTAATAATATACTTCTTCAAATGAATAAAATATGTTTTCAACTAATGAGTTTACAGAGCATGTTCTGCTTTAGTGACACTTTTGCTTCTGTCTTAAAATGCACACATAAGTCACATGTGTCTCTTTGTTTGTTTTTGTTTTTCCAGAGATGAAATGACACAGTAGCTGATGGATATCTATTGTTTAAAATGTCACAAGAAAGGAACTGTAACTGAAAAAATAAAGAAGTTCAGAACAGGAACATAAATATCTTCTTATTCGCAAGACCCAAAGAGGGCTGCAAATGAAGGCCCATTTATTATTGCAACTATACTGTTGAAAGTTTCTTTGGTGTTTGTGTACTTAGTTTAAAGTTATAAAACAAAAGACGAAGAAAATATTAGAAGTGTAACTGCAGGAGGAAGTAGTTGTAGCCTAATTATACAAAAATAAATTTAGTTCCAGGAATGAAACTCTTAACTGCAACTGCATTTTAACTGCAGCAATAAATTCAAAGGTCATTGTACATCAAATACGTTGCCGTGCCAACCTAATGTCATCACAGCAATAAAATGAAATAACAGTGCAGTAAAAGTACCTGTTAATGAACACACATTAAGTCTGTTACATATTACACATCTACACCTGCTTTTACTTAAATTTGAAAATAGAATTATACCACAAACTGACAGATTACTGAGTCTTTTAATGATTGCTCTTTGTTTCTTTTGAAAAGTGCTACATATTTGAACACAATATTTAATAACTTCTCTTAGTGTCTGACAGCTGGGAAGACTTCTCTACTAGTAACAGAGAACTAAAATAATAAAACACCCAAAATAATAATGACAATTAAAAAAACATAGAAATAAATGCTAAGGTTAGTATTTTAAATAGATGTGTTTGCTAGTTTGTAGTTTATCGTTTATGTAATTAGGCTTAAAATTCACAGTCATTTAGGGAAATAATGCCTCACATACAGACACACACAGTGAGGATTAGAGAAGAAAAAAGAAATACTCATTGAGCAAGATTTGCGAAAAGAGGAAATATAACGTGAGCTTCATTGCCTTATCAACACCAGTGTCGGGCTTACTGATAACTCTTTATAGCCTGCAATTCAGGTCATTTTCTGGTCATACTTTTTACGAAGACCTTATTTAGAACTAGAAGGAACCAGAAGTAATAAAAAGGACCCATGTGAGACAGTGCCACCTGGTGTTTTGAGGAATGTGAATAGCAGTTGTGCACTTTCAAAAGCGCTGTTTCAACCTGTATTTTTAATAATGTTTACAAATCCATACATTCGTGAAATAACAATGACCACAGCATCACCTCAAAACTAACTGTAACTAACTCAATGAAATATGCACATTTGTTCTATCTCATCATCAAGGACATTAGGTAGAAAAAAAAAAACTTGGGAAATGTGGGTGTGACTGTAATGTGCACTGTTTTACTATTAGATTTAGATGTGAAAAACATTATATGAGAACATTAATGACTGATAAACACATGAATCATGTGCTGCTACCAGGAGGCTCTTTATCACTGAGAAACAATTTAGCACATTCATATTAAACAAATAAGTAATAAATAAAAATTAATAACAAATAAGCTGACAGGAGGATTTAAATGCAACAGAAATAATAACACTGCATGCAAGAATTAACCTGGCCAAAAGAAATAATATAGATACTTCCCTGTTTTTATTAACTTTTATAATAACCACAGGTATTTATTTGCTTAACATTTTTCCTGTAATTTCATACTTCATATATTTTTGCATGATCAAGTAAAGTAACAAGTTTGTGCACGGTTAAAAATCATATTAGAGTTAACGGTTTAGTTTTACAATTTAAGTACAATCATTGTCATTAGGTGCTGATAATGTGTCAGTACAGCCAAAATGGTAAGGCTAACACAAGCTTTAATAAAATAGCCTATTATTTTCATTTTGTATGTTAAATGCACTTCTCAGTTTGTATCACAGAGGTTACAGTATCAGAAGTCGGGACCCCTCAAACTTTCCTATATGACGACATTCAGTGCTGCATTTGTGGTGCCTGTTGTGCTCAACTTGACTTTGTCCAAGTAAATTAGCTTTTAGTCCACAAAAGTTTGTTTAAATAAAATGGCTTCTACTGGAAAAAATTTAGTAACAGGAACAAGAACTGAAGGGACCAATGAGCATGGACAATCCAGCAGCAGCACATGAGGAAGTATCAGTGGACTCATGGAAGGTAACATTAACTGAATGACTTTGGCCACATACTTTGAGCTAATTTAATAATGAGTGAATGTGTTTTGTCAGTGAAGTCTTCTGGTGCTTCCTCCACATGAGGTGAAAATAAACAGAGTGAGTGATAATGCTACAGATGAACACTGTGCTCATGTCTCTTGTGTTTCCCACAGATGCTTTATAACACAGAGAACTGTGGCAGCAAGTGTCACATTTGCTGTGGCTGCTGCACCCCCGTATCTGCAGAATTTGCTGCAAATTCTGAGGCTTCCTCCTCCAACAACCAATGAATATTAACTTTTGTTATTATCAACATACTGTGTTTATGGAACAAAGTCTGTATTGATATAACTGGATTTGGTGACAAATTCATGGTACTGGTTAGCAGTGCAATGTTATAATAAGTAGTAATAATATTGAAGGAACAGAGGATACTCTGTTTATTTAAAAATAAATACTGGTGGATTCTAAAGTTTGAAACTTTATTTCTTTGTCTGCATCGCTGTTGTTGTCATTTCAATTCAGTTTTATTTATATTGCACCAATACACAATAACAGCTGCCTTGAGGCACTTTAAGGTAAAGATCCTACAACAATACAGAGATAACCCCAACAATCACATGACTCCTTTTAGCAAGAACTTGGTGACAGTGGGAAGGAAAAACTCTAGCAGAACCAATATGTCATAGTAGGACGTAGCAGTGGTGGACAAGCCGAGGAACTGATAGATGTAGCAATACCGAATGACAATGATAACATCAGGAAGAAGGAACACAAGAAGCTTGAGAAGTATCAAGGGCTCAGAGAAGAGCTTGAGAAGATGTGGAGGGTGAAGGTAACAGTGGTCCCAGTGGTAATCGGACCACTCGCTACAGTGATCCCCAAATTAGGCGAGTGGCTCCAGCAGATCCCAAGAACAACATCCGAGATCTCTGTCGAGAAGAGCGCAGTCCTAGGAACAGCAAAGATACTGAGCAGGACCCTCAAGCTCCCAGGCCTCTGGACCTGAGCTTGAAGACTAAAAGGCCGCCCACAGAGGCGAGAGGGGAATTTATATATTTAATAGTTCACTTGAAATAATTGAACATCATAATTTGAAATAGAGAAATGAATGTATCATGTGAGTTTAGGTGATTTGTAAAATTTCAATTCACATTTTCTTCGAGAGTGTTTGTACAAACACATTTTCACCACAGTAGGGAGACCTGTTCCAGGTTTTTGGGAAAAACTGAGGCGTACAGTAAGCTTGTAGATATTCATTTATGATAGGGAATGTCAGGTTAGGGGTCAGGCTGACCTTTGAACATTCATCTTCTGTACACCTCATGAAGTTTTAATTAATGGCTAAATGACTACTGACTTTCATCATCTGTTAAAGTTTTCATCATTTTCATCATCATTTAAAGTTATTCAGTAAAACTGCATCAAATTTTTTAAGTATGTCACATTATCCAGTTGTTGGCCAACAGACCTTCAGTCTGGAGCACAGACTGTGTGACCTCAGACTATTTTACAACCACTAACCTCTGTTTTTTAGCCTTCTTGTAGGGACAACTAGAAGCAATTTATCAGCTGACTTCAGAGTTCTATCTGTAGTATTTTTAGTTAACAGATCAGACGTATGACGGAGCTAATCCATTTAGAGATTTAAAAACAAGCAATGAAATCAATTCTACAACGCACTGGAAGCCAGTTTAAATGAGCCAAGACTGCGGAAATATGGTCATGTTTATGAGTGCCTGTCAAGAGTCGGGCTGCAGCATTTTGAACTAGCTGAAGACGAGAGAGCAGAGCCTGGCTGATACCAAAATAAAGACCATTACAATAGTCAAGCCTGGATGAAATAAATGCATGTATCACTTTCTCGAAGTCAGCAACTGACAAATTGTTCTTAGGTCAACCTTAAGAGAAAAGCGAGGGTCAGAAGGTCCAAATCTCAGTTTTTTGGTCGTTTACATTCAGAAAATGTAATGCAAACCATGATTTAGTGTCATCAAGGCAGTCTAGCAAAACCTTCAGAGAGTCTGTAGAACTATTTTTAAGAGGAAAGTAAATTTGAGAAACATCAGCATAACAGTGAAATGTTATAAATACTGTGGTGGGTGGCTTGTTGCATGTAGAATTGTTATCCCTTTAAAAATAAACCATAAAGTAACTGACTGACTAAATGTCATTATTATTATTATTATTATTATTATTATTATTATGATGAGTTATTCTTTTTTTCAATAATTTAGCTTTATTTGAAACATAAATGTTAATTATAAGCAATAAGGAATTTAAGCAAACATTTGGCTCTTTTGTGTAACTGGCAGTGTAACGTTGTATACATGTCACGGCTGCGATGGCAGACGTGTGGAGGTGAAGTAAGGACCCAAGTGCAGGCAGAGGTTGATATGAGAGTGGAGATGGCAAGGACAGGAACTAAGAAATAAACTAAAACTGGGAAAACCTAAACACATGGAAAAGAAGTCAAAACCCTTAGGGTGACACAGAGAGGAACACAGGAAGAACACGGAGGAACCACAGGGAGACTCAGGGAAACAACACAGACAGACCAGCAACTAACAGAGGCAAACACAAGGCTTAAATACACAGAGGAATAATGAGGGAATGAGGCACAGAAGGAGAGCACAGCTGGGAGTAATCAGACATGATGAGACCGAGGGGAAGCAAAACTAGACACATTCACATAAGACATGGACCTTCAAAGTAAAACAGGAAATGCATAACAGACACAGAGATCCAGACTAGACACTGAACTTAACAGACAGATTCACGAGCAGACACTGTGACATCATGGACAGACAGAGGGAACACAGAGAAGTGGGACCAGGGCAGGCACAGAACAGAAACCTAACAAATGGCAAATCTTAATGAAAGACATAACCAGAATAAACAAGAACATAGAATATTAAAAGGAAACACAAAACACTGAGTCGTCAGACTCAGGACCATGACACATGTACAGTCATTTTATTAAAAGACATTATTTGTTTGTTTGGGGTTTTTTTTGCACATTGCACTTACACACTCCTGTGTTTGTCCGTTATATGTCATTTGTAGCACCAGGGTCTCTGAGGAACGCTGTCTCATTTCAGTCTGTACTGTACCACTGTATGGTTGAAGTTTCAATAAAAGCCACTTGACTTGACCTGAATCATAGGGAGACTGTTGTTGCTTCAGTGTACGAGGGGTGTAAGAGATCATACAAATCTCTCAATATTAGAAGACAGTTAAGTTCTTTGCCACTTTCTAAGATCATCAGCAAATCAGTCGATTGTTTACTGCATTACTGTTGAGCATTTTGCCAAAGTGCTTATAAATTTTTATTTGCCTTTTTTTTTAAGAATATTAGTTATTGGTAATATTAAGCAAATGCTAGAGTTGAGCGAGCCATGATGTCAACAAGTACACAATGGTGTCTAAATTGCCTGCTGCGTCCTCCTGTCCTCAGAAATCTTTAATCTAGTTACTTTTCCAACTGTGAAACAATAATTTTCCAAAAACAAACTTGTATGGGATTCAGTGAGTCCTCTTTTTATCAAGACTATTCAAACAGCAGATTTGAAGCAAATCAGCACAGCTGTTATTCACTGTGAGAATAACGCCTCCGTTACCTTACAAGCAATACTTTATAATACAAATGTCATAACTGACAGGTGTTATGGGAAGTTTAATAGACTTGCTACTGTAGCAGAAAAAAGGTGAACTATTTAATTAAAAGTGCAATGTTTTGTTAAATGTTGCTTCCAAATTATCATTGCACAGGATTGTGTTCTCACCTTGTGATTTTTTTAATGCAAGTTTCTGTAAAATATAGATGAAAATCAATGAATAGGCTTCTTTCAGTGCTTATTGGACCGCTGTACAACGGGCCTTCAATTGACTTCAGTAGATCTGTCCAAAACTGTGTCGGTCCACTGAGCAAATGCCCGCCATGCCAGATGTCCAGCCCTGGAACAGAGTGATCCCTGCTGGACACATGACTTTCAAAATGCACTACACTGTTTTATATTGTTTACTCCAGGTGGACTGTAGTGACCAGTAAGTTTTTGGACACAATGATCCCCAAATTCAATTCAGGTCTGCAACTTTTATTTTCTGCTATATTGTTTTGCCGGCTTAAAATAAGATAGTCGGTGGTAACTGATAAGAATGTGTTGAAATTTCAGTTGAACAGTAAGAGAAGTGAACTTTAATTTCTATATTTCTTATTTTTTCTCCAATATTAGTAAACAGACCCTTTTAATTTTAAATAATCTGTCTGCTTATTGTATTTATGGTAAAGAGCATTTGCTTGTTGTAGTTTGGTTACAGGTTTGTCATTAACCCTAATTTATTCTCCATTTGTGTTGATTGTCTGGGGGTAATTTGGTGGAAATAGTGGACATTTTCATTATTATCTGTTATTTCCTTGTAGTGCTATTCCTCAGTGACATAAGATACTCACTGTACATGTTTGTTTTTCCAGAGATGTAGAGGACCCCCTCTGCAACATTCAAATGAAGATGATTTAAGTTCAAGATTCAGCTTGGTTTGTGTATTTTTGGTTTGTTTATTTCTTTTTATTTATGATGTGTTCTACAATATGTGCCAATTTATTCACTTCTGCAGTAAAATATTTTATACAATAATTAATTTCATACATGAGAGACCTTGTGAAATAAACCCCAAACAGTTGTACTTTTTTTGTACCTCCAAAGTGGGGTCTCCTGGACAAAAACATGTTTATAGGGTCATCCTGATATAGCCTATTTCTCCCTTCTTGACACTGCCTAAATCACATCTATATTCTGATACATTTGTTTGCAATCACATAGAATTATTTGTGGGAAGAGCAGAGGGAACAAAAGTACATATAGTCAACGTTAACACATTAACACTGCACGCTGTCATCAAGATTAAAGCGATTAAATAATTTAATGCAATTAACCCATCTGGAGCGCAGAATGGACAAACTTTGGACAAACTGCACAAAATGCGTTGACAGAGACATTTCAGGGATTTTGAGTCATTCTTCACTCCAGATGGGTTAATTGCGTTAAATTATTTAATCGCGTTGAGATTCCTGACTATGATTCTGGTCATGGTCAGGAGCTTCCTGACCATGCATGGAGGGTTGACCCAGCATATAAAAACACTTGGTCAAATGACCCAGATCCTTGATGGGTATGTGTCAGTTTCTTTACACAATAAATATATAAAAATAAATGTATCAAAAGTTCTGCCAGCTCAATGTCCAAATTATCTTGTATTTATAAAACAATACAGTTTTTGTTAATTCAAGGACTTTGTTTTTAACTCTGGGCCTACTATAATAAAAATACTTTCCATAAGAAATAGTGGACAAACAAGATCTTTTCTGTCTTTTAATTGTTTATATATTATGTCGCTACTTTGGTGCAGTATGAATGGCAATCCGGGGAAGTCTTTATCAATAGAAAAAGCTGCAAAACTTGCATGTCTGAAAACACAGCTAAAAGTTCAAAATCTTTGCACTCCTTCACATTCTCTCTCCAGAGCTTTCCAGTGGACCAGATTGGAGTCTTGCCAGGCTGATTTTGGCCCCCGGGCCTTAAGTTTGACACACCTAGCTTGCACAAACAGAATTTCACCACAGGAGGGAAACCTATTCTGTGTTTTCAGGGAAGAAGGAGGAGTTTGTCATGCAATCTATGGGACACTATCTTTATGTGGGAAATTTGCAATACGCCTTGTAGGTAGATCTTTAGTTTAGGGCTCATGATCATTGAACATTCACCTTCTGAACAACTCAATAAACAAATGGCTGTGTTACTGTTGATTGTCATCTGTGCGACTTTTACAGGTAAGAATCTTAAAAATAAGCTGTTCTTTCAAAACTTTGTGTCATAATCGTTGTGAAATTCACATGACTGTTTCGTTGTTGGCCAACGGGAGTCATTAATAAAAGTAAAAAGTCACAGAAATCACAGTTGGCTAACAGTTATTATGATCACCACTCATTTATTTAGTGCTGTTTGCCAAAAACAGACATTAAGTCTAGAGTACAGACTTCATGTGATTTTCCTACCACTAAGGCAGACAGTATGAGGTCATCTTCAAGTCAGAGTTATTTTGACTACCACATGTTCATACCCCCCTCCTCCAGGTTTTATAGAGGGAAATGATGTGGTCTCACCAGATGAACCAACTATGGCAGGACATACAAGTGTGAACATAAACGGTGAGCAGATGGAGTCTAATATCATCATTTTGTTTTGTATGTGACTCTTTTTGAAAACATTTTTTTTTTTACAATTTTATATTACATTACAGAAAGAGAAAATGTGTGATGTATATGTACAAGAAGGTAAATAATGAAGGTAAACACTATTACCTTTAGATCCTGCATCCTCTGTGCTTCAATGAAGATAGTGTTACTTTGCCACTTATGTGCATAAGTGCACACATCACTCACTTTCAGCCCTTTTTTTATGATGTCAGCAATCAAACCCTTTTGTTTTTCTTTCACAGAGTCAGTCTCAAATATATTGATAACCAGCAGCAAGACAGACTTGGTTGAGTTCAACAGTTCTGTCACTCTTGTCTGCTCTGCCTCTGGATCTCCCACCTCTTTTCTCTGGTTCAACGGCAGCTCTGAGGTTACAGCAAATGACAGAGTTCACTTCACTGATGGAGGCTCCAATCTGACTATAATCAATGTGACCCGGTTTGACCAAGGGCCGTTCAGATGTCTTGTGTCCAATCTTCTCAGTAATGGCACCAGTGATCCAGTGAAGCTCTCCATCAGCTGTGAGTTACTAATCAGTAACTTATCTGAAAGCATCTGGATGCAAACAACAAACAGAGTTTAGACAGTGGTTTAGATTTCAGAACATTAGATATTCCAAAACACATTTCTCAGTTTAATAGGAATACATTGAAAAATGGCTTCTCTAACAACACCAACTAGAGCCACCCCATGACTGTGGTTAAGAAACTGGATGGCTTGATGGGACATTATCACAGAGTGCCAGCTAAACTGTTTTAATTTAGAAGGTTTTGTTTGAATGTATTAAATTGTACAGAGATTTGTTTTCCTGGTAACTTGATGTGAAGTATTGTTATTTACTAATGATCTTACACCAAACTGAATATTACAAACTGTCACTTTTCATGCAATTATCATGAACTTTTCTATTTTCCCTTTTCATTTAGATGGTCCTGAAAATATAAAATTGAGAGTAAATCCATCAAAGGAATATTATAAAGTAGGGTCAGACATCTTCTTCAGTTGCAAGGCTGATTCCAAACCTCCTGCAAGGTATCACTGGCTTGTGAATGGAGCCCTGGGGTTTACAGGTGGAATAGGTTTTGGTGTGATTGATGCTCGCACGAGTCAGAGTGGAAACTACAGCTGTCAGGCCTTTAACAGCAGAACTCTGAGATATGAAACATCTCAGCCTTTATCCATCACTATAGTGGCTATAGACTCAGTGGGTAAGTTGGTATATATATATTATATTTACATTTATAAGAATGGATGTAATTTCTGACCAGTTGATGCAATTATTGGTTCAGAATTAAAGCTGAATGTGTACATTTTTCTACACATTTCAGTTGTTTGATTTAAAATTGACTGTGGCGGTGCAGAGAAGCAAAACTACAAAAACTGTGTCTTGGACGCAAAAGTCAGACTTGGTTTTTTTTTGCATATATCTGTTTTGATATGTTGTTTAATGATACACCCCACAGAACCTAACCTTTTCAGTTGTTATTCAGTAAACTTTCTTAGTACAACCTGATTTTTTTTTTTTTTTAAAAAAAGGTCATACTCTGTGTAAAACAAGAATACTTCTATATGTGTCGTTAAGTATGAGTTTCACACTATCCATCTTACACTACCTGTTTACATGGGCGTAGCACTATGCAGAATACATACATTTATTTTTTGTTTATTTTCAGATTATATACTTATATTGTCAGTGCCTGTGCTGAAAGCTGAGTCACCCTCTGACCTCTGTATGACCTCTGTAGGATCCTGGGCACACATGGGTTTACAGTTTGACAGTTTCAAGACTCCCTGAAACCACAACTTTCTTTGACTTGACTCACACTGGTGAATCTCGTAGCCATCTGAACAGATAACGGTCCAATTTGACTCTAATGGTTTAAAATTTAGAATCAGCTGTACAACAGTATAACATATAGAGTCACCAAATTACAGGGTAAAAGTCAGGTATTTAGGGTATTCTTACTTTACCTTTAAAATGCATCTAATATGACCTGAACAGTATGTAAAGGTTAAAGGGGTTGATTTATCTGACTGTGGTAACTAGACCTGTCCGGCATGATTAGGAAAATGCCACGATCAGTGGTGCATGGATGAGATACCTACATATGTTTGTGGGTTTTACTGTTATATCACTCATATTTTTTCCATAGCGATGATACTAACAAAACAATGAAGGTTTATTTTAAGCTCACAAGACATGTGTTTTTAAGTACATAACTTTGCTTAAAGATATAAATATGTTTGCCAAAGACGCATAGTACCTCCACAGTTTTACTAAAACACTGATATGTGCTGGGGAAAAATTATGTCTCTCTGAAAGCCACTGAAATCTGACAAATTACAAAATCAAACAAATGAGGTAATTATTACATTATTATGAAATGATGGGGCAATTTCTTTTTCAAAAATATGATGATGAAAATATTTGTTTTTTTCATTTGTATCTTCCTAGAATCATCAGAATGTCTCATCAGTGGAATAGTAATCACATGTTGTGTCATCGTTGCTGCAGCTGTTGGTGGCGGCTACTACATCTATAAGAGAAAGTATGTTGGAAACAGCTTGGAAACATTTTTAAATTGTGAATGTGTGATATCTGTGTAGTTCTAGTCATGACTCAAGCTTGTGATTTGTTGTTATTTCTCAGGGTAGCTAAATCTTTTGTTGCATTTTGTTGTTTTTGTGCGACTGTAATAAAATAATTATGTCTATAACAGTAATTGACATAAGAATGTGAGTAAAGCTGTGTTAAAATACAGTTGGAAATCCTATTTTTAAAACTTTTATAACAGTAAAACTTAAACTCACAAAAACATTTTAGGCATATAGAATGATTGTGGTTGTATTATTTATTTTGTAAAAACATTGAGGCTCCATACGTGTTATTATGTGACAAAAGGTCAGAGAATGCTTGTGTTGTAATGTATAGTAATGACCTTTTAACTCTCTCAGCAGAAGACATCTGAACCAGTCCACACACACAGAAACTACCACTGCAACAGGTAAGATTCAAATAAATAAAATGTAATCATATAAATACCAGTACGGTTTTTGGATAAGTTTATTGTGGAGCTGCTTTAATTTAAATGCAAAGGAAAACACAAAATCAGATAATGTGTGATGCAGGTAGCTTCCCATTTGTTCTGTGATGTTTCCACATAATTCCTCTCCAATTTTCACTGTGAGTATGTCTGACAGCCAAGATTTACTTTTCTGGCCTGTTTGTTGTGTTTGGCTGCTGAGAGAGAACGTGTAGCAAGTTGATGGCTTTGCTTTTTTGTGTGTTTCTGTGCGTGTTAGTATTGTTTCCCTAAATTATTTGTTTATTTTTAAAGCAGCTGAAGGTCAGGATAATCCAGCTTCCTCCAGTCAGGTAAAAGGTTTTACTTCTTTGATGTTCACCTATGTTTGCAAAATGTTTGGAGAAATCATGGTCTTTATAGTTTTGTGTGAGTGGCTACAGGGTATTTGACCAGGACTGCATGGGCCGATTAACGATTATGCTAACTCCATATCAGTTCGATATTTTATCCAATACAATGAAAGTAAATGGAAGATATCCCCATAAGTTGGTTCTGTTCGTCTGGACGTTGCGTTTTCAGTGGGAGAAACATTTCGTCACCCACTGAAAATGCCACGTCCAGATGAACAGAATCAACTTTTGGGGATTTACTTACCTGCATGATTGAGGATGCATCAAGACATAAATGGAAGTTACATCTTATAAAATCTAACACAAAGACAATAAAATCCTGTGTACTTTACATCTGTAATGTTTCTGTCTTCTCTTTTTCATTTGTAGGAGCTGAACTTTACAAATGTGAGGTTTATCCCAAACAAAAATACACATAGTGACTCTGCACATTATGCATCCTCCCCTCCTTCCTATGATGACGTCATGCAGGAAGTGAATAGATTCAAATAGTACTGGACACCAAAAGCAGTGAAACCTGAACTTCTCTTGTAGTTCCTTCATTGTGAGCTTGTCTGGACATGGCTTTCCGACTTTCCTTTAACATGTAATTAACAACCAACCAGCTCTGAAGTTTACTGTCACTGGAAAACTGTTTCTATTTATTACTTTGATATTTCTTTAAAAAACTGTATATCGTGTTTTACAGTCCATGTAAAATGCAGTTACCTAAGCAGTAATATTCTTTATATTTGATTCAAATGTTAATCTAGCTAATGTTTCTCACAGGTTTGACATAATGTAATATCATGTGATTTCATATGAGATTCTAGTGTTTATTTGTTAAAAATAGCACTCCTGGATACTACTTAATGATCAGTTTGATGAATGATTAATGTGCCATTACCTTAGTGAACTGTAAAGGTGCTGCACTGTTTGAAAGTTTTGAATTAAATGAAATGTTACAACAAAGAAAATGTTAATGGCGAGTTTTTAAACTTTCAAAAATTCTCAGTTATTGGGTTGTCAAGTTTAGAGCGAACATGCATTGCTCACTAGAGAATACCCTGCACTGCATTTCAAGGTGTTACATCTCCATTTACTATAAATCTCTATCTGTATTCAGATTTTTTGCTGCTTAAAACTGCTTAAAAATACCATTTGCCATTTTGGGGTGGGGGGAATATTATGAGTTTGTTTTAAAAAAATATAGGCACACGAAAACCTTTGATTTTTTTTTCAGGGCAGAAATAATTTCCACACACAAAGTAATTAGTAAAGTTATAGTTTTATTATCCCTTCAAAATGCTTATTGAAATTAATTATAAATATATTTTTAGGCCATTATTATCTAAAGGTATATCTGGATTAACTTTTCTACAGTAAAGAACAGACATTGCACTTACAAAATAACAACACGCTCCCTCTGTCAGCATATTTCAGTAGTGTAACTAGAAGGTATCAGTATGCAGACTGTGTCTGTGTAATACAACCGAATACAAGTTGTCAAGCCTGGAATTCTGTAACATATTAATTTATTAAATTGCAACACATTTTGTGTCAATAAAGGTATTAATTACATCTAATCCATTTATTGAATACTGTATATACATTAGTATCAAAGAATGGTCTTTGAATATCCTGATTAAGAGGGTCGTTCATTAAAATTATTTATAATTCACTAATGACTTATAAAATGTATTTTTCTGAATGTTGAACAAATTGAAGTGTTGACAACCAACAACCCAGAAAACCTTGGAGGCTCTGAAGGGAAGTGGATAAACTTTTGCCCTCTGTGTAAAGTAATAACTTTAGTTTATAGCACATGAAGCTCTGGGAAATGACTTTCCTATCTCATGCACTTGAGTGCTCGTCTACATGCTGAGATGAATGTGTCATAAGTGTGTCACCAGTTTACAGTGTTCCTCTAAGGAGAGCATTCATTTTTCTAATAAACTTTTTTGTTTTGATGCCTTTGACTTTTTTGTTTCTTCTGCTTTAGTGACCTTTCTGACTTCTTCACACCTGATAAAGCACATGGGCCCTTTTTTTAAATACAGACTTCTTTCATTTATTTGTCTTTGATTTTTCCAAGAATTAGATGTTGCAAAGAGGAAAGGTAAATGCACTGGGGAATAAGGAAGAGGAATAAATATAAGAAATATCAATATATTTCTGTTACTCCATGTTTCTCAGAAATGCAGCGATCATAAAGCATATCTGTGGTAACAGCCAGAGAGGAGGAAATGAAAGAAAACATGTTACTCTCCCTCTTGCAAAAAGAACGTAGAAGAATGTAGTTCAGGTATATTCCTACATTTTTATGCTTTTTTATTTTTGTTTTTCTGATGTTAGTGTATTTGATATACACTCAACATAAGGTTGTAGCCAAACAATGCAAGATTTAGAGGAATGACACAGCATGAAACTGCAGCAATAAATTCAAAGTTCAGCCAATAAATTATATTCCGGTTATCCGACCTGTTATCACAACAACACATTAAGATAACACTGTACCAAAAGTACCTGTTAATGTGCTGTGACAAAGCCTGCTAAATTTGCTAACCACATTGTCAAACATATACTGTCAAGGCAAATGTAACAGTTCACCAAGCAAACAGACTCAGAGATATTCTTTTGGAAAATTTTCTAAAAAGGGTGACTCAGCTTTTCTTGTGCTCTTCTGAATAGAGACCTCTGATGTTGTGCCTGGAATCTGCTGGAGCTAGTCCCTCAAGTTTAATGGTCACAGCTCACAGTATTACTTTTACCTCTGGTACCACTGTGGACACACATCTTACATCCTGATACAATGTGCTTGATATTTTCCAGGACATCTTTGCACAGTCAACGTATTCAGTTCTGTCAGCTGTGCTAGACTCCTGCCTCTATGGATCCGGTGCTTAGAGCCTATTCTTGTGCTGCTGTGATTAGTGCCTTTGTGTTGCACTTTAGGCCAACATTTTTTAAGCCACTGGTTGGATTTGCTGATGTTAGCTACATCCTGTGTTATCATTGGTACATCATATCCAGGGGCTTGATTATCCATGATTGTTTCTCCTCATGTTCTTCATCACCATTTGCCTTCAGCCACCTAAAGTACTTTTGGAGAAAAATTCTCAGGGAACCAGATGAACTTCTCTAAGAACTTCTCCACCATCCTGGATTATGGCTCTGACACCCAATAATCCTTTTTCTCCCTCTGTCCATTGATCATAGAGCCTCAAGGTGCTGGACTTCAGCTGGACACCCCAGTGCACTGTGAGGAGTTTTTTTGTCTTGACATCAGTGACATATATCCTCTTCTGTGCCCAGCTTATTATTCCAACTAGATATCTGACCTTTAGAATGTATGCATTGAAGGCTTGGATCTTATCCCTACCATTCCTCTGGCTTCTCAACCACTGACTTACATTTTGGAGGTATTTGGTTGTGGTACTTTTCCAGACTTGTGCGGTCAGGCCTTCATTGAATATTAATACTGTAGCTTCTTCATGCCTGAAAGTCAGTGTTAGATATCTGCCTTTGTGATGTTCTGATGGTAAAACTTGGTTGTTTGTTTTTTTTTGTTTGGTTTTTTTTTTTACATTTTTCTTAGATTCAACTAAAGAAATGGGAACAAATTATGGGTTTGTGACTAAGTGTCTAAAAGTAGAATTTCTGGTTGGTTCTTTGCTAAGTGTAGACAGCACTGGTTCATCCTTTGAGTTAGGTGCCTCATAATGCTGAATGGTATTTAATTCAGTGGATTAAAAAGTAAACACTCCTTTAAAGCAGAGGTTCCCAAAGTGTGGGGCCCGCCAGAGCCATTGCAGGGGGGGCGCGGTATGAAAAGAAAAAAAAAAAGAGCGCTTGGACACTGTGGACAGGTTTTTGACGGGGCTCCCACACAAACGCAAAGCAGGAGATGAAGCATCGCCAAATATGTTTCCAAACCAACTTCCTTCCAAACCAAAGACAGGAAAATATGGTGAAGCATATCTTCCCTTTGGCTTCACCTGCATAAGTGCCGAGGTAGGTCTCCCCTGCAAAAATAGTTTCCCTGCGTCGGGAGCAGCGCTGGGCTCTCCAAATCACGGACAAACAGGATCCCACATTCTTGATTTTTAGTTCACAAACACTTCTTGTAATGACTAACTACTCCTGACATTTTGGACATGTTAGCTCTTTATGCAGTAAAGTTACAGTGGGATACAAATAATATCAGGCTGATCCGAACATTTTTCTTGTAAAAAAGGGGGGCCTGGCAAAAGAAGTTTGGGAACCACTGCCTTTAAAGAATGGCCAGGTACAATAATCCGGTTGTTCAGTCTGACGTCACTGGCCGTGTCTGGGCCTAAACGCCGCTGCAGGTCCATATATCAAACGATCACTGTGGCATTACTGAGAGTTGAAAAACTGTCTAAAGTCTTTCATCTTTAATAAAATGATCAGTGTTCTGCTCTACCAGGTGTAACAATTGAGTTTAACATCCAGGCATCCATGAAAATGGAATTTATGACATTTAACGGCATTAGAAGTTAGCAGGAAGTTAGCTCGCCAGCTTCTATCTAAATACAATATAGCATGTCCTGACTGCGGGGTTTTGGAAAAAAATTCAAACGTACAGCTCTGCTATAACTTCCAACATAAATGAAGACAGAAAACTAAACAGCAGTGACGTTTGTAGGGTTACTGAAGTTTGGCTAGCTGGTATATAATGATGTGCTACGTGACCGCTAGCGACACAGCTATGTTAGCATAACATAAACAAGCTAACTTTTTTTCCACTCGATAAAAGTTAACGTGAGTGTTCTCGGTGGTCAGGAACAAATGTAATCGCATGGCAGGATGCTGTAAAAGGACTAAACTTTAGCCAGGAGAACAAGTAAGATAATCCATCCACAATACGAGGTTAGTCATTCATATACTGCTGCATGGGCTGTGCTGTAGTTACATCGTAAGGTTTTAAAAACTGAGCTTAAATAAATGATTAGCGGTAATAAAAGCCGAGGGAGGTCAACAGTGATCACTGACTGTTTTAGGAGCTTTTTGAGATTAAATAGAAGAAAATACAAAACATTAAACATGTTAACAACACAAAAGCCATATTAAACGCAGACTACTTTAGGCCCGGAAGTAGGATTCGTCACGTCATCACTGAACAACCGGATTGTAGTGAAACGCTCTAAAAGACTTTCAGAAAGCCTGGAGAACTGTTGCTCAAGACCACTTTTTAAAAAAAGGACAAAACAGTTTGACTTCTTTGGAAGCAAAATCTAAAGACGTGAGGGATGATTTAAGATGTTTGCACAGTACTGTCTACATGACATAGATTACAATGTTTTTTCCATTGTACTTATACCAGTAACAGACTGACAGCAACTTTTACTGCTTGTCTTTGCCCTTGTTTCAAAAGCCCCACCTATCTGGGCAATGATAATTACTGAATTATCTTAGTGTGTGACAGCAGGGAAGACTCATCTACTAGTGTCAGAAAACCTCTGACATAATAAAAAGCTTATCTTCGTGCTGCCATCAGAAGTTGAATTAGGTATATTTCATAATTCATACTCTATCTTCCATGTAATCAGGTTCAAAGTGTCAGTCATGGGAGAAATGTTTTAGGGGCTTGGGTTGTCCAAGGGCTGGAAAGGATAAGATAAATATAATATTAGCTGAGAACAGAAATATATAGTTGGATGTTGCATTATTACTGTATCACTACTGATCTGCAGGCTTGTTGAGAGTAACCAAAAGGTCCAGGTATTTCTTGGTGAATATTTTTAATGCAGAGGTTATTTAGAGCAAGAAGGAACCAGAATTAAAAGACTCCTGTGAGACAGCGCCATCTAGTGCTTTGAGGAGTGCACTATAAAAATCTTCAATTTCATGCAGCTCTTGACTAATCCACGTATTAATGGAAAAGAAATAAAAACCAAACAAAAAAATAATAATACATTCAAAAAACAACAACAACAAAATCTAACCTATTCTTTGAACTCTATTTGACCTCTTCCTCGCTTGTTTCAGGAAACTTCCACCTTCTGCTGTTTTCATCATCAAGTGAATTCCAGTATGAAACAATATCAGTGGTAAAATCAAAGTGTGACTGTAATCTGCACGGTTTATCAGATTTAGTAAATGATTTAAAACTTCCTCCCAGTAACTCACAGCTGTTATAAAAACAAAGAAGGTAAAGCAACCCTACAGCAGAGTCAGACATGGCGAGTGTTACTGTGACATCCTGTTGGAAGAGTCTTCTGCTGGTGGCACTTATGGGTGAGAACATTTCATTTGTCTTCACTGTTATTACTCTATTATTATTCTTTTAAATGCTGACTATGAACATGAATACAACAGCTAATAAGAGGCTCAAGAATACAGGTCTCTGTGCTTTGATTCATGTTTTATTTTAGCAGATGTTTATCACATTTGTCCCTACATAACTTCTTCTAAGTGTAAAGTTTTTGCCTCGTGATTTAAGAATACATGGAATTAATTAACTGAACAAGGATTGAAAAGTAGCTTTTTCTTCATATTATGTGATCCTGTTTTTGAGGTTGTTGTCCCCAAACTGTGGAACCGCCTTCCTCAGTCACTCAGGTCGGCTGACTACGTTAATTCATTTAAGCGACTGCTGAAAGACAGTTGCTTCTTTAACTTTTGTTTTCTTAAATGTAAATTATCATTATTATTTATATGTTAACAAATCTGTGGAAGCAGCAGAACTTTTTTTTTTCAAGTGTGCTCTGAGAAAAGATGTTTGAATACTGTCAATCCCTTCTACCACGTACATGTAGGTTAAGAACTACACTTGACAGCTTTGAGTACCTGCTGATACTAATATAAGTCTTACATCATCTTTTTCTCACACTCAAGTTTGGACACACATTTGAACTCCTGTTATTGGATACTTATGCAGAGAGGGATCCATTATGGAGTAATGGATTATACATGATTAAATTCTTAGATTGAGTCAATGAGTGATTCTAACCAGTATTGTACCAGTACTGACACAGAGTGGCTTTTACTGGTATGTGTTGCAGCCATCCTGACTACTCTCTCTCTCAGGTGTACCAGGTTTGGGGACCAAGGTGCAGATTTCTTGGACTGGCAGGGTGACAGCTGGTTCCCCCACTACTTTCACATGCTCATCTAATTGTTTTCCAAACTGCATCTACACCTGGTCCTTTAAGGCCAGCACAGTCAATGGGAGCACATTAACTTGGACACCAGATGGACTGGATGATACAGTGAAACTGCACTGCACTGTCTTCAATCCACAAACAGGAGTCTACACAAGTACTGACACCATTGTAGAAATTACAAGTGAGTACAAGTCAAGTTAAATGTCACATTAAATAGTGGAAAGTAACAAAAGGTACCTTTTATTCTGTACTTCTAAAATGTACTGGGTATGGGTAAAGGAGTTTTGAAGAACAGAAATTTAGTTAATGAAATGAAACTGAAATTCTTAAACCATGTGCATGTCTGCTCAGTAGCTTCACAGCCCTTTTTAAATCATTAGCTGAGAGGCAACAGGCATGCTTCCTCCATCCTGTTGGGATTCGCCTCTCACATGCTGTCTGTCTCCTACATTACACCAGAGAAAGACCAAGCAGCCAGAGTCAGAGGAATCATCACAGCATTAGTAATTAAATTTATTTGAAGTAAATTTACCCTCAGATTTCCATAATATGCTGTTTAGATTTTGACCATTTATAGTCACATTTAAAGCAATTTTTTTACCTTGACGACAGGAACGAGGTGTGTATGAGTTACACATAATTAGGACACACTACACGGACAAAACTACTTTGCTACCTACACATTACACCTACCCTGTCATGAGGCCCTGGGCATGCAGTTTTTCAGCTGATGCTAATGCCAAAGGAGGTTTAAAACTCTACAGTTATTGAGTCAGGAGGGAATATCTAAGAGGAAGGAAATTTCACATACTGATTTTTAGCAATGGTGGCATCTTATTACGCTATCTCATTCAAATTCAGTGATGTTTATAGAACAACACATTCTTTCACAAATATTTGTAAAGGCAGACTGCATGGCTAGGTGCTTGACTTTACACACCTGGGTCAAATGGACTGAAAACCTGAACTCAAAGACTTAACACTACTGTCCATATTTCTATTCTCACTTTATCAGTTAAAAACGTTTTTTTCTTTTTTACAGATCAAATGTCTGTACAGGTCAGTCCGCTGAACACTGTCCCATCTCTCAACCAGTCATTAAATCTCATCTGCCATGATGCCAGATTTGGTGATCCACAAGGTCTATCAGACCTGGTCTGGTATAAAGATGGACAAGAGGTGACCCTGCGTGAAAATATGTGGCTTCAGCAAAACAACCTCACACTTCACTTTGACTCACTGCTGCCTTCTGATGCTGGTTTCTACCAGTGTCAAACTTATCTGCCTACATCACAGACAAGAGTTGTCAGCCTGGGCTATCTGCTCAGCTGTAAGTACAAGGATACAGAGAGACTGAACCAAAACAAGAAAGGCTGTATTTTATCATAACTGCAACAAGCCTTCTTATCTTTTGCAGATGATCAGTGGAACGTCAGCATTAGTGGACCTGACACTGTGTTTCCTGGTCAGTTAAGTGAGTTCACCTGCCTGACCAGCTGCACCTTAAATGTGGAATGTACCGTCACGTGGGAGTTCAGGGGAGGTTTCCCTGTTGGAACCTACTTTTCCATCAATAAAAATGTGGTCAAGTGGACTCCTTCACTACCTGGGACTTTTCAAAACTTCACCTGCGTTGCAAAGAATAACACCGCTGGACGTTCTGCTGAGGCCACCAAGATGGTAGAAGTTAAAGGTACACACACCTCTTTAGAGCTTGCTTGTTGCTACTCTTACTGCTAAATCAGTTTCAGTTATTTTCTTTTTCTCCAAACAGATATCCCAATCTCTGGATCAGAGGCGATGCAGCTCAGTGGACTCTTTGCAGGAATTCTCAGTCTGGGACTGTGGGTCCTCTAGGGTTGGGCTCTAAGAACAGTTTACTTATTTTCACTTTAAGGAGACTCTTCACCCCAGTATCAACTTTATGCCCAAATAAATAGATAACTACACCATGGATTATCATAGCCCAATTACAACATAATAATGAAATGAAGCCGATATCTGCAAAAGTATCTCAGACCTACAGCCAGAGGAAAATTACGTAAGTTTGATTTTGGGGTGAACTGTCCCTGTAATTATAGCTGGGCATATTTTCTCTGCTGTTTATTTCTGCAGCAGCTTATTATTTTTTTATTTTGTATTATTATTCCTGCAAAACACTGCAAAAGAAAAGTATGCAATGTCAAATGTTAGGAAAGGAGGAGCAGTCATTTTTCATTATATATTATTGTAAAACATATGAACACATAAATGAAAAATAACGTGTGTTTTATGTCGCAGTTGGACTTGATTCATATTTGACAATTAAATTTGATACATTATTGACTTAGTGCTAATTTATAGTGTATGTTTTAAATATGACCACAAGGTGTCACTAAAAACACAGAAGTCCTGGCTTTCAAGGACAGTGGAACATATCCAGTTAATTATTTCTATGAATGATATTGCAATAATTATTCTGATTGTTGGGATTTCAATGACAAACTTGAAGATTAATTTATAATTCTGTCAATGCATTTGTAACTCAGTTAAAAGAGATTTTTGAGACGTCAGCTTGATAAAGAAATTGTGTCACCTCCACGCTGTGCCCCTGTGGTCAGTGATTCACCAATCTGTCTCCTGTTCTTTTCAAACTGAAAAATTAATACAGAGAAGATAACCACACAGAGCAAACTGGGGAACACTGAGGTTTTTCATGTGTTTTGTGTCTACCTGTGTTGTTTTCCTTTCCTCTTTTGTGATATTTCAGTTGGTTTATTAGATGTAAAACAGGCGGCGGAAAATGAAACTAAAACTTTTGCTTTCATTTTGTTGTAAAAGAAACCGAGTTGTGCATCCTGACCTCATCCTAGTTTCAGCCAACTGCTTGTTTAAACTGTGCAGTCTCCATATCTGATCTGTTTATTGTAAACTAGAAAATGTTTGGTGTCTTGTGATATGTCTATGACGTGTTCGCTCTTTAAAATTAAAGAAATATTTTTTGTCCAAATTCCATTCCCTGGGATTGTGTTTTATAAGACTTATATGTCTCACATAAATAACTTATGACATTGGTGCCTTTCACAGTTTTCTTCAACACGTCGTTTCTCGAGTAGTAAATTATTATATTTAGAAGTATTTTTGTAATTATGTCATTAGAAAAATGGAAAGAGGCCAGTTTTATGTGTAAATCAGATTTTGAGTCACATAGGTCTTTTGAGAAATAATACAAGACAATGTAAACATTAATATTCCAAATGCTTTTTCATATTGGAAGACACTCCATTATTTTTAATAATATCATACTGTGAACAATCTATCTCACGTTTAACATCTAGTTGGTTTCCACTACACACAGGGCCTCCAGGATAAAAAAAAGAAAAAAAAATCTGGCAAATCAAAAATGTGGCACTGCTGTGACAAATCCTCTGTTAAGAGATTTTTACATTTACTTACTTTGATAACCTTTATTTTGCTTAAGTATAATTTCTTGTGTGAACATGATGTGCCTGCAACCTACAGATTAAGGAACAGAAGCATGCGTGAGGAAGTTACAAAGTCACACACGCTCAGGCAGAGACAGTTCCAACCTGAAGCTGATATGACAAAAGATACTAGTTCCTCTTGTCTTTTGGATAACGGCCACTCATGCGATAACCATATCTAGAGATGTTTTTCTATTACATATGCTCCACCTAGGATGCTGTGTAATCTATTCTCTGCTATAAAATAAAGAACGGACTGAGGCTCTGCGCGACTTGCCTGTGTCTTGCCACGCAGTAAGCCTCGCCCATGTACATGCCATAATTTGAGTTTGTGTTTCTTGCTTCTCTAAGGTTTTTTCCTTTGACATCCTCATAAACAACAGAGCAGCTTCAAGTATCTTCTTCCATTTTAGTTTTGTGCATATTTTACTGTTTGTGTGCTGAAAGGAGGTGCTGTGCTCCCGCTAATATCAGAGGCTAACAAATGAATGTAGGTAGTACAGCTACTTTAATTAACTTCAGTTTAGTTACATTTATATATTACAACGCTGGTACAACGTTACAATGATAAAGGCCAAGCACTAAAACTTTTACAGTGTGTTTATTAATATGATTATGCTGCAGTGCTCAAAGGGTCCATTACATGTTTGCAATCACCTGGATCGTCGTCCTCATTAAAATCACTGTGGATTAAAGATACAACTGGGCTATTTACCTTCCTCTAAGTTTCCTGCAAGTCTGGAAGCATGACTGTAAACAAATATTGAATCTGACCAGGTGTGTCACCATATGGTTCATGATCTATGACCTGCTCACACTGAAGTTTTGTTATCTTGAGATCATGTCAGGCCTCTATCAGACATGTCTGTTTCTTGTCCTTCCAGCTCCCTGCAAAGAAAGAAGGATGACGCCACCTGTTTATGGGAAAAGTAATTTGTCATAATATGGGTGCTGTAAAAAAATCATCATATGAGGGCATCATCCAGAAGCATTTCTTCTTCTTTATTATTACTTTTTATTTCTAATTTTTACTTTATTATTGTTGTTTTTGTTGTTCTCATGTACGAGATCTGAAGTGTACTTTGTTTTTCAAAAGTATCATATGACTCATTTCTTTTTAAAAGTGCGACAGAACTTTGCAAATGATTAATTCAAATCATATTACAGCAGATATTTGAATAGACCACGTGGTCACATGATAATAGTGGTATAAAAATATTGATGTACATGTCTGATGGGTAGTTTTATAATTTATTCAAACCAAATGGCGAAACATGATCCCTAGTCCCTACCTTAGATTTTAATTCCTTTACATTTAATTAACTAGCCAGCTATTCGCTACTGTTCAGATTTTTAGAAATCTACTAATTAAAATGTATTTAATGAATAATTCATGTCAAAAATGTGTAGGTTAACCCACAAGGTATTACATACACTGGTTGATTTTAGACTCACATTGTCACCCTTAGCATTAAAATTATGTATACAAAAAACATAACCAACTCCATGATGCAGCTATAATACAATATTGGTTTGTAAAGACAGAACTAAAAAAAAAACACACAAAGTTCATCTAATGTCTTTTTTTTTTTCCCTTTGCAGGACTGTGACTAGTGATCAGTAATAGAGAACTAAAGAGTTAAGTTTTTTTTCCACAGTGCCACTCACACTCACCTTTAAGAACTACAAATGACCTGGACATCAATCACATCTTCTGTTTGGCAAATGTATACGACACAGGTTTGCTCAGGTCCTGAACTTCGTCCAACCACAGCTCAAACAATGCACCTGCTGTTTACTCAGTGCTATTGAGCACAGAGTAAACAGATAAAACAACTGGCTGTCTGAATTGATAAAATAACAGTACAATACGGTATTGTAGTCTAACACATAACAGTGTACATCTTTTTCTGTGTCTCCTAATTGTTAACTTATTGACTGTAATGGGTCACTGCATCACAAGTTGCAGCATTTAATCCATAAAGCAGTACAAAATGCATGCTGTGTTTTTTTGATCAACCATGAAAGGCTTCTGACAAGGTATGGCTGGAAATCTTGACGTAAGCACAAAGAAATGAAAAGACCAGCAAAGTAGTGAGTCAGGTGTGCACACTGAAACCAGGAAAGAAGAGAAACTCATAGTCTAAGCGTAACTTGATATTTAAGCATAGGTGTATATAGGAGTAGACAGTAATGAGAAGGAACAGCTTCAATGTTGCAAAGAAAGAAAGAAAAAGAAAACAACTACCATGATCTATTGTCCATTCATGCCCACAATTTCTCATTTTGCTGATCGGCCATTATCAGACCTTTACATGGAATGGAAAATTAAAAATTTCAACACCTTTCTAAAAATATTGACAAGCAGGAACCCCAGATGACCAAGAATGACTTTGGTTGTTGCCATATGCCAGTGTATAGGGAACTGGACAACTACAACAGTGGAGAAGTCACTGGAAGAAAATGGAGAAGAAAAGTGAAGGAATTTTACTAGTTGTCGTCCTGGCTTTAAGATAAGATAAGCCCTATTATACTGATGAATCTGTAATCATGACTCAATCATGTTGAATAAAATTAAAAATTCCTCTGGCTCTATCTTCTGTTTGGAGGCAAGATGGCGCCTGTGTTTGGCTTTGCTGCTTGTGCCACTAGTTAAGCTCACTGGTATAATTTTATACTGGCCGCTATTGTCACTTTCCTGTCCTGTGTTTTGATTTTTTCTCTGCCACCAATACTTATGATCGAGGCACGCTGTTGTATATCAAAGATTCAATGGAGAGCTACTTTGACAGCTGGGACAGTTACAGGAAATTTTTCCCTCCACCCTTTGTGTGTTCCTCACCTGAGTGCATGTTACCGTACATATCAGTGGGATTTAACACGGAGAAAAGAAGAAGTAGGGGAACCAGGGCCGGTGTCCAGGTGCGACTGAGAAGGTACTGAAGATTAGCTTCTTGGATGTGGGAAGAATCCCAGTGCCTACGACCAATTCATCTACTGTCACCTGGTGCCGACGCTACACTTCAGTTCCCAGCTCGGAATCTATGGTCTGATGGCCCCATGTTCACTTGGCGTCCCTCATTCGACCGCCGTTTTGATGGCAGAGGTGATGTACCACTATGGATATTAGCTTCAGCTAGTTCTGAAGTCCCCGCCCGGCGTAACAGATGTAGAGGTGCGCACAGGTGTTTAATTCGAGTGCCACTGCAGTCAGCTGTTGAGTGCACCAACCAAACGTCTTCAATCAGGTTTGTCCTGCTCAACACCCGCTCAATCACAAACAAATCGTTTATTTTAAACGATCTTTTTATAAAGGATTCTCTCAACTTCATGTGTTTAACTGAGACGTGGCAACAAAACATGGATTATATACATCTGAAGGAAATTTGTTCGACTGGCTGCTCCGTCATCGGAACTCCACGTCTTTCGGGACGTGGTGGAGGTCTCACTGTTGTGCACCAGGACAGATTTACATGCAGACTGATGAACTCGGATTCTTTTACCTCATTTGAACTTCAGATGATCAAGGTTGGCTCTTTGCACACCTTTTATTGTATTTTAATCTACCGACCTCCTGGCCCTGCCGGAGTCTTTTTAACTGAATTTAACGACCTCCTGTCATCCATTATTAAATTAGAGAAGGTGGTAATGTTGGGAGATTTTAACCTTCATATTGAGGATGCATCCTGTAATATGGCTGCTGACTTCATGACTATCACAGAGTCTTTTAACTTTGGGCAGCATGTTTCTGGCCCTACACATGTAAAGGGTCACACATTGGATCTTGTTTTCTCCTTGGGTTTAAATATAAATGACATTCGTGTGGAAGATGTCCATGTGAGTGACCATAGCTGCATATATTTTAACTTGTCATTTTATTTGGATCCCCCGGCTCCCAAAATAATGATTGAAAGGCGAATCATAAACCAGAACGCCGCCAAAAGGTTCTCTGCCATGTTTGACGCTGAAATGACTTACAATGATTTGGACTCTCTTGTCTCATCCTTTAATAATCAGTGTAATTCTATTTTAGACATAGTGGCACCTCTGAAAAAAAGTACTGTGCTATGTTTGAAATCTCATCCTTGGTTAAATGAAAACATTCGTAATTTCAGGAGATGCTGTCGCAAGCTAGAACGTTTGTGGAAGGCTTCCAAGCTTGAGGTTTATAGGTTACACCTTAAAGAATCTATCCTCTTACTAAATGACATGTGGAAAAATGCCAGAACAGAGTATTTTTCACACCTCATAGCTTCAAAAAAGAAAGACCCTAAATTCTTGTTTAAAACAATTAAGAGCATTGTTTCTCCTGATGCTCCTTGTGCACCAGTTCACTCAACGTCTGAATGCAATGAGTTTATGAACTATTTCACAAATAAGGTCACTGCCATCAGGTCTAATATCTCTCCATCATCTTCTCAGTATCAAACTTTCAACTTGCTCTCCTCTGATACTTGGTCCTCTTTTACTCCTGTTACATTACAAGACATCAGAGTCCTGCTTTGTCATATAAAACAGACTTCAACCCCCCTTGATGTCCTTCCATCTTCACTTTTCACTAGTGTGTTTGATTCGATTGGCCCCTGTATTGTGGAAATGATAAATACTTCTCTTTATACTGGCTCAGTTCCCAGCTTCTTTAAACAAGCTATTGTTGAGCCAATATTAAAGAAACCTCAGCTGGATCCATCTCTTCCTAACAGTTATAGGCCAATATCCAAATTGCCTTTTATATTGAAAATTTTAGAAAAAGTAGTAGCACAACAACTTAACTATTTCCTGGATAAAAATGCTGTTATGGACATTTTCCAGTCTGGTTTTCGTAAATTGCATTCCACTGAAACGGCCTTACTTAGAGTATCTAGTGATATCTTGATGGCAGCAGACTCTGGAGAGTACACAGTGCTGGTCCTGTTGGATCTCAGCTCTGCTTTTGACACTGTAGATCACAGTATCATGATAAACAGACTCAAGAACTTGTTTGGGATTACTGGTGTTGTTTTAAAATGGTTTATATAATATTTGTCTGAGAGATCTTTTACTGTTTGCATGAATCATGTCACATCAGAATCAACAGTTTTGCCGTGTGGGGTACCTCAGGGATCTGTCCTGGGTCCAATTCTCTTTTTACTTTATATATTCCCCCTAGGCCAAATTATTAAGCGCTATAAATATATCTCCTATCATCTCTATGCTGACGACATCCAACTATACTGTTCCTTTAAAATGTCTGAGTTTTATAAATTGTCTAATTTAAGTAATTGCCTGACAGAAATCAACCAATGGTTAAATGATAATTTTCTCCAACTAAACTCTGATAAAACAGAAACTCTAATTATTGCTCCAGACCACATGGTCCCAGAAATCAGGCAGCATATCAGCTTCTTAGACCCTTATGTAAAATCGAGCCTTAGAAACCTCGGTGTCATATTTGACAGCTCGATGTCGCTCGAGCAGCATTCTAAGCAGCTGGTCCGAAACTGTTTTTATCATTTACGGAATATTTCTAAACTCAGACTAATGGCATCAAAGCTAGAACTTGAGATGATTATTCATGCTTTTATTTCCTCTCGTTTAGACTACTGTAATGGCCTTTTTACTTGTTTTAACAAATCAGCCTTAAATCGTCTTCAGACTGTGCAGAATGCTGCAGCACGTCTCTTAACAGGCACCAAGAGAAGATCGCATATCACTCCAGTCTTGGCCTCCCTTCACTTGTTGCCTGTAAATTTTAGGTTTCATTTTAAAATTTTAGTTCTAACCTTTAGGGCCCTACATGGTCAACCTCCTCAATATTTATCTGACCTGCTGAAACCACATTCATCTTCTTGGGCTTTAAGGTCACTAGATCAGAGACTGCTGGTCGTACCGCGCACTCGTTTTAAAACTCGTGGTGATCGGGCCTTTCAGACTGTGGCACCACGGTTGTGGAATTCTCTTCCACTGTCTCTTCGCTGCACGGACTCCATTGATTCTTTTAAAAAACAGCTGAAGACATTTTTATTTAGAAAAGCATTTGATTAATTTCCTCTTATGCTGTTTTTATAGTTTTATTGTTTTATTTGCTGTTTTATTTACTGTTATATTGTTTTATATTTCCATTTCCTGTGTTGTAAAGCACTTTGTGATTTTTATCTGTGAAAAGCGCTATATAAATAAATTTTACTTACTTACTTACTTACTATCTGCAATGCTGAATAGTGAAAGGAAGTAGGAGAGTCCCTCGTACTCACTTGGCTTGTGAACAAGGTTGGTGTTTTTTGTCACAGTGGGAGGGCGTCTGTCAACAGCCTCACTAGAGCGTTCACCCTCTGATCCACCACAGTGGATGGCTTAGGTGTCTAAATGGTGAAGAGTAGTGACCTACAACTTAGGGTCAACACTAGCGTCAGGGCTCTACATGAGAACAAATAAATAAGTGCTGATGTTGGGAGAGATTGGGTGCAATGTTGGGAGAAACATTCTAGACTTTCAAATGGTATTAATTATGGTTTGAACTTTGTAGCTTCTCCTTAAACATTAAAAACTGAAACACAAGCATTTTAAGTGAATGTGAAACTATATTATGAGCATAAGTAATAATGGACTGGATTTATATAGCGCTTTTCAAGGCACCCAAAGCGCTTTAATGCCATTATTCATTCACGCTCACACTCATGCATGCATTTCTTTTATGCAATCACATTTCTGTTTTGAGGTGACAGACTGGGAGACACTCTGAGGCTACGTCCACACTAATGCGTCTTCGTTTGAAAACGCATCGTTTTCTCTCCATTTTGGCCTCCCGTCCACACTGAGACGGCTTTTTTGCTGAAGGTAAACGCAGTGTTTTGAAAACACTCGTGAAAACGCATACATTTGAAAACAGTGCTTTCGCGTCACAGTGTGGACAGCAAAAACGGAGACTTTCGAAAACGATGACGCATGTTAGTTATATGATGCAGTCATGTGACCAATTAAACCACGATAGCGGAGGGCATTATACAGCGGTTGTTTTATTTGCTCTCAATTTTGACAGCCCTATTAAAGACTAATATCAGTCTGTACATGCTCCAGATAGCTTTTCTTCAAATTCTTTAACTCTCACTCGCTTTTGCAACTTTGTACTTTTGTGTTACTCGCAGCAACAACTCCACCTCATTGTTAGTCCATTTAAAAAACTCGGTGCTTTTCCTCAACATTTTGCCGCAACCTTTCAAAGAGCCAGAAAGTAAATAAGCGGCAGACAGAAATGAGGCAGGTCGAATCTTCTTGCGTTTCACGCATGCGCAGTACTGGAACGTAAGCATTTTCAGCCTTTTTTAATGTGGACGCACAACTCTGTGAAAACGACTGAAAACGCTAGTGCAGACGCGGAGCTTTTCAGATGAAAACACCGTTTTCAAATCTATCTGGGCTAGTGTGGATGTAGCCTGAGCCTCAGGTGCACTCAGGAAACCCTGTTTACTTGTGCACCTGACTCCATTGTCACAGCTGGGACCGTCCATTGTTAACCAAATAACAAGACTAGGCTAACTAAGGACATCAAAGCCCTCCTCAGTGACAAGAAGAGGGCCTTCAGAGCGGGCAATAGAGAGGAGGTGAGAATGATTCAGGCATTATTGAAGGGTTAGATCAGATAGGCTAAGGTCAATTACAGGAGAAAGCTAGAGTGGAAATTGCAGCAGAACAGCATGAGAGACGTGTGGAGTGGCGAGAAGACAGTCATTGGATTCAGGCCATCCAGCAGTAAGTGAGCAGTGAGGACAGAGTTGAGTTGAATTGAGTTGAATGTGTTTTTCAACAGGTTCGACACAGCGGTGAATGCTCACCCCTCTACTGACTTAACTGTAATCAGTCAGCAAACCACAGCCACAACACTCTCTCTTCCTCCCTGTAAAAGTCCTGAGACCTCACACACCTGTCACTTTCACTCACAACCAGGTTCAGAGACAAATGAAATGAATCCACTGAGGTAAGTTTGCCGGACCGGAAGGGAGGTCAAAGACTTGACCAGGCCACATCAGGATGTCCTTCAGGTCACTTACCATCCCTGCCTTGGAGCTGCGGATGCCATCAGCTACCTGCTCAATCATTTCTACCCTCATCTAGATCAGCCGGCGAGCACCGTGAAGGTCATGTTTTCTGACTTTTCCAGTGCACTCAATACCATCAGGCCAGCCCTACTGGATGATAAGCTGACAGCGATGCAGGTGGATGAGTCTTTTGTGTCCTGTTGAGTACCTAACAGGAAGACCACAATATGTGTGTCTTCGACATTGCGTGTCTGACAAGGGGATCAGCAACACAGCGTTCACCAAAAGGTATTGTCCCCTCCCCTTTCTTCTTCACCCTCTACACCGCATACCTCAGTCACTGCAAAGACACCTGTCATGATTTGCAGAGGTAGATCATGTGCCTTCTTTCAGTGACGACCCAAATGCTGACCACAGGAGACAAAAACTGGATTTAAAAATTGGGTTTGCCATTTATTTAGGCAGATTTACAAAAACAGGGAAAGACAAGAATAACAGGAGCACGGGATGAGCAGAGACAGAACTTTGAGGGAACACAGATGCCCTGATAAAAGTCAGGGGAAAACTGACACAATATATACAGACAGGAAATGATCAGGAAAGTGGAAACACATGGGCAAACAGCTGGGAAAAATTTAAGGGTGATGAGACAGAGGGAAACAAAACAGAACACACTGAACAAAGGACACAAGACTGCCAAAATAAAAGAAGAAACACAGAAACACGGACCTAAGACACGCGGGCTTGACAAAGCAACAGGAATGAATGAACAGAGGCAAAAGATGAAACTGACTGGAGAGACAAGATGAAACACGAGGAGAGCATTGTGGGAATAGGTGGGGGGAGGAAGAGGGGGACATGGTGGACTAGGGAGAGAGAAAGGGAGACGGAGACCTGGAGACAAGACGCACGTATGGGCAAGAGACAAACGCATACACACAGGGAGGAAAGTGTAAAGAAGAAGACACAACAGGCTCACATGGGGGCGACACATGGGTGAGAGAAACACAAGCGGGAAAGACCAGGGAATAAACCTTAATGAAGGAAAACCCACAAACTGAAGAACACAATACAAGAACTAGACTTGTAATGAAATTATTATAATACAAAATATCAGAAACTACTGATGACTGTGCGGTGGTTGGATGCATCAGTGAGAGTGATGATACAGAGTATCTGGGTGTGGTTGACTCCATTGTCACGTGGTGTAAGCAGGATCATCTGCACTTCAACGTGACAAAGACCTAAGAATTGGACTTTAGGAGGACCAGGAAACCTGTGACCTGTGATCTCCCTGTACAACTCCTCCATTTAATGAACAGTACAGAGTGCAACAGTTACACCCTTTTGCACATCGTCTACAGTGAAAAAAAAAAAGTAAAAAGTCAGTCATATATATTTCACCTCTGAAATACTTTGGATATTTATAATTGAGCTATTTTTTGTATATCAGAGCTATTTCTTATACTTTGTAAACTTTGTAATATATTTTACTATTTAATTTAGTTCATTCCATTACTGTTATTGTCTTCTAACAACTGTAACCACATAATATCGTCAGGTATTATTAAAGTAATCTGATTCTGATTCTGTCTTTTCTGCCTCAATGAAGTGTTGGGGGAAAGTAGGAGACCTCTTTCTAAGTTTTTTTTATTAATATTTTATTAGCATCAGCATTATTTGATAAAAAAAAATAATAATTTATTCTGAAATATTTAATCAAGTCACCTCACTCTGACACTTGATACCTTCACCCTGGCTTTCATGCATTATATTTATTACTGAGTTTTTATTTTGGGTATTTAAAATAAACTTTGATCTTTGTTTAAATAAACTGTGACCAGTGTTATGTAAAATACCACTTAAGATGAAATGCATGTGGGAGTTCCACAAGGAATGAAGTCATTTCTGTGGAAGAGCAGCTTCTGACAAGGTTACATACAAGAAAAGAAAGGTTACCTAATCTTGAAGACTGTAAACCACACATCAAATTAAATAATGTAACACAGAATAAGGTTAAATCCTGTGAGCAAATAAAGGCACCATAAAGATGAATAGACTATTCAAAAAGCCAAAGCAAACTTAAGAGAAACTCTGAACACAGTCTATAAATTCTTACATTTCTGTAACTACAGTTACCAAAAACATTTAAACACATTGAGCGTAAGCTGGATAGAAAAATGCTAAAACATTCTGATGATTTGTTTCCACTAAACATTTTACTGGAACAGGTTCCTGTTGTAATAAAAAATGATCCCTAAACAATACTGGAAAAGGTTTTAAGGAATTCAGGAAGCCCCTATCTTGTGGTTTTTGGACTAACACCAGCAAAGTGAGAAACAGCCTGTTCCTTACTGTAAGTCTACGTGTGTTTGCCATGTGTTGCTTTCATTACCCTTTGGTCACGTTGCACCGTCCTCTAGTTTCTAGTCTGTGCCTGCCCCGATGTTCTTCCAAACTCACATTTGTTTTTTCTGTTTTGTTACAACTGTTTTGTTGTATAATCTTTGATACAGGAATATAATTTCAGTGGTTGATATGCAGTGTTGGGTAGTAACGGAATACATGTACCGGCGTTACGTATTTAAAATACAAAATATGACTAACTGTATGCCATTACAGTTACCGTTTTAAAAGGTGGTATTTAGAATACAGTTACTCTGTTGAAATAAATGGATTACACGCAGTCTTTTCCTGTTTCATATATGTTAGGCTGTCCTTTCTCTATTTTTGGTAATTCCACGCTGGTGGAAACCCAAACAAAACATACTTTAAGAGGCTCTAATGCCTGGGTCTCAATCACGCGGCCCATGTCATCTCTACTTGCTGTAGACATTTAATAAAAATGATTTTATATGAAGGCAATAGGCAGAGTGTTACAGGCATAGCCCTAAAGACTGTAGCCTCATGGGCAGTGTAGCCCGTGCTGCAGGGAAAATGGACTGCCATACCCGGGAGGGAGAAAAAAGAGAGTCGAAAAGTATGAGTTATCACCGACCAGAAACAACAGGAGATGGAAGCATGTAAATATAATAATAACCACTGCAGCCAAAAAGAGTGCCTGACGAGCCCAGTTGTAAGTAAGCTATTAAGACTCGACTGTACACTGTGTTCGTGTTTTCCTCCAAAACAATAAGTTCCGTTGGAGCAGCCTTTCAACACCTCTCTGTCTCTCGCTAGCAAAGTTGACCCTGACAACAAAGTAAAGCTAGTTTTCGGCTACGAGCCCGACACGGAATCCGACGTATTAGCCAGAGGTCCCTTTACTTAGTATGGCGAGTACCCTTCAGTAATAGTAATAGTATCCCAGCAATAGTACATTAATGTAGTTGTAAAAAGCATGAAAACAGCAATCTGAAAACATTACTCTCATCGAGTAATGTAACGGAATACGTTACAAAATACATTTTGGGGCATGTATTCTGTAATCTGTAGTGAAATACATTTTAAAAGTAACCTTCCCAACACTGTGGATATGTTAGCATTGTCCTTTCAAAGCAAGAAGGTTAATGGTTCCAATGAGCCATTCTTTGAGTTTACATGTTGTTTGCATGTGGTTATTTGCAGGTACTCCGGCTTCCTACATCAGTCAGCAATGCCTATTTGCTTAATTGGAGATTTTAAATTGGTTGTCAGTGTGAGTGGGTGTGGTTGTCTGCCTTGTTGTGTTAGCTCTGTAATGGTCTACTGATCTGTCCAGGGTGTAACCCGCCTCTTGGTGAGCTGGGATAGGCTCCAGCCAGAAAATGGATAAATATATAAAGCAGAGAAATTAAGTCATCAGCTTGACACATTGTTTGTGATTTTTGTTATATTTACAATTCTCAGACAAGGCAATTTGAGAAACAATGTTGGGTATTTACATCACAATATTTTGAGATTTATGGCATAAGAGATCATATATTCTTTTTTTAAGTTAATTGTTTGAAGTAGGTCATTAAAGCATAAAGAAGTACTAAAATAACAAAAACTAATATGTCTTACATCCAATTTACTTTTACCTAAAATGCTTTCTTTGTTTCTATTGTTCACTGTCCTTAGAGGTAAATGATTGTATTAGTTTAGAAAATCTTAATGGTGTTAGCTTGGGAAGAAAACCGATGGGACTTCTGTAAGTATCTCTCAAATCACTGCAACCGCCACCATGATTCTAGCCTACGTCACAGCATCATGTGCGCTTTTTACATCAAACGCAAAAACTGCAGTCTTTCGATTGTACTCAGAACTCGGAAATTCTGCCTTCTGAATAGGAAGATGTAGGTAACACCAGACTGCAGATGAGCTGCATATAGGGCTGGACTGGGACAAAAAATCGGCCCGGGCATTTTGACTAGAGACCAGCCCACCATTATAGGAAAAATCATAAAGCCTTTGAATGAAAACAAACACTGTTGTGACAGTGATGTACACTGTCTTGATGGTATATATCAGGGGTCAGCAACCTTTAACATCGAAGGAACCGTATGGACCCGGTTTCCATGCAAAAGAAATCACATACTTTTTGACATCTAAAATGAAGATAACACTGTATATATAGTTTTTTACCTTTATGCTTTGTGTGAACAACTAAGGTGTGTTGCTTATGAAATCCATGAAGTGCTACAGAGAAAATTACTTTTTATTTATGTAATTAACACATTTTGAACTCTTTAAGAAATATAACAAAAGGAAAGACACCCAGCTGAACTAAAATGATCCATGTAGCAAACAAAAACTGTTATATCGCCTTTGGGCTTTTGGAGCCTTGACCTGACTTTTAAAAAATAATTGGAAAAAAGCACTATGCTGCTAAAAAATGAAAAATAGATATTTGCAAAATTCTGCCTAAATATGTATTTTACCTGGTTAATGTGTGTGGCGGGGCGTGGTCTGCAGCGCCACTGCAGGGGAGGCGGACGCACCTGAGCGGCACCCGCAATCACGCGTCGCCGCCTTTACGTCTGTGCTATCTATGCTCTTGTGTTGGTATGTGTCAGGCTGTGAGCTGAAAAGCTACAGCCGGCTGTATGTGTCAGCAACCGTGTGTGAAAAGTGGTCAATAAAGAGATGCTGAAAAGCATGTTCATGCAAACATCGTCGGGTCTGCCGTGATATGTTTACAATGAGACTTCTGGTCCCGAACCTTTGCACACAGCGTCTGCAAATCGGGGCTTCCATCTTTACGCAGGACTGTAAGATGTCATCTGTGAGGCATGAGCGGTGTTTGTTTTTAACATAGTTCACAGTGGAGAACAGCTGCTGACATAATGTGGATCCGAAGATCCATAATTGGCCTACCTGGGGTTGAAAGTCTCGATAAATGCATGGCGTTTCGGCGGGCATACCGGCTTCCGCGAGTGTGACGCTTATTTTGAGCGATGAAAAAATAATAGAATATAATTTTATTTTTTTATTTCAATATCACAATAATCTTCCAATTTAGAACTACAAGTTCAAAAGGAACTAACATAAATAAAATACACTTCAGCTAAATACTTCTAATTTATTTTCCCAAACCACCCGGAGCCGCACTATAAGGACTAAAGAGCCGCATGCGTCTCCGGAGCTGCAGGTTGCCGACCCCTGGTATATATGTATCAATCTATCAATCGTTTGTTGTAAGATTCAGATAGGGCTGCGCAATTAATCGAATTTTACTCTAGATTACGATCTGGGCTTTCAACGATCTTTAAAAATGACTGAGCCAATTATTAGCACCTCCCTCGTGCTTTACTCTCGCGCTGCTCCGTGTGGCGAATCAAGCGCACCTCTCTGCGTTTCGAACACGCATCACAACAATTAAGAGGACCCGAGGGAAGCTCGGAAAGCTCGGAAAGCTAAGCAGAAGTTATTTGTAGAGGAGAGGATAATGGCTGCTGAAGAAAGAATGCTGTTGGTTGAAAAGAGAGGTAAAACAACTTAAGTGGTGTGGAAACATTATGGGTTCGTGGAGTCAGACGTGGATCAAATATTGTGCAGTATTTTGAAGTTCACTAAACATAGATGTTTACATTTTTCATTTATTTTTTATATTGCAAACATTTCCACTGTAATCAGTATTTGCACACTATTTTATATTATTTTTTGACAATCTTTAAAGCCATTATTCAATACATTGTTATTGTTAAATAAATATCGTCAAATAATCGAGATCTCAATTTCAGTGAAAATAATCGTGATTATCATTTTTGCCATAATCGAGCAGCCCTAGATTCAGATAATTATTTTTTAAAAGCTAGATATTTTAAATGAGAATAAGAAAGAAAAGTATTTCATTGTGCCCTCCTTTCCCTGTTAATGCCCTACCTGGCCCCCTGGCAAAAGCTTTGCTAGATCCGCCCCTGCACAGTTACCAGCTGGCTACTTAGAAAAGGATCCTGGTGTTATTTGTCTCTCAGAAACAGTTCATAACTTCCCTTCAACTCATTCATGTCACCCAAAAGGTAAACCTGTTTCTCCATCACCTGTTCAGCTCTGATGATTCAGTAAGGACATCTCCTGGTTTCATTTTCATGTTTCCCTCTCACCAGATAACCAAACTAATATCATGACCAGCAGCTTTTACAGCTGTGGCTCCAGCAAACATCACCTGATACTAGAAATTAAGATTAAATAAATTCTAACAACAGGTGATCAAGCTTAAACGTGCTGCTGTTGTTTAACTCGACATCCACTGGTTTCTTCTTTCTGGCGGGAAGTGGGCGATAAACAAACAAGAGAGAAAAGCCGATCAGCTGATCATTGATCAGTTTCATGATTGAAGTAGAAACGGGAGAGGGAGGGGAGAGAATGAGAGAAGAAGAGGCAGCTGTGCAGCAAAGACACAGAATAAATCCAGCTTTGTGTCTTTTTCCATTCTAGCTGAAGTACGGGACAAACTGTGTTCCTTTTCACCTCAATATGAAACGCGTAATATTTTCTCTGAATACAAAGACGATTCCGCTTTTTAGGGGATGGTTGGCAACTCTAATAATTAACCTTATGAATAAAATAAAGTTCAACATCAGTAACATCATAGCACCCACCCAGCTGTATAGATACCCCGTCATGCTAGCTAGTACCCAGTACAAAAAAGTCAGCATAACGAAAATAAACTACACCTAAACCTGGTTTATATCTGACCCAGATAGACTGCATGTCATAACTTCTTACTTGAAGTTCAGTTCGCCTGACACTTGGACCGGCAGCCGCTTCGGGTCTCTCCTCTTGCCTCCCCTTTCCTCATCCGCCTGCTGGCCTCCACCACTTGCTAATGTTACTGAATCTGTGGAAGCTCCGTGATAGCCACCGCAAGAAGTGATAAATAACGACCCTATCTAAATCCCAGTAACGATTAACGCGTTCCTGATTTTGGCATAATAACTAGTTACCGTGCTCGTTACCACAGTAATAACATAGTTACTGTAATGCGTTACTTAATAACGTGTTAGTCACAACACTGGTTGTATCTAGGGATGCACCGATCCCGATACTGGTATCGGGTATCGGGGCCGATACTGTAAAATGTGTGCGTACTCGTACTCGTAAAAGTCAACCGATACCATGAACCGATACTAATGTAGCCCGGATGGGAATTTGGGAGTAGATACTCATAATTCCCATGGACTTGAACGCCACATAAGGTGTTCACAGTTCACAGAAGAGAACGGCATGGAGAGATGCACGAGGTTAGCTGAACCAAAGTGAGAGACTCGGCTAGTTTTACTGAGGTTAACTAGCACAAAAGAGTGTGTGACTAGAAAGCTGACCGTGTGAGAGCTTCGCAACAGAGTGTGGGTGAAGTGACTTTTTGTTTCAACGGTCGCACCACCGTGGAAAACTGTGTTTCCAGCCATGACCGCCGAGGCTAAAGGCTAGCCCGGACTGCTTGGTTGCGCCACGGAGGCAGGACTGTCGGAGAGCTGGACAGTGACTGGCTAACGCGCTGTAGCAGAGACAGCATCGGGTCCGCAGGGAGTGGATTTAGTGTGGGACTGGTGAACGGCGACCTACCGAGCAACGGAACTGTAAGTCAGACTTTTGTGCTCTTACTGGGGAGAAGAGGATTTTCTCCATCGTCCGGCGTGAGCAGCAAACAGGCCTGCAACAAGTGTGAATGTGAGTGTGTGTGGGGCCCATGTGTGAATATTGTATGTTTAGTGGATTTATATAACGTGTTTTGGAGTGTATATTAGTGAGTCACTTACCAAAAGGTGTTAACATAAGTTGGGTTGTTTAATATAATTTGAAAGGGAATTATTTCATTTATACAGTGTATTTCATTTGGTTAAGGAATTGGAATATCATTTGAGTTTAAAAAAGGGATGTGTTGTACAGTATTTGTCTCTGCCCTTACGTTCAGTAAACGTTTCGTTTGGGTTAAAGAGTTGTCTGGGGTCGTTTCTTTACTACCGGTTAAGTTTAACTTGTGTGTGGCAGAAGTATCGGTTTTTGTACTCGGTATCGGCAAGTACTCAGATCCAAGTATCGGTATCGGATCGGTTTGAAAAAATTGGTATCGTTGCATCCCTAGTTGTATCACATTTAATTGTTAAGATTAAGATAATAAAGTGATATAAGAATCATTAGCATTAACATGCAATACAATAATACATTTTCATTGTATGCTTACCACAAAGCCGTATTGTCACGATGTACATTGGTAATACTGATTGTCAAATGTGATTAACAGTGTGACCCAAACTAGAGAATGAATGCAACAGCTCACGATCATCAAGTGCTCTGTCTTGTTTGGCTCCTTATTCTCTTTCTTTTGGATGAACAGCAGCTTTGTGGTTACTTCCAGTCGAAGAGCTCAATTCACTGATGGAAACTCTCACTATAATCACTGTGACCCTTTGTATCAAATCCTGCCAATAATGCTACTAGTAACCCAGTAAACTTCACCATTAGCTGTTAGTTGTACGATGTCAGTTCCACTATGATTTATGATTGCAATTTTATATAGTAATAACAATATAATCAATGAGTTACGCTAGACAGCTCTAATTTTTCTGTATGTCTCTCTTTGGGGTATCACCATTATTTTTCTCAGATGGACTACTAGATAATATGGTGCTCAAAGTGAATGGACAGAACATGACTTCCTTTTCAGCTGGATCCGATCTAACTGTGGTCTGTTCTGCATGCTCCAATACTCCATCTCAAAGAAGAGCTTAGGAACAGGAGCTGTTACATGTCAGCAAAGACCAAAGTGGTCCATATTCCTGCATGACATTCAACAATCACACCAACATAAGAAACAACATCACCGCACATGTCCTCATAGCAAGCGAGTGTGTTATTATTCCAACAGCAATTTCAGTACTTCTTGGTTTGTTCCAAACTTCATCCTATCTTTGCTTTTGTCTCTACACAGATTGTGTTCACTACCCAGCATTGTGGAGCCTGAATAGCATTTGCCATAGAATACCAGAATTGGCAGGTCCAGCAATAGTGTCCTGTGCTTGTCATAGATGAGAGCAGTGTTACCCTGACCACATGACAGACACGAAAGGGTCTGGAGATGCTGTGGAGAATGTTATGCTGCCTGTAGCATTGGACAGTATGACTTGGTCATTTAGTGTTCGTTTAGTGATAGTCTAGGTTGGCATATCCATGGAGCGACACACAGACCACTACAGGCTAGGCAAGAGTAACCCTGATTGCCCTTTACGTATCAGGATGAAATCTCAGCAAAATGGATTGGCTGTACAAATTGATTTTTGGAGGTGTCTTTGAATTCATCCCTTTATAGGTTAATAATTTTCATTTCAATCAGACAATGTGGCATCCATCAGTTACAGTACCCATCCATATCTGTATAGATGTTTTCAATTCACCTCTCATTAGTACAGGGGGATTTGTGCTCCCCAGGAGCTGCATTCAGTCTCCGTTGAGGCCTTCCCAAGACTGCAGTCACTGTTTATTCGCATGCCATCTACCATTATCTACTAGAAATACTGTCAAACTAAATGAGGATGTGATCTCAACTGGTGACTGTAACCTTGTTTCTTAAGGGTTTAATTTTTTTTGCCAAGTACATTTGGGTATGAATCAGTTAACAGCAGAAACTCCGATAGCAAGATTATTAACATTAGCAATAATTTTGATACCCACTATGTAACATTTACTTCTCAATCATCCTTTACATTGAAGACTATGACTTTTATGAAAAACTTGGAAAATGTGAAAACGCGGAAACTTAAAGGACTCATGCTTCTCTTAAACATTATGTATCCTTTCATTTTTATGTCCTAAATCTCCAAATGTTAGAAAAGCACAAAAAAAGTCAATCAATTATTTTAAAAAATGTTTATTTAGGAGATAACTACTAAATATATAAATATATATTTGTATGTATATTTTACTGTGGTCACATATTTTAGTTTTTTTGTTTTTTATACTATGTGCACTTCTATTAAAAACAACAGTAAATTCTGCATGTTTATCATCAGCAAGAAAACCATGTTATGTGAACAAGAAATAGTTCACAACTCCCATCACATGACTCAAATGCAAAAGTAAGATCACATGAAGTGCATGTATTTCCCCACCTTCATTCAAATATCACAGCACAAAAGTGTTTGCATTGCCTTTACATGTACTGTGATCAGGTCTTTGTTTGCAGTTTCCATGGCTTATCACCATACTCTGGGGTTATTGTCTGTTAAAATCCATTTAATGCTGACAGTCTCAACACCAAATGTTATTCAAATGGTCCATTGTCTATTAATTCTTTAAGTTTTGATATTCTGGGTGCAAGTCATTGAGGATGGATCATTTCAC
Organism: Oreochromis aureus; assembly: GCF_013358895.1. Classification (NCBI taxonomy): domain Eukaryota; kingdom Metazoa; phylum Chordata; class Actinopteri; order Cichliformes; family Cichlidae; genus Oreochromis; species Oreochromis aureus. Next base: position 24,439,342 of record NC_052952.1, read on the forward strand.
CTAAATCTACATACCCTAAACCCCAAAATATGCTTTTCCTTGCTCCAGTTTTTCTGTCTTTTTTCAATCTTTATTGTAGGAAAAAGTGTCATGATTCGTCTTTCTTATAAGAATACTAGAGACCATGATTTCATAGATTTGGTTTTGGTTTGAATTCTTGGTACAGAGTCATGTGGTAAAATTATAAAAGATCTCCACGTGATTCTGTGGTTGGAAAAAGTTGCAGAACAACAGCATACAGTAAAAGGACACTCACAGGTGTGCACCTGTAAAACATCAATATACCAGGGCAAAACAAGGTGTGGCCATGACTGTGAGGTGGCATGATGATGTTGATCTAGGGGAAGGCATTTGCATCATGAACACAGGGAACTGCAGTGTTATACAGCATATATTGACTGATGTGAAGGCAGGAAGCAGAGAATATCCCCAGATTTTATTCATCACAGCCAGATTCAAACTTAGTGAGAGGATACCAAGGAGCTTAATGGAGTCTCCAGTGGTGTTCATCCTGTTCTTGGCCACACTAACTTTTACAGGTAAAAATGAATGAATAGTAGGTAGAGTTCATATTATTGAAATGACTTCAGGGATAGAGAATTTGACAATTTATGGATCCTAGTATTAGAAATGTTGCAACATGTTTTAAATATGCTACTTCAACATTTATCAGTATTTTAATTACTTTTTTAGTACTTCTGTCCTAGTGTGTGGATGACAACTAAGTGGTGACTGATTATTTTACTTGCTCTCTGTTTCTAGATCTGGCACACAGCCAGACACTATATGCGTCTAAGAACCCCGTCGCAGTGGGAAGCAGTGTTACACTCAGCAGCAATGTCACATCAGGCGGATGGCTATTCAACGGCCACCTAATTGTGATAACACTAAACAAAACATATGACATATCCAGCACCTGGAAAGACAGAGTAACATTTAACACAAATACTTCATCACTAACCATAAACCCAGTAACGCTGAAAGACTCTGGAAGCTACGTACTGGAGAACCTAGTGGATGGATCTTTTTCTCAATTAACACTTTTAGTTGAAGGTAAGATCTTTCTCATTTCTCTTGTTTAATCACTGGCACAGAATTCAAGGAGATTTTATTTCCTACATTATACTCCTAACAGGATTTCTGTATAATTTTCATTATTATTATTATTATTATAATAATCATCATAATAATAATAATCATAATAATTAATTATGTTGTAATCTATGAAAAGAAGCATCGTTAGTGTCACTTAGTTTCATTATGTTCAAGAGAGAAACAACTCACAACACTTCACAACTGCCTGTCCGTAACTGGTAAATTTACTCCTAAATAATTTAGTTGGATAAAGATCACTGTGGGATACAAGGGAAATATGTGTATTTATTTATTTTGCCTTTTGAGACCACTCACAAGAAAATGTGTTGCATGTCTTATTGTAGCATATTTGAGATATTCTGGTCTTGACTAAACATCCATCCTCACAGTCTATTTCAAAGCCAATGACATGATGCCTGCTGAAAAAAAAACATTTATTTACACTACTCTCTGCTTTACATTTGGGTTACTATTATGCTCAGTCCCACAAGCCCAACAGGAACTTCAGAAAATGCTTTAGTGCCACCAATTATACTATATAAGCAGAGAGCAGTTACTCTGTGCTAGAAGTCTGTTAAACTCGCCTTGTTTAACTTGTTGCAAACCAGGGATTAGTCACTTGGTTGGACGTTGCCTACATTCAGCCTTGATTATTACCTTGGGTCTTTCTAGACAGCTTGGTGTTAGCATGATAGATTCTGAGAAGTTTGGAAATGCAGGCGACTTGATGACCTCTTCCCTGCTGTGGATACTCATTTGTAGTCTGAAGGAATACAGGGACACAATCAGATTGTAGATATATTTATCTGAAAAAAGGAACAACGTTACACTATAAATAAATTAAAATAACACTGATATTGCTAAAGCAATAACACAAAAAATATTGATCTTGATTTTCTACAATTGCAGCTCACATTAAAAATTACATTGCCTACACTATATATTTATGAAGAATAAAAAGTAAACCCTCATTCAGTTCCAAGGTTTTACATATCATGACCAAATAATAATAATAATAATAATAATAATAATAATAATAAAATATTATTAAGCAAATACAACCTCCAAACATAGTCATTGTTTAACAAAAATTAGCCTTTTTTGAAAATTTGTATTAAATTCAAATTCTTTTTGTGTTCTTGAAGTCTTAATATTTTATGGGCAAGTAGTCGATTCAAGATGTCACGCTCCTTTGTGATGAACTGTTTGTGTTGTGTGTCTACAGAGCCCATACAGTCAGTGATGATCAAAAACAAGACAATTCCAATCAACACTAAAAACTTAACTCTCACCTGTGAGGTTGTTGGGCCCTATGACACGATCTACTGGATGAAAGACAACACGAAGCTCAACACGAACACCTCCTCTAATGGCCCGTCCATGTCCTACCAGATTAAAAACAACATGCTGCTCTTCACCCCAGTGACACTGAACAGTGAAGGGGCATATCAGTGTGTTGCTACCAATAAGGCTGGTTATCGCGTGAGCCTCCAGTACAATCTGTTGGTGAACTGTGAGTGTTTGTTGAGAACTTGTTCTGAGAATCTGTCATTTTATTTTGTTGTACTTAATAGTTTCTCTCATTCATCATTTGGTAAATTACAATTCACATTTAGCACCTTGAACATTTGCTCATTGCAGTAATTGTTATGGATATTTTACATTTTGTTATTTGTTTTGTTTTGTTTTTTCTCACATAGTGCATGAATAAAGGTGAATTTGTAATTATGAGGATTTTGTGAGACTAAATCTCTTTGTCTTTTTCCAGATGGCCCACTAAATGTGACTATTTCCTCTGCAAGTGTGTCCATGGCAATGACCCTGATATGCACGGCTGATTCTCGGCCAGTATGTGTCTTCTACTGGTTCTTCAACAATCTGTCAACACCTCTACAGAAGGGACCTATGATTGTATTCCCTAAAACCACACCAAATATGGGGACGTACATATGCCAGGCACAGAACGCCTTGACTAATGAAACAATGTACAAATATTTTACTGTCACAGGTGAATAAACCACACATCTCTTCTCTACTCATTTTTCTGTAACAGGTTCTTTAATGTTGCTGAACAAGACTTGTTTTACTAAAGCCTATGACCTCCAAAGGAAATGCATAAAACATTTTAAGACTTTAATGCCAAAAGGCTTCTTTTTTTGTGCAGAAAATGTAAAATGCTAACACGATCACACCTATATAAATGTTCATTAAGTTAAATCACACCCAGTGCTATAAGTCTGGAAATGTCCTGTAAGTATTTTTCTTTCTTTTCCAGTCCTAACCTCAAACATGTCTCTTTGCTTGTCATATTTTCCACCCCCAGCTCACGCCCCTGCCATCCACTTCCCATACCAAGGCAGCCTGATGATGATGGTTCTGTTTGCCTTTTCTGCGCCTGTGTTGTTCAACTGAGTTCTCCACACTGTTAAGTCTTCTGAGAATGAAAGTCTTCTTTTTCTCTTACATAGCGTACTCCATAATCCTAATGTTAGATATACACATTATTTAATTAGTGCAATGCTTGCTTTTTATGTTCAATATTATATCTGTAAACAGTAAAAAGTAGTTTTGCTAGTTTTAATGCTGTCATTGTAATCACTCCTCTGGAGCTAGTTCAGAGAATACTCTTGGATAGTTTCATAAAGGGAAAGCATGTGAATGTGCTCTTTCTCGCAAATTTAAAATCACTCTGCCCATTAAACCATATTAATAATATATTTAATATTATATAATATGTGCTTCTATTATTTTATTAAACTTTGATTCACCTTATTTATTATAAATGAATTAAAAAAAGACAACATAATGTATTTTGTTGAAATTTTATTAAGTGGAACATTTGAAAATAATGATGATCCCATTCAGAAAGCTATAGTGAAATCAGATTCCAGTCTTACAGTTTCTTTTACACTGCATTTGTAAAAATTATAACGTGTATGCATATAATTGGCAATGAGTCTTACAAAAGCATGAGCATGGTTCAGAATTAAAGCTGAATGTTTAAATTTTTCTACACATTTCAGTTGTTTGATTTAAAATTGACTGTGGCGATGCAGAGAAGCAAAACTACAAAAACTGTGTCTTGGATGCAAAAGTCAGACATTTATTTATTTATTTATTTTTTTGCATATATCTGTTTTGATATGTTTTTAATGATACACCCCATGGAGCCTAACCTTTTCAGTTGTTATTCAGTAAACTTTTATAGTACAACCTGAATTTAAAAAAAAAAAAGGTTATACTTTGTGTAAAACGAGAATATTTCTGTATGTGTTGTTAACTATGAGTTTCACACTATTCATCTTACACTACCTGTTTACATGGGCGTAGCACATTTTAGCACGATCACACTAACCAAAAAATGTTCCCATCAAAATCCAGATACCTTAATTATCAAGAACAGCTTAAAATTGATCAGCTGTGCGGAGTCCACACCGTCTGCCAGAAATACCTGGTTAATTACAGGGGCAGAAATACTCAGCGATGAAAAAGCTGAATAAACCTTACATACTGTTCATGCCTTAACTGTATGGTCAAGTTAATTTTTGATCTATGCCCACAATACCCTCATAAGTGTCTATACAGAATTAGGAACTACAGATGTATGCAGAATACATACATTTATTTTTTGTTTATTTTCAGATTATATACTTATATTGTCAGTGCCTGTGCTGAAAGCTGAGTCACCCTCTGACCTCTGTATGACCTCTGTAGGATCCTGGGCACACATGGGTTTACAGTTTGACAGTTTCAAGACTCCCTGAAACTACAACTTTCTTTGACTTGACTCACACTGGTGAATCTCGTAGCCATCTGAACAGATAACGGTCCAATTTGACTCTAATGGTTTAAAATTGTGGGGATAGGTTAATTGGATAATCCAAATTGCCACTAGGTGTAAATGTGCGAGTGAATGTGAGTGCGAATGGTTGTCTGTCCCTGTGTGTTAGCCCTGCGACAGACTGGCGACCTGTCCAGGGCGTACCCCGCCTCTCGCCCTATGACAGCTGGGATAGGCTCCAGCGCCCCCCGCGACCCTGAAAAGGATAAGCGGAAGCGAATGGATGGATGGATGGATGGTTTAAAATTTAGAATCAGCTGTACAACAGTATAACATATAGAGTCACCGAATTACAGAGTAAAAAATGTCATTTAGGGTATTCTTACTTTACCTTTAAACGCATCTAATATGACCCAAACAGTATGTAAAGGTTAAAGGGGTTGATTTATCTGACTGTGGTAACTCGACCTGTCAGGCATGATTAGGAAAATGCCACGATCAGTGGTGCATGGATGAGATACCTACATATGTTTGTGGGTTTTACTGTTATATCACTCATATTTTTTCCATAGCGATGATACCAACAAAACAATGAAGGTTTATTTTAAGCTCACAAGACATGTGCTTTTAAGTACATAACTTTGCTTAAAGATATAAATATGTTTGCCAAAGACGCATAGTACCTCCACAGTTTTACTAAAACACTGATATGTGCTGGAAAAATTATGTCTTTCTGAAAGCCACAGAAATCTGACAAATTACTATAATCAAACAAATGAGATAATTATTACATTATTATGAAATGATGGGGCAATTTCTTTTTCAAAAATATGATGATGAAAATATTTTTTTTTTTCATTTGTATCTTCCTGGAATCATCAGGATGTTTCATCAGCGGAATAGTAATCGCATGTTGTGTCATCGTTGCTGCAGCTGTTGGTGTAGTTCTAGTCATGACTCCAGCTTGTGATTTGTTGTTATTTCTCAGGGTAGCTAAATCTTTTGTTGCATTTTGTTGTTTTTATGCGACGGTAATAAAATAATTATGTCTATAACAGTAATTGACATAAGAATGTGAGTAAAGCTGTGTTAAAATACAGTTGGAAATCCTATTTTTAAAACTTTTATAACAGTAAAACTTAAACTCACAAAAACATTTTAGGCATATAGAATGATTGTGGTTGTATTATTTATTTTGTAAAAACATTGAGGCTCCATAGGTGTTATTATGTTACAAAGGTTCAGAGAATGCTTGTGTTGTAATGTATAGTAATGACCTTTTAACTCTCTCAGCAGAAGACATCTGAATCAGTCCACACACACAGAAACTACCACTGCAACAGGTAAGATTCAAATAAATAAAATGTAATCATATAAATACCAGTACAGTTTTTGGATAAGTTTATGGTGGAGCTGCTTTAATTTAAATGCAAAGGAAAACACAAAATCAGATAGTGTGTAATGCAGGTAGCGTCCCATTTGTTCTGTGATGTTTCCACATAATTCCTCTCCAATTTTCACTGTGAGTATGTCTGACAGCCAAGATTTACTTTTCTGGCCTGTTTGTTGTGTTTGGCTGCTGAGAGAGAACGTGTAGTAAGTTGACGGCTTTGCTTTTTTGTGTTTCTGTGCGTGTTAGTATTGTTTCCCTAAATTATTTGTTTATTTTTAAAGCAGCTGAAGGTCAGGATAATCCAGCTTCCTCCAGTCAGGTAAAAGTTTTTACTTCTTTGATGTTCACCTATGTTTGCAAAATGTTTGGAGAAATCATGGTCTTTATAGTTTTGTGTGAGTGGCTACAGGGTATTTGACCAGGACTGCATGGGCCGATTAACGATTATGCTAACTCCATATCAGTTCAATATTTTATCCAATACGATGAAACGAAATAGAAGTTATCCCCATAAGTTAGTTCTGTTCATCTGGACGTAGCGTTTTCAGTGGGAGAAACATTTTGTCACCCACTGAAAACGCTACGTCCAGATGAACAGAATCAACTTTGGGGGTTTTACTTACCTGGATGATTGAGGATGCATCAAGACATAAATGGAAGTTACATCTTATAAAATCTAACACAAAGACAATAAAATCCTGTGTACTTTACATCTGTAATGTTTCTGTCTTCTGTTTTTCATTTGTAGGAGCTGAACTTTACAAATGTGAGGTTTATCCCAAACAAAAATACACATAGTGACTCTGCACATTATGCGTCCTCCCCTCCTTCCTATGATGAAGTCATGCAGGAAGTGAATAGATTCAAATAGTACTGGACACCAAAAGCAGTGAAACCTGAACTTCTCTTGTAGTTCCTTCATTGTGAGCTTGTCTGGACATGGCTTTCCGACTTTCCTTTAACATGTAATTAACAACCAACCAGCTCTGAAGTTTACTGTCACTGGAAAACTGTTTCTATTTATTACTTTGATATTTCTTTAAAAACTGTATATCGTGTTTTACAGCCCATGTAAAATGCAGTTACCTAAGCAGTAATATTCTTTATATTTGATTCAAATGTTAATCTAGCTAATGTTTGTCACAGGTTTGACATAATGTAATATCATGTGATTTCATATGAGATTCTAGTGTTTATTTGTTAAAAGTAACACTCCTGGATACTACTTAATGATCAGTTTGATGAATGAATAATGTGTCATTACCTTAGTGAACTGTAAAGGCGCTGCACTGTTTGAAAGTTTTGAATTAAATGAAATGTTACAACAAAGAAAATGTTAATGGTGAGTTTTTAAACTTTCAAAAATTCTCACTTATTGGGTTGTCAAGTTTAGAGCAAACATGCATTGCTCACTAGATAATACTCTGCACTGCATTTCAAGGTGTTACATCTCCATTTACTATAAATCTCTATCTGTATTCAGATTTTTTGCTGCTTAAAACTGCTTAAAAATACCATTTGCCATTTTGGGGTGGGGGGAATATTATGAGTTTGTTTTAAAAAAAAAATATAGGCACACGAAAACCTTTGATTTTTTCTTTCCTGGGAGAAATAATTTCCACACACAAATTAATTAGTAAAGTTATAGTTTTATTATCCCTTCAAAATGCTTATTGAAATTAATTATAAATATATTTTTAGGCCATTCTGGATTAACTTTTCTACAGTAAAGAACCGACATTGCACTTACAAAATAACAACACACTCCCTCTGTCAGCATATTTCAGTAGTGTAACTAGAAGGTATCAGTATGCAGACTGTGTCTGTGTAATACCACCAAATACAAGTTGTCAAGCCTGGAATTCTGTAACAATATTAATTCATAAAATTGTAACACATTTTGTGTTAATAAAGGTATTAATTACATCTAATCCATTTATTGAATACTGTATATACATTAGTATCAAAGAATGGTCTTTGAACATCCTGATTGAGAGGGTCGTTCATTATAATTATTTATAATTCACTAATAACTTATAAAATGTATTTTTCTGAATATTGAGCAAATTGAAGTGTTGACAACCAACAACCCAGAAAACCCCCAAAGGCTCTGAAGGGAAGTGGATAAACTTTTGCCCTCTGTGTAAAGTAATAACTTTAGTTTATAGCACATGAAGCTCTGGGAAACGACTTTCCTATCTCATGCACTTAAGTGCTCGTCTACATGCTGAGATGAATGTGTCATAAGTGTGTCACCAGTTTACAGTGTTCCTCTAAGGAGAGCAAAGAATGCAACCTCAGATACTGTGTTTGTAATAATATGCATCATTTTTCTAATAAACCTTTTTTTTTTTTTTGATGCCTTTGACTTTTTTGTTTCTTCTGCTTTAGTGACATTTCTGACTTCTTCACACCTGATAAAGCACATGGGCCCTTTTTTAAAATACAGACTTACACATTTATTTGTCTTTGATTTTTCCAAGAATTAGATGTTGCAAAGAGGAAACGTAAATGCACTGGGGAATAAGGAAGAGGAATAAATATAAGAAATATCAATATATTTCTGTTACTCCATGTTTCTCAGAAATGCAGCGATCATAAAACATATCTGTGGTAACACCCAGAGAGGAGGAAATGAAAGAAAACATGTTACTCTCCCTCTTGCAAAAAGAACGTAGACGAATAGTTCAGGTATATTCCTATATTTTTATGCTTTTTTGTTTCTGTTTTTCTGATGTTAGTGTATTTGATATACACTCAACATAAGGTTGTAGCCAAACAATGCAAGATTTAGAGGAATGACACAGCATGAAACTGCAGCAATAAATTCAAAGTTCAGCCAATAAATTATATTCCGGGTATCCGACCTGTTATCACAACACAATAAGATAACACTGTACCAAAAGTACCAGTAATCTGTTGTGACAAAGCCTGCTAAATTTGCTAACCACATTGTCAAACATATACTGTCAAGGCAAATGTAACAGTTCACCAAGCAAACAGACTCAGAGATATTCTTTTGGAAAATTTTCTAAAAAGGGTGACTCAGCTTTTCTTGTGCTCTTCTGAATAGAGACCTCTGTTGTGCCTGGAATCTGCTGGAGCTAGTCCCTCAAGTTTAATAGTTACAGCTCACAGTATTCCTTTTACCTCTGGTACCACTGTGGACCCACATCCTACTACAATGTGCTGGATAGTCTCCAGGACATCTTTGCACAGTCAACCTATTTGGTTCTGTCAGCTGTGCTAGACTCCTGCCTCTATGGATCCGGTGCTTAGGGCCCATTCTTGTGCTGCTGTGATTAGTGCCTCTGTGCTGTCCTTTAGGCCAACCTTTTTTAAGCCACTGGTTGGATTTCCTGATGTCAGCTACATCCTATGTTGTCAGTGGTACATCATATCCAGGGACTTGATCATTCATGATTGTTTCTCCTCATGTTCCTCATCACCATTTGCCTTCAGCCACCTAAAGTACTTTTGGAGAAAAATTCTCAGGGAACCAGATGAACTTCTCCAAGAACTTCTCCATCATCCTGATCATAGAGCCTCAAGGTGCTGGACTTCAGCTGGACACCCCAGTGCACTGTGAGGAGTTTTTTCGTCTTGACATCAGTGACATCCTCTTCCGTGCCCAGCTCTGACCATTGTGATGTATGTATTGAAGGCTTGGATCTTATCCCTACCATTCCCCTGACTTCTCAACCACTGCCTTACATTTTGGGAGTATTTTGTTGTGGTCGTGGTGCTTTTCCAGACTAGTGCTGTCAGGCCTTCATTGAATAATATTTCTGTAGCTTCTTCATGCCTGAGAGTCAGTGTTAGATATCTGCCTTTGTGATGTTCTGATTGTAAAACTTGGGGGTTTTTTTTGTTTTGTTTTTTTACATTTTTCCTAGATTCAACTAAAGAAATGGGAACAAATTATGGGTTTGTGACTAAGTGTCTAAAAGTAGAATTCTGATTGGTTCTTTGCTAAGTGTAGACAGCACTGGTTCATCCTTTGAGTTAGGTGCCTCATAATGCTGAATAGTTTTTAATTCAGTGGATTAAAAAGTAAACACTCCTTTAAAGAATGGACAGGTACAAGAATTGTAGTGAAAAGCTCTAATACACTTTCAGAAAGCCTGGAGAACTGTTGCTCAAGACCACTTTTTAAAAAAGGACAAGACAGTTTGGAAATAAAATATAAAGAAGTGATGGATGCTTGTCCAAAAGCCCCACCTATCTGAGCAATGATAATTACTGAATTATCTTAGTGTGTGACAGCAGGGAAGACTCATCTACTAGTGTCAGAAAACCTCTGACATAATAAAAAGCTTATCATTGTGCTGCCATCAGAAGTTGAATTAGATATATTTCATAATTCATACTCTATCTTCCATGTAATCAGGTTCAAAGTGTCATGGGAGAAATGTTTTAGATCCAGGAGGGCTAGAAATGATAAGATAACTATAATATTAGCTGAGAACAGAAATATATAGTTGGATGTTGCATTATTACTGTGTCACTACCCATCTGCAGGCTTGCTGAGAGTAACCAAAAGGTCCAGGTATTTCTTGGTGAATATTTTTAATGCAGAGGTTATTTAGAGCAAGAAGGAACCAGAATTAAAAGACTCCTGTGAGACAGCGCCATCTAGTGCTTTGAGGAGTGCACTATAAAAATCTTCAATTTCATGCGGCTCTTGACTAATCCATGCATTCATACAAATAAAAACCAAACAAAAAAAATAATACAATCAAAAAACAAAAACAACAAAATCTAACCTATCCTTTGAACTCTATTTGACCTCTTCCTCACTTGTTTCAGGAAACTTCCACCTTCTGCTGATTTCATCATCAAGTGAATTCCAGTATTAAACAACATCAGTTGTGAAATCCAGGTGTGACTGTAATCTGCACTGTTTTAACCGATTTAGTAAATGATTTAAAACTTCCTCCCAGTAACTCACAGCTGTTATAAAAACAAAGAAGGTAAAGCAACCCTACAGCAGAGTCAAACATGGCGAGTGTTACTGTGACATCCTGCTGGAAGAGTCTTCTGCTGGTGGCACTTATGGGTGAGAACATTTCATTTGTGTTCACTGTTATTACTCTATTATTATTCTTTTAAATGCTGACTATGAACATGAATACAACAGCTAATAAGAGGCTCAAGAATACAGGTCTCTGTGCTTTGATTCACGTTTTATTTTAGCAGATGTTTATCACATTTATCCCTACATAACTTCTTCTGAGTGTAAAGATTTTACCTCGTGATTTAAGAATACATGGAAGGAATTAACTGAGTAAGGACTGAAAAGTAGCTTTTTCTTCATATTATGTGATCCTGTTTTTGAGGTTGTTGTGCCCAAACTGTGCAACAGCCTTCCTCAGTCACTCAGGTTGGCTAGCTACATTAAATAATTTAAGTGACTGCTGAAAGACAGTTGCTTCTATAACTTTTGTTTTCTTAAATGTAAATTATCATTATTATTTGTATATTAGCAAAGTTTATATTTGGCCATACATCTGTGGAAGCAGCAGAACTTTTTTTTCAAATGTGCTCTTAGAAAAGATGTTTGAATGCTGTCTTTCCTTCTACCACGTACATGTAGGTTAAGAACTACACTTTAGAACTTTGAGTACCTGCTGATACTAATATAAGTCTTACACTATCTTTTTCTCACATTTAAGTTTGGACACACATTTGAACTCCTGTTATCTGACACTTATGCAGAGAGGGATCCATTATGGAGTAATGGATTATATATTATTTAATTCTCAGATTGAGTTATTTTGTGCTTTTAACCAGTATTGTACCAGTATTGACACAGAGTGGCTTTTACTGGTATGTGTTATAACCATCCTCACTGCTCTGTCCCTCAGGTGTACCAGGTTTGGGGACCAAGGTGCAGATTTCTTGGACTGGCAGGGTGACAGCTGGTTCCCCCACTACTTTCACATGCTCATCTAATTGTTTTCCAAACTGCATCTACACCTGGTCCTTTAAGGCCAGCACAGTCAATGGGAGCACGTTAACTTGGACACCAGATGGACTGGATGATACAGTAAAACTGCAATGCACTGTCTTCAATCCACAAACAGGAGTCTACACAAGTACTGACACCATTGTAGAAATTACAAGTGAGTACATCAAGTTAAATGTCACATTAAATAGTGGAAAGTAACAAAGGTACCTTTTATTCTGTACTTCTAAAATGTACTGGGTATGGGTAAAGGAGTTTTGAAGAACAGAAATTTAGTTAATGAAATGAAACTGAAATTCTTAAACCATGTGCATGTCTGCTCAGTAGCTTCACAGCCCTTTTTAAATCATTAGCTGAGAGGCGACAGGCATGCTTCCTCCATCCTGTTGGGATTTACCTCTCACATGTTGTCTGTCTCCTACATTACGATGCAGGAACTCCAGCAACACTTGAGGGAAGATGAACAACCTTAATAACTGACCAACGCGTTTCCGCTTATGGCCTTCATCAGGGTCATAGTAAAACATTGTAGAAAATTGCTTAAATACAAGACAGGAAACAGAAAAAAATTCAAATTAACCAATCAAAACTTCATAGACAGATCAGCTGACATATAATAGGTAGGTATTGGTTAATTGGTTAAGTCACGCCCAAGTAAATACTGGACTAGATCATTAATGATGAGGACGGGGGGGAGGAGACATAATCCCCACCTGTCTGAAAATAACACATGCATGAAATACATAAGAAGGATACTATAAATATACAAAAAAAACCAAAAAAACAACAAAAAAAACCCAAATTAAAAAACAAGATTACATCATCACATGGGAACACATATGTTAAAAGGTCCTTATTTATGTCTCTAAAATGTAAAATCTCTAAAGTTTAGACTTAAAATGTAGACTTAAGATGAGATGTCTAGAATGCTACTCCTTCTTTGGCTGAAAAAATAAATAAAATTAAATAAAATTAATTAAATAAACATTACTCCTGTGAGAATAATTTAACTGATAAAATTAGGATAAAAACATAAAAAGGTTCAGTTCACAAAAACTCATTGATAGAGAAATCCTCATTCATACCTCTGGGGTGCAGACTCTTAAACCGGAATATCCAAAATGCTTCTTTTTTTCCGGATAAAATTAATATTACCACCCCTTTGGTTTAGTTTAATGGCTTCAATACCTAGAAAGAATAATGGTGAACTTGGATGTTTATCATTGAAGTGTCTTGCAACAGGGCTGGTTAGATCTGTTGTAATCTTGTTTTTAATTTTTTTTTGTTGTTGTTGTTGTTTTTTGGGGGTTTTTTTTGTATATTTATTGAATCCTTCTTATGTATTTCATGCATGTGTTATTTTCAGACAGGTGGGGATTATGTCTCTCCCCCCCGTCCTCATCATTAATGATCTAGTCCAGTATTTACTTGGGCGTGACTTAACCAATTAACCAATACCTACCTATTATATGTCAGCTGATCTATCTATGAAGTTTTGATTGGTTAATTTGAATTTTTTTCTGTTTCCTGTCTTGTATTTAAGCAATTTTCTACAATGTTTTACTATGACCCTGATGAAGGCCATAAGCTGAAATGCGTTGGTCAATTATTAAAGTTGTTCATCTTCCCTCAAGTGTTGCTGGGGTTCCTGCATTGTGAATTCTTTCATCCTCTCCATGCACCTTGGAAGTAGGTGAAGTTGTGCCAGAAATATTTGCTGCGATTTGTCTCCTACATTACACCAGAGAAACAGAAGACCAAGCAGCCAGAGTCAGAGGAATCATCACAGCATTAGTAATTACATTTAATTGAAATAAATTTACCCTCAGATTTCAATAATATGCTGTTTACATTTTGACTATTTATAATCACATTTAAAGCAATTTCTTTGCCTTGACGACAGGAACGAGGTGTGTATGAGTTACACATAATTAGGACACATTACACGGACAAAACTACTTTGCTACCTACACATTACACCTACCCTGTCATGAGGCTCCAGGCATGCAGTTTTTCAGCTGATGCTAATGCCAAAGGAGGTTTAAAACTCTGCAGTTATTGAGTCAGGAGGGAATATCTAAGAGGAAGGAAATTTCACATACTGATTTGTAGCAATGGTGGCATCTTATTACACTATCTCATTCAAATTCAGTGATGTTTATAGAACAACACATTATTTCACAAATATTTGTAAAGGCAGACTGCATGGCTAGGTGCTTGACTTTACACACCTGGGTCAAATGGACTGAAAACCTGAATTCAAAGATTAAGAGGTGTGACTTAACACTACTGTCCATATTTCTATTCTCACTTTATCAGTTAAAAACGTTTTTTTTTTCTTTTTTACAGATCAAATGTCTGTACAGGTCAGTCCGCTGAACACTGTACCATCTCTCAACCAGTCACTAAATCTCATCTGCCATGATGCCAGATTTGGTGATCCACAAGGTCTATCAGACCTGGTCTGGTATAAAGATGGACAAAAGGTGATCCTGCGTGAAAATATGTGGCTTCAGCAAAACAACCTCACACTTCACTTTGACTCACTGCTGCCTTCTGATGCTGGTTTCTACCAGTGTCAAACTTATCTGCCTACATCACAGACAAGAGTTGTCAGCCTGGGCTATCTGCTCAGCTGTAAGTACAAGGATACAGAGAGACTGAACCAAAACAAGAAAGGCTGTATTTTATCATAACTGCAACAAGCTTTCGTATCTTTTGCAGATGATCAGTGGAACGTCAGCATTAGTGGACCTGACACTGTGTTTCCTGGTCAGTTAAGTGAGTTCACCTGCCTGACCAGCTGCACCTTAAATGTGGAATGCACCGTCAAGTGGGAGTTCAGAGGAGGTTTCCCTGTTGGAACCTACTTTTCCATCAATAAAAATGTGGTCAAGTGGACTCCTTCACTACCTGGGACTTTTCAGAACTTCACCTGCGTTGCAGAGAATAAAGCTGCTGGACGTTCTGCTGAGGCCACCAAGATGGTAGAAGTTAAAGGTACACAAACCTCTTTGGAGCTTGCTTGTTCCTACTCTTACTGCTAAATCAGTTTCAGTTATTTTCTTTTTCTCCAAACAGATATCCCAGTCTCTGGATCAGAGGCGATGCAGCTCAGTGGACTATTTGCAGGAATCCTCAGTCTGGGACTGTGGGTCCTCTAGAGTTGGGCTCTAAGAACAGTTTACTTATTTTCACTTTAAGGAGACTCTTCACCCCAGTATCAACTTTATTCCCAAATAAATAGATAACTACACCATGGATTATCACAGCCCAATTACAACATAATAATGAAATGCAGCAGATATCTGCAAAAGTAACTCAGACCTACAGCCAGAGGAAAATTACGTAAGTTTGATTTTGGGGTGAACTGTCCCTTTAAGTATAGGTGGGCATATTTTCTCTGCTGTTTATTTCTGCAGCAGCTTTTTATTTATTTATTTTATTATTATTCCTGCAAAACACTGCAAAAGAAAAGTATGCAATGTCAAATGTTAGAAAAAGAGGAGCAGTCATTTTTCATTATATATTATTGTAAAACATATGAACACATGAATCAAAAATAAAGTGTGTGTTTTATGTCGCAATCGGACTTGATTCATATTTGACAATTAAATTTAATACATTATTGACTTAGTGCTAATTTATAGCGTACGTTTTAAATGTGACCACAAGGTGTCACTAAAACACAGAAGTCCTGGCTTTCAAGCAGGGGCGATTCTAGGATCAGAGCTTTGGGGGTGCTGAGCACCCAGAGAGCTGCCCATGCAGGCAAGGTAAACTTTACTCGTCACGATGAGACTTCTTCCCTGTCTCTGTGAGTCCCTGCATCTTTAAATATCTCCCGTTGTCCCGAGTTCCCTCTGACTGTCTCTTTGGTGCATTTAAACCCCTGTTCCTCCCTGTCCTCATCGTCTGTTGTCTTCATCTCCATTATCAGTCATCATAATTTTACCCTGTCTGTGCAAGTCTGCAAATTTCTTTATTAAGTCATAAGATTCTTAAATTCATCAAGTCTTTCTGTGCCTGGGTCCTCGTGACAAAACATGACATCACTGTTTTGTACATTTTAACACAATTTAATCCCCACATTTGTGAAAGAAAAGCAAAACACTTTTTTGAAAAGTCTGTAACAAAACCATCAAATCTGATAAAGGTTATTTAAATGCTGCTAAAGAAGAATGGATTGGAATTTAAAAAAAAAAAATACATATCCTAACCTTAATTACTGCGGGAGAATAATGAATGATGCTCATAGTCAGTAAAAAGTAAACTGAGTGCATTTTTTGGACAGAGATTCACTTTTAAAGTGTATGTATAATACAATACAGATACATAAAAAATACACTCCAAAAATAAAAGAGTCCTTGAACTGTACAAAATATTATTAAAAAATTAAAAAAAATGGAGACACCTTGGCCTATGGTACAATGTATACAATGTATGAAAAGATCTTTACTGCAGATACTACTATGGCTGCAGATTTTTTCTTTTCTTTTATCCTATGTCGCCTCACCTTGAGGTTGGTAAATCTGTCTATCACAATTTCATGGTCAAGTCTCTCAAGCATCTCTTTCTCAGCTGACATCACAGCCAGGTGCTGGAGTCTGCTTTGACCCATGGTCCTTCTCAGCCAGGTATGGAGCTGACTCAAGACACTAAAAGACCTTTCACAGCTACAGCTGCTAACTGGGTTCATTAGGACAACCTGAATAACAGTTTTCAGTGTGGGGAAGATCTGATTATCCAGAAGATGTTAAGATATCTGGAATGGCACCAGCCTCACTCTTCAGCTTCAAAAAGTTTTTGGCAACCGTGACTTCTTCTGACTGAATTTCAATATGGTAATACAGTGCCAGGGCTGACAACCCAGTTTGTTTTGCAGAGTCTGTATAGCAGCTTTAATATAGGGAGAACACAACTTCCAGATTGTATGAGTAAAATCAGGTTTTTTCTCTTCGTCAGTTTAATAGTTTCTGTTTTGCCTGTTAGTATTCCCTGTCTGTTTTCTTACCTGGTTCTTCCTGACCTTGTACTTTCTCCTCAGGTTCTCCTCTTTCCTCTCTCCCTCTTTGGACTGACAATCATACACAAATAGACTGTATTCAATTAGATTAAAAAAAAATACTATTAAGATCACTAATATAAAAATGTCCTCTCTCAGTGTACTTTCAACCAAAAGGCAAATAACCAAACCGCATGTACATCTAATAAAGGATATAAATATTGAAACACTGACCCAACATTATCCTTTATTGAGGGATAATTTGACCTTACACTTTTACCTAAATGTGGCTTCTTTTTTTTGAAAAAACTTCCTCATATCCATTATGAACCTGGCTGTCTCTCTGTACACAAACATACACACACACACACACAACAGTGGAGTTATAAGGTTAATGGGCATCCAGCCAGTTAGCTAGTTAGTACCTTGTACATAGGACAAAATAACCAGTTTCTCTCATTACATTTCAAACAGGACAGTGGTAACAACAGCAGGCTACGGACAATGTTAAGTTTTAGATTTTAAATAGGCTGTATACATTTAAATGGGAGCAACAGGACGGTCAAATGTCGCTGATGTTACTACAGAATAGGACGGATTGTAGGGTAGCAAACATAGTCGGGAAACACGTTTTCAACACAGCAGGTTACCTGGGTGTAATGTTTTTCAGCTAAAACGAAACATGGCCTGACTCCTACCTAACTATATAAAGAGTAACTGAAGGTTAAATGCAGCTAATATGTCCTGTTTTAAGGGAGGTGCTTCCACCTCCGCTCTGCTGCGTCTCAGCCACCATCGCTCTGGCAGCAACGGCGCTAGAGCCAGAGTGGGGGAGAGCCGAGCCGAGCTGGAACAAACCACTTTGGGAGGGGGGGAGGGGTTAACTATACTTTTGTTGTTAAAATGTTCCATCTCAATTACGTACTGTATGCTTTTTATATTTTTAGTAGTGTGTCCCACAAACAGCAAATATTGTCAAAAAAAGTAAGAAATCTTTGGGGGTGCTTTGATTCATTTTGGGGGTGCTGAAGCACCCCCCAAAAATGGGCTAAAATCGCCCCTGCTTTCAAGGACAGTGGAACGTATCCAGTAAATTATTTCTATGAATGATATTGCAATAATTATTCTGATTGTTGGGATTTCAATGACAAACGTAAAGATTAATTTATAAGTCTGTAAATGCATTTGTAACTCCCTCAGTTAAAAGATTTTTTAAGACGTCAGCTTGATAAAGAAATTGTGTCACCTCCACGCTGTGCCCCTGTGGTCAGTGATTCACCAATCTGTCTCCTGTTCTTTTCAAACTGAAAAATTAATACAGAGAAGATAACCACACAGAGCAAACTGGGAAACACTGAGGTTTTCCATGTGTTTTGTGTCTACCTGTGTTGCTTTCCTCTTTTGTGATATCTCATTTTGTCATGAACTCGCTGTGTGGAGGCAGATGAGGACCCAACCGCAAAACTCACGGAGACAGGAACTAAACTCAAAATCACTGCTTTATTGCAGGCCTTACAACGAAACAGAACTAAACTGGGAATGCTAACAGAAGACCGAGGGAAACACAGAGAGACACACAGGTTCGGGGAGGAGACATTGACGAAGCGACACTGAACTGAGAGAGACATGCACATAAATACACAGAGGGTTAACAAGGGAAGTGGGGACACACGGGGAACACAGCTGACACAGATAATCGTAACAAGACATGGCAGGAGAAACGCGACACTGACGGGAGACTGTCAAAGTAAAACAGGAAGTACAGAGGTGCAGACAGGAGGAGAGAGAGACAGGAGAGCACGGGGAAAGCACAGGCATAGCGGGCTGGGGAGACATGGAATGAAACACAAGGAGGGGAAACGAGGGCTCACAGATACACAGAGGAGCACACAGAGGGTAACCAAAATAAGGGACATCTTAACAGGGCAACCTAGAAACCAAGGTGTAAATAAAGAACAAAACCCAAAACACGAAAACTAAGAATGCTGGGCCAACATGGCCCAGGATCATGACACATTTGGTTTATTAGATGTAAAACAGGCGGGGAAAATGAAACTAAAACTTTTGCTTTCATTTTGTTGTAAAAGAAACCGAGTTGTGCATCCTGACCTCATTCTAGTTTCAGCCAACTGCTTGTTTAAACTGTGCAGTCTCCATATCTGATCTGTTTATTGTAAACTAGAAAATGTTTGGTGTCTTGTGATATGTCTATGACGTGTTCTCTCTTTAAAATTAAAGAAATATTTTTTGTCCAAATTCCATTCCCTGGGATTGTGTTTTATAAGACTTATATGTCTCACATAAATAACTTATGACATTGGTGCCTTTCACAGTTTTCTTCAACACGTCGTTTCTCGAGTAGTAAATTATTATATTTAGAAGTGTTTTTGTAATTATGTCATTAGAAAAATGGAAAGAGGCCAGTTTTATGTGTAAATCCCATTTTGAGTCACATAGGTCTTTTGAGAAATACAATAGACACACATACAAGACAATGTAAAAATGTACAAATTAATATTCCAAATTCTTTTTCATATTGGAAGACATCCCATTATTTTTAATAATATCATACTGTGAACAATCTCTCTCATGTTTAACATCTAGTTCTGCTATAAATATAGACCTAGAAGATTCAATATATTTTTCCTGCTTTTGCATAATATATTTTGATCTGTTGTTATACCCTAGACAGGCCACCACTCAATCATAGGTTCAGTAGTTGCCTGAATAAGAGACAAACAACCATTCACTCTCAGATTCACACCTACAGCCAAATTAGAATCAGCAGTTAACCCCACGCATGTCTTTGCAGACACTAAGAGATCAAAAGTCTACACAGAAAGGCCCCAAACTGAAATTTGAATCCAGGACTGTGCTGTGGGGTAATGGAGCTAACTACCACTGCACCGCCCTGTTAATATAACATAATATAATATAACATATTGTGATGTTTATATATATATATACATACATATATATATATGCATATTTAGTTATTTAGGGGCTCCATTGTGTAGTGGTTTCCACTACACACAGGGCCTCCAGGATAAAAAAAGAAAAAGACAAATCTGTTAAATCAAAAATGTGGCACTGCTGTGACAAATCCTCACGAACAACAGAGCAGCTTCAAGTATTTTCTTTCATTTTAGTTTTGTGCATATTTTACTGTTTGTGAGCTGAAAGGAGGTGCTGTGCTCTCGCTAATATCAGAGGCTAACAAATGCATTTAGGTAGTACAGCTACTTTAATTAACTTCAGTTTAGGTACATTTATATATTACAACGCTGGTACAACGTTACAATGATAAAGTCCAAGCACTAAAACTTTTACAGTGTGTTTATTAATATGATTATGCTGCAGTGCTCAAAGGGTCCATTACATGTTTGCAATCACCTGGATCGTCGTCCTCATTAAAGTCACTGTGGATTAAAGATACAACTGGGCTCTTTACCTTCTTCTAAGTTTCCTGCAAGTCTGGAAGGTTGACTGTAAACAAATATTGAATGTGAACAGGTGTGCCACCATATGATTGATGATCCATGACCTGCTCACACTGAAGTTTTGTTATCTTGAGATCATGTCAGGCCTCTATCAGACATGTCTGTTTCTTGTCCTTCTGGCTCCCTGCCAAGAAAGAAGGATGACGCCACCTGTTTATGGGAAAAGTGATTTCTCATAATATGGGTGCTTTAAAAAAATCATCATATGAGGGCATCATCCAGAAGCATTTCTTCTTCTTCATTAATATTTTTTATTTCTAATTTTTACTTTATTATTGTTGTTTTTGTTGTTCTCATGTACGAGATCTGAAGTCTACTTTGTTTTTCAAAAGTATCATATGACTCATTTGTTTTTAAAAGTGCGACAGAACTTTGCAAATGATTAATTCAAATCATATTACAGCAGATATTTGAATAGACCACGTGGTCACATGATAATAGTGGTATAAAAAATATTTATGTACATGTCTGACGGGTAGTTTTATAATTTATTCAAACCAAATGGTGAAACCTTGGTGTTCATCTGAACAACAAACTGGACTGGACTCATAACTCAGACGCCCTCTACAGGAATGGACAGAGCAGGCTGTACCTGCTGCAGAGACTCAGGTCGTTTGGAGTGGAGGGCCCACTCCTGAAGACCTTCTATGACTCGGTGGTGGCCTCAGCCATCTTTTACGGTGTGGTCTGCTGGGGTGGCAGCATCTCTGCTGGGGACAGGAAGAGACTGAACAGGCTGATCAAAAGGGCCAGCTCTGTTCTAGGATGCCCTCTGGACCCAGTGGAGGTGGTGAGTGACAGGAGAATGGTGGCTAAGCTGTCATCCCTGTTGGACAGCATCTCCCACCCCATGCAGGAGACTCTGACAGCCCTGAGCAGCTCCTTCAGTGGCAGGCTGCGGCACCCACGGTGTGGGACGGAGAGATTTCGCAGGTCTTTCCTCCCCACTGCTGTCAGACTCCACAACAAATACTTTAACTGATCAAACACACACATCCACACATGTGCAATAACACTAAGTGCAATACTCCTTTCTGGCATCGTTGTATTTTTTACTCAGTTGTATATAGCATTTGTATTCTATTTTTATCCTACTGTATATTTTATTCTACTGTATATAGTATTTTATTTTATTCTATTCTGTACAGTTGTGTACGGTATTTATTCTTATTGTATTCTAATTTTTGCTTCAGAACTTTTGCACTGTCCACTTCCTGCTGTGACAAAACAAATTTCCCACGTGTGGGACTAATAAAGGTTATCTTATCTTATCTTATCTTATCTTATCTTATCTTATCTTATCTTATCTTATTTTATCTTATCTTATCTTATGATCCCTAGTCCCTACCTTAGATTTTAATTCCTTTACATTTAATTAACTAGCCAGCTATTGGCTACTGTTCAGATTTTTAGAAATCTACTAATTAAAATGTATTTAATGAATAATTCCTGTCAAAAATGTGTAGGTTAACCCACAAGGTATTACATACACTGGTTGATTTTAGACTCACATTGTCACCCTTAGCATTAAAATTATGTATACAAAAAACATAACCAACTCCATGATGCAGCTATAATACAATATTGGTTTGTAAAGCCAGAATTAAAACAAAAAAAACCCAAAAGACACAGTTCAGTGGCACAGTTCATCTAATGTCTTTCTTTCCCCTTTGTAGGACTGTGACTAGTGATCAGTAATAGAGAACTAAAGAGTTAAGTTTTTTTTCCACAGTGCCACTCACACTCACCTTTAAGAATTACAAATGACCTGGACATCAATCACATCTTCTGTTTGGCAAATGTATACGACACAGGTTTGCTCAGGTCCTGAACTTCGCCCAACCACAACTCAAATAACGCACCTGCTGTTTATTCAGTGCTATTGAGCATGGGACTGGTTTGCCTATATTTCCCATTCAGTGAATTTCCAAGTATTTCTTAGTTTGTTAAACAGATAAAATAACTGCCTGTCTGAATTGATAAAATAACAGTATAATAGCCTACGGTATTGTAGTCTAACACAAACAGTGTACATCTTTTTCTGTCTCCTAATTGTTAACTTATTGACTGTAATGGGTCTCTGCATCACAATTTGCAGCATTTAATCCACAAAGCAGTACAAAATGCATGCAGAGGGTTTTTGATCAACAATGAAAGGCTTCTGACAAGGTATGGCTGGAAATCTTGATGTAAGCACAAAGAAATGAAAAGACCAGCAAAGTAGTGAGTCAGGTGTGCACACTGAAAACAGGAAAGAAGAGAAACTCATAGTCTAAGCGTAACTTGATATTTAAGCATAGGTGTATATAGGAGTAGACGGTAATGAGAAGAAACAGCTTCAATCTTGTAAAGAAAAGAAAGAAAAAGAAAACAACTACCATGATCTATTGTCCATTCATGCCCACAAGTTCTCATTTTGCTGATTGGCCATTATCAGACCTTTACATGGAATGGAAAATTAAAAATTGCATCACCTTTCTAAAAATATTGACAAGCAGGAACCCCAGATGACCAAGAATGACCTTGGTTGTTGCCATATGCCAGTGTATAGGGAACTGGACAACTAATACAGTGGAGAAGTCACTGGAAGAAAATGGAGAAGAAAAGTGAAGGAATTTTACCAATTGGCTTACTGGCTTTAAGATAAGATAAGCCCTATTATACTGATGAATCTGTAATCATGACTCAATCATGTTGAATAAAATTAAAAATTCCAGTAATGGGTTCTTTTGTTTTGTTTTTTTAAATAAATCGGGTTTTCAGGAGTTTTCTGCTTTGGAGAGACAACCTTCCATTAGCCGTGTTTTAATTGAGAACACAGTGACACTTTCTCTGGCTCTGTCTGCAATGCTGAATAGTGAAAGGAAGTAGGAAAGTCCCTTGTACTCACTTGGCTTGCGAACAAGGTTGCTGGGGGCACGTCTGTCAACAGCCTCACTAGAGCGTTCTCCCTCTGATCCACCACAGTGGTTTTAGATTTTCAAATGGTATTAATTATGGTTTGAAAGTTGTAGCTTCAACCTAAACATTACAAAATGAAACTGTAACATTTTAAGTGAATGTGAAATTATATTATGAGCATAAGTATCACATTTCTTTTATTTAATCACATTTCTGTTTTGAGGTGACAGACTGGGAGACACTGAGGCTACGTCCACACTAATGTGTTTTCGTTTGAAAACGCATCGTTTCCTCCCCGTTTTGGCCTCCCGTCCACACTGAGACAGCGTTTTCGCTGAAGGAAAACTCGCATACATTTGAAAACAGTGCTTTTGCGTTGAAGTGTGGACAGCAAAAACTAAGACTTTCGAAAACAATGACGCATGTTAGTTATATGATGCAGTCATGTGACCAATTAAACTAAGATGGCGGAGGGCATTATAAAGCAGTTGTTTTGTTTGCACTCAATTTTGACAGCCCTATTAAAGATTAATATCAGTCTGTACATGCTCCAGAGAGCTTTTCTTCAAATTCTTTAATTCTCACTCGCTTTTGCAACTTTGTACTTTTGTGTTACTCGTAGCAACAACTCCACATCATTGTTAGTCCATTTAAAAAACTCGGTGTTTTTCCTCAACATTTTGCCGCAATGTTTCAAAGAGCCGGAAAGTAAATAAGCAGCAGACAGAAATGAGGCAGGTTGAATCCTCTTGCATTTCACGCATGCGCAGTACTGGTGCGTAAGTGTTTTCGGCCATTTCAATGTGGTTGCGCATCTGAAAACGACTGAAAACGCTAGTGTGGACACGGAGCTTTTCAGACGAAAACGCCGTTTTCAAATCTATCCGGGCTAGTGTGGACGTAGCCTGAGCTTCAGGTGCACTCAGTAAACCCACCGATGTCCTGACTCCATTGTCACAGCTGGGACCGTCCATTGTTAACCAAATAACAAGACTAGGGTAACTGAGGACATCAAAGCCCTCCTCAACAAGAAGAGGGCCTTCAGAGCGGGCAATAGAGAGGAGGTGAGAATGATTTAGGCACTGTGGACGGGTTGGATCAGATAGGCTAAGGTTAATTACAGGAGAAAGCTAGATGGATATTCCATCAGAAGAGCATGAGAGAGGTGTGGAGTGGCGAGAAGACAGTCATTGGATTCAGGCCATCCAGCAGTAAGTGAGCAGTGAGGACAGAGTTGAGTTGAATTGAGGTGAATGTGTTTTTCAACAGATTCGACACAGCGGTGAATGCTCACCCCCCTACTGACTTAACTGTAATCAGTCAGCAAACCACAGCCACAACACTCTCTCT
The DNA here is from genome assembly GCF_013358895.1 of Oreochromis aureus. NCBI lineage: Eukaryota > Metazoa > Chordata > Actinopteri > Cichliformes > Cichlidae > Oreochromis > Oreochromis aureus. Next base: position 24,464,335 of record NC_052952.1, read on the forward strand.
TCCTCCCTGTAAAAGTCCTGAGACCTCACACACCTGTCACTTTCACTCACAACCAGGTTCAGAGACAAATGAGATGATTCCACTGAGGTAAGTGTGCTGGGCCGGAAGGGAGGTCAAAGACTTGACCAGGCCACATCAGGATGTCCTTCAGGTCACTTACCATCCCTGCCTTGGAGCTGCGGATGCCATCAGCTACCTGCTCAATCATTTCTACCCTCATCTAGATCAGCCGGCGAGCACCGTGAAGGTCATGTTTTCCGACTTTTCCAGTGCACTCAATACCATCAGGCCAACCCTACTGGATGATAAGCTGACAGCGATGCAGGTGGATGAGTCTTTTGTGTCCTGTTGAGTACCTAACAGGAAGACCACAATATGTGTGTCTTCGACATTGCGTGTCTGACAAGGGGATCAGCAACACAGCGTTCACCAAAAGGTATTGTCCCCTCCCCTTTCTTCTTCACCCTCTACACCACATACCTCAGTCACTGCTAAGACACCTGTCATGATTTGCAGAGGTAGATCATGTGCCTTCTTTCAGTGACGACCCAAATGCTGACCACAGGAGACAAAAACTGGATTTAAAAAATGGGTGTGCCATTTATTTAGGCAGATTTACAAAAACAGGGAAAGACAAGAATAACAGGAGCATGGGATGAGCAGAGACAGAACTTTGAAGGAACACAGATGCCCCAACAAAAGTCAGGGGAAAACTGACACAATATATACAGACAGGAAATGATCAGGAAAGTGGAAACACATGGGCAAAGCTGGGAAAAATTTAAGGGTGATGAGACAGAGGGAAACAAAACAGAACACACTGAAAAAGGGACACAAGACTGTCAAAATAAAAGAAGAAACACAGAAACACGGACCAAAGACACGCGGGCTTGACAAAGCAACAGGAATGAATGAACAGAGGCAAAAGATGAAACTGACTGGAGAGACGAGATGAAACACGAGGAGAGCATTGTGGGAATAGGCGGGGGGAGGAAGAGGGGGACATGGTGGACTAGGGAGAGAGAAAGGGAGACGGAGACCTGGAAACAAGACACAAGTATGGGCAAGAGACAAACACATACACACAGGGAGGTAAGTGTAAACACAGAAGGCACAACAGGCTCACATGGGGGCGACACATGGGTGAGAGAAACACAAGCGGGAAAGACCAGGGAATTAACCTTAATGAAGGAAAACCCACAAACTGAAGAACACAATACAAGAACTAGACTTGTAATGAAATTATTATAATACAAAATATCAGAAACTACAATAAGCTCAATAAACTGACAGAGACCTGCAATCATCAGAAGTTTTCTGATGACTGTGCGGTGGTTGGATGCATCAGTGAGAGTGATGATACAGAGTATCTGGGTGTGGTTGACTCCATTGTCACGTGGTGTAAGCAGGATCATTTGCACTTCAATGTGACAAAGACCAAAGAATTGGACTTTAGGAGGACCAGGAAACCTGTGACCTGTGATCTCGCTGTACAACTCCTCCATTTAATGAACAGTACAGAGTGCAACAGTTACACCCTTTTGCACATCGTCTACAGTGAAAAAAAAAAGAAGTAAAAAGTCAGTCATATATATTTCACCTCTGAAATACTTTGGATATTTATAATTGAGCTATTTGTGTATATCAGAGCTATTTCTTATACTTTGTAAACTTTGTAATATATACTTTGGATATTTATAATTGAGCTATTTGTGTATATCAGAGCTATTTCTTATACTTTGTAAACTTTGTAATATATTTTACTATTTAATTTAGTTCATTCCATTACTGTTATTGTCTTCTAACAACTGTAACCACATAATGTCGTCAGGTATTATTAAAGTAATCTGATTCGGAGTCTGTCTTTTCTGCCTCAATGAAGTGTTGGGGAAAAGTAGGAGACCTCTTTCTAAGGTTTTTTTTATTAATTTTTTTTAGCATTAGCATTATTTGATTAAAAAAAAAAAATTATTCTGAAATATTTAATCAAGTCACCTCACTCTGACACTTGATACCTTCACCCTGGCTTTCATACATTATATTTATTACTGAGTTTTTATTTTGGGTATTTAAAATAAACTTTGATCTTTGTTTAAATGAACTGTGACCAGTGTTATGTAAATACCACAAGATGAAATGCATGTGGGAGTTGCACAAGAAATGAAGTCATTTCTGTGGAAGAGCAGCTTCTGACAAGGTTACATACAAGAAAAGAAAGGTTACCTAACCTTGAAGACTGTAAATGTTACACAGAACAAGGTTAAATCCTGTGAGCAAATAAAGGCACCATAAAGATGAATAGACTATTCAAAAAGCCAAAGTAAACTTAAGAGAAACTCTGAACACAGTCTATAAATTCTTACATTTCTCTAACTACAGCGACCAAAAACATTTAAACACATTGAGCGTAAGCTGGATAGAAAAATGCTAAAACATTCTGATGATTTGTTTCCACTAAGCATTTTACTGGAACAGGGTTCCTGTTGTAATAAAAAATGATCCCTAAACAATACTGGAAAAGGTTAAAGGCATTCAGGAAGCCCCTATCTTGTGGTCTTTGGACTAACAACCAGCAAAGTGAGAAACAGCCTGTTCCTTACTGTAAGTCTACGTGTGTTTGCCATGTGTTGTTTTCATTACCCTTTGGTCACTTTGCACCGTCCTCTAGTTTCTAGTCTGTGCCTGCCCCGATGTTCTTCCAAACTCACATTTGTTTTTTCTGTTTTGTTACAACTGTTTTGTTGTATAATCTTTGATACAGGAATATAATTTCAGTGGTTGATATGCAGTGTTGGGTAGTAACGGAATACATGTACCGGCGTTACGTATTTAAAATACTAAATATGAATAACTGTATGCCATTACAGTTACCGTTTTAAAAGGTGGTATTCAGAATACAGTTACTCTGTTGAAATAAATGGATTACACGCAGTCTTTTCCTGTTTCATATATGTTAGGCTGTCCCCTCTCTATTTCTGGTAATTCCACAACGGTGGAAACCCAAACAAAACATACTTTAAGAGGCTCTAATGCCTGGGTCTCAATCACGCCGCCCATGTCACCTCTACTTGCCGTGACGTCACACTGCTTGATGTCAAGAAATATTTTTTTAATTAGTTTTCAAAAACTGATTTAATATGACGGCAACAGGCAGAGTGTTACAGGCATAACCCTAAAGAATGTAGCCTCATGGGCAGTGTAGTCCGCGCAGCAGGGAGAATGGACTGCCATACCTGTTATGTGTCTGTGAGCGCGAGGAGGGAGAAAAAGGAGAGTCGAAAAGTACAAGTTGTCACTGACCAGAAACAACAGGAGATGGAAGCATGTAAATATAATAATAACCACAGCAGCCAAAAAGAGTGCCTGACGAACCCAGTTGTAAGTAAGCTATTAAGACTCGACTGTACGCTGTGTTCCTGTTTTTCTCCGAATCAATAAGTTCCCTTGGAGCAGCCTTTCAACGCCTCTCTCCGTCTCTCGCTATCAAAGTTGACCCAGACAACAAAGTAAAGCTAGTTTTCGGCTACGAGCCCGACACGGAACCCAATATACTAGCCAGAGGTCCCTTTACTTAGTATGGCGAGTAACCTTCAGTAATAGTAATAGTATCCCAGCAATAGTACATTAATGTAGTTGTAAAAAGCATAAAAACAGCAATCAGAAAACATTACTCTCATTGAGTAATGTAACGGAATACGTTACAAAATACATTTTGGGGCATGTATTCTGTAATCTGTAGTGAAATACATTTTAAAAGTAACCTTCCCAACACTGTTTATATGTTAGCTTTGTCCTTTCAAAGCAAGAAGGTTAATGGTTCCAATGAGCCATTCTTTGAGTTTACATGTTGTTTGCATGTGGTTATTTGCAGATACTGCAGCTTCCTACCTCAGTCAGCAATGCCTATTTGCTTAATTGGAGATTTTAAATTGGTTGTCAGTGTGAGTGGGTGTGGTTGTCTGCCTTGTTGTGTTAGCTCTGTAATGGTCTACTGATCTGTCCAGAGTGTGACCCGCCTCTTGGTGAGCTGGGATAGGCTCCAGCCAGAAAATGGATAAATATATAAAGCAGAGAAATTAAGTCATCAGCTTGACACATTGTTTGTGATTTTTGTTATATTTACAATTCTCAGACAAGGCAATTTCAGAAACAATGTTGGGTATTTACATCACAATATTTTGAGATTTATGGCATAAGAGATCATATATTCTTTTTTTAAATTAATTGTTTAAAGTAGGTCATTAATGGATAAAAAAAGTACTAAAATAGTAAAATAATAAAACTAATATGTCTTACATCCAATTTACTTTTACCTAAAATGCTTTCTTTGTTTCTATTGTTCACTGTCCTTAGAGGTAAATGATTGTATTAGTTTAGTAAACCTTAAAGGTGTTAGCTTGGGAAGAAAACCGACAGGACTTCTGTAAGTATCTCTCAAATCATGTCTGATTCGAGAAACTACTTCAATTCTAAGACCAAATGGTGGAGAGTCCCAAATTTCAAGTCTTAGTAGCCCTGATCATGTGCCTCATCATATGACCCAAGGTGTGAAAAAGTGTGTGGGCCATTATCAGCGGAGGTTTTGGGTGAAACTATTTTAAGAACCTACTTCTGCCGATCATGCGGCTTATTGAGATCAGCTAACACAAGATGTGAGTGGGCATCGTTGCATCTGGGCAGTGATCTCAAAACTCGAGTTAGTGTTGTAAGCCACCCCCTCTGTTCAAAGATGCCCGTTCACGGTGGACATTGATGGCTTCTTTCATTCCTCTTTCAAACCTGGCTTCTCTGTCCAAAATGTGAACATTGACATCCTCGAAAGAGTGACCTTTATCCTTTAGATGCGGATGAGCTGATGAGATGCAGCTGAGTCTGTCCTGTTGAGGGGGCTCTTTTATGTTGTGCCTTCTAAACAGAAGAAGTTTCTCAGATGAGAGGTGAAACATCTTCAAGAAACTTAACTCCTGTGTTGTCCTCGGGTCAAAAATGACCCCTAGGACTGTGGCAAACAAGTGTATGGGAATCCTGAGGAGATTACAAGGGTTCCAGTCGCTTTTCTTTCCAAACTCCTTAGTTTGTCGTGGATGACTGAGAACCTACACAGACAATGATGGTGTTAGTTTGGAACACAATGATGGCCTAAGGCACAGTAATAAGTAATGCAGTTTTTTTCAGTTCCTTTTAATGATATTACATTTACCAAAATGTAACCAGAAAGGAACATTTTAATTTTTTAAGAATAATGTTTGTAAGTAATGATGTGTTGCATCACATTTAATTCTTAAGATTAAGATAATAAAGTGATCTAAGAATCATTAGCATTAACATGCAATACAATTAATACATTTTCATTGTATGCTTACCACAAAGCCGTATGTTCACGATGTACATTGGTAATACTGATTGTCAAATGTGATTAACAGTGTGACCCAAACTAGTGAATGAATGCAACAGCTCACGATCATCAAGTGCTCTGTCTCGTTTGGCTCCTTATTCTCTTTCTTTTGGATGAACAGCAGCTTTGTGGTTACTTCCAGTCGAAGAGCTCAATTCACTGATGGAAACTCTCACTATAATCACTGTGACTCTTTGTATCAAATCCTGCCAATTATGCTACTAGTAACCCAGTAAACTTCACCACTAGCTGTTAGTTGTGCGATGTCAGTTCCACTATCAGTGAGTTTCACTAGACAGCTCTAATTTTCTGTATGTCTCTCTTTGGGGTATCACCATTATTTTTCTCAGATGGACTAGATAATACGGTGCTGAAAGTGAATGGACAGAATATGACTTCCTTTTCAGCTGGATCCAATCTAACTGTGGTCTGTTCTGCATGCTCCAATACTCCATCTCAAAGAAGAGCTTAGGAACAGGAGCTGTTACATGTCAGCAAAGACCAAAGTGGTCCATATTCCTGCATGACATTCAACAATCACACCAACATAAGAAACAACATCACCACACATGTCCTCATAGCAAGCGAGTGTGTTATTATTCCAACAGCAACTTCAGTACTTCTTGGTTTGTTCCAAACTTCATCCTATCTTTGCTTTTGTCTCTACACAGATTGTGCTCACTACCCAGCATTGTGGAGCCTGAAGAGCATTTGCCATAGAATACCAGAATTGGCAGGTCCAGCAATAGTGTCCTGTGCTTGTCATAGATGAGAGCAGTGTTACCCTGACCACATGACAGACTCGAAAGGGTCTGGAGATGCTGTGGAGATGCTGCCTGTAGCATTGGACAGTATGACTTGGTCATTTGGTGTTCGTTTAGTGATAGTCTAGGTTGGCATATCCATGGAGCGACACACCACTACAGGCTATACAACAGCCCGACTGCCTTTTACGTATCAGGATGAAATCTCAGCAAAATGGATTGGCCGTACAAATTGACTTTTGGAGGTGTCTTTGAATTCATCCCTTTATAGGTTAATAATTTTCATTTCAATCAAACTATGTGGCATCCATCAGTTACAGTACCCATCCATATCTGTATAGATGTTTTCAATTCACCTCTCATTAGTACAGGGGGATTTGTGCTCCCCAGGAGCTGCATTCAGTCTCCGTTGAGGCCTTCCCAAGACTGCAGTCACAGTTCATTCGCATGCCATCTACCATTATCTACTAGAAATACTGTCAAACTAAATGAGGATGTGATCTCAACTGGTGACTGTAACCTTGTTTCTTAAGGGTTTAATTTTTTTTGCCAAGTACATTTGGGTATGAATCAGTTAACAGCAGAAATTCCGATAGCAAGATTATTAACATTAGCAATAATTTTGATACCCACTATGTAACATTTACTTCTCAATCATCCTTTACATTGGAGACTATGACTTTTATGAAAAACTTGGAAACTTAAATGGTAAATGGACTGGTTCTTATATAGCGCTTTTCTACTCTTCTGAGCACTCAAAGCACTTTACATAACTTGCGCATTCACCCCCATTCGCACAAGCACATTTGTATCATTATGTATCCTTCCATTTTTATGTCCTAAAACTCCAAATGTTAGAAAAGCAACAAAAAAGTCAATCAATTATTTTTAAAAAATGTGTATTTAGGAGAGAACTACTAAATATAAAAAATATATACTTCTAAGTGTATTTTACTGTTGTCACACATTTTTGTCTTTTTGCTATACTATGTTCACTTCTAAGAAAAACAACAGTAAATTCTGCATGTTTATCATCAGCAAGAAAACCATGTTATGTGAACAAGAAATAGTTCACAACTCCCATCACATGACTCAAATGCAAAAATAAGATCACACGAAGTGCATGTATTTCCCCACCTTCATTCAAATATCACAGCACAAAAGTGTTTGCATTGCCTTTACATGTACTGTGGTCTTTGTTTGCAGTTTCCATGGCTTATCACCATACTGTGGGGTTATTGTCTGTTAAAATCCATTTAATGCTGACAGTCTCAACACCAAATGTTATTCAAATGGTCCATTGTCTATTAATTCTTTAAGTTTTGATATTCTGGGTGCAAGTCATTGAGGATGGATCATTTCACCTAAATCTACATACCCTAAACCCCAAAATATGCTTTTCCTTTCTCCAGTTTTTCTGTGTTTTCAATCTTTATTGTAGGAAAAAGTGTCATGATTCGTCTTTCTTATAAGAATACTAGAGACCATGATTTCAAAGATTTGGTTTTGGTTTGGATTCTTGGTAAAATTATAAAAGAGCTCCACGTGATTCTGTTGTTGGAAAAAGTTACAGAACAACAGCATACAGTAAAAGGACACTCACAGGTGTGCACCTGTAAAACATCAATATACCAGGGCAAAACAAGGTGTGGCCATGACTGTGAGGTGGCATGATGATGTTGATCTAGGGGAAGGCATTTGCATCATGAACACAGGGAACTGCAGTGTTATACAGCATATATTGACTGATGTGAAGGCAGGAAGCAGAGAATATCACCGGATTATTCATCACAGCCAGATTCAAAGTTAGTGAGAGGATACCAAGGAGCTTAATGGAGTCTCCAGTGGTGTTCATCCTGTTCTTGGCCACACTGACTTTTACAGGTAAAAATGAATGAATATAAAGTAAAGTTCATATTATTGAAATGACTTCAGGGATAGAGAATTTGACAATTTATGGATCCTAGTATTAGAAATGTTGCAACATGTTTTAAATATGCTACTTCAATATTTATCAGTATTTTAATAACTTTTTAGTACTTCTGTCCTAGTGTGTGGATGACAACTAATTGGTGACTGATTATTTTACTTGCTCTCTGTTTCTAGATCTGGCACACAGCCAGACTATATATGCGTCTAAGAACCCCGTCGCAGTGGGAAGCAGTGTTACACTCAGCAGCAATGTCACATCAGGCGGATGGCTATTCAACGGCCGCCTGATTGTGATAACACTAAACGAAACATATGACATATCCAGCACCTGGGAAGACAGAGTAACACTTAACACAAATACTTCATCACTGACCATAAACCCAGTAACACTGAAAGACTCTGGAAGCTACGTACTGGAGAACCTAGTGGATGGATCTTTTTCTCAATTAACACTTTTAGTTGAAGGTAAGATCTTTCTCATTTCTTTGTTTAATCACTGGCACAGAATTCAAGGAGATTTTATTTCCTACATTATACTGATTTCTGCATTATTATTATCATTATTAGTATTATTAGTATTATTTATTAATTAATTGTGTTATAATCTATGAAAAGAAGCATCGTTAGTGTCACTTAGTTGCATTATGTTCAAGAGAGAAACAACTCACATGACTTCACAACTGACTGTCCGTAACTGTTAAATTTACTCCTAAATAATTTAGTTGGATAAAGATCGCTGTGGGGTAGAGGGGAAATGTGTGTATTTATTTTTTTTTCCTTTTAAGATCACTAACAAGAAAATGTGTTGCATGTCTTATTGTAGCATATTTGAGATATTCTGATCTTGACTAAAGATCCATCCTCACAGTCTATTTCAAAGCCAATGACATGGTGAAAAGCAAACAAACAAACATTTGTTTACACTACTTCTGCTTTACATTTGGGTTACTATTATGCTCAGTCCCACAAGCCCAACAGGAACTTCAGAGAAATGCTTTAGTGCCACCAATTATACTATATAAGCAGAGAGCAGTTACTCTGTGCTAGAAGTCTGTTAAACTCGCCTTGTTTAACTTGTTGCAAACCAGGGATTAGTCACGTGGTTGGACTTTGCCTACATTCAGCATTGAGTATTACCCTGGGTCTTTCTAGACAGCTTGGTGTTAGCATGATAGATTCTGAGAAGTTTGGAAATGCAGGCGACTTGATGACCTTTTCCCTGCTGTGGATACTCATTTGTAGTCTGAAGGAATACAGGGACACAATCACATTGTAGATATATTTATCTGAAAAAAAGAACAACGTTACACTATAAATAAATTAAAATAACACTGATATTGCTAAAGCAATAACAAAAAAATATTGATCTTGGTTTTCTACAATTGCAGCTCACATTAAAAATTACATTGCCTGCACTATATATTTGTGGAAAAGAAAGTAAACCCTCATCCAGTTCCAAATTATTACATATTACAACCAAACAATAATAATAACAATAAAATATTATTATTATTATTATTATTATTATTATTATTATTATTATTATTATTATTATTATCATAAATAATAAAAAATAAAATATAATTAGGTAAATACAACCCAAATATAACACACCAAGTCATTGGTTAACAAAAATTAAGCCAAAATGTAGATGCAAATAAACGTACCAAATAATACTGTATGCCATCCATCTTAACAGAATGTGTAGAGGGTATTTAGGAAACAACAGATGATGAGCTTGCTGAGCATCAAAGTTGAGATTTTTGTGTAATGGTTAATCATCTAGTAGCTGAGACAGTTATATATGGACCAAAGAACTGGACTGACCAATCAACCGACCAGCATTGTTACCCAAAGAGCCCAGCTGTTTATAAAACATTTTTCCTTGAAACCAGCTTAACATATGGGTCACATTTTCACATATATTTGGTGGAGGACACATTGCTTGCAGAAAACATGACAAAAGGTTTGTAATTTTCTTTTCCGCAGAGCCTGTTTCAAATGTGACCGTTCAGACAAACAAAATCAACCTGGTGGAGTTCAATGACACAGCAGTACTCATGTGCAGTGTGTCCAAAGGCACATCCTCGTCTTATCAGTGGTTCAATGGGAGCTCAATGATCACGGCCAATGAACATCTTCAACTCAGCAGTGGAAACTCCATTCTCACTATCAGGAACGTGACCCGCTATGATCAAGGACCGTACAAGTGTAATGTGTCTAACAATGTCAGCAATGACATCAGCGCCCCTGTGAATCTGAACATCAACTGTGAGTTCTAACTAAAAGACACCAATACATGCATACAATCTATAAAACAATCTGCTATCCCAACTATAACCTCTAAAACAATTTATGCCCTGTTCTGTCACCAGATGGTCCAAGTAACGCAAAGATGACAGTCATGCCCGTAAGCAGCATATACAAAGGCGGATCTAATATCACACTGTCATGCTCAGCTGACTCCAGTCCTCCAGCAATGATCACTTGGATGATTGATGGAGTGTACCAAACAAACACATCAAGTATTGAACTACAGGACGCTACTGAGAGCGATTCGGGAAATTACACATGTCTAATTCAGAATACAGTCACGCTGAGATTCAGCAGCAAAACGACAGCAATCCAGATTGTGGGTAAGTTTGGTTTGGTACACTCAAAAAAGGAAATTGGGTGGTTTTTACATTTACAGAAGTCTAACTTGCAATATGTACAAAATAATTTCATGTTTATATGACAATTAAATCCTGTAGGATCTGTATGAAATTCAACAACTTAATTTGTTGTGGTTGAGATGACATGGCACAATCTAGTAAGAGTGGTTAGTTTTCTGGACTCACGAAATTCACAAGATCACACGATATTTCAAACCACAGGAAAATCACTGCATCAAGCCTTGTAATCATAGCTTTACTGCTTTTTTGAGGTCTGTATTGACAGCTTGGTGGCGCAGTGGTTAGCACTGTTGCCTCACAGCAAGAAGATCCACTACGACCTGACTAGCTTGTCGTGGGTTCTCTCTAGGTATTCTCGTTTAATAAGTCGTGCACTTATTAGGGCTAGGTTTATTGGTGATTCTAAATTACGCATAAGTGTGAATGTGAGTGAAAATGGTTATTTGTCTCTATGTGATAGACTGGCGACCTGTCCAGGGTGTACCCTGCTTCTTTCCCTATCACATCTGAGATAGGCCCAGCCTCCCTGAAACCTGATAAAAATAAAAGAATGGATGGAGTGGAAGTTGTTGTAAATACATTAAAATTGTATGTTCACCAGACTCTAGACTTTGTTGAACATTATGTAATATGAAGACCATGTGTAGTATTTAAGTGACCAAGTAGCATTGGGGTTAAAGGTATTGAATAGTGTTGGAATAAACTGAGAAAATTTTGAAGGATTAAAATATTTCAAGAGCTCAACTTACTTCATCTGAACATGTTGCAATCACATTTTGTCAACACAAAATGCCCACAGGTTTATTGAATATGAATAAAATGTGTTGATTTAACCCAGTTGTTTAAGTTCCTGCCAATGCAAAACATTTGTGTGCAACCATTGTAAACTATTGATTTAAGTAAATCCAACATGTTCTTTTTTTCAGTGTAGTATTGCAGATGTGATTTTTCTTTGCTCCTTTGATTTTCAAGGCACAGACATCATTTTTTAAATTTAAATTTTGATTTTTTTGTATTTTTTACTTTCCTGCTTAGACCTGCAGAGCTGGTAGACCATTAACACGAAAAATAAAGAGTTGTGGTTTATGCCTTTGCCTTGTTACTGTGCAGACGAATGTTTTAGTTGGACATGCCATATTTGTTCAGCTCAAATACATGATTGAATTTAAATTACTTACTAAACTCCAACAGATCCTGTGACAGCAGTAGCGGTGAATCTTTCCCATCCAGCATCACTTGGTGAGATGTTCTCTTTGAGCTGTGAAGTGAAGGGAGCTGTTGACATGATTTTTTGGTGGAGAAATGGAGAAATCCTTATTTCTGCTGGCAATAACAACACAGCGTTTAGCCCGGACAACAAGACACTCACTATAACTTCAGCCCAACATTCAGATGGTGGAAATTATCAATGTCAGGCTTTCAATGCTGTAAGCAACCTGACCAGTGACAAGTTCACAGTCACAATTTACTGTAAGTAAACAATGATGTGCTTTCCTTACATGCTTTTTATCAACTGTGAGTATGATATTTTGTGATTTTATGCAACTGAGTGACATGTTTGAATAAACAATTTTTACATTTGTCTCCTTTTCTGTTACAGATGGACCAGAAACACCTTTTGTTTATGGCCCAGCTTTTGCTGAAACAGGACGTCAAGCTGTCTTCAATTGTTCTGCCGAGTCAGAGCCTCCCAGTACATTCTTGTGGTGGTTCAATGGATCCATCGTGGCCAATACATCAGACTATACAACCGATGTGTTGTCATTAAACATGAGCGGAGAGTACACCTGCATGGCCATTAATAATGTGACAGGAAAGAACAGCACAAACTCCACGACACTCACCGTGATTGGTATGAAACTTTTTCATATTAGATGAAACTATTTTAACAAACACTTTGGCTGCTATTGTGTTAAAAGAATAAAGTGCTATCTTACCTTCTCAACTCGTATTTTTTGTATCTACAGAGGCCATACAGTCAGTGATGATCAAAAACAGCACCTTTCCGATAAACAATCAAAACATCACTCTCATCTGTGAGGTCATTGGACACTATGACACAATCTCCTGGATGAAAGACAACAAGACGCTCAACATGAACTCGTTTAATGTCTCATATATGTTCTATAACATTGAAAACAACATGTTGCACTTCACCCCAGTGACCAAGAACAGTGAAGGGACATATCAGTGTGTTGCGACTAATAAGATTGGCCAGTATATGAGCCAGTACAGTCTACTGGTGAGCGGTGAGTATGACCGAAAGCAATGAAAGGATTTTTTTTGGAAAACTAGTTTTATCAAGTTTTTTTTAAACTAATTTTAAAAGCTAAACGCTGGATACAAATTGTTTTAATACCTGTATCCCTGAGAAAATGTACGCTGTAAAGAAAATCCAAATGAACAGTTATGATATTTATTTAGTGGTATTTAGATATTTGGGGGATTTTAATACTAAACAAAACAGCCTAGATATTTTTGGGTTGATGCAAAAAATAATTATTTAATTTATCCTCCTTAGAAAGTAGAAAATTTATCAAGTGTTTTTGTGGTTTGCTTTGTTTGCAGATCCAATCTATGATGTGAAAATAAATGCACCAGCCATATCTGTCAAAGAAAATTCCGCCTATAATTTAACATGCAATGTCACTGGAGCTGCTGATTACATTTACTGGAAGAAGAATGGGCAGAGACTGCATGCAGACAACAGAATTGATTTCTCAGGGGATAACAAGACAGTCTGGTTTCTTCCACTAAATCGAAATGACAGTGGAGACTACTACTGTTTAGCTTTTAATGCTACTGGAAACGTGTCCAGCCCTCCTTACAGGCTTGTTGTCATCTGTGAGTTTAATAGTTTAAAAATTTATGCAACTGAGTGATACAATTTTAACTTTTTTTTACGATTCATAATATTCATTGCAAGTCAATTTTCTGCAAGTTTGGAAATACCAAAAGTTTAGATATAATTATTTACAAATTTTAAAAAAACCCATATGTATACTGTATGAAACATTACAGAAGGCAGTACATAAAAGACGATGCACAGATGTTAATTTATACTTTCGTATTATTTTGTGCATGTGTGTTGTGCGTATGAGTAATTTTTTTTAATGTCTTTTGGCTGTTGAAAAAAATAGAAATTGTTCCATAGCATGCCAATATGTTATTCATCAACAATATATTTATAACCAGAGGGCATCAATAGGCTGTTGTACGGCTGTGCTGCCTTTGCTGGTGAGGTTAACATACCAGGTGGTCAAGCAGCTCTGAAAAAGGCTTTTTATGGTGCCTTGATATCAGTCCCTGAGTATTGTAAGCCTCATGCTAAAGGCCTTTAAATCTGGGCACTGCTGGATCTTTTTAACAACAGCTCTGATATGAGTTACCTATGTCATGTCTTTGTGACTAAACAACCTTTATGTGGTTTGATTTGTTTAAAGATCCAATAGAAAATGTGGAAGTAAAAGCACCAATGACGCCAGCCATAGAAGGTAATTCATATAACTTAGCATGCAATGTAACTGGACCTGCTGAATACATTTACTGGATGAAGAATGGGGAGAAACTGCATGATGACAACAGAACTGTTTTCTACATGGAAAATAAGACGCTCCACCTCAATATGGTGCAGCGCTATGATAATGGAAACTACTGCTGTGTGGCTATTAATGCTTTTGGAAACAACTCCAGCCTTCCTTACAACCTCATCGTCAACTGTGAGTATATTATCTAAAGAAGTTATGCACTGAGTGATTATTTTTAATTGAAAATTAAATGGCACGTCATTTTTAGTTAGATAAATCCATTATGTTTAAAGATGCTAAAATATCCCACTGTGGATTCTATCGGTTTCTTGCTGTCAGGTTAACTTTCTCCTTTGCCTTTGCAGATGGACCAGATACACCCATCATTTATGGGCCAGCTTTTGCGGAAACAGGAAGTCAGGCTAACTTCAGCTGTTCTGCCATGTCAGTGCCGCCCAGCCAATTCTTCTGGTGGTTCAACGGATCAATTGTGTCCAACACGTCAGTGTACACAACTAGCCTCTTGTCTTTCAACATGAGCAGAGAATACACCTGTATGGCCATTAATAATGTGACAGGAAAAAACAGCACAAACTCCACTACGCTCACAGTCATTGGTATGACACTTTAAGATTTTAAGAAAAATTTGTTGAAAATTTGTATTAAATTCAAATTCTTTTTGTGTTCTTGAAGTCTTAATATTTTATGGGCAAGTACTCCATTCAAGATGTCACGCTCCTTTGTGATGAACTGTTTGTGTTGTGTGTCTACAGAGCCCATACAGTCAGTGATGATCAAAAACAAGACAATTCCAATCAACACTAAAAACTTTACTCTCACCTGTGAGGTTGTTGGGCCCTATGACACGATCTACTGGATGAAAGACAACAAGACGCTCAACATGAACACCTCCTCTAATGGCCCATCCATGTCCTACCAAATTGAAAACAACACACTGCTCTTCACCCCAGTGACACTGAACAGTGAAGGGGCATATCAGTGTGTTGCTACCAATAAGGCTGGTTATCGCGTGAGCCTCCAGTACAATCTGTTGGTGAACTGTGAGTGTTTGTTGAGAACTTGTTCTGAGAATCTGTCATTTTGTTTTGTTGTACTTAATAGTTTCTCTCATTCATCATTTGGTAAATTACAATTTACATTTAGCACCTTGAACATTTGCTCATTGCAGTAATTGTTATGGATATTTTACATTTTGTTATTTGTTTTGTTTTGTTTCTGCTCACATAGTGCATGAATAAAGGTGAATTTGTAACTATGAGGATTTTGTGAGACTAAATCTCTTTGTCTTTTTCCAGATGGCCCACTAAGTTTGACTATTTCCTCTGCAAGTGTGTCCATGGCAATGACCCTGATATGCACGGCTGATTCTCGGCCAGTATGTGACTTCTACTGGTTCTTCAACAATCTGTCAACACCTCTACAGAAGGGACCTATGATTGTATTCCCTAAAACCACACCAAATATGGGGACGTACATATGCCAGGCACAGAACCCCTTGACTAATGAAACAATGTACAAATATTTTACTGTCACAGGTGAATAAACCACACATCTCTTCTCTACTCATTTTTCTGTAACAGGTTCTTTAATGTTGCTGAACAAGATTTGTTTTACTAAAGCCTATGACCTCCAAAGGAAATGCATAAAACATTTTAAGACTTTAATGCCAAAAGGCTTCTTTTTTTGTGCAGAAAATGTAAAATGCTAACACAATCACACCTATATAAATGTTCATTAAGTTAAATCACACCCAGTGCTATAAGTCTGCAAATGTCCTATAAGTGTTTTTCTTTCTTTTCCAGTCCTAATCTCAAACATGTCTCTTTGCTTGTCATATTTTCCACCCCCAGCTCACGCCCCTGCCATCCACGTCCCATACCAAGGCAGCCTGATGATGATGGTTCTGTTTGCCTTTTCTGCACCTGTGTTGTTCAACTGAGTTCTCCACACTGTTAAGTCTTCTGAGAATGAAAGGCTTCTTTTTCTCTTACATAGCGTAGTCCATAAGCCTAATGTTAGACATACACATTATTTAATTAGTGCAATGCCTGCTTTTTATGTTCAATATTATATCTGTAAACAGTAAAAAGTAGTTTTGCTAGTTTTAATGCTGTCATTGTAATCACTGCTCTGGAGCTAGTTCAGAGAATACACTTGGAGAGTTTCATAAAGGGAAAGCATGTGAATGTGCTCTTTCTCGCAAATTTAAAATCACTCTGCCCATTAAACTATATTAATGATATATTTAATGTTATATAATATGTACTTCAATTATTTTATTATACCTTGATTCACCTTATTTATTATAAATGAATTAAAAAAAGACAACATAATGTATTTTGTTGAGATTTTATTAAGCGAAATTTTTGAAAATAATGATGATCCCATTCAGAAAGCTATAGTGAAATCAGATTCCTGATTTGACTGTGGCGATGCAGAGAAGCAAAACTACAAAAACTGTGTCTTGGATGCAAAAGTCAGACATTTATTTGTTTTTGCATATCTGTTTTGATATGTTGTTTAATGATACACCCCATGGAGCCTAACCTTTTCAGTTGTTATTCAGTAAACTTTTATAGTACAACCTGAATTTAAAAAAAAGGCTATACTCCGTGTAAAACGAGAATATTTCTGTATGTGTTGTTAACTATGAGTTTCACACTATTCATCTTACACTACCTGTTTACATGGGCGTAGCACATTTTAGCACGATCACACTAACCAAAAAATGTTCCCATAATCCAGATACCTCAAATATCAAGAACAGCTTAAAATTGATCAGCTATTTGTTAAAAGTAAAACTCCTTGATACTACTTAATGATCAGTTTGATGAATGATTAATGTGCCATTACCTTAGTGAACTGTAAAGGCGCTGCACTGTTTGAAAGTTTTGAATTAAATGAAATGTTAAAACCAAAGAAAATGTTAATGGTGAGTTTTTAAACTTTCAAAAATTCTCAGTTATTGGGTTGTCAAGTTTAGAGCGAACATGCATTGCTCATTAGATAATACTCTGCACTGCATTTCAAGATGTTGCATCAGATTTTTTGCTGCTTAAAAATACCATTTGCCATTTTGGGGTGGGGGAATATTATGAGTTTGTTTGAAAATATATATATATATATAATAATAAATATATATATATATATATATATATATATATATATATATATATATATATATATATATATATATATATATATATATATATATATATACACACACATCTCCCTCTTGCAAACAGAACTTAGAAGGATGTAGTTCAAGTATATTCCTACATTTTATACATATGCTTTTATGTTTTATATATATATATACATGATGTTTGTGTATTATGATATACACCCAACATAAGGTTGTAGCCAAACAATGCAAGATTTAGAGGAACGACACAGCATGAAACTGCAGCAATAAAGGCCTACCAGCCTGGCATTGGAGCGGATGATGCCGTCATTCACCTCCTACATCGTTCCCTCGCTCACCTGGAGACCGCTGGGAGCACTGTGAGAATCATGTTCTTTGATTTCTCCAGTGCCTTCAACACTATTCTTCCCTCGGTTCTGAAGGACAAGCTGGAGAACTCTGGAGTGGACCATCACCTCACTACCTGGATTTTGGACTACCTCACCGACCGACCACAGTATGTGAGGACTCAGGGCTGTGTGTCGGACAGGGTCGCTTTGCAATGCACGGGGGCCCCACAGGAACGGTTCTGACTCCGTTCCTCTTCACCATCTACACTGCAGACTTCTACCACAACTCCACCCAGTGCTTCCTGCAGAAGTTCTCTGATGACTCTGCAATAGTCGGCCTCATCACTGATGGGGACGACAAGGAGTACAGAGGACTGACTCAGGACTTTGTGGACTGGTGCCAGCTGAACTCCCTCCAGATCAATGCCAGTAAAACCAAGGAGCTGGTGGTAGACTTCCGCAGGCACAAGCATCCTCCACTGCAACCACTGAACATCCAAGGTATGGACATTGAGGCTGTGGACAGCTACAGGTACCTTGGTGTTCAACTGAACACCAAACTGGACTGGACTCATATTTCAGACGCCCTCTACAGGAAAGGGCAGAGCAGGCTGTACCTGCTGCAGAGACTCAGGTCTTCAGGAGTGGAGGGCCCACTCCTGAAGACTTTCTATGACTCTGTGGTGGCCTCAGCCATCTTTTATGGTGTGGTCTGCTGAGGTGGCAGCATCTCTGCTGGGGACAGGAAGAGACTGAACAGGCTGATCCGAAGGGCCAGCTCTGTTCTAGGATGCCCTCTGGACCCAGTGGAGGTGGTGAGTGACAGGAGAATGGTGGCTAAGCTGTCATCCCTGTTGGACAACATCTCCCACCCCATGCATGAGACTGTGACAGCACTGAGCAGCTCCTTCAGTGGGAGACTGTGGCACCCACGGTGCGGACGGAGAGATTTCATGCAGGTCTTTCCTCCCCACTGCTGTCAGACTGCACAACAAAGACTTTAACTGATCAAACACACACATGTGCAATAATCTTCCTTGCATCGTTGTATTTTTTACTCAGTTGTATATAGCATTTGTATTCTATTTTTATCTTATTGTTTATTTTATTCTATTTTATTCTACTGTATATAGTATTTTATTTTATTCTATTCTGTACAGTTGTGTACTGTATTTATTCTTATTTTATTTTATTCTAATTTTTGCTTCATAACTTTTGCACTGTCCACTTCCTGCTGTGACAAAACAAATTTCCCACATGTGGGACTAATAAAGGTTATCTTATCTTATCTTATCTTATCTTATCTTACAGATATCCCAATCTCTGGATCAGAGGCGATGCAGCTCAGTGGACTTTTTGCAGGAATCCTCAGTCTGGGACTGTGGGTCCTCTAGGGTTGGGCTCTAAGAACAGTTTACTTATTTTCACTTTAAGGAGACTGTTCACCCCAGTATCAACTTTATGCCCAAATAAATAGATAACTACACCATGGATTACCAATTACAACAAAATAATGAAATGCAGCAGATATCTGCAAAAGTAACTCAGACCTACAGCCAGAGGAAAATTACGTAAGTTTGATTTTGGGGTGAACTGTCCCTTTAAGTATAGGTGGGCATATTTTCTCTGCTGTTTATTTCTGCAGCAGCTTTATATTTATTTATTTTATTATTATTCCTGCAAAACACTGGAAAAGAAAAGTATGCAATGTCAAATGTTAGAAAAGGAGGAGCAGTCATTTTTCGTTATATATTATTGTAAAACATATGAACACATGAATGAAAAATAAAGTGTGTGTTTTGTCGCAATCGGACTTGATTCATATTTGACAATGAAATTTGATACTTTATTGACTTAGTGCTAATTTATAGCGTACGTTTTAAATATGACCACAAGGTGTCACTAAAAACACAGAAGTCCTGGCTTTCAAGGACAGTGGAAGGTATCCAGTAAATTATTTCTATGAATTATATTGCAGTCATTATTCTGATTGTTGGGATTTCAATGACAAACTTAAAGATTAATTTATAATTCTGTAAATGCATTTGTCACCCACGGCTTGTTATTTGGGTAACAATGAACAGTCTGAGTTGGAACAATGGAGTCGGTGCAGAAAGTTATGTAGTCTGTGATACACTCAGTAAGCCCATTGATGTCCTCAGCGTGAGGCTCACAGAGTGTCTCCCAGTTGGTCACCTCGAAACAGTCCTGTAGCTCCGCTAAGGCCTCCTCTGACCACCTCCTAATGCTCCTCGTGGTCACAGGTTCCCTCCTCACAATTGGCACATAGCGTGGGGTGAGGTGAATCAGGTTGTGATCTGATCTACCAAGTGGGGGGAGGGAGGAGGAGCTGTATGCATCCTTTACATTAGCATACAGTAGGTCTAGAATTTTCTCTCCCCTGGTGGGACAGTCCACATATTGTTTGAATGTTGGAAGTGTATTGTCCAGTGATACATGGTTGAAGTCACCCGAGACCACAATAAAGGCACTCGGGTGCTGAGTCTGTAACCGGGCTATGGCAGAGTGGATAGTGTCACATGCAGCTGTGGGGTTAGCAGAGGAGGAACATAAACAGCCACCAAGATGACGTGAGAGAATTCCTGGGTAAATAATACGGCCTGAGTCCTACAGCACACAGTTCAATGTCCGGGCAACAAATCCTTTCCTTGATTGTTATGTTGGCAGGGTTACACCACCGGTTGTTAACTAAAACAGCAAGCCCACCTCCTTTCCGCTTACCGCTAGCGATGCTGTCCCTGTCCGCCCGAACAGTGTGGAAGCCTTCCACGGAGGCATTCTCGTCGGGAATGTCCTGGTGCATCCATGATTCGGTGAAACACATCAGGCTACACTCTCGGTATTCCCTCTGACTCCGTACCAGTGCTGAGAGCTCGTCGATTTTATTCGCTAAGGACCTCACGTTTCCCATCACGATAGACGGCAGACACGGTTTATACCTCCTCCTCACTTCGAGCCTCCGCTGTCTCACCGTCTCCTTCTTTTTTCTCTTCTGTCCTTGACCTCTGCATCCCCGATGTGTTTTTCTCCAAATTTCAGCTGGTACTTCAAGTGAGGTTATTAGCAAGTTCACCTTCAAAATTAAATCTTCTTAACATTTTAACTCTTTTTACTGTTCTTTTTAACTTAAATACATACAAATGAATTGTTTTAAAGCAAACATTGAAGATAAATGACATAAATGCCTTTGAGGCATCACAATTTGTCTTTGATTTTTCCGAGAATTAGATGTTGCAAAGAGGAAATGTAAATGCACTGGGGAATAAGGAAGAGGAATAAATAAAAGAAATATCAATATATTTCTGTTACTCCATGTTTCTCAGAAATGCAGCAATCATAAAGCATATCTGTGGTAACAGCCATAGAGGAGGAAATGAAAGAAAACATCTTACTCTCCCTCTTGCAAAAAGAACTTGTAGAAGGATGTAGTTCAGGTATATTCCTACATTTTTATGCTTTTTTGTTTCTGTTTTTCTGATGTTTGTGTATTTGATATACATTAAACATAAGGTTATAGCCAAACAATGCAAGATTTAGAGGAATGACACAGCATGAAACTGCAGCAATAAATTCAAAGTTCAGCCAATAAATTATATTCCAGTTATCCCACCTATTATCACAACAACACAACAACATAACACTGTCCCAAAAGTACCAGTAATATGCTGTGACAAAGCCTGCTAAATTTGCTAACCACATTGTCAAACATATACTGTCAAGGCAAATGTAACAGTTCACCAAGCAAACAGACTCAGAGATATTCTTTTGGAAAATTTTCTAAAAAGGGTGACTCAGTTTTTCTTGTGCTCTTCTGAATAGAGACCTCTGATGTTGTGCCCTGAATTTGCTGGAGCTAGTCCCCCAAGTTTAATGGTCACAGCTCACAGTATTACTTTTACCTCTGGTACCACTGTGGACACACATCTTACATCCTGATACAATGTGCTTGATATTTTCCAGGACATCTTTGCACAGTCAGCGTATTCAGTTCTGTCAGCTGTGCTAGACTCCTGCCTCCATGGATCTGGTGCTTAGGGCCCATTCTTGTGCTGCTGTGATTAGTGCCTTTGTGCTTTAGGCCAACCTTTTTTAGCCACTGCTTGGATTTCCTGATGTCAACTACATCCTATGTTGTCAGTGGTACATCATATTCAGGGACTTTATCATCCATGATTGTTTCTCCTCATGTTCTTCATCATTTGCCTTCAGCCACCTAAAGTACTTTTGGAGAAAAATTCTCAGGGAACCAGATTAACTTCTCCAAGAACTTCTCCATCACCCTGATCATAGAGCCTCAAGGTGCTGGACTTCAACTGGACATCAGTGACATATATCCTCTTCCATGCCCAGCTCTGACCATTGGGATGTATGTATTGAAGGCTTGGATCTTATCCCTACCATTCCCCTGGCTTCTCAACTACTGCCTTACATTTTGGGAGTATTTTGTTGTGGTTGTGGTGCTTTTCCAGACTTGTGCTGTCAGGCCTTCATTGAATAATATTACTGTAGCTTCTTCATGCCTGACAGTCAGTGTTAGATATCTGCCTTTGTAAAACTTGTTATTTTTGACATTTTTCCTAGATTCAACTAAAGAAATGGGAACAAATTATGTGTTTGTGACTAAGTGTCTAAAAGTAGAATTTCTGATTGGTTCTTTGCTAAGTGTAGACAGCACTGGTTCATCCTTTGAGTTAGGTGCCTCGTAATGCTGAATGGTTTTTAATTCAGTGGATTAAAAAGTAAACACTCCTTTAAAGAATGGACAGGTACAGTAATTGTAGTGAAACGCTCTAAAAGACTTTCAGAAAGCCTGGAGAACTGTTGCTCAAGACCACTTTTTAAAAAAGGACAAAACAGTTTGACTTTGTTGGAAACAAAATATAAAGACGTGAGGATGATTTAAGATGTTTGCACAGTACTGTCTACATGGCATAGATTACAATGTTTATACCAGTAACAGTTATAACCGCACCTTTTCCATTGTACTTATACCAGTAACAGACTGACAGCAACTTTTACTGCTTGTCTTTGCCCTTGTTTCAAAAGCCCCACCTATCTGAGCCATGATAATTACTGAATTATCTTAGTGTGTGACAGCAGGGAAGACTCATCTACTAGTGTCAGAAAACCTCTGACATAATAAAAAGCTTATCATTGTGCTGCCATCAGAAGTTGAATTAGATATATTTCATAATTCATACTCTATCTTCCATGTAATCAGGTTCAAAGTGTCAATCATGGGAGAAATGTTTTAGATCCACGAGGGCTAGAAAAGATAACTATAATATTAGCTGAGAACAGAAATATATAGTTGGATGTTGCATTATTACTGTATCACTACTGATCTGCAGGCTTGTTGAGAGTAACCAAAAGGTCCAGGTATTTCTTGGTGAATATTTTAATGCAGAGGTTATTTAGAGCCAGAAGGAACCAGAATTAAAAGACTCCTGTGAGACAGCGCCATCTAGTGCTTTGAGGAGTGCACTATAAAAATCTTCAATTTCATGCAGCTTTTGACTAATCCATGCATTCATACAAATAAAAACCAAACAAAAAAAATTAATACAATCAAAAAACAACAACAACAAAATCCAACCTATTCTTTGAACTCTATTTGACCTCTTCCTCGCTTGTTTCAGGAAACTTCCACCTTCTGCTGATATCATCATCAAGTGAATTCCAGTATTAAACAATATCAGTGGTAAAATCAAAGTGTGACTGTAATCTGTACGGTTTATCAGATTTAGTAAATGATTTAAAACTTCCTCCCAGTAACTCACAGCTGTTATAAAAACAAAGAAGGTAAAGCAACCCTACAGCAGAGTCAAACATGGCGAGTGTTACTGTGACATCCTGTTGGAAGAGTCTTCTGCTGATGGCACTTATGGGTGAGAACATTTCATTTGTGTTCACTGTTATTACTCTATTATTATTCTTTTAAATGCTGACTATGAATATGAATACAACAGCTAATAAGGCTACGTTCACACTGTGGGCGAAAGCGCATCAAATCCAATTTTTTTGACCCTATGCGACCCATATCTGATCTAGGTATGACAGTGTGAACAGCACAAATCTGATGTTTTCAAATCCGATTTGGGTCACTTTCATATGTGGTACTGAATCCGATACATATCTGATGTTTTAGAAAGCGACTGCTGTTTGAACGATCATGTCGCATTAAATCCATCTTTTACGTCACTGATACAAGACAGACACCAATTATCAGCTCCGGAGAAGCGCCTGAGAAGACATCATGAATGCTTCCTGGTCATCCAGTGTAGATGTTAGTGAAACAGTTGGGAAAACCACATGGACATTTTATTTGTATTGTATAATCAGGAGATTCTTACAGAGATCTGCAACTATCCTTCGAAGCTCCCTAAAACAGCAATAAGGATATGCAAATAACAAAATAACTTAAAGCAAAATTGGGAAACATAAAGTCCGAAACAAGTCTTTATATTAAGGGCCATCAGTCCAACAATACTGTTTGGTCTGGGTCTAAACAGAACGCGTTGTGTGTGACGTCTTCTTTTGCGCATGCGGGCCGCTTTGAGGGTTCACACAGGAGAGCGTTTGCTGTCACATTTTATTTGTAGTGTGAACAAGCAGACAAAAGAATCGGATTTGATCAAAAAATCGGAATTGAGCATTAAGACCTGCAGTGTGAACGTAGCCTAAGAGGCTCAAGAATGCAGGTCTCTGTGCTTTGATTCATGTTTTATTATAGCAGATGTTTATCACATTTATCCCTACATAACATCTTCTGAGTGTAAAGATTTTACCTCGTGATTTAAGAATACATGGAAGGAACAAACTGAGTAAGGACTGAAAAGTAGCTTTTTCTTCATATTATGTGATCCTGTTTTTGAGGTTGTTGTGCCCAAACTGTGGAACAGCCTTCCTCAGTCACTCAGGTCGGCTGACTACGTTAATTTAAGCGACTGCTGAAAGACAGTTGCTTCTTTAACTTTTGTTTTCTTAAATGTAAATTATAATTATTATTTGTCTGTTAACAAATCTGTGGAAGCAGGAGAACTTTTCTTTTCAAATGTGCTCTGAGAAAAGATGTTTGAATACTGTCAATCCCTTCTACCACGTACATGTAGGTTAAGAACTACACTTGACAGCTTTGAGTACCTGCTGATACTAATATAAGTCTTACATCATCTTTTTCTCACACTCAAGTTTGGACACACATTTGATCCATTATGGAGTAATGGATTACATATAATTTAATTCTCAGATTGAGTGAATCAGTGATTCTAACCAGTATTGTACCAGTATTGACACAGAGTGGCTTTTAATGGTATGTGTTGCAGCCATCCTGACTGCTCTCTCTCTCAGGTGTACCAGGTTTGGGGACCAACGTGCAGATTTCTTGGATTGGCAGGGTGACAGCTGGTTCCCCCACTACTTTCACATGCTCATCTAGTTGTTTTCCAAACTGCATCTACACCTGGTCCTTTATGCACAGCACTGTGCTGTAGTCAAGCGATGCCACCACATACACAGTGACAATGGAACAATGGAAGATCTGTGCTGAGAGTCAAGGAAGGTGTG
The DNA here is from genome assembly GCF_013358895.1 of Oreochromis aureus. NCBI lineage: Eukaryota > Metazoa > Chordata > Actinopteri > Cichliformes > Cichlidae > Oreochromis > Oreochromis aureus. The sequence goes on from NC_052952.1 coordinate 24,489,710, forward strand.
AATGTGTGTCTTTTATATTTGCAGGTCAGTCAATCTGTGGGATATTTTGTATAGGTGCGGCAGGCATTCCTGAAAGTTGTAACACAGAGGTTTGGCCTGACTTGGATCTGAGCAACTCTGAGTGAGCAAATGCAAATGTGCCAGGCCTCAAGGATAATGGGTGGTTTGCACAACAAAAGGTGGAGGAGAAACGAGCTGACGACCTGTGAAAATCTCAGCAGGGGTGATTAATACCTCAGGACTTGCACCAGAAAATAAAAAACCCAGTAATTCTAGGGGGTGTTGGGTTTAGGGAAGTTACGCAAATTTGCGCAGGTTTAGTAAACCTAGTGTTAAGGCCAGCACAGTCAATGGGAGCACATTAACTTGGACACCAGATGGACTGGATGATACAGTGAAACTGCAATGCACTGTCTTCAGATCTACAAACAGGAGAGTACTTAAGTACTGACACCACTGTAGAAATTATAAGTGAGTACATCAAGTTAAATGTTACATAAATATGGTGGAAAGTAACAATGGTAACTTTAATTCTGTACTTTTAAAATGTACTTTGGATAAAGGAGTTTTGAAGAACAGAAATTTAGGTAATGAAATTAAGCTGAAATTCTTAAACCACGTGCATGTCTGCTCAGTAGCTTCACAGCCATTTTTAAATCATTAGCTGAGAGGCGACAGGCATGCTTCCTCCATCCTGTTGGGATTCACCTCTCACATGCTGTCTGTCTCCTACATTACACCAGAGAAACAGAAGACCAAGCAGCCAGAGTCAGAGGAATAATCACAGCATTAGTAATTAAATTCAATTGAAGTAAATTTACCCTCAGATTTCAATAATATGCTGTTTACATTTTGACCATTTATAATCACATTTAAAGCAATTTCTTTGCCTTGACGACAGGAACGAGGTGTGTATGAGTTACACATAATTAGGACACATTACATGGACAAAACTACTTTGCTACCTACACATTACACCTACCCTGTCATGAGGCCCTGGGCATGCAGTTTTTCAGCTGATGCTAATGCCAAAGGAGGTTTAAAAGTCTACAGTTATTGAGTCAGGAGGGAATATCTAAGAGGAAGGAAATTTCACATACTGATTTTTAGCAATGGTGGCATCTTATTACGCTATCTCATTCAAATTCAGTGATGTTTATAGAACAACACATTCTTTCACAAATATTTGTAAAGGCACACTGCATTGCTAGGTGCTTGACTTTACACACCTGGGTCAAATGGACTGAAAACCTGAATGCAAAGATTAAGAGGTGTGGCCTAACACTACTGTCCATATTTTTATTCTCACTTTATGAATTAAAAACTTCTTTTTTCTTTTTTACAGATCAAATGTCTGTACAGGTCAGTCCGATTAACACTGTACCATCTCTCAACCAGTCACTAAATCTCATCTGCCATGATGCCAGATTTGGTGATCCACAAGGTCTATCAGACCTGGTCTGGTATAAAGATGGACAAAAGGTGACCCTGCGTGAAAATATGTGGCTTCCGCAAAACAACCTCACACTTCACTTTGACTCACTGCTGCCTTCTGATGCTGGTTTCTACCAGTGTCAAACTTATCTGCCTACATCACAGACAAGAGGTCAGCCTGGGCTATCTGCTCAGCTGTAAGTACAAGGATACAGAGAGACTGAACCAAAACAAGAAAGGCTGTATTTTATCATAACTGCAACAAGCTTTCGTATCTTTTGCAGATGATCAGTGGAACGTCAGCATTAGTGGACCTGACACTGTGTTTCCTGGTCAGTTAAGTGAGTTCACCTGCCTGACCAGCTGCACCTTAAATGTGGAATGCACCGTCACGTGGGAGTTCAGGGGAGGTTTCCCTGTTGGACCCTACCTTTCCATCAATAAAAATGTGGTCAAGTGGACTCCTTCACTACCTGGGACTTTTCAAAACTTCACCTGCGTTGCAGAGAATAAATGGTAAATGGTAAATGGCCTGTATTTATATAGCGCTTTCTAGTCCCTAAGGACCCCAAAGCGCTTTACATATCCAGTCATCCACCCATTCACACACACATTCACACACTGGCGATGGCAAGCTACGTTGTAGCCACAGCCACCCTGGGGCACACTGACAGAGGAATAAAGCTGCTGGACGTTCTGCTGAGGCCACCAAGATGGTAGAAGTTAAAGGTACACACACCTCTTTAGAGCTTGCTTGTTCCTACTCTTACTGCTAAATCAGTTTCAGTTATTTTCTTTTTCTCCAAACAGATATCCCAATCTCTGGATCAGAGGCGATGCAGCTCAGTGGACTTTTTGCAGGAATCCTCAGTCTGGGACTGTGGGTCCTCTAGGGTTGGGCTCTAAGAACAGTTTACTTATTTTCACTTTAAGGAGACTCTTCACCCCAGTATCAACTTTATGCCCAAATAAATAGATAACTACACCATGGATTATCATAGCCCAATTACAACAAAAACATGAAACGCAGCAGATATCTGCAAAAGTAACTCAGACCTACAGCCAGAGGAAAATTACGTAACTTTGATTTTGGGGTGAACTGTCACTGTAAGTATAGGTGGGCATATTTTCTCTGCTGTTTATTTCTGCAGCAGCTTTTTATTTATTTATTTTATTATTATTCCTGCAAAACACTGCAAAAGAAAAGTATGCAATGTCAAATGTTAGAAAAGGAGGAGCAGTAATTTTTCATCATATATTATTGTAAAACATATGAACACATGAATGAAAAATAAATTGTGTGTTTTATGTCGCAATCGGACTTGATTCATATTTGACAATTAAATTTGATACATTATTTACTTAGAGCTAATTTATAGTGTATGTTTTAAATATGACCACAAGGTGTCACTAAAAACACAGAAGTCCTGGCTTTCAAGGACAGTGGAACGTATCCTGTTAATTATTTCTATGAATGATATTGCAATAATTATTCTGATTGTTGGGATTTCAATGACAAACTTAAAGATTAATTTATAATTCTTTCAATGCATTTGTAACTCCCTCAGTTAAAAGAGATTTTTGAGACGTCAGCTTGATAAAGAAATTGTGTCACCTCCACGCTGTGCCCCTGTGCTCAGTGATTCACCAATCTGTCTCCTGTTCTTTTGAAACTGAAAAATTAATACAGAGAAGATAACCACACAGAGCAAACTGGGGAACACTGAGGTTTTCCATGTGTTTTGTGTCTACCTGTGTTGTTTTCCTTTCCTCTTTTGTGATATCTCAGTTGGTTTATTAGATGTAAAACAGGCGGCGGAAAATGAAACTAAAACTTTTGCTTTCATTTTGTTGTAAAAGAAACCGAGTTGTGCATCCTGACCTCATCCTAGTTTCAGCCAACTGCTTGTTTAAACTGTGCAGTCTCCATATCTGATCTGTTTATTGTAAACTAGAAAATGTTTGGTGTCTTGTGATATGTCTATGACGTGTTCTCTCTTTAAAATTAAAGAAATATTTTTTGTCCAAATTCCATTCCCTGGGATTGTGTTTTATAAGACTTATATGTCTCACATAAATAACTTATGACATTGGTGCCTTTCACAGTTTTCTTCAACACGTCGTTTCTCGAGTAGTAAATTATTATATTTAGAAGTGTTTTTGTAATTATGTTGTTAGAAAAATGGAAAGAGGCCAGTTTTATGTGTAAATCCCATTTTGAGTCACATAGGTCTTTTGAGAAATACAATAGACACACATACAAGACAATGTAAAAATGTACAAATTAATCTTCCAAATTCTTTTTCATATTGGAAGACATCCCATTATTTTTAATAATATCATACTGTGAACAATCTCTCTCATCTTTAACATCTAGTTCTGCTTTAAATATAGACCTAGAAGATCCAATATATTTTTCCTGCTTTTGCATAATATATTTTTATCTGTTGTTATACCCTGGACAGGCCACCACTCAATCATAGGTTCAGTAGTTGCCTGAATAAGAGACAAACAACCATTCACTCTCAGATTCACACCTACAGCCAAATTAGAATCAGCAGTTAACCCCACGCATGTCTTTGCAGACACTAAGAGATCAAAAGTCTACACAGAAAGGCCCCAAACTGAAATTTGAATCCAGGACTGTGCTGTGGGGTAATGGTGCTAACTACCACTACCCTGTTAATATAACATAATATAACAGATTGTGATTTTTTTTTCTATATTTTTAGTTATTTAGGGGCTCCATTGTGTAGTGGTTTCCACTACACACAGGGCCTCCAGGATAAAAAAGAAAAAGACAAATCTGGCAAATCAAAAATGTGGCACTGCTGTGACAAATCCTCATGAACAACGGAGCAGCTTCAAGTATCTTCTTCCATATTAGTTTTGTGCATATTTTACTGTTTGTGTGCTGAAAGGAGGTGCTGTGCTCCCGCTAATATCAGAGGCTAACAAATGAATGTAGGTAGTACAGCTACTTTAATTAACTTCAGTTTAGTTACATTTATATATTACAACGCTGGTACAAAGTTGCAATGATAAAGTCCAAGCACTAAAACTTTTACAGTGTGTTTATTAATATGATTATGCTGCAGTACTCAAAAGGTCCATTACATGTTTGCAATCACCTGGATCGTCGTCCTCATTAAAGTCACTGTGGATTAAAGATACAACTGGGCTCTTTACATTCCTCTAAGTTTCCTGCAAGTCTGGAAGCATGACTGTAAACAAATATTGAATGTGAACAGGTGTGCCACCATATGATTGATGATCCATGACCTGCTCACACTGAAGTTTTGTTATCTTGAGATCATGTCAGGCCTCTATCAGACATGTCTGTTTCTTGTCCTTCTGGCTCCCTGCCAAGAAAGAAGGATGACGCCACCTGTTTATGGGAAAAGTGATTTCTCATAATATGGGTGCTTTAAAAAAATCATTTCTTCTTCTTCATTAATATTTTTTATTTCTAATTTTTACTTTATTATTGTTGTTTTTGTTGTTCTCATGTACGAGATCTGAAGTGTACTTTGTTTTTCAAAAGTATCATATGACTCATTTGTTTTTAAAAGTGCGACAGAACTTTGCAAATGATTAATTCAAATCATATTACAGCAGATATTTGAATAGACCACGTGGTCACATGATAATAGTGGTATAAAAATATTGATGTACATGTCTGATGGGTAGTTTTATAATTTATTCAAACCAAATGGCGAAACATGATCCCTAGTCCCTACCTTAGATTTTAATTCCTTTACATTTGATTAACTAGCCAGCTATTGGCTACTGTTCAGATTTTTAGAAATCTGCTAATTAAAATGTATTTAATGAATCATTTATGTCAAAAATGTGTAGGTTAACCCACAAGGTATTACATACACTGGTTGATTTTAGACTCACATTGTCACCCTTAGCATTAAAATTGTGTATACAAAAAACATAACCAACTCCATGATGCAACTATAATACAATATTGGTTTGTAAAGACAGAACTAAAAAAAAAAAAAAAACCCCAAAAGACACAGTTCAGTGGCACAGTTCATCTAATGTCTTTTTTTTCTTTGTAGGACTGTGACTAGTGATCAGTAATAGAGAACTAAAGAGTTAAGTTTAGTTTCACAGTGCCACTCACACTCACCTTTAAGAACTAGAAATGACCTGGACATCAATCACATCTTCTGTTTGGCAAATGTATACGACACAGGTTTGCTCAGGTCCTGAACTTCGCCCAACCACAGCTCAAACAACGCACCTGCTGTTTACTCAGTGCTATTGGTCACTGCATCACAAGTTGTAGCATTTAATCCATAAAGCAGTACAAAATGCATGCAGAGGGTTTTTGATCAACCATGAAAGGCTTCTGACAAGGTATGGCTAGAAATCTTGACCTAAGCACACTGAAATAAAAAGACCAGCAAAGTAGTGAGTCAGGTGTGCACACTGAAACCAGGAAAGAAGAGAAACTCATAGTCTAAGCGTAACTTGATATTTAAGCATAGGTGTATATAGGAGTAGACAGTAATGAGAAGGAACAGCTTCAATCTTGCAAAGAAAGAAAGAAAAAGAAAACAACTACCATGATCTATTGTCCATTCATGCCCACAATTTGTCATTTTGCTGATTGGCCATTATCAGACCTTTCTGAAAAATTTGACAAGCAGGAACCCCAGATGACCAAGAACGACCTTGGTTGTTGCCATATGCCAGTGTATAGGGAACTGGTCATACAATGGACAACTACAAGTCACTGGAAGAAAATGGAGAAGAAAACTGAAGGAATTTTACTAATTGTCGTCCTGGCTTTGAGATAAGATAAGCCCTATTATACTGATGAATCTGTAATCATGACTCAATCATGGTAAATGGCCTGCATTTGTATAGCGCTTTACTCAGTCCCTAAGGACCCCAAAGCGCTTTACACTACATTCAGTCATTCACACACACATTCACACATTCACATTTTATTCAACAATCATGTTGAATAAAATTGAAAAGTCAAATCAATTTTTTTTTTTTTTACTCAGATTTTCAGGCTTTTTCTGCTTTGGAGAGACAACCTTCCATTAGCCATGTTTTAATTGAGAACACAGTGACACTTCTTCTGGCTCTGTCTGCAATGCTGAATAGTGAAAGGAAGTAGGAGAGTCCCTCGTACTCACTTGGCTTGTGAACAAGGTTGCTGTGTTTTTTACGAATCACAGTGGGAGGGCGTCTGTCAACAGCCTCACTAGAGCGCTCACCCTCTGATCCACCACAATGGATGACTTAGGTGTCTAAATGGTGTAGAGTAGTGACCCACAACTTAGGGTCAACACTAGCGTCAGGGCTCTACATGAGAACAAATAAATAAGTGCTGATGTTGGGAGAGATTGGGTGCAATGTTGGGAGACACATTCTAGACTTTCAAATGGTATTAATTATGGTTTGAACTTTGTAGCTTCTGCCTAAACATCAGAAACTGAAACACAAGCATTTTAAGTGAATGTGAAATTATATTATGAGCATAAGTAGTGCATTTCTTTATTTAATCACATTTCTGTTTTGAGGTGACAGACTGGGAGACACTCTGAGGCCACGTCCACACTAATGCGCTTTCGTTTGAAAACGCATCATTTTCTCTCCATTTTGGCCTCCCGTCCACACTGAGACCTTTGTTTTCACCGAACGAAAACGCAGCGTTTTCAAAACGCTCTCGAAAATGCATACTTTTGAAAACAGTGCTTTCTCGTTGCAGTGTAGACAGCAAAAAGGGAGACTTTCGAAAACGATGACACATTTTAGTCATATGTTGCAGTCAAAGATAGCGGAGTGTATTATACAGCAGTTGTTTTGTTTGCTCTCAATTTTGACAGCCCTATTAAAGATTAATATCAGTCTGTACATGCTCCAGATAGCTTTTCTTCAAATTCTTTAATTCTCACTCGCTTTTGCAACTTTGTACTTTTGTGTTACTCGCAGCAACAACGCCACCTCATTGTTAGTCCATTTAAAAAACTCGGTGCTTTTCCTCAAAATTTTGCCGCAACGTTTCAAAGGTCGACTCTTCTTGCATTTCACGCATGCGCAGTACTGGAACGTAAGCGTTTTCAGCCGTTTCAATGTGGATGCGCAACTCTGTGAAAACGACTGAAAACGCTAGTGTGGACGCGGAGCGTTTTCAGACGAAAACGCCGTTTTCAAATCTATCTGGGCTAGTGTGGACGTAGCCTGAGCCTCACGGTGAGGACATCAGTGGGTTTACTGGGTGCACCTGACTCCATTGTTACAGCTGGGACGGTCCATGTAGTTACAAGACTAGGGTAACTAAGGATATCAAAGCCCTCCTCAGTGACAAGAAGAGGACCTTCAGAGCGGGCAATAGAGAGGAGGTAAGAATGATTCAGGCATCATTGAAGGGTTAGATCAGATAGGCTAAGGTCAATTACAGGAGAAAGCTAGAGTGGAAATTCCAGCAGAACAGCATGAGAGACGTGTGACCGATAACCTTCCTCAGCACCATATGGAAGCTCCTGTCAGGCATCATGGTGGCTAAGAAGAACATGCTTATGGCTCAATATATGAGTGGGGCACAGAAAGGGATTGGCAAGAATACCAGAGGCGCTAAAACACCAGCAGTCGCCAGAGACTGCAAGACTGGGCTGACCAGCCTGTGCACTGCCTGGATTGATTCCAAGAAGGCCTATGACTCGATGCCCCACACCTGGATCCTGGAATGCCTAGAGCTATACAAGATCAACAGGACCCTAAGAGCCTTAATCAGGAACTCAATGGGGATGTGGCGTACAACACTAGAGGCCAACTTCAAGCCCATAGGACAAGTCACCATCAAGTGTGGGATCTACCAAGGAGATGCTCTGTCCCCACTGCTGTTTTGCATAGGCCTGAACCCCCTCAGCGAGATCATTGACAAGACTGGCTACAGATACAGACTATGGAATGGAGCAGTTGTCAGCCATCTCCTGTGCATGGATGACATCAAGCTGTATGCCAAGAGTGATTAAAAAACATAAACATAAAACATAAAAAACATAAAAGACCAGAAAGTATAGTGTGTATATTTTTTAAAAACTGAAAAAAAACTAAAAAAAAATACAAAAAGACAACACACATAAAGTAATTCATGTTTTTGCATACAGTTTCTTTAATGACCATTTATTTTGATAATGCTTTGATATTTTATAGAACGAACAAGGAAAAGTAGGTAAGTTCTAATATTTGTTATTTTCCACTATTATTATTGAGTTAAAAAAACAAAGCAAAACAAAAAAACCCAAACATCCAAACCTACATGTCTCTGTGTGAAAAATGACAGCAGGTCTTCTTGGTCCAGCAAAACTGTCCCAGGCAATCACACCACTATATTTTAGTATTGGTATGACTTTCTTTTCTGAAAGGCTGTGTAACTTTTACACCAAATCTAATGGGACACACACCTTCTACAAAGTTCAGCGTTTGTCTCATCAGTTCAGGTAATATTTGCTCAAAAGTATTTGGAATCATCAAGATTTTTTCTGCCAAAACTGAGACGAGCCTTTATGTTCCTTTGGCTCAGCAGTAGTTTCCGACTAGGAACTCTACCATGCAGGCTTTTTTTGGCCAGTCTCTTTCTTATGGTGGAGTCATGAACAGAATCAGAATCAAAATGTCTTTATTGTCATTGTCGCAGATTCAGCGAAATTAAAAGTGGTCTCCAGTCAGTGCATGATCCATAAAAATACGAATAAAAACAATACATTTTAATAAAATCAATAAATAAAATACTTGAAGTGCTAATAAGAATAGTATGAGCAGACATTCACATACACACGTCCACACATGCCTCAGTCAGTGCATAGATCATTTCCAGAGTGGCGTGATGGACATTTTTTTAGTAGCAGCATTCAGACATGTCGCGGTTGGGTAAAAACTGTGTTTGAGTCTATTTGTCAACCCTGACCATTTGTCAAATGTAAAAGTTCACCAAGCAAACAGACTCAGAGATATTCTTTTGGAAGATTATCTAAAAAGGATGACACAGCTTTTCTTGTGCTCTTCTGAATAGAGACCTCTGATGTTGTGCCTGGAATCTGCTGGAACTAGTCTCTCAAGTTTAATAGTTACAGCTCACAGCATTCCTATTACCTCTGGTACCACTGTGGACCGACAACTCACATCCTACTACAATGTGCTGGATAGTCTCCAGGACATCTTTGCACAGCCAGCCTATTCGGTTCTGTCAGCTGTCTTAGACTCCTGCCTCTATGGATCTGGTGCTTAGAGCCTATTCTTGTCATTAGTGCCTCTGTGCTGTCCTTTAGGCCAACATTTTTTAGCCACTGTTGGATTTCCTGATGTCAGCTACATCCTATGTTGTCAGTGGTACATCATATCCAGGGACTTGATCATCCATGATTATTTCTCCTCCTCATCACCATTTGCCTTCAGCCACCTAAAGTACTTTTGGAAAAGAATTCTCAGGGAACCAGATGAACTTCTCCAAGAACTTCTCCATCATCCTGGATTATGGCTCTGACACCCAATAATCCCTTTTTCTCCCTCTGTCCATTGTTCATAGAGCCTCAAGGTGCCTGACTTCAACTGGACACCCCAGTGCATTGTGAGCAATTTTTTGTCTTGACATCAGTGACATATATCCTCTTCTGTGCCCAGCTTATTATTCCAACTAGATATCTGGCCATTAGGATGTATGTATTGAAGGCTTGGATCTTATCCCTACCATTCCTCTGGCTTCTCAACCACTGCCTTACATTTTGGAGGTATTTGGTTGTCATACTTTTCCAGACTTGTGCTGTCAGGCCTTCATTGAATATTAATACTGTAGCTTCTTCATGCCTGAAAGTCAGTGTTAGATATCTGCCTTTGTGATGTTCTGATGGTAAAACTTGGGTTTTGTTTTTGTTTTTTTACATTTTTCCTAGATTCAACTAAAGAAATGGGAACAAATTATGTGTTTGTGACTAAGTGTCTAAAAGTAGAATTTCTGGCTGGTTCTTTGCTAAGTGTAGACAGCACTGGTTCATCCTTTGAGTTAGGTGCCTCATAATGCTGAATGGTTTTTAATCTAGTGGATTAAAAAGTAAACACTCCTTTAAAGAATGGACAGGTACAGTAATTGTAGTGAAAAGCTCTAAAAGACTTTCAGAAAGCCTGGAGAACTGTTGCTCAAGACCACTTTTTAAAAAAGGACAAAACAGTTTGACTTCTTTGGAAACAAAATCTAAAGACGTGAGGGATGACTTAAGATGTTTGCACAGTACTGTCTACATGGCATAGATTACAATGTTTTTTTCCATTGTACTTATACCAGTAACAGACTGACAGCAACTTTTACTGCTTGTCTTTGCCCTTGTTTCAAAAGCCCCACCTATCTGAGCAATGATAATTACTGAATTATCTTAGTGTGTGACAGCAGGGAAGACTCATCTACTAGTGTCAGAAAACCTCTTGACATAATAAAAAGCTTATCATTGTGCTGCCATCAGAAGTTGAATTAGATATATTTCATAATTCATACTCTATCTTCCATGTAATCAGGTTCAAAGTGTCAGTCATGGGAGAAATGTTTTAGATTCACGAGGGCTAGAAAAGATAAGATAAATACAATATTAGCTGAGAACAGAAATATATAGTTGGATGTTGCATTATTACTGTGTCACTACTGATCTGCAGGCTTGTTGAGAGTAACCAAAAGGTCCAGGTATTTCTTGGTGAATATTTTAATGCAGAGGTTATTTAGAGCCAGAAGGAACCAGAATTAAAAGACTCCTGTGAGACAGCGCCATCTAGTGCTTTGAGGAGTGCACTATAAAAATCTTCAATTTCATGCAGCTTTTGACTAATCCATGCATTCATACAAATAAAACCAAACAAAAAAAATTAATACAATCAAAAAACAACAACAACAGAATCTAACCTATTCTTTGAACTCTATTTGACCTCTTCCTCGCTTGTTTCAGGAAACTTCCACCTTCTGCTGATTTCATCATCAAGTGAATTCCAGTATTAAACAACATCAGTTGTGAAATCAAAGTGTGACTGTAACCTGCACTGTTTTAACAGATTTAGTAAATGATTTAAAACTTCCTCCCAGTAACTCACAGCTGTTATAAAAACAAAGAAGGTAAAGCAACCCTACAGCAGAGTCAAACATGGCGAGTGTTACTGTGACATCCTGTTGGAAGAGTCTTCTGCTGGTGGCACTTATGGGTGAGAACATTTCATTTGTCTTCACTGTTATTACTCTATTATTATTCTTTTAAATGCTGACTATGAACATGAATGACAATAGTAACAAAGTAACTGATACAACAGCTAATAAGAGGCTCAAGAATGCAGGTCTCTGTGCTTTGATTCATATTTTATTATAGCAGATGTTTATCACATTTATCCCTACATAACATCTTCTGAGTGTAAAGATTTTACCTCGTGATTTAAGAATACATGGAAGGAACAAAGTGAACAAGGATTGAAAAGTAGCTTTTTCTTCATACTATGTGATCCTGTTTTTGAGGTTGTTGTGCCCAAACTGTGGAACAGCCTTCCTCAGTCACTCAGGTCGGCTGACTATGTTAATTCATTTAAGCGACTGCTGAAAGACAGTTGCTTCTTTAACTTTTGTTTTCTTAAATGTAAATTATAATTATTATTTGTCTGTTAACAAATCTGTGGAAGCAGCAGAACTTTTCTTTTCAAATGTGCTCTGAGAAAAGATGTTTGAATACTGTCAATACCTTCTACCACGTACATGTAGGTTAAGAACTACACTTGACAACTTTGAGTACCTGCTGATACTAATATAAGTCTTACATCATCTTTTTCTCACACTCAAGTTTGGACACACATTTGATCCATTATGGAGTAATGGATTACATATAATTTAATTCTCAGATTGAGTGAATCAGTGATTCTAACCAGTATTGTACCAGTATTGACACAGAGTGGCTTTTACTGGTATGTGTTACAGCCATCCTGACTACTCTCTCTCTCAGGTGTACCAGGTTTGGGGATCACCGTGGAGATTTCTTGGACTGGCAGGGTGACAGCTGGTTCCCCCACTACTTTCACATGCTCATCTAGTTGTTTTCCAAACTGCATCTACACCTGGTCCTTTAATGGCAGCACAGTCAATGGGAGCACGTTAACTTGGACACCAGATGGACTGGATGATACAGTGAAACTGCAATGCACTGTCTTAGATCTACAAACAGGAGAGTACTTAAGTACTGACGCCACTGTAGAAATTATAAGTGAGTACAGCAAGTTAAATGTTACATAAATATGGTGGAAAGTAACAATGGTAACTTTAATTCTGTACTTTTAAAATGTACTTTGGATAAAGGAGTTTTGAAGAACAGAAATGTAGGTAATGAAATTAAGCTGAAATTCTTAGACCACATGCGCGTCTGCTCAGTAGCTTCACGGCCATTTTCAAATCATTAGCTGAGAGGCGACAGGCATGCTTCCTCCTTCCTGTTGGGATTTGCCTCTCACATGCTGTCTGTCTCCTACAAAATACCAGAAAAAAAGGACCAAGCAGCCAGAGTCAGAGGAATCATTACAGCACAAATAATTTAAATGAATCAAAGTAAATTCACCCTCAGATTTCAATAATATGCTGTTTAGATTTTGAATATTTAAACACATTTAAAGCCATTTCTTTGTCTTGATGGAAGGAACACAGTGTGTGTATGGGTCTGAGTTACACATAATTAGCATACATTACGTGGACAAAACTAGTGTGCCACCGATACATTACACCTACCCGTAACATGAGGCCCTGGGCATGCAGTTTTTCAGCTGATGCTAATGCCAAAGGAGGTTTAAAACTCTGCAGTTATTGAGTCAGGAGGGAATATCTAAGAGGAAGGAAATTTCATATATTAACTTGTAGCAATGGTGGCATCTTATTACACTATCTCATTCAAATTCAGTGATGTTTGTAGAACAACACATTCTTTCACAAATATTTGTAAAGGCAGACTGCATGGCTAGGTGCTTGACTTTACACACCTTCGTCAAATGGACTGAAAACCTAAATTCAAAGATTAAGGGGTGTGGCCTAACACTACTGTCGATATTTTTATTCTCCCTTTATCAGTTAAAAACGTTTTTTTCTTTTTTACAGATCAAGTGTCTGTACAGGTCAGTCCGCTGAACACTGTCCCATCTCTCAACCAGTCACTAAATCTCATCTGCCATGATGCCAGATTTGGTGATCCACAAGGTCTATCAGACCTGGTCTGGTATAAAGATGGACAAAAGGTGACCCTGCGTGAAAATATGTGGCTTCAGCAAAACAACCTCACACTTCACTTTGACTCACTGCTGCCTTCTGATGCTGGTTTCTACCAGTGTCAAATTTATCTGCCTACATCACAGACAAGAGTTGTCAGCCTGGGCTATCTGTGTTGGCTCAGCTGTAAGTACAAGGATACAGAGAGACTGAACCAAAACAAGAAAGGCTGTATTTTATCATAACTGCAACAAGCTTTCTTATCTTTTGCAGATGATCAGTGGAACGTCAGCATTAGTGGACCTGACACTGTGTTTCCTGGTCAGTTAAGTGAGTTCACCTGCCTGACCAGCTGCACCTTAAATGTGGAATGCACCGTCACGTGGAAGTTCAGGGGAGGTTTCCCTGTTGGAACCTACCTTTCCATCAATAAAAATGTGGTCAAGTGGACTCCTTCACTACCTGGGACTTTTCAGAACTTCACCTGCGTTGCAGAGAATAAAGCTGCTGGACGTTCTGCTGAGGCCACCAAGATGGTAGAAGTTAAAGGTACACACACCTCTTTAGAGCTTGCTTGTTGCTACTCTTACTGCTAAATCAGTTTCAGTTATTTTCTTTTTCTCCAAACAGATATCTGGCGAACAGATATCCCAATCTCTGGATCAGAGGCGATGCAGCTCAGTGGACTTTTTGCAGGAATCCTCAGTCTGGGACTGTGGGTCCTCTAGGGTTGGGCTCTAGAAACAATTTACTTATATTCACTTCAAAGAGATAGTTCATCCCAGTATCAGCTTTATGCCCAAATAAACACATGACTACACCATGGATTATCATAGAATAGTTACTACAACTAAATGCAGCTGATATCTACTCAACTCAGACTTACACAGTTTTCGTGTGAATATTTTCCCTGCTATTTATTTCTGCAGCAGCTTATTCTTTTTATTATTATTCGTGCAAAAGAAACATATGTGATGTCAATTGTTAGAAAAGTAGAAGCAGTAGTTTTTACTTATGAATTATTGTAAAACATATGAACACACATATGAAAAATAAATTGTGTGCGTTAAGTCACAGTTGGAGTTGATTCCTATTTAACAATTAAAGTTGACACATTATTTCCTTTATGCTCATTTATAGTCTACGTTTTAATTATGACCACAAGGTGTCACCAAAAACACAGAAGCACTGGATTTCAACGACAGTGGAACATAAAATGTAAAATATTTCTATGAATGATATTGCAATAAGTACTCTGACTGTTTGGGGTTTTTTTTCAAAAACAAACTTCAAGATTTATTAAAAATTATTTCGCTGGAATGTAACTCCTTCAGTGAGAAAGGATTTTTGTGAAGTCAGCTTGATAAACAAATTGTGTGACGTCCATCCTGCGCACATGTGGTCAGTGATTCAACAATCTGTTTCATGTTCCTTTGAAACTGAACAATTAATGCAGAGAAGACAACCACACTGAGCAAACTGAGAGCGACTGAGTTTTTCAGGTGTTTTGTTTCTACCTTTGTTATTTTCTTTTATTCTTTTGTCATATCTCAGTTGCTTTATTAGGCGTAAGAATAGGTGGGGAAAATGAAACTAAAACATTTGCTTTCATTTTGTTGTAAAAGAAACCAAAATTTGCATGTTAACCTCATTCTAGTTTCAGTTGAAATGCTGCAAACTCTGTAGTATCTCTGTGTGTGTGTGTGTGTGTGTGTGTGTGTGTGTGTGTGTACATATATATATATATATATATATATACATATCCTGTGTTTAATTATAAACTAGAAAATGTAGGTTGGTGTTTTATGTTATGTCTGTTATGTACTTTCTCTTTTAAATTAAAGAAACAAAAAATATTCCATATTGGAAGACATCACCATTAGGGATGGGTATTGATAAGATTTTAACGATTCCGATTCCATTTTCGATTCTGTTTAACGATTCGATTCTTTATCGATTCTCTTATCGATTCTCTTATCGATTCTTGTTTTTAAAAAAGGAGAACACTAAGGTCGATTAGCTTAGAACTGTTTTATATCTTCTCTTTCAACAAGATAGAAATTTAGGAGTAACATGGCCTTACAAACCCAACAGTGAGATCTTAAGAGATCCACAGCCTACGGCTCTTCAATGGGGTGTCACAGGGTCCCCGGGGAAAATTGTAAACGTAAAATAATAAAATAAATATTCTTCTGTAGCAATAACAAAGTATAACATAAATTATTCTGTAGCAATTACACAAGAATATCCAGTAATCCAGCTGCCCCTCTGTTGGTCTTCCTTGGTCTCTTGTGTTCTGGGGGCCTCTGGATGTCTAGAGTTTTGATCTCCTCCATACCTGCGTCATGCCCTGGAGGACGGGGCAGTGGCCCCCCACACCCTCTAGCAGATCATTACATGAAGGAACCTTTAAAAAAAAACAAAAAAAAACAAGCGCGTTCATGCTCACAGGTGTACACACAGGTGATCACACACAAACTACACCCTTTTTGGCTCTTACCTCAAAGCACACTGTGCGCTGTCGATCTTACGTGCTGCACAATAATGTCTAACATTTAGTATTTACTGTCATATTCCCATAGATCATTGTGATGTTGTTTATTACTCTCGTTTTCTTCTGCTTGCTTTCTTTTCTTTCTCAACAGGTGATCCAGATGATCGATATATGTATTTTTTTGTCTGCTTATTCTGTTGGTTTTGGTTTT
Source organism: Oreochromis aureus (assembly GCF_013358895.1). NCBI lineage: Eukaryota > Metazoa > Chordata > Actinopteri > Cichliformes > Cichlidae > Oreochromis > Oreochromis aureus. Next base: position 24,506,084 of record NC_052952.1, read on the forward strand.
TGCCCTTTTTCCCCGTCCCTCTTCCCCGCTGTTTTTCTTTCCTCTTTCTTTCTCCCTTTCTTTCCCCAGTTAAGTCTGTCCCGTATTCAGCAAGTGAAAATAAAATAAACAATAAAAGGTGAATCAAATGGACCATTACGGCAAGGCTGGGATGGTCAATTTGGTAAAGTAAATCCGTTGGGCATCTTTCTTCGCCTTTAGACAATAATTCTGATGGCAAAAGAACCAAACGGGACAGGTAAAAAAAAAAAAAAAGAATATCCAGTAATGTCCCTGTCTACAATTAAACACATTCACTTACCATCTGCTGTGGCAAATGGCTGCAAGGTTTTGACCATAAACTAGTCACTGCTCGGTGACATTCGGGCCTGAAAAGAGACGCTACCGGTAGACTGCAGCGACAACTGCCAGCGAGCGCCAGCCAGACTCTGTCTGTCTGTCTCATCATGGTCACCTAAATGCACAATGGCAGGTTTTGTAATAAAGCAGATCGCGCTAACATAATATGCACTGTTAGTTGATTATTTACCTGCCGCATTAACGGGAGATGACGTGCAAACGTTACCGCTGCTGCTGCTGGGTTGAGATTCACGAGTCCGGAGCGGAATTAAAGACATTCATTTAAATTCATCGCGTGTTTTGTGAGCAAATGCTTTTGCATATTCGTAGTGTTTCCTCCCTTAATGAAATATCTACTTTGCAAGTATTGCAAGTTGCCCTGTTGTCATCCGTTCTCGTAAAGTATAAACAAACTTTTAAGCGTTTGAGCCACTTAGGTGCCGTGTTTCCTGCCAGGTACGCTCCGACGCTCCGCAACGTGGTGACGTCATTCGGGGCGACTGGAATCGATACGGGAATCGTTTGCAAAAATGGCAAACGATTCCAAGGAATTGAAACAGTGGGAACCGGTTCTCAACAAGAACCGGTTTTCGATACCCATCCCTAATCACCATCATTATTCTCATATTACTGTGAACACATGTCTATCATCATCTAGGTCTGCTATTATTTTGCAATTTAGATATTTTTTCCTGCTTTTGCATAATGTATTTGTATCCATCCATTTTCTTCCACATATCCAAGTCAATGTTGCTGGAGCCTATCGCAGCGGTCAGTACACCCTGGACAGGCCACCAGTCAGTCACAGGGTGAACACAAAGAGACAGGAAATCATTCACTCTCACATTGACACTTACGGACAATTTAGAGTCACCAGTTAACCGCAAGCAAGTCTTTGCATGTCTTTGGACCCGGGGCAAACTCAAGCAGACACTAAGAGATAAAAAATCTACACAGAAAGGCCCCAAGCTGGATTTGAATCCAAGACTTGCTGTGGGTTGACGATGCTAACTATCACCCCACTGCACCTGCCTGTTGATATAATATATTGTTAGAGATTTTTTCTCTATTTTATCTTATTTAGGGGCTCCGTTGTGTAGGGGATTCCGCGTTTGTCTAAAGTACAAAAGATCCCGGGGGCATCCAGGATAAAATAGAAAAAAAAAATCTGGTAAATCAGAAATGTGGCACTGCTGTGACAAAGCCTCGTGAACAAGGGAACAGCGGACAGCTTTTAGTTTTGTGCATTTATTCTTTGCTTGCTGAAGGGAGCTTCTGTGCTCCCAGTAATATTAGAGGTTAACAAATGAATGCGTGTAGTACGGTTAATTCAGTGGTTAATTTTATATATTACAATGATGGTACAAAGTTACAGTGATAAAGCCCAAGCACTAAAACATTTACAGTGTGTTTATTAATATGGTTATGATGTGATACTAAAAGTGTTTAGGTTCTATTACACACTTCCATCCATCTGGATCACTGTCCTCAATAAAACCACTGTGGGTTAATAATATAACTGGGTTTTTTAACTTATTCCCTGTACGGGGGCCTTTGTCACTGTGTCACAGGGCCCCACAGGGCCCCACAGGGCCCCACAGGGAACGATTCTGGCTCCGTTCCTCTTCACCATCTACACTGCAGACTTCTCCCACAACTCCACCCAGTGCTTCCTGCAGAAGTTCTCTGATGACTCTGCAATAGTCGGCCTCATCACTGATGGGGACGACAAGGAGTACAGAGGACTGACCCAAGACTTTGTGGACTGGTGCCAGCTGAACTACCTCCAGATCAACACTAATAAAACCAAGGAGCTGGTGGTAGACTTCCGCAGGCACAAACATCCTCCAATGCAACCACTAAACATCCAAGGTATGGAGATTGAGGCTGTGGACAGCTACAGGTACCTTGGTGTTCATCTGAACACCAAACTGGACTGGACTCATATTTCAGACGCCCTCTACAGGAAAGGGCAGAGCAGGCTGTACCTGCTGCAGAGACTCACTCCTGAAGACCTATGACTCTGTGGTGGCCTCAGCCATCGTTTATGGTGTGGTCTGCTGAGGTGGCAAGATCTCTGCCGGGGATAGGAAGAAACTGAACAGGTTGATCCGCAGGGCCAGCTCTGTTCTAGGATGCCCTCTGGACCCAGTGGAGGTGCTGAGTGACAGGAGAATGGTGGCTAAGCTGTCATCCCTGTTGGACAACATCTCCCAGCCCATGTAGGAGACTCTGACAGCCCTGAGCAGCTCCTTCAGTGGGAGACTACGGCACCCACGGTGTGGGACGGAGAGACTTCGCAGGTCTTTCCTCCCCACTGCTGTCAGACTCCACAACAAAGACTTTAACTGATCAAACACACACACCCACACATGTGCAGTAAGACTAAGTGCAATACTCTTTTCTGACAAAGTTGTATTTTTACTCAGTTGTATATAGCATTTGTATTCTATTTTTAACCTATTGTAGATGTTATTTTATTTTATTTTATTTTATTGTATATAGTATTTTATTTTATTTTACTCTATTCTATTCTGTACAGTTGTGTACACTATATTATTCTTATTGTATTCCAGTGTTCTCTAATTTTTGCTATATAACTTTACACTGTCCACTTTTTGCTGTGACAAAACAAATTTCCCACGCTGTGGGACTAATAAAGGTTATCTTATCTTATCCTAGGTTTCCTGCAAGACCTTGAAGCATGACTGTAAACAAATATTGAATCTGACTAGGTGTGCCACCCAAGGATACATTATCTGCTCACACCTGCTCACATTGAAGTTTTTTCGGGGGGGGGTTGAGATGATGTCAGGCCTCCATCAAATGTTTCTGTTTCTTTCCCATCAGGCTCCGTGCCAAGTAAGGAAGGATGACGCTACCTGTTTATGGGAAAAGTGATTTCTGATAATATGGGTGCTGTGATATAAACTCCTCATATGAGGGTATCAAGCAGAAGCTCTTCCTCTTCCTCATGAACATTTATTACCATTTTCTACTTATTTATTGTTGTTTTTGTTGTTCTCATTCTATTTACATGGTCTGACACTTACTTTGTTTTTCAGATGTATCATACAATATACTTGTTTTAAAAAGTACAACAGAACTTTGTAAATGATGAATTCAAAACATATGACACCAGATATGTTTGAATAGACCACACAGTCACACGATGACAGTGATGTTAAAAAATATTAATGCAGAAGTCTGACAAGTAGTTCATACCTTATTCAAACCAAATAGTGAAACATGATTAAGTACCTAGCTTAGCTTTTAATTCCATTACATTTGATTGATTAGCTAGCTAACTATTGGCTATTGGTTATGTCAAAAACTTGTAGATTAAACTACAAAGTATTGCATTCACTGGCTGAAATTAGACCCACCATTTCACCCTTAGCATTAAAATGATGTGTACAAAAACGATTACCAAATGCAGGATGCAGCTATACTACATCATATTTGTTTGTAAAAACATAAGGTTTTTTTTATAAAACTCTGGCATGGCTCATCAAATGTTGTTTTTTCTTTTCTAGGACTCTGAATAGTGATCAGCAATAGGGAACTAAAGAGTTAAGACTATAATTTCATGTCAACAGGGCCCCTCACACTTACCTTTAAGATCTACAAATGACCTGTACATCAATCACATCTTCTGTTTGGCCAGTATACACAGCACAGGTTTGCTCAGATGCTGAACTTCGTCCCGTCATAGCTCAAACAATGCACCTGCTGTTTACTCAGTGCTATTGAGCAGGGCATAATGGTTTGCCTGTGCTTCACATCCAACGTGGGAAAGAGTGTGTGAAAACAATTGGTTGTCTGAAATAATACAGTTTTCTGGTCTAACGCACAACACTGCACATCTTGTTCTATGTCTCTTAATTGTTAACTTGATGACTGTAATGGGTCACTGCATTACAGTTTGAGGCATTCAGTTCAAAAAGCAGTACACAATGCATGCAGAGCTTTTTGATCTACAGTTTGAATGTAAAGTTTATGACAGCGAAACTTGACATAAGCAGAAGTTGTATATCAGGTTTGCACATTGAAACCAGGAAAGAAGAGAAACTCATAGTCTGGGCCTGAGCAGATATGTAAGCATAGGTGAATATAGGCGTAGACAGTAAAGAGGAAGAACCATTTCAACCTTACAAAATGTGGATTAAAAATCATTTTGCTGACTGGCCATTATCAGATCTTCACCTAGGATGGAAATCTAAAAATTTTATCACCTTTCTGAGAAGTTTGACAAGCATGAAACCCAGATGACCTATAACACCTGCAGATAAGACCCGTGGTTGTTGCCATATGCCCATGGGTAGAGGGCTGGTCATACAATGGACAACTATAATTGTGGAGAAGCAGCAAATGCTGAATAAAATTGGAATTCTGTTCATTACATCAGTTATTTGTCTTTCTCAGGTTTGCAGGCTTTCTGGCTTTTGCTGCTTTGGAGATCCATGCCTTCCATCAGTCCTGTTGTAATTAGGGACGCGCTGACACTTTCTCTGTCTCCATCTGCAGCGAACAGTGGAAGCAAGCAGAAAAGTTCCTCATCCTTACTTGGCTTGGGAGCCAGGTTGCGGTTTTTACAAATCACAGTAGGAGGGCGTCTGTCAACATCCTCACTGGAGTGCTCACCATCAGATCCATCACATCTGTCCCACAACTTAGGGTCAACAGTACCTTTACAGTTCTAGGTGAGAATAGATAAATAAGTGCTGATGTTCAAGGTTGGGAGAACCATTTTTGTAGAATTTGAAATGGTTTATTAATAATGGTTTGAAGTTGGTAGTTTCTCACCAAACATTATAACTGAAACAAAAGCATTTAAGGTAAATGCGAAAGTATAAAGTCTCAGGGAAAGGTTGGGAAAAAAGAGCTTTTCCTAAAGTGTTTTTTATTTGTACTTTTTAGTATTAGCATCATTTAAAAAAAAGTTAATCATTTATTCTGAAACATTTCAGCAAGTCACTCTGACACTTGAACCCTTCACCCTGGCTTTCATGCATTATATTTATTACTGACTTTTTATTTTAGGAATGCTGAAGTATGCTTTGAATAAACTGTGATCAGTGTTGAGTAAATACTATGAGATGAAATGCATGTGGGTGTTGTACAAGAAATGAAATCATCTTTTGTGGAAGTCCAGTTTCTGATAATGTGACGTAAGGAAAAAAAAAAAGAAAAGTTTTCTAACCTTAAATGACTTTAAATGACACAGCAAATTGTGTAATGTAAGGCAGAACAAGGATAAATCATATGAGCAAATAAAGGCACCATAATGAATGACATATTCAAAAAGCCAAAGCAAACTTAAAAGAAACTGTGAACACTGGCTAATTCTTACAGTTCTGTAAGGTGACCAAAAACATTTCGACACACTGAGGGTAAGCGGGATGGAAAAACTTGAAAAATATGCTGATTAATTGTTTGCACTAAACATTTTACTGGAGCAGGTTTCTGTTGTAATGAAAAATGATCCCAAAATAATATTGGAAAAGGTTTAATGGAATTCAGGAGGCCCCTGTCTCGTGGTATTTGGACTAACAACCAGCAAAGAGGAAAAACAGCCTGTTCCTTACCGTATGTCTACGTGCTTTTGCTGTTTGTTGTTTTTGGTGTCCTGTTCATCACGTTGCAGTGTCATCTAGTTTCTGCCTGTCCACGTGTCTGTCCAAAGTAAGTATGTTAGTATGCTTCTTTTATCCCAATTGTCATTTCCAGTGTTGAGCAAGTTACATTGAAAAAGTAATTAATTATAGTTACTAGTTACTTCTCCAAACTGAGTTAGTAACTGAGTTACAAGATTCTAAAAGTAACTATTGCTTTACTTTAAAAAAATGTTTAACCCTCAGGGTATAATTGGCCATTTTTAACTACTTTTGATTTTCCCTCCACATTTCACCTTTAAAAACTATTTGCTTTGCCTTGTTTGGTATCATCCTTTTCAGCACAACCTCACGTGTCTGAATTTACAGTTATGTTTTCATTTTGACATACTATATTAACACAATTGATCTAAAATCAGACAAAAACATAAAATCAGAGTAGAAAAAGTTATATTTTTTACATTTTTTTTACTGTAACAACCACGTTTAATGAATCATATTTCATAACTTTAAATGCAAATATAAATTGTCAATTTTAAAGTCCTATGCACAAGTTTTGCAAACAACAAAGTTATTTGCATCATTTACCTTTTACCTTGATTTTTTTAAATAACCATTTCAAACTATTTACAGAACAATCAGCTGTTCTGCATTCAATAAGATGCCACACAAATGATTTGTGCCACTCCCAAAAAATAATTTCTGTCCACTATAAAGAAGAACATCACAGCATGATACCTGCAGGTCTGACAGCAGCAGGTGTATCCTCCTTTTTCTACCTGGAGACAGCAGTCGCCTCATTGTTCTGACACACAACACAAAACTATCCACAACACACCAACTACACAAGACAACACATTAACTACACACTCCAAACACGCTAAACGTCACAAATCTCACATCTCAAAACTCGCTCTCTCTCTTTTTCTGCTGTCTTTCTCTCTCTCTCTCGCTCTCGCCGTCACTCCTAAAACTTCCCCTGTTTGTGTTGTTGTTGTTGTTGTTTTGCTCATAAGCAGAGAGTGCTTGCTAGCGCTGTCCTTAGACAGTAAACGTGACGAAACTATTGAGGAAAAAACGCCGCATATATCATGACTCTGGTTTTACGTGGCCCATCAACACAGTTTATAAACTGGTATATATCACCTTGTTGCTTTGTCTTTAAGTGGTCATATGATTGGCTTACCACGACTACTTTATTCTTCCTCGGTCAAACAGCAGCAATCATGCGATTGTTTTGCCCCCTTAGCTCCAGGTGTTGTGCTACACAGTGATCGTGATTACCGTCCGCGGGAGCGCGCGCAGCTGCCTAAAGCTGTACTTACGTAGTCAGCTACTTCCGTGCAACTGATATAAGATGTGGTAAGCTGAACACAGCTTCAACCGTCTGTATGTTGAAAAATAGTAACGGGCCGCAATTTCTTGTTAGTAACTGTAACGGCGTTGTAACGATGGGAATATTAATTACTTAGATTACTTGTTACTGAAAAAAGTAACGCCGTTAGTAACGCCGTTACTTGTAACGCATTCCCATCACTGGTCATTTCCATGCAACAAGGTTAATGATACGAATCTGCTCAGACCGCACCTTTTATTTGAGTTTACATGTTGTTTGCATCTGGTTATTTGCAGGTGCTCTGGTTTCGTCCCTCAGTCAAAAGATGCCTATTTGGTTAATTGGTAATTTTAAATTGCCTGTCAGTATGGGAGGGTGTGGTTGTCTGCTTTGTTGTGTTAGCTCTGTCATGGTCCTGGGTGTAACCCACCTCTAAGTGAGCTGGGATAGGCTCCAGCCAGAAAATGGATGAATATATAAAGCAGAGAACTTCAGCTTGTCACAGTTTCTTTTTGTTGTAGTTAAAATTTTCAGATAAGGCAATTTGAGAAACAATGTAGGGTATTTAGACCAAAATATTTTGATACTTATGGCAGGGGTTATATATAATTTTTTTATTAATTATTTTAAGTAGGTAATTAAAGCACAAAAATAAATAATCAAATAATAAAAGAAATATATTTTTGTGCGTAAAGTTTTTGCTTTGTTTGTACTGTATACTGTCCTAAAACATCATGGCTAATGATGGTATTAGTTTAGGAAACAATGATGGTGTAAAGTACAGTCATCGTTTAGTTATATCAGTTATATTAAATTATATTACATTTACCAAAACGGAACCAAAAAGGAACATTTTATGTTTAAGAATAATATTTATAAGTACTGTTTGTAAGTACTGATGTATTGTATCATATTTAATAATTAAAATTAATATAATAAAGTGGTCTAAGAATAACTAGAATTAACATTCATTACAATTAATACACTCTAACTGTATGCTTACTGCAAAACCTCATTGTCATGAAATACATTTGTAAACATTTATTTTCATCCGTTTGGCTACCACAGAATGAATTATACATGTGCTGATCAGTGTGAACCCAAGAGTCTGAATGAATTCCACAGCTCATCAATCATCAAGTGCTCAATCTCATTCTCCTTCCATTCTCTTTCTTTTGGATGAACAGCAGCTTTGAGGTTACTTCCAATCACAGAGCTCAGCTCACTGATGAAAACGCTCTCTGTAATCAGTGTAACCTGCTATGACCATGTAGTAAACTTTACCATCAGCTGTGAGTTGGGCAATAGCATATTCACTACTACTGCAGTTTTATATAGTAATATAATCATTGAGCTTCAATACACAATTCTTATTTTTCTGTATGTCTCTCGTCTGCCTAATTGTGATTGCTTTTCTCAGATGGACGAGATAACATAGCACTCAAAATGAACAGATCAAACATTTTTCCTTTTTAGCTGGATCCAATCTGTCCGCGGTCTGTTCTGCATTCTCCAATCCTTCAGCTCAGTTTTAGTGGGTTTTCAAAGGGCTTATAAACATAACAGGCCCATTACTGGAGCTGTTACATGTCAGCAAAGACCAAAGTGGTCCATATTGCTGTCTGGCCTTCAACAATCACACCAACATAAGAAACGACATCACCGCAAATGTGCTCATAGCAAGTGCATTTGTTACTATTACAACAGCAACGTCAGTACTTCTTGGTTTTGTTCCAAACTAACTTTGTTTTGTTTTTTTCTCAACACAAACTGTATTCACTGTGGAGCACTGCCTTCCTTTGCTTTTCACAGATGATAGCACGTTCACTGTGATGGACCGAGCAGCGAAGGAAACTTAGGCACAGGTTAAAGTTAAAAAAAAGAAGAAAAAAAAGGATTTTTTTATTGAACCCCCAAAAATAATTGGTTAAATCATGTAAAAAGAATAGAAGTCTTGGGCCCATAAAAGAGGTCAAAATAACAGAACTCTACTCAAAGTTAACACACAATACTGATAACTCAAACAAACTGAACTAACTTAACGAGACAAAGGGGAAACTTAACAATGGCTGATCAGCCCACAAAAACACAAAAAGGGGTAAAACACACAAAACCTAACTGAAACTAACACAATGAACTCCAATTCCCCCCCATGGTCCTAAATTATGAAATGAGCCAATTTGCAGCTTTCCATCAAGGCTTGCTCCGCCCCTTTTCCACCTGTTGGCTCCTCAATCAAGGGATGGGAGCAGCTGCAACTAAAGTAACTCAGAAAACAAAGATTAAATTATACGTAATAGTGTAAACTAAAATGTGCACACTTATTTTAGAATACTGTGTTATATGGATATGTGAACTAATTCTAAACCAAATCCAGTTGTTCATTGTCCTGTAATTAATTCCTATTTGAAGAAAGACAAATGTGAATGTGATGTTATGTATAAGCCTCTACACTAATATGGTGGCTATTACCACTGTGTGGCTGTAAGTGCAGCCATCACATTCACCCTAAGCACATGAGAGACACAAAAGGGTCTGGAGAAGCTGTGGAGAGTGTTATGCTGCCTGCAGCGTTGTTCAGTATGACTGGTTTGGTGGTGGGTCAGCAATGGTCTGGGGAGGCAAATCCATGGAAGGAGACACAGACCTCTAAAAGCTAAGCAACAGCACTCTGACTGCCCTTTATGTAACAGGATGAAATCTCAGCAAAATGGACTGTCCTGCTGTACTGATAGGTTAACAATTTTACTTTCCATCAAACAATGTGGCATCCCTCAATTATAAGTGCATTCCCCAGTCCATATAAGCAAAGATATCCAGCATTATCCCCCCCCTCCCCCGAAGAACTGCACATCATGTCCTTTCCAGTCTATATATAACCCTCTCTGCAATATAGGGTGTTTGTTCTCATTTTTATGTCCTACCCTCTCTGCTTTTTTTCAGCTCAACTCTCATTAGTACAGGGGGATTTGCCTGGCCCAGTGAGCTGCGGTCAGTCCCCTTTGAAGCCTTCCTGAAACTGCAGCCTCAGTTCATTCTAATACCATCTGCCATTATCTACTAGAAATACTGTCATACCTAAATTAGGATGTGACCTCAGCTAGTTAATGCAACACCCTTGTTTTTGTTATAGCCTTTAACACCACATGTTATTGAGTGCTCCAAAAAAAGAAAAGCAGACATCATGTATATTGAAAATATAAAATTGAGCTAATTGTCAGAGGTATTTGTGAAAGTTTTTTATTTTATTTTATTCTAGTCTTATGGGGGAAAGAAAATTGTAATTTTGTTTACAGATGAATAGGACATTCATCCCGTGTCTCTTTGGTTACTGTAAACAAAGTAGGAGAAGGAGACGATCCAGTTTAGTGAGACAGAGAGTCCATTGTCCTCTACAAATTCTTTAAGTTTTGATATTCGGGGTGCAACTCATAACCAAATAATCCAAACACAAACCTCTCCATAAGAAGGTATTTACAGATATAGATTTGGATGGATCATCATAGCTGAATCTACAAATGCTTAACCCCAAAATTCGTTTTTATTTTGTCCAATTCAGTGGTTTCCATCTCTATTGTGGGAAGAAGTGACTCATCTTTTTTATGAGAATACTAAAATGACGTTCAGAGACCATCATTCCACAGATTTGGTTTGCATTCTAGGTACAGAGTCATGTGTTAAAATTATAAACGCTCTCCACATGTTTCCTTGGTTGGAAAAAGTTGCAGAACAACAGTATACAGTAAATGGACACTCATAGGTGTGCACCTGCAAAGCATCAATATAACAGGGCAAAACAAAGGCGTGGTCATGACTGTGAGGTGGCATGATGATGGTGAAAGCAGGGGAAGGCATTTGCATCAAGAACACAGAGAGCTGCAGTGTTACAGAGTAAATATTAGCTGATTTGAAGGCAGGTAGCAGAGAATATCACAGGATTTTATTCGTCAAAGCCAGATTCAAGTTTAGGGAAAGGATACCAAGGAGCTTAATGGAGTCTCCAGTGGGGTTCATCCTATTCTTGGCTGCAGTAACCTTCACAGGTAAAACTGAATGATAAGTGAAGTTCAATGAGAGTTTTATTGACTATTAAAATAACTACAGGGTCAGAGAATTAGACGATTTATAGACCCTAATATAAATTAAAATTCTTTAAATATACTACTTTGACATATATCAGTACCTTTGTAACTACTTCTGTCCCAGTGTGTGGTGACAACTACGTGGCGACTGAATATTTTACTTGCTTTCTCTTTCTAGATGTGACACGCAGTCAGACATTATATGCCTCTGAGAACCCCGTCGCAGTGGGAAACAATGTTACACTTAGCAGCAATCGCAATATCAGCTCAGGCGGATGGCTATTCAACACCCGCCAAATTGTGATAACACTAAAAGGGTTTGTTGCTATTTCCAAAACTTGGGAAGACAGAGTATTATTTGACCAAAGTACTTCATCACTGACCATACTCTCAGTAAAATTGGAAGACTCTGGAAACTACACACTGCAGGATGTAATCGATGGATTTATTTCTCAGTTAACACTTTCAGTTGAAGGTAAGGGCTCTCTCATTTTTCTTGTCACCAGCACAGATTTCAAGAAGATTTCACTTCCTACATTATACTTCTTGCAAGATTTCTGTATCATTGTCATCATTATTATTATTATTTTTAATTAACTTTGTTGGGATTTATGAAAGAGGCATTGCTAGAGTCTCTTGGTTCCATTATGTTAAGGAGAAAAACAACTCACACTATCACATTGTAGATATATCTCTCTGGAAAAAAAGGAACAAAATTACACTATAAATTTTAATAACACTATCAAAAATATGTTGATCTTGATTTTCAACAATTGTTACAACAAATGTTAACAATTACATTGCCTACAATATATATTTGTAAAAAAGAAAGTAAACCCTCTTTCAGGTTTTACATCAATCAAATAAAAGTTAGGGTAAATACAAACTCAGAACATGACATAACACCAAGTCATTGTTTAACAAGAATTTTAAGAAGTAAATGCAAATAAAAGTATATCCTTGATGAACCAGAGAATTGGACTGACCAATCAACAGACCAGTACTGTCACCCAAGGAGCCCATTTTTTATAAGACTGTTTTGTTTTTATTTGTTTTTATCTAGAACCTGACTTTAATTCAACATATGGGTCACATTTTCATATATATTTGGTGGAGAACACATTTCTTAAATAAAACATGACAAATGCCTTGTTATTTTATTCTCCGCAGAGTCTGTTTACGATGTGACCATTCAGACAAGCACAACCAACCTGGTGGAGTTCAATGACACAGCAGTACTCATGTGCGGTGTGTCCAAAGGCACATCCCTGTCTTATCAGTGGTTCAATGGGAGCTCAATGATCACGACCAATGAAAAAGTTCAACTCAGCAGTGGAAACACCATTCTCACTATCATGAACGTGACCCGCTATGATCAAGGACCGTACAAGTGTAATGTGTCTAATAATGTCAGCAATGACATCAGCGCCCCTGTGAATCTGAACATCAACTGTGAGTTCTAACCAAAAGACACCAATACATGCATACAATCTATAAAACAATCTGCTATCCCAACAATAACCTCTAAAACAATTTATGCCCTGTTCTTTCACCAGACGGTCCAAGTAACACGGAGATGACAGTCATGCCCCTTATGAATATATACAAAGGCGGATCTAATATCACACTGTCGTGCTCAGCGGTCTCCAGTCCTCCAGCAATATTCCAGTGGATGGTTAATGGAGTGTACCTAAACAAAATTGGACCAAAGCTTGAACTAGAGAAAGTTAACGAGAGCATGTCAGGAAATTACACATGCCTAATTCACAATAATGTCACATTCAGATTCAGCAGCCAAACAGCAACAATCCAGATTGTGGGTAAGTTTGGTTTGGTACCTGTTTAAAAATTTACTTTGTTTTACTTTTTACTTTGCTGCTTAGATCTGCTGAGCTGGTAGACCATTAAGACCAAAAAGAAAGAGTTGTGGTTTGTGCCTTTTCCTTTGTACAGTGCAGAGGAATTATCTAGTTGAACATGCCATTATTTTCAGGTCAAATATTTGAGTGAATTTAAATTACTTACTAAACTCCAACAGATCCTGTGACAGCAGTCGTGGTGAAACTTATCAACCCAGCAATATTTGGTGAGACATTTTCTTTGAGCTGTGAAGTGACGGGACCTGTTGACATCATTCATTGGTGGAGAAATGATCAACTTATTTCTGCTGACAATAAAACAAAGTTTGACACGGGCAACAGGAAACTGACTATCAGTTCAACCCAGCATTCAGATGGTGGAGATTATCAGTGTGAGGCTTTCAATTCTGTAAGCAACCAAACCAGCCATCGCTTCACAGTCACAGTTTACTGTAAGTATTTGTATCATTATCAACATAACGATTATCACTGTGATGTCAGTTCTGTATTATCTGAATGCCTGTAGTCACATAAGCATTTTTCAGTGAAAGTAATTTGTGGTGTTCTTTATGTGTTTAGATGGACCAGAGATAGCAAATGTCATGGGACCAAATTTGGCAAAGGCAGGAGACTACGCCACATTCACCTGCAATGCAACATCTAATCCTCCCAGCAGTTATGAATGGTACTTTGAAAATGCTCTGGTCTCCAACAAGTCAGAGTATGTCACACAGTCTCTGACAACCAGCATGAGTGGAAAGTACCTCTGTGTGGCCTTCAACAGCATCAGTGGCAAAAACAGCACTGCCGACATAATGCTTACTGTTGTCGGTAAGACTTACGTGACCTTTTTTTTTTTTGGGGTGTACACAAAATAACTTTTCATTCATAAAAAGGAGACAGGTAGAACTAAAGAGCTATTTTGTGATTTGCTTTGTTTGCAGAGCCGCTGCAAAACATAATAGTAGAAGCACCAATGATGCCTGCCGAAGAAGGTTACTCCTATAACTTAACATGCAACACGGATGTACCTGCTGATTACATTTACTGGATGAAGAATGAGGAGCCATTGAATCAAAACAACAAAATAGTTTTCTACAATGATAACAAAACACTTCACATCAGAATGGTGGAGCGCTATGATAATGCCAGATATGAGTGTATCGCCATTAATGAAGTTTCAAGGAACAAGAGCACTCCTTACATGCTCTTTGTCAACTGTGAGTATAATATTTAGAGATTTTATGCAGTTGAGTGTCATGTTTAAATGAACAATTTTTAAGTTTTACATTTGTAGTTGTTTAGATATTCATCTATCTCCTTTTCTGTTACAGATGGACCAGAAACACCTTTTGTTTATGGGCCAGCTTTTGCTGAAACAGGACATCAAGCTGTCTTCAACTGTTCTGCCGAGTCAGTGCCTCCCAGTACGTTCTACTGGTGGTTCAATGGATCCATTGTGGCCAATACATCAGAGTATACAATCAACATGCTTTCAGTAAATATGAGCGGAGAATACACCTGTATGGCCATTAATAACGTGACAGGAAAAAACAGCACAGATTCCACGACCCTGACAGTGATTGGTATGAAAACTTTAGGATTCAGAGGAATTAGATGAAACATTTTTAACATATGACTCTGGCTGCTATTGTGTTCCAAGAATAAAGAACACTAAAGAAATCTTACTCTCTCAACTCTCATGTTTTGTGTCTACAGAGGCCATAGAGTCAGTGATGATCAAAAACACGACAATTCCAATCAACACTAAAAACTTTACTCTCCCCTGTGAGGTTGTTGGGCCCTATGACACGATCTACTGGATGAAAGATAACATGATGCTCAACATGGACCCCTCTAATGACTCACATATCTCCTATTACATTGAAAACAACATGCTGCACTTCATCCCAGTGACAACGTACAATGACGGGATATATCAGTGTGTTGCTTCCAATAAGGCTGGCCAGCTAAAAAGCCTCCAGTACAGACTACTGGTGAATTGTGAGCATGACAGAAAGCAATGAAAAGTGTTTTTTGTATTTTTTTTCGAAAACTAGTTTTTTTAAATTTTGTACTCATTTTCAAATGCTACACACAAATTGTTTTAATATCTACATCCCTGAGAAAATGTTTGCTGTAAGGAAGATCCAAATGAAGAGTCATGATATTTTTTTTAGCAGTATTTAGACATTTTGGGGATTTAAATACTTAACAAAGCAGCCTACATGTTTTTGGGTTGATGCAAAAAATGTATTTAATTTATTTTCCTTCTTAGAAAGAGGAATGACAGCTAAATAGAGAAATTAAGTGTTATGTGGTTTGCTTTGTTTGCAGATCCAATCCAAAATGTAAAATTAAATGGACCAGTGACCTCTGTCAAAGAAGGTTACGCCTATAATTTGACATGCAATGTAACTGGACCTGCTGACTACATTTACTGGATGAAGAATGGGCAGAGACTGCATGAAGACAACAGAACTTTTTTCCACAAGGATAACCAGACAGTTGAGATTAATCCAGTAAAGCGATATGACACTGGAAACTACTACTGTTTGGCTATTAATGCTGCTGGAAACATGTCCAGCGCTCTTTACATGCTCGTTGTGATCTGTGAGTTTGATATTTTAAGGATTTATGCAACTGAGTGATATGATTTTAACATTTCAAGATTCAAAATATTTGTTGCAAATCAATTATCTGGAAATTCAGTTATGTGAAATACCAAAAGTTCAGGCACAGAAAAATTATTTACAAATACATAAAACATATCAATATTGTATGAAACTTGACAGAAGGTAGTATATAAAAGATGATGCACAGATGTTAAATTATACTTGCATGTCTATGTGCATGTCTGTTGTGCGCTTGGGGGTTTTGAAAAAAGAAAGTGTTCCATAGCATGCCAGTGTGTGATTTATCAATGTTATGTCTATAACCAGAGGACATCAGGGAGAATAGGCTGTTGTGTGGCTGTCGTGGGCCATTTAAAACTCACCGAGATGTGCTAAAGGACGGTGTTGCCTTTGCTAGTGCGGTTAACATACCAGTTTTGGAGTATTGGAGGCCTCATACTAAAGGTTAAATGTGTGCACTGCTGGACCTTTTTAACAACAGCTTTGATGTAAGTTACCTTTGTCATGTCTTTCTGACTAAATGACTGTTGTGTTGTTTGTTTTGTTTGCAGATCCAATAGAAAATGTGGAAGTAAAAGCACCAATGACACCAGCCATAGAAGGTTATTCATATAACTTAACATGCAATGTAACTGGACCTGCCGAATACATTTACTGGATGAAGAATGGGGAGAAACTGCATGATGACAACAGAACTGTTTTCTACATGGAAAATAAGATGCTCCACCTCAGTATGGTGGAGCGCTATGATAATGGAAACTATTGCTGTATGGCTATTAATGCTTTTGGAAACATGACCAGCCCTACTTATAACCTCATTGTCAATTGTGAGTATATTAGAAAGAATAGAATGTATGCTACTAAGTGGTTCAATATCAATGGTGCATCACCTTAAATTAGGTAAATCCATTGTATTTTGGTTCTAAAACATGGATTCTACAAAAAGGGTCTGTTCATAATGTGCAGACTTGCTTCTCATATGCCTAACCACGATTGCCCGATTGATCACTTTTACAAAAAGTGCACTTCAATTTGTATTAGCTTCACATTAATTATAGATTATAATTTACTTAATGCAGCAATTTTACAAAGTCAGCTTTCATTGAGAAAGCACTGGTGTTGCATGCTCTGGTGTGGATAGCAATCACACTACATGCTGAACCGTACCCACACAGCAGTGAAAAACATAATGACTTGACACACAGGTGACCAATTTCATTATAAAACTATCAAAGAGTATTTCAGTCTTGCAACTACAATGTCTCTTAAGACACAGCAGTCAACACAATAAATATACAATGAAC
The DNA here is from genome assembly GCF_013358895.1 of Oreochromis aureus. NCBI lineage: Eukaryota > Metazoa > Chordata > Actinopteri > Cichliformes > Cichlidae > Oreochromis > Oreochromis aureus. Next base: position 24,523,255 of record NC_052952.1, read on the forward strand.
TGCACAGCTGACCAGAACCTATCCAAATATGGATAATACTTTACCTAGCTCAAAAGACAAATTTGCATGCAATATAGTCAGGTAGGCTACTCTTTTGCATTAAAGGTAGGACTATGAAATTGCTTCATAATGTTAAATTGCTCGGTAGTAGCTCATACTAAGTCAAAGCGTTATCTTTACCTTATAATACTCCAGTGTTGCTTTGTGCTCAAAGGTTTAGACAATAAATTTCCTCAGGAGGGGCACAGATATTCAAAACATCTGTAAGAACATTCATCAGGGACAGGTGTGTCAGTCTCTTTTGCATCATGCTGATCCATCACCACATTTTTAACCGCAAGTTGAAGAATTATACTTGCATGAGTCCAACTTGAACTTTGTAGTTAACAAAAAAGTTAACACTCTAGATTCTTACTGTTAGAGTAATCTATCCTTTTTTGCTGTTACAGATGGTCCAGAAAAGCCCATTATTTATGGGCCAGCTTTTGCTGAAATAGGACGTCAAGCCGTCTTCAGCTGTTCTGCCATGTCAGTGCCACCCAGCCAATTCTTCTGGTGGTTCAACGGATCAATTGTGTCCAACACGTCAGTGTACACAACTAGCCTCTTGTCTTCCAACATGAGCAGAGAATACACCTGTATGGCCATTAATAATGTGACAGGAAAGAACAGCACAAACTCCACTACGCTCACAGTTGTTGGTATGAACACTTTAAGATTTTTGGGAAATGTGTTGCACATGTGGCTCTGAAACTGATCAAATGCAAATTCTTATTGTGTTCTTAAAGTCTAAATATTTCATGGGGATGTACTCCAGTCAAGATGTCATGCTCTTTTGTGTTTAACACCTTGTATTGTGTGTCTACAGAGGCCATAGAGTCAGTGATGATCAAAAACAAGACAATTCCAATCGACACTAAAAACTTTACTCTCACCTGTGAGGTTGTTGGGTCCTATGACACGATCTACTGGATGAAAGATAACATGATGCTCAACATGGACCCCTCTAATAACTCATATGTGTCCTATGCTACTGAAAACAACATGCTGCATTTCACCCCAGTGACACTGGACAGTGATGGGACATATCAGTGTGTTGCTACCAATAAGGCTGGGGATCATGTGAGCCCCCAGTACAGACTGTGGGTGAACTGTGAGTGTTTGTTGAGGACTAGTTCTAAGAAATCAGTCATTTTGTCAGATTTTGTGCCAAGAAAACAGTATTCATAATTTTGCAGTACATTATTCAAACTAAATCTTTCTTTTTCTAGATGGCCCACTGGGACTGACCATATCCCGTGCAAGTATGTTCATGTACGTGTCCCTGACATGCCAGGCTGATTCTCGACCAGCGTGTGACTTCTCCTGGTTCTTCAACAATCAGTCAACACCTCTACAGAACACACCTAGTATTGTATTCCCTGCAACCAGCCAGAATTTTGGGATTTACACATGCAAGGCATGGAACTCCGTGACTAATATCACAATGTACCAAAATCTTAACGTCACAGGTGAATAAACCACACATCTCATCTCTACTCATTTCTCTTTAACAGGTTCTTGAGCAAGGGGTATTTTACTATAACCTATGACCTCATTAGAAAATAGAGGTGAAATGTACAAAACATTTTAAGACGTTAATGTCAAAAGGCTTCTTCGTAGTGTAGAACATTAAAAAAACTATGATGATCACACCCATCTTATAAAATTGGCCACAGCCAGTGCTATAAGTCTGCAAATGTCCTGTAAGTGTTTTTCTTTCTTTTCCAGTCCTAACCTCAAACATGTCTCTTTGCTTGTCATATTTTCCACCCCCAGCTCACGCCCCTGCCATCCACTTCCCATACCAAGGCAGCCTGATGATGATGGTTCTGTTTGCCTTTTCTGCGCCTGTGTTGTTCAACTGAGTTCTCCACACTGTTAAGTCTTCTGAGAATGAAAGGCTTCTTTTTCTCTCCCTGTTTTTTGACAACAATCTTCTTGCACAATGATTAGGAAAACATAACGTAGTCCATAATCCTAATGTTAGACATACACATTATTTAATTAGTGCAATGCCTACTTTTTATGTTCAATATTATATCTATTAACAGTAAAATGTAGTTTCGCTAGTTTTAATACTGTCATTGCAATCACTCCCCTGGAGCTAGTTCAGTGAATACACTTGAATAGTTTCATAAAGGGAAAGCAAGGAAAGTGTAGTCCTTACAAATTATAATCACTGTGAGCATTTAACCATGGTAATAATATATGTACGTGGATGTTTTATTATACCTTGATTCACCTTATTTGACATGATTACTTTTTTTTAAAATGAATGAAAAAAGACAACATAATATATTTTTTGGAGATTTTATTAAGTGGGATATTTAAAATAATAATGGTCCCATTCAGAAAGTTATAGTGAGTTCAAATTCCAGTGATAAAATTTCTTTTACACTGCATTTGTAAAAAATAATATGTGTATGCATAGAAAATAAGATTGGCAGTCTTACAAAAGCATGCATGTGTAAGAATGGAGGGCTTCTTTGTGTTGCTCATATGGGCACGGAGGGGTTGAAGGATTTATTCATCCTTTGGCATATCTTCATGTTCTTGAACTTTTCAGTCTTGCAGTGTTTTTTCCCTTGCGGTTTGAATGAATCCAGAAAGATAAAGCAATTGGACACAAAAAAAAGAAAATGAATGAAAATTTTAAATCAGATTCTAGAATAATTTAAAATGTGTAGCTTCTATCTGTAATCACACTAAGTCATGATAATAAAGAGAATACAATAACTGATTTTATCACTGATTTTTCTCATCATTTTATTCCTTCCCTATTCCAAAAATCTTAGACGTTATAGGCAACTTACACTTTCCAATGTGTCCAGCAGTATTCAAGCAGTTGCAGGCTTTGTTCATCACACCCATTTCCTTCCCTGAGTGACATATAATAAAAGAAGCTGAATGGGTTAGAAATACTGTATTTTTCTAAGAGAGAGGATGTACTTACATAAAAGTGATACATGTAAAAATGTATACATTCTTCGGTAAAATTCGCATGTCACCTTTACAGGTGCAAGGTCTTTTGTCCTGTCTTTGGATTACTGGACGTGCAGTTGTAAGTAGTTCTCCAACAGCAGATCCTGTAGCACAGTTTATTATAGAAATAACTTTAAAAGATTTATAGTAACAATTTTAATACAGTAAGTATTTAGATACAAACCTGTAACTATCATTAAAGAGCTTGTCTCGTCAAAATGTGTTTAGAAAATAATCTCACATACCGTCAGTGAATCCGCTGACAACCAGGCTCTGTTTCTTCATCTCATGAACACCTTTAACAAATGAAAAAAAATAATAGAAAAGGAGACTTCAGAATAGGGTGCACAGGGTACAAAAAGATTTTTACGAAGTATCATACTATACCTTGGATGCAATCAGTGAATATTACCAGCCCAATAGCCAGCGGCAAAAGCACCCTGGGTCCCATGTTGGAGAAAAGGCAATTCAGTTAACTCGGGGAAAGAAATCCTGCTTGTGCACTGACTTCAGTCCCAGAGAAGGAATGATGGGGTTGGTGTTCCGGCTCTTTATAAAGGATGATGGTGATGAAATCATAGCTGAAGCACATTAATCAACTGGCTGAAAAAACTATTTTACGGTGTGTGGCAGTGACTGACAGAATGATGTACACTTGCCAACAGATAGTGGTTTTGAGTAATGGCTTTTTGCTTTTAGAGAGATTCACAGGGTTACTGTGATGCGGTAAAAAAGCATTTGAATGTCAGATGTGCCCATCTGATAGTCTCTAGTTAAACTTTCCTAATAGGAACCTAATACATCAATACTCTTTTATTATGTGATTATTTTACATTATTGTGCATTTTATATACATTTTATCTTTTTACTGCCTTTTACTGATTCGATAAAAAATGGGATCATATTGTGTCTTCAGGATATATCTGTTACTCTCTTTAAAAAACTGGCTGGCTGCTATCACTTCTGTCAGCATGACTGCAACTGATACATCACTGTTAATATTAAATCATGTTTGCTAATGTCAAGAAGAGCTGTAAGTGCTCTGCTTTTGTTTCATGTGTGATGACAGTTGGAGAAAGGATCAGATTCGTGGTAAAACTCACAGACCAGTGGTAAGGACAAAGTTAGACTTGTTTGCCTTCCTCAAGTTTCTGAAACGTGCCTCTGCGCTCACAAAATATGCGTGAGACAGGAACAAAACAAGTCAAGCAAAAGTAATAAATCTCTTTTACACATCTAACAATCTATATGTACTCTTGATGAACCCAAGGCCTAAAAATGTAGCTCTGCACCAGTGGTACTCAACACACAGATCCAATCAATCTTGTTTTGATATTTAATGCATATCTTTCATCACTTACACAGTTGGCCATCCAATTGTTCATGTAATGTAGCACAGTCCTCACACAAGAGGCCCAGAAGCATGTTAGTGTGAAGTAAAGCCTTTAAATATTTGAAGGAGCCATTACAAAAGACTTCTCAATTCACAGACATCTAAATGTATCAGCACAGCTTCTCGACCTACTCAAACACATCTATCCTTGCAACGAAACAGTCTCTCATATGAATACACTGTTGTTGTTATGGATAAAGGAAAAGATACAAGGGCATTAATGAGATAACATGATATGCTGAAAAGCAAGTAAACTGTAACGGTCAATTGTTTGCAAGTGCAGACAAGCAAAAAAACAAACAAAAAAAACCCCAAAAAACTTTGGTCCTTCAAATGAACAGGTACAAAAAAGAAACCAAACACATCAGACATCGCAATAAAGCTATTGCCAAATAAAGGTAACCTGAAGAACAGTGAAATTGAGATGATTTACAAGGATCTTCTAAGAAGGGCAGTTGTTGTATCTTGTACACAGGCATATTTTGGCTTAAACCTGATACATCCTGCATCCTTTTCCAACAAGCTCCTGTTCCTAAAGTTCAAGAAAGTGCAACCTGTTGTGTGTGTGAAGGATTCATGAGCTATAGCCAAAGGGATAAGATCTGCAGCACAGCAAGCCTTTAACAAGGTGCATTCAGCGGTTTGACCTACAGGATGTCTTCCTTAGAATATAAAGCTGCTGCCTACCTGTGAAATTTATTCATGACCACTGAACATCTGGACTGATGTGTGCTCTAACAGCCATCTCTTCACGTATAGTTGAAGGGTGCTTTATGGTCAGCGCATTAGTCGTGTCGTTTGAAAACAGTGATATCACCACAGCAGTCACCATTAATACTGGTGCTTAGAGCTCAGTTACCCGCTACAGCATTTTCTAAAACAAACTGTCATCACTGAGATAAAACCTCCACATCAGCCCTCTTTAAGAGTAGAAGAAGCTCAAACCAGAAGCTGAGTTTTTAAGAAGTCTTTTTGTCAAGCTGTTGGAGCATCTCCCTCTGTATAATTTGGGAATTACCGGCCATGGTGCAAATGCCACCCACACACAGGTAAAAAAATTGAGAGGTGTGCGACCGGCTAAAATGACACAAAAACTTGCACCAGTGGATGTGACATCACTTTTAGTGAGCGGTGCCAATCATGAGGGCAATAATGGACAGTATAATTAGCTCATTATTATTCTCTTAAACCAGAGGGTCCCCGGATGACAAACAAAATTGTTCAATTGTATTGATTCTGTGTGTCAGAGAAGCTAATGGAACAGGTGCAATATTGGGAATGGAAGTAGGACTTTGTCAATTCATATAAACAAAAACGGTATGGTCACATTGTCTTTAACAGTGGTCACCAACCCAAGCCTTGAAAAGGTCTTCCACAAATAGTTTATGCAGCTCTTAGCCCTTAATAACTGATTCTATCCATCATTACACATCTTAATAATATAAGTGCAATGGTTTCTTGAAACAGGGACAAGGACCACTGTGGTAGTGTACTTTTGTGACCTAGATGCTCAGTTGTCAGTAGGTTCACCTAGCAGGGCCTTGATATGGGCATGCAAGGGTTCACATACAGCTTGATATCCTTTTGGGGTCAGGTGAAGGTAGTCGTACATGTCCTGGTGGGAGATGCTACCATTGGAGTGAACAAAGCCGGGGTCTACATTGAAGAAGGAGGCATGAGGAAGAGATGTTAAGGTGTCCTTTACTAGCTCGTTCACCTCGGCATTTCTATCCCGTAGAGGGTTTGGCATTTTTCCTCTGGGCAGTAAACTCTGGAAAACAAACATTAGCATACTTATTTTTAAATGTTTCATATACCTTTTTTCATAAGTTACTCATCCACGTGTTAGCTGAATTTCCAATTAAGTTTCTGTCCCCAGTACATATACAGTAAATTAATACAGTTAAACCTCAGACCTCTCTGAAGTACAGCTTTTTGCCCCCCTAACATTCACCTGACCAGGTAGAGACTCTTCTGGTTTACTTTAAACTACATATCATATAGCACAAAACCTTGTGATCATATAGCACAAAAACAGATTTTCCCCATTTCAGTTTAGTTTTCATTGTCTAAAAATCTCCAGATTTAGTATAGTTTTCTTTAGCTTCAGTCTTTTTTAAAGAGTTAGCCAATCTTCTTCTTTCTGATATCCACAGTTAATTAACTAGTTTTTATTAAGTTGTTGTGCTAGTGATCTGATGATACAATTTCATTTCATTTGAGTCAGTTGATTTCCAGTTAAACAGATTTTCAAAAGTCTGCCCAAAATATTTCAGTTTCAGTTGCTTTAATAGCATCAGCACCAGCAGCGATTGCAGCTTCTACACAGCGCCTACCAAGATGCTATTCTCTGCAGACTCATTGAAAAGCATGTCTGTAGAGTGCATGCTACACTGTTTTTCCAAATGGGCCTACAGTGTATATTTAAAATGCTTCAATATACTACGTGAAATTGCTCACAGATAATCAAAGTTCCAGATGATGAAGAAGTATCCATAACTTTATACTTCACCTCATTTCAGATAGCTAAGATGCTGCTAAAAGGGGTGACATAGCACTGTACTTTGATGGTTGAATTAACTTCATTAGTCATTGTCAACAAACATGCGGGTGAGCAGATTAACACCCAATACAAGGAATGCATTACGAAAAACACCTACAAGTACAAGCGTGTGGGCATTGGGAAGCTTGTTCTTGATAACTTGGATAATAGCCAAGATGCCTCCACAGATCTGTTCAGGAGTGTGACCGTGATTGTTAGTTCCTACCCACAGCACTACGACCTGCAACAACAAAACACAAAGCAATGCATGACTGAACACATGTCGCTGATATTTTGGCCCAATGTACCTGGAAGTGGGATTTTAACACAGAGTTGAGCACAATCAGTCTTTTGTGTGAATAAACAAGCATGATCATGTTCTCTATTTCTGGCACTGTTTTGAACCTTTGGGCTGATGTTATCCAGTTCACCGTTGCTCAGTCGCCACAGCACATGTTGTGTTGCATCACCACCCACCCCAAAATTAAGGCAATGGAGAGGTGAGAACAACTGACGCCATATCTGCAGACAAACCACAATAATATTGCATTCACATGTTGCACAACAAGTTTTCACACTTTGAAAACATTTATGAGAAAACATAAATCAGTTACATAATGAACAGAGGCACATATATGAATGCAATCTTTGTTTTACCCCAAACTCGTGCATGAGCTGAACAAGAGAGTCTCCAACAAACAGGACATCAGGTTCTTTGTCTTTGCTGTCGGACACAAACCGATTGTGCTACAAAAAGAAAATGTAAAAGATGCAAACTTTTAGACATATATATACATTTTTTTTTTTTACTGCAGTACCAACCATGCACAATATCCACATATATTGGAAGATAAACTTTTTAAAACCTTGTTTTTTTTTTTTAAGAATCAGCATGGTATGTTTCCTTTGATTTTCTGGTGACTACTGACATTTGTGTTCATTTAGAGACATGCTTTAAAATAACTACCCAAATGACTGCCGGTGGCAATGCCAAAAGGCTAACGAGTGGCGAGTCTACTTTCTAGAAGCACTTTGGTATCATCACAGTGCAGTCTTGAATGTAACACCAGCAATTTGTTTTTTACATGAAAGTCCAGGTACAAAAATGTATTTAGAATGTGCTGTTATCTGGATAGAGAAAACTGAGCATATTTTTCTAATGTTTTTTTAAAATCAATTAATGAAATATCTATGTATCTCCCCATGTGTCTGAAAAAAAATACTAATTCGCCAAGACTTTTTTCTTTCTTTCACAAATTAATTGCAAAACTGCACACCCATCACAATCCATTGCATTTTTCATTTATTAGACAGGTCTGAATAATTTATGAAGGCCATTATTACAATAATATGTACTACAATACGTCAGTAGCTGGCTCTTTTCAACTATGAAGCTTCCCTTTATCTTCAGTGATTGCAAAACTAAACATCAGCAACGATGCAAACGGAATAATATAACACCGTACTTTATAAATCCTATAAATAATATAAAAGTCACACACCATAGACATCCATCGTCCATCTCCCTGCGTGTCTTCACAGGGAGTGGGTGTGGCGGCTGGGTTTGGTTCTCCTGCACTCATTCTGCTTTACCTGTGTTGGGAAAACAATCACACTGAGTTCTTCACACTTTCAGCAATGCACACAAACCAATTCATAAATAGCCCATAGCTCTGTTCGCTTGAGAGATCTGTGGAAGCTAACGAGGTTAGCTACAATAGCTAGCTCAACATGCTGGAACACATAAGAGATGTAGTTGAACCAATATAAGAGAAATTGTGAAATAAAATAGGCCTATACTCTGTAGAATGGAAAAGGGTAGAGATTTACATAAAGACTGCATTAAGAGGTATAACTTATCATAGCCTACCACTAAATCAAAAACACTGTTGTCCCCCGAATCACTTTCCGGAAGTGAGGTTCAGTATAGCAGAGCGTACCATTATCATGAGTGGTCAACAACATGCATGGTTTTAAATATTTTAATTTTCCGACGTTTCAACATATAAAATTGTGGTGTGGAACATATGATATGAGAATTCAAAAATAAAGGATTACATAAATAGAAAAATGGAGCAGAGTTGATACTGTGTAACCCCTCGTTTTGTGAACGTGGATTCGTCCAGCTCGTTGGCTTTCTTGGGCGTTACCACTGCGTGTAAAAAACGCAAGGGACTGCGTGTTGCCGAGCAACGATACATTCGGTGTGCGGTAAAAGTAAGCGGTTGTGAACGACTTTGGTAAGTGGAAACTACGTTAATTAATTATTTTTCCTTTTCATTGATTCTTTTTATCTCATGTATTTAAGGCTTTAACTGATTTACAGTTTGCTAAAGTTGGAAATACTTTGCGCTTCTAAGCAGCTACAGCTTAAACTTAATGCACCGCGTGTCACCTTAACTTAATTTACACCTGGGGATAGTAGGTGCTTGCTAATCTCCAAGTTAGCTTGCTGACATGATCCAGACATAAGTTGTGTGAATAAGTTGTGTGTATATATATAAAACAAGTTAATTTATCTTCAGTTAGTTTCCTCGTTTTAGTTCATTTTTCATTTAATTTTCAGTATTAATTCGAGCTGTTTTGAGTTTAAAATAACTGGGGTCAACCATCCAAAGTAACGAACAGTGCACACGAGAAGTGATGAAGCGGTTGTGGACAAGGTGGAGTGGGTGGGGACTAGTGTCAGGTGTGATTGGCGACATAAGAATAGAAGAATAGAAAAGGAAAATTAAGATGATGTTAGTGAGACTTGCGATGATGTATGGTTTGGAGACGGTGGCACTGACAAAAAGACGGGAGGTGGCGCTGAAGATTCTAAAATTTTAGTTGCGAGTGACTAGGAGGGACAAGCGAGGTTGAAATGGCTTGGACATATGGTGAGGAGGGATAGTGGACACAACGGGCAAAGGATGTTAAAGATAGGCAGAAGAAAAAGGAGGACGACTGCAGAGGAGGTTTATGGATGTAATGAAAGCAGCGGGTTGGTGTTACAGAAGTGGGATAGGGTGAGATGGAGGCAGATGTAGGAACGCCCAACAGGGTAAACAGAAGTATAAGTTCTAACTTTTTGTGTGCATACAGTATGAAGGATATTGTCCAGGGCTTTTCCCCCCAGACATTCAGAGTAAAAATAAGTAAATTCACATATAATATAAGCAGTACTTTTGACTTACAGTCATCTCAACACTGCAAGATTTTTATTATTATATATTTTTTTAAAGTTAGTTTTTTTTACACAGGATTGACAACAGATCATGTGAACTTGACAGGCAACTTTGATGGGTGTAGTCAGCTCAAGTCATCTTACTATTCAGTAACTATACAGTTACACACTTTATAAATCCTTACAACCATGCATGGACAGAGAAATGTAACCACAGCTATAAAAGTCTGACCTCGATAGGCCTATCTGCTCAGTATCTTATTTTTTCTCCGGTTATTTGAAATGTTTTTCTTGAAACCTAGTTTTCAGTGTGTACAGCTGCACACATATAGTCAAACTATTGTGTCTGTGACTGTAGCCTGCAGGAACAAGTCAAATAATACATTATTTGTTGGACTGATTTTGTGTCTGTAGTTTAATATGATTTAAAATGTTATGCAAATTAATTCCCTTACAGTTTAATTGCACTAATAATGTTAATGTAAAAGAGACATTTTCCAAATTTTATCTATCTCTGCTAAACTATGCCAAGTATGTTACATGCTTTCATATTATTTTTATGAATTGCTTAGAAAAAATGGCAAGTTGCATTATATATGGTCTACATGTTCAAGTCAAAGCCCACATGATCAGGGATTCAAATTTACATCTAGTCACTTTCACTGAATCATTGGTAAGTTGCTCTTAATTTTACTGGTAGAGTTGACCTCAATGAGCTGCAACCACATCCTGTATTATCAAGCTTTCTTTACTAACTGTGGTTATTTTTCTACAGAATAGGATGCAGCATGAGCCACGTGTGTGGTGAGACCTCTATAAAAAAGGAAAAGTCAACAATTTTCAACAAGATAAAAAGCGTTTCTTTGCAAAAAGATTCAGTGCTCTTCCCAGATATTCAACCCACTATAGTAAGGCAAATGAGGAGAAAAAAATGAAACGACTGAAGACCCGCAAGGAGAGGAGTCAAATAAGAGGTGGCTGGAAAGAGACTTCAAAGATCAAGTCAAATCACCATCATCATCACCATCGCCATCGCCAAAGCAACTTAGATATGGCACATTTGCATAACTGCTGTCATGCTAGTTGTCATTGTTCTTCAAGGAGAAATCCACCATTTCCAAGTATTGTTCCCTCTGTGCAGGAGCCCAGTATCATCACAGACGGCCGCCTGACAGGACACCATGGCCTGTTTAACCATGAGGTGAAGTCTATTGATTTTGAACGCTTGCTAAGTGAACAGCCAAAACTGGAGGAACAAAGAAAAGAAAAGAACACTGTAATTTCACATTCATCTTCAGCATTGCACAATTCTGCTCCAATGTCTACTGATGGTTTGTTGGGAGCTGATACAGATGTTGGGAGCTGTGTGTCATTCAGAAAAAATACAGACCCTGCTTCAAAAGACCACACTGACTGCCAAGAGAAAGAAAAGAAAAACATGCAGTTTGATTCAAAGCAATCAGATGTCACAACAGAGGAGAAACCACAACAACACCTCGCTCTTTCATGTGAAAGTTTTCAAAGCAGCCACTCGTCTAAACACAGCTTCCTCGATGTACTAACAACAGAAACCAAGTGGACATGTGTCGTGTCTGAAAACAGCAGAGAATCACTGCTGACTCCAGTTGTTGACAGAGACAATATAAAGACTTTCAACACAAATGTAAAAGAACGTGTGATTTCTACTCTTGTGCAAACCCCAACTCTCAGTTCAGCCAACAGCTGTGAGATACAGGACAGAACGCAAGATCCAAAGTATGTAATGAAGTTTGTCAGTGCAGTGGCAGCACGTTTGTGTCACCATCTGAAGCTTCCGTCAATGAGCAGGAGAGACGTGCTGTCAGAGAGCAGGGAGGTTCTGTTGAACTCTCTGAGGAAAAGGCATGGACCGTGGCTTCAAGAGAACCTCCTTAGACTTCAGCAACATCGTAGCTTTGCTGTGCATCCCACAAAGAAAGCCCAAGATCATGATCAAGAGCCAACCAGGAAAAATGAAGAGGATCTCTTTGCTGCAGGTGAGCATTAAAATACATTTCCCCATAATATAATGGAAAGCGCAGATTTGTTCAAGATCAGTGTTTTGTTTTTTTAAGTGACAACTATGTGTTGTACTTTATCTATCACTCTGATAGGGGAGATATTCTGGTGCAGGTTGTAACTGACTATGTCTAATGATCTCCGTTTGACCACAGCTATGCTGGTTGACATGGTAATCATTTTAACTGTGTAACTTCCAGCTGATCAAACATCTGTTTGATAGATGTTATTATATTGTGATACAGATTATATGGTCAAAATCTGCTCATTTTAAAAGTGTTTATGGAGTATCTTTGCATTCATTGTTACTTATAAGTACTTAAGTATAAAAGTGTTTGTTAGTAATATATTGCCAAGCTGATTGGTAAGAAATATTTAACTTCATACATTTTCTTTTGTTTGATAGCTTGAACATTTACACTGTTTTTTTATGTTAGTGTATTTTAACCATTTAGTCATTCAAAATAAATTAAACTAGTGATAGTGCATGCTGCATCCTGTATGCTCACACACATTATTTTGTTCTTATGCACACAATACAAACACAACTTAAATATACCAATCGAGAATGCACACAAAGTGTTTCCCTTATAGACTGACCATGACCTCCACCTACATCACGTTTACCCGTTGTCACTTTTTCTCCCCGTTTCTTTTAGTGTTTTTGTGCTGTCATGTACTAAAGAATTTACCCTTGCAGTAATTGTTACTCCCCCTCAGCCTTTAAAATGTAGTACAGTTTAAAGGTAGACCTTGTGTGTTCGGTTCAGATTTAACTTTGGCAGAGAGTTGTTGGTACTCCAGCTAGGACCAGCTTCTCTACCATCAGACTAACAGATGTTTAGTGTAAGTCTGCATCTGTCTATCTATGGTTTTAGAATAATTAACATTTCTTGCACTTCAATGAGTTGTCATTACCTCACCACTGTGCTCTCTTATACTTGTCTGTCGTTGCGCCACCTCTTCCTTCTGTCGAACAGACGTGCAAAAACAGTTACAGAAGAGAAGTGAAACAATGAAAATATTTTTTTCCCCTTAAAAAATGACTGGATAATGCCTTCTGTGCTAAAATAGTTGTAAAGGTTTATTTCCTGTTAAATATCTTTAAACTAATATTTCTGCCGTTTAAAAAAAAAAAAAAAAAAAAAGCAAAAACATTTATCTCAACTCCATGTATTGCATGACAAAGATATTTTTTAATAGGTATCTGTTGTTTGAAGATGGGTCAAAAAAATCAAACCTATCCTTAAAAGTGTTTTGTGTTTGTTTTATGTCAGGAGATGAATTTATGTAAAGAAGAAAGAATACAGAAAAGACACAAACCATCAATTTGGTTTTTACATCATTTTATGTGGTTATTTAAAAAAAAAAAACAGAAGTAGGCATGACATACCTACATTTTTTTCAGTTTTGTTTCCTTATTTTTAGATACCTCTTTTAATATGCCAGCAAATAGACATGCCAGCTGGAAGACCAGTCCACAGCCACACTGCAGTCAAAAACAGGTGAGGCCCTCAGTTTACATTGTCACTCCTACTTAAGTTATTTTCAGATTCCTATAATATAAGATTCTCTGATAATAAATGATGATTCCTTATGTTACATGTCAAGGTTACTGAGTGGCTGGCGAGCCCTGCGGATAGGGCCGACAGTGTTTTGGATGATATCCTCAGACCAAGTCTCTCTCCTCCATTGTTCATGAACTTTCAGACCTGTGAAGCTCCAGAAAGCATTTTGTTTGCTCCTTCTACCACTTTATGCCAGAGAGAAGTGGCTTCTGTACCTGAGATCTGGCAAGGTGGTTTAAATTGGTCAAAGAGCAGAAATTCAGCTATGTTTGGTTCCTTTGAAAATAGCTTCATGGACCAATCCAGCTTATTTGGAAACAGGAGCCTACAGTACTCTGGCAGCAACCCCCAGCCTTTTTTTCCGTACCAATTGCAGCTGCCAGATACATACACAGGAGAGCCAATGCACATTGCCCAGCAGGAAGACCCATTTGGAACTGACAGGTACTCGTGTGTTCCCTCTTTTCCTGCCCCAGTTCAGCATCAGAGCAATCATTTCCAACCTTCGAGCCAGTTCAGTCACCCTTCAGCTTGTTCTCCTCTGAAGTCCCAGCACACTGGTATGATGCACTACCCTCCGTCATTCATTCTTGAGAGAGACCCTGCACCTTCCCTTTCTGCTTTCCTGAGCCCTGAGCAATGGTCCTTCCCTCCTATGAGACTGTACTAATGTGTGGTAAAGCTCTCCATAGAGGCATGGCTATCAATATTTCTATGACTGATTAAAGTACAATTGTCCTTTAATTTATGCACTTCAAGGTTTTTGTTTAGTCAGTGATAAACACGTTATGTTCCCATATTAATATAACCATAGCATTAAGCATAGATGCAATAGCTATCCACTGAAGAGTAGCCTGTCTTCTTCTATTGTCCTGTTTTTGCTGAGTTAAGTAGCCATGCAATTATGCATCATTTTCAACCTTTTGAAGCATTTATGTTTATTTTTGACTTCTGTACAATTAAAAACACAGATGTTATAATGGAATATTATTTGTTTGTGAAAGTTGTGCATCCCTTTAAATGCCAAACAGTAATTTAAAAGAAATTTGTAGAAATTGCATATATACGTCAAACACTGCAAAACATAAAATTAACAAAAGCTGCTCTTACATTTATAACACATTACATTGTATTTTACAACATCATTTCAAGGTTAATTGAGTAAAACAACAAATCACAAATTCTTTTTTTTTTTTTTAAGGTTGCAAGTAAAAGTTTTCATCAGATCTCTCTTCCTTAAAGTCTTCAGCTTCTTTGCTCTCATGAGTTGCAGAACATTCTTCTGTCTCTAGTCTGGTCCCTGTTTTTATTGCTCTACGTAGCTGATTCCAGAACAGTTCCTGCGCCTGTGTTGGGTTAGTACAGTCTGAACCAGGCCACTGCAGGTAAGTCTTTTTTAACATAACTTTCCTCATGCGATGATACGAAGACAGCTGCCTCTCAGAGATTGGCTCCAGAAAAACGAGCAGGAGAACATCTCTGTGCTCATCAAAGAGTCTGTAACTGGCGAGCTGGATTTCCAGAGAACACCACTCACTTTGCAGAAAATTCCTGCTCACCACACAAATGGTTTTCCGGCTACTGTATACAGCAGAAACAATATTGTCCACAATATCACGGCCCAGCTCAAAGTCCCTGTGGTGCAGGCAAAGCTTAAAAGATGACCCACCTCCCTCCAAGTTGGGTAACAATTGGTCCATGACCCATTGTTCATCAGATGAGTTATAGGAAATAAATGCATCATATTTACAATTCTCCTCCTCCTCGTGGAGTCTGCTCCACTGCTCGCTAAACCAGGCCCGAAACACATAGTAGCTGTACTTCATTTTCCAGTAGAGTTTAACATAGAATAAGGGAATGATTGTAAACAAGAAGATTGCAGCTGATGTGCTAAAAAACAGGTACATTCCTATATCTCCACGACAAACTTTAGTGTCAAAATTGTGAAATTTGAGTTTTCGATTGTGTTGGCATGACAGGTTGTACAGGTACACCACCTGAACATCTGTGTTATTCTTTGTATAATTTTGCAAAGGCCCGTTGTTGCAGGTGCAGCTTACAGGATTATCTCGTATGTCAAGGTAACGAAGCATAGGTAGACCCATTAATGCGTCTACAGAAAGAGTCTGCATGGCATTGCGGTTGAGCTGCAGTGAGCGTAACTGTGTAAGATTCCCAAAAACCTCTTTGGAGAAGTTCTGAATGCCCATATTTTCTGCAGCCAATCTGGTCAAATTTCTTAGATTTTTAAAGACCCCTGGTTCTAATTTTTTCACCCCAACACAGCAGTTATCCAGTGTGAGGAAACTTAAGTCTGTTAGGTCATCAAAGGTATCAGGAGCAAGATGGTATATGTTATTGTTGGTGAGATACAAAGATTTCAGTGAGTAGAGGCCACGTAGTAAAGTGCGTGGTAAAACGGTGAGTCCGTTAGGTCGCTGCCGATCTAATTTCAGATCAGTCAGTCTGCTGAGATTCATGAATGGTGACTCATGAGTTTCTGTTACGTAGCAAATCTGATTACTCTGTAAATCTAGCACAGTAAGGGTGTCTTGAAATGCATGGTATAAGACAGGGTCAATGTGTTTTAGCTGGTTTCCATCTAGATAGAGCTTGGACAGGCTTTTTAGTCCATCAAAACCCGATTGCTGAAAATGGGTAATCTTATTACCTCCAAGATCCAGTGTATTTAAAAATTTCAGGTTGAAAAAAGTCCTTTTGAAAATGACAGAAATGCGGTTGTTGCGAAGGTTAAGAATTTGCAAACTGACCAGATCTTCAAATGTGACATTGAACAAATCGGTTAAGAGGTTATTGTCCAAACGAAGTGTCTCGAGCTTTTTTAGTCCCTTGAGAGCGTGTTTATGGAGAAATGCAATAGTGTTTATGTTAAGTTGTAGCGTCCTGAGATTTGGTGTATTATAGAAAGCATAAGGGTCAACTTTTAAGATGCGATTGTAACGATAACTCAGATTTTCCATTTTTTTTAAACGAAATGTTTTGTTTGTTTTACAGTATTTTAGGGAGCAGAGATGGCTGTGCTCTGCTTTGAAGTCTTCTATGTATACATGTCTTTCAAGAAACTCAAGGCAATATGTGTTCTTTAGGTTGTTGCGGGATAGATCTAAAGCCCCTGTGATATTAGGACAATAGGACAGTGTGTTATTTGTAAGTTTCCTAATCCCATTATTACCCAGGTTCAGATTTTTAAGATTTTTCTCTTTCAGCCTTTTTTTCAACAGTATGCATAATTCTTTGAGCATGCTGTCATTGTTCAGTCCTGTACCAGAGAAATCAACATGACTTGGATTGATGTTGCTAATGTTTAAAAACTCCACTATTGTTACATTTGTTGAATGCAAAAGCAAATAATTTATAGTGCTCAAATCAATTTGATCAAAGGCTTTTGTAGGCAGCCGAGAATTGTATGACAAATCTAAAATGTTGATAAAGCTGAGAAATGAAGGTTGACATCCCAGCGTTAAAAGATTATTTTTGCAAACATACAAAACAGTGAGGGACTGGGGCAGTGACACATTTGAGTGTTTGAGAGAGGTCAAATTGTTAAAGCAAAGATCCAGTGTCGTCAGATTTGTCAGATGTGCCACAGACTTAGCAATGCCTGAGAAATCTGACAGAGAGTTTTGTCTCAGGATTAAAGTGTCTAGCTTGAGAACAGATGAAAAAATATCCTCGGGCAGCTGCTTCAATGCATTGTTGGCCATGAAGAGGGAGGTGAGATTCTGCAGGTCCTTAAACAGAGAAGGGTTGAGCTCTGATATTTTGTTTAATGACATGTTTAGAGTCTTCAGTTGATACAAGCCTTGGAAAGCTAACTGACTGATGGTTGTCAAGGAATTATTAGCAATTCTGAGGTGCTGAAGGTCTGCCAGGTTACTAAAGCTGTTGTTAGGAAGGTGCGTCAGACGAGTTCTTAAAATGGTGAGATTGATGGCAGATGGTGGCAGGTCGCTGACAATATCAAAAATATTCATTGCATTTCGATGTATGCAGTTGAAAGTTTTTCCATCAGAATCTGCTTCTGCAATGCAGTTCCTGAAGCTGTAACTACTGATGAGTTGAACAGCTGCAAGAACAATTGTAACTGACAGCAGCTGATGAGTTAGGTTTCCCATTTTGTGTTGTTGCAGTGCAAAGAAACAGTCCTTTAAATAACTTCTGTCGGCTCGTTTTGTTTGTTTAAATATTAAGTTGAAAACGTCTACAAGGCCTCTGGGTTTTTCATCAGGTGAATGTGGTACAGGAATCTGAGAATAGAGAATACTTTCAAATCAGAAAAAATTCTAATATCAGAATGCAAATTCTTGCTTAAGGTACATCATTGATGTTGTCAGCTTTCTCTTAAAATCTGACAAGTACATTTAAACATTACAAAGAAGTAAATTGACAAACTAGCGTTTCATATCTGATTGATTTTTAATCATTTTTAAAATTTTGTAGAAACAGCACACAGGACAACTCATCGCGGCCAAATTATAACAAATAGTTAAGTTGTTTTATATACAGGACTACAAGTGTTGCTGGAGTTTTAATGCCTTCAACCGGCATTTTAATTTAGACTTAGTATTTTTATAATTACTTCACTAACCCAAGCTCAGATTCTTACCTGTTCTTGTTGCTGTTAGCGTTTCTTACTAAAAGCAGTTGCAAGTCTCTAGGAATAGTCTCAGCATAAAAGAATCTTCTAATCCTGAGGTGTGAGGAGCATGTCCCCGAAGAAATATATACGATGAGAACAACTTTGTTCCTCTTTTCTTATGTTTTCATATCCCCTTTCATTATAAATGAATGTTCGCCCTTCTCCTCTTTAGGGTTTCTCTCACGTCATTGTGGTCCACACAGTGCACAATGTTAAAAAGCAACGAATTCATAATTTAATGCTACAGGAATGCAATATAGGGCAAAAATCACAATATCAATAATTTTAGGACGATAACAAAATGCATAGAAAGAGTTGAGAAATAATTATGTATTTTCATATGTGTTAGTTTTAATATTCACCCTTTACAAGCATAAATTCTTGTAATTTTGCAAATAAGATATCATTTATTTCCTTTCCTTAGACGATCCCAGGAAAACTGATAACGTCACAATACGTGAAGTTAATCTAATTCATACTTACTTAAATTAATGCCTTCTCAGACAACTTTTTTTAGGTGGCCGCAAATACACTGAGTCAGAAAGAGGAAGCTGTCTGTAACAATAAGATGTATAGGAAGAGTTGCGAAATAGTTTTCAGAAATGTTTCACATCATGTGTGCCACTTTTAAGATTCACCCTTTATAAGCATAACTTTATAATATTGATATCCTTTCTCAAACTTGCCCAGGAAAACTGAAAACATGTCCCGATATTTGAAGTTACACTAATTTGTACTTACTCAGATTAATGCTTTTCGCCTCACCCTGTGCCTTTAGACAGCTCTGAAGTACATGGTCAGCCAAAAATAAAACGTTCAGTCAGAAAGGGGAAGATGTCGCCAACTTATTCTTCTTCTTTCATAATCCTTTACAGCTGTGTTCAACTATTTAATCACAACACATTAATTCCAATAGTTTTATTGAAATATTGTTTTTGAGTGGATATACAATTTGCATTCAGACAAATCACTTATTATTTAACACAATTATCTTAAACATTAAAAAAAGAAAAATATAACGTGTAAATTGTGAACATTATTGAATTATATTGTAGGTAGTAAAACAGTTCTCAGAAATGATTACATTTCAAAAGAGATCCATATATTTATTGAATAGTTATTTGAGTTTACCAACATAAACTGGTTGATTTTTTTAAGGGTATTTAAGAGCCACTCATGCTGCAATTCCCACATATCCGTCATTATTTTGTTGCTTTGTTGCACAAACTTAGTGTCAGCACAATGAGTCGCTGTCGAACTTTGAGTGAAAGATGTGGGGTTTTCAGCCTCATTCCAAGCCTCCGAGCTCACATGTCAAATATAACAGATATACTATGTAATCCTATTAAACTATAGAATAAAAAAGGAAAAACAAGAAGAAAATGTCAGTTTAGTCCAATTATCTGACTTTTATTCTTATCAAATCCTTTAGCTTTACTACAATGTGTCTATGCCATTTTTTTTATTTTCATAAGATACGGAAACTGAAAAAATACATTTTCATATATTATTTTACTTGGATACTTTGAGGATATCATATCATATCATATATTAAATTTTCAGTTTCCTCTTATCTTCTGCTCACGTGCCATCTGACATAATCCACATGCTGGAATGCAGGCCATTACTAACCAGTCGTCACACACAGAGCCCTGAGGAAAAGCACAGTCACAGTAAACTGGTGACAAACATCATCATATCTTTTTTTACAGAACCTTATTTAGAGTGCTGGGATTTGAAAAATGTAATATAAAACACCATCTAGATTTCATCATGATTAGAATTCTAGTCTTCTTGTTTAATAAATGATTAGACATCTGCAGCACACTTACACCAATGTTGTATCTGTTGCGTATGCTTGTCCGTAAAGCAATCAGGGCGCCAGGAAGGCAGGCCAGGCAGCAGCTTTCGTCGCTGTCCTGAGCCACCTTACAAGCCAGGATGCAGGGAACGAATGTTCCACAAAGACCTGGAGGTGAGAGGTGTATCATCATATTTCAGTTCATGTTACACTGTTGGTAAACTTCAGCATCTTCCCACAAAACTCATATAGACACGTACAGATGCCGCAGTCTTCACAGCAGTCGCATGCATTTGTACTCCACTCTGACGACCCAGAGGTCACCGTGTACTGTGTGACGGTCACCTGAGGTTGTGCATTTATCACGTTTGTCTGGAATTCCATGGCTGCAAGCAGAAGGAAACACACTTGGAGCAAATTAAACATGAAGTTCACTTACTTTACCAGTTTACTTCCTTGTTTATAGAACTTTTGAGACACTTTTACATGGTTTCTTTATAACAAATGTTATATATCCAAATCTGTGTTGTGAAAGCTTCTTAAAATTTTATTCCAACCAAAAACAATTAGATCTTTCTTGATTAGGAGTTTACCCCAAATCAGATATAAAGAAAATCAGTTAGTAGGATGAGTTTAAACTACCTTGATTTGTAGGAAAATTTGCTGTCCACTTCAACTCTTGAACTGAGTATCTGGCTCCTGGAAGCGAGGTCTGAAATTGAAGACTAGGATAGGGTTCACAACCACAGCTCTTATACCCAGTGGCACGGTATGCATAGGTTGTAGTTCAGTTTCTATGCTGATATGAGATGGCAAACAATGACCAAGTAAACAGGCCTGAATGTCTTGTAAAGGAAAAAATGTTTGGTTTTGGGGCGTATCACACACCTAAAACGGTGCACCTAGAATGATGCAGGCTTTATCAGCATAATAGCACTCGAGGGACAAAGCGGGAACTTATTGTACATTTACATATCAACAAGGTTGTGACTTCATGGCAGGTGTGGTGTGTGTACATAACAGGGGACAAGCTGAAAAAATTAAATGAACTGTGACGTTTAAGCACATACTCTGTTGACTACACAAAGTGGCACTCCGTATGTACCAGTGACTCAAAAAATTACTCATGAAAAGCACGGAAACGTTATGCTTGTATAATACAATTTAGCAAAGTATTTCTGACTTCTAGACTCTTCAAATACCACTTTTGTTGCTGTTCGTTATGGGTTTTTTAAAATAAAAAAAATGTAATAAATCTTCAGTTTATATGTACAGTACATTACATTACATTATTAATCAATGCTTCAGTCTTAAATATGACTAACTTATCTCTGTTAATCAACTCTGTACCACAGGCCTTCAATCTGGCAGTAATTAAACCACTACTTAAAAAGCCATCACTTGACCAGCTTTCTTGGCCACTCCAACCTTCCTTTTATCTCAAAAATTCTTGAAAGAGTGGTTGTAATGGTAATGCTAAATGGCTTCTTTGAAGAGTTTCTGTCAGGTTTCAAAACTTTGCAAAGTAAAAAAAATAGTGTTAGTGAAGGTTACAAATGATCTGCTTATGGCCTCTGATAGTAACATCATCCTTTTGCTGTCAGAGGCTATACTTCAGTGCAGCATTCAGTACTGTTGACCACAATATTTTATTAGAGAGATTAGGACAAGTAATAGGTATTAAAGGCACTGCTATGCAGTGGTTTGAATTTTATCTAGACTCCAATTTGTTCATGTAAACCTTCACAAACCGAAGTTTATTATGGAGTTCCACAGGTTTTATACCAGGACCAGTTCTGTTTACATACATGTATATGCTATCATTAGAAGGCATAGCATACATTTTCACTGCTATGCAGGTGATCCCCAGCTTTATCTAGCCCTGAAGCTAGATAGCACACACCAGTTAGTTAAACTGAAGGAATATCTTAAAAACATGGATGACTTCTA
The DNA here is from genome assembly GCF_013358895.1 of Oreochromis aureus. Taxonomy (NCBI): domain Eukaryota; kingdom Metazoa; phylum Chordata; class Actinopteri; order Cichliformes; family Cichlidae; genus Oreochromis; species Oreochromis aureus. The sequence goes on from NC_052952.1 coordinate 24,545,396, forward strand.
ACTTTCTGCTTCTAAATTCAGGTAAAACTGAGGACATTGTACTCAGCCCTAAAAATCCTAGAAATATGGTTTCTAACCGGACGCTCTGGATGACAGTACCTTGGTCTCCAGTATCACTGTGAGGAATCTTGCAATTGTTCTTAGCGAGAATATGTCCTTCAATGCGCACATTAAACAAATATGTAGGACTGCTTCCTTCCCTTTGTGCAATATCTTTAAAATTAGAAACATCTTGTCTGATAGTAATGCTGAAAAATGACTTCATGTATTTATTACTTTCTGGCTGGACTATTGGAAATCATTATTATCAGGCTGTCCTAAAAATTTACTGAAAAGTCTTGAGTTTATCCAAAATTCAGCAGCAAGAGTGCTAACAGGAAGCAGAAAGAGAGAGTGTATTTTTCCTATATTATCATCTCTTCACTGGCTCCCTGTTAAATCCAGAATCAAATTTAAACTCTGTCTCCTCACATACCAGGTCTTGCATAATCGGGCCCCATCTTACCTTAATGACCTCATTCATACACCACTCTGCATTTAATTATGAGCTGTTATTAATCTCAGGCTCTCTCCTACACTGTGTCTTTGTCCTGTTTTTCCCTCCTCCCTCCCAGCCAGTCGGGGCAAGTGGCTGCCCCTCCCTGAGCTTGGTTCTGCCGGTGGTTTCTTTCCATTAAAAGGGCGTTTTTCCTTCCCACCATCGCCAAGTGCTTGCTCATAGGGGGCCATCAGATTCTTGGGGTTTTCCCTGTATTATCGTATGGTCTTTACTATATTACAATATAAAGTACCTTAAGGAAACTGTTTTTGTAATTTTGCACTATATAAATAACATTTTTTGAATTGAACTGAATACATTAGTTGACATGATGATTCAGTGTAGTAATAAAAAAATCTGAAATACTGGAACAATATTGTCTCTTCATCACAGCACTGACAAGTTCGTTTTTTAGGGCTTTCTAAAGTCATTGATCAGCACTTGGACCAAGAGGTTTTTGACAAACTCCTCTCCTCACATCAAATTTGTCCCCATACATCCTCATCCTTTACACTGAACACTGAATCTCTTTGAGGTTGCTGAGTTCGCTTCTTTACATAATGCACACCGGTAATGGTACACCTGTCCACTCATCCAACATCATTATTTAATCTGCTGATGACACAATTGTAGTTGAGCTAATCTCAGGTGAAGGTGAGTCAGCATACAGATATGAGATATGCCCATCAGTGTGGTGTTCAGTGAGCATACTAGCTTAGCACACCTATAGGACTAAAGAGTTGATATTGAAATACAGGAAAAGCTTGACTCAAACCCAGCCTTATTTTGTATTGACTGTGGAAAGCTTGTGAGTTCCTCAGTGAGACTCCACTTTCTGCTGTTATAACATAATTCACATCAGTGTGGTATGCACGCTGCTCTGTGGCAGAAAAAAATGGTGCCGCAAGCACTGCTGGAGAAAAAACCACAGGTTGCTATCTGTCAACCCTAGAGGACATTGCCACCTCAGACCAAAAAAAACGTCATCAGGCACTGCTCTCATTCCAGTTAGGGACTTATTCTTCGTCTAAAACATGCACCTCTAGATTGAGAGACCCTTTTTTTTCCAAAGGCTATCTGTGTTCTGAACACTTGCATCCACCAATAAATAAATACACGATAACTGACTCATGCTGCTACTTTTTTATTTCAATAAAGCTGCAAAATACAAGTGTAAAATGTCACATTAATAAAACACTTTTTTTTTTTTTTACATTGGGTCACATGAGAAAAAGTTTGAATTTAAACATGGAAGCATAGTGTTTGAGGGGCTGTCAGAAGAACAAAGGTGTGTGCCTTTGTCTTTACTGCAGTAGCGTATATACAGATATGTTATAAGTAAAAAAGTATTGTTTTTATTTCAAAGTTCTAATTTAAACATTTCTACAAGTAAGATACAAAAACACGTATGATGTTACACAATAGCTTAATTTTCCAGGAGACCTTCGGTTGAGACAGATGTAACCACAACAGTATTCAGTTCCTCTCAAACGAATGCACTGGTCGTTTTTCAAAAATAACACTTATAACGTGAGGGGATATGGCTCACTCAGACTATCCAGCCTCTGTCTAGTTTATGACTCATTTCTTAACAGAATTTTTCAACTTGGATTTGAATGTTCCTGAACCTGACTATGCAATTATCTACTGCTTAAACATACTTTTTTTTCACGTTTTCACTTTAGTTTAAAACTTGTGGACTGACTTTCACCATCAGTGGAGTCTTTTAGTGTCATTGGTGCCCAAACCTCATAAACTTTTAAAGTTTTTTAAAGTTTGCATAGAGACATCATCTGCAGGAAATCATCTCTACCACAGTTCAAGCAAACGATATATTCTGATGCCATCCCCTTAACCCTATGTTTAATTTAACCGCAAAGATAAACGCGAATAATGTCATATCCTGTCTTCTTTTAAAACCTGCACAATCATTGAGCCTTCAGTATCTCTTTCACCAGCCTGCACCAGCTTGTATCCTGTTTTTATAAAAGTTCGGAAGGTAAGCTCTATTCATATATATACATATATATATCCAGCTTTAGTAGTTTTAACTGAATGACTTTAATTATCATATATAAGATTCTCAGTCATCCATTGGGGATATATGGATTTAAATCTGGGACTCTCAGCCATTTGACCTAGAACTGAAGAAGCTTCTTTGATGAGAGGTGAAACATCTTCAAGCAACTTAAAGAAGTCCAGACGCTTTTTTCTTTGCAAACTCCTTTGACTTAATTAAGTCACCCACTGCTTCCTAACACAAGTTTTTTAAAAGTATTTTCATCTTAACTCACTTTAAAATTTATATATTTATACCCTGTGTGTCAGTCGAGTCTTTTAGTATTTAGCATACTAATTTAGTAAAACAGTTTTAGCATTTATTTCTAAATGCTAAAACTTAGTTTTAGCATTTAGAAATGTTAAAACTGTTCTCGGAAGTGAATTTATTTTTAATTCACTTCTTGTTGATCTCGCTGTGTTATTATTGTGTGAATGCTGTAAAGCATTCGCACTATTGAGTTCCTGTTTCTGTTTGTTTGAAGTACCTCTAACATTGTTTCTGCACACAGTTTATGTCCTATTGTCATCCTTTAAACCAGGGGTTGGGGAACTCGAGGCCTCAAGGGCCGGTGTCCTGCGGGTTTGAGATGTGTCCTTGATCCAACACAGCTGATTTTAATGGTTAAATTACTTCGACGTGTCTTGAAGTTCTCCACAGGCCTGGTAATGAACTAATCATGTGATGCAGGTGTGTTGACCCAGGGTGATATCTAAAACCTGCAGGACACCGGCCCTTGAGTAATATATGTAATGCATATTTATAGAGAGATCTTATGTTTTCAGTGAGGGATGGGTTGTTTTTTTCAGAAGTCACCAATGTTTGAAATCACTAAATAAATCTTATAATGCAGTCATGCTGAGCTCTAAACAGTTTTATATTTTCACATTCTGACATAGTAAATTCACAAAAACTGGAAAAGAAAAATACGCCTGAAGAAACAAACAAACAAACAAACAAGTTACTACATTGTAGGTTGAGTGAAATGCTTGATATGTCAAAGCAAGTTGAACTTGCAGCATAGTGGTGAGTGTAAAATTTGTGCCAACAAAGCACTTTCACTTCTCCTTTAGTTGTGGAGGATTTCTTTGCAAAAACAACTTTCTGCTTTTTTAAGCCTGGCTATATATTGTTTTTTACTTTATGATATGTAATCAATTTATGTTTTCAAAGAAGATACATTTTCTTCTAAGTTTTCTTTGCAATGGAATATTTTTCATATGAAGCACAGTAGTCATGCTCAGTCTGTCTGGCCGACGCTTACAGCTAGGTGGAGACATGGATTAAAAATATGTGTAAAAATTTTCCTGAAACAGTCATCAATTCCCACTTTAGCTATGTTTTCATCTGTCTAAAACTGAAAAAAAAAACAATCAGTTCCTGAAATTCGTACTTCTTCTTTCTGATCCTCTGACATCTGGCTACGGCAAGATGTGAAAAGGGATGTTTGGCAAACGTGTTTATGAGAACAGTGTACTCTCATCTCCCTTGGAAGGTTTTAGGTCTTCTGCTGGCTCGCCGTCCAATCCCAGATTCAGCCATGTCAATCACAGTGAGTGGGGATTTTTTTTAAAATTTAGTTATTAATTTCATTTAGTTATTTAGTTGTTATGCATAATTGTTCATTAGGAAACACAAAGTGTTATATGAAACTTGTCCAAAAGCCAGTCTTTTTTTTTTAATTACCCAGGTCTTTGAAATATATTGATGAATTCTGTATCTCTGTCTTGTCACAGGAGTATGATGATTATTATGGAGAAAATGGGACAGACTACAGTACAGATTCTGTTGCATCCCCGTGCTCACAGGAAGACATCTATGGTTTTGCAGAAAAGTACTCCCCTGTGGTATACAGCCTGGTGTTCGTCTTGGCAGTTGTTGGCAACGTGCTGGTGCTGTGTGTGATCAGACGCTACAGAATCTCTCAGAGTGGTGGAGCTTGTGCCTTTTCCTTAACAGACACCTTCCTCCTTCACCTGGCCATTTCTGACCTTCTGCTGGCCTTCACTCTGCCCCTGTTTGCAGTGCAGTGGGCTCACCACTGGATGTTCGGCTTGGCTGTTTGCAAGATCTCAGGTGCTCTCTTCTCCCTAAACCGGTACAGTGGCATCCTCTTCCTGGCCTGCATCAGCTTTGACAGGTACCTGGCCATCGTTCACGCCATCAGCTCAAGTTGGAAACGAAGCACATGCCATGCTCAGTTTGCATGTGCCATCATCTGGGCAGTCTGTCTGGGCTTGAGTGGAATTGACATTTACTTTAAACAAGTGGAGATGATACACATTGTCGGTCAGCAGAGGGGGCCCGTGTGCCAGGTGTGGTTCACTGAAAACCCTTTACAGTGGCAGGTGGGGCTGAAGTTTGTCAGTGTAGTTCTGGGTTTTGGGGTTCCCCTCCTTGTTATGCTCTACTGCTACATCCGGATCTTCAGGTCTCTGTGCAATGCCTCTCGCCGCCAAAAGCGCAAGTCTCTCCGCCTCATCATCTCCTTAGTGTCTGTATTTGTAATCTGTTGGGCTCCATACACCTGCTTCCAGCTGGCAGATAGTCTGCTAAAGCTGGGTGTGTTAAGTGAATCCTGTGAGCTTGGCTATGTGCTTGACGTTGGAACTCTGATCACTGAAAGTCTGGGGCTGTCACACTGTGCCCTCAATCCTCTGCTGTACGGCTTTGTAGGAGTGAAATTCAGGCGGGAGCTAGTCAGAATGTGTAAGGGGCTACTGGGACAGAGGAGCTGGCTGGCAATGGAAGGGTGGCGAGAGCGAAGGCTTCGAAAAGCCACGGGATCGTTCAGTTCTGCAGAGAGTGAAAACACCTCCTATTCTGTCATGGTGTGATTTTAGTCAGAGATACATAAAGAGAAAGGAAGATGAAAATATATTTTTGTGGTTTTGGGTGTGAAGATTGTATAGTAAAGTGAGGTGAAAACTGAAATAAAATGTTCTCAAAATTATTTGCTACATGTTATTGGTGCTTTGCCAAGTTTTTGGAAGTCTGCAGTTTGTATTGTTTTGATTTCTTTTGTGTGTGACATGAGCCATGGAGTAAAACCAATTGCAAAATGCTGATGGTGTCACAAAATATTTCTTGCTAACTTACTGTGAAATTTTTGATTTCTACATACTCCTAAAAAGCTTGATCAGCAGTATTGGGTAAAGTTTGCATAAGTACTCAGAGTCAGATCTCATGTATTTATTCCCAGTAGATTGTAAATTTTAAAAAGATTTTAAATTTATGTCGTAACATGTATAAATCAATCATCCTGTTTGTGTGCTTTAAAATGTTTAGTGTGGCATAAGATGAAATGGTTATGGCTCATCTTAAATTTTGTATGCATCATTGAAACGCAACTTTTATTTTGACTGATGCCGAATACTTTTGTATTAAATGTTTTAAAGAAAATTATTGTTGAGTTGTCTTTTATGTATTTTTTCATTGCTTCCCTACAGGTTTACTTTTTGCCAGGAATGCCATTAACCTCTTTAATCTCGCATGACAATACTGAAAATACCACAAAGCTAATAAACATTATGTTTTGTGCAAGAAAGCACTCTTGGCTGGAAAGCTGAAGGTTGACAGAGCTCACTTCCACGTGCGACTGGAAATTCCAGGAAGACAGATCTTTGTTTGTCTTGCTTATTTTTTATTATAGAAAACTGCATGTGGCACCATGGTGTAGTGGTGAATACATTTGCCTGACATGCAAAATCTCCCCAGTATGTGCCTAGATAAATGGTGGTGCATCAGGAAGATTATTTGCCATAAAAATAAAAAAAAAACCTCTGCCATATCAAATATCACATATGCAGACCCACTTTCTGTGTTGAGTCTTTCAGAAATAAGGGAGCAACTGGACGTAACATCTATTTTACAGAGAACTTCGATGACACACATTTTGGAGCCAGGTGGTCCGAGTTTGACGACAGAAAGAATTTTCACAAATGAGTGACTCATTAGCTCTAAGCCATTGCAACACAGCTGCACTTGCAACATTTACTTGAGGCACACTGTCAAGTTTAACGGAAGATTAACTGTCAAGATAAGAACCTTAACCTTCATAAACCACACTGGTTGCTAAACGTGAAAAGCCACTTACAGGTAACCATGCATTAGTCAACAAATAATAGAAACTGTAACTAAAACATCAACTCTGATCTTTCATGAGCCAAATCCGAGGAGCCGTTACTAGACCCGACATTTGTTTTAATAAGAAGAAAAAGTACCAAAAGGTTCAGAAACACCTTATGTTTGATAACATCATTAATTTAAAAAATATATATTTATTTCAAAAGTATTTGTGTGGTTGTGAGATTTAAATGTGAACAGATCTGACCTTAAAGTACCTTTAATGAAAAAATTTGATGTACATTAAAATTAGACAAAAAAGACAAAAACATTTGAATCTACTTGAGAATTACACATTTCAAAGTCGACAAACTTTTAAAGTGATATTTAGTACACTGTGTGTCTATTATTTGAAGTTAATTTAAATAACACTTACAAAATAGTGGCTGTGTTATGAGACCTGCTTGTTTCTACGAAGACAGATGGCCTTATATTACATTACATTGGCCAACTGAAATGAAACAACACACGAGTGCTACATTAAGTTAAACCGTATGTTTACAATACGGTACAACATGATTTCCTGTTTTGGACCTTTCTATTAGAAAATCCAGACTTCTGCATCAGTATGCAATGTCAGACATAAAATAATACAATAGAAAAAACACATATAAAGTCTGATTACATGTAAGAGGATTGCCCTCTGGTGGAATCTGATTAAACACCAGTGTAGATTAAAATAATTTGCCTGGTGATTCAATAATATAAACAGTGGTGATTATAGAGTCTTGTGGAGTCCTAAAAAAATCACAGCACGTCCTTTCATCACCTTTACATTACTGTGCAAAATTCTTAAGCCTTTGCTTCCAAGGAGTCAGACTTTGGACATGTTTACTCATTTTTCATTTTTCAGTATAGTCCTTGTACCTGTGTCATGGTCTCCTGGTCCTTCTCCAGTTGGAATAATCTGGCAATCTCTGTTGGGCTCACTATGGTGGGTAGGCTACTACTGATAAAGAGGTGATTTCAGATTTACCTGCGTGCTCTCTTTTTACATGCCCTCTGCTGTCAAGAGAAGGAGTTGTTTAAAAGGGAGAAGTCAGGAATCAGCTGTTTTGATAGAATTTGGAAACAGAGTTTCAGAGGAGACAGAGCCACCAAGAGAAGATCACTCACCTGCCCCACTGCCAAAAGCCTGACTCATGCTAAATTACACAAGAACTGGACTGAAAATCAGTGGCAATGGGTCTTATTGAGTACGGAATCCAAATTTTTAAAATGTGGTTCAAATTACCATAAAGTAGTACAGTCCAGCTTTCTATGCCAGGTAAGATAAAGCACATTTACTATCATATCACTCAGATTTTGTATTTCAAAATCAACGCCTTTTGACATTTCCAATGTAAAAGCCTTCAAAAGTCTTCAGGTCTTTAAATGTGGCAGAACTGAGGAGGGAAAAAGCTTCTCAAACTGCAGAGCTTCATGCGAAGTAAGTACATTTATTTGGATATGTCTCAATCAACCTTCAATAGTTACTGACTTTTATAAAGTATTTTAAAGTTATGTTAAAATACTTTATAAATGTTTTATTTGCAGCAAAGTAAGTCTGTTTGCAGTCTTTTTGTATCTGTTTGAATTCCTATGCGTGCACATTTACTGGAAACAGTTGCCCTGAACACTTCTGATTTTATAGAACCTTTGATATTTACTTCACAGTGAGACTGTTTTATAGATTACAAATGCCTATATTCTGCCTAATCCTGCCTCACAGTGCCACCATCTCGAGAACTTACTTGAGTTTTACCCAGAGACAGTGAAACAGAGGAGTGAACGACCTATGTCCTATGGCACAAAGATTGTGCCATAGTTCACACGATGTGATGTCAAAATCATAAAAATTACATATGGTTATGGGGATGAGCAATTAATGTCCCATGGGGCCACATGAGAAAATGGGGCTGCTATGAAGAGCTGCTTGAGTAAGCTGAACTCTGTTCTGCTCATTATTAAGTTTATCCCTTTATAAGTTTATTCGTGTGGCCCTGCACAGCAGTCCCAATTTGTTATGTAACAGCTGGGGGAAATCAATTGCTGAGCCCTGTTCGCACTGCAGAAGTTATGTTTTTAAGTTTACATTTTACAGGCAATTACTGTATTTCTTGGACTATAAAGTGCACTTAACCCATTAAATCCCAAATTTTTCCCTGGAAAATAAGTGCATGCATTTTACTCCTTAAAATTCCCCTACACACAATATGTTTAATTTTGTTAATGTAATAGGGGGTTAAAATGGCAACAGTTGTTGCTTGTGGGATTAAATGGGTTAAGATCCTTTAATTTTCTAAAACCGCTTGATGTATTGTCAGAGCATTACAGCTACTGTAGTCAGGAGCCTCATAGAGTAATACATACTGTGCTTCAACATAATATTATTGTGTGAGTATAAATAGTTTTTTAAGAAGCTGCTTACTCACCATTTCTTCTCCTTTCCAAGTTTCCCTTGCTTGTTTGTTTGTTTCTCACTTTGAAACTCACTAGAATTGTACAAACTCTGTTTTTTGCCTTGTACGCTGTATTTACATTGACATGTTTGCACATGATTGAATTTATCACTGTTTACCTTTGCTTCAGTTTCATCATTGGTCTTTGACTGTGAACTTAATGTAATTAGGTTTACTTAAACAGCATCATGCACCCCACTTGAAAAGGGATTGAGTGGAGTCAGGATTCTGCTTCAGTTTTAGGTTTGTCAGTCCTGACCCTCCTCCCCATCTCACAATTTTACAATATCAACAGCTCCCTCTAGTGTTAGCGGCTCTTATTGTAGTGCTTTGTCAGTTTTGTGCCCCTCAATTTGCCAGGTACAGGTTGTTAGAAAGAAGCAACTCTGAAGTGGGTTTATGGGACCTTTTTTCGTCAAAGGTATAGGTCTCAGAGATTGAGCCTGTGTAGAGCCCTCTCTTTTTGCAGACTATCTTTAGTGTTTTTAGTTGAAGCTCTTGCAGCAAGATCTTTTCAGTGAAGCAGTGAAGTTGTTTTTGACTTGGATTAAGTTTGACTGTGCTCCAGTATTTCCCGTTGAATCCAGATCCTTGGCTGAACATGCAGAACAGGGTCATTGTGCTCAATGGGATGAGATAGCAACACCCTCTGAGCATTAAGACACTCATAGGAAGACGAGGGGATAGCACAATATTTTATCTATAAAAATGAATTTAGTCTTTAAGATTGAAAGTAAAATCCTCGTCTGAGGGTGCTTTCCAAAGTATTATAAAATCAAGGCTATAGCCTCGTGTGGGATCCACATCCCCAAGAAAACCTGTTTTTGGTTTTTGGTTTTCAAAAACAGCCTGGATGTCTAAACAGGAACAAACTCAACTTAATTAACCTGGTTCGACACATAACTGGAAGCTTATATAGGAACTGCTTTCAGTCAGTCAGAATTCTCTGTAAAAGCACCTGAAACATGAAGTTTTTAACTGCTGATTGTTAAAAAAAAACATTATTTACAACTGCGTTGCTGCTCAATTAATCAATAAAGCTTGAACATTAAAAATTCTTCTGCAGCCCCCACCCCCTCCTTTGTTTTACTTCATCAATTTCTACTATGGATTTTGAGATAAGTTTTTCATTATGTTCGTCTGTAGATATTTTCAAAGGTTTGCATTTGCATTGTGTTTTCTTTTCTTGGTAAATTTTACATTATTTTCACCACAAAGATGATGACAACTCATTTTTCTGCCATCTTTCTGGCAAATAAAGAACATTAAACAAACTAGTCAACAGGCTTCAAATAACACCTGAATCACTGAGACTGGTACACCTCATCAAATGAATTTACCAACTGTTTTGAGAGCTTTTTTCTAAAACTCCTTGGATAGCTTTCAACAACAAGTAAGTCAATTTTCAGTGAATAGTCACCCAAGAGTCCTTTAATTGGTCTGTTAACCCTGTGGATGTACTGTAATATTGCAAACAGAATTGTTTATGCATTTTAACATTTCACACAAAAACATAAATAAATGTATTAAAAAATACATTGATCATGTCATCTTGTTTCTATTACAACACTGTCCAGAAATCGGAAAAGCGAAATATTATAACCTGCCAACAAATGCAGGTGTGAGCCCCAAATAGACAAAATAATTTTTGTCCTGTCACGTTCAACTGCTGGTGCACTAGGAAGTACAGAAAACAACAAAATAAACAGTGCTTATTGCAGATTATCTAATATACAAACATACTTTGTATGTGTGGCTGTTAATGTTTTTGTCTTCATGTCCATTTACATGCTATTCATTACAGCCATCCTCAGATAACAAGGGAGTTGCAAGTTTCTACGTTTGCTTGAGGCTCCCTGTCAAGCTTAATGGAAGATTAACTGTCAAAAACCAAACGCTGACTGCTAAAATGTAAAAACACACAGCTGGGAAATAACAAACAGAAAGTTTTGGAAACACCGGGTTAATCTTGTGTTTAATAACTGCATTATTTTTATCTAAAACATTTATTAAGTGCCATGGTCCTTGGTCTTTGACCCAGTGTTTTGAGTTTGTTTTTCTTTGTGCTTAGTTAAGAGTAGTCTTATTTAAGATTTCCTGTGTTTTCCCAGGATAATTCCTCCCTCCTTAATTATTTCATGTGTTTTTAAGCCCGCGGATTTCCTCAGTTATTGGTTGGTTTTACTTCTGTCTCCCATGCTCTGCTCTAGTCCTGCTGCCAAACAGCTGCATATTACATAAAGAAAACAAAGGCTAACACGATAGACAGCTGAAACTAAAATAAAGTAAAGCTTCACTTTCTGTTTTGGACCTTGTTAGAAATTCCAGAATTTTGTGTCACTATGGCAATTTCTGACATAAAATAATGAATTACATGAATGACAAATAACAAATATTAATAATTGGCAATGAAGTGGCATTTTTGAGAAGAAATTAAAGTGTTTATAACTCTTTATGTGCATGAGGGGCTTTAAGCTACCAATCTGTGAGTGGGGGTGTGTCTATGTTAGGAGTTTCCTATGGGGAGATTTCAGAGAACTGACTTCACTTTCTGATCTACAGCTTCTGAGGCACTGATGTATTTTTGTCTGTTCTGTTTTTGTCTCCACAGTATATGGACATGGCACAGCTGCATGTGGAAACTGACGGAATCTTAAAGTTGGAAGACTATTTGGAATATGGCCAGAACAACACCCATGATTATGATTACGATGCAGCAAATACAGTGAATAGCCCTACAGTGTTTACAGTGTTTAACAGTACAGTGGATAATGTTCCTGTGGAAAGAGGCAGTGAGGCAGTGTGGGTCCCTGCTCTGTATGCTGTAGTGTTTTTTATTGGAATCCTGGGAAATATTATTCTCCTGACAGTTCTGGTTCAAAAAAGGAGACTGTGGAGCCTATCGGACACCTTTATTCTCCACCTGAGTTTTGTGGATGTCCTCCTCCTGTTGATGCTGCCCTTCTGGGCTGCACAGATGACTCAGCTTTGTGACTGGTTCTTTGGGACTTTCAGCCAGATGTTTGGGGTTGTTTTCAAGGTAAGAACCAGATGTTGTGTGAAACAGAGACTGAAAGTGAAAACAAGACATTTTCAGTGAAGCTGTGACAAAGCTGAACAGAGTCATTGTACAACAGTATGACAGTGACATCCACTGAGTATGAACAGAGTCATTGTTCTCAACAGTATGACAGTGACATCCACCGAGTATTTAAAATTTTCAAAGAAGAGAACAAGATTAGAAACAGAGGTTTAGAGTAGGACAGAAGTGAAAGGGAAGAAATGAAGTGTAATTTTTATAGATGTTAGAGGTTTGTGTCTTACACTAAAAGTTTTCTCTATCTTCTTCCAGCTCAACTACTACTGTGGGATCTTTCTGCTGGTTTGCATCAGTCTTCAAAACTACCTCTCTGTCATCCATGACATCCAGTTGTATTCCCACGAGAGGCGCTGGTTAGTTCATATCAGCTGCCTGTTAGTCTGGCTTATCTCTGTCCTCCTCACTGCACCTGACTGGATTTTCCTGGTGGGTAAAAATAATTACACAGAAGATAATACTTGTGTTAATATCTACCCTCAGTCTGGAACTGACTGGCAGTTGTGGTCACGCCTGCTACACCATATATTTGGCTTGGTGCTACCTGGAATCATGTTGATGATCTTTTGCTCACATATGCTACGGCGGCAGTGCAGCTGTAATGGCCTCCCAATCCAGAGAAATATCACCGTCATCCTGTCTCTAGTGGTCATATTCTGTCTGTGTTGGATGCCGTACAACTTCATACTTGCTTTGGACACTCTCCAGGACAGACTTCAGGATCCTCCTAACGATTCACATGAAAGTTCTGAAAGTTCACTAAAAACACTTCTCATGGTCACCTCTGCTATAGGCAGCCTTCACGCCAGCCTGAGGCCTCTGCTGTATCTCGGCCTGTGTGGAAACTTCAGGCAACACTTACTGGCCATGCTGAGATGTAATAAAACTGAACCAGAAAGCTCACTTTGGGATCTTGGTGTAGGCCAGAGACAGCAGCCTGATCGCGGTCAGGTTCAGCAGGAAGAGCTGGAAAAGATGATGGCTGTAGAGAATCAGTCAGCTTAGTAAAGATGAACAGACAGAAATGCCCTCTTGTGACTCAGATGTGAGCAAAATACTGTTACACTCCTGACTATGGATTGACAATTAATGAATTAACACTTTAATGGCCACACCAAGAAAAACCATTGAAACTGTTTTTCTTTGTATTTTTTATTCCTTTGACCAAGAATAACAATAATTCAAACTGAATTTAAATAGACGCCTCTCCCAAACGGTTACCTCTAATCAACGTAATCGATGTAACACATACCCTATCTATGTTTTCATCTTGTTTTGCTTTTCCTTTCAGCTGGGTTGCCACAGCAGATTATCTGCTTTCATTTTTCCCTATCCTCAGCATCCATCACTGTCACACCAACCCTCTTCATCGTCTCTTTCACTACATCCATAAATCTCTTCTGTGGATTGCTCCTGATTGGCATCTCCACATTCAGCATCCTTTGTCCAATATATCTCCAATCTCTCCTCTGCACATGTCCAAAGCATCTCAACCATGTCTCTCTTTGTCTACAAACTGGTCAACCTGAGCCATCTCTCTGATGTACTCATTTCTAGTCTTGTTCACTCAAATGAAAATCTGAACATCTCCAGCTCCTGTCCTTTAGTCAGTGCTGCCGAGTAGCCTTCTGACTGAAAGTAAAATCAGCATAAAGGAACATGTTGACTTATTTAATTGTTAATTTGTTATTTTAATTTTATTTTTGCTTTTAAGATTTTTGCTTAAAATGTGTGTTTATGTCTAAAACATTTTTTATAATGTTCCACATGTTCTTTATACAGCTAAAACTTTTACATCAGCAAAAGTGCCATTTATTATTCCGTCATCAACAATATACAGTATTTCCAAACTACGTACATTATTTTCTTCCCATATATAGTAAAATGTACCAATTATCCATATAGTTGATAGTAAATTTTTTAAGAGTTGGTTTTAAATGTGCCAATTTAAAGAAGTGTTTGAACATGCTAAATGAACTGTGTAAATCTCTGTAGATTGTGAATTTCAACTTTGAAAGATGTAGTGCTTTGTGGATAGTTTTTAAAACAAACTCTTTAAGAAATTTTGTGAGGAAAAAACTGCAGTGAATTTAATTATTTCATTAATTAGCAAAAATGTATTTATCTTTTAAAATTGAAAGTAAAAATCCTCATTTAAGAGTGCTTTATAGAAGTATTCCAAGACAAAGTGTATGGTCATGGTTGGCATCCACATCGTCTGGAAATCCTGATTTTTCCAAAAGCAGCATGGATGTCTACACATCAACAAACTCAGTGTAATACACTTGAGTCCCCGAATAAAACAGATGGAGTTGTATACCAGTCTTATTTAAAGGATTGCTTTTATTCAGTCACAGTTCTCTGTAACAGAAAGCATTACAACATTAAAACATTCAATTTTGTACCAGTCACTAGGAAACTGTTACTTACTCTGTACTCTACTGTAACTTTGTACTGTCCACTTTCTGCTGTAGCAAAACAAATTTCCCACATGTGGGACTAATAAAGCTTATCTTATCTTATCTTACACTCATACTGATCAGTATTCATGCTCTTTGAACTTTTCCACATTTTTCACATTGCAATCACAAACCGAAATGTATTTTATTCAGATTTTATCTGATAGACCAACATAAAGTGGTGCAAAATTGTGAAGTGGGAGTAAAATGATACATGGTGTTAAACATTTTTTACAAGTACAAATTTGAAACATGTGGCATGTATTTGTATTCAGTCCCCTGAATCAATACTTTATCAAACCACCTTTTGCTGCAATTACAGCTGCAAGTCTTTGCAGGTATGTCTGTACAAGCTTTGCATATCTACAGACTATATTTTTTGCTCATTCCTTTTTTTCAAAATGTCAATAGAAAATTGTAGTCAGTATAATCTTTTAATAATATAAGTTTGCATATGATAGAATACTGCATGATGACCTCTTTATAACTCAGACTGTTTTGATTCACTGTGACCCGTTATCATGCAGGGAAGGAGCAGTACCTGCTAGATAAGAGCTTAATGAGCAGTTTCACTTTGTACCAGGTAGAGGAGCCTCTCCTGGCACACGCACACACGCCACACACACACACACACATATATCCGCACATGCTCACGCATCAACATTCCATTGAACAAACGTATTACTCTTCTTGTGTATAAATAAAGACCAGGGCAGTGGCAGAGCGCGAGTCTCGGAGCCCTCACTCCAGGTGTGAGTGCTCTGTGGCTGCCCTTGCATGCAAGTAAAACTGTGTGTTTCTCCTCTCTGATTCTCAGCTGAAGAAGTGTCTTAGAGTACATCTCTTAACACAAAATAGCTTCAGTTCGGTCAGACTGGATGGAGAGCCTCTGTTAACAGCAATTTTCTAGTCTCACCAGAGATTCACAATAGTAATTACATCTGGACTCCTGCTTGAGTCATAATCCTTTTGCAGCCTTGAACAGGTTGAACATCATGTGGCTGCCACCACCATGTTTGATGGTGGGGATGGGGTACAGTGTTAGTTTTCCACCACACAGCATTTTGCATGTAGGCATGTCAAGCCTGTCAGTTTAGGTGGATGAGCATGCCTTGGTAGTTTGCAGTTGTGCCACACTCTTTCCATTTTCAGATGAGGGATTAAACATTGCTTTGTGAGATGTTCAGAGTTTGGGAAATGTTTCTATAACCTATCCCTGCTTTAAACTTTTCCATAACTTCATCCCCGTCCTGTCTGGTGCATCCCTTAATCTTCATGATGCTTTTTGTTCACTGATGATGACCAACAAATCTCTGAGACCTTCACAGAACACCTGTATTTAAACTGAGATTAAAGTTCCTAACACTCTTTTCATTGATTACAAAACTCCTGAAGGCAAGGATTTTATTAAGAGGTAACAGCATAACGGGGATATGAATACTTTTTAAAACCACTGCTTAGTCACCCTTTGTTCTGCTTTCCTTGTTTTTACTTTTTGTTCTTAAATTTTTCTGCTGTTGATGTTGTTGTATAGATGTTTTTAATTATGTTTGTTTACATTCTTTGCCAGGTTTGCGTTTTAGGCTATATGTTTTATCTTTATGTATGTATGTAATAATAAGGCTCTCTTTTTTCAAATCTAAGCATTTTTTCACTACAAAGATAACTGAAGACTAATTTTTCTGTCAAAAGAAGAAAATTGAGCAAACTAGTAGACAGGCTTCAAGTTGCAACTGAAACCTGGAGACCAGTAGACCTCATCAACGAAATTTACCAGCTGTAAGATGTTTTAAATGGCTTGCTTCTAAAGCTCTTTGCGCATCTTTAACAACAAGTAAAGTAGTTTCCTTAAATAATTTTGGTCCTGTGGGTGTATTGTAATATTGGGCACAGACTTTCTGATTATAATTAAAAATATTACTCTGGTCTCGGTGTGTCCTTAAAAAGTCTGAAGAAACTGTACAAGAGAAGGCCTAAAAAACCTAAAAATCTAAATCAAATGAATATTATCCATGGAATTATATTTGTCATGACTTTTTTTTTTTATTATTTACGCCAGTGAAATAATTTCTGTTCACGGGCGCAATTTAATTCCTCACGTATAACTCAGTTTTCGCAGTAACCTGAAGTGGCCATTAAAGTGACCAATCACATTAGGACCCCGTCTTCCTTTGTGCGTCGCGTCCAGACAGTCAAAAGTTGTTTTTTCGCGAAAGCAGGATTTCTCGCAGAGAGCTACGCACGAAAGCATAAAACTGGTGTAGCGCATGCAAATCAGACAGTCTCGCGTGCGCAATGGCTTCTTTCTGCGCGTGGTTGCTGAGTACTAAACGTTAAATTTACGCGCAAGGAATTTAATTGCAGCCGTGAATTTAAATTATTTGCTTGGTTTATTTGTTATGGGATAAATATAATTCCATAGAAGTTCAGGAGAGAGGAACAACAGTGAATATTTACAGCCACCTGTAACATATATTTGGCATATTGGTACATCAAACAGCTAGACAAATGATACGTGATATGGGAGAAAATCCGCATTGGATATCCATTATGTAATGTATTTTGTTGTTTTACTGTAGCTTTGTGTCAACATATAGTGTTGTGGAAAAGTCTTGAGCCACCCCTCATTTCGTATATTTTGCTGCCAGCGAGCAACAGATTTTATGAGCAAAAGTTCTCCGGGTTTTTTGAAGGTCTGTCTACGCAGGTAAATATGTTGCAAAATGTGAGAATGTGTAGAAAAAAACGTGTTTTTTGAAATGTTCTTATCTCTTAGTTCTCGCATTTTGCAACATATTTCTCTTTGTATCGATCAAAGTTTGTCTTTGGATATTGGCTGCTTTGTCAGTTATTTTCAGCCCAGTCTTTGTACCAAACCATTTTCAAAGGAATGCATTTTTTTTTTTTAATTCAATTGATCCAAATTTGACAATTTTGATTAAAATCCAATTCCTCGAACGGGTGAAGTCAGGTGACTGAAAACGACTGTGCCCTTGCCCTGCATCCCATTTCACAAAGTCATGTTGTCAACAGCTCCCTCTAGTGGTAGAAGCTCTTTATGTGGGGTTTTGACAGGTTTTTTGCCCTGCACTCTACGTCAACCCAGGCAAAGCGAGAAACATCCGACCAGTACTGATCCTTTAACACTGATTTACTTGGAGTTGAAGGGGTAAGACATACTGAGGTCCTGCTTTTAGTATCATCGTTCCACAGCGCACAGAAAGCTTCTCAAACTCTGCAGCTGAAGCTCTTTATGTGAAGTAAGTGCATTTGTTTGCAAATATCAGGTCGCCTTTAATATGTATTTTAACACTATGAACATTTTACTTGCAGCCATGGAAGTTACTGATAATTCTGTCTACTGTCTGTTTGCAACAACTGTGTGCGCAAGCTTAGCGTTCCTTATCTTTAACTCCTGACTCTTCTGGTTTTGTAGAAGCTTTATTTTAACAACCGTAAAAAGCAAAGCTGGGAGGCAGTTTTATAGATTAAAGATGTGTGTGTGTGAGTGAGTGAGTGAGTGAGTGAGTGAGGAGAACTGTACTTTCCGTTTATGTCAGCCCCACAATTGCCAAATCACCAAATCACAACATGTGAGCTGTTGTATGTTTGTGCATTTACTATAAGCTGGGCTTACCAAAGGGAAACGGAGTACTGTTGTACTTTCCTTTTATGTCCACTCCACGATTGCTACATCACACCATATGAGTTGGGATGTGCTTGTGTATTATAAAGGCTCATCTGGGCTTCCCAAAGGGAAATGTCAGGGAACTGACTTCACTTTTACCCGGAGAGAAAGAGAGAGAGAGGAATCTATTCTGACATAGAGTTTCTGAGGCACTGCAGCATTTTTGTCTTCTCTCTGTGTTTCAACACTTGTGTTTTGACTTTTTGTTTTTGTTCAACAGAACATGAATATGAGTATGGATGATCTGGATGTGAACAGTGGAATTGACTATGACCCAAACATCACCTATGACTATCCAGGGGATGAGTCTTTTGTGAAAAGAGGCAGTGAGGCAGTGTGGGTCCCTGCTCTGTATGCCATAGTGTTTTTTGTTGGCATACTGGGAAATATCATTCTCCTGACAGTTCTGGTTCAAAAGAGAAGACTGTGGAGCCTATCAGACACCTTTATTCTCCACCTGAGTATCGTGGACATCCTCCTCCTGTTAATGCTGCCCTTCTGGGCTGCACAGACAACTCAGCTTTGTGACCGGTTTTGGGGAATTTTGAACCGGGTCTTTGGGGTCGTTTTCAAGGTAAGGGCCAGATGTTGTGTGGAACAGAGACTGAAAGTGAAAGTAAGACATTTTCTGTGAAGCTGTGAGAAAGTTGTTTTGCCTTGGATTATATTTGGCTGCACTCCATCATTTCCTGCTGTTTGTAGATTCTTGGCAGAACGTGCAGAACAGAATCATTATACTCAACAGTATGACACGTGACATCCTCTGAGTACTTAAAAATGTTTAAGATGAGAACAAGATTAGAAACAGCAGTTTAGAGTAGGACAGAAGTGAAAGGGAAGAAATGAAGTGTAATTTTTATAGATGTTAGAGGTTTGTGTCTTACACTAAGTTTCTCTATCTTATTCTAGCTCAACTACTACTGTGGGATCTTTCTGCTGTTTTGCATCAGTCTTCAAAACTACCTCTCTGTCATCCATGGCATCCAGTTGTATTCCCACGGGAGGCGCTGGTTAGTTCATATCAGCTGCCTGTCAGCCTGGCTTATCTCTGTCCTCCTCACTGCACCTGACTGGATTTTCCTGGTGGGTAAAAATAATTACACAGAAGATAATACTTGTGTTAATATCTACCCTCAATCTGGAACTGACTGGCAGTTGTGGTCACGCCTACTCCACCACATATTTGGCTTGGTGCTACCTGCATTCATGCTGATGATCTTCTTACATATGCTATGGCAGCAGTGCAGCTCTAATGGGGCCCGAATGCAGAGAAATATCACCGTCATCCTGTCTCTCGTGGTCGTATTCTGTCTGTGTTGGATGCCGTACAACTTCATACTTGTTTTGGACACTCTCCAGAACAGACTTCAGAAACATCCTAACAATTCACATGAAAGTTCTGAAGGTTCACTAAAAACACTTCTTGTGGTCACCTCTGCTATAGGCTGCCTTCATGCCAGCCTGAGGCCTCTGATGTATCTCGGCCTGTGTGGAAACTTCAGGCAACACTTACTGGCCATGTTGAGATGTAATAAAACTGAACCAAAAGGCTCACTCTGGGATCTTGGTGTAGGCCAGAGACAGCAGCCTGATCAACAGCAAGAGCTGAAACAGATGACGGTTGTAGAGAATCCGTTAGCTTATTGAAGATGAGCAGAGAAACATGCTCTCTTCTGACTCAGATCTGAGCAGCATGTTGTTTCACTCCTGAGAGGATGTGAATTCAATCTCATATCAAGGCATGGAGGACTTTATTCTGTGTAACTGACAAGTAGATATTTATCTACAAAAACTACTTTCACATTTCACTATAATGCTAAGGTTGTGGAGATCCATCATGGT
Organism: Oreochromis aureus; assembly: GCF_013358895.1. Taxonomy (NCBI): domain Eukaryota; kingdom Metazoa; phylum Chordata; class Actinopteri; order Cichliformes; family Cichlidae; genus Oreochromis; species Oreochromis aureus. The sequence continues at coordinate 24,565,645 of NC_052952.1, forward strand.
GACACATACTCATCCAAAAGCACAAAATGTATATCTTTCTTATTATTTTAAATAAAAATATATAGTTTTTTTTTATCAATAGTGAAATATCTGTGTTGTTAGTGAACTGATTTCAACACATTTATCATTAAGCTAATGCTGTAATCATTGAAAGTCGATATAATGCAAACTGTTATCTGTGATAGTATTATTGACTTCTTACATTAAACACATAAACACATTTTGTAACTTTATTGCCATAAGTTTCATGTTTCTTTTTATGTCATTGGTGGGCAACTCCAGGCCTCGAGGGTCGGTGTCCTGCAGGTTTTAGATATCACCCTGGGTCAACACACCTGAATCAAATAATTAGTTCATTACCAGGCCTGTAGACAACTTCAATGTTGTGGAGGTAATTTAGCCATTTGAATCAGCTGTGTTGGATCAAGGACACACTGATCCAACACAGTGGCCATAATTTCAGCATCACATGTCATTTACTTTCTTGCAGTATGCACTGTAAAAAATCTCTCTGCATGACGTATATATCTCTAATATATATTCTGCAGATTTGTTTTGTTGTTATTTGTTTCCATATATACCAAAATGTAGCAAATATCCATATTGATTTTTTATCCATAGTTATTTTGTTGTAGTTTGTTTTAAATAAAGCATTTTTGAAGCACAATGGAGACATTGTTCAAATGAACTGTGCATAGTAAATGTGAATTTTGAAAGATGTTTTCACTTTTACGACGCTGACTGTATGAAGAGTTTTTAAAGACAAAATTTAATTATATGAAAAATAAGCATTTTGTCTATGAAAATAAATTTAGCCTTTAGTATTGTAAGTAAAATCCTCACCTGATGATACTTTCCAGGAATATTCCAACTATGAAGGGTATAGTTCAGGGTGGGATCCACATCCCCTGGAAATCCTGTTATAGTTAAAAGGATGTCTAAAAATGAACAGACTTTAACTGAACTCACTTAGGTCTCCAAATAACACAAGTGGAGATGTACACCTCCACTTGTGTTATTTGGAGACGTTCAAAGGATTGCTTTCAGTCACTTAGAATTACAGCAAACGCCAATTTGTACTTTTTCTTCGTCAGTTTCTACTGTGGATTTTGTTATATGTTTTTAATTATGTTTGTTTGTACATATTTTTACAGGTTTGAGTTTTAGGCTTGATGTCTTACATATATGCGTATTATCAAGTTATTTTTTGTAAGTTTTAGGTTGTTTTCAACACAAAGATGAATGAAAGCCAATTCTTCTGCCATCTTTCCTCCAAATAAAGTAAATCAAACAAACTAGAGGCTTCAAACAGGACCTGAATCATGGAGTACACAGAGGAATTTACCAACTGTTCTTCGTTTTTTCAACTGTTGTGCACTGTTTTGATAGCTGTTTCCAACGCAATAGTTTTATCAGCAAGTGAGTCCAATTTCATAGAATGATCACCAAAGATTCCTTTAATTAGTCTGTTGGCCGTGTGGGTGTACTTTAATGCTGCAGCAGACTTGATTGTGCTAGGTTTATGTTACACTGCTAATAAATGCAGTGTAACATACAGAAAACAACAAAGTAGCCACTTCTTCTTTCAGGTTATCTAACACAAAAAATATACAAACATACACTGAATGTGCTGATGTTTTTGGCTTCGTGTCCATTCATGTCCGTTTTGTAGGCTTGATAAGATTTGTTTGATATCAAGGGGGGTTGGAGGTTTTGGCAGATTGACCAGAACACAGAGACCTGGGAATGCTCAGGCACCGATACCGGAATTCCACACCCACGAAGGCATACAGAATTAGATATTGTGACCGAACAAGCTTTGTTGCTTGTGTCAAAATGACATGTTTCCAGAGTGTGATGTTGTACAGCGTTCAACAGAGGAAGAAAACCACAACGGCTGCCATGACAATCTTAAAAGCTTTCTGCTTTTTAAAGCCCTAAGTACCACGCCACAGCTGATCCATGCTGCAGGAGTAACAGAAGATCATGATGGCTGAAGAAAGCTTTAAGACCACTATTTCATAATTCAGTATAATTCAAGCTTCCAAGAATCTACTGCCTGTTGGCCAAACTTGGGATAGCTGTGAACACACTCTTTTCTACCTCATCTTTCATCCAACACATCTTCTAAAAAATCCAGTCAAAGAAAGGAAGAAGCATCGACTGGCCTGAATGACCCAAGGCTTCTTTGGAAATACATCTGGGTAGTGTGGATGATGGACAGGTAGCAGTCCAGACTGTTTCAAACCAGGAAACCCATAATAGAGGCTGATCTAAATGTACCAAGAAATAAACGCAACCTCTGCTAAATGATACAGGTACAGGTCCAGGCACTTTCAAAGCATCTTCACTCCAGCACAATACTTACTGTAAAAACTGTTCCAGTGACGTTTCCTATTGCTACCATACAAGTTTACTCCAGGAAACCCTCACACAGTACAGTATGCAGATGACAAGGTCATTTACCAGAAAATGTCATTGACAGAAAAACACAATTATTCATTTCACTAATAAAATGTAGGAAGAAGCAACAAGGTGTTGGTAGCGAATGGCATCTATTTTGCTGTTGTCTACTTGGGGGGAGGGGCAGCATCAGTGACAGAGATGCCATCAGGATCAAGAAACTAATCTGCAAGGCCAGAGTCATCATTGGTCAGAAATTGGAGGTTTCTGAGTCAGTGAGGGACACGAGGTCACTGAACAAACTGCCCTCCATCATGGACAACCCATCACAACTGCTCCACTCCACACTTCTGAGGCAGCAGAGCTCCTTCCCCCTCAGACTGATTCAACCTCACTGCCATAAAGAACACTACAGGAAATCATTCCTACCATTCTCTATAAAGCTACAGTGGCTTGCAAAAGTATTCGGCCCCCTTGAACTTTTCCACATTTTGTCACATTACAGCCACAAACATGAATCAATTTTATTGGAATTCCACGTGAAAGGCCAACACAAAGTGGTGTACACGTGAGAAGTGGAACGAAAATCACACATGATTCCAAACATTTTTTACAAATAAATAACTGAAAAGTGGGGTGTGCATAATTATTCAGCCCCCTTTGGTCTGAGTGCAGTCAGTTGCCCATAGACATTGCCTGATGAGTGCTAATGACTAAATAGAGTGCACCTGTGTGTAATCTAATGTCAGTACAAATACAGCTGCTCTGTGACAGCCTCAGAGGTTGTCTAAGAGAATATTGGGAGCAACAACACCATGAAGTCCAAAGAACACACCAGACAGGTCAGAGATAAAGTTACTGAGAAATTTAAAGCAGACTTAGGCTACAAAAAGATTTCCCAAGCCTTGAACATCCAACGTAGCACTGTTCAAGCGATCATTCAGAAATGGAAGGAGTATGGCACAACTGTAAACCTGCCAAGACAAGGCCGTCCACCTAAACTCACAGGCCGAACAAGGAGAGCGCTGATCAGAAATGCAGCCAACAGGCCCATGGTGACTCTGGACGAGCTGCAGAGATCTACAGCTCAGGTGGGGAATCTGTCCATAGGACAACTATTAGTCGTGCACTGCACAAAGTTGGCCTTTATGGAAGAGTGGCAAGAAGAAAGCCATTGTTAACAGAAAACCATAAGAAGTCCCGTTTGCAGTTTGCCACAAGCCGTGTGGGGGACACAGCAAACATGTGGAAGAAGGTGCTCTGGTCAGATGAGACCAGAATGGAACTTTTTGGCCAAAATGCAAAACGCTATGTGTGGCGGAAAACTAACACTGCACATCACTCTGAACACACCATCCCCACTGTCAAATATGGTGGTGGCAGCATCATGCTCTGGGGGTGCTTCTCTTCAGCAGGGACAGGGAAGCTGGTCAGAGTTGATGGGAAGATGGATGGAGCCAAATACAGGGCAATCTTGGAAGAAAACCTCTTGGAGTCTGCAAAAGACTTGAGACTGGGGCGGAGGTTCACCTTCCAGCAGGACAACGACCCTAAACATAAAGCCAGGGCAACAATGGAGTGGTTTAAAACAAAACATATCCATGTGTTAGAATGGCCCAGTCAAAGTCCAGATCGAAATCCAATCGAGAATCTGTGGCAAGATCTGAAAACTGCTGTTCACAAACACTGTCCATCTAATCTGACTGAGCTGGAGCTGTTTTACAAAGAAGAATGGGCAAGGATTTCAGTCTCTAGATGTGCAAAGCTGGTAGAGACATACCCTAAAAGACTGGCAGATGTAATTGCAGCAAAAGGTGGTTCTACAAAGTATTGACTCAGGGGGCTGAATAATTATGCACACCCCACTTTTCAGTTATTTATTTGTAAAAAATGTTTAGAATCACGTATGATTTTCGTTCCACTTCTCACATGTACACCACTTTGTATTGGTCTTTCACATGGAATTCCAATAAAATTGATTCATGTTTGTGGCTGTAATGTGACAAAATGTGGAAAAGTTCAAGGGGGCCGAATACTTTTGCAAGCCACTGTATCTATCTGTGCAAAAAAGCATTCTTTTAGCTGAAAACTTGACTGAGCTCGCTTGCAGGTGTGACAATAAATTCCAGTTGTTGTTGAATTCTTTATTATAGAAAATTGCATGTGTCGCCATAGTGTAGTGGTTACCCAGTTTTGTTTTGTTTTTTGTCTGTCCCCAGCCCGAATGGGACAGGAGCATCAGGAAGGGCGTTTAGAATGTAAATAAACCAAACAAAACTGCCATATCAAATAATCAGATACACTTGTCCTGATGACTCTTGAGGAAATAAGAGAGTGTGTGAAAGAACTGTCTATATTATAGAAAATTTCACTGACACATACACTGTAAAATTTCATTAGTTCCCAGAACTTAGAAAACCTATGCAACTCGTTGCCTCAAAAAAAATTGAGTAAAGCTTACTTAAGATGACTAAGTTAGGGCAACTAATTGGTTTTGAGTAGCTTGGTGCTGAGACGGTGTGGGTGTAATGATGGAAAGAGAAACAACTTAGTCAAGAGTGACTCATGACTAAGCCCCTGCAACACAGCTGCACGCTTACTTGAAGCATCCTGTCAAGTCTAACAAAGGATTAACTGTCGAGATAAAAAAAAAAATATATCGAACTGTCAAAAACAATACAATGATTGCTAAATGTGAAAACACAGACTTGGAGACAACCATGCATGAATCAGCAAATAGGGAAAACTGTAACGTCTTTCTGCCTCAGATATTTCATGAAAGAAATGATTCAAACTCCAAAGAGCAGTTAATAGAAGAAGTGACAATCCAGAAAGGTTTAGAAAGACCTGGTTTAATCTGTTTAATAACATCATTATTTGTATGAAAAATATTTATTTTAAAAATCTGCATGTGTTTGCCAGGTCTAAATGTTAAAATATCTGACATAAAGGTGTTTTAAACTAAACCAAAATACTTTGAAGTACATCAAAATGTGCCAGAGACATTATGCTGACTACCTAATAATTCCTGAAATGAAATCTATATGAGAATTTCAAAGGACAAAGTCTGCAGACTTTTTAAGTGGTCCCTAACACGCTTTGTCGATGTCCATTATTTAAGGTGAATTTAAATAATACTTCAAGATAAGTGCCCAAATAAATCAAATGATAACTGATTTGTGAGACTCACTTCATTAACAGATGTCTTTGAGCCAGTGTTTCCTTAAGACTTTTCTTATTTATGATTTCTTGTGTCTAGTTAGATCTCACAACTGCCGACCCCATCTCACAATATCAGAATATCAACAGCTCCCTCTAGTTTTCAGCAAACAAACGAAGACGTTTGTTTGTTGAAATCTGGTAGATCAAGCCAGGCATATGAACTAGTAACACGGAAGTGTCGTGACGTGTTTTTTCGAAACAAACCACCTGTTTTTTTTTTATTAAAGCCGGATGTCACAGAGGCTGAGCCAGTGTAACGCGTCTGTATGAGCGGTACTAAACCACAGAGCCTCGTCTTTTTGTAAACTTATCTTTCTTTGAGATTTTTAGTCGTATCTGTTGCAGTTAAATTGTTATAATCCAATATTTTATTTTGAAAAACAACGAGGTGAGGCGTGATGAACCACAAAATCCCAGTGGAGTAGAAGTTAAAGTGTTTATAAGTCCTTTCTGTGCATGAGAGGCTTTAAGGTACGAGTCTGCATGATTCTGTCTGTGTTATGAAAATGACTTTTGGGAGCTCAGCTTTTCTTATCGTCTCCTTTACCAGGGCCCTTGTTTTTTTTTATAGATTTTGTACTCTCAGCACGTGCGAGTTGTCTGTATTACAGTTTTATGATTCCTAAATTTTGAGCGCAAACGCAGCTTCCTAAGAGATTTCAGAGAGATAATGTGTCTCTTCACCTGAGCATCATCGGTCCACAACGCGGAAAAAGCTTCCCAAACTCTGCAGCTGAAGCTCTTTATGTGAAGTAAGTGCATTTGTTTGCATATATTAGCCCTCATGCAATATGAATATATATTGACTTTTGTGAAGTGTTTTAACGTTACGCATATTTTTCTTGCAGCAATTGAAGCTGCTCATAATTATCAGGCATGTCCCTTTCAGTTTCTTTTTGAATCAGCTGGCAAAAACTGTATCGGCACGCTCAACGTTCCTAATCTTTAACTCTTGACTGTACTTTATTTCAACAACATTCAATAACAAAGCAGCGAGACATTCTTTTAGATTTTAAGTGTGTGTGAGAGAGAGAGAGAGAGAGAGAGAGAGAGTGAGTGAGGGAGGGGGGGGCGGACAACGGAGTACTGTACTTTCCTTTTATGTCCACTCCACCATTGCTACATCACACCAGATGAGTTGGGATGTGCTTGTGTATTATAAAGGCTCATCTGGGCTTCCCAAAGGGAAATGTCAGGGAACTGACTTCCCTTTTACCCGGAGAGAAAGAGAGAGAGAGGAATCTATTCTGACATAGAGTTTCTGAGGCACTGCAGCATTTTTGTCTTCTCTCTGTGTTTCAACACTTGTGTTTTGACTTTTTGTTTTTGTTCAACAGAACATGAATATGAGTACGGATGATCTGGATGTGAACAGTGGAATTGACTATGACCCAAACATCACCTATGACTATCCAGGGGATGAGCCTTTTGTGAAAAGAGGCAGTGAGGCAGTGTGGGTCCCTGCTCTGTATGCCATAGTGTTTTTTGTTGGCATACTGGGAAATATCATTCTCCTGACAGTTCTGGTTCAAAAGAGGAGACTGTGGAGCATATCGGACACCTTTATTCTCCACCTGAGTATCGTGGACATCCTCCTCCTGTTAATGCTGCCCTTCTGGGCTGCACAGACAACTCAGCTTTGTGACTGGTTTTGGGGAATTTTGAACCGGGTCTTTGGGGTCGTTTTCAAGGTAAGGGCCAGATGTTGTGTGAAACAGATAGAGACTGAAAATGAAAGTAAGACATTTTCTGTGAAGCTGTGAGAAAGCTGAACAGAGTCATTGTACTCAACAGGATGACAGTGACTGAGTATTTAAAATTTTTAAGGAAGAGAACAAGATTAGAAACAGCAGTTTAGAGTAGGACAGAAGTGAAAGGGAAGAAATGAAGTGTAATTTTTATAGATGTTAGAGGTTTGTGTCTTACACTAAAAGTTCTCCCTGTCTTCTTCCAGCTCAACTACTACTGTGGGATCTTTCTGCTGGTTTGCATCAGTATTCAAAACTATCTGTCATCCATCCGTGGCATCCAGTTGTATTCCCACAGGAGGCGCTGGTTAGTTCATATCAGCTGCCTATTAGTTTGGCTTATCTCTGTCCTCCTCACTGCACCTGACTGGATTTTCCTGGTGGGTAAAAATAATTACACAGAAGATAATACTTGTGTTAATATCTACCCTCAATCTGGAACTGACTGGCAGTTGTGGTCACGCCTGCTACACCATATATTTGGCTTGGTGCTACCTGGAATCATGTTGATGATCTTTTGCTCACATATGCTACGGCAGCAGTGCAGCTGTAATGGCCTCCCAATCCAGAGAAATATCACCGTCATCCTGTCTCTAGTGGTCGTATTCTGTCTGTGTTGGATGCCGTACAACTTCATACTCGTTTTGGACACTGTCAGGAACAGACTTCAGGATCCTCCTAACGATTCACATGAAGGTTCTGAAAGTTCACTAAAAACACTTCTCATGGTCACCTCTGCTATAGGCTGCCTTCACGCCAGCCTGAGGCCTCTGCTGTATCTCGGCCTGTGTGGAAACTTCAGGCAACACTTACTGGCCATGCTGAGATGTAATAAAATTGAACCAAAAGGCTCACTCTGGGATCTTGGTGTAGGCCAGAGACAGCAGCCTGATCGCGGTCAGGTTCAGCAGGAAGAGCTGGAACAGATGATGGTTGTAGAGAGTCAGTTAGCTTAGTGAAGATGAACAGAGAAACATGCTCTCTTCTGACTCAGATGTAAGTAGAACAACTTTACACTCCGGAGAGGAAGTGAATGGAGTTTCATGTCATGAGTTCAAGGGGTGGAGGATGTTATTCTGTGTAACTGACAAACAGATGTTTATATATAAAAAAATGACTCTCACATTGCGGACATGCATCATGGTGACATATGCTCACCCAAAAGGATTAAAAGTAGATATCTGTAAGTATCTCTATGATCAAGACGACGAGCTGAAACAGATGATGGCTGTAGAGAAACAGTCAGTTTAGGGAAGATGAACAGAGAAACATACTCTTTCATGAGAGAGCTCACATGTGAGCATGATGATGTTACTGTCATGGTACTGGGTCATTGACCCACAATTTTGAGTTTATTTAGGTCCATGATGTATTTTGTAGAATGTGTTTTTGCATCGTTTGGTCTTGTTCTTTCTTTATAGAGTTATTGCCATTCTTATGTTCAGTTTGAAGCCCTGATGCTAGTTTGTAGTCTATTGAGTTTTCTTTTTCCTTTCGGATCCTGTTTGCCTTGGTATTGCCTCTGTGTGTCCTCCTCAGTATCTCCTGCGTTATTTTGCCTCCCAGTGGAGTCTGTCTTGTCTTGTTTATTTGCCTGTTTTGTCACGGTCCCCGTGCCTCACCGGCTGATTCCATGTTAGGCAACATGTCTTTGTTTTTGTTCTCTCTCTCTCTCTCTCCCCCTCTTTCCCCTGCCACGGCGATGCTCACTGCGGGCTCCGCACCTGGCCCACGCACCTGTGCTCATCATCACACCTGTCACTGTTTACTACAATCAGAAGGGCTTTTTAAGATGGCAGACCTACACTACTCGTCGCTGGAACGTTGAGTCACCCGCGTTAGTGCTTCAGCAATCTGCTTAAGTCAGTGAGTTTCCCTGTGATGTAGTGCTAATTGGATTTTCTGTGTGTGTGCATAGATTCCCCCCGGACCCGTCCCTGTACCCCCGAGTGAGCGAGAGAAGCGACTGGTGGAAAAGGAGTGGGATTGTTGGGTGAAAGAGCAGAGTGTGGTTTTGGACCCTTCCCCTTCCCCCCTGGAGCCCCGGACCCCTTTCCCAAGCACCTTGTATATATATTCACCCGGTGACACCACAGTTTCTGCAAAGGTCTCCTGGTCTGCGACTGAGTCCGTTTACAAAACCGTGTCATGTTTCCCCAGGCATGTGGGCATCTGTGCGTGTGTCTGGTTTCCCTCACCCTCTCTGACCGTCACTCTCTCACCCTCGTTCTGTGTCTCCCTAGTCGTGTCTCTGAGTTTCGTCTCCCTTTGCTTACATGTCCTTGTCTTGTTCTCTGCGTGAGTGTAACTTCCTGTTTTATTTTGACAGTACCTTATCTCATGTGTGTTATGTTCAGTTTGGCTTCCCTTGTTTTGTTAGTCAGATTTGTTCCTGATGTCTTTCCACCTGTTGTCCATCGTCTCCTTGTATTTAAGTCCTCAGATTGTTTCTGTTTGTTGTCAGTCTTTATGTTGGTCCTCCTGTCATGGAGGCTGAAGGGCAGCACTGGTAGTCGCCAGTATTTTTAGTTCTTGATTTCACTGTTGCAGCATGGATACTGGGAATGTGCAGACAGGACACCGGATGACAACAGCATGTAGTGTTGTTTGTTTTTGTTGGCAGATTTTAATCCTGCTCTAAATGTGTCTTATGCTTAAAACTGAGGACTAGCAATAAAATAAGTCTTCATTTAAAATGTTTACTTTTTTTTAATTTACGTAGCAGATTTTTGCTCAAAATGTGTGTTTATGTCTAAAACATTTTTTGTAGTTTTGCACATGTTACAGTACACATTTCTAAGATTTAACATTTTTTACAGTGTTAAGTTTTTTGTTTGTTTTTGGGTCAGTGTTAAGTTTTTTGTTTGTTTTCCTGACTTTTCCACAGAAAAGTCAGGAAAGGTAGCTGTGCAAGTGGCTACTTTTAGCATCACACCTGACACCGTTTCTCCCAGAATGCACTGTTCAGAAAGATTCTTTCTGTGTCTCTAATATATCTCTTATGTCTTCTGCAGATATGCTTTGATGTTAATTATTTCCTATATACCAAAATGTACCAAATACTTGACAGTTATTCTGTTATTGTCAGTCTTATACATATTTTTGAAACAGTGTGCAAACATGCTAAATGAATTGTGCATACTAAATGTAAATTTAAATGTGAATTTAGTGCATAATTGTGAAATAAAAGGAAAAAGATACATAATGTTCAATGGTTGATGTGTATTCGACAATACATGTTTTGATTCTGGGGGGGGGGTTGGTTTTTTTCTTTTCAGGGTCCACAACCAACCTGATGAAGCTCTTTGTTTTTGTTAGTGAATTCTTTATTATAGAAAATTGCATGTGGCTTCATGTTTACCTGACGTGCAAAAGAGCCCCAGGTTGGTACTGTCCCATGCCTAGACACGATGGGACAAGTGCATCAGGGTATTTGGCATTTAAACAAAACAAACACGTTTTAAAAAAAAAAAAAAAAAACTGCCATATCAAATACGCAGATCCACTTGCTGTTATGGCCCTTTAGGAAATAGTTGTGTGGGAAAATATTATCTATATTATAGAAAACTCCCTGACACAAAGTTTGGAGCTGAGATGTTCTGGGTGTGATGATGGAAAGAGAAACCTCAGAAGAGTGATTCAGCTCTAAGCCACTGAAACACAGGTGAACTCGCAACATTTACTTGCAGCGCCCGTCACATCTAACAGAAGATTAAATGTCAAAATACACACTTAGAGGTAACCATACAAAAATTGAAACTGTAACTTAGACATCAGTTCAGATATTTCATGAACGATATCATTGCAACGATCCAGAAAGGTTTGGAAACACCAGGTTTAATATTTTGTTTAATAATGTCATTATTTTTTGTTAAATATTTATTTCAAAAGTATGTTGTATGTTGCTGTCAAGTCTTAATGTGAAAATATTTATCTGATTTTAAGGTGTCTTAAATTAGATTAAAGACTTTGAAGTACATCAAAATTAGAGAGTGATAAAGACATTATGATGAACACTCAGTAAATCCTGAGTTGAAATCAATGGGCAAAGTCTCCAGACTTTTGAAGAGGTCTTTAGCATGCTGTGTTTATCGCTAATATCCAAAGATGATGATGGCTCACAGGTGAGACTTTATTTCAATAGCCTCCTAAAACCCGTAAGAAAAGCACATTGATATTTAGACTTTTTTTTTTTTTTTTTTTTTTTAGATAATTTGTATTTTGTGGTTCAAAGAAACATGTTGCATCTTTTTCTTTTTCCAAATTGTTATTTTTTGAATCTTCTGTACCTTGTAGCTGACATCAGGTCTGGCTTTATTACCGAATTATGTCATTTAATTACACCTCAAATTATTTTTGAGGGGATTTCTTTACTCGTTTACTTAGAATGGTGAAAGTGTAGTCATACTTAGTGTTGTCAGCAAATGAGGTGGAGGACGGTCAAACATTAGAGTAAGAAAATAAAGGCTCAGAAGAGGACGTACCAGCTTTTGAGCCTGAAAAAAGGGAACATGATGGCCTCCAAAGTCCATTGTGGCTAAGAAGCAGTGTACAAGCTAGGGCTCTGAAATTGTGACGTTTGGTTTCTCAACTGGCATATAGGCACTGACCTGTGCAGGGAATCAACCCAGTTTCAGTAAAGTTGAAAGTTAACTGACAAAGACAGGAGGCTCACAGTTCAAAGCACTTTTACCATATATCCTGTTAGGTCTAATTGTTGAATGTTGCCATTGTGTTTCTTAAATTTGTACAGTCTTAGTTCAAGCAGTATTATCAAAGCCATTCCTTTGATCCTGAGCACCTCTAACCACTTTGTGTTGGGGGAGGTTTTATTGCAGATACATCCTATCTGGAAGATCTACTTCCTTTGATGTAAGCTTCCTGCGTTTACGACCCTTTGGTCAGCAGGAGGTCTCTCACACACACACACACACACACACACACACACACACACACCTGCATATACATACATACAGTGCCTTGTCTTTGTAACCAAAGGGGTTGCGAGGGAGGTGTTTTGTAAACTATTGTTTGAAGTTTGTCAATAAAAGCCAGCGAGAGGAGGCCCTCATCGGGGTCACTTCCATGCTGGACATAGACGAGGCCTCCCTTGCGCAAGTAATCGATCGATCGCTGACTGTCTTGTTTTCATTCATGATGAATAAGTCTCTAGAATTAGCGGGGTTTGTGGGAACAGACCCAACATATCCTGTTAATCAAAGAGGATAAAGGAAGCAATCAAACTCTTAGCTGGTGTGTGTGTGTGTGTGTGTGTGTGTGTGTGTGTGTGTGTGTGTGTGTGTGTGTGTGTGTGTGTGTGTGTGTGTGTGTGTGTGTGTGTGTGTGTGTGCGCGCGCGCGCGCATGTGAGCCCTACAATCAATACTTGTTATTATGGATGGTATGAGCGCCAGCACATTGTTCCTGCTAAGGCACCTTTTCCTCTGAGCTTTCACCTTCCTGCTCTAATGCCTCGCCTTCCTCTACCTCATGACAGCAGTAAGTCTGACTCCCCTTCCAAAGTTTCAAGTAAAATCTGCTTCACCCTGCCCTCTGCTTTCTGAAGTGAGGACTTATAGGTTGGAAACGATGGTACATTTCTGAAATCCTATACATAGCTACTAAGAGTTTCAAATTGAAGAAACAATTTGAGTTTTGACAATAGAATCATAATATCGGCAAAACAATGTATCTGCTTCCCTTCTGGAGATAAAATGTGCATGCTGCAATTCCCATCATTTTGAAAAGAAAGTCTATGTAGTCTGTTAGCTCAACCCCCACAAATGTGTTGTTAATTGAAAGCCCTGGATATCACATTGAAACTACAGTAGGATTCATAGATCATATAAATGTCCCCAACAGAGGACAAAAATTAAATTCTGGGTTTTGGAGGATAATAAATGTGAGCATAATTTATTCTCAGAAGCCACTATAACTAGATAAAGTTAAGAAGACAGAGGACCACACATTGAACAAATGAAATGGAACACACTGAGTGCTGCATTGAGTTAAACTTAATATTTACAGTAAAGCTGGGATTCCTGTTTAGAAAAAAAACAGACCTTTGTGTCAAAATAGCAAAGTCAGATGTAAAATAGTCCAACTAAATGAATGAACAAAGATATGGTCATTCATGAACATCACCAGGCTAAAAAAAAAGATAAAATACTCCTGTAAAGACCATATTACTACATACGTACTTACATGCGCATCATCACACATAGTTTGATTGCAGTGGAGCGCCCTCTGCTGGATTTGGGTTAAACGGCAGATATCTAAATTTCTTGTTTTTAACCTTACACGTTGTATTAGCATGTTTACTCATTGACTTATTTCCCATTTTTCCAGAAAAAAAAATTAAAAACGAAGAAAGTCTTGAGAATTTTTCAAAGTATTGAATGTTATAAATATTCTGACACCTGCACCAACAAACAACAGCTGCATTCGTCTTGGCCAGGGACTGCGGAAAATGACTTTTGAGATGGTCATGTTATAAATCAGTTTAATTAAAATAGCTAATATGAAACTTACATTAGTCTCTCTTTCACAATTAAAGTTAGATTGGCATCATTTAGCTCTCTACTTCATTCTAATTATCTGCTACACTCTTAGTTTTGTTTAAATAGCATAATTCTCACTTTAAAAATGAATGAGTGGACTTTGGTGACTCCAGCCGGCCAACCCATCTCACAATCTCAACAGCTCCCTCTAGTTTAGCAGCTATTTATGCGATGCTTTGTCTGTTTTGTTTCCTTCTTTTCAGAAGCTTGAATCAAGCCAGGCCTCTAAAGGCGAGACACGGAAGTGAGTTGGGGGGCGACCTTCAAAACAAACCACCTGTTTTTCACATTAAACACGGAGGTCACAGAGACTGAGCCACTGTAGCCACTGTAACGTGTCTGTATGAGCGCCACAAAACCACAGAGCCGAGTCTTTTTCTCAAATTCTCTTTCTTTTGGATTTTCAGTTGCATCCGCTGTAGTATAATTATTATGCAGTATTTTATTTTGAAAAATATAATATTGTATTTCGCCAGAGTATTTGACTGAAGTGGCAATTTGCGAGCGAGGTGACGTGTGATGAACCAAAACAAGTCAGTGGAGTAGAAGTTAAAATGTTTATAATTCCTTTATGTGCGTGAGAGGTTTAAAGGTAGCAGTTTGTGTGCGGGGCGTGTCTCTGATAAGCGAACTACTGTGGTGAGCTTAGCTTTGTTTTTCACCGTCTCCTTCTAAGTTGCTCGCCGGAACGCTTGTGTTTCTGGATCAACTCTCAGCGTATTATTCTGTAATTACAGTTTTATGGTTCTATAATTTAACTGTGTTTGGTAGCTATAAAGAACGCTATCGCGCGTTTTTCAGTTGTACTTGACAGGCGTCGGACAGCTGCGGGAGTTCGTCTGTGCTCCCTCCAAAAACACCCGACCGGTAGTCACCCTTTAAAACTGAGTGACCCGAGGTTAAAGCGGTAGGTTATGCGCGGGTCCTGTTTTTAGTATCATCGACCTACAGCGCGCAGAAAGCTTCTCAAACTCTACAGTCGAAGCTCTTTATGTGAAGTACGTACATTTATTTGCATATATCAGCCCTCCTACAATATATCTTTTAACATTATGAATATTTTACTGGCAGCCATGGAAGTTACTGATAAGTTACTGTCTACTGTCTGTTTGCAATAACTGTGTGCGCAAGCTTAGCGTTCCTTATCTTTAACTCCTGACTCTTCTGGTTTTGTAGAAGCTTTATTTTAACAACGGTAAAAAAGCAAAGCTGGGAGGCAGTTTTACAGATTAAAAGTGTGTGTGTGTGTGTGTGTGTGTGTGTGTGTGTGTTTGTGTGTGAGTGAGTGACTAAAGAGAACTGTACTTTCCGTTTATGTCAGCTGCACAATTGCTACATCACAACATGTGAGTTGTTGTATGTTTGTGCATTTACTATAAGATGGGCTTACCAAAGGGAAATTTCAGGGAACTAACTTGACTTTTAGCCAGAGAGAAATAAAGAGAGGAATCTATTCTGACACAGAGCTTCTGAGGCACTGCAGCATTTTTGTCTGGTCTCAGTGGTTCAACATTTTTGTCTTCACAGTTCACGAACATGGGTGATCTAGTGGTGGATCTACATGGAATATTTGAAGAGAACGGCACATCTACCGATGGTGACTATGACTATCAATATCCAGGGGATGAGTCTTTTGTGAAAAGAGGCAGTGAGGCAGTGTGGGTCCCTGCTCTGTACTCCATAGTGTTTTTTGTTGGAATCCTGGGAAATATTATTCTCCTGACAGTTCTGGCTCAAAAGAGGAGACTGTGGAGCATATCGGACACGTTTATTCTCCACCTGAGTATCGCGGACATCCTCCTCCTGTTGATGCTGCCCTTCTGGGCTGCACAGACAAGTCAGCCTTGTGACTGGTCCTTCGGGATTTTCAGCCAGATCTTTGGAGTCATTTTCAAGGTAAGGACTAGATGTTGTATGGATCAGATAGAGACTGAAAATAAAAGCAAGACATTTTCAGTGAAGCTGTGAGAAAGTTGGTTTTGTTTTACTGTACTCCATCATTTTTCTGCTGAATTTAGTTTCTTGGCAGAACGTGCAGAACAGAGTTATTGTACTCAACAGGATGACAGTGACATCCTCAGAGTATTTAAAAATTTTAAGGAAGAGAACAAGTTTAGAACAGCGGATCAGAGTAGGACAGAAGTGAAAGGGAAGAAATGAAGTGTAATTTTTATAGATGTTAGAGGTTTGTGTCTTACACTAAGTTTTCTCTATCTTCTTCTAGCTCAACTACTACTGTGGGATCTTTCTGCTGTTTTGCATCAGTCTTCAAAACTACCTCTCTGTCATCCATGGCATCCAGTTGTATTCCCACGAGAAGCCCTTCTTTGTTCACATCAGCTGTCTGTCAGTCTGGCTTATCTCTGTCGTCCTCACCATACCTGACTGGATTTTCCCAGGGGCTAAAAAGGACTCCACAGAAGAGAAAACATGTGTTCACATCTACCCTCAGTCTGGAACTGACTGGCAGTTGTGGTCACGCCTGCTCCACCACATATTTGGCTTGGTGCTACCTGCGTTCATGCTGATAATCTTGTCATATATGCTATGGCGGCGGTGCAGCTCTAATGCGGCCCGAATGCAGAGAAATATCACCGTCATCCTGTCTCTGGTGGGCGTATTCTGTCTGTGTTGGATGCCGTACAACTTCATACTTGTTTTGGACACTGTCAGGAACAGACTTCAGAAACATCCTAATGATTCACATGAAAGTTCCGAAGGTTCACTAAAAACACTTCTTGTGGTCGCCTCTGCTCTAGGCTGCCTTCACGCCAGCCTGAGGCCTCTGCTGTATCTCGGCCTGTGTGGAAACTTCAGGCAACACTTACTGGCCATGCTGAGATGTAATAAAACTGAACCAAAAGCCTCACTTTGGGATCTTGGTGTAGACCAGAGACAGCAGCCTGATCACAGTCAGGTTCAGCAGGAAGAGCTGGAACAGATGACGGTTGTAGAGAGTCAGTTAGCTCAGTGAAGATGAACAGAGAAACATGCTTTCTTGTGACTCAAATGTGAGCAGAGCAACTTTACACTCCTGAGAGGAAGTAAATTCAGTTTCATGTCATGAGGGGTGGAGGACTTGATTCTGCATAACTACCAAGCAGATGTTTATATATAAAAAATGACTCTCACATTCCGGACATGCATCATGATGACATATGCTCACCCAAAAGGGTTAAAGTAGATACCTATATTTTATTTTTTGAATTATTTAAAATAAAAGTATTTCGTTTTTTATAAATAGTAAAAAATCTGTATCATAATCGTTGAAATTCAGTGTCATTCATGCAAGTTGTTATCTTTGGCAGTGTTATTGACATCATATGTTAAGCAGTCCCAAACAGTTTATAACTTTACCACCATTAAAACCATTCACTGTTTAAGCTTTCTCTATCTGCTCTCTTTGAAGCAGTAAATCCCGAGATTGCGTAATGACATGTCAGTGTGTGATTGCTTTGCAGTTAAGGAATTTCCCCTCAGGCCAGTTTTACTTAATTTACAAAATCATTGTTTCTGGGAATGTACAAATGTGACACAGGAAGAAAAAAAAAAAAGTGGTGATGTCATCAGTCAGGTGGCAGAGCACAACGGTGGAGGAGGGGTGCTGCACCCTTTTCATAGCTTTCTATTTACAGTCATCTGAAGACGTGTCTGTTTGGTAGCAAGAACTGTGTGAGGCTTTGTGAATAGAGCCGGCTGACAGAAAACCAGCAGACCAGTATGTGGGAGAAGAACAGAAGTTAGAGAAGATAAAAACTTATTGTGATGATAGTAGTCTGTGTTGTGCTGCACACACACACACAAGCCTGTGGTTTTATGCTTTCACACTGTTCAGCACATCGTGACCTGCCATGCTTGCCTGGTTTCAAATCCTAACAATCTTGAGAAATGTAACTATTTCCAGAAATAAATGTACTTTCAGTACTGAGTGTTCTTCTGAAAACTCGCTGTACAGTAATTTCACACTCTGAAATATTCAGTTTCCTTGTTTCAATGCACTCCTTCCTCTGTTTAGTGTTTTGTGACTCTAGAGAGGCTGTAAGAGTGCATGATGCAATAAAAGAAATGGTGGTTGTCGAAAGCAGGAGAAACATTCTTCATGTTTAAGATGTGGTTTACAGTTTTCAGCTGCACCTCAAGCATTATTTCCTGCTTCAGCTTATCTGGCAACTAAGATAGAGAAAACCATCTAATCAGGTCTTTTCTTTAATGAGTAACAAATCTGGTATCAGCATCAACATAATCTTTGGGAATAGAGTCCAAAAGAGAAAGAGAAACTCTTTGTATACAACTTGATAAAATGTAAGCGCACTTAGCAAAAATACTAAATGATTAACACATATCCAGGGCTAGTTGACCCTGTTTGGCTGTGTTTGCAGACAGTGTCTTTAAATGTGTTTAATCCACCATACTCTGTTGCTTTAAGACTGAAATGTTTATAGTGTAGACATAATGACTGTGGTTGGGATGATCTTTGCACTGCTGCCATCAGCCTGCTGTTGTCACATATTTGCCTTTCACGTAAATTATGAAAACAAAAGCAGTCATGTCATTGTCCACATGTTTGTCTGAATGTCGGTCATGTGCATGTCAGTTGATTTGGAGAAGTGAGTCACATGTGACATTATATCTCATTGTTTCCATCTGTTACGTAAGATCCCTGTCACCGAGCCAGTGTGTCTACCGTTCATTTTTATGGTTTCAGTTTCCAGTTAAAGACATGTAAGCTGTTTTTACAGAAACTGTTGCATGTGAGTTAAAATTTTTCTGTATCATTCTTACATGCATTCTTCATCTGTTTGCCAAAATAGGTCATGAACTTAACTTAAAAGCTTCTCTTCGGTTTACACAGGCCATTATAAAAATTTAATATATACAGAAAAAAAGAAGGAAGAAATAGACCAAAATGTTGCGCAGTCTTCTGTCACATCAGTTGACATGTACTGAGTAAAGACTTCATGAGCAGAAGACAAACAAGTCACACAGTGGTTTCATAGTGTGATTTCAATGCTGCTTTTTGTTTAGATAATAAGATAAAGAGATAAGATAAGATAAGACTTTATTGATCCCACGACGGGGAAATTTTTGCGTCACCTCAGCTCAGGTACAGATATCAGAAGGAAATACAAAAAAAATACAAATAAGTACAATCAATGAAAAAGTAAGATAATACACTATATACAATGGTAGCACACACACTGCTTAAAGCAGGTAGAAATAAGCAAATAATGCATGCAATAATGCAGCTTTTAAGTCTTTGCAGGCTCCTCTCCTGCACTGAACTCTGTACTGTAAACATTAAATATTGGGAGTTGTTTTAATAAGCAGAGTAATGGTATGTGTAAACAGGAAAGTTCCCTTCAGCTGAATAAGATTGTAGAGCAGCATATATACTGACAACCAATAAACTAGCCAAAACAATAATTTACTCATTTTTTGTTCTTTTAAAAAAATGTTTTTTACACATTTATTTTGTTAGCAATTGTAACGGGTATTTCTCTGATTTTACTTTTTATTTATTTAGCAAGAAAATTGTTATTACCACAAATATAAACTCTGGGAAATAAAATTCCTCAAAAAAGAGCCAAAAGGTTTTACTGAGGAGTAGCATTTTTGATTTAACTACCTATAAACTCACCAACAAACATGTTCACCCATTTAAGGGTGAACATTTTACATTTTTATTTTACTTTTGCTTTGAAGTTTTGTTCAAAATGTGTGTTTTATGTCTAAAATTGCCTTTTAGAAACATGTTCTAACACCTCAGATTTTGAATTTTCCAAACTGTTAAGTTTTTTTTTTTTATATAAAGCTCAGAAAAACAGTTTGTTTAACATAAAAACATTAAAATAGTAGAACGTTGTTTAACAGTAAGAGTAATGGTGGCTTTCATTATGGTCTTAAAATCACCACCAATAGACAACATTTCCAAACTGCATTATAGGCCACAGAAATTATGCAATCCCACACACAAAAACAGCTGAAGTAATTCTGGGAAGTAATTATAGACCTATGCATGCATTAATTATACTTGTATAGGAGAGCCACAGAGAGTCAAGTCAGAAAAAGTAGCAGTGCCAATGCCTGTAATTTAAGCCTCACACCTCATCTTTCTTGCGGTGTGGACTGGAAACAATCTCTCTGCATGTCTAATATATCTCTTTAAATCCACTACAGATTTGATTTCTTGTTAATTAATTCCATATATTTCATAATGTAGTAAATATTCATATTGTTTACAGTTATTTTGTTGGTTTGTTTTAAAATGCCATTTTGAAGTAATGTAAATAATGTGCCTAGTAAATTTGAATTTTGAAAGATGTGGTGCCTGAATGTTCATTGGGTTGACTTTTGCTATGTCGACTGTGTGAAGTTTTTGAAATAAAACTTCATTACATTACAATTTTTGTGCAAATAAAAAAATATTTGTCTATAAAAGTGAATTTAGCCTTTAATCTTGAGAGTAAAATCCTCATCTAATGGTGCTTTCCAAAAGTATTCCAAGATCAAGAATATATATCCCTGGGTGTAAATCCTGATGTTTTCAAAAGCAGCCTATATAAACAGGAACAAACCCAACTTAAAACGACTGAGTCCCCACATAACACCAGTGGGTCCTTCACATTTAAAGAATTGCTTTCAGTCAGTCAGAATTCTCTGTAACATCAACTAAAACTTTACACTTTGTCCCAGAGACTACAGTTGTGATCAGAATTTTATATAAATTCATCATAAGCATGAACTTCACAGTAATTTTGGGCTTTTAATGGTTTCTTTCAACTGTTCTTTTTCCAGGGATTAAATAGCTGTACAGTATACATCATTAGTTACTCTGAAAACATAAGAATTGTGTGCACAAGTTTGAATTCATTTTGGATTTTCTCAAATCTACACAGGGTCAAAAGTATCAGTTCAAATATACTGTAACAAGGCTCCATGAGCCACCATGAGTTCCCCAACAATTATTGTGTACTTACTGTATGGTCTTTATCTTGGTATTTCAAGTGATGACGCAACTGCTCTTGTGATTTAGGTTTGTACATAAATAAAATTGAACTGATTTTGCATGTCTCTGAGTGAAATAAATATTTAAAGTCTTACAACCCAGTGACTTCAACTGAGGACATAGTCAGGAAGAAATACTTCAAGGAGCTCCTTAATCTGACTGACATGCCTTCACTAGAAGAAGAAGAGTCAGGGGAAAGGGGGAACGGCTCATCTATCATAAGTTTGATGATTTGAAACATTTAAGTGTGACATGAACACTGTTTCCCTACGCTGGAGCTGACGCCGGAACTTCTCACTCACAAAGGCATACAGGATGGGATTGAGGCAGCATTGAATGAAACCCACACAGGTGGTCACTGTCTTTGCTTTCTCCAGAGATGTTTTGCCTGAACAAGTTTCTGTGTTGCTGTCAAAATGAAAGGTTTCCACTAAGAGTGTGATGTTGTACGGGGTCCAGCAAATAAAGAAAACCACCACCACAGCCACAATAACTTTAAAAGCTCTCTGCTTTTGAAGGCTCTGGGCTCCACACCTCAGCTGATGCAGGATGCAGGTGTAGCAGAACATCATGATGGCTGATGGGAGTGCAAAACCCACTATGAGATAAATCATGCGTGATGCCAATCTCCAATAATATACTGCATTCTCACCAAATTTGTAATAGATGCGAACACACTCTCTTCTGCCTCGTCTCTCATCAGATATTTCTTCTAACAAGATCCAGTCAGTGATGGAGAGAAGCAGGGAAAAGAACCACACCATCAGGCAGCTGGCCTGAACAACCCAAAGCTTCTTCCTTGAGTACATCTGAGTAGCATGGACGATGGACAGATAGCGGTCCAGACTGATGCAGGCCAGGAGAAGGATCCCACAGTAGAAGTTAATCTAAAGAAATCAATGAGAGACAACAAACCTCTGCTAAATTAAGTGAAAACACAGATATTTTCACTGCATCTTTACTTCAGGACAATACTTACTGTAAAAACACTTCCAGCGATCTTGCAAAGAGGAGTACCTAATGTCCATCCACCACTTTGGGCATACTGTGCAGCCCAGATGGGCAGCGTCACCAGCATCAGTATATCTGCCACTCCCAGGTGGAATATGAACGTATCTGTCACACTCCAGGTCTTTCTACTCCGAGCCAGTATTCCCAACAGCAATCCATTCCCAAGCAGACCAACAACAAACACCACAGAGTACAAAACTGGTATGAACACAGCTTCAAAATCGACAGTCTCGGTCAGGCTGCAAATATCACCCCCTTCATAAGAGCCGTTCCAGTCTGAATAGTTATAGTTTTCGTAGAAATCAGACCAGTCCTCCCCTGTCACTGTAATCTTTCCATCTTCCATCATCTGTGCAAAGACGGAGAAAAGGCCGTTAATTTTATTTTCCCTTAATCATCTGACTTGTGAAGTGGCTTTCAACCACATTGTCGATCAGTCAGTTGGTCTGTCATCAGTCTAAGCAGTGTGTTTGTTGGATTGTTTTTGTTGAAAAGCAAAATTTATGTTTTCCTTTTCTGTATTTAGTTAGTTTCTTAATTCAGGCCTTTTTAAAACATTCACATTCTAAATAGGTTGCATGTGAGCTAAGGGCTTTATAACAAAAAGGTGAAGCTGCTGCATTAGATATTCATTGCCTTCCAACTAAACTAGTTGGAGACACTTTCATTTTTTTTTCCAGGTAAAGAACACAGTGTTTTTTAATAGATAACATGTGAGGACAGTGTGAAATACCACAGAAACTGGATAAATTACACTTTGCTTTGTAAGGTTTATAATTTTATTTTTGATGAACTTAATTACTTGCAGTGGCGGTCCTAGCCTGTTCGGCGCCCTGGGCGAACACTCCTCTGCCCCCCCCCCCACACACACACACACACACACACACACACACACAAAACATATTAAGGATTGTACATTAACATAAAACTGTTGTACACACACATAAGGAGAGAGAGAGTATGCATAGTATGCAAACGGCTATAATGTGTCATACAATGAGAACAGAACAAATCAACAATTGACAATGACTAATTAATATTATAATGTATTGTTTGGAGTTTAGTTTGTTACTGTTACTATTTTTACCATTTCTTCTTGGAGCAACTGTAATCCACATTATTTCCTTATGGGATTAATAAAGTATTGTGGCGTGTTGGGGGAGCAGCTAGTTCTCTCCCATCATGCCTTGGGACATGTGCAGCTGTTTAGATGTTCTTGTTTTATTGTTTATGTTTACGTTACTTTTAACTGTTACCTTGAATGTTGTGTTTATGCTGCAGTATAATTTCAATGACAGTTATTGTTGATGAAAGAATGTAGTACCATGAGTGAGTTCAGGCTTGTAGTTATTGACCCTCTGAAGCACAGTGTGGTATAGGAAAGTATTTTAATAAAGAGTTCCCCCTACTAGCTTGGGGTTGAACAGCAAGCTCAATCTCTCTGTGAGCTTCTTTGTTGAGATTTCCCTGCATGCCACAGTATTCTGATTCTGATTGTTTCAGGATGACCTGCCATTATCCAATGACACCTCTGCTTACCTGTATCTTTTGCTCGTTTCTCCTCCTTTTCTTTTCTCTTTTTTCTAAACTGAGCACCTGATGGCTTTGAACTTTTCTTGTCCATCTTCCATTGGTTTTAATTTTGCACTCCAGTATGAACACAAATCCCCCAACCCGAGGATCACCACAACATAACCTAATAGACCTACACCTTAGTTCACAGATTCACTTTGTCTAGGGTGTATTTCTGGGATTTCACACAACCCAGGATTCAAATCATGAATACATAATGGGCTTGGATTTACAACATTATGAAGGAAATGTGCTGTATTTGGAAGCAGCCGGCCCCTCCCCTTTCAACAGGTTGTGTATGAGACTTTAAATCATCAAACTGTAAATTTTAAATTGTTATTGATCCCTTTACCCCGAGTCCTAAAGTGTGTATTTATTTTCTTTCTCTTCTGATATTTATTGTTTGTTTATTTGCACTGCTGTAACTGGAGCCTCGTCGTCTCGTCTCTCTATATACTGGACTGTATATAGCGGAGATGACAATAAAGTTTACTTTGACTTCAGCAGCGCGCAGGCGTACCGAGGGCTCTCGCGCTCACTTTTCGTGTATAGAATTTCGAAAAAACATCGGTGCAAATTATAAGTCTGTATCATGATGTCTGGTGTTTTCGTGTTTGTTGGTTTGTTTTTATTTTGTTTTATTTTGCGAGTTGGTTATTAAATGCTGCTCCAGCCAGCCAGAGAATCCCCCGCCGCCCCGCCCTCTCCTCCCTGTGCCGCAAGCAGCAGGCGCACCTCGCAAACGGAGGGCGCCCTTACTCCCAGCAAATGGGCGATAGAAAACCGATCGGTGCCTACGACATTCCCAATATGTGCTGGCTGATGTCGGGGCAGCATGAGTACGAGCATTTTTTTTTATTTTTTTTTTGTCGATGCCCGTGATGCCGCCCCGGGCAACCGCCCGTGTCGCCCGTATCTAAAACCGCTACTGATTACTTGTACCAATCAACATGAGGCAGTGTCAGGCATTTTAGTCATACTATTGGTTTATTTTTTAATTTATTAATTTATTTTAACTGTTTTGTATTCAATCTTCTTCTTCTTTTATTTTCTGGTACAATTTAGGGAAGAGAAACTGAAATACATCAACCAAGAGGAAGCATGTAAATTCACATTTTGCAACAAATTAAGAGTCAGAAGGATCTAGAGTGTCATAAACATAATGTCATAAACGTACTGAATGTTAAAAAAAAATATGTTATACAAAAATATCACCCTTCACGTCACATCACAGTTTAATATGCTGTAGTTTGTCACTAATAACTAAAGGTGTGTATACAAACAGAAAAACAAACCAACTGAAAACAACACCAAACAACCTTTCTGTGTCAAAATTCAATTATTATTTAGTAAATTCTTAAACTCATAATTAACATATAAAGAGAGTGGTCAGTGTAGTTAAAATGCATAATATGGTGTTCACCCAAATTTTAGACTAATGACATACTCGTGAAAAATGTGAAATAGCCAGCATAGGATGATAAAATATATATAAAAAATATATATCAATAATAAAATGATATAGGCATAAAAATAAAAACATACCAAACTAGAAGTCTCTGATATCGTAGATCATAAGAATCTGACCAGTAAAAGAGCTCTACCTCCAGCAGTGCCGATAAAAGCATCTAAATCAGCTAAAGAGGAAGCTCGCACAAACACTAAAAACAAAACCAAAAAATACCTCCTCTACCTTGTGCTGTGTATGAAGTTTGATGTTTTTTTATAGAAAATCATTAATGTTGTTTTGAAAAAGTATTTTTGTGAAAAATAATAATAACTTTAAAATTTCAGTTTTACTTTTTATTTACTCTTTTTTCCAAGACGCTGAGAATTAGGTTTCAGGCCTCATTTAAAAATGTAGCTTACATTTTTACAGAGCTATAAAATAATCCTGATCTGTCTAAATACATGAAATGTAACTGCACTTCATATATTTAAATTGTGCATTTAAGATGTCTGGAACTAACTACAGCAGAGATAACTGAACCCATTTATAAATTTGCTGTAAAACTACAATTTTCTCTCTCCTTGTTACCCTTCTTTTTTTGTTAATAAAATGAAGATAAATATATGATATCAACTTTTATGGAATCTGTGTGCAGGTCGTGGTTCCACTTTAGATTTACACATTTCATAACCCTGTCAAATAAAGAAAATTTAACAAATTACTCAACTGGTGTCAAATGGAAACTGAAACCTAGAAACGAGTAGTGCTAATCAAAGAAAAGTAGCAACTGTTTGATGGGTTGCTAAGCTATCTTTCGGTTTTGATAGCTGCCCTTGTATAACTTTAACGATGATTAAGTCCGTAAGATTTCTTTAATTGGCCTTTTGGTTCTGTGAGTGTACTGTATTAAAAACTGACTTGTTTGTATTATTTTTAATAATGATTCTGTACACATATAAAATATAAATCAACCTACAAATAAATACATGTTGTATAAAACCTTTTAAGGTAAAATAGTAGCTCTCCACAATAATAAAGCATGTTGCATGTTTTGATGTTTTTGACTTCGTGTTCGCATATGTTAGTTTGTAAGCTCAGTCAAAATTAGTTATTTTTGTCTTTTTTAGAGACACTATATTGCCAAAAGTATTCCCTCACCCATCTAATTTCTTGAATTCAGCTGTTCTGGTTGCTTCCACGGCCACAGGTGTATGAAAACAGGCGGGCAGACTGCTTCTACAAATATTTGTGAGAGAATGGCTCGCTCTCAGGAGCTCAGTGAATACCAGTGTGGTATTGTGATAGGATGCCACCTGTGCAGCAAGTCAAGTTGTGGAATTTCCTCACTTCTAAATATTCCAAAGTCAGTTGTTAGTGGTATTATAACAAAATGGAAGTGGTTGAGAACAGCAGCCACAAAGAGGTAGCCCACCTAAAATCACAAAGTGGGCTCAGCAGTTGGGTATGGGTTCGTGAACCTTCTGCAGAATCAGTCAATATAGACCTCCAAACTTCATGTGGCCTTAATATTAGCTCAAGAACAGTGCGTAGAAAGCTTCATTGAATGTATTTACACTAGTGTGAAAATATGTATATGATGAAAAACTTTACTGAATAAGCATCTAAGTAAGGTTGTCACACTTTCTGTAAATATTCCTGTAAAATCAAAGACTAAACCTGAAAACAATTATCAGTTTAATTTAGTTAAAAGTTGTGCTTCAGAATTATTATTTTTTTGCAAAAAACAAATAGCATTTTTCGTATATTTCAGTGTCAGCCTATAATTTTAGTCCATTGCAGTTACTGGGTAATAACAAATGAATGAATGGATGAGCCATAATATTCTTCAGCTTAATGCTGATAAACAGAAGTAATCATTTTTGGTCCCAAAAATGAAAGTCAATGAAATTCAATACAACAGATCATTTGAAAAAAAATTTTTTAGCATAGTTATGGATGCTGATTTTAATAGCCATACAAAGACCAATACGAAATCCACTTCCAGCTTAAGAATAGAATTAAGAGTCTTGTGGCAAAAAAAAGATACTAAAATGCTTATTTCTGCATTTATTTTTAGTAAGATATTTTTTGTAATTGTTGTTTTTATTGGTTTTAATTTAACTTAATGTATAGCCAAAATGCTGTTGCTAGGTTTCTGACTAACACCAGTAAAAATTGATCATTTTCAAATAAATTTTAAATTATTGTACTGGCTTCCTGTGTGTAAAGGGATTGATTGTAAAATACTGTTAATGGTTTATAAAGCATTGAGGGTATTGGATCTAAATATACTGCTGATCTACTTGAAGTTTGTGAGGCTCTTAGGTCTTCTTAGGTCTAGAACCAAACCAGGTGAGGCAGCGTTTAGTACTTAGGTTTCTCAGTTGTGGAATAAACTTTCTCAGCTTCTGTTGCTGACAAAACACTGGATTTTTGCACTTGCCACCCTGCAGCCCAGAGACCTGAGGATGCTCAGAAACTAACAGCAGAACTTTACACCCACAAAGGTATACAGGATGGGATTGAGGCAGCAGTGAATGAAACACACACAGGTGGTCACTGTCTTTGCTTTCTCCAGAGATGTTCTGCCTGAAAAAAGTGTATTATTTCTTTCAAAATTAAACACTTCCACTAAGAGTGTGATGTTGTACGGGGTCCAGCAAATAAAGAAAACCACCACCACAGCCACAATAACTTTAAAAGCTCTCTGCTTTTGAAGGCTCTGGGCTCCACACCTCAGCTGATCCAGGATGCGGGAGTAACAGAAAATCATGACACCGGAAGGAAGCACAAAGCCCACTATGAGATAAATCATGCGTGATGCCAACCTCCAATAATATACTGCATTCTCACCAAATTTGTAATACTCGTGAACACACTCTCTCCTGCCTCGTCTATCATCGAACACATCTTCTAAAAAGATCCAGTCAGTGATGGAGAGAAGCAGGGAAAAGAACCACACCATCAGGCAGCTGGCCTGAACAACCCAAGGCTTCTTTTGCGAGTAAATGTGCGTAGCATGGACGATGGACAGGTAGCGGTCCAGACTGATGCAGGCCAGGAGAAGGATCCCACTGTAGAAGTTGATCTAAGAAAATCAACGAAAGAGGAGTACGACATACTTTGAAACCTCTGCCAAATTAAATGAAAATACAGATATTGTCTCAGCATTTTTACTTCAGCACAATACTTACTGTAAAAACACTTCCAGTGATCTTGCACAGGGGAGTACCAAATGTCCATCCATCACTTTGCATATACTGTGCAACCCAGATGGGCAGCGTCACCAGCATCAGGATATCTGCCACTCCCAGGTGGAGGATGAAAATATCTGTCACACTCCAGGTCTTCCTACTCCGAGCCAGTATTCCCAACAGCAATCCATTCCCAATTAGACCAACAACAAACACCACAGAGTACAGAACTGGTATGAACACAGCTTCAAAATTCACAACCTCAGTTAGGTCATACATTTCACTCCCCTCATAATAGCTGTTCCAGTCTGAATAGTTATAGTTTTCATAGAAATCAGACCAGTCCTCCTCTGTCACTGTAATCTTTTCATCTTCCATCTTCTGTGGACAGACAGAGAAAAGGACGTTAATTTGGTTTGATCATTTGATGTGTCAAATGTTTTTCAACCACATGATGGTACCATCAAACTATACATCTGCAGTGTTTTTGCTTGTTTGTTTTTGGTTACACAAACTAAAAGCAAAAAATAATGTACTAATTTTCTGTATTTAGCTTAAACAATTCAACTAAATTTTCACTACAATTTTATTTTTGTACTGCCAAATTCACAACAATGGTTGGCTTTAAGGCACTTTATATAGTAAGGTAAAGACTCTACAACATTATAAAGAAACCCCCAAGAATCAGACAACCCAACAGGATGAAGCTTTTGGCAGAACCGGGCTTAGGTATTGGCTGCCATCTGCTGTTAACTGGTGGAGGTGACGGGAGGAAGACAAGACAAAACACAGGACATTTAGGTTTTCTTAAAATCTCAGCTATCGGATTATTGCATCAAGACAAAACTGCTCTATTAGACATCCAGTGCCTTTCAGAGAAAGTTAGTAACACTTTCCAAATATTTTCCAGGTAAAGAACTAATACCAACTACAAACTATAAAGCATGGAAAACCACAGAACCTGCATATGTCACATTTTGATGTGTGGAAGCCAGATTGTAAACTCAAGAAACAGGAGATAAGCAAAACATCAACTTTAATGCTGGTAGTTTATAGGAAAAACAACAGAAAGTACAAAACACTTGCAGAGAATGGCACATGACAACAGGAATCTCTTAGGAAACCACGCAGCAAGGAACACACAACCATATGGGACAACACAACAAATGACAAAGGGAGACCGAAACAATATTTACAAACACACAGGCTAATGAAGGGAGAGGTAACAGGTGGGAAGAGTGCTGACACTGATCGGGAAATGAGACAATGGTTCTGATGTACGAACTTGACACAGAAAGACATAAAAACAAGCACAGAGACATGACTGAAGGAACAGAATGTGTTTACAAAAGGGAACTAACAAACCTATTGGCAACTTCAAGCTAAGCAAGGGCCTAAGAGTTTAGATTAAAAAAAAACTCATAAGGACAGGGAATACAAAATAACTCAACTTGACTATTTAATTTATTTCAATGCAATTTTTTTTAAATTTAGTGTTAAAATTTGGAGAAGAAAAATTAATGTGCACATCCAAGAGGAACCACATGTAATTTCAGTTTGCAAGAAATTAAGAGCCAAGAGGTCTTAATCTGAATTTTAATCCTCTGTGACTTAATGTTATATCATGAATCATTCTTTTGTTAAAATAAATGATCCAAAAGAGTAGCACATCCATATGGTCTGTTACCATCAATTAAAGGTGTGTCTACAAACTGAAAAACAAATGAGCAAATAATAAAAAGTAAAACAAGTGTTCATCCTCAAAACTTTGTATATTTTTTAATTTTCACATTTGTTTGTGCAGAGAGGGGAAAAACCTGCCTAGTGAAAAAGTGCCGATAAAAAGAATCTAAAAACACGAAAGAGGAAGCTGACATAAGACTCTGACGCACAAACCAAAAAGAAAAAACAAAACATAAAAATCCCCATTCCTCCACCTTACAGGGTGCCTGTTTCAAACTATATACCAGTTTTTTGTTTGTTTTAATTGTGTTGGCGGGCCATAATGACCAGATTAACTGGTGTCGTGATTAACTGGTGACGGTGTTCCAGATTAACTGGCGTTGGTCGAACAGATGTGTGGTAGACTTGCTTTTCAGGAGCCGTTACCGGAAATAAACGGTGAATATTTCATCTGTTACATTTGTGAGGTTGCCCTAAACACAGTCCGTTATTCTTATTGCTCTTGACCAATAAAATATCGAAAACTAATTCGAGTTTACCTGTTGATATTTTCACGCACGAGGCGAAAACGGCAAACAAATATACGTCACCACGACGATGCTGTTCACAGGACCGAGAAAGTTGATCTAGATCTAGTCTTCGTTATTATTCACGCCGCATTACTCCGATTTCATCGTTGTCGCCTCACAACTAAAGCGTGCCATTCTCTTTGCGCGCACTGAAATGTAGTCGAGTCAACTAGTGCCACCTGTGGCCAAGTGCCATAGTCTACAAACAGATTAATTTATGACACACAGCTGCCCCTGGCTTTATCGCCACATTGAGTAGTTCCGCCACTAATACTTGGAGCATTCAAATCGACCCACAAACATGTTCACATATGCAATGGCAGCAATGTGGATTGTAAATACTAAAACCAGTTATTGAGCATAGACAACAGGGATATTTTTTCTGTTTATACATAACATATATAACATCTGTAGTGGCCTTCTGTACAGGGGAAGACATTGTGTGGTACCACCAGTTGCGGTCCTAGCCTGCTTGGCGCCCCGGGCGAACACTCCTCTGCCCCCCCCACACACACACACACACACAAAACATATTAAAGATTGTACATTAACATAGAACTGTTGTCAGAAAAAAAAAAAAAAAATTGCTCGTACTCATGCTGCCCCGACATCAGCCAGTGCATATTGGGAATTGCACAGGCACCAATCGGTTTTGTATCGCCCATTTGCTGGGAGTAAGGGCGCCCTCCGTTTGCGAGGTGCGCCTGCTGCTTGCTACACAGGGAGGAGAGGGCGGGGCGGCGGGGGATTCTCTGGCTGGCTGGAGCGGCATCTAATAACCAACTCACAAAATAAAACAAACAAACAAACAAAAACAAACAACAAACACGAAAACACCAGACATTATGATACAGACTTATAATTTGCACCGATGTTTTTTCGAAATTCTATACGCGAAAACTGAGCGCGAGAGCCCTCAGTGCGCCTGCTCGCTGCTGAAGTCAAAGTAAACTTTATTGTCATCTCCGCTACATACAGTCCAGTATATAGAGAGACAAGACAACGAAGCTCCAGTTACAGCAGTGCAAGTAAACAAACAATAAATATAAGAAGAGTAAGAAAATAAATCTATACTTTAGGACTCGGGGTAAAGGGATCAATAACAGTTTAAAATGTATAATTTACAGTTTGATGATTTAAAGTCTCACACACAACCTGTTGAAAGGGGAAGGGGGCGGCTGCTTCCAAATAGACCACATGTCATTCATGATGATGTAAATCCAAGTCCATTATGTATTCATGATTTGAATCCTGGGTTGTGTGAAATCCCAGAAATACACCTTAAACAAAGCATATCTGTGAACTAAGGTGTAGATCTATTAGGTTATGTCGTGGTGATCCTCGAGTTGGAGGATTTGTGTTCATACTGGAGTGCAAAATTAAAACCAATGGAAGATGGACAAGAAAAGTTCAAAGCCATCAGACTCTTGGTGGCGCTGTCACTTGGTGTTCGCTCGCTTTGTGGTAGAGTATCACTTCCTGTTCCTGCTCAAACACAGTGGTGTTTCTGAGTAGCTTTTCTGCTTAGCAATTTAATTTAAATCTTTTGATACATCCCTTCTTCATAGTATAATCTTAACGTGCTTCATCTGAATCACCCTTTCTGTGTACTCACTACCTAATTTGTAGCCAGAGTATTCACTCACTGTCTCTTTACTGTTTCGCTAGCTTAGCTTAGCTCGTAGCCGACTCGTTAGCACCATGGCTACTTCACCTGTCCCTCCTGCACTTTCCTGCTCATTGTGTCAGATGTTTAGTTACTCCTCGGCCTCCTTTAGCAGTAATGATACCTGTAACAAATGTAGCATATTTGCAGCTCTGGAGGCCAGGATTACTGAATTGGAGACTCGGCCGCACCCTTCATTCACCCGTAGCTAGCCAGGCCCCTGTAGCTGGTGCAGCCGAAGATAGCGTAGGCCCCGCTAGCTGTTCCCCGGCAGACCCCAAGCAGCTGGGGAAAGAGGGCGGCTGGGTGACGGTGAGGAGGAAGCATAGTCTTAAACTGAAGCCCCAGGTACACCACCAACCTGTTCATGTGTTCAACTGTTTTTCCCCACTCGGCGACACACCCGCCGGGGTCAAACTCTGGTAATTGGTGATTCTGTTCTCAGACATGTGAAGCTAGAGACACCGGCAACCATAGTCAATTGTCTTCCAGGGGCCAGAGCAGGCGACATTGAAGGAAATTTAAAACTGCTGGCTAAGGGTAAACGTAAATACAGTAAGATCATAATTCACGTCGGCAGTAATGACACCCGTTACGCCAATCGGAGGTCACTAAAATCAATATTGAATCGGTGTGTAACTTTGCCAAAACAATGTCGGACTCTGTAGTTTTCTCTGGTCCCTCCCCAATCAGACCAGGAGTGACATGTTTAGCCGCATGTTCTCCTTAAATTGCTGGCTGTCTGAGTGGTGTCCCAGAAACGAGGTGGGCTTCATAGATAATTGGCAAACCTTCTGGAGGAAACCTGGTCTTGTTAGGAGAGACGGCATCCATCCCACTTTGGATGGAGCAGCTCTCATTTCTAGAAATATGGACCAATTTATTAAACCCCCAAAATATGACTATCCAGAGTTGGGACCAGGAAGCAGAGTTGCAGTCTTACACGCCTCTCTGCAGCTTCTCTCCTCCTGCTACCCCCAAAACCCATCTCCATTGAGACTGTGTCAGCTCCCAAAAGACAAAAACAAACTAAAACCAGCAATAAACAACTTAAACATAAAAACCACAAAGAAAGAACAATACAGTATCCACATCTGAACCAAAGAGTAAAACAGTGAAATGTGGATTATTAAATATTAGGTCTCTCTCCTCCAAGTCTCTGTTAGTACATGACTTAATAATTGATCAACAAATCGATTTACTCTGCCTTACAGAAACCTGGTTGCAGCAGGATGAGTATGTTAGTTTAAATGAATCAACACCCCCGAGTCATTCTAACTACCAGAAATCCCGAAGCACAGGCCGAGGGGGCGGTGTGGCAGCTATTTTTCACACCAGTCTATTAATTAACGAAAGACCAAGACAGACTTTTAATTCATTTGAAAGCCTGATGCTTAGCCTCGTCCACCCCAGCTGTAAAACTCAGAAACCAGTCTTACTTGTTATCATCTATCGTCCACCTGGGCCTTACACAGAGTTTCTCTCTGATTTCTCAGACTTTTATCTGATTTAGTGCTCAGCTCAGATAAAATAATTATTGTGGGTGATTTTAACATCCATGTAGATGCTAAAAATGACAGCCTCAACATCGCATTTAATCTGTTATTAGACTCAATTGGCTTCTCTCAAAATGTAAAAGAACCCACCCACCACTTTAATCACACTCTAGATCTTGTTTTAACATATGGCGTAGAAACTGGACATTTAACAGTGTTTCCTGAAAACCCTCTGCTGTCTGATCATTTCCTGATAACATTTACATTTACAATAATTGATTACACAGCAGTGGAGAGTAGACTTTATCAAAGTAGATGTCTTTCTGAAAGTGCTGTAACTAAGTTTAAGAATATAATCCACCCACTGTTATCATCTTCAATGCCCTGTACCAACATAGAGCAGAGCAGCTATCTGAACGCTACTCCAACAGAGGTCGATTATCTTGTTAATAATTTTACCTCCTCTCTACGTACGACTCTGGATACTGTAGCTCCTGTGAAAACTAAAGCCTCAAATCCGAGTACCTGACTCCGTGGTATAATTCTCAAACACGTAGCCTAAAGCAGATAACTCGTAAGCTGGAGAGGAAATGGCGTGTCACAAATTTAGAGGATCATCATTTAGCCTGGAGAAATAGTTTGCTGCTTTATAAGAAAGCCCTCCGCAAAGCCAGAACATCTTACTATTCGTCACTGATTGAAGAAAATAAGAACAACCCCAGGTTTCTCTTCAGCACTGTAGCCAGGCTGACAAAAAGTCAGAGCTCTACTGAGCCAACAATCCCTTTAACGTTAACCAGTAATGACTTCATGAACTTCTTCACAAATAAAATTTTTATCATTAAGAGAAAAAATTACCAATAATCATCCCACAGATGTAATATTATCTACAGCTACTTTTAGTACCATCGGTGTTAAGTTAGACTCTTTTTCTCCAATTGATCTTTCTGAGTTAACTTCAATAATTAATTCCTCCAAACCATCAACGTGTCTTTTAGACCCCATTCCTACAAAACTGCTCAAAGAAGTCCTGCCATTAATTAATTCTTCGATCTTAAATATGATCAACCTCTCTCTAATAATCGGCTATGTACCACAGGCCTTCAAGGTGGCTGTAGTTAAACCTTTACTTAAAAAGCCATCTCTAGACCCAGCTGTCTTAGCTAATTATAGGCCAATCTCCAACCTTCCTTTCATATCAAAAATCCTTGAAAGAGTAGTTGTCAAACAGCTAACAGATCATCTGCAGAGGAATGGCTTATTTGAAGAGTTTCAGTCAGGTTTCAGAGCTCATCACAGCACAGAAACAGCTTTAGTGAAGGTTACAAATGATCTTCTTATGGCCTCTGACAGTGGACTCATCTCTGTGCTTGTCCTGCTAGACCTCAGTGCTGCGTTTGATACTGTTGACCATAATATCCTATTAGAGCGATTAGAACATGCTGTAGGTATTACAGGTACTGCACTGCAGTGGTTTGTATCATATCTATCTAATAGACTCCAATTTGTTCAAGTAAATGGAGAGTCCTCTTCACACACTAAGGTTAAATATGGTGTTCCACAGGGTTCAGTGCTAGGACCAATTCTATTTACATTATACATGCTTCCCTTAGGCAGCATCATTAGAAGACATAGCATAAATTTTCACTGCTATGCAGATGACACGCAGCTCTATCTATCCATGAAGCCAGGTAACACACACCAATTAGTGAAACTGCAGGAATGTCTTAAAGACATAAAGACCTGGATGGCCGCTAACTTTCTGCTTCTTAATTCAGATAAAACTGAGAGGTTATTGTACTCGGCCCTGAAAATCTTAGAACTATGGTATCTAACCAGATTCTTACTCTGGATGGCATTACCTCGGCCTCCAGTAACACTGTGAGGAACCTTGAGTCATTTTTGACCAGGA
This sequence comes from Oreochromis aureus, assembly GCF_013358895.1. Taxonomy (NCBI): domain Eukaryota; kingdom Metazoa; phylum Chordata; class Actinopteri; order Cichliformes; family Cichlidae; genus Oreochromis; species Oreochromis aureus. Next base: position 24,601,136 of record NC_052952.1, read on the forward strand.
CATGTCCTTCAATGCACATATTAAACAAATATGTAAGACTGCTTTCTTCCATTTGCGCAACATCTCTAAAATTAGAAATATCCTGTCTCAGAGTGATGCTGAAAAACTAGTTCATGCATTTATTACTTCCAGGCTGGACTACTGTAATTCTTTATTATCAGGATGTCCTAAAACTCACTGAAAAGCCTTCAGCTGATCCAAAATGCTGCAGCAAGGGTACTGACAGGGACTAGAAAGAGAGAGCATATTTCTCCTGTTTTGGCTTCCTTCATTGGCTTCCTGTTAAATCCAGAATTGAATTCAAAATCCTGCTCCTCACATACAAAGTCTTAAATAATCAGGCCCCATCTTATCTTAATGACCTTGTAGTACCATATCACCCCATTAGAGCACTTCGCCTCTCGCTCTGCAGGCTTACTTGTTGTTCCTACAGTATTTAAAAGTAGAATGGGAGGCAGAGCCTTCAGTTTTCAGGCCCCTCTTCTGTGGAACCAGCTTCCAGTTTGGATTCGGAGACAGACACTATCTCTACTTTCAAGATTAGGCTTAAAACTTTCCTTTTGCTAAAGCATATAGTTAGGGCTGGACCAGGTGACCCTGAATCCTCCCTTAGTTATGCTGCAATAGACGTGGCTGCCGGGGATTCCCATGATGCATTGAGTTTTTCCTTCCACTCACCTTTCTCACTCACTATGTGTTAATAGACCTCTCTGCATCGAATCATATCTGTTATTAATCTCTCTCTCTTCCACAGCATGTCTTTATCCTGTTTTCCTTCTTCACCCCAACCGGTCGCAGCAGATGGCCGCCCCTCCCTGAGCCTGGTTCTGCCGGAGGTTTCTTCCTGTTAAAGGGAGTTTTTCCTTCCCACTGTCGCCAAAGTGCTTGCTCATAGGGGTCATATGATTGTTGGGCTTTTCTCTGTATTTATTATTGTGCTATCTACTGTACAATATAAAGCGCCTTGAGGCGACTTTTGTTGTGATTTGGCGCTATATAAATAAAATTGAATTGAATTGAAAAATCAGGTGCTCAGTTTAGAAAAAAGAGAAAAGAAGAGGAGGAGAAACGAGCAAAAGATACAGGTAAGCAGATGCATCATTGGATAATGGCAGGTCATCCTGAAACAATCAGAATCATAATCAGAATACTTTATTAATCCCTAAGGAAATAATGTGGATTACAGTTGCTCCAAAAAGAAATGGTAAAAATAGTAAGAGTAACAGATTAAACTCCAAACAATACATTATGTTACAGATTTTAATATTAATTAGTCATTGTCAATTGCTGATTTGTCCTGTTATGACATTATATGGCTGTTTGGTAGCTGTTTGCACACAATGCATACTCTCTCTGTCTTCGTGTGTGTGTGTGTGTGTGTGTGTGTGTGTGTGTGTGTGTGTGTGTGTGTGTGTGTGTGTGTGTGTGTGTGTGTGTGTTTGTGTTTCTCTGGTGAAATTCAGTATGGTTCCGACAACAGTTTTATGCTAATGTACAATCCTTAGTATGTTTTGTGTATGTGTGTGTGTGTATGTGTGTGTATGTGTGTGTGTGTGTGTGTGTGTGTGTGTGTGTGTGGGGGGGGGCGCCAGAGGGAGTGTTCGCCCGGGGCGCCAAACAGGCTAGGACCGCCACTGTGCACAAGTCTTAGCATTGGATCGTTTGTTGTGTTTGTGTGTCCTTTAGGTGCTCTACTGTCTTTAAAGTGAAAAGGCATGCAGGTTAGCTGAACTATATGTTTTCTGGTGGTGCATCTAGGTGATCTTTGAAGCAATAATGTCGAGGTAACCAATTTAAGGTTCTTGGGTACTGATTTGGGTATCTTACACACTCAGTTTCTGCACCAGAGCTTCTCTCATCACAGGCACAACATAGCTGGGAAGGTCATCTGAAAATATGCCACAAGGAGGATATACATATAAATATTTTAAATGAATATTCAATTGCAATTTTGGGGGTATACCTGAATTTTGGAACACAGAGAGCGCTGTCCAATCTTAGCCTGCCAACCCCTTCTTTGTCAACAGGGTAGTGTATTGTTGTCCCCGATAGAATTTGTTCTGCAAACTGACATTTTCTGTTAATTAGAATCTGTGTTTAATCAAGTACAATACATGATGACCATTGTAGCTACCTTGCATACAAAGACACCAGAGGATGTAACGTCCTGCTCCTCGGGGTGGGTGACAGTTGTGCTCCATTTTCCATTAGCTGGACATTACCTCCTATTCAGAGCTCTGTACAACTTCACTCATTGCAAAAGCCTCATGTAATTCACATGTACAAGTTAATCTTAACCAAACAGTAGTTGTTTTTCTTAACTGTTTTTGCTTACCTTGTTACATTCTTGAACTTTGCCATTTGTTTTTCTATTGCCCCAAATGGGTCAACAAAGAGAACCCTCATCTTTTAGATACATGATCTTCAAAAAGAAAATTAATGGAAATAATATTAAATCTAGTCATTTCATTTACAAGTCTCATGGTTGTGTGATTTCTTACAATGAGTGCCCAGTGTCTGTTGTGGCAGCTGGGGCAGTCTGCTACATCATACTTTAGAACAGGGATGGGGGGACTCCAGGCTTCAAGGGCCAGTGTCTTGCAGGTTTTACATGCATCCTTGATCCAGCACAGCTGATTCAAATGGCTAAATTACCCCCTCAACATGTCTTGAAGTTCTCCACAGGCCTGGTAATGAACTAATTGTTTGATTCAGGTGTGTTGACCCAGGGTGATATCTAAAACCTGCAGGGCACTGGCCATTGAGGCCTGGAGTTCCCCATCCCTGCTTTAGAAGATTCAGCTACAAAGTGAAGATTTTGAAATTAAATTATGAATAGCCTAAATTGGAAGTTTTAAAGCCAACTCAGCTTGTTCAAACCTTTTGTGGACCCCTGCCAAACTGATGTCATGAATAAGAGTCCAAAATTAATGCAGCATTTTTTGCCCCACCAGCATCAAATTGGTATTTATGATCTAGAACACGGGTGTCAAACTTCAGTCTTCTACGGCCAGTGTCCTGAAACTTTTACATGTGTCCGCGCTGCAACACACCTGAATAAAATTAATAGGCCATTGGCAAGACTATAGAACTTCACTGCATGCTGAGGTGGGAATCCCTAACCCTACTCAAGTAAATTTGAATAAACATAAGTAAATGTAACTGTTTGGAAAAATGTACTTCTAAAAGTACTTTTATTGCACCATGTATATTCACTCATCAGCTGTTATATAGCTATAGAGGCTATAGAGTTGAGCCATTTGGTTTTATAATCTTACTAATGGCCTCTAAAGGTAACCACTAATTTAGAAAAAAAAAAAAAAGTATACATACCTCACTTTCCAACTCTTTCCAGGGGCCAAGTCAACAATGTTTTTGAAAATAACTTATATGGACCAATCTTTGATCCACAACACCTTTCTTTTTTCTCCAGCCCAGATTTTTCTATCCTAAAACTATCCTCTCCCCTTTTTGCTTTTCTCTTGCGATCTTTTCTTGGCTGTTTTTGACATTTTTAACTTCGGAGTACACCACCACCTGGGATTTTAGGCCCTCACAAACCTCTTCATTACAAATTAGAGTACAGACCCTTTCTTCTGTAATCTACCAAAATAGAATGTATCCAGTTATGGTTACTCAGTTTCAAACATTCTCTTTTTAGTACATTACAGCATTTTACTTTGTATGCCTTTGGGGATTGCTGATAGATACCTTGCTTCTCTGCCGAACATCAGGAAATAGGGACTGCGTTTTGTATTCAGCTGTTTTTTGTCCAGACATGGTGGACTGGAGAAATCTGTTCCAGCTCTTTGACTTGTCAGTCACCAGTTTATTGAGCAATCTGAAATTTGGTAACATGCATTAATCAGTTTTGGGAAGTAGTTACAACACAAAATGAAAATGGCAGTACTGTACGTCTGGATTGTGTCATTTAATTTTTCCACAAGGCCATTTATTTGGTTGGGGATGATATGGTGAGCAGAGGCATTTTTTGATGCCTCAGGTTTCACACAAGCCATAGCGGTCATTGAAAAGCTGAGGAAATTAGTCATCACAGCTGAAATTACATATTTGCTTAATTTATTATTACCATACCTTGTTGCAAAACTCTGAGCCCTGGTCTGTTAGCAGTCTTTGTAAAAAGAAATCAAGATGACAATCGATGACCTCATCTGTTTTACTTTTTAGTGTGTAGGCCTTTGCCCATTTGGTGACATAATTAACCATGTATTTATTGATTACCACCATTTGTTAAGGTTAGTTTACCCACAAGATCCATCCCAATGAGCACAAAGTGCTCTATGACCTACCAGGGGCGGATCTAGAAAGGTGGCATGGGGTGGCAAGTGCCACCCAAAAATGATCCCTTGCCACCCCAAGTGCCACCCCAGTTTTGCATATGACAGTGTTGTTTATTAAAATAAGATAGCATTAACAGTTTGAGCGTAGTTACAGTCAACAGTGAATATAAAAGCTAAAACTGAATATATTGCATAGTGTTCCCCCCCTCCACCATTAACAAATGGTTCAGCCCATAGCAGGACCGGCTTTTTTCTTGTTTTCAGTAGCAAGCGATGCTTATGATTGTGCCAGAGCACATTTTGAACAACACCATGGGAATTTCGGATTTTACACATTTGGTTGGATGTTACACTCTGGAAATGGAAGGAAGGTGAGTGTTATTAACCCTCTGTGGTCCACGGACACGCTGCACCTCCAAATCACATGACTATGTTAAGCTGACATAACAAGCTGCAGCCACGCTGAGTCTCTATTTCAGCCCAGATTGAAAGTTCTGACTTCAAAGTTTTTAAATTTTAATTATAGGCCAGTAAATCCAGAGTTATGATAATATATGTAAGCCACGCTTTTTTCTAAATACTGTCGTCACGTTTTTGTGTGTGTGTGTGTGTGTGTGTGTGTGTGTGTGTGTGTGTTTTAAGCGTTTTCTAAGGACAGCGCGAAAACAGTAAAGAAAGAAAAAAAGCCACCTCTTTCCTATCGGTGGAAAAATGTACCATGTCGACCAATTTTTAAAAAAGTCAACACGTGGGATTTTGTTGTTTAGGAAGAGGGGAGAGTTTTGGGAGTGACTGTAATGGCAACGAGACAGAGCAAGCGAGTGAGAGAGAGAGTTTTTAGATGTGGGAGATTTGTGATGTTTAGTGTGGAGTGTATACTTAGTGTGTTGTGTGGTCTTGTATAGTTGTTCTGTTGTGTAGTCGTTTTGTTTTGTGTGTCAGTGAGGGCACTAATGAATGTCACTAAGGCACATTGCAGTGTAAACACTGTCACTAAGTAGAAAACGTGCGGAGTGATACACCTCCTGTTGTCAGGCCTGCAGGTTTATCCCTGTGCTGTTCTCCTCTGTCTTTTGGTGGACAAACTTTTTTTTTTACTGGCACATCATTTGTGGGGCATCTTATTGCGAAACCTGATTGTTCTCTCATTTTAGTTTTAGTAATATTTTTAAATGGTTGTACAAAATGCAAAAAACAGCAGGTGTATTGGCTGCATTTTTAGATAAATAGTTGTATATGTTTACAAAAGTACATTTTATATTTGCATTTCAAGTTATAAAAATTTACTCAACATGTCTGTGGGTTTTTTTTACAGTAAAAAAATACTACTAGGATTTTAAGTTCTTTGTGTGACTTCAGATCAGTAATACTAATGCAGTATGTCGGTGAAAAAATGACTAAATTCAGTTGAGCTGAAAAGAATGATACCAAACAAGGCAAGGGGGAAAAAATAAAATGAAACAATTTGAGGGTGAAATACAAACGTAAACTCAAAAGGAGTCAAAAATGGCCGGTTGTATTTCAGACCTCAGTGGGTTAATCGAACAAATCATGAAAAATTAGGTTTAAATTTTTGTTCATGACAGTGCAGATTACTGACATTTTGTGTAATTTAAGCTGTAACAATGTGATTGTTTTCTAACAAAAAACAGTGTGAAACTTAAGTTAGACTTGTGTTTGTAAATGAACCGCCCCATGTTGTGTAGCTTTCTGGATTTTATACTTATTGGGCTACATATTTATTTATTATACAGGCTATACAGTACATAAGATCAAAACTCACATGTTTTATATAACTAAAGTGTGTAATTATGTGGGCTACAGACAGTAATTAAGTTATAGACTATATTTATATGAAAAACGTGTATACTTACTGCATTTGAATCATTTTAACCATATGTAACCACCTGCATATGTGTTTGGGGGAAAAAAAAGGCTTTGATTTTGCCACCCCATTTGATTTCTTTGCCACCCTCATGCCACCCTAAGAAAATTTCTCTAGATCCACCCCTGTGACCTACTAGGAAAAAAGACACGTGTGTTATATTACATTTGATGTATTTAAGAAAGTTTCAGGTGTTCTACTGTCTGCGTTAGTGTACCTCTGTTGGAATGCATCATTTTTTTCTTAATATTGGCCCGCTTACACTGTGTGGGCACTGAACAACCTATTGACAAATGGACTAACAAGAAATTCTTAAAAACATTAATGTAAATTTATACCTGCTTTTGACAACAATCACGACATTGATTCACCGCTGAAGGCAGTTTATGTTTCATGTGTTGGAATGATCTTACCTGAAATGCTTTATTACTTAGCCTTATATTAATCTCATATTAATCAAAACTGCCATATAATCATATGGAAGTAGTGTTAAGTGGACACAGCCCTGAATAATAAAGGCATTGCAATAGGTGTCCTTCAGTCGTAGGCTCTTGCCCATGTTTGCCTGTAGAGCAGTAGATAAGAGGGAACCATCTTGTAGTGGAAAGTTACTGAAATGCTGTTGTTTAGACTAGAATAGGGTGCCCGGTAATAAAACTGTCAGGTGCCCGTCATCATTTTGAGATCCGCGGCAACATGTCTTGCAGGACACATCTCCCTTCTAGAAGTATTGTGAAAGTGAAATAAAGTGTTAAATGGTCTACTGAGCAGTGTTTTGTCTTCCATCGGATGCCTCTGAGGAATCAAAAGAACTCGGTGAAGTGTGATATTAATACATGTAAGCACCACAGAAAAAAATAAATAAATAAAAACACACCAAAACCACACACCCATGTTTGAGCCTCATAAAATGTATTTACCCATTTTTTTAATATCGCCCTCCATGCCAATGATACCGTGCCTTTATGACACTGTGGGTCTTCTCCCATCCACAGTGTCCACCAAAAGGGCTGGAATGAAATTCACTTGCCTTTTTGGCAGAGCAGACTACTCTGCTCCAAGTGCTCAGATCTATTTTTCTTCTGCCTGCATACATAATACAGGTCTAGTTCTAGATTAAGCATGTAAAGGCAGAAAAAAAGAGGGATCACGTGAAAGCGGGATACTACACTGAGATAGTTCACATGACATAATCCATTGTACTCACCCTTTATTATGAAGGTCTCAGCTCTTCTCTTCATTTTAAATCTTTCTCTGCTGGTTGACCCCCTCAGGACAGCAATTGAGGAGTTTCAAGTTCTTAAGCTCCCAAGCTCACAATTTAAGGATTTCCCTTAGCTACACATATCCACTTAATTAACAAACCTGATAACCTACCTACTCCACTGCACCACAAACACAAACTCAAAAGCACACAACACAAATCAAATGGCACACCTCAGTCACTCACTTTCTTAAATCCACTCATTCTCACAAGCTTTACTCAGTCACATTTGCTATAGTGGCTTACTAATCACTGTGTAACTGCTATTTTTTTCACAAAACCCACAAATGGTTGTTACATTCACCAAGGTTATATAGACCCTATATAACTACCAGTTCTCTCCAGCTGTACTGATCGATTATTGGTTCCAACTGTTCCTAACAAAGAGTACATGATTGTCCCCGGTGACTACAACTGTGATATACAAACTCACTAGCCCATCATTTCTGATGAAATGTGGAGAAAAAGGACACAGGCAGACTATGCTGACAGAATGTGATGAGACAATGCTCGTCAAATATTACTATCTAATATATTTGTTAAATGCATATTTCTTTGTTGTGGAATAAGATAAATGAAAGGAATTGTGATTTCTAGGACGCTGTGTGTATAATAATCCGAAAATAAATAAACAAATGCATTTAATTTAGCTGATGGTTTATTGGGAAGACCGGAAAGCACTAAAAGTTACAAATGTATTGTGCATGAAGCGGGAATTAAGATGTGGTGACAGAACCAGGTGCAAATGTGTGTAACAAGTTAATTGGGTTGTAGTCTATGGCACTTGGCCATAGGTGGCGCTAGTAGACTGAACTGCATTCAAGTGCGCACAAAGTAAACTGCTCGCATTAGTTTTGAGGCGACAACGCTGAAATCAGAGTAATAAAATGAATCATGAGGAAGACAAGATTCTGTTTTGTGAAGAGCATCGGTGTGCTGACGCATATGTGTTTACCGTTTTCACATTGTGTGTTAGAGTATCACCAGGTAATATTTTATCGGTCAAGAGTAATAACAATGTTTATTAAAAAGTTTAAAAAGTGCAGTTTCAAAGTGTTTAAATTAACACCACAAATGTCATTGATGAAATATTCAGTGTTTCTTTTTGTTTTGTTGGTAGCAGCTTCTGAAAAGGAAGTGTAGCCTACCAAACATCTGTTTGACTGCCACCAGCTAATCTGGAACACCTGCCTCCGCCTTGTGTCAAAGGTTCTGACCAACACCATGAAAAATTGATCACATTTACCAATTTTTAAATCATTGTAATGGCTTCCTGTGTCTGAAAGGATTGGTTTTAAAATACTGTTAATGGTTTATAAAGCATTGAGGGTCTCGGACCTAAATATACTGCTGACCTACTTGAAATTTATGAGGCTCCTACGTCTGTTAGGTCCTCAGGAAATGGCTTACTTACTAACGTTCTTAGGGCTAGGACCAAACCAGGTGAGGCAGCATGTAGTATTCATGTTTCATAGTTTCAACATTAGTTAATTACATTTGAATAATTACCAAATTTTCTATTTGCCTGCTGGACTGTGGGAATTTTTCATTGGAAACAGATTTTATTATGTTTTTGTTTTTTGTTTTTTTAATATTTGAACATTTTGCACAAAACATAAATCAATATACCCCAAAAAAAAAATAGTATAAAATACAAGCTATTGAAAACACATTAATCTCAAACATATTAATCTCTTTACACTTATGATTATTATGCTCTCGTGGCTTATTTCTATTACAATGCTGCCCGGCAATCCGAAAAAAAAGGAAGACATTTCAGCTGCTAACAAATGCAGGTATGAGTGGCAGATTAACAAAATTATTTCTGTCAAGTCACGTGCAACTACAGAAAACAACACAATAACCACTGCCCGTTTCAGCAATGAAACACAACAATAGAAAAAAACATACTGTATGCTCTGATGTTCATGTATTTGTCTTAATGTCCATTCAGCTTAGTTTGTAAGCTTGATCAGATTTGTTGTTTTTGTCTTTCTCAGATAGCAAGGGAGTGGGAGGTGTCGGCAGACTCGGACCACATGGAGCTTCTCCTGTTGCTGACAAAAGACTGGATTTTTGCACTTGCCACTTTGCAGCCCAGAGACCTGAGGATGCTCATGAGCTGACGGCGGAACTTCACACCCACAAAAGCATACAGGATGGGATTGAGGGAGCAGTGAATGAAACACACACACTTGGTCACTGTCTCAGCTTTCGCCACAGATTTTGTGACAGAACAAGTCACATTATTATTGGAGCAATTTATTGTATCCACCAAAATCGTAATGTTGTATGGCGTCCAGCAAATAAAGAAAACCACCACCACAGCCACAATAACTTTAAAAGCTCTCTGCTTTTGAAGGCTCTGGGCTCCATACCTGAGCTGATCCAGGATGCGGGCATAGCAAAATATCATGCTGGCTGAAGGAAGTGCAAAGCTCATTATGAGATAAATCATGCGTGATGCCAACCTCCAAGAATCTTCTGAGTCCACATCAAATTTACGATAGTTGTGAATACACTCTCTCCTGTCTTGTCTATCATTGAACATTTCTTCTAAAAAGATCCAGTCAGTGATGGAGAGAAGCAGGGAAAAGAACCACACCATCAGGCAGCTGGCCTGAGCAACCCAAGGCTTCTTCCTTGAGTACATCTGTGTAGCATGGACGATGGACAGGTAGCGGTCCAGACTGATGCAGGCCAGGAGAAGGATCCCACTGTAGAAGTTAATCTAAAGAAATCAATGAGAGATGAGAAAGGCATACTTTGAAACCTCTGCTAAATTAAATGAAAATACAGATATTTTCACTGCATCTTTACTTCAGCACAATACTTACTGTAAAAACACTTCCAATGATCTTGCAAAGGGGAGTACCAAATGTCCATCCATCACTTTGGGCATACTGTGCAGCCCAGATGGGCAGCGTCACCAGCATCAGGATATCTGCCACTCCCAGGTGGAGGATGAAAATATCTGTCACACTCCAGGTCTTCCTACTCCGAGCCAGTATTCCCAACAGCAATCCATTCCCAAGCAGACCAACAACAAACACCACAGAGTACAGAACTGGTATGAACACAGCTTCAAAATTCACAACCTTAGTCAGGTCATAAATATCACCCCCTTCATAAGAGCTGTTCCAGTCTGAAAAGTTTTCAAATAAATCAAACAAGTCCTCCTCTGTCACTGTAATCTTTTCATCTTCCATCTTCTGTGGACAGACAGAGAAAAGGACGTTAATTTGGTTTGATCATTTGATGTGTCAAATGTTTTTCAACCACATGGTGGTGCCACCAAACTATACATCTGCAGTGTTTTTGCTTGTTTGTTTTTGGTTACACAAACTAAATGCAAAAAATAATGTACTAATTTTCTGTATTTAGCTTAAACAATTCAACTAAATTTTCACTACAATTTTATTTATGCACTGCCAAATTCACAACAACGGTTCCTATTAAGGCACTTTAAATTGTAAGGTAAATACCCTACAATAATATAAAGAAACCCCCAAGAATCAGACAACCCAACAGGATGAAGCTTTTGGCAGAACCGGGCTTAGGTATTGGCTGCCATCTGCTGCACACAGGTGGAGGTGAGGGGAGGAAGACAAGACAAAAGACAGAACATTTAGGTTTTCTTAAAATCTCAGCTATCGGATTTATTGTATCAAGACAAAACTGCTCTGTTAGACATCCAGTGCCTTTCAGAGAAAGTTAGTAACACTTTCCAAATATTTTCCAGGTAAAGAACTAATACCAACTACAAAACATAAAGCATGGAAAACCACAGAACCTGCATATGTCACATTTGAATGTGTGGAAGCCAGATAAACTCAAGAAACAGGAGATAAGCACAAACATCAATTTTAATACTGTTAGTATTACAAAACACTTGCAGAGAATGGCACATGACATTAGGAACCTCCTAGGAAACCACACAGCAAGGAGCACACAACCATGTGGGACAACACAACAAATGACAAAGAGAGACTGAAAGAATATTTACACACACAGGCTAATGAAGGGAGAGGTAAGAGGTGGGAGGAGTGCTGACACTGATCGGGAAAACAAGACAATGTTTCTGATGTACAAACTTGACACAGAAAGACAAAACAACAAATACAGAGACATAACTGCAGGAGGAGAATGGGTTCTCGAAAGGGAACTAACAAACCTATCGGCAACTTAAATCTAAGCAAGGAACTAAGAGTGTAGATAAAAAAAACTCATAAGCACAGAGAATACAAAATCACTCAAGTAACAAAAGGCTGGGAAGGCTGAACATAAATCCCATCTCAAAACCAAAAAGAAATCGTGAACACACACACACACACACACACACACACACACACACACACACACACACACACACACACACACACACACACACACACACACACACCATCATACTATCACAGGATCCATAATATTTTGCTCTGTAAAGTTTTCAGGCATCTGAAATGTTAATTTATTCTTTATGGGGGGGTTTTCCCTTTAATTTGTTTTACATTCATTTTAAAAAATCTAGTGTTAAAATTTTGGGAAGACAAATTAATGTGCACATTCAAAAGGAAACACGTGTAAATTCAGTTTTCAAGAAATTAAGAGCCACAAGGCTCTAAACATTAATCTGAATTTTAACTCTCTGTGACTTAATGCTATATCATGAAAAATTAATCATTCTTTTGTTAAAATAAAGGATCCAAAGAGTAGAATCACATCCATTACGCCCTCATGTTTAAGAAAATGTCAGCAACTTCTTGAATGATAAAAAAAAAAAAATATTGTAACAAACTATCACGCTTTGAACCACAGCGCATTTTAACACGCCGTGGTATGTTACTGTGAACTAAAGGTGTGCCTACAAACTGAAAAACAAATAAGCAAATATTACAAAGTAAAGCAAGTGTTCATCCTCAAAAGCCAATTTGTGCTCATTTTGTAAAGTGATAATCACATTTATTTGTACAGATATATGTAATGTGATGTGCGTGAAGGCAGGTGGACAAAAATTCTATAATAATGAACTCCACGAGGAATCAAAACTAACTAGTATACAATGATAAAACAGTAAATACATTTTAAAAAAGATAGGCATGAAATAAAAACATACCAAAGCAGAAGTCGTTGATATTTTAGATCAGAGAAATATGCTCAGTGAAAAATACCTCTACTTCCAGCAGCACCGATAAAGGCATCTATTACCACTGAAGAGGAAGCTGACATAAGACAGACTCTGACAAAAGCCAAAAAAACCCTCCCCCACCTTGCAGACCACATTATACATAAAAACTTTCATAAGCCTCCATCAAGACGTTTGAAAGTTTTACACAATCTTAGAGAAACCATAACTAAAGGTGTGTTGATAAATAATTTTGGTGAAGAAAATCTATTAATTTTTATTCTACTTCTTATTTCTTCTTTTTTCAAGACAGTGAGAATAAATTTGATACCTTATTTAAAATGTTAAATATATTTTTACACATCTATAAAATAATCTCAATCTGTAATTTTTGCCCCTCTGTTTAGCCAACATGAAGATCTGCATATGATAAGAACATTTACAGGGTAAGTGTGTAAGTAAGGCGGTTACACTTTCGGCAAACGTTTCTGTCAAATCAGAGACTAAACCTGAAAACGCACATCAGTTTCATTTGGTTTTAAGTTTTGTTTCAGATTCTTTTGACATTTAAAAGAGGTTTTGATTTTAGTCTATATGTGTTATCTGTATGTGAATAATATGTGTCCTTTTTTATTCATATTTTAGGTTGTTGTTTTAAGTACAAAGATTAAAGAAAATTAACTTTCATGCAATTTCTCTGTCAGATAAAGAAAAATTCATCAAATTAGTCACCAGGCCTCAAATAGAAACTGGAACCTGGAGACCAGTACACCTCATCAAAGGACTGTACACACTGTCTGATGAACTGTCTTGTAATTTTGATAGATGTTCCCAAAACTCCTTCCAAAGCTGTAAGAATAAGTACGTTTATTTCAATGAATAATCATCCAAGATTCCTTTAATAGGCCTGTTGGTCCTGTGGGTATAATCTTAAAAACAGACTTTAATATGATAACAAAGATTTATTGTGCATTTGAACATTTTACACATAAAACATAAATCAATATGCAAAATAAATGTAGCATAAAATACATGTTTAAAACATTTTAAGATACAATAGTAGCTCTTTACATTAATAATTCTCATGCTGTCATATCTTATTTCTATTACAATACTGCCGAGAAAACAGAGAAAGGAAATCTCATACACTGCCAACAAATGCAGGTGTGAGTTATTTCTGTTCTGTCACATTCAACTACTAGTGCACTAAGTGCTGTAGCAAATAACCAGTACTGATTTCAGGTAATGTAACACAAAAAATATACAAACACAAGTTGTATGCTCTGACGTTCATGTAATTGTCTTCATGATTGTTTAGGTCAATCAGATTTGTTGTTTTTGTCTTTCTCAGATAGCAAGGGAGTGGGAGGTGTCGGCAGACTCGGACCACATGGAGCTTCTCCTGTTGCTGACAAAAGACTGGATTTTTGCACTTGCCACTTTGCAGCCCAGAGACCTGAGGATGCTCATAAGCTGACGCCGGAACTTCACACCCACAAAAGCATACAGGATGGGATTGAGGCAGCAGTGAATGAAACCCACACAGGTGGTCACTGTCTTAATTTTTTCCAGAGATGTTGTGTCTGAACAAGTTTCTGTGTTGTTGTCAAAATGAATTGTTTCGACTAAGAGTGTGATGTTGTACGGGGTCCAGAAGATAAAGAAAACCACCACCACAGCCACAATAACTTTAAAAGCTCTCTGCTTTTGAAGGCTCTGGGCACCATAGCTCAGCTGATGCAGGATGCGGGAGTAACAGAAAATCATGACACCGGAAGGAAGCACAAAGCCCACTATGAGATAAATCATGCGTGATGCCAACCTCCAATAATATACTGCATTCTCATCAAATCTACGATAGTTGTGAATACACTCTCTTCTGCCTCGTCTATCATCAAATATTTCTTCTAAAAAGATCCAGTCAATGATGGAGAGAAGCAGGGAAAAGAACCACACCATCAGGCAGCTGGCCTGAACAACCCAAGGCTTCTTCCTTGAGTACATCTGTGTAGCATGGACGATGGACAGGTAGCGGTCCAGACTGATGCAGGCCAGGAGAAGGATCCCACTGTAGAAGTTAATCTAAAGAAATCAATGAGAGACAACAAACCTCTGCTAAATGAATTGAAAATACAGATATTTTCACTGCATCTTTACTTCAGGACAATACTTACTGTAAAAATACTTCCACTGATCTTGCAAAGGGGAGTACCAAATGTCCATCCATCACTTTGAGCATACTGTGCAGCCCAGATGGGCAGCGTCACCAGCATCAGGATATCTGCAACTCCCAGGTGGAGGATGAACGTATCTGTCACACTCCAGGTCTTCCTACTCCGAGCCAGTATTCCCAACAGCAATCCATTCCCAAGCAGACCAACAACAAACACCATGGAGTACAGAACTGGTATGAACACGGCTTCAAAGTCCACAGTCTTAGTCAGGTCGCAAACATCACCCCCTTCAACCCCATCGTAAGAGCCGTTCAGGTCTGAATAGTTATAGTTGTCATATAAATCAGACCAGTCCTCCTCTGTCACTGTAATCTTTCCATCTTCCATCATCTGTGGACAGACAGAGAAAAGGACGCTAATTTGGTTTCAGCATTTGATTTGTCAAATGTATTCTACCACATGGTGGTGCTATCTATCTATCTATCTATCTATCTATCTATCTATCTATCTATCTATCTATCTATCTATCTATCTATCTATCTATCTATCTATCTATCTATTTGTATGTATGATATTCTTGATGATCACATCATAAGCAGGTAAAAAAAACAGTTTGTTTTCTAAATAATATCATAACTTTAGGGACAGAGTGAAATACCACATGAACATACATACATACATACAACATACAAGTTTTGTAATTTTATTTTTAATTAACGGAATTTATTATCAATCAGTAAACAGGATTCTAAAGAGTACTATCACATCTCATCTTTACAAAACCTGGAAACTTACTCAGTGACAAAAAATATAATAGCAAACTATCACACTTCACACCACATCAGAGTTTAATATGCTGTGGTCTGGCAGTGTGAGCTAAAGGTGTGCGTACAAACACAAAAACAAATGAGCACAATGAAAGCAATGCAAACCAAGCATTCTGCATCAAAATTCAATTATACCCCAAAATGCTTGCTTTGTATTGTTTTCAATCCAAAACAATCTTTAATTATTTGTTAATTGCATATTTAACTGCATGCATTTGTGCACAGAGGGGACAGTGCAGTTAAAATGCTCAATGTAATGTGTGTACTGAAATGTAAGGAGAACTGAAATTTTACCACAAAGAATGACACATGCATGAATATGAAATTTAGCTAGTATAGGATGATTTTAAAAAGCATAAAATAAAAAAACATACCAAACTAGGAGTCTCGGGTATAGTAGATTACATAAATCTGCCCTGCGAAAAAGAGCTCTACCTCTAGCAGTCCCGATAAAAGCATCTAAAGCTACTACAAAGGAAGCTGACATAAGACAAAGGCTCAGGCACACAAACCAAAAAAAAAAAACCCTCCTCCGCCTCACAGGGTACGTTATGACAGTATGAAAACTCTCATAAGCTGTAAATAAGAAGCCTGATGGTTTACAGAAATTTAGTGAAATAATTGCTAAGACTGTTTTTTGAGGATTTTTGTAAAGAAAGTTTTATTTCTTTTTTAGTCTTTTTCATGGACGCTGAGAATAAAGTTTTATCCTTTAATTAAAAACAAATTGTAATTTCATTTCACTTGTTAAATTGTTTTTTTCAGATGTCTGAAACAAGCCTACAGTAGAAATAACTTAACATATTTATAAATTCTCTGTAAAACTGTAAAATTTTCTTTCTCCTTGTCGCCCTTCTGTTTATGTTAAAGTAAAGGGCCTTTACACCAATGTGGAGATATGAATACGTAAAAACACTTTCGGGGTCACTGTGTGAGTAACGTAGTCGCACTTTCCGTGAACGTTTCTGTGAAATCAGAGACTAAAAATGAAAACACTCATCAGTTTCATTTGGTTTGGAAGTTGTGTTTCAGAATTTGTTGCCATTTAAGAGAAACACATGATTTAAAAGAAATGCATTGTGTTGAGTGCTGAATTTGTCATATGTATTTGACATATATTACATGCAAATATGCTCTGATCCTGGACAAGCTCGGGCACATTTTTTCTGGCCTCTGATCACAAATGTTGATGGGGTTTTTTTAAGCTTTTTGGGGGGGGATAGACATGGGCTTAAGCTCTCTGTAACAACCAAAGATCAACCATCATCATGTAGTTTGACCAGATTTATTTCAGTGAGTAGTGTCTGATTTTCTTCTTTGTAGTGTTTAACTTGTTATGTATTATTCATGCATGCGCACATGTCCTCACACATCAGTTGAATGCTGTAAAACACTCTCTGGAATATGTTAAATTTATAAACTGCACATTTAGATTAGATGACAATGACATAGCACACACGTAATGGACTTTGCATACATCCATTTAGTTTTGCCACAAAATTGAAAGACAGTGTCATAAAAGTCGATCAAATATACTTTTCTGTATTGCTTTAACTGAATTGTGCACCAGTGTTTTGTTGCATTTATTTGCTTCAATCCTGAAAACTTAAAAACAATTCTGAAATGTGCTCAAGCGATCAAGAAAAACTGTAATAAGCACAAGAAATGCATGTCAAACGAACAACATACATGAAATTCAAATTTTAAAACAGTTTTCACAGCAAGAAATTACAATACAAATATTTTTGTAAATGCATTCTTCTTGTTACTCATGTCAGGGCGTTACATTCACACTTATTGCTAATTTAGAAAAAAATGTTCTCTAAAATGGCAACGGAAGATATACACATATAGAAATGCCCTTGGTGACCACTGATGTTCAAACCAGAAACCTTCGTGCAGTGAGGTGACAGTGCTAACCACTGCCCTACTACAGCACCCTTTGAAAGGTCTAATTTATGTTACTATCATATTTTTCAAAAGCAGACTCTATGCAAAGAACATAAAACTGACTGAATGTGCGGTGAAATAATAGTGTAGTCATGCTGTGCATCTTTTTGTCTTACATGTCTGTTTATGCAAACAAATCTCGCTCTGGTTTTATTAGAACAGTAGTAGTGAAGAGTGTTGGTGCAGAATGCATGCCCAGAGACACAGCAGCAATTGACACCATTCATATAAAGCTCTTAGACTACACAGTCTCATCAAAATGAATGAAAAAAACAAACTGAAATTATGAATGAACAGCTACACGTTGATAGATAAGCTCCTGGCATGTCCTAACAAACCAAAAAAAATAGTGTTTTATGACACTCATATCAGTGTTAAATCTCACTTTATCTCATTTTCAAGATCAGCATTTCAAAGATTTAGTTACCTTCCCCCAAAACCTCAAGATATTTCTCACACCTTTTTTTTTCACTGTATTGCTCATGCTTTGTACGCAGCCACCAAACATGCAAAGATGACACCTGTGACAGAACTTGGTTTCAAATGTCTGTTTCCCCTTACCATTTACAAAAGCTTCAGATCGTGTTCCTGTTGTTTTTCACACCTTTCCTCGGCTGGTTGTGCAGCTCTTATGCAATGTATCTTAGAGGCAAATGGAAATGCAAGCACCTGTCAGAGAAAGGCAGAAAAGCACAGCTAGAAAACAGTTCTGTTGTGACCCAGATTATCCATTTTACATCATATGAAAACAGCATGCATGTCTGGCTTTTTTGGTTGTGGGATGCAGTGGGATGCAGCATGCTGGAAACAGTGGGATTTAAACACAAGTCATTCAAATCTAACATAACATGACAACATTCTGATACAAACAAAAATATATAATATATACACACGAATACTATTTTTTTGTCTGTAAGAAACTCATTAAAACTTGTTTGTTCACCATAAAATCTGTGCTCCTAAACTGAGGTTTGTTTTTTTTAAGCTACAGTGAAACCATTGAGATGTTTTTTTGGGCAGTTTGAGGAACTGAGAGAAGAAAACTGGCAGTTTTAATTCCTAAAATCGTTTTTGTATTGCTAAGTTTTAGCAGTAGTGAATCATTTCTTATAGCACATAGGAATCACAGTTCCAGTTTACAGGTTAAATCACATCTGCTGACTGATGTAATACCTTTGGCTTCATGGGATGCTGATGGTGTGATTGGATGTAAGATAAGATTCACAGAAGATGAATATGCTTCTTGGCAAGATTGTTCTTTAGCAACTGTTTGAACATTTGCAGAATGGCTTCAACTTGAACCACCTCTTCCTTTTGCTTAGGCGGTTAATTTGACCACATTGTAGGTTAGTGTGCCACTAACCTGTGCCACTTGCTGAAAAAGGTTTCCGTTGTAATGCATGACTGTCTATGATTCACAGAAGGGTTGGGAAGGAAAGACAAAGTTCATATCTGGAAATCTATTTGAGAATCTAGATGCTAGTTTGGTGGTTTCAACACTTGAATGGTAAGGGGACCGGCTTAGCTACACACTCTCTATACGACTTACATTTAACAATGAAAACACTATAATTCGCCATAGGTGTGAATGCTACTTTGTTTTGTTTTTGCGAAACCGCTGCCATTATATAATGCAGCCACAATAAATTAATAAAACAGTACCCAATTTTAAATCCCTGAGTGATGGCAAAACAAACAGCAACAACAACAAAAAATGTCACTTGTGCAGGTTCAACTTGTAAACAGAAGGAACTCACAGCACCTCTGTGGATTTCCTGTGTGACATTCAGTCTCAAAAAATATATTCACCCCTTTCAGCTGTTAAGTAAAATAGAGGTAAACAACAGTACTGATGTCACAACAAATATATATGTAAAGTTTATTTTGCAGATGAAAATCCACCACCCTGTCACAGTCATGAACTTAACATGTATTCAGAAGTGAATTATTAATGAATCTCATTGCTAAATGTTTGGTTTTAAAGCTGCATCCTTAAAAATGCCCAACATTACAGTTACCATCAAATCATTGCCATACACCCTACGTGATTGTCCATGATTATCTGAACCCTCTGGGCTGGCTGACAGGGAACGATCATGAAACCTTAGTAGCATCAGTCTAAGACAGTACTAGACAACAGAGAAAAAGAGTTGTAATGACAAAACAGTTAAAACTGGTTTGGTTTAACACATAAGCCTCATCTGAGCATTAATCACTTAGTTCTTCCATGTGCACACAGGAAAATCAGTCCATCACACTTTACTGCTTTATTGTGAGCAGAGTAACAAAGCTAAGTTGAGGAACTCCTCCATAACCTGGTGTTTGGTGGAGCACAGCACATTATTCTTGCTGTGTGCTCTTACTGATAGTCAGGCTTCAGCCTGATTGAGGAAGGCATCCTTCACCTGTCTGTGAACTTGGGATAACACAGAATACAAAGTTTTGCAATGTCTCAAAGTATCATTTTCACAGTGAATAGTGGGAGGAGGTGTTCTATGTGCATGCTGCACGCTCAACTCTGGGGGCCTCCTAGGCAGGAAATACAAGGTGCTGAAAGATCAGGTTGAGCTGTTTTCCTCTTCCCGAGCAGCAGGCAGCAGATTGGCAGGATTTTATAAAATTGCAGTGTTTGCAGTGATGTTTGTTCTAATGACCAGAATGATATTTGAACAAAAGGGCCAAAATCTTCTAATCTGTCACTGCCGTGCTTTGAGAGCAGCACATAAGGATCAGATTTGGTGCATTAAGCTGTGTGGCTGCTTCACGACACAACAGATTTCTAAAGTCTCAATAAGCATGTGCATCAAAAACTACTTTCGGTCTTTTCAAATTATGAGAGTTTTCATTAATACCAGCTAATCAGGACTGATTCAGGCTTAACCCCTTCAGGTTTAACTACTCTGAGGGCTTTCAAAAATTACAAACAACACTTTAGATAGCAGTCTAATAAAGTTATTTAAAAACAGGCAGACAGTAAAAAAGCCTGTTTAAAAGTTAGATTTTCTCCAGTTCATCAAGTGATAAAGTAAAATGTTCTCTCTCAACTTACTCTCACACACTGATAGAGTGAACTTAGTTGCCACTAACCTGTGGAGGAGTTACTCTCAAGTGTGAGCTCAGGCTGGAATACTATCATGTCCATGTGCCAAAGGCGTGGTACCGTCAACTTCAGGTATCAGATGAGTCAGAATAGTTGCACGTCTCTCGTTGTCATTCTTGTGATGATGCTGTCCCTGTTGAAGCATTCCCTCTTATAGCACTTAAAACAGATGCCCAGGTCATATCATCCTCATCCTCGGGAGTTCTGGCAAAGAGGCTGTAGCTTGGACAGATTGGTACAGGGTTCGGATCACCAGATGGAGCTCTTTGTCCATTTTCTCCTTTTTTCTTCTTCTGTTGGGTTCTGATGGTATTCTCAGTGTGAACGAGATGGTGTCTTGCCTTACATGGCTGCTATGGCCTCCCTGTATGCCCTCTCTCAATGCCCTGCCCCGATCTCATCATTGCCTCAATCACAATATTGTCTGTTGATGTTTGATGTAGGAAATTTGCTAGGACCTTTTGCAAGTGATGAGTCAAGACTTTTCTCGTGAGCTTCTCCTTTCCCTCTGTTCCCGCATTCTGCTTCATATTTCCACACATTCAATGTCTTTTCAGTTTCTTTTCTTCTTTATTCTATGATCTATTTTTTTCCTTCCAAATAAATTAGCTTATGCTGAGTGTTCCTCTCTGTGGAGGCCCGAAATTTTTTACCCAAACATACGTAACACTTATAGCACCATCACCATATTTTCCCCTCATATAAACAGCATCCACACCTTCAGTCTTCAATGGGGTTTTCTTTACCAGACCTATCCCCCATGCTCACAAATGCTTAATTTTATCTATCTGGCACACTAATTTCTATGAATGTCACCACAAATCCAAACTGTCTTTCGCTACAACCAGGCAAAACAGTCACAACAGCCTTAAACGTTCGGAAAACCCTTGTCCTCAATTTACTTTCCCATTGAGAAAGTACTCTTTGTTCCCCGAGCACTGAATTTACTCAGCCTTGTGATGACAAATCTCTAGACCAGAAGTGAGCAATCAGTTTTTGTGGGGGGTTTTGTTTGTTTGTCTTTTTCCCAAAAGAATTATCACAATGTATTTCACATATCTGACCTCTGATATGTGGTCCATTCCTGGATACACAATGGGACTACATCTGGGGTCTACAATGTTTGACCTTGTTGTGTCTCAACTATGGGAGGTAAAGCTAAAGTATGATCAGTCTCTGTCCATCTCACACCCCTCTTTCAATCAACCAAGGCATCTCAATTCTGTCAACAAGCTTGTTATAGGAATCTGAAATAAACCTCAAACAGTCAGTTTGAGGTTTAATTTACTTTGCAAAGGGATCAGTCAACAGCACAGCATGCATACTCCTGTCATGCATACATGACAGGAGTATGCATGTTCTTTGACGAAGAGGTATCGTAAGCCTAGATTATGTGTAGAGCTGTCTATCTGCCATGATCACAGTATAAAATCAGTGTGCAAAAGATACTTTACAGCTCAACATGTGGTATATCTGAAAGATCACGCTGAGAAAGAATAAGACTGTAGGGAGCTTCTCACTGTGTAGGTTCAGCTTTACACAGAGAAAAAGATCATCTTAAAATGTTCCATCACAGTATGCACTGGGGTATTAATAAAGTCTGTATGACTAAGCCCAGTAGCCCCTGGTTACAGTGGTTTAATATAGCATACAGCAAACAAAACACTATCTGAAGTTGCATCAGAAAGTGCTCTGACTCTTTCACTTTCTGCACAACTTGTCTTACAGTTTCTAAATGTCTCAAATTACTTGCCTAAATGGCCTAAAATTCATTAACCATAAATAACAATGAGAATAAAAAATTTTTTGCGTTTTTTATAGAATTTATTAAAAGTCAAAATATGAAATTGCTCACTTAATAAAAAGTTAAGACCTTTAAATTCACTAGTGCATATGAGCTGTACCTCGGAAATGCACACGTAGATTCGTGCAGTTTATCCCACTCAGTGTGGGGTGCTCTCGAGCTCTGTCATACTGGGAGGGAAATGTGTGAACTGGACTCTACACAGATACTCTGGGGGTGGAAACCTTATCTGAACCAGTCAAGGACAGCTAGAAGTTCCTGAGGTTACTTCAGTAATATCTTTTGCTTTGGGTCATTAAAATGCTGAAAGCTAAACCATTGCCCTATTCTCAGATCACATGCACTGTGGGAAAGGTTTTCTTTGAGTACCTCTGTGTGGGACTACATTTATCTTTTCCTTAGTTCTGGGCAGCCTCCTTGTGCCTCTGCCGAGGAGTGCTGCCATACTACAATGCTCAGGCTCGAGGATGGTGCTAGTCCAGGGGATATGCGATGCCTGGTGTTTGGCAAAAAAAGGTTCTGATTTTTCCTTGTGCGCTCACTCTACGTTTAAGTCAAACCCTCACCACAGTTCAGTTTCCATGCAGCCGATTGCCAGAAGAAGCAGAGAAATACTGAACCTCTATTACAGTGATGCGTTGGGCTCTTGATCACCTCCCTGACTCAGGCCCTTCTTGCTTTATTTCCCATTTTAGCCAAATGGTCAACTCTAGGTGGAGTCCAGTCCAGACACAGTATGTGATTTGGTTATGCTTTTGTAAAATAATTAAATTTTCCATCGCATTCAGGTTCTGGCATCTGTTCACAGCTTTATTAACAGCAAAAAGTATTTTTAATGTTGAGGTTGTCAGAAAAAGAGCATTAGTTTCACAGCAAATGCATGTTTGTTTGTTGGTTGGTTAACTGAGGACTTCCTGAAGCCTCTTTACAGTTTGTTGTCCAAAACCCCAAACTTGCACTGAATTGTTGCTACTGTGAGCTTCACTGTTTTGGTTCCTGTTTAAAACATTACCAAGATTGTTCAAAAGACACACACACACAAACCAAAACACACATTTTCCACACGCTGTCACTGTCCTTCTAAAAGGAAATTTTCTCTTTTGTTTGTTTTCTTGGTTTGATTTACTTTTTGGAACTACTTGTTGTTGCAGAATTCACAGTGTCTCTGAGTTTGGTAACTTTACTCTGCTCAGTGGTTTTCAAGTATCTTGAGGCAAAACACACTAAAGGTTAAACTGGATTATTCACACCTGCCAAAAACAAAACACCATATCTTACCCACAGAAGAACTGTGTCATCAGTTCTTCTCTTAACTGTAAGCACTTTTCTTAACACCATCATCATCACTTAATCATCAAATTTTCTACATTTCTGGTAACGGTCTCTTTATCGCAAATAGTCGAGTAAGTTAAAGGACGAGTTTAATTCATTTACTGACAAAGAGAGAAAACACACATTAATAAAAGTCAAAGATATTTTCACTGAAAAACTCTCCTTGTTATTTTTATTCAAATTTCCTGTGGATAATGCAGGAATATTCATTTCACCATGATGGAAGTGTAATAAAAATCAGATATAGTAAAAGCTTTTGTTCAGCTCAAGCATTTCCTTTGAGAAGCCAAGTTTCTCTCAGAAAGGATGGGTTAGGTTTCCTTTTCAGCTTGCTTGGCACCATGTCAGCCAACTTCTTCCCACAGTGGAGGCATTTGGGCTGAAACTATGGCCAAGCTAAAAACTCTATAGTTAGTAGAGTGTCTTGACTGCTTGTGTTTTGCTTTAAGCAAAAAGAAATTCATCCCCCACCACCACCACCACCACCCTCGCAGATTTTTGTTTTCCTCATCGACACCAGTAAGGGCCTTTGATGCATACTAATGGTAAATGCAGCGGCAGTTAAAGGGAAAGTTTACAAGATGTTGGTGAGATGGTTTGGAGATGATGGCACACATAAAACAGAAAGGAGGCGGAGCTGGAGTTGACAGCTCCGTTTAAGCATTTTGGAGACAAAGTAAGAAAAGCAAGACTGAGATGATTTGAACTTGTGCAGAGGAGGTATAGTGGATATATTGGGAAAATTATCTTAAATATGGAGATGCCAGGCAGGAGGAAAAGAGGAAGACCACAGAGAAGATTCATGGATGTAGCAACCCCTAGGGGGGCCAAGGGTAAGAAAGAAGGCTTTATGGTCAGTTGCAACGACAATTTATGGTTGACGCCACATTTCAAGGGGCACACCTTTGGGGAACCACTCTTTAACAATCACCACTCAGAGTACGACGTCACGCAGTGGTGCTGCAGTGCCATCTATTGGATACCCTGCTATCATCTCTCAGAACAGTGTTTTGTAAAACAAATCTACTGTATGATTGCATCAGTGTGACTAAAGGATTGATGTTCCAAATAACGCAAAGACTGTTTAATAAACTAAGATGAACAGAGGAAACCAGATTAAGTGCAAAATCCTGCTCCAGCTCTTTTATAAACTCTAAGCAGCAAACAGGAAAAAGCTTTAGATTCTTCACTGGCAAGTAAAAATAAAGAGAAAATTTACAAAAGCAATGTGCTTGTGTGCTGCAGTTATGTATCTTCATAGATTATGCTTGCCAGGTTTAAGAATCGGTTAAGTCACCTTAAGTTATTTCTGCTGCACAATGACAGCTGCTGTGTTATCTGAGCTTCCAGGGAGACATGTTGATACTCCAGGGTGTACATCAAAATATGAGGCAAAATGAAAGGAAACACAAAAAATAATAAAACCATCTCAAATAATATTTATTCATTATGACAGCCTCAAGTAGTCTAAATGTACAAAAACTAATTAATTTGGGAACTGCATAGTGGGCATGCCTTTTTATAAGTCTATGCCGTAGTTCATAGGTTTCATTTCTCCTTTCACTGGGGGGGAAACACCTTCTGTTTAAATGGGACTTCAACACATTTTTATCCTTTGCTCTCCCCATACTGAAAAAATGTTCTACATTTTGATTACCTTTAATTTTTAAAAATCAACACCGTAAGGGAAGATGGTTTTCTAACATCTGGCTGCAAAGCACCAAAACGTTTCATTGTGGGTCTCCTGCAGGCTAAGGTGTTATTTAGTTTCCACGCTGCAGCGAAGTGGAAAAATGTTTGTCACTGCAGATTTTAAAGGTTGTGCAGATTTCTTTGGAATAGGCTTTAAAAAAATAACCACGAAGAGAAAGAAAAACAGCCACAAGAATTGCAAACATCCACTGGGTGAAACTTGCTGACGGTGACTGGCACAGGGTTTTCCCCTGTGTTGACACCTATCTGTCAGTGTCATGAGAAAGCTGTCGTTCTGAAAGAAATGTGCTAGCAGATGGATGGATGGATGGCACCATCTCTGAAACCTGAACTGAAATAACAGCAAGGAGCTCATATAAATGTTACTGGGACAAAATAGAGAATACATGAAAGTAAAACTATGATTGAAGGAAAAGAAGAAACCTCATGTTCCTTTAAATGCTGGCTGTTTATGGAATTTTTGAATGTCAAATTTAAGAAAAAATAAATTTCTTCACATCCTTTTCAGCACTAGAACCGTGTCCCTCATTTTTCCACACAAGCAAACTCTTTGTCCTATATTTAGTTTGTTGGGATCTGCTCATCCTGCTCCTCACCAGATGTTTACTGTTCCCTCCAGGACCACTAGAGGGCAGTGCTTCAAAAAACAGTGAGTAGATCTGCTTCCTGTAGCACAAACACGGAAAAGGAGTTGGGGAGGGAGAAGTTGTTGAACTTCGTCAACGCAATGATAGTAAATTTTCGTTATTTTTTGCTTTCTGTTTTAATCTAACCAACATTTCGCCAGTTCTCGCCGTGGCCTAACCCACGGAGGCGGGTGGATTCGTGTCTGTCTGCCTTTAACTGTCGATTTTCGGTGTTTTTGAAAGCGAAAGCAAATTGAAGCGGGCCTGTGAAGCCATGTCTGACAACATGGATGAGGATGAGCCTTTACCTCTCCAGCAGGACCTGACCTGCCCTGTATGCCAGGGCATATTCCGGGACCCGATGCTGTTGCCTTGCACCCACAGCTTCTGTCGGGAGTGTCTGGTGAAAAATTGGGAATACAACAAAAAGTGTCCCGTCTGCAGGGAGGTGTGTGAGGAAGACAAGGCCATCGCCAATCGTGCGCTCAAGAGCGCCTGCGAGACCTTCCTTAAACAGACGAACAAACGACCGAAAACCATTCAGCCCAGTGAGGCAGTCTGCAACCTGCACCTGAAACCCCTGGAGCTGTACTGCGAGAAGGACGAGGAGCCGGTGTGCGTGGAATGCGTCACTCTGCACAGCACCCACAGGCTGTACACACTGAGCGATGGAGCGCCCATGTGCAAGGTAAGAGTTCCCCCAACCAGTTTTTCAGACTCTTCTTGAGAAAAAATGGTATGCAATCCTGTTTCCACAAGGAGGAACTGGTTTGTTTGAGATTTCTTAAAAGCTGACAAACTGTAGTTGAGGTAGAGCTGCCCATTTAGTAATATGTTATGTAAAGGTGTGTAATTAACAGTAAGTTTCCCAAACGTGGTTTAAGGCCAGTGCCAGACTAAAAAATAAGTTTACAAATAAGTTTTTAGTTAGCGTTAATGCCCTTTCTATCAGCTATGTATGCTCTGATATAATGTCATCAGCAGGAACGTTGACAAGTTTGGATCTTCTGTAAAAGGAGATCATCAACAAATAGATCAGATGCACATAATCTGCCATTAAAGACAGAAAATTGTTCACAGGATCGTTACTGCAGTTTGTACACGCCCCCAAAGCACCACAGTGAATGCTTGTGAATATCTTGGCCTGCAATAAACGGTGTCACCCTTTTTTTTGGTAACAGCTCTCTGGTAACTCTTTGCCCCACAACATTTTTTGTTGAAGCACAATCTTTTGGGCAGCAATGGCTCTGGTAGTAGAAAGGGTCAATCCCCAGATCCTACGGTCTGTTGAAGTATCCTTGAGCAAGATACTGATAGATGGCTAGCCCTAGTAGAAAGAACTTTGAATGCTCATATTAAATAGAAGGCACAATATAAGTATATAATATAAGTACCAGACCATTTACAATTTGATGTCATCTTATCTGTCTAACATATGTATATTTGTGTTGTGTGTGTAACCCTTGTCACTGGCCTAAAGGATTTTGTGATAATGATGTTTTTTGCAGAAAGAGCTGAGCGACAGAGTCCACATTTTTGAAAGGAAAGTGGACACTTACAAGAAAACATCTCGCAATCTCAAAAACGCAGTGAAATACATCAAGGTAGGGTCACTGACATGTCTCACGGTGTTCTTATTACATGTATAGTGACTAAGCTGGTTATTAATAGCAGCAGTACTGGTATTTTAAATTCAGACGTCTTCAGTTTTTAAAGCGTGGCTCCCTGGGGCGATCTGTAAAGTACTTTGCCCCCTTATGCTAAACTGATCCGGTGCAGATTACATTCCAAAGGAAAGATGAGACTATAGAACATGTAGATGGGAAGTTATGGAGAGAAATATGCCTCAGAAGCATCTCAAATACGTACGATATTACCCACAGGCAAAAACTACACTGTACACTGATTTATGTGCAACTTCTGTGGACTCCAAAATACAGGCTTCAATCCACACAATAATACAAAGCAATTTGACCACACATGCGCTGTTCTGTTTATTGAGAACAAGAAAAGACTTTTTCATTAAAAAAAAAAATTTATACATTAAAAAAAAAGACAAATACGGAGAGCGATCCCAGATGTGTCCATTTCACTCTGTGTCATGAAACAAAAGTTTCACAAATCACTGTACACAATTGTACGCTTGTGGATCATATCGTTCATATTTGCAACGCTTTTAAAGCATATTTCTCTCCATGGGATATGGGGTATTCATTTCACTGCTGCACATTAATATTTTTCTGGTACACAGCACAAATGTACAGTACAAATGCAAAACATAAAACACCAGAGGCTGCTCACGTCTGATTTCATACGCGATGTTCCATAAACAAACTCTCTGCTCTGTCTTAATACAGTATCAGGCTGAAGAAGCAGAAAAACAGATCAAAGCAGAGTTTCAGAGGCTTCACGACGTGCTTACTGCAGAAGAAGCCATGCGTCTTAAAGCACTGTCTGATGAGGAGGGGG
Organism: Oreochromis aureus; assembly: GCF_013358895.1. Lineage (NCBI taxonomy): Eukaryota > Metazoa > Chordata > Actinopteri > Cichliformes > Cichlidae > Oreochromis > Oreochromis aureus. The sequence continues at coordinate 24,629,703 of NC_052952.1, forward strand.
AGAAGATCACTGCCATACACAAACTGATTGAAAGCACAGAAAAGGATGTTGTCGCTATGAAGGAGCTCATTGATACAATTAAGAAGGAGATGGGCAATGAGGATCTACCGCTCCTTCGGGTAAAAAAAAAAAAAAAAGTCTCTTATCACAATGTCGTTTTGTGTCTCACAAGTGCTTTACATGACTTGAATCAAACTCATTTCGGTCACTTTTTTTTGTTTCAGAATTTCCAGAATTTAAAAAGACAGTAAGTCCCTGCAAAGCTCGATGTAATCAGAAATAATCTTTGCAAAACAATCTCTGTTATAGATTAAATATATCTAAAAAATTCATTACAAAGATGTTTTTAATAAATATTTGCACAATCGATTTTCTTTATGTAGCTCTCTTTTTCTTTTGCTAAGTTACAACTGTCTCTCGTTAACTTTACACATTGCCGTCTCTTGTCTAGAGCTCACTGGCCTCGTTCAGAGCCTCGCCTTCCCTACGGATCCCTTTTGAACGTGGCCAAACACGTTGGTGGTCTGGGCTTCAACGTATGGAAGAAAATGCAGTCTCATGTGAAATATTGTGAGTACGTTACACGGTGGGATTTTGGAACAGTGGAACTGCCTTTATTGTCTGAAATATACACAAATTTTAGAAGGCCTCATTTTTACTTTGAACCACTAATTGGTAACATTTCCCCCTTTTGAAGACACACATGCGCTAGAATGCATCTCATAGGCTAAATTTTATTATAGGAATTGTGAATGTAAATCAGCATTACACTTCAGTCATTGCCTGAAAACCAGTGTTGTAGTGGACTGAGCTGTTTATCATGTATTTGGTATCATTTAACAGTGATCCAGATCCTCCATGAAAACTGAACTTGTGCTTGTTGATGGCTATGCTACAGACAGAAGGCAAAAATAACTAGTCTGTTTATTTATTTCAGACAGAAAGAAATGCTACTGAACCTTGGAATCAGTACATTTTAATACTAGTTAGTCTTTTCCTGCCAGCACTTAATAGTGGATGCAACAACAGTGTTTGTAGTCTTGAGCTCTAGAACAGTGCATGGAGATTGTATGTGACTTTCATACATTTCATACATTTAGCATATCTCTTCACAAGAAATCTGACCCCCATTGTGCCTTTTCTCACCCTGTGTGTGCAGATCCAGTGCTGTTGAACCCGAACACAGCCTCGCCTTGGCTGTCTTTGAGTCCAGACCTGGTCAGTGTGAAGGAAAGCTCAGAGCGGCTGACCGTCCCCGATAACCCAGAGCGCTTTGATCCCTGCGTCTTTGTCCTAGGTGCTGAAGGTTACACCTCCGGGAAACACAAATGGGATGTCCTTGTAGGTGACAACCCCAAGTGGATAGTGGGAGTGTGCAGAGAGTCATTGCCGCGTAAAAAGAAGTTTACAGTTGCAACAAACCGCGGTGTGTGGGCCTTAGGACTGAGCAAAGGGGTGTATAGTGTAATGACAACTAAGCGTGAAGAGCTGCAGCTTCAGCAGCGACCTGAAAAGATTCGAGTCAAGCTTAATATAGAAAAGGGAGAGGTGTCATTTTGGGATGGAGGGTTAGGGAAGCACCTGGTCACACTTACACACAAGTTTGAAGGTGCGATATTTCCTATTTTTGGTCCTGGCCTCCATAGCTCGCCCATGGATCTGGTTCCAGGAAAAATAGCTATACACATGTCAACAACCCAAGATAAGGTTATTGACGTAAAGATGCAACATTGAAAATCAATGATGAAAAACTTTTAAAAGCAAGATAAACTCGACAACCCTTTACCAGTCGGTCAGGGGTAACGAGAACATCAAATAAAAGTTTAAAAGATTAAATCTGCCAGTAGATGAAACATCAGTTTAAGTATAAAGATGAAAATAATGACGCTGACATAATGTTCGAAACGCATGATAAAACACAATGTCAGAAACGCAATTTAGAGTGAAATGCCTAAACTTTAAAACATGCAAACCAGCCTGCAAAAGACAGTCAAGATGAAATGTGTTGACGGCGTGCAGAAGACAGAAACCAAGAAGTGATCAAAGGATGACACTTTGTGCCGTAGTGCCTTTGCTGAGGGAAACCGAATCCACTGATCTTTTGGCACCTTGCTAGTGACCGACCAAAGGAGGAAAAAGTAAACTGAATTTGGGATGTCACGGTATGTTGTATCGAAGATGATCGCCATGATCGAAAGTTTCTTGCTGTGTTAATATTACCCATATGATAGTCTCATAAATAATTAACAGTGACTGTGATGTATGACACCACCAACATAGGTGGTGATATTACAGCTTAATGCGGGCTGCCGTTCAGGCTGCGATTTACAACCACAGTAAGGATGTGGTTATTTATATCAGAGCGATGAGTTATCAGCCTGTGGTCCACACACAGACACTCATGCTTTTTGTCCCGTCTCTACTCATAGATGTATTTTGTTGTTTCTTTCTTTTTTCTTTGTTTTCATTATGCATTGCATTGATGGAAGATTTCAGGCCTTATTGATTTGTTTATGAGTTCACGGAGTTGCCTTTACACAGTTTGTTTTGCACAACTGTTTTCTGGCCCTCTGCACCTCCCTACCCTCGTGTTTTGAGCGTAGTTAATGTGGCCAAACAGAAACAAAACACATGACGAAAACAAAGGATTGGACTGATAGCTTTATTTATTTTTTTAACCAATGAAATAAAGGCGATGATGGTGATTGTTTGAAACTTCACTGTTATATCTAAAGTCACTTGCTTCTGGGTTTTAGGGGATGTTATTGTAGTTGTTGTTAGCCTTTGATTCAATTTGATTTTTGTGAGGAATCAACATTTTCTCAAATATACACTTAAAAAAACGTGTTTCAAATGTTTTTGGTGATGCTGATGTTTTGGATTAAAATGCAAAATGAAACTGCTGATTGTTGGGATAGTTAGACTCCTATGCTGGCTATCATTCACTATACTAAGTTCATGCTTAGCAACACTTTGTGATATAAAATATACTACTGCAGTGTGTAACCTCAAAACATTAACAATTGTGTGTCGGTCTTCAATTAAAAAAGTTTCAAATTAAATGTGTGTTGACTTCTTTTCAAAACATTTACAAACAGTATGGGGAACTTTATTCAGCAGGGAGCAGAGGAGTTCAGCAGTGGTGAAAATAATACTTTAACCTGTTAATTTGCAGAAATCAATAAGTGCTTACAGATACTCAAACAAAAAGCAAGAACATAAGAGGGAGAATGAGAATGACAGTGGGACAGATGTAGCAGTGTAGATACAAGGAGTAGAGGTAGTGACGGGAGATGAGTTTAAATACCTGACATCAACGGTCTGCACAAGAGCAGTGAAGAGAGTCCAGGATGGAGGATGGTGATGAGTCTGCATACCAGCAGGAAGTTGAGCGGCTGGTACTCTGGTGCAGTCAGCACAATCTGGAGACTCTTAAAACTGTAGAAATGACAGTGGACTTCAGGAGACTCTGCCCCCCCTTACCATATCAGACAGCCCTGTGTCGACTGTGAAGAGCTTCAAGTTCCTGGGTACCACCATCTCCCAGGACCTGAAGTGGGAGACCAACATCAACTCCATCCTCAAAAAGACCCAGCAGAGGATGTACTTCCTGAGACAACTGGGGAAGTACAGTCTTCCACAGGAGCTGCTAATCCAGTTCTACACTGCGGTCATTGAGTCTGTCCTGTGCTCCTCCATCACAGTCTGGTATGGTGCAACCACTAAACAGGACAGGAGCAGACTGTACGGGCAGTAGAAAGGATCATCGGTGCCCCCCTGCCCTCCATCCAGGATCTGTACCTCTCAAGAACCAGGAAACGGGCAGGGAAAATCATCACAGACCCCTCACACCCTGGACACAGACTTTTTGATCTCCTGCCCTCTGGCAGACGGTACAGAAGCCTGCAGACCAGGACCACCCGACACAGGAACAGTTTCTTTCCCCTCGCCATCTCCCTTCTAAACAGTTGACCTGTCACACTGCTCCCACTGCCAGACTGCAACTGCACCTTATGTACATTCTGTAGTATTCATTCCACCTCATTTCATTCCTGTATTTTATGTATATAAGTTTAGATTAGTTATTTATAGTTGGTTTACACAGCTTTGTGTATGTATGTGCATGCATGTGTAATGTATATATGGACACGTGTGTGTGTGTGTGTGTGTGTGTGTGTGTGTGTGTGCGCGTGCGTATGATTTACATGGCTGTGCTTGAGAGCCACCATCTACCGGAACCAAATTCCTTGTATGTGTCTGCGCATATACTTGGCCAATAAACACGATTCTGAGATGAGAATCAGGGGTAATTTGTGATGGAACGAGAAGGTTCAGAATAAGGTAGTGAGACCTGTGATGTGTTGCTCTGACCAAAAGCACAGGAGGCAGAGCTGAAGATGCCAACATTTACAAGCAACCAGAATGGACAAGATTAGAAATTAATTTTCGAGAGGAACAGCTCAGGCTGAGAAGTTTGGACACGTGCAGAGGAGGGATTGTGGATGTATTGGACTAAGGACGTTAAATATGGAGCTGTCAGGTAGGAGGAAAAGAAGACCACATAGAAGATTAATGGATTTATAGTAAAGGAGGATATGTAAATGGCTGGTGAGACAGGGGTGGGGGAAGATACAAGTGATCCACCTTATCCACAAATAAATGACATAAATAATGAACAAAATATTTCATAAACAACCCTCCGTTTATGGCTTACACAACATCCAAGTGTAAACCTTGAATGTCTCCGCTGGGTGGCAGTAGTGGGATGGGTTATTCGCTGCACTGTCTTTGTGTTGGTCACCGTTGGCTATTGCTCGCCTGCCAAAAAGCACCAAAACACACTGGCTTCTCACCATAACATGGTCCGCAGGAGTAGCGTCGATGCTTTTAAAACGTGTCGCTGATAGCTGCAAACAGTTTTCCGAGGTGTACCATCGTAGTTTTTGAGCCATCATTTTTTTATTACATAATGAAGAATTACTCTCAAGAATGACTGATTCTGTTAGGGTCTGCAGCAACCAACGATTGCGCATCTGGATTTGGCCGAGCCGCTCCCACTAGCTAGCGGACAGGCTAGCAGAGCAGAACGCTGTAGCGCTGTCCTCTGCAGTGAATCCAATTTAGCTTAGCTACCCTTTCGTAAACTGTTTGTGTGATATTTTAATGCAACACCACAGATGTGGAGTATCGTCCTTTCACCTTATGTTTGTATTGTATGATTTCTGGAGTCGTAATGTTTGCGAGCTACTTCCTTGTGCATAATCAGCATAAGAATTTTTGTAGTGGCTTTTCTTGAGTCTGGCAGTTTGTAGTAATCCTTGTAATCTGATCATTAAGCCTAATGGGTTGTTACTGCAGGGTGAATGGCACTGCAGTTGACATATGACTCATAGCGTTTTAAATTGGACCCTTTCAGTGGCATAAGACTGCACAGCGAGACCTGAGAACAACTAGGGGGACTAAGATTGCGCTTTGATGTCCATAAGACATTCCCTTGTATCCAGTTAGCATAGTTTAGTTGTTATATGTGGTCGATAAACTTAACTTAAGACATATATGGTCTTCATATATGCTGCAAATGTTTAAGGTCTGTTATTAGGAGACCAACACCCACCTTGCTCTTTCCCTTTCCATCCTTCAGGCAGTGCCAATGATGGCCTCCCCCCTCCCTGTCTCCTTCATCCTGGTGGTTCTCCTGTTGGTCAAGTCACCTGTGTGCCAGGCAGGGGCCTGTAAGGGCCACAGGCAGGTTTTGAGGGGACCACCTGGCTATGTGACAAGTGGAGGAGGAAACTCTCTCAATGGGAATTGCGAGTGGCTCATCAAAGGTGGAGAAAATGTTTTTTGTCATTATTTTTTGTTGTTTTCTGTGATTGTTCAAAGTGATATTTATCTAATTCTTCATATCTTTCAGCTCCCAGCAACAGTCACCGCATTATCTTGAATTTCATCTTCATGGACACAGAGTGCACTTATGACTACCTTTTTGTGTATGATGGGGACTCCTACCAAAGCCCCCTGCTAGCCAGTCTGAGTGGCAACAAGGTGCCCCAGCCCATTGAAGCAAAGTCTGGCAAGGTAACCAAGAAAAGATACCACAGCTGAAAGGCCAGGGTGATTCTTGACACTCCATTAGCATTGAATTCTAACTTAATTTGTGTTTTGATGCATGCTCTATCATCCAGGTAAGTAAATCTCCAAAAGTTGATTCTGTTCATCTGGCTGTAGCCTCATACCACAGGCTATACCCAGGGGAGTCTACACCAAGACTGTATGGTTTACCGAAAATACATAAACAGGGTTCACCTTTAAGACCGATTGTCTGTATGATCAACTCGGTCACCTATAACATCTCCAAGTTTCTGGCTTTGATCCTCAACTATGGGCTCAAAATGTGGTCATAAATATTTTGTACTTGTAAATCAGTTTTGTACTTGTAAATCAGGATTTGTGTGTGTAAAAAAGATTTGTATGTGTAAAAAAGATTTGTATGTGTAAAAAAGATTTGTGTGTGTGTAAAAAAGATTTGTATGTGCGTAAAAAAGATTTGTGTGTGGACTTAGCCAAAAAAAAACCCTGCAAGTTACAAGTACGAATTTTGACCCTATTTTTCTTCCTTTCATCTGATTGGTCAATGTCATGTCAATCACAAATGTAACAATCCAGTCAGAGAACAGATGGGTTTGGCTGTCGGAGGGGCACTTTTTTGAACTGCAGGTCCTTGAAGGGTAATACAGTTTGAAGCTGGAGGATCTCTATATAAATATCCGATAGCAGCTAGTCAACCCGCTGGTGGGCAGCTCTGAACACCACATCCAGAACACTCTGGATTTTGTTGAGAAGGTGAGAGATGTCATTATGGAGGCAGATGAAACCATGGTCTCGTACGACGTTACATCTCTCTTCACTTGCATCCCAGTCACGGAAGTGTTGGAGGTAGTCCGTAAGAGATTACAGGTTGACCCCAACCTCAGCAACAGGACCACTCTCAGCATCGACCAAGTGTGTTTGCTTTTGGAACTGTGTCTTCATTCCACCTACTTCACATACAAGGGTCAGTTCTACAGGCAGAAACATGGGTGTGCCATGGGCTCCCCAGTTTCACCCATCGTGGCCAATTTGTACATGGAAGAAGTGGAAAAGAGGGCTTTTCTATCCTACCCTGGAACACCACCAAGCCATTGGTTCAGATATGTGGATGACACCTGGGTAAAAATCAAATCTCAGGACGTACCACAATTCACGGATCACATTAACTCGGTGGACCGACACATCAAATTCACCAGAGAGTATATGAAAAGTGGCAGGTTAGCCTTCTTAGACTGTGAGATTTCCATCAGTAATGGGGGACATCTAAAAGCTGATGTGTACCGTAAAACTACACATACGGATCAGTATCTAAGGTTTGACTCTCATCATCCACTGGAGCACAAACTGGGTGACATCAGGACGCTACAACACAGAGCGAACACCATCCCCACAGACACAGCGGCCAGGGAGGCAGAAGAACAGCACATCAAGAAGGCCCTGAGTAAATGTGGTTATCCCAGCTGGACTTTTGTCAAAGCTGGAAAGGCACCTAAAGAAAGCTCCAGGAGAGAAGGACAACCGCTGCCCAAGCGAAAACCTGTAGTGATCCCATATGTGTCAAAAGTATCAGAGGAGTTGAGATGCATTTTTTCTAAACACCGGGTCTCTGTGGTTTTTAAACCCCAAAGCACACTGCGCTAAAAATTGGTCCACCCCAAGGATCAGGTCCCCCGACACAAACAGAGTAACATAGTGTACGCTGTTAAGTGCCAGGAGGATTGTCAGGATTTATACATCGGGGAAACCAAACAACCTCTGGCACAACACAGAAGAGCCACCTCATCAGGCCAGGACTCTGCAGTCTATTTACACCTACAGGCCAGTGGACACTCTTTCAAGGATTAGGATGTACACATCCTGGACAGGGAGGAACGCTGGTTTAAGCGCAGAGTCAAGGAGACCATTTACAGAAAAAGAAAAGACCATCTCTGAATCGAGGAGGGGGCCTAAGGGTACATCTTTCGCCATCTTACAATGCTGTGATTGCAGCCATTCCAAACTCTCTGTGAATGGTACTCATGGCCATTGATCAGTGTTCTTTGATCAGTTGGTTTTGGCCAGTGGTTGTTGATCAATGATCATGAAAATTTGCATAATTAAGATTAAGGAACTGACCTCCTAGCCCATTGTTCCTTCAGTGGGCTGGTTTCAGTCATTATGCAAATGTACTGTTTATAAGATTGGGGAAACCTGCAGTCAGCTGAGACTGAAGAAGTCACTTGGATGAGTGATGAAACGTTTCTCCCACAAAACGCTACGTCCAGATGAACAGAATCAACTTTTGGAGATTAATTTGTGTTCACTGTTAAACTGTGTTTGTTCCAGATGCTGCTTCATCTCTTCAGTGACGCTAATTACAACCTCCTGGGTTTCTTTGCATTTTACACCTTCTCTTTGTGCCCTGGAGCGTGTGGCGGTCATGGCCGTTGTGATTCCTCTACATCAAAGTGCCATTGTCATCAGGGTTGGGGTGGGCCCTCATGTACAACCCCTCTGTGCACTCAAGCTTGTTCTGTGAACGGCCAGTGTGACAAGGTAAGAGTAGGGATAGGGATGATTAAATGAACACACACACAAAAAATATATACTATAGCCGTACAGTAACTCGTTTCTCAACCTGATTAGGTTATTCATTTGTGTGCTGTGATAAAACTTTTCATATTTGCCTTCATTCATTTATTTATTTTTTTCAGAAAGGAGAGCGTTGTGTGTGTAAGCCAGGCTTCGTGGGTCAAAGCTGCCAGCTTGGTCTCTATAATGACAGCGGTGCAGGGAAGTGGTGGCGTGTGAGTGAAGAAAACCCCTACACACCTCCCAGGACAGGTTCTGCAGGCGTGTACCTCTCCTCCACAGGAGCCATGTACCTCTTTGGCGGTAAGAGCAACATACAGTTAAATTCCACTGATACAATGTTTTCTGTTTAGAAAACAACATTTTTAACACACAAGACAACGGCAAGGTTTTTGACTCTGATTCTTTAGTATATGTTAATAAATCATAACTCAACACAATTTGTTGTTGTGTTACATATTAACCATCAGTGATATTGATGTCTTTGTTATAGCTGAATGTTCACGTCTGAGTCATCAGTCTCATATCTCATTATTGGCCTTGTTTGAATAATATTTTGCTTATCTTCTTTGCAGGATTTGATCTGAACAGAGCTCTTGGTGACTTGATCAAATACAATTTCACATCCAACCAATGGGAAAGCAGGTCTTATGGTCATTCACCTGTAAGTGAACACACTCAAACAAGTGCTGTTTTTCTTTCCTTCTGCTATTGCATTTGCTTTGTCATTCTCTATGCAAACAAGTGTTCAAGTTACTGTCAGCACTTTACAGTAAATTGATCCTCAAAATGTCATGTAGGCAAGAAATCTAGTTTCCTTAATCAGGAGAATGGATTCAAAGATTTTCTCTCAACGAGGAGGTGTATCACTTCTCCTGTTTTTCACCTGGAGACAGCGTTTGCACTGTAATCTGCCTTTGGTGGCTTTTTGGCAGCAACTGTGACATTCACTAGTAGAACTGACACACAAAACAAAACTATCGACTGCACTACACACAAACTGCACAACACAACACACTAAGCACACAACAAACACGGTAAACGTCACAAATCTCTCACGTCTCAAAACTCGCTATCTCTCTTTCTTTCGCTCTCTCGTTCGCTCTCACCGGCGTCACTCCTAAAACTCCTTCCTCTTCCTAAACAGTGCCACATGTTGCCATATAATTTTTTGATTGGTCGACTTGGTACACTTAAACACCAATAGGGAAGGGGTATTTTTTCTTTTTTCTTTGCTTGCTCACAAGCAGAGAGTGCTTGCTAGGGCTGTCCTTAGAAAATGCTGTTTTTACAGTTTCTTCCCCCTCTAAGTACAAATGTTTTATTCAGAACAGTGGTGTATATTTTTATCATAATTCTGGTTTTACATGGTCATCAACACAATTTAAAAACAGGTATATAGTTTGAAGTCTGCACTTTCAACCCAAGTTGAAATGGAGACTCTGGGTCGCTGCATCTTCTTGCTGTGTCGTCTGAAATTGGTCATGTGATTTTGACGCACCAGCGCGTCCATCGACCCCAGAGGGTTAAAATACAGAAATATATAACTAACGAAAACGGAAATATACCAGTTGCACAAAGTTGGTCTCTACAGCTGTGTAATATAATTTGTAATATTTTAATACAAATGTTTGTTTTTTTTCACTCCAACAACTCAGTCAATGCAGTTCATTCTTAACAATTTTAAAAAAATGCTGCTCTCTGGTTGCTGTCCATAGTTACTGTCCAAACATATGACCTAATCTGACCATAGCACAACTGTTTGACCAGTTTTTGACAGTTAGCAGTTAGCAAGGACACAGACAGCTCCAGACACCATGGATGGTCCTGTCTCTTAGACTTATATGAAGTGTGCCTGAAGGGCACATGGTAGCTAGTGCTCTGTGATGCAGTGTTTCCATGGATGCATTCATCCAGTCACAAAAGACTGGCAGGCATGCAGAGATCTGCACGAATCCTTAAGGGTCACCATCTAGTGTTGAAATTTCCATCACTTGGATTTAAGTAGATCCTAGCAAACTTGTGGATATCAAAACTTTTAACATGCCTTTCTTGTTTTCTTTTATGTATTTATTTATTTTTGTTGTTCAGTGCTGATTGACCATATTTAATTAATGCCACTTTGTGGTGATAGAGTATTACATTCTACTGATTGCTTGTTAAAAACAAGGGTAAATGGATTAAGTCAAGAATATTTGCTTAATAATGTTGTAACTGTTTAAGAATTTATTTTTTAATTTATCAAACCTGTTTACCAAATGTGAATTGTTATTTTTTATAGAAATCACTTTATTGCAGTGTATACTCTGCTCACTCACTTTTCTTTAATATACCCTATTTGTTTGCACATGTAAACATAGTCGATGGGAATTCTATTATTCTCATCTTTTGTTTAACATCTCAATCGTATTCCTTTCCTTCGTGCTCTCTTTGGCTCTCCTACTCTGTCAGGTGGCTCGTCATTCCCACACAGCAGTAGAGTATATGGGTAAAATGGTTATCTTTGGTGGAGAGCTAGCCAACGGCTCCCTGGCCAATGATGTGTGGATGTACCGGCCTCTCAATGATGACTGGCAACAGCTTGGCTTTTCCACTTCACCTGGTGCTCCTAAACTGGCTAATCACGCTGCAGCTATAGTAGACAGTTATCTCTATGTGTTTGGAGGTGGGTTCGCACGTATACTGTCACGTTGCACTTTGTCTTTTTTTTTATATCAGCATTTTTAATCCACTAAGAAATGAACAAACCCAAATTTGTTTCCCAGGTCGTACTGAGGAGGACATGTTTTCCTCAACTCTGTATCGGTTCGGCCTGCATGGCTCTGGACGGTGGGAGACGGTTCAGCCCACAGGTGGGAAGCCACCTGCCACTGCTGGGCACTCCATGGTCTTCCACAGCCCTTCCAGGACATTGCTTGTCTATGGAGGGCACAGGCCTATCACTGCCAGGTATGTACCTTCTCCTACATTACAGTAATGACAATACATTGGTTTTAGGTATCTACTGATGTTGAGTATTAATCTGGATTGAGAGGAGAGTGGGAATCTGTCTTTTATGTATAAGACCACATCACACTCACTTAAACATTGCTTTCCTAAGTTTACTAATTATACGATTAGTTTAGTCTATGTTATGTTATCAATCCCTCCTGCTAGTGATGCACTGCTGCTGACATTTTGTGTAAGCATCACATATTATGTTCCCTAGTTTGGCTCATTGTCACTGATGTCCAATTTAGCTTTTTAAGTTAGTATTGGACCAATTTTTAACCAGTGGATCCCAACATAATAAGAAATATTTGATCCCAAGATTTAATTTTTTTGTGATAACTTGCTACACGAAGATAGTTAAATGCTACAGAAAAATCCAGGAAGTGGGGATTTAAAAAAATGACAACTTATAGACACTAGAAATACACATACTCTATATGTTTCTTAGGTTTAGTGCCAGGGTGAACAAAATAGTCGTGTTCCATGTGGATCGACGATTTTGGACATCCTTCCCTTCGCGTTTCGCAGCAACTGGCCCAAGAGAGCGAGCTTTCCATTCAGCCACTGTCATCGGAAACTACATGGTTGTCTACGGTGAGTCCTGAGATAATTAGCAAAGTTTGTTTCATAATCAGTCCAGCCATGTTTATATTTATCTCTGTTTGTCTTGCAGGAGGGAATGTGCACATTCATTACCAAGAGGAAAAGTGCTATGATGAGGAAATCTTTTTCTACCATCTGGGTTGTCACCAGTGGGTCTCGGCAAAGGAGAAACTCGGTGAGTATGAAAATGAAAGCTCAGTCGACTTCTAGATTGCACCTTACTTGTTTTATTTATTTTTCTAACGCATTATATTTTATTTGGTCTTGAAATGGTCGTGATTAGACAGCCAAATAAAGTCCACTTTGTATATGTAGATGAAATAAACACTAAATGTCTTTATGCTCCATGGTGAGCATATTTGTACAAGCCTAAGGACAATCAGAAGGGTTTGGGGCTAAAATCTGTTTGAGATCTGAGCAGGTTGCACAAATGCACAAGTTTATTTTCACTTCTCCTTTTTACTTCAACATTTTTCATTTTCATCATTTTCAGTTTTTTCCTGAGTGGGTAGCCTCTTGCCAGAACTCTGAAATGCGAAGGCACATGCAGTTGCAGTTTTTGTTGTTGTTGTTTTACATTTGTTTATTTATTTAAGGTCCATTTTAAACATCATCCATCTTAGTGATTATTACCTGTGCATGTGAAGTGTTCACAGAAGGTGGAGATGCTGTGAGGGGGCGTTACTCACATGTTGCTGCAGTGATGGAGGGACGAGTGTTGCTGGTTGCTGGAGGTTACAGTGGCGTTGCGCGTGGAGACCTTGTGGCTTACAAAGTTCCCCTTTTTGTCAGTAGCGACCAAGGTGACAGGGTGAGTGAAAGCGCTGTAAACCAATAGTATTTGGAAGACTGGCTGTGGCTGGAAGAATCTCAGTGGCTGAAAATTATGTTGATCAAGAGGATATAGTAGTAATGAAATAGTTGTGTGTGTTTGTTTGTTTCATCATCAGGATGCTGTTTGTGCTGAGGCAGTAGATGAAAGTATGTGCCTGAAGAACCCAGAGTGCAGCTGGTGTGAAGGCCGCTGTCGAGAGTACCAGCCCACTAACCCGGTAACACTTCTCTCAGCCTTTTTGTTAAATTGTAACAATGCCTGTTTTTTTGTTTTTGTTTTTTTTTGGGGGGGGGAGGAGATCCATTTTTACATTTCCAGAAATCTAATCCTTTCCTTTTCAGACTGTTTACAAAGTGCATGTTCTGTTTTCTGGTCGCAGTGTGGAAGTACTGGTTGCTTGGGCCTTGCTCGCTTCCTGTCTGACTGCCAGTCCTGTCTGGTGTTCAGTGGCACTCCAGCTTCTCTGGCCCGTGCCCCTGGTGAATTTGGCTGGTGTGTTCAGAATGAGTCCTGCCTACCAGTGTCAGGTGAGACCCAGGGAGGGAGGAATGAGGGCAGAAGAAAAGGGTCAAGACTGGAAAATGATGTTGGGAGTTGACATGGGAGGGACGTAATTGACTGGTGTTTGGTGTGTTTCAGAGGTGAAGTACAGTGACTTGGCTACACCCAGCTGAGACTGGACAGGCTCCTCAAACCACGGTTTGACTCGCCTGTCTAGTCACATACTTCTGGTGCAGTGAGGTCATTTTACTCCTTCAGAACACACGTCAAACAAGAGTCACCAATTACATTCATTTCAGTACAGTAGTGCACAGTAGAAAGCTGCTGTAATATGAGATTTAAGAGGCCCGATGTGTGGGGGTATTTTGGGTTTTTTTTGTGTATGTGCTGACCTTTCCCTCTCGGTCTCACAGAGCGAAGTGCGTGCCGTGTGGACCAGATCTCAGGGGCGTACGGCTGGTGGGGGGAGCGTACCCTTTTCCTAACCTCCCTCCACTCCTGTCGCACCGAGAACTATGTCCCGGGACTGCACCTGCTCACCTTCCAGCACCCCATAACGACTCCCAGCCTGACCAGGTACGGAGTCCAAATGTATTGATTTTACCAGTTGAGCCTGTAACTACTTCCCTCTCTGCTTATACTTACTCCTCCTTCCTGCCACCAATATTGCATTCGAGTTTGGATATAATGATTCTCTATTTGTTATTTTTTCTTTGTGCTTTATGCTTGTTAACCTCGTCATGTCTCTTTTTCTTTTTCTCTGTTTGTTTTGGGTAGAAAGGATATTTTTGTTCAAGTAGTTTGTGAAACTGTGTGGAGCCGTTAGTAGAGAATAGTGCCTCTGTTGATGTGTTTCCACTTCCATCATCCTCCACTGTCGTCCATCCTCATCACCCCTCACATTAGGTAACCATCCTCCGCACCGCCACCATCATGCTTGGCCCCACCACAGAAATGGACGTAGCCTTACAGTTTAGGGGGTTTGTCCATCCATTGTGGGGCGGGCCTCCACCTGCACCCCCTCCTACAGAGACTGTCTCCATGTGGGCTCGCATCCAGAGGTTTCACTTTGAGGCTCGAATGGCAACAGGACCCAACTCCAGCCAGATGGTGAGGATAAGTGCATGTCAGCTGTAATCTTTATTTCTTTTTCTTTCTTTTATTTCAGCAAATTGAAATACCTTTTGTCTCTTTTTTAAATCCTTCACTGGATTTGTAATAGATTAGATAATAAAATTAAGTAATTTAAATTTCATATGGACAAATATTGGAAGGCTTTAGAATTCTCAGTGAAAGCCAATAACCTTGTACCGAGGGCTGAGTGTTGTGATTGAACGTTTTTTACTGTTTTATCCATATTTTCTTCATGTCCAATTTTGTATGCATTGTGAACCCATTTGCTGATCAGGAGGTGGTGGGTCGCTGGGCAGCTCAGCAGGAAAAGGAGCTGAAGCTCCTGACTCGACCAGATGGGAGTCGACTTTTCTCTAACCTCACTCGGGGAAACCATTACCTTGTTCAGGCGGAGGGCTACCTGAACAACTCTGGCTCAGGACAGACAAGTGAGATGGCCTTGATTTGGAACAGAACGTTGCCTGAAGGAAGTGTGAGTTTAACTTTAGCAGCAAAACTAATTTATGCAAAATTCCTTTGTGATTTTTCTTAGATCGTGAAACAAGCATAGTGTTAATACCCTTTCCTTTACATCTCCTTCTAGGAGATCAACTTCCTATTCTTGGAGCCGTACCGCTCAGGTTCCTGCTCAGGGTACATGTCCTGTCTGGCCTGTCTGTCAGACCAGTCTTGTGGCTGGTGCCCGTCTTTGTCCCGCTGTCTGCTGCGTGACAGCCCAGACCTCGAACCCTGCCCTGAGGGCCAGAACAGTGAAGGGAAGATGGAAGGTCAGCGCCATCTGCTGTTGGCACCCCAGCACTGCACCATGTGTAAAGAGTACACAGACTGCTCTGCTTGTACTCAGGTACAACACAGATGCACATAAAAACTGACATTGTCTGCCATTCTGCTGACTTGTATACCATAACTGTATTGTTGACTCATGCTGTGCTAACTTTGATTGTAGGACCCTTATTGTGAGTGGCAGATAAACTCCAGCAAGAAAGGCAACTACCAGTGCAGTCGGCGGGGAAGAGTAGATGGATCCATACGTGATCCAAGGGGGTGTCCTAAATTGTGCAACCAGTAAGTTGAAAAATAATATTCATTTTAGATATTATTTTAGGTCATACAAACATCTGCAGCTCATCTTTTCTACTGTACTATCACTTTCTTTTACAGGAGAAAGACATGTGGTGAATGCCTTTCCAACTCCAGCCTCTGTGCGTGGTGTGAATCTGCTCAGGCCTGCTTCCATTTTGCTGCCTACCTCACAAAGTATCCCTATGGACAATGTAGGGATTGGTATGACAGGTAAGATGAGAACATTGTTAAGATTTTTCAGTTTTTCCTTTTGTTTTATTTATAATCATTATAATATAGTCATTATGTCTATAATGCTGTAATGACTATAATCACTTTCTTTTTCACATTTTAAATGTAAAGCCATGCTTAACATAAACAAATGATACCTAAATTCAGTAAAATCATCATATTAAATATTTTGTAAGATAAGATAAGATAACCATTATTAGTCCCACACGTGGCAAATTTGTTTTGTTGCAGCAGAAAGTGGACAGTGCAAAGGTGTATAGGAAAAATTAAAAACCCATAGCCATCTGCATTTTTTCCTTGCCTTTTTCTGGGCGTTAGCAACTGTACAGTTGGACTGAGATTACATAATTGGCTCTGACATTTCAAGACTGTTCTAACTGTATTTTTATCCTGTGAAATGATGAAATGTGTTTGACTGCCTCTAAAAATTCAAGTTATGTTCTTATGCTCATCCATAAGACTACTGCTGGTCAGGGCTCCTGCTTGTACCGGTCTTATTTATAACTTACTTCTTACTATAACTAATGGGAAATAAGTTCATATTGCTTTTTCTGAGCCTTATTATGATGAGTTGTAGTACTACTAGTAGTAGTAGTATTTCCCTTACATAGCAAGGTCAACACAGACTAAGAACTCCACTTCAATTTAAATTGCAACCTTCACCACATAATCAGCTGTGAATGCAATTTCTTCAATTTAATTAAATTAATTAATTTAATCCTTGTATTTTCAATTTAAAACAAGGATTTTGGATTTGGTATCAAAAGCAGTGGCCAGTATTTGATTAAAAATGGAAGGTTACTGAAGCCTAAACCCTGAAAAGCAGAGAATTCATTCTTTACTTTCCAAATGCTTTCACATGCAGTAAGATGAACAAAAAACACGAGAAACAACACATTTAGATTTTGCCAGACAGTTGAATTGACCCTTTAATGGCAATCAATAATAAAATACTTATTTTTTTGCTTGTCAGTGTTCACTCAGTTCCCCGGTGTAAGCAGTGTTCAGCTTTAAACACATGTACAGAGTGCCTGAGGACTTTCCAGTGTGGCTGGTGTGGTGACTACAATAATCCCACAATTGGAAAGTAAGTATGGCAAACCCATAACAACACAGAAAGTATACAGATTCCCAGAATTGCATATAAGGCAAATGCAATCTTTATATTATCAGGTTGCTGATAAGTTAGCAGTCATTGGGATTTCTGTATATATTTCATATTTTCTGCCCTTCTTTTCAGGTGCTTGAGGGGAGACTGGGCAGGAATGGATGATCCATCAGTGTATAACTGTAGTGTGGCTGTGGCTGAAGCTCGGGCTGCAAAGTGAGATATCTCTCATCATGTTTCTTGTACATATAACCTGAACAAACTGATAGCCAGATGTGTGTGTAGTATATCAGTCCAAGTTTACATTTCTCTTTCTTGCTTCTCTAGCCCTGAACCCCAAACTTCAGCCCCACCGCGCCCCCTAGAAATGGAGATGGAGCATTTGAGTCATGAAGAGCAAGATGCAATCTGGGCTTATGGCACTTGTCCTGATGTAGAGGAATGCAGGCTGGGCCTCCACAACTGTCACCCCTCTGCCACTTGCATCAACACTCCCACTTCATATGAGTGCCGTTGTAAGAGAGGATTCACAGGGGATGGCACACTGCACTGCAACCAAACGTAAGTGCATAAAAATACAGTAATCCATGAATTCCTTCCTTAAATCTCTTAATAAAATCTTTTTATCCGTCTTGCTCATTGAGTTATCTTACTTTGTCCCACAGCTGTTACAATGAGTGTCGTGAGGGCCAGTGTAGCGGCAGCCCACGGTTTGAGTGTGAGTGCGCCCTGGGCTGGACATCTGATCCCGCTACTCTGGTTCTGAGTGGTGTAGAATGTGATGTTGACTGTGGCTGCAACTTCCACTCCACATGTATTACTGCTCCAGGGATCTGTGATGAATGCCAAGGTCAGATTTTGATAAATGGATTATAGTGATTTGATTTCAGTCACTATACATAAAACTGAAACTGTGGGAGGCATTTTGGTGTTTGGTAGATAAAGGCTATTGTGTTGTTTATTGGTTAACATTCACTTGTTCACTTTCAGACTGGACTACAGGGCCTCACTGTGAGCACTGCCGTCCAGGTAGCTTTGGCTCAGCCCTGGCTGGTGGTAGCGGCTGTGTTCCCTGTGAGTGTAACGGACACGGCGACCCTCTCCAGGGATACTGTCACAACCAGACAGGCCAGTGTTACTGCACCCACAACACTCAGGGACCACACTGCGAGTCCTGTCTGCCTGGTTACTATGGAGATCCCAGGTAAAGATCTTCAATATCTTGCTCAGTAGAAACAATTTCCTTGGATGATTTTTAGTGTATTCTGTGATTGTGACTTGTCTGTACTATCCTGTACCATCTAGGAACAATGGAACATGTTACCGCCAGTGCCAGGGCCGCTCTGTCCTGCTGTCCTCCACTTCCTCCACCACTATTCCCCTGTCCTCTTCTTTGGGGTGGCGGAGTGGCACAGAGGGGAAAGGTGGGCTTTCTCATTGCCTGTGGGTCCTCTCTGTGACTGAGAACCTGGCACCCTGTCTGCCAAGACAGTTCTGTCCCCCAGTAGCTCTCACGCTACACCCAGACTCTCATACACATTGTAAAGTGAGTTCAAATAAACACAAATTACTTAACAGCTCACTGTTCCTCAAACTGTGTTCATGACATTCAGGATGCTTTATTTTTCAGAGTTCGTATGTCTACGTGTTCGATGGCCTGCCTCGTTTTCTGGGTAACGGAGTCGTACATTCTGATCACAATCTAATTGGAGCATTTTGTGGCACCACGAGGACTCAGCCTATCACAGTGGAGGCCACTTCAGGTTTATCCTTAACTCATTGATTAATAAATACACTGTTTAAACTACAAAACCAGTTTACATATACACAATCACTCAGCATCGTATAATCATCTCTTCTACCTCCAGGTGTGATCTCAGTCTACTTTGAAGCCAACGTCACTTCAGACAGACCTCAAGGCTTCAATGCATCTTTCTGGGTACGACGGTGTCAGCAGAGCTCTGAGGATGAAGATGGATCTGTATGTCCAGGTGGAGCCCAGTGCCAGGGTGGGCTCTGCCAGTGCCCTCAGGGATATGGGGGACCACACTGTGACCGGCTAGTGTGCCCTCAGGATTGTGGAATAGCAGAAGGAAGAGGAACTTGTAATATAGTAAGAGCTGTGAACTTTTTTTTTTAAGTTTACTTTTCTTAAATTTCCAAGTGTCTCTTTGATCAAAAGTAAAACTTAATTTAATATACTGTGACATTTTTTATTTAGTGCCTTTGTAACGCCCATAAAAACATATTTCTAGTTGTGCACTGTATAATTATTGTTTTTTTTGTTAACCAGGACTTTGTTTGTTTGGTTGGTTGTTTTGTTTTGTTATGTAAGTCAGTTTAAATAAAACACAGAACATTAACCAGCATAACTTTGTTTGTCTTAGTCTCTGGGAGTGTGCGTGTGCTCAGAGAGCTGGGTTGGGTCAGACTGCTCTATTCCTCGAGACTTCAACAGCTTGGTGTGGGAAACCTTACTGGACGCACAGATGACTGTGGTAAGGACCAAAGAAAAATGAACCAGAACAATACTGAAGTGTGCATGGCTGAGACAACGCAGCACATACAAATAAACATTTTGCTTCCCCCCCAACAGAACCAGGCCCACAGGTTCCTCCACAGGATGGGACACTCTCTGGTGTCTGGACCACAGGGAAACCTCTGGATGTATGGAGGGCTTTCTCTGACAGAGGGAATTCTGGGAAATGTCTATAGGTAAGAAAGTGCAACAACAGGCTATAAATGCTTAGACAAAGGGCTTGTAAGAATCAATTTTCAGTAGTATTCATGTTTCAGGGTGGGGCACATGTGACTCAGGAGCTAAAGTAGGTCGTCTATTGGAAGGTGACAGATTAGAGACCTGGGCTACTCTAGACTTCATGTCAAAGTATCTTTGGGTAAAATACTGAAGCCCAAGTTGCACTTGATGAATCTATCAGAGTGAGTGTGTATGAATGCTAGGTTATAGGCACTGTGTGTTTGAATGGGTGAATGGGTATGGTAGTAGAAATACATTTGTACTGCTCAGAGAGAAAAATGCCAATCAGGCAACAAGCCCATCCATTTGTGAAAACTACTGAAAACCTTCTGTCTTATTACTGTGAAAGTGTTATGTGTTTAACTCCTTAAAGGAATTTGCTTGTGTGAATAAAGCAGTGTGTTTGTAAAACACAAATACTAAACACAGACTGTTGAACTGATTGAAAATCTACAGTCACATAATCTACAGTGTGAATATTTCAGAACTCAACATTCGTGTTACCAATTCCATTAAACCAAAAATCAAAATGTAACTTATTCAGATCCAAAGTGAACAATGGTTTGTCCCATATATGCATCTTAAACATTTTGAACTATAATCTACAGCCATGTCTTAGACATTTTAATCTATCACAATCACCTTTATTGGCATAATAATAATCTCCTAAAAGAGAATTATGGATTTGATCAACTGGTCTCTGAATGCTATTGACACCCTTTTCTCAACGAGAAGTCTGGGCTCGGGAGAGCCCGAGTGCCCTGGAGGTACTTTCCCTGCCGGATACACGATGGACGGGTGGCAGAAATGGAGGATCGTGTGCCTGGCGGGACTGTCAATCGAGGACGCTGAAGATATCTACCTATTCGGAACCATGATAACAGGGTTCTTGCTGATCGGAGCTGGCTTGGCCCTGGCTTATCGAAGAATTAAGACAGCGGAACCGGCTGTTCAAACCCCCCCAAGGCTGCCCGCTGGGATTGAAACGATGGGACGAGGCGCGACTTCTCAGAATGGGCTCACTGAGTGCAGCATGGTTAAGATCTTGGAGAAGCTTACGGGTGCCGTGAATAAGATACTTAGAATAAGACCTCTGAGCATACATTGGATTACATCATGGAGAAGTTCACTCAGAATAACACATCTGAGCGAAAGTTGGATCACATCTTGGAGCAGCTCACTGCGGTCGTGAGGTCTCAGAATCTGCTCTTTGAGCACAAGAATGACAAGACCACTGAGCGCAAGTTTGATAACATCATGGAGAAGCTCGCGGCTCTCCAACGGGAGATTGAGAGACCAGTGTTGGACTGTTAGAACAGCTTTGAAATTCTCATGAGTTGTTCGCATAAAAGAAAAACCACCATCATAATGCGGCTATCCCTTCGGCGCCAGCTGTGGGCTCAAGGCTGGAGCCGAACAAAAACTCCCTGATAACGACTGTGTTTAGACTGTTCCTTCCCATTCCGTGCAAGGCCACCTGGGTTGGCTGGAAGACTGTTTACTTAGCCTGGCAGGGTGAAGGACACTGTCTCAGCTGAACTCTGGACACTCACACACATACACATACACTGATACGCACTCACTCATCCCCCCTCCCTTTCCAAACGCCTTCGATGCTTGTTCCCTCCTGGGGAACACGGCGGGTCTGAGCCCGCGCTGGAATAATAGCGCAGGGCAGGATGGCTGCTGTGTTTGCTTCGGATTACTCCTCAGCCCCCACCCAGCCCTGTGGCTTGTCACGTGTTCCATAATGTTGTGCTGTGGACATTTATGTGCCTTTTGTGAAGAGGAGTTTTTTTTGGTTTCCTGTTCTCATGCTGTCCTCCCATAGGAGCCCAGCATGAGTAGAGGTCTCTTTTTTTCCTCTTGTACTTTCCCATTGTAGTGTACATTTCAGTGTTTTTCTGTAAGGCTACCGATCTCCGACCTGTATCCCCATGTGATGTCTGTGTTCTGTGTGTAAGGTCGGGGGGGGTCCCATTTCACTGCAGGGCAACCTGCATGTGGCGAATAAAGCCTTGATTGATTGATTGATTGATTGATTGATTGATTGATTGATTGATTGATTGATTGATTGATAATATTCTCAGACTGTAGCATAGGAACAATAAAACTTACATAACCTTGTTGCATATATCTTGGCAGAGGCATCCAATAACAAGTTGGTTAGGTAATCTCACAGTCACATAGTGCAGTGTTGCCTCTGTGTGTGTGTAATAATTCCTTCTGGTTGGTTTAGATATTCTGTGTTGGAACGTCGTTGGACCCCAATGTTGACAAGCTCTGTGGAAGAAGGGTCGATGCCAAACCCTCGCTACCATCACGCCTCTGCAATGCTGACTCATGAGTCTGGCTCTGGAGCCAATCACAACTTTATGTTGGTAGTAGGCGGGGTCACTCGAGACGGCGTTTCCATGGATACCTGGACTCTCAATCTTAGCAGTTTAGTTTGGAGAGAGCACAAGGTTGATATCTGACTTGATATGGAAATAAAGAATATGTGAAAAAACTTTTTTTTTATTCTTTAACTAATTAATTTTCTTCTGCTGACAGAGCACAGTGCTTCCTCCAGTGGCAGGTCACACTTTA
The DNA here is from genome assembly GCF_013358895.1 of Oreochromis aureus. Lineage (NCBI taxonomy): Eukaryota > Metazoa > Chordata > Actinopteri > Cichliformes > Cichlidae > Oreochromis > Oreochromis aureus. Next base: position 24,652,197 of record NC_052952.1, read on the forward strand.
ACTGTACGGCGAGACAGCTCTGTGCTGTTGATTGGCGGGTACTCTCCTGAAAATGGTTTCAATCACCATTTACTTGAGTTCAGCCCTCAGTCTGGAAACTGGACCATTGCCCCCCACACTGGCACACCACCTACAGGTTTTTGAAGCCTTTCATAATGTCAATAACTCACTGATGCACTGCTTATTGTTATAACAAAACAGAATCACATTGTGAAAATCTTTTTTTAAAAAGAGACAAATATAGCTCTAAATACTCTTTTCATTGCACATAAACCTATTTTGCTTGCTTTGTTCTTGGATCAGGTTTGTATGGCCACACGGCAGTCTACCATGAACAGACTGATGCCATCTATGTCTTTGGAGGCTACCGCTTTCACGTGGAAAGTGTAGAGCCATCTGCTGAGCTCTACAGCCTGTATTACCCCAACCTCACCTGGTCTTTGCTGGCCACCTCTCAGGGTATTAAGGTAAGAAGTTGGAAAATCCAAGCAGTTGACATCCATCCATCCACTTTAGAAAGATAACTTCTGTATTCCTGCTGTGTCATCTCTCTCCTGTGTAGCCCCTGTCCCGTTTCTTCCACGCTGCTGCACTGATTAAAGACACTATGGTGATTGTAGGCGGCAGGACGGAAGCAGAAGACTACAGTAACTCTGTCTCTCTGTACCAGATCAACTGTAACACCTGGATACAACCAGGTAACTATACATTTCTAGCTGCAGATTAATTTGTAAATCATAAAACATCATAGGCTAACCTCTTTTTATGTTTTTCTTTTAGTGTCAGCTGTTGGAGATCCGGTTAATGGTTCGGTGTCCCTTGCCATGACGAGCTGGGGCGGTCGTCTCTTCCTGTCAGGAGGCTTCAATGGCGTCACCCTTGGCAGACTCCTAACCCTGTCTGTGCCCTCTGACCCCTGCGCCCTTCTTCCCACACCAGAGGCTTGCAACACCACCACAGGCAGCTGCATATGGTGTAGAGGGAGCTGTGCTTCTTCTGACACTGCTGAGAGGTAACACATTGTTTGACAGCAACTCTGAGCTTGAAGTTATGTGCAGCTATGAAATAAAATGCATATGACATTCACTTCTGTTCCTTGTTTTCCATCAGAATGGAATGCTTCACTGGACAGTCTCCCTGTTCTCCAACCCCTCGTGAGCCAGACCAATGTCGCAGACTCAAGACATGCAGTGAATGCCTTGCACGACACCCTAAAACATTTTCCAGTCCATCCCAGGTAACATGTAATGCTCCTTCTCAAACACAGTTAATCACTCAAAGAGAGACCGTAACTGTGAACTAAAGTCTGTTCTTAATAAATTCCCCAGCCTGTTTTACAGTGTAAGTGGTGCACAAATTGTCCAGAGGGGGCTTGTATCAGCAGCTCTCTCAGCTGTACAGCTGTACAAGACTGTCGAATCAACCAGAGAGAGATCTTCCTGTCCAGCAACTGCACTGAGACTAGCTGTGAGGCTTCTGACTGCCCCAAGTGTACAGCTTCTGGAAAGTGCATGTGGACTCGCCAGTTCAAACGCACAGGTACCCAGGTTCAGATAATTTGTGTGTTACAGAAAATGAATTTTATGATTAATAAATCTTTTCCAATAAGAAATGTCGACCCCCTTCTTTTTTTTTTTCCCTCTCCTCCAGGCGAAACGAGGCGCATCTTGAGTGTGAATCCCACTTATGACTGGACATGTTTCAGCTACGCTCTGCTCAAAGTCTCACCCATGCAGGTGGAGTCATCCCCTCCTCTGCCGTGCCCTCCGCCATGCCACAGTCTCCATAACTGCAGCCTTTGTCTGAGCTCCAATGGCTCTGATGGGGGCTGGCAGCACTGTGTGTGGAGCATGGCCCTGCAGCGGGTAAGATTTGAATTAGAGCAATCGAACCATGTCACATCATCAAGATAACACCTGTATGAATTCCTACATGATATAAAATGTCACGTCATAATATCACTGCTAAAACAATGCAATTTAATACATAAAAAATGAGCTACTTCAACAACCTCCAACAAACCTTAATACTTGGCAAAATATGCAAGAAAATAGTTCCAACTGAAGGTGGAAACGACCAACGTTTCACCAGTTGAAGCAAAAACACTAACAAGTGCAAACAGGATATGAAGGAGGCAATATTAGCGATTGGTGTCGTGCTGTCAAAGTGTGAAAGAACCACTCTACCCAGTGTCGCTGTAGCACTCGCTAATTTCACTCGCAGGTTGCACATGACAGAAAGAACAAACAGTGGATGTAGTTGACTTTTATTTGGCTAAAGATATGATGCCAATACAGATTGTGGTGAAAGGGGCTTTGACCAGCTGGTAAACACTTTACTCAAGAAATGATATCCCAGGTAGAAAACATTTTTCACTTTCTCATGTAACAAAGTAGTGGTTTACATGTTCTCCTAACAAGTAGCAGATCCCTATCCCAATTCTGGGTGGATAGCTTTATGGTTGCATCAGGAAGAGTGTCTAATGTAAAAATCTACCAGATCAAACATGATGTGGCGACTCCTTGTAAGTGAGGGAGCAGTTGAAATTAGCTCTGATCATGCATTATTTAACACTAGCTAAGCTAAATTTTTGTGCTTAGGTTTGACTTTACTCTCACTGTTTGTGGTGCTGTGTCACTACTATTGCACTGTGTTGCTGCTACCGCTGGCACCTTGTTTTAGAAGATTCACATTTCAAATTAGTAAATTTGGCATCAGTAGTAGCTCATTGGAAAAGGAGGATAGATAATGCAGTTCATTTATTTACAGTAATAAATGCTGCTGTGTGCAACCATTCTTAAAATGTTCCTATATTTTTTATGTTGTAGTGTTATCATTAAAACATAAGTTTTCTGAAAATATCGTGACATAATTTTGAGGCTGTATCACCCACCCCTAATTGGAATGTTGGACTTTAAGTTAATTCATTTTCTTTTTAATTTAAATATGCAAATATCTTTCCCCTTCCTGTAGTGCATGAGCCCATCTTTTGTGCCCCTCCGGTGTGAGGCAGGCCAGTGCGGTCGACTGCTTTCTAGGGGAGACTCCTGCTCTCCCCAGTGCTCCCAGCTCACTCAGTGCTCCCAGTGCATTGCTAGGCCTCAGTGTGGTTGGTGTTCTTCTCGCGGGGGCAATGGGGCTGGACGCTGCCTACAGGGAGGACTTGATGGTGAGAACAATGTTAAATTTTGAAGAAGCTGAGCATCTTAGCATGTAATGAGTGGATTGTTTTGTTATTTATCGGCATACCTCTGTTTCTTGTTTTTCTGTCTTTCTTTTTTTTCCCACAGGTGTGAGTGAGGGTGTTTGCCCTTTGACAAACAGCAGCTGGTCTTTCCTCCATTGTCCAGAGGAGGATGAATGCGCCAACAGTCATCACAACTGTTCCTTTAGGAACACCATGCATTTGGGAAATGCATAGTGGGCATGCTGTAGTCTATGTTGTAGTTCATAGGTTTCATTTCTCCTTTCACTGGGGTGAAAACACCTTGTGTTTTATATGGGACTGCAACATATTTTTAACCTTTGCTCTCCCTTCCCACATACTGAAAAAATGTTCTACAGTTTGATTACCTTTAGTTTTATAAAATCAGCACCCTAAGGCAAGATGGTGTTCTAACATCTGTGTTCTAACAAAACCTTTCATTAGGCGTCTCCTGCGGGCTAAAGTGTTATTTGGTTTCCACGCTGCAGCAAAGTGGAAAAAATGTTGTCACTGCAGATTTCAAAGGTTGTGCAGATTTCTTTGGAATAGGTTTAAAGAAAACACACACATTTAAGAAAAAATACATTTCTTTACATCCTTTTCAGCACTTGAAGGGTGTCCCTCATTTTTCCACACAAACAAACTCTTTGTCCTATATTTAGTTTGTTTGAATCTGCTCATCCTGCTCCTCACCAGATATTTATTGTTCCCTCCAGGACCACTAGAGGCCAGTACTTCAAAACACAGTGAGTAGAGCTGCTTCCCGTTAGTGATGGGATTTCCGGCTCTTTTTAGAGAAGCGGCTCTTTCGGCTTGGCTCACTAAAAAGAGCCGGCTCTTTCGGCTCCCAACTGGCTCTTACCTAACCAACTGGCTTCAACGTATGGAAGAAAATGCAGTCTCATGTGAAATATTGTGAGTACGTTACACGGTGGGATTTTGGAACAATGGAACTGCCTTTATTGCCCGAAATATACACAAATTTTAGAAGGCCCCATTTTTACTTTGAACCACCAGTTGGTAACATTTCCACCTTTTGAAGACACACATGCGCTAGAATGCATCTCATAGGCTAAATTTTATTATAACAGCCTTGCCTTGGCTGTCTTTGAGTCCAGACCTGGTCAGTGTGAAGGAAAGCTCAGAGCGGCTGACCGTCCCCGATAACCCAGAGCGCTTTGATCCCTGCGTCTTTGTCCTAGGTGCTGAAGGTTACACCTCCGGGAAACACAAATGGGATGTCCTTGTAGGTGACAACCCCAAGTGGATAGTGGGAGTGTGCAGAGAGTCATTGCCGCGTAAAAAGAAGTTTACAGTCGCAACAAACCGCGGTGTGTGGGCCTTAGGACTGAGCAAAGGGGTGTATAATGTAATGACAACTAAACGTGAAGAGCTGCAGCTTCAGCAGCGACCTGAAAAGATTCGAGTCAAGCTTAATATAGAAAAGGGAGAGGTGTCATTTTGGGATGGAGGGTTAGGGAAGCACCTGGTCACACTTACACACAAGTTTGGAGGTGCGATATTTCCCATTTTTGGTCCCGGCCTCCATACCTCGCCCATGGATCTGGTTCCAGGAAAAATAGCTATACACATGTCAACAACCCAAGATAAGGTTATTGACGTAAAGATGCAAGATTGAAAATCAATGATGAAAAACTTTTAAAAGCAAGATAAACTCGACAAGCCTTTACCAGTCGATCAGGGGTAACGAGAACATCAAATAAAAGTTTAAAAGAATAAATCTGCCAGTAGATGAAACATCAGTTTAAGTATAAAGATGAAAAACCACAACCACAGTAAGGATGTGGTTATTTATGTCTGAGCAATGAGTTATCAGCCTGTGGTCCACACACAGACACTCATACTTTCTGTCCCGTCTGTACTCATAGATGTATTTTGTTGTTTCTTTCTTTTTTCTTTGTTTTCATTATGCATTGCATTGATGGAAGATTTCAGGCCTTATTGATTTGTTTATGAGTTCACGGAGTTGCCTTTACACAGCTTGTTTTGCACAACTGTTTTCTGGCCCTCTGCACCTCCCTACCCTCGTGTTTTGAGCGTAGTTAATGTGGCCAAACAGAAACAAAACACATGACGAAAACAAAGGATTGGACTGATAGCTTTTTATTTATTTTTTTAACCCTTCAAGGAAATAAAGGGGATGATGGTGATTAAGTTTGAAACTTCACTGTTATATCTAAAGTCACTTGCTTCTGGGTTTTAGGGGATGTTATTGTAGTTGTTGTTAGCCTTTGATTCAATTTGATTTCTGTGAGGAATCAGAACATTTTCTCAAATATACACTTAAAAAAACGCATTTCAAATGTTTTTGGTGATGCTGATGTTTTGGATTAAAATGCAAAATGAAACTGCTGATTGTTGGGATAGTTAGACTCCTATGCTGGCTATCATTCACTATACTAAGTTCATGCTTAGCAACACTTTGTGATATAAAATATACTACTGCAGTGTGTAACCTCAAAACATTAACAATTGTGTGTCAGTCTTCAATTAAAAACAGTTTCAAATTAAATGTGTGTTGACTTCTTTTCAAAACATTTACAAACAGTATGGGGAACTTTATTCAGCAGGGAACAGAGGAGTTCAGCAGTGGTGAAAATAATACTGTAACATGTTATTTTGCAGAAAATCAATAAGTGCTTATAGATACCCAAACAAACAAAAAGCAAGAACATAAGAGGGAGAATGAGAATGACAGTGGGACAGATATAGCCGTGTAGACGCAAGGAGTAGAGGTAGTGACGGGAGATGAGTTTAAATACCTGACATCAACGGTCTGCACAAGAGCAGTGAAGAGAGTCCAGGATGGAGATGAGAATCGGGGGTAATTTGTGACAGAAAGGTAAGAGACAGAAAGAAGGTTCAGAATAAGGTAGTGAGACCTGTGATGTGTTGCTCTGACAAAAAGGACAGGAGGCAGAGTTGAAGATGCCAACATTTAGGAGCAACCAGAATGGACAAGATTAGAAATTAATTTTCGAGAGGAACAGCTTAGGCTGAGCAGTTTGGAGATTGAGGTCGACAGACAAGGCTGAGACAGTCTGGACAAGTGCAGAGGAGGGATCGTGGATGTATTGGACTAAGGTTGAATATGAAGCTGTCAGGTAGGAGGAAAAGAAGAAGAGCTCATTGAAGATTAATGGATGTATAATGAAGGCAAACGGCTGGTGAGACAGGAATGGGGGAAGATACAAGTAGATGATCCGCTGCTGAAACCTCTAAAGGCATTCACTTTATCCACAAATAAATGACATAAATAATAAGCAAAATATTTAATAAACAACCTGCCGTTTATGGCTTACACAATATCCAAGTGTAAACTTTGATTGCCTCCGCTGGGTGGCAGTAGTGGGATGGGTTATTCGCTGCACTGTCTTTGTGTTGGTCACCGTTGGCTATTGCTCGCCTGCCAAAAAGCACCCAAACACTGGCTTCTCACCATAACATGGTCCGCAGGAGTAGCGTCGATGCTTTAAAAACGTGTCGCTGATAGCTGCAAGCAGTTCTCCGAGGAGTACCATCATTTGTTATTACATAATGAAGAATTACTCTCAAGAATGACTGATTCTGTTAGGGTCTGCAGCAACCAACGATTGCGCATCTGGATTTGGCCGAGCCGCTACCACTAGCTAGCGGACAGGCTAGCAGAGCAGAATGCTGTAGCGCTCTCCTCTGCAGTGAATCCAATTTAGTATCGACTGGATAATTTAGCCAGCTGTCAGTTTGCAGCCCTCACTAGTTAGCTCGTGCAGTAGCTGACGTTTAAAGGCCTGCCGAAAATGTAAACCACCATGCAAACAAAGAGACGGGAAATGGTAAGTGTTATGTTGAATCCATACCAACTGATGAGCCCAGATTAACTGTATTCCGTTAGCTCCCTTAGCTTAGCTACCCTTTCGTTAGCTTTGTTGTGATAGCCTGCAGAGACCCTTGCTGATAATTGTCGTCGGTTCACCCTTTGGCTAGTTGGTTCTAAGAAACGCAGTTGATAAAAGTTAACCTGTTTGTGTGCTATTTTAATGTAACACCACAGATGTGGAGTATCGTCGTTTCACCTTAAGTTTGTATTGTATGATTTCTGGAGTCGTAATGTTTGCGAGCTACTTCCCTGTGCAAATGGGGCTATCACTTGTTAGCAAAATCAGCATAAGAATTTTTGCAGTGGCTTTTCTTGAGTCTGGCAGTTTGTAGTAATCCTTGTAATCTGATCATTAAGCCTAATGGGTTGTTGCTGCAGGTTGAATGGCATTGCAGTTGACATATGACTCATAGCGCTTTAAATTGGACCCTTTCAGTGGCATAAGACTGCACAGCGAGAAGTGAGAACTACCAGAGGACTAAGATTGCGCTTTGATGTCCATAAGGGACATTCCCTTGTATCCAGTTAGCGTAGTTTATTTGTTATATGTGGTCGATAAACTTAACTTAAGACATATATGGTCTTCATATGTGCTGCAAATGTTTAAGGTTTGTTATTAGGAGACCAACACCAACCGATTCCCACCTTGCTCTTTCCCTTTCCATCCTTCAGGCAGTGCCAGTGATGGCCTCCCCCCTCCCTGTCTCCTTCATCCTGGTGGTTCTCCTGTTGGCTGAGTCACTTGTGTGCCAGACAGGGGCCTGCAAGGGCCACAGGCAAGTTTTGAGGGGACCACCTGGCTATGTGACAGATGGAGCAGGAAACTACTCTGTCAATGGGAATTGCGAGTGGCTCATCAAAGGTGGAGAAAATGTTTTTTTGTCATTATTTTTTGTTGTTTTCTGTGATTGTTCAAAGTGATATTTATCTAATTCTTCATCTCTTCCAGCTCCCAGCAACAGTCACCGCATTGTCTTGAATTTCACCTTCATGGACACAGAGTGCACTTATGACTACCTTTTTGTGTATGATGGGGACTCCTACCAAAGCCCCCTGCTAGCCAGTCTGAGTGGCAACACGGTACCCCAGCCCATTGAAGCAAAGTCTGGCAAGGTAACCAAGAAAAGATACCACAGCTGAAAGGCCAGGGTGATTCTTGACACTCCATTAGCATTGAATTCTAACTTAATTTGTGTTCACTGTTAAACTGTGTTTGTTCCAGATGCTGCTTCATCTCTTCAGTGACGCTAATTACCACCTCCTGGGGTTCAATGCAACTTACACCTTCTCTTTGTGCCCTGGAGCGTGTGGCGGTCATGGTCGTTGTGATTTCTCTACATCAAAGTGCCATTGTCATCAGGGTTGGGGTGGGCCCTCATGTACAACCCCTCTGTGCACTCAAGCTTGTTCTGTGAACGGCCAGTGTGACAAGGTAAGAGTAGGGATAGGGACGATTAAATGAACACACACAAAAAAAATTATACTATAGCCGCACAGTAACTCGTTTCTCAACCTGATTAGGTTATTCATTTGTGTGCTGTGATGAAACTTTTCATATTTGCCTTCATTCATTTATTTATTTTTTTCAGAAAGGAGAGCGTTGTGTGTGTAAGCCAGGCTTCGTGGGTCAAAGCTGCCAGCTTGGTCTCTATAATGACAGCGGTGCAGGGAAGTGGTGGCGTGTGAGTGAAGAAAACCCCTACACACCTCCCAGGACAGGTTCTGCAGGCGTGTACCTCTCCTCCACAGGAGCCATGTACCTCTTTGGCGGTAAGAGCAACATACAGTTAAATTCCACTGATACAATGTTTTCTGTTTAGAAAACAACATTTTTAACACACAAGACAACGGCAAGGTTTTTGACTCTGATTCTTTAGTATATGTTAATAAATCATAACTCAACACAATTTGTTGTTGTGTTACATATTAACCATCAGTGATATTGATGTCTTTGTTATAGCTGAATGTTCACATCTGAGTCATCAGTCTCATATCTCATTATTGGCCTTGTTTGAATAATATTTTGCTTATCTTCTTTGCAGGATTTGATCTGAACAGAGCTCTTGGTGACTTGATCAAATACAATTTCACATCCAACCAATGGGAAAGCAGGTCTTATGGTCATTCACCTGTAAGTGAACACACTCAAACATGTGCTGTTTTTCTTTCCTTCTGCTATTGCATTTGCTTTGTCATTCTCTATGCAAACAAGTGTCCAAGTTACTGTCAGCACTTTACAGTAAATTGATCCTCAAATGTCATGTAGGCAAGAAATCTAGTTTCCTTAATCAGGAGAATGGATTCAAAGATATCCACTCCAAGATTTTCTCTCAACGACTTGTCAGGCCCCAGCTTATCCTTTGACGACCAGGAACTCAGGAACAACTCCAGAATCAGGATTTTCTTTAAAGATATATTAAGACTCATAAGCTTATTGTTTCCGTTCTGTTTTACATATATAAAAATAACTTGAAAGACAATAGTATAACTATAGTAATAGGATTAAAGGCAAAACCTATCACTATTACTTACAACTTCATGCTGTTTTTTTCCTTTGGTGGATCATCTGATATACATTTACTTATGGCCATTTATTACAATAGCCTAAATGCAAAATCTTAAAATACAGAGGTGTCTAACTAACTAAAACAGAAATATACCAGTCACACAAAGTTGGTCTCTACAGCTGTGTAATATAATTTGTGAAGTTCTAACACAGATGCTTATTGTTTTCACTCAAACAACTCAGTCAATGCAGTCCATTCTCCGCAATTTTTCAAAAAGAAATGCTGCTCTCCGGTTACTGTCCATAGTTACTATCCAAACATACGACCTAATCTCACCATAGCACAACTGTTTAACCAGTTTTTGACAGTTAGCAAGGACACAGACAGCTCCAGATAGCATGGATGGACAAGTCCTGTCTATTACACTTATTTGAAGTGTGCCTGAAGGGCACATGGTAGCTAGTGCTCTGTGATGCAGTGTTTCCATGGATGCATTCATCCAGTCACAAAAGACTGGCAGGCATGCAGAGATCTGCACGAATCCTTAAGGGTCACCATCTAGTGTTGAAATTTCCATCACTTGGATTTAAGTAGATCCTAGCAAACTTGTGGATATCAAAACTTTTAACATGCCTTTCTTGTTTTCTTCTATTTATTTATTTTTTGTCGTTGTTCAGTGCTGATTGGCCATATTTAATTAATGCCACTTTGTGGTGATAGAGTATTACATTCTACTGGTTGCCTGATAAAAACAAGGGTAAATGGATTAAGTCAAGAATATTTGCTTAATAATGTTGTAACTGTTTAAGAATTTATTTTTTAATTTATCAAACCTGTTTACCAAATGTGAATTTTTATTTTTTATAGAAATCACTTTATTGCAGTGTATACTCTGCTCACTCACTTTTTTTAATATATCCTATTTGTTTGCACATGTAAACATAGTCGATGGGAATTCTATTATTCTCATTTTTTGTTTAACATCTCAGTCGTATTCCTTTCCTTCGTGCTCTCTTTGGCTCTCCTACTCTGTCAGGTGGCTCGTCATTCCCACACAGCAGTAGAGTATATGGGTAAAATGGTTATCTTTGGTGGAGAGCTAGCCAACGGCTCCCTGGCCAATGATGTGTGGATGTACCGGCCTCTCAATGATGACTGGCAACAGCTTGGCTTTTCCACTTCACCTGGTGCTCCTAAACTGGCTAATCACGCTGCGGCTATAGTAGACAGTTATCTCTATGTGTTTGGAGGTGGGTTCGCACGTATACTGTCACGTTGCACTTTGTCTTTTTTTTATATCAGCATTTTTAATCCACGAAGAAATGAACAAACCCAAATTTGTTTCCCAGGTCGTACTGATCAGGATATGTTTTCCTCAACTCTGTATCGGTTTGGCCTGCATGGCTCTGGACGGTGGGAGACGGTTCAGCCCACAGGTGGGAAGCCACCTGCCACTGCTGGGCACTCCATGGTCTTCCACAGCCCTTCCAGGACATTGCTTGTCTATGGAGGGCACAGGCCTACCACTGCCAGGTATGTACCTTCTCATACATTACAGTAATGACAATACATTGGTTTTGGGTATCTACTGATGTTGAGTATTAATCTGGATTGAGAGGAGAGTGGGAATCTGTCTTTTATGTATAAGACCACATCACACTCACTTAAACATTGCTTTCCTAAGTTTACTAATTATACGATTAGTTTAGTCTATGTTATGTTATCAATCCCTCCTGCTAGTGATGCACTGCTGCTGACATTTTGTGTAAGCATCACATATTATGTTCCCTAGTTTGGCTCATTGTCACTGATGTCCAATTTAGCTTTTTAAGTTAGTATTGGACCAATTTTTAACCAGTGGATCCCAACATAATAAGAAATATTTTATCCCAAGATTTAATTCTTTTGTGATAACTTGCTACACAAAGATAGTTAAATGCTACAGAAAAATCCAGGAAGTGGGGATTTTTTAAAAACAGCATCTTTATAGACACTAGAAATACACATACTCTATATGTTTCTTAGGTTTAGTGTCAGGGTGAACAAAACAGACGTGTTCCATGTGGATCGACGATTTTGGACATCCTTCCGTTCGCGTTTTGCAGCAACTGGCCCAAGAGAGCGAGCTTTCCATTCAGCCACTGTCATCGGAAACTACATGGTTGTCTATGGTGAGTCTCGAGATAATTAGCAGAGTTTGTTTCATAATCAGTCCAGCCATGTTTATATTTATCTCTGTTTGTTTGTCTTGCAGGAGGGAATGTGCACATTCATTACCAAGAGGAAAAGTGCTATGATGAGGAAATCTTTTTCTACCATCTGGGTTGTCACCAGTGGGTCTCGGCAAAGGAGAAACTCGGTGAGTATGAAAATGAAAGCTCAGTCGACTTCTAGATTGCACCTTACTTGTTTTATTTATTTTTCTAACACATTATATTTTATTTGGTCTTGAAATGGTCGTGATTAGACAGCCAAATAAAGTCCACTTTGTATATGTAGATGAAATAAACACTAAATGTCTTTATGCTCCATGGTGAGGATATTTGTACAAGCCTAAGGACAATCAGAAGGGTTTGGGGCTAAAATCTGTTTGAGATCTGAGCAGGTTGCACAAATGCACAAGTTTATTTTCACTTCTCAAATTATTTTAGACCTTTTCAACTTTTTTTATTTTCACCATCTTCAGTTTTTTCCTGAGTGGGTAGCCTCTTGTCAGAACTTTGAAATTCGAAGGCACATGCAGTTGCAGTTTTTGTTGTTGTTGTTTTACATTTGTTTATTTATTTAAGGTCCATTTTCAACACCATCCATCTTAGTGATTATTACCTGTGCATGTGAAGTGTTCACAGAAGGTGGAGATGCTATGAGGGGGCGTTACTCACATGTTGCTGCAGTGATGGAGGGACGAGTGTTGCTGGTTGCTGGAGGTTACAGTGGCGTTGCGCGTGGAGACCTTGTGGCTTACAAAGTTCCCCTTTTTGTCAGTAGCGACCAAGGTGACAGGGTGAGTGAAAGCGCTGTAAACCAATAGTATTTGGAAGACTGGCTGTGGCTGGAAGAATCTCAGTGGCTGAAAATTATGTTGACTAAGAGCATCTAATGGTAATGAAATTGTTGTGTGTGTTTGTTTGTTTCATCATCAGGATGCTGTTTGTGCTGAGGCAGTAGATGAAAGTATGTGCCTGAAGAACCCAGAGTGCAGCTGGTGTGAAGGCCGCTGTCGAGAGTACCAGCCCACTAACCCGGTAACACTTCTCTCAGCCTTTTTGTTTAATTGTAACAATGCCTGTTTTTTTTTTTTTTTGTTTTTGTTTTTTTTGGGGGGGAGGAGATCCATTTTTACATTTCCAGAAATCTAATCATTTCCTTTTCAGACTGTTTACAAAGTGCATGTTCTGTTTTCTGGTCGCAGTGTGGAAGTACTGGTTGCTTGGGCCTCGCTCGCTTCCTGTCTGACTGCCAGTCCTGTCTGGTGTTCAGTGGCACTCCAGCTTCTCTGGCCCGTGCCCCTGGTGAATTTGGCTGGTGTGTTCAGAATGAGTCCTGCCTACCAGTGTCAGGTGAGACCCAGGGAGGGAGGAATGAGGGCAGAAGAAAAGGGTCAAGACTGGAAAATGATGTTGGGAGTTGACATGGGAGGGACGTAATTGACTGGTGTTTGGTGTGTTTCAGAGGTGAAGTACAGTGACTTGGCTACACCCAGCTGAGACTGGACAGGCTCCTCAAACCACAGATTGACTCGCCTGTCTAGTCACATACTTCTGGTGCAGTGAGGTCATTTTACTCCTTCAGAACACACGTCAAACAAGAGTCACCAATTACATTCATTTCAGTACAGTAGTGCACAGTAGAAAGCTGCTGTAATATGAGATTTAAGAGGCCCGATGTGTGGGGGTATTTTTGGGGTTTTTTGTGTATGTGCTGACCTTTCCCTCTCGGTCTCACAGAGCGAAGTGCGTGCCGTGTGGACCAGATCTCAGGGGCGTACGGCTGGTGGGGGGAGCGTACCCTTTTCCTAACCTCCCTCCACTCCTGTCGCACCGAGAACTATGTCCCGGGACTGCACCTGCTCACCTTCCAGCACCCCCGCAACGACTCCCAGCCTGACCAGGTACGGAGTCCAAATGTATTGATTTTACCAGTTGAGCCTGTAACTACTTCCCTCTCTGCTTATACTTACTCCTCCTTCCTGCCACCAATATTGCATTCGAGTTTGGATATAATGATTCTCTTTTTGTTATTTTTTTCTTTGTGCTTTATGCTTGTTAACCTCGTCATGTCTCTTTTTCTTTTTCTCTGTTTGTTTTGAGTAGAAAGGATATTTTTGTTCAAGTAGTTTGTGAAACTGTGTGGAGCCGTTAGTAGAGAATAGTGCCTCTGTTGATGTGTTTCCACTTCCATCATCCTCCACTGTCGTCCATCCTCATCACCCCTCACATTAGGTAACCATCCTCCGCAGCGCCACCACCATGCTTGGCCCCACCACAGAAATGGACGTAGCCTTACAGTTTAGGGGGTTTGTCCACCCATTGTGGGGCGGGCCTCCACCTGCACCCCCTCCTACAGAGACTGTCTCCATGTGGGCTCGCATCCAGCGGCTTCACTTTGAGGCTCGAATGGCAACAGGACCCAACTCCAGCCAGATGGTGAGGATAAGTGCATGTCAGCTGTAATCTTTATTTCTTTTTCTTTCTTTTATTTCAGCAAATTGAAATACCTTTTGTCTCTTTTTTAAATTCTTTACTGGATTTGTAATAGATTAGATAATAAAATTAAGTAATTTAAATTTCATATGGACAAACATTGGAACTGTTGGAAGTAGGGCTGGGGCATATCATACCGTTCACGGTAATACCGGTATAATTTTAGGCAATGATAAGAAAATGAAATCTCGAGATAGAATATGGGTAAAACGCGCATGCGTAGTGCCTTTGTTTTCATACGCACATGGCGGCAACGTTGAATGAGAAGGGCGAAAGTGAATCGTCGAATGAAACAGATGAAACAGAATTGGTTTGTAAAAATGCTGCAACTTCAGTGGTGTGGAACTGGTTTAGCTTTTGTCCGTTAGATACACACCAAAGCACATTTTTTGGTAGAGCATGCAAGCGAGCCGTCGTTATTACCAAACCGATTTTATGTGGTACACGGCGCTCGAAAATCTGTCAAAAAATGCTTTAGTACGACTTTGCTAAGCTACGAAGCCGCACGGCTTGATGGATTGTTGGAGCATTACGGCTACCGTAGTCAGGAGCCTGGCGGAGTGATATGTACTGTGCTTCAAAAGAATATTACCGTATTGTGTGATTAACCTCTTTTTAAGTTTTCTGGATATTATACATTGTTATGCTGAGGATATGTCGGCCAATTTCCACTGGACATGCCTTTTGGTTAAACTGTCAGCAAGGAATTTGCATTTGCACTTTTAAATTTTTATATAACTTTAATGCACATAAAAAAACAGCTGCTTGTTTAAGTGAAAATACATTGATGGGTTTTTTGGGGGTTTTTGCACTAATAAAGTTGTGGAGTTGTAAAGTATTTTGTCTTGTGTCAATTATATCGTCAGTTAGGGCTGTGCGATATGACCAAAATCTCATATCCCGATATTAAGACATCTATCGTCGATAACGATATAAATCACAAAAATGTAACATTTCCTGTAAATTCTGTGAATGTCGGGCAGCTCGACTTGCGTGAAGTGTTTCCAGCTGGGCGCTGAGTGTTTTAACTGATGCATGAAACGATACATTGTTAGACATAGGTTGTAAGGCCACCGTTTTCTTTGTGAGTATTTATTACACAGCGTGCTGCGGGGAAAAAGCCTGTTCTAACGTTTGAGGCTAAGGTTTATTTTTAGCACCTGGCGGCTCTTTTTGCTTTCTCATCCGTAAATACTCTGCATCTTTCACGTGATTCAGTTTATTTTGAAAAGTCTCAACAGGATCTTGAGCTTTATTGTGAAAGGTTTATGTGGAAAATAAACAAGCGGACACGAGGTGGTTTTACCGTCGTTGTTGCTAACGACAACGCATAAAAACAAGCGCTTGTCCGTCTATAGTGTGGTTGTATTAAATATAAGAGAAAGAGAGAACTTTAGGAAATTAATATAGCCACTACAGTGACCATCAAAATAATGAAAAAATATTGCCGTAAACAGTTTATTTTGCGACACCACGAAACAAACGATAGCGTAAAATGAAACGATAGACGTTTTTATATCGTCATCCGATATATATCGTTATATCGAACAGCCCTATCGTCAGTTGTATCGTTATCGCAAATTTTCTAATATATATCGTGATAAATAATTTTGGCCATATCGCCCTGCCCTAGTTGGAAGGCTTTAGAATTCTCAGTGAAAGCCAATAACCTTGTACCGAGGGCTGAGTGTTTTGATTGAACGTTATTTACTGTTTTATCCATATTTTCTTCATGTCCAATTTTGTATGCATTGTGAACCCATTTGCTGATCAGGAGGTGGTGGGTCGCTGGGCAGCTCCGCAGGAAAAGGAGCTGAAGCTCCTGGCTCGACCAGATGGGAGTCGACTTTTCTCTAACCTCACTCGGGGAAACCATTACCTTGTTCAGGCGGAGGGCTACCTGAACAACTCTGGCTCAGGACAGACAAGTGAGATGGCCTTGATTTGGAACAGAACGTTGCCTGAAGGAAATGTGAGTTTAACTTTAGCAGCAAAACTAATTTATGCAAAATTCCTTTGTGATTTTTCTTAGATCGTGAAACAAGCATAGTGTTAATACCCTTTCCTTTACATCTCCTTCTAGGAGATCAACTTCCTATTCTTGGAGCCGTACCGCTCAGGTTCCTGCTCAGGGTACATGTCCTGTCTGGCCTGTCTGTCAGACCAGTCTTGTGGCTGGTGCCCGTCTTTGTCCCGCTGTCTGCTGCGTGACAGCCCAGACCTCGAACCCTGCCCTGAGGGCCAGAACAGTGAAGGGAAGATGGAAGGTCAGTGCCATCTGCTGTTGGCACCCCAGCACTGCACCATGTGTAAAGAGTACAGAGACTGCTCTGCTTGTACTCAGGTACAACACAGATGCACATAAAAACTGACATTGTCTGCCATTCTGCTGACTTGTATACCATAACTGTATTGTTGACTCATGCTGTGCTAACTTTGATTGTAGGACCCTTATTGTGAGTGGCAGATAAACTCCAGCAAGAAAGGCGACTACCAGTGCAGTCGGCGGGGAAGAGTAGATGGATCCATACGTGATCCAAGGGGGTGTCCTAAAGTGTGCAACCAGTGAGTTGAAAAATAATATTCATTTTAGATATTATTTTAGGTCATACAAACATCTGCAGCTCATCTTTTCTACTGTACTATCACTTTCTTTTACAGGAGAAAGACATGTGGTGAATGCCTTTCCAACTCCAGCCAGTGTGCGTGGTGTGAATCTGCTCAGGCCTGCTTCTATTTTGCTGCCTACCTCACAAAGTACCCCTATGGACAATGTAGGGATTGGTATGACAGGTAAGATGAGAACATTGTTAAGATATTTTCGGTTTTTCCTTTTGTTTTATTTATATTTACTATAATAATATAGTCATTATGTCTATAATGCTGTAATGACTATAATCACTTTCTTTCTCAGTCTGTATCTCAGTCCAACTGTACAGTTGGACTGAGATTACATAATTGGCTCTTACATTTCAAGACTGTTCTAACTGTATTTTTATCCAGTGAAATGATGAAATACATTTGACTGGGCTCCTGCTTCTACCTGTCTTATTTATAATTTACTTCTTACTGTAACTAATGGAAAATAAGTTCAAATTGCTTTTATTGCCTTATTACTATGATGATTATTAGTAGTAGTAGTAGTATTTCCCTTGTTATGGCCACATAACACACAGACTAACAACTCCACTTGAATTTAAATTGCAACTTTCACCTCATAATCATCTGTGAATGTAATTTCTGCTAATAGCAGCAAGCACCCTTTCATTTGGTCACTGTATTCATGTAAACTCAATTTAAAACAAGAATTTTGGATTTGGTATCAAAAGCAGTGGCCAGTATTTGATTAAAAATGGAAGGTTACTGAAGTGTAAACCCTGAAAAGCAGAGAATTTTTTTTTCTTTACTTTCCAAATGTTTTCACATACAATAATATACTTACATTAGATGAACAAAAACACGAGAAACAACACATTTAGATTTTGCCAGACAGTTGAATTGACCCTTTAATGGCAACCAATAATAAAATACTTTGTTTTTGCTTGTCAGTGTTCACTCAGTTCCCCAGTGTAAGCAGTGTTCAGCTTTAAACACATGTACAGAGTGCCTGAGGACTTTCCAGTGTGGCTGGTGTGGTGACTACAATAATCCCACAATTGGAAAGTAAGTATGGCAAACCCATAACAACACAGAAAGTATACAGATTCCCAGAATTGCATATAAGGCAAATGCAATCTTTATATTATCAGGTTGCTGATAAGTTAACACTTATTGTGATTTCTGTATATATTTCATATTTTCTGCCCTTCTTTTCAGGTGCTTGAGGGGAGACTGGGCAGGAATGGATGATCCATCAGTGTATAACTGTAGTGTGGCTGTGGCTGAAGCTCGGGCTGCAAAGTAAGATATCTCTCATCATGTTTCTTGTACATATATCCTGAACAAACTGATAGCCAGATGTGTGTGTAGTATATCAGTCCAAGTTTACATTTCTCTTTCTTGCTTCTCTAGCCCTGAACCCCAAACTTCAGCCCCACCGCGCCCCCTAGAAATGGAGATGGAGTTGGAGCATTTGAGTGATGAAGAGCAAGATGCAATCTGGGCCTATGGCACTTGTCCTGATGTAGAGGAATGCAGGCTGGGCCTCCACAACTGTCACCCCTCTGCCACCTGCATCAACACTCCCACTTCATATGAGTGCCATTGTGAGAGAGGATTCACAGGGGATGGCACACTGCACTGCAACCAAACGTAAGTGCATTACAATACAGTAATCCACAAATTCCTTCTTTAGATCTCTTAATAAAATCTTTTTATTCGTCTTGCTCATTGAGTTATCTTACTTTGTCCCACAGCTGTTACAATGAGTGTCGTGAGGGCCAGTGTAGCGGCAGCCCACGGTTTGAGTGTGAATGCTCCCTGGGCTGGACATCTGATCCCGCTACTCTGGTTCTGAGTGGTGTAGAATGTGATGTTGACTGTGGCTGCAACTTCCACTCCACATGTATTACTGCTCCAGGGATCTGTGATGAATGCCAAGGTCAGATTTTGATAAATGGATTATAGTGATTTGATTTCAGTCACTATACATAAAACTGAAACTGTGGGAGGCATTTTGGTGTTTGGTAGATAAAGGCTATTGTGTTGTTTATTGGTTAACATTCACTTGCTTCACTTTCAGACTGGACTACAGGGCCTCACTGTGAGCACTGCCGTCCAGGTAGCTTTGGCTCAGCCCTGGCTGGTGGTAGCAGCTGTGTTCCCTGTGAGTGTAACGGACACGGCGACCCTCTCCAGGGATACTGTCACAACCAGACAGGCCAGTGTTACTGCACCCACAACACTCAGGGACCACACTGCGAGTCCTGTCTGCCTGGTTACTATGGAGATCCCAGGTAAAGGTCTTCAATATTTTGCTCAGTAAAAATAATTTCCTTGAATGATTTTTAGTGTATTCTGTGATTGTGACTTGTCTGTACTATCCTGTACCATCTAGGAACAATGGAACATGTTACCGCCAGTGCCAGGGCCGCTCTGTCCTGCTGTCCTCCACTTCCTCCACCACCATTCCACTGTCTTCTTCTTTGGGGTGGCTGAGTGGCACAGAGGGGAAAGGTGGGCTTTCTCATTGCCTGTGGGTCCTCTCTGTGACTGAGAACCTGGCACCCTGTCTGCCAAGACAGTTTTGTCCCCCAGTAGCTCTCACGCTACACCCAGACTCTCATACACATTGTAAAGTGAGTTCAAATAAACACAAATTACTTAACAGCTCACTGTTCCTCAAACTGTGCTCATGACATTCAGGATGCTTTATTTTTCAGAGTTCGTATGTCTATGTGTTTGATGGCCTGCCTCGTTTTCTGGGTAACGGAGTCGTACATTCTGATCACAATCTAATTGGAGCATTTTGTGGCACCACGAGGACTCAGCCTATCACAGTGGAGGCCACTTCAGGTTTATCCTTAACTCATTGATTAATAAATACACTGTTTAAACTACAAAACCAATTTACATATACACAATCACTCAGCATCGTATAATCATCTCTTCTACCTCCAGGTGTGATCTCAGTCTACTTTGAAGCCAACGTCACTTCAGACAGACCTCAAGGCTTCAATGCATCTTTCTGGGTACGACGGTGTCAGCAGAGCTCTGAGGATGAAGATGGATCTGTATGTCCGGGTGGAGCCCAGTGCCAAGGTGGGCTCTGCCAGTGCCCTCAGGGATATGGGGGACCACACTGTGACCGGCTAGTGTGCCCTCAGGATTGTGGAATAGCAGAAGGAAGAGGAACTTGTAATATAGTAAGAGCTGTGAACTTTTTTTTTTTAAGTTTACTTTTCTTAAATTTCCAAGTGTCTCTTTGATCAAAAGTAAAACTTAATTTAATATACTGTGACATTTTTTATTTAGTGCCTTTGTAACACCCATAATAACATATTTTGTAGTTGTGGACTGTATAATTTTGGTTGTTTTTTTTGTTAACCAGGATTTTTTTTGGTTTGTTTGTTTGTTTTGGGGTGTTTTTGTTCAGGAAGTCAGTTTAAAAAATATTATTATTAAATAAAACACAGAACATTAACCAGCATAACTTTGTTTGTCTTAGTCTCTGGGAGTGTGCGTGTGCTCAGAGAGCTGGGTTGGGTCAGACTGCTCTATTCCTCGAGACTTCAACAGCTTGGTGTGGGAAACCTTACTGGACACACAGATGACTGTGGTAAGGACCAAAGAAAAATCAACCAGAACAATACTGAAGTGTGCATGACTGACACAACGCAGCACATACAAATAAATATTTTGCTTCCCCCCCAACAGAACCAGGCCCACAGGTTCCTCCACAGGATGGGACACTCTCTGGTGTCTGGACCACAGGGCAACCTCTGGATGTATGGAGGGCTTTCTCTGACAGAGGGAATTCTGGGAAATGTCTATAGGTAAGAAAGTGCAACAACAGGCTATAAATGCTTAGACAAAGGGCTTGTAAGAGTTGTGTTTCAGGTTGGGGCACCTGTGGCTCAGGAACTAGAATAGGTCGTCTATTGGAAGGTGAGAGATTTGATACCTGGCTACTCTAGTCTTCATGTCAAAGTATCTTCGGGTAAAATACTGAAGCCCAAGTTGCACTTGATGAAACCAGAACAGTGAGTGCGTATGAATGCTAGGTTATAGGCACTCAAATGCATGCGTGTTTGAATGGGTGAATGGGTATGGCAGTAGAAATACATTTGGAGTGCTCAGAGAGAAAAATGCCAATCAAGCAACTGCCCATCCATTTGTGAAACTACTGAAAACCTTCCCGTCTTGCTACTGTGAAAGTGTTATGTGTTTAACTCCTTGAAGGAATTTGTTCATATTTGGGACAAACCTTTGTTCAGTTTTGGATCTGAATAAATTACATTTTGATTTTTATTTAATGGAATTGGTAACACGAATGTTGAATCCTGAAATGCATTGCTTTCTTTGCAGCAGCATCTTAAACCTTTTGAAATATAATCTTCAACATTTTAATCTATCACAATCACCTTTATTAGCATGATAATAATAAGGAGAAGAAGAAGAAGAATAACAATATTGTCAGACTGTAGCATAAGAACAATAAAACTTACATAACCTTGTTGCATATATCTTGGCAGAGGCATCCAATAACAAGTTGGTTAGGTAATCTCAGTCACATAGTGCAGTGTTGCCTCTGTGTGTGTGTAATAATTCCTTCTGGTTGGTTTAGATATTCTGTGTTGGAACGTCGTTGGACCCAAATGTTGACAAGCTCTTTGGAAGAAGGGTCGATGCCAAACCCTCGTTACCATCACGCCTCTGCAATGCTGAGTCATGAGTCTGGTTCTGGAGCCAATCACAACTTTATGTTGGTAGTAGGCGGGGTCACTCAAGATGGCGTTTCCATGGATACCTGGACTCTCAATCTCAGCAGTTTAGTTTGGAGAGAGCACAAGGTTGGTTTCTGACTTGATGTGGAAATAAAAAATATGTGAAAAAATTCTTTTTTTTTTTATTCTTTAACTAATTAATTTTCTTCTGCTGACAGAGCACAGTGCTTCCTCCAGTGGCAGGTCACACTTTAACTGTACGGCGAGATTGCTCTGTGCTGTTGATTGGCGGGTACTCTCCTGAAAATGGTTTCAATCACCATTTACTTGAGTTCAGCCCTCAGTCTGGAAACTGGACCATTGCCCCCCACACTGGCACACCACCTACAGGTTTTTGAAGCCTTTCATAATGTCAATAACTCACTGATGCATTGCTTATTGTTATAACAATACAGAATCACATTGTGAAAATGTTTTTTTAAAAAGAAACAAATATAGCTCTAAACACTCTTTTCATTGCACATAAACCTATTTTGCTTGCTTTGTTCTTGGATCAGGTTTGTATGGCCACACAGCAGTCTACCATGAACAGACTGATGCCATCTATGTCTTTGGAGGCTACCGCTTTCACGTGGAAAGTGTAGAGCCATCTGCTGAGCTCTACAGCCTGTATTACCCCAACCTCACCTGGTCTTTGCTGGCCACCTCTCAGGGTATTAAGGTAAGAAGTTGGAAAATCCAAGCAGTTGACATCCATCCATCCACTTTAGAAAGATAACTTCTGTATTCCTGCTGTGTCATCTCTCTCCTGTGTAGCCCCTGTCCCGTTTCTTCCACGCTGCTGCACTGATTAAAGACACTATGGTGATTGTGGGCGGCAGGACAGAAGCAGAAGACTACAGTAACTCTGTCTCTCTGTACCAGATCAACTGTAACACCTGGATACAACCCGGTAACTATACATTTCTAGCTGCAGATTAATTTGTAAATCATAAAACATCATAGGCTAACCTCTTTTTATGTTTTTCTTTTAGTGTCAGCTGTTGGAGATCCGGTTAATGGTTCGGTGTCCCTTGCCATGACGAGCTGGGGCGGTCGTCTCTTCCTGTCAGGAGGCTTCAATGGCGTCACCCTTGGCAGACTCCTAACCCTGTCTGTGCCCTCTGACCCCTGCGCCCTTCTTCCCACACCAGAGGCTTGCAACACCACCACAGGCAGCTGCATATGGTGTAGAGGGAGCTGTGCTTCTTCTGACACTGCTGAGAGGTAACACATTGTTTGACAGCAACTCTGAGCTTGAAGTTATGTGCAGCTATGAAATAAAATGCATATGACATTCACTTCTGTTCCTTGTTTTCCATCAGAATGGGATGCTTCACTGGACAGTCTCCCTGTTCTCCAACCCCTCGTGAGCCAGACCAATGTCGCAGACTCAAGACATGCAGTGAATGCCTTGCACGACACCCTAAAACATTTTCCAGTCCATCCCAGGTAACATGTAATGCTCCTTCTCAAACACAGTTAATCACTCAAAGAGAGACCGTAACTGTGAACTAAAGTCTGTTCTTAATAATTTCCTCAGCCTGTTTTACAGTGTAAGTGGTGCACAAATTGTCCAGAGGGGGCTTGTATCAGCAGCTCTCTCAGCTGTACAGCTGTACATGACTGTCGAATCAACCAGAGAGAGATCTTCCTGTCCAGCAACTGCACTGAGACTAGCTGTGAGGCTTCTGACTGCCCCAAGTGTACAGCTTCTGGAAAGTGCATGTGGACTCGCCAGTTCAAACGCACAGGTACCCAGGTTCAGATGATTTGTGTGTTACAGAAAATGAATTTTATGATTAATAAATCTTTTCCAATAAGAAATGTCGCCCCCCTTCTTTTTTTTTTTCCCTCTCCTCCAGGCGAAACGAGGCGCATCTTGAGTGTGAATCCCACTTATGACTGGACATGTTTCAGCTACGCTCTGCTCAACGTCTCACCCATGCAGGTGGAGTCATCCCCTCCTCTGCCGTGCCCTCCGCCATGCCACAGTCTCCATAACTGCAGCCTTTGTCTGAGCTCCAATGGCTCTGATGGGGGCTGGCAGCACTGTGTGTGGAGCATGGCCCTGCAGCGGGTAAGATTTGAATTAGAGCAATCGAACCATGTCACATCATCAAGATAACACCTGTATGAATTCCTACATGATATAAAATGTCACATCGCAATATCACTGCTAAAACAATGCAATTTAATACATAAAAAAATGAGCTACTTCAACAACCTCCAACAAACCTTAATACTTGGCAAAATATGCAAGAAAATAGTTCCAACTGAAGGTGGAAACGACCAACGTTTCACCAGTTGAAGCAAAAAAACACTAACAAGTGCAAACAGGATATGAAGGAGGCAATATTAGCGATTGGTGTCGTGCTGTCAAAGTGTGAAAGAACCACTCTACCCAGTGTCGCTGTAGCACTCGCTAATTTCACTCGCAGGTTGCACATGACAGAAAGAACAAACAGTGGATGTAGTTGACTTTTATTTGGCTAAAGATATGATGCCAATACAGATTGTGGTGAAAGGGGCTTTGACCAGCTGGTAAACACTTTACTCAAGAAATGATATCCCAGGTAGAAAACATTTTTCACTTTCTCATGTAACAAAGTAGTGGTTTACATGTTCTCCTAACAAGTAGCAGATCCCTATCCCAATTCTGGGTGGATAGCTTTATGGTTGCATCAGGAAGAGTGTCTAATGTAAAAAATCTACCAGATCAAACATGATGTGGCGACTCCTTGTAAGTGAGGGAGCAGTTGAAATTAGCTCTGATCATGCATTATTTAACACTAGCTAAGCTAAATTTTTGTGCTTAGGTTTGACTTTACTCTCACTGTTTGTGGTGCTGTGTCACTACTATTGCACTGTGTTGCTGCTACCGCTGGCACCTTGTTTTAGAAGATTCACATTTCAAATTAGTAAATTTGGCATCAGTAGTAGCTCATTGGAAAAGGAGGATAGATAATGCAGTTCATTTATTTACAGTAATAAATGCTGCTGTGTGCAACCATTCTTAAAATGTTCCTATATTTTTTATGTTGTAGTGTTATCATTAAAACATAAGTTTTCTGAAAATATCGTGACATAATTTTGAGGCTGTATCACCCACCCCTAATTGGAATGTTGGACTTTAAGTTAATTCATTTTCTTTTTAATTTAAATGTGCAAATATCTTTCCCCTTCCTGTAGTGCATGAGCCCATCTTTTGTGCCCCTCCGGTGTGAGGCAGGCCAGTGCGGTCGACTGCTTTCTAGGGGAGACTCCTGCTCTCCCCAGTGCTCCCAGCTCACTCAGTGCTCCCAGTGCATTGCTAGGCCTCAGTGTGGTTGGTGTTCTTCTCGCGGGGGCAATGGGGCTGGACGCTGCCTACAGGGAGGACTTGATGGTGAGAACAATGTTAAATTTTGAAGAAGCTGAGCATCTTAGCATGTAATGAGTGGATTGTTTTGTTATTTATCGGCATACCTCTGTTTCTTTCTCTTTTTGTTTTTTTTTTCCCCACAGGTGTGAGTGAGGGTGTTTGCCGTTTGACAAACAGCAGTTGGTCTTTCCTCCATTGTCCAGAGGAGGATGAATGCGCCAACGGTCATCACAACTGTAACAGCACTCAGGACTGCCACGATCTGCCACAAGGATACCACTGCACCTGCAAACAGGGTTACATACTTAGCAGGTAATATAAGAGGATAGTTTGAAGTTTATTGTATAGTGACTGAACAGGTTCACTGAAATCTCCGCTTTTTGCTTCCTTCTGTGCAGTGTTTCTGGTCAGTGTGAGCCAGTTTGTGCACAAGGCTGTGTGAATGGGACATGCACATCCCCCGGAGTTTGCCAGTGTCACTTTGGCTTTGTAGGGGATAACTGCTCCTCTCAGTGCAGCTGCAACAAACACAGCAACTGTGCTGGTGTTAACAAACCAGATGTTTGTTTGGAGTGTCACAATAACACCATGGTAAGTGCTTATAATCTACATTCACGTGCTTTAAACGTTTTAGTTCCTTTTTTACATATTTCAGTTATCCACTTTGTTTCCTCTATGCCCCAAATCTAGGGTAAACATTGTGAGAAGTGTAAGCCTCTGTTTGTGGGCTCTGCCAAGGGGGGTGGCACTTGCCATCCATGTCGGGAATTTTGCAAGGGAAACAGCGCTGTGTGTCTATCCCGGGATGAACTTAAGAAGGCACAGGATAATCCACAGTTATTTCCTCTTGACCCTAACAGCGTAAGTAACTGAAATCCATGAGGGTTTGTGTATGTGAGTGTATTTAAAAAAAACAAAAAAAACAATAAAAACAAAAACAAACACAAAACACTTTAGTTTTAAAGTTTTTGTCCTTTTTGTCCTCCTATTAGATTCAGTCCTGGGTGTCTGAGGGTCCTACAGAGGAGAATGCTGTATGTGTAAATTGTCAGAACAACAGCGTAGGAGATCGGTGTGAGAGCTGCCTTAGTGGCTACTTCCTGCTGCAGGGGAAGTGTGAGAAGTGAGTAAAATCTGCTGCTGAGCTGTCACTTGAATGTTATTATATAAAGTTATTATGTAAGATTTTAATGTGTGATTTTGATTACTCAGTGCCTGGTCTGTCAGTTATAATCAGCAGATGTGTGTTTTACTATTAAGAGAAATGCTTATACATGCACAGTTGTAGTGAATTTTAATTTCTCCTCTTCATCGCAGGTGTCAGTGTAATGGCCATGCAGACACATGCAATGAACATGATGGCACAGGCTGCCCCTGCCAAAACAACACAGAGACCTCCTCCTGCCTCAGCAGCCCCCAGAGTGATCGCAAAGATTGCTACAGGCAACAGGTATGTGCATGCTGGAGTTCACGTTTTCCACTTTTTTACAATTTTGACTTGTTGAAGTCCATAGTTTTTGTATTTTTTTTGTCAGTGAATGAAACATGCTTAAATTCTGTGTTTTACTCTTTCATTTAGTGTGCAAAGTGCAAGGATTCTTTCAATGGCACACCAGTGAATGGGCGTCAGTGCTACCGTCAGTTTAATGTGGACACAGAGTGCTGCTTTGACCCCACATCGCAGACCAACTGCTTCCATGATCCCACTATTCGCAACCTGCCCAAGGGGCGCACTGTATTCTTTGCTGCCCAGCCAAAGTTCACCAATGTGGACATTCGGGTCACCATTGATGTCACTTTTGGTGAGGTGGAGGTGTACGTGTCCAACTCTCATGACACCTTCATTGTGGACGTAGATCGATACACAGGGATTCACACCATCAAGATCGAGGAGGAATCTGTAGTTCCAGGGAAAACTGCCGGGACTGAAAAGGATTCCCCTCCGTCCCCTATAAAGGTGTTTGCCAATACCTCATCCAGCTTTGCAGGTTCTGTGCTCTCCCAAAGCCTGCAAGCAAAACCTCCAGGAGCGGAAAGGGAAATCAGAGAGGAACGTGCTGAAGGACTCATCACTTATATCACCGTGTGGAAACCCCAGACAGTGCTGATTGTCCGTGGTGTTCGAGATCGCGTGGTGATCACCTTCCCCCATGAGGTGCACTCCTTGAAATCTAGTCGCTTTTACATCGCTCTGAGAGGTGTGGGAACTGAAGAGAGACAAGGAGAGTCCCAGGGCCTGCTGTTTCTGCGACAGGACCAAGCCCACATTGACCTTTTTGTCTTCTTCTCTGTCTTCTTCTCCTGCTTTTTCCTCTTCCTGTCTGTCTGCGTCCTCCTGTGGAAGGTTAAGCAGTTCCTGGACTTCCGTCGGGAGCAGCGTCGCCACATTCAGGAGATGACCAAGATGGCATCAAGGCCTTTTGCTAAGCTCACTATATACCTTGAGCCGGAAGAGCCTCAGCTCATCTACTTGCCTTCATCTGGTGGAGGCGTAGGGGGCAGCACTGTGTCGCTTGCTCATGCCCGCACAAGCAAGTTAAGTGGAGTAGTGGTTGGCCAGAGGGGCAGAGCAGGACCTGTCTCCTATAAACATGACCCATCCTCCGGACCCACAGCCCATCACCACCATCACCTCACCTTGGGTGGAGGAGGCAACAGCGGCCAGCATTTACCACTGCACTACTTGAACACCCATCATTATGCCAGTACCACAGCTGGCAACCCAGCCTCACATCATCACCACCCATCCACATACAGCGCTTACCAGCACTTTTGCCGTCCTGACCCTTTCCTCTCTCAGCTTATGGGCTTTTCCTATTCCTCCTTCAAGGTGGGGCCCATTACCCTGGAGCCCACAGATGATGGTATGGCTGGAGTGGCTACAGTCCTCTTCCAGTTGCCGGGGGGTGTCTTGGCTCCAAACCGCGCCTGTCTGGGCTCCGCACTGGTTACTTTGCGACAGAACCTGCAGGAATACTGTGGCCACGGCAATGGAGGCGGGCATCCAGGAGCGGGTGCGGGCCGCAAGGGGCTGCTAGGGCATCAGCACCTGACCACTATGGCTATGTAGAGAAACAAGTAACATTTTTATGAGAGAATAAGTCTTTAAAGTATTTGGTATATAATAAATTAATTTTGAAAGAAACACAGCCACAAGGCAATGACAAAATCCAAAAGTAAGAGCAGCTTGAGCATTTTGAAGAGATGTACATATACTGTATAATGAATTTAAAGTGTCTTTTATTCTATTATGTGTTGCTATACTGTATTTCAGTGCTTCACATGACCAAGCCAGCTGTCTCTAGAATGCACTACAACTGCTATACGTATCAGCAAAATGCATCACATCGTGTCTGTGATCACTAAAGAGGTATGAGTGCACTCGACAGATTATGCGACTGAAGACTGAAGCTGACTCATGTTAAAATTATTCTCATTGACCAACAGAGGTGTAAAACCATGTGCTTGCTTTGGAACCAACATGTGCTTTATACCCCCCTCCCCAAAAAAGTGACAATCAGAATTACCATTGAGAACAAAAGACTGATGTGCAACATTTTGATTGTCAGCGCAGGAAAAAAGTCTGAGTTACCTGTGAGATGGTTTTTATATCATAGTCGATATGAATGATTTATTAATTGTTGCTAAGTATATGGCAGGCTTCTAAGCTACACTTTTGTGTTAAACAGACTCTTCAGTATGTTTCCGCATATGCATTCACTTGCTCTGTTACGTTATACATCTTTTTGCTCGTCTGCCTTCACTTCTTGCCTTGTCTGAGTCAGATGGCTTACACTGAATACTTGTGTTAATGGTGGTGCAGCTCCTGGAAGATGTAAAACTGACATTTAGAATTTTCTTTCATAAGTTGTTTTGAATTGAGAAGTTGTGAAGGATCATGTTTTCAGTATCATTTTTGCACTCGCAACACTACAGTAACTTAACAGAACTCGTCCATTAAAATGAAGAAATTGTCCTTTTTATGATTATTTTTTGTTCACATTAAATGTGTGTTGGTGTTGGGATGGTTCATTGAGCTGCCTTTGTTTTTTTTAAGGCAGCTTGCCTTCTTAGGTGATTGTATGCACCAGTCAAACTATGGTCTAACTAAAAATAAATAAATACAGTATGAACAGTTACATTTCATTAACAGTGGAAAGTTCTCCTGGTGAGAGGTTTGGAAAGGTTTTGCAGCATTATTTTAATTGATTTACATGGTCACTGGTTTGTGTTAACGTGAGTATTTTTGATTTACTTTTTTGCACTGCACGGAGCCATAGGGCTTCAGAATTCATGTGAAACACAAGAGTGGGGTGTCATCCATGCTCGGATGGCAAACATTGTCGTGGACGAACTCAGAATGGTGCTACTGGCGTTTTTTCTTTTTTTTCTTTTTTTTTGGGGGGGTAGTTCAGCAAAATAAAGCTCATATGAATACTGTCACTGTTTATAGCAGCCATGCCCAAATGAGCATTAAAATTGTTGTGTCTTGTATCTCTGTGTAATTTTTTTTAACATGCTTTATTTTTGTACATAACTTTTGTTGTGTTTGTATTTTCATTTTCAAAGAAGGGAACAGTGTTGTACAAAGGATTGTGTGAGGAGTCTGTCTTGAGTCGGCTGAAATAAAGTCTGTGGAACATGATTATATGCTCTTTTTTTTCTGTTACAAGTAAAAATCTGTTAATAATACTTTAATACTTTAATATTTAAAAGCTGTAAAATTCTTGCGTTTGTGGCTCAGTAATCATGTCATCTGGGCACACGTTGACAGCAAGAAAGCTAGCAATGGCTTACAACTGAATTTTTAATATAAATAAGCATGCTGTAATGGTAAAATTTTAATGTTGAGGTAAAAGTAATTTACAGTGATTTTAAATTTTTTAATCTTACAGTTATGAGTTCAAAACTGCAAGTGACTTGCCAAGAAGGTACTCCCCAATACGTTATTTTGGAGGAGAGCTGGGGAAAACCCTACAGCATATTTGTATCTGGTACAGACTAATGTGCTTCTAATTGAGAAGCCTAGTATTTCACGTTCTTGCATATATCTTCTGATGTAACACATCATCAGTGATGTAATCTGGTTTCAGTGAGTGTTTCGGGTTGTTCAAGATCATACACCCTCACCCGTGCAACCCAGTCCCTGGCTTGTGTCCAAGTAGCAATTGTCATCCATGAATTGGTCCGCTTGATCCAGAGGCTGCTTGGCACCTTTTCTGCTGTTCTTGATGGCTCTATGGTTTTGGAGTCCTCTAGTGCCCAGACACTTCAGTGCCTGCAGAGACTGGCCTGCAAAGCCTCTGCAGCTTCACCCCCCGCCCTGCTTTGGCATTCAAGGCCACGGCAAATCAAATAACCACTTGGCATCAAGGATATGTATCTGACAAATCTACAAATCTGTAATGCTCTCATGTCAATATGTAATGTTTCCAACACCTTGTTGAACCTATACCATGAATAATTAGGACAAAGGAGGTTCTAACGTATTATTATCAAGCACTTAATGAATTGACCAGTGAGAATTTGTCAAAACGGAGGATAATTTTCTTTTTGTAGTTTTTTTTTTTTAATCTTTCTTAACCCATCTACATCACTTATAGCATGACAAATAACATGATGCAGGATGGCGTGATTTGTTGTGATGCTTTTTTGTTTGTAGCTGTCACTTTAAAAGCGGGTTGAAGGTAAACAAGGCTGATGTGCTCTGGTTGGCCAGCACCAGAGGAAGTGTGCGATGCTCTTCCTGTGTTTTTAGCCATTTACAACTGATGCAGGCTGCCAGTAAATGGTCGCTTAAATGAGAAGAAGCTGCTGCGGCTTAAGCGCCTGATATAATACTGTAAGTCTCTTCTTTGTGGCGGAACATAAGCGAAACGGTGACAGTTGCACAGCTGTAGGAAAGTTAACGGCGTTAGCCTGCTGCTAGGCTAATGCTGCTTAGCTAATGTGAGCTAACAAAGATCAGATAACCAGAATCAGGGAGCATTTAGATGACGCTTGCTTCTGTTCCCTGTGTTTCTCGGACTGCTTTTTTTATCCAAGTGTCCCTCGAGATATTCGCCATAACGGTGTTTTCCTCTGCTCCACAGCACGCCACGACGAAACTCTAATGGTGATTACATGAAGATGAAATCCACAAAGGGGGAGGCAAAGATAGAAGAGACACAAAGCGATGCGGTCACTATTAAAGCAGAGCATAAATTAGAGCAGGGGAGTGATGGCGAGGAAGGCTTCAGTGAAGTATACACTAATGGGCACGGCCTCAACATCAAGATAAAGGAGGAGCCACATTTGCAGGAGATTAGCGAGGAGCACAGTGGAGACACAGAAGACTGTTTAGACACTAAGCCTGACACTATTACAGATGCTTATATTTCACAAGGACACATAAAGGAGGAGTTTGACTCCGACCATTCACCACATTATGAATTCACTGAAGCTGCTGTCAAGGAGGAGCCGGAGTCTTGGGTTAAAGAAGAGAGAGAGAGTGAAGAAGAGGTGGAGGATGCAAGCAGTGCCCGAGAGGGGTTTGAAGAGGGAGAGGAGGAGGCTTGCAGAGGTAGAGACCAGCCTTAAGCCTGGGTGTTTTCTCTTTTTGCTTTTAGTTGTTATTCACCTTTTCCAAATTTTACAGATAGCCACTTTTAGCTTGAAAAGCGTGTATAAGAAACACGTTAATGCAAGCTCTAGAGGTGTATCTGCATCTGTATTTTTTTAATCAGCTGAGAGTTAAATACATATGTTTTTAAAAAGTTAAGAAATAACAGGAGCACTGCTAGTGATCTTTAAACCAGAGACCCTCATTGAAGGGAATAGCAAGACAAGAAAATGGAAAGATTCTGACCAAAAACTTGCATTAAAAAAAATCCAGATCCAGCCACTCAATATATAGTTATGGCCAGAAGTTTACATACTCTCATCATGGGCATGAATTTGGGGCTTTTAATAATTTAGTTGAACTTTTCTTTTTCCAGAGTGGAATTATTGTACAGCATGCATCTTTAATAACTTTAAAAACAAAAATTGGGTGATACAGCTTAATTGTCTTTATTATAAATCAAGAGAGTTTCCAATTACTGTAACAGGAAAAGTCTAATCATACATTCTTACCTTAGCTTGATGTGACTCCTGTCTACTGTTTTTTTCTGTCCTATGTAGAGTCATCATCTGAGTTTTTTCCATGTCCGCACTGCACCGTCTCCTTTACTGACTTGGACTTCCTGGAGAAGCATGTTAAGTGGGTCCATCAGAAACAGTACCTTGCGAAACTCAACACATGCTTCTCAAGCCGCACATTAAATCTCATCCCCAAATACAGCTGCGGTGCATGCAGCAGTACCTTTAACTCTAAAGTACACCTCAGGGTCCACGTACGTGAAGTCCACCCTTCTGCCCCTCCCCGCAGGCTTCACCCTTGCCCAACCTGTGCTCGCAGCTTCCAGTACCTGAAGAACCTAAAAAATCACTGTCAGCGCTGGCACAACATGTCTGTGGTTACTAGAGGAGGATATCTCAGTTGTGCCGATTGTGGGAAGAGTTTCAAAACTACCTGGGGTCAAGGACCTCATTTGTGTCATGAACTGGATAGCACAGAGCATGAAGATAAACCAATCTGTCTGGACACTGGTGTTGAGTGTCCAGAATGTGGCAAGAAAGTGCGCACACCTCAAAGCCTGGAAGACCACATGCGCACCCACACAGGCGACCGGCCGTTTGTCTGCAAGGACTGCGGCAGGAGGTTTGTAGAGCGCAGCGGCTGGCGACAACACATGAAAATACACACAGGGGAGAAGCCCTACAAGTGTCAGGTGTGTGAGAAAGCCTTTTTAAGGTCCCACCATCTTAAGTGCCATTTAACCACACACTCTGGCAAGAAGGAATATTCCTGCTCGGAATGCGGAAAGGAGTTTGGATTGAAGTCTAGCCTGGATCTACACCTGAGGACACATTCAAGTGAGAGACCCTTCCACTGCAATGTGTGCGGGAAGAATTTTAACACTCAGAGAAACCTGAGGGTTCACACTAAACTTCACACCAACGAGAAAGCTCATCAGTGCGGAGACTGCGGGTTGAAGATCGGAGATCTCGGCGCTTTAAAAATACACTTACGGACACACACCGGTGAAAGGCCTTACCACTGCACTGTCTGCGGCAGTAGGTTCATTCGCCTTGCCCATTTAAGAAATCACCAACGCACCCACACTGGTGAGAGACCCTACAAATGTACTGAATGCGATAAGAGTTTCACACAGTCCGGTGACTTGGTGAAACACAAACGGATACACTCTGGGGAAAAGCCCTTTGAATGTCCCGAGTGCCACCGCTGTTACACTTCATCTGGTGATCTGGGGAAGCACAGAAGGAGTCACACTAACTTGCGCCCTTACACATGTCAAGAATGTGGGAAAAGCTTTCGCCTGTCAGGCCATTTAAAAACTCACATGTTAACTCACACGGGCGAGAAGCCGTATTCTTGCCCTAAATGCCTCCGCAGGTTTGCCCGCTCTCACCATCTTTCTGGTCACGTTGCAAAATGCCGCTAAGCTTCAATGAGAAGATTGTAAATAGGACAGTGCTGACTTTAAGTTGCAAGTAAAAGTGCACTACCCAGTCTGGGTTTTTTTGTTTTTTTGTTTGTTTGTTTTACCTTTTTTTTTTTTTTTTAAAGAATGTGTTAAAACAAACTCTTACCTGTAAATGTAATGCATGAAATTTTTTACCCATCAAACTTAAAAGGCTGACGTATTGTCACCACACTGCCATGCAGGCAGTGGAGCAGCGTGGGGAACCAAGTTTGTGTAGAAATCTGAGTTCAAATCTCAGTGAGCTCAATGTAAAGGTCAGAGGTCAGCATTTCTGAACGTCATCTAGTATTTTCAAATGTATACCATAGGTCCATCTGCAAGGAGGCTGATGGGTAGAAATGGCGGTTGCCAGTAGTTTTTCTTTTAACGGCACTGTCTCAACAATAATCTGTTTTTGCAAAACACTATAAAGATAGCTTGAACAAATCATATGAAATTCTGCTAATGGATTGTTTTTTTTCTTCCACTTGTTGATTACTAAACTATCTGTAATAAATTAATGAAAGTTTGAAGTGCAAGGTGAATCCCTGTATTTATTGCCTGTATATATTTATTTTTAGTACTATGTTTTATTGTCTTTAATTTATATAATTAATGTTGTGAATGGTTTTAATGTCATTCTGTGTTGTTTTGGTTTTGCTGTGTGAAGCGCTTTAAGCTGCATGTTTGTCTGAATGTTTGTGTGTAAATAAAGTGGAGTTGAGTCAGTTTATGTGACGAACCATTAACACTGAGTCACGTGTGAGATCTAGTATCAACCTGACACACGCAGAACTAACACAGATCATCTAACAAATGCAGAATTAGCTTATGATTGGTGTTTTGCCCCCCGCTAATTACTTCACCATCTTAAAAAAAAATAAGCAGAAGTAGAAGTAAGAGTGTAGACTCTGTTATTTTTTTTAGTACCTGACTAATTCATTGGCCAAAATTGTATAAATATTTTGGGAGATGATTATATTCTTGAAAACCTATTGCACATGTAGGACACATCCAAAAATTCTGGATAGTCTTCCTGTACAGTTGGATTATTATTAAATCAGTCTTGCATTATAATGCCTTATTACAGTTTCTTTTATCCTTATATACTGTAATGTTGTGTGGGCAGCCACTTGTTCCACTAATCTTAATAAAATTTAAAGAATTTTGAGAATAATTTGTTGTCCTAAAGTTTTTTAAGACATTTTTTTGGTTTTAGTTTAATGTTCCTCAGTCTGACGGTATTGAAGCTTCCTCCGAGGTATGTAAGAAATTTCTGAATTTCTTTGTGGAAAAGGTGAATAACGCCAAGGCTCAGAAAACACCACCTGCTCTTGACCCTTCAGTCCCTGTTTCTTACTCTGCTGTTTTCTGCCAGTTTAAGCCTATAACTTTCTCTTTATTCTATGAGGTTGTTAGTCTGTTGTCTATCTGAAGCCCTCAGGTTCCCCTACTGATGTTGTTCCACTTCGATTATTTAAAGAGGTCGTTTCTACTCTTGGGCTGTTCATTCTTGCTATTGTTATTACCAGTTTCTCATCTGGTATTTTTCCTAAAATTTTGAAGCATGCTACAGTTCAACCTCTGCTTTAGAAAACTAGCCTGGATCCCTCTGTTTTATCAAATTTTAGGCCTATTTCCAAGCTTCCCTTTTCTCTAAAATTCTGGGGAAAATTACATATAATCAGCTGAAAACCTTTTTAAATGAAAATATTGTCCTTGAGATTTTTCAGTCTGGTTTTAAATCTCTGCATAGCACCAAATCTCTGTTGCTTAGGGTTGTTAATTACATCCTCCTGGCTACAAATGTAGGGGATCATGTGATCTTGGTTTTCCTATACTTACCAGCTGCTTTTGACACAGTGGATCACAATATTTTATTATCTTTCTTGGAACACTGTGTAGGCATTCATGGTACCGCTCTGAAGTGGTTTTGGTCTTACCAGGCTGAGAGAACGTTTTGCGTCAGTCTTTCAGATTTTAGATCCTCCTCAGCTCTAGTCTCATGTGGGGTACCACAGAGATCAATACTTGGACCTCTGCTTTTCTCCCCATATCTCCTGCCCCATTCCTCTATTTTTAGAAAGAAAAATGCTTTCCATTTATATGCAGATGATACACAGGTTTATATGCCCCTAAAAAAGACAAATGACCACTACATGCAAGCGCTAAATGACTGTCTTGAGGAAGTGAAAGCGTGGTTGGCTCTTTGGGTCAGGTGTCACTGGTGGGTTCTTTCCTGTGGACATGGGCCCTCTAGCACATCTTGTCAAAAGATGCTTTCAGAACAGTAATCCATGCTTTTATTACAACTCAGCTGGATTACTGTAACTCGTGGTACCTTGGTATTAGCCAGTCATCCTTGTCACATCTTCAGCTGGTACATGTTGAAGGGAGCATATTACTCCTATTTTATCCTCACTAGACTGGCTGCCTTTACATTTTAGAGTTCATTCTAAAATTATTTTGTTATTTTTCACTATCTCTCTGAGCTACAGCTCCTGCACACCCCCTCTTGGTCTCTTCGACCAAGCTGAGCAGTTGTTGTTGGATGTGCCGAAGACGCATCAGAAGCACCGGTGGATCGGGCTTTCACAGTTGCGTCTCCCAAATTGTGGAACGCACTGCCATTACAAATTAGAAAGGCCTCCTCAAGCGATCAAAGACCCACCTTTTCAGTTTGTCGTTTAACCCAGTATAGAAATGTTAATTTCATTTGGATGTCATTTTTGATGTTGGTGTTCTTTTTGTTTACTGTATTTTTATTTTTAGTATTTATATTTATATTTTTTCTTATTTTATGTTCAGCACTTTGGTCAGTGCTCGCTGTTTTTAAAGTACATTATAGAGGCAGTTTAAGAGGGGCAGAGGCAGGATTTAGTGCAGATGAACTTTTGTTATTTTTATTTACCAAAGTGAAAACAGGTAAATAAGTGTTACACCACAAATCCACCCCTGCGTTAAAATCTGCACTTCTCCGTAATACGTTGCATAACATAATATTATTTTCGGTTAATATTGTCTCTTTATCTTATAGCATCTGTCCACCACAAACGTAGCTGCCTGGAAGACCGATCAGTGTCATTAATCTCTATAATCTTCTCATATAATGTGAAACTAAACTAAGTTTTTGCTTTTCTCCACCAACCTTCAAGTGTTCAACATAAAAGCCACGCCTCTGCGGTGCACGAGGGAATTTAAAACGAGCGCTTCCTTTTCCGCTTAGTCGAGAGCTCCGGCAGGTAGATGGCTTCACCCAGAGTTTAGATAAAATGCAATAACACAAGCCAGTGTAGCTTACAAGTGAACTGACGCTCCTTCCGAGATATTCCATCTTCATTAATAACCAGGCTCAAGAAAACCGTGTCCAGATGCGAGTTCATTTTAGGTATGTACGAAGTACTGTACCCATCATTAAAGGTTCAAGGAACACCAAAAAACAAAACCAAAAAACCAAAAAAAAACAAGTCCGGAGTAATAAGCAATAAAGTGAATGATGCAGTAAGTCAGTTAAATGGGTTTAGTTTTATCACCAAGTGAAGTTAAGGTCATCAGTTTTATTGCTGAGGAAAGTAGCATTTAATACCTTTAATCCACATTTCTTTTCATATAATCCCATTTAAAATAAAAACAAAATGTCAAAATATAAAAATTATTAACCAGAAAAAAATATTTTCATAACCAAATGTACAAAATTTATAGATGGACAGACAAGCTGGCTTTTATAGGCTAATGTTAGCTGAAAACATGTCCATGTAAAATAATAGATGCCTCCACTGTGGATTACAGATAGCTGTAGACACTAGATGGCTGTTGTACTTTTCTCCCGACTTTTTCTGGACTTGAGATGATTTAAACCATATTTTTTTCAAAATTGGATTAATCACTCCATAAGACCTATTGCCACTAATTTTCAGTCCAGTTCTAGTGTGATTTGGCATACTGGAGCATTTTCTCCAGTATGGCAGAGAAAATGCTTCTTTAGAATGGCTTTGTGACAGCTACACATCCACTGAGACCATTTCTGACAAGAAAACAGATCAGTTGAATAGCCAGATGTATCTCTCAGGTCCTGTGTTGCTGGAGATTTACCTATTAAGGGCATGACTTACAGAAATTGTTCATCTGATGTAGGTAGACCAGCCCCTGAAGTTTTTGGCTAATAGCTCTTTGGGAATCAACGTGCTGGTGCAAAAAACATGACCTTTTTCCAGTCTGTGTTGTCTTTGGCATTTTTGGTTCTTTGCTAGGTTGTCTGTTATGCATAGACAAAATACTCATTCATCCCTTGAGTTAGATGTCGTTTTTTTCCCCCCTTTTATTTAGTGTCAATCACAACAGCAGTCAAGGGGCTTTATATTGTAACCCCAACAATCAAATGACCCCCTTTGAGCAAGCACTTAGTGACAGTGGGAAGGGAAAACTCACTTTTAACAGGAAGAAACCTTCAGCAGAACCAGGCTCAGAGAGAGGCAGACATTTGCCATGACTGGTTGAGGGCTAGGGGAGAAAGACAGGACCAAATACACACTATGGAAGAGAGCCCAAGATTAATTACATGCAGAGTGGTGTGTAAGCACATAGTGAGTGAAAAAGGCAGGTAGGAAGGCCCCAGCCTTGGCCTAGTGCAGAGGGAGAATCCAGGGTTACCTTGTTCAGCCCTAACTATATGCTTGAATATGTCAGCATTAAGTGGCTTAACAAACAAGACATTCCTTGGAAAATGGTCAGGTGCAAGGAGTCAACTGAAAATGAGTGAAAAAGCAGCCAATATCCAAAGACCAACATTAAAGGACCTGTAGAAAGCCTGGAGAACTATAACTCGAGGCCACTTTTAAAAAACTCATAAAGTCTGGCTCCTTGAAAGCAGACTATCTAGAAATCAGGGATGGCTCAAGACTTTTTCACAGTACAGGCATTTGAAGTAGGCATTTGCGTTTGGTCCTTAAAATGACCTTAATCTAGTATGCATAAACCACGGCTACCCATTAAGTGGCATGTACCACTGTTAATACACCTGTGCTTTTCCTGCTATGATATGCCGGCCAGGATTGCCTCCAAGACATGTCCAAGACGGTGCTGTTGAGTATCATATGCTTAAATTGGCCTCTTCAGTTTGTCATATAATCAATAACTTTCCCTTTGTACTTAAAATGAAGCGAGGGGATGTGACACATTTTCATTTGATATGTTTTTAGTTCACACTTCTGCTTTCATAACTACACAGATGATGTAGAAACACTGAAAATAATCTCAGCAAACAAAAACCTCAGAGACTGAAACCTCATGGGATTTAGGCATTAAGTAACAAGACACAGAAGTTCAGTTTGAGTCGGTCCTGTTTATGACATACCTCAGTACTACTCTTTGTAATAATGTAAGCATTTCCTTTACATTAAAATGACATAATAATAAAATCCCTTTTTAAGTTAATATATGACATTAAATGTCTGTACACTGCAGTTAATTTTGTCTATATTGATGAGAAGGCAGCTGGTAAGATGACCAAGCCTGCTAAGACAGATTGCAAACACCATGCAGAATTCAAAAACATACAAGACTGCCGTTATAAGCCTGAGACTGCAGGAGATGAGGCAGATCTTTGGCCAGACTTTGTTCCCCAAAATCACCTTTTTGACCCAAAACCAAAACTCTAAAACCTACAATTTTCAATCCCACAAAAACTTAGGTATGTTGACAGGATTGCCTCCAAGCAGTCCTAAAAGAGCATTACAAGCTTTGGGAGAATGACAGACATCATCTTGCACTGAGAATACTTTACAGTGCAGTGAATTATACACGATTAATAACAACTTGGTCAAGTCTGCAAAATCACCTAAAATCACACTACAAAATATAAAGGAGAGATGAGCAGTGAACAAGAGAGCTCAGGCTGGAATAATGTTAACTGTAAACAATTCAAAGAGGTGCCAGCAGAAACCAAGATGCATGAAATGTGCCTTTTAACAAAGTTTGGGTATTGGGAATTTAAAGGCTTGGAGGCATTTGTTAAGGAAGATACTGATGCATGCTATGAGGTGACATCACAAGCTCAGGCAGTGGAAAGCAACATTGGTAAGTTGCTTCATACATAATCTTTTACTGATCCTTCTCTTTCAGCTACAGGGAGTGCAGAATTATTAGGCAAATGAGTATTTTGTCCACATCATCCTCTTCATGCATGTTGTCTCACTCCAAGCTGTATAGCAGGGGTGGGCAATTCCAGGCCCCGAGGGCCGGTGTCCCTGCAGGTTTTAGATCTCACCTTGGGTCAACACACCTGAATCACATGATTAGTTCGTTACCAGGCCTCTGGAGAACATCAGGACATGTTGAGGAGATAATTTAGCCATTTAAATCAGCTGTGTTGGTTCAAGGACACATGTAAAACCTGCAGGGACACCGGCCCTCGGTGCCCACCCCTGCTGTATAGGCTCGAAAGCCTACTACCAATTAAGCATATTAGGTGATGTGCATCTCTGTAATGAGAAGGGGTGTGGTCTAATGACATCAACACCCTATATCAGGTGTGCATAATTATTAGGCAACTTCCTTTCCTTTGGCAAAATGGGTCAAAAGAAGGACTTGACAGGCTCAGAAAAGTCAAAAATAGTGAGATATCTTGCAGAGGGATGCAGCAGTCTTAAAATTGCAAAGCTTCTGAAGCGTGATCATCGAACAATCAAGCGTTTCATTCAAAATAGTCAACAGGGTCGCAAGAAGCGTGTGGAAAAACCAAGGCGCAAAATAACTGCCCATGAACCGAGAAAAGTCAAGCGTGCAGCTGCCAAGATGCCACTTGCCACCAGTTTGG
This sequence comes from Oreochromis aureus, assembly GCF_013358895.1. Classification (NCBI taxonomy): domain Eukaryota; kingdom Metazoa; phylum Chordata; class Actinopteri; order Cichliformes; family Cichlidae; genus Oreochromis; species Oreochromis aureus. The sequence goes on from NC_052952.1 coordinate 24,692,601, forward strand.
CCATATTTCAGAGCTGCAACATCACTGGGTGCCCAAAAGCACAAGGTGTGCAATACTCAGAGACATGGCCAAGGTAAGAAAGGCTGAAAGACGACCACCACTGAACAAGACACACAAGCTGAAACGTCAAGACTGGGCCAAGAAATATCTCAAGACTGATTTTTCTAAGGTTTTATGGACTGATGAAATGAGAGTGAGTCTTGATGGGCCAGATGGATGGGCCCGTGGCTGGATTGGTAAAGGGCAGAGAGCTCCAGTCCGACTCAGACGCCAGCAAGGTGGAGGTGGAGTACTGGTTTGGGCTGGTATCATCAAAGATGAGCTTGTGGGGCCTTTTCGGGTTGAGGATGGAGTCAAGCTCAACTCCCAGTCCTACTGCCAGTTTCTGGAAGACACCTTCTTCAAGCAGTGGTACAGGAAGAAGTCTGCATCCTTCAAGAAAAACATGATTTTCATGCAGGACAATGCTCCATCACATGTGTCCAAGTACTCCACAGCGTGGCTGGCAAGAAAGGGTATAAAAGAAGAAAAACTAATGACATGGCCTCCTTGTTCACCTGATCTGAACCCCATTGAGAACCTGTGGTCCATCATCAAATGTGAGATTTACAAGGAGGAAAAACAGTACACCTCTCTGAACAGTGTCTGGGAGGCTGTGGTTGCTGCTGCACGCAATGTTGATGGTGAACAGATCAAAACACTGACAGAATCCATGGATGGCAGGCTTTTGAGTGTCCTTGCAAAGAAAGGTGGCTATATTGGTCGCTGATTTGTTTTGTTTTGTTTTGAATGTCAGAAATGTATATTTGTGAATGTGGAGATGTTATATTGGTTTCACTGGTAAAAATAAATAATTGAAATGGGTATATATTTGTTTTTTGTTAAGTTGCCTAATAATTATGCACAGTAATAGTCACCTGCACACACAGATATCCCCCTAAAATAGCTAGAACTACAAACAAACTAAAAACTACTTCCAAAAACATTCAGCTTTGATATTAATGAGTTTTTTTGGGTTCATTGAGAACATGGTTGTTGTTCAATAATAAGATTATTCCTCAAAAATACAACTTGCCTAATAATTCTGCACTCCCTGTAGATGTATGATAAGGTATTTTAAGCATACTCTCATTGCAATATCTTTTTTTTATTTGTTCAGATCAGAGCAGGGTTGTTTTGAAGATTCAGCTTTCGTTTTGCCATTTCTGCTTATTTTTTTGGTTATATTTCCTGCTGTAGCAAACAGTCAATCCCTACTGCTGACTGTAAATGAAGTTCAGGAGAACTCATACAACCCCAGTTGATACCTTTTCAAACCATTCATTACAAGTAAACCATGTACACTCATGCAACTCCTCATCTAAATCCCTTTTCAAATAGAGTAGTTGGATTGTGTTGGTCAACACAAAGTTATTATTTTCTGAACAGTAAGATTTGAATGCTGTAATTTGTCTGGCCTCTCAGACCCAGATTGAGGAGAAAACTCCTAATGCTGCCACTATTGTTGCACTACAATAAAAAGCACAGCTGAATTATTAAAATTTTCAGTCTCTAAGCAGTTCTTGATAACTTGACCATCACAATGTTTTAACCTTCATCTAAAATAAAAACACCTAAGAGAATAAATCAGTTTCCTAAAATGAAAGAGGGTTTTTATTTTTGCAAATACCAAAGCACTAAATGCCAGCACTGATATTTGATGTTTGTTGTGTAGGAAACCAGAAAGGCGCTGACCAGCATGTAAAAACAGATCAACAGGCCATAAGAAATAATAATAAGAAACCTTCCCGTTCTCATGTCATTTCTGGGAAATCACACACGACCAGTTTGTTTTGAGGAGTTGCTGTCACCAGGTATAGCATGGTATTGGGAATAGTGGTAACTACACTGCTCCCATTGTACAGGTAATATCTGTAGTTCCTGGTGACACACACCTCATGAGTGTGTCCACAAAAAAACAATAGAAAGGTGCAGGAGTTGAAAGTATATTCACATGAAAATGCCAGAGAAAAGGCCTTATGACTGCAAGGTGCATGACAGGCTGTGGGATCTATTCGATCTGTGAGGTCACACAGTGGTGAGACTGCACAGAGATGGTGACAGACCTAAAGTTGTAACTGCATTAAAGGCCCAGCTGAGCATCCCACAGTAGGAAATGTAGAATTTGATGTTGTCCATGGGTCTCAAGTTCAGGCAGTCATTGAATGCAAAGGATTTTTATCCAAGTTTAAAAAAGAGTCCTTGTATTTAAAATTATCCCATTTGTGGAGTTAGTATTGAGTTTTCTGAAAATGCGGGACCATTTTAAAAATTTGTTGTAATTACTAAAACTCAAATTTGATATTTTGATGAATTTGAAAGTCTGCATTTTAATCACATCTTAATTTTTTTTAATTAAAAAAGACAGATCAAGATGTTTTAAAGTCAACTGTGGTAGTGAACAGAGTCCAATTTATAATACATATGTCACTGTCTTAAGACCTATGGGCCTGACTGTGTATTTTCATTCATCATATAAAAACTTTGATGTTTGCAGAAAATTTTTTTTATGCATTTGCGTGGTGCAAAAGTCTTAAAGTCAGCAGCATAGCTACACAGAGCAATAAATAACATATGATACTTCTCATTTGTGTTTGTCTGATTATGTCTGCAAAAGATTAACAGACTAGCATAATCAAGGCCTTTTTTGCCAGTTAGAAATGTTAGATTATTATAGGACACACAAGACATCTGATTAAAACCCCCAAAACAAACGGATATTTTGAATATGAGAAAAGAAACCCCAGCGGGCCTAATGGAATATTTAGTAGGAAAAAAATAAATCATAAACTTAATAAATGACAAAGCTCTGTGAGAGGGAAACATTCTGAAAACAATGCATAGAAAAGAAAAGCTCCATTTATATCTTTCAGATGTGTAAAACGCATTGCTTTGTGTCTTCTTCACTCTATTTCCTATTTGGATTGTTATATATATAAATATGTGTGTATATCTACCTCTAGTAAGGTAGTCATCAGAGGAAAACCTTGTTCACGTTCATTTACACCCAGGATATGCATCACTAGGACACGGGCCACAACCAAACCTGTCTCGGTCAATTCAGTGGGAATTGGTCTATTATTTTTATGTCCGCAATTACAGGGACAGAGTAGTAACTACGATTCCAGCACAGATAACAAAGATATATTTAGGAGTAAATAATATTGACTGTACCTTTGTTTAAAGCTGGAATCAATACTTCTTAAAGCGTGTCCATTTTTCATTTAGCCGCGTCATGTCTGTGTGGAGGAGGGGCAGAGAGATGAATGGGTGGATTCTCTAATTCCCCCTGTTGCAGTTATCATAATTGTTGAACAACCACGGTTTTTAAAGATCGGGCTCGAGGAGAGGCAGGCCACACAAAGAAAGTTAATAGATTTGGAAAATTGAGATAGATTGCACAGCAGCCATTTTTGGAATGTTCCATCGGCGTGGCAGGCAGATGGACAAATATGATCCAGGGATGAGAAGGTGGTGGGGGGAGCGCTGCGGCACACAAACACAGGATGGGAGAGAATGGGTCCTGATAAATAATGGTGTTACTGTTTACCCTTTCCATACAGTGTTATGCGTATCTTATCCCCAGTTGAGTGACAGCTGGATGCGTGACAGTTTGAGGCCTACACCAGTCTTAGACCGGGCGAGTTGGTTGAAGATTTCTCCCCAAAAGACCACCTTTTGAAATGGCAGTAGTTCCTCTCTTGAGACACCAGGGGGAAATGGATAGCTGTGGAAAGGATGCTTTGGGGAATGAGTGAGCTCAGGAAATGTCTCCTACTCAGAAGTTTAGGCTATTTGTTTGAACTACAGTATGGAATGAGCTTTGTGGTTGGCACTATATGTAGAAAATATGTTTTATGTTCCATTGTAAAGCAACATTATACCTCCTCCCTCATCATAAACAGTGCTGCTTCATCTTACAGCGCTCCCTGTGAAAGACCTCTGACCTTCTCATTTGTCGGCTGAAGATGGCTTTTAGGATCTCTAAAAGAGATTTTACAGCAGTGATTTATCCACAGGGGCCCGCATTTGTTTCCATCCGTTTTGATATCCATCATTGTTTTCACATTTGATGCATTCAGGCTTTCCTCTCCTCTTCAGAAATCTTTCCCATATCCAATTTTCGCCTTTCCTATGTCCAATTTTCCCTAATATTCAGATGATTATGGCATGATGCTTTCCTTCCCCCCCTCTCAGCGTTCTGCTCTTTTCCTCTCCTGTTTCTATTTTCCCTTCATCCTTTTTCACTGTCCTTCTTGGATTTGAACATACAGCTGTATTATTTCAATGTTTACAGTGACATTACATTTTATCAGGGAAGATATAGAAGCACTAAAATGGCTGAGAATCTACTGCAAATCATCAACAAATTGACAACGTAAAACCTTACATTTATTTAGGTTTCCCTGTCTGAAAGCCAAATGGCAAAAAACATTTTCAATCAGCCACCTTTGACAGACACTTGGTAGTGTTTTAGGTTGCAGACTGAGAATTAAATTACCCCATATTGAATCTTATAAAAGTCCAGTTGAGAGGATTTTCTTTTTGTGATGTAATTTGAGCTATCCAATTTTCCTTGTATTTACTGTCTATATTTTTGTCAATTTGGCAGAGGAACACATTGCGCGCGTTGGCGCTGCGTGTCACTGATGTCGTCACGCTACAGTGGTTTTGGTGTTGGCTGGCCTCCGAGGTCAGTGTGTGGGAAGAGATGGTGGCTCTGCAGGGCTTTGCGGCGGCTCTTGGCCTGTCCCTTTGGGCTCTGGTAGGCCCACATCCATTCCTCTCATTCATGAAGGGGTCAACACACGGGTCAAAAGACACAGTTTGACTCGCTGCAACACACTGCTGCATGTGGGCGTAGATGAAACCAGGTATTTTGTGGGCCTTTGGTAAGCTGCTGCTGGTAGCGGCTCTTACTTCTCTCCCTCTCAAGTCCACTTTGCCTAAAAGCATGGCTCACACAAAGGAAGGAGAGAGAAAACTGAGAGTGGGCTGCCGAGTTACACATAAAAGGATGGAAAGACGCTGTTTATTCCCTATTAGCATCACCACATTGACAGCTTGGTCGAGAGGTACGCAGGATTTCTCTCTCACTCCGACGCCAAACGCTAGCATTGACACACTATGCTAGTCCATACTAATGTGGTCCCCACCAGGCCAGCTGCTATCGTGCTGACTGCTGAAGTGGATCTCTTTGCATTGGCCTCCCTCCTCCTCTCATCCCACTGTAACCTCTTGCTCTCTCTGTCTCTTTAGTGGAGGAATAGAGATGTGGAGGGCAAGAGAGACTGACAGTGTGCGCTCCCCTGCTCAGTAAATATGAACTGCACCCAGCAGACAGACTCATTCATCACAGGGGAAAGAGGGGGGAAAGAGGGTGTAGAGGCAGGGTGGAGGGATACCGAAAGGACCAAGAGAAGTGTCCAAAAGACAGAAAGAGGGAGGGAGGAAGAGGAGAGGTGGGAGGAAAAGGAAGCAGATGGAGAGAGAATGAAAGAAAGGAAAGTGTTCTGGGAGAAGTGAGTGGGAGAAAGGGATAAAGGGTTGAAAAAGAAGAGAGTGTCTTGGATGATTGAAGGATAAATAAAGGATGGAGGAAGGGATGTGCAAGGGAGGAGAAACCTCAAGCATGGGAAAACTGATGAAATATAGGAGGACATTTTATATCTCATCACCAAGAGATCTTGTGTTGTGATTGGTGCCCTTAAGCATCTTGTTACAACAAATATTAGTTTTTCTGCCCTGTAGTCAGAAAGCTTGTGTCTCACACAGACCTGTTGCTTTTAGCCTTTTTTACCTTAAATATGTAGTTGTACTACATAGTGAGTGTATTAATTTCTGCATAAACATGCCCCTCCCCTCCAAAAAAAAGTTATTAGATTTTCAAAAAAAGTCTTAAGATTACATTAAGAGTACCTAGTTTGCTTTTTTTTTTTTTTTAAAGAGAAAAAAAATAAATGTCTTGATTTATTTAATGTGGGAAATAAGCCAGTATCACATATCTGTGCATGGATGAAGTATGTGATCCTTGTGTAATAGTCTTAGAGGTCACTAAAGGAGCAAGGCTAATCCAAGCCACTCAATCCCTCTGTCATATTTGACCATGCTTATAGTGGCCCATCAGGAGAACCCTAAACAAAAATGAGCTGCAAAGATAAAGTCAGTCTGAGCAGAAAAGAACATCATTGGCCATCTGCATCTTGCTAAATATCACAGGAATAAATTGGAGGGTTGTTTTAACTATGTTAATGAATGAGACCAATAAGAAACATTGTGTTGGGAGGAAGGTAAATACCTTATCTCATCTGTGAAATGGGGTGGTTGTAGTATCATGGTGGAGCAATGAATTGTGAAATATACCAGCACCTTTTAATGGAAAATGTCTTTGAACTAAAAAGAAAAAAAGCTGGTCATGTAGAAAGACATTGTTCTACCTTAGTGCTTTTAATGAAGATAATGCTTTGAAAATGTAAAATCAAAGTCCTGACAGTAATCTAGCTGAAAGGTTTGGACTTTTGAAAATATTTAATGTAAGCAGTCCATGAGAGCACACCAACCATAAAGGCGGTCTTATATCTTGGGCTGACTGACAGATATTTAAATGCATTTATTGCTTCGCAAATGTACTGAAATATCTTTCCCCCCTCACAGATATGCTATATTTCATTCTTGAAGACTAAGATTATGCAATGACAATGTTTCCATCCACCATCATCTCTACAATTCATAGGAATCACTTCTTCTCACATACTTTGGGTCTTCACCCAAACTGCACTTAAAGGGGAAAGTCAAATTCTGTAGTAGGAGAATTGCTACTCCTACTACAGAATTGACTGTTTGTCAGCCTCCTTCACTTCTCAGTGGATTTTAAGTCTCATCATTTTGAACAGTTCAGCCAACTATGTGATAACTAAACTTATAACTTTCTTTCTGTACTCCACAAATTACAATAACCTGTGAATTGTGATGGATCATGAGCAGGGTGAGCCACTACATCACTGACATTCTAGTTTTCTCATTTGTTGTACTTTAAGGATGCTTTAGGTCATATCTTTGCAGAAATAGAGAAAATATTAAGGGGTTGACAAACATTGTGTATGCGCTTGGATATTAGGTCGTATTTCATCCCTGGAAACAATTTTTTTTTTCATCCATATTATGAGTATATTTCCAGTTAGGCCTCAGTCAGGAGAATGTACTAGCTCTCTATACCTAAATCTCATGTAATGAAAGTTTAAGGCTAACAATGCTCCAGGTTTTATTTCTGTCAGGAAGTCATGCATAAAGCACTTTGTCCCAGTACTTTATATGCCTCAAACAAAATATTTCTTGGAAACCCATATAGTCCTTTGCCCTTTCTGGTCCATGTCCACAATTTCCAACAACTTCCCCGTCTTCACTCTCACCAGCACCACCTCCTCTCCATCTTTTTCCACTCCAAAGAAAGACAGGAGAGAGGGAAGATGATGTGTGACAGATGCCATATTTCGACTTTCTGTCAGAGAGATTAATATTGACACATTGTGTTTCTTGGGGCTTGTTGACTGTGTGTGTTGGGCTTTGATTTCATTATCCTCTGCTCAGTCACTTTTTTCTTAAGAATCAGACAATAACAGATGTGGCGACTGAAATAGAGACACCGATATTGGAGGGGCTGAGTGAGCAAGTCATATTGGGTGGGTCGGCCATCAGTCCTGTTTGCTGTGGAAGTGCAAACCCCCCGAGGATGTCCAGAACACAGAGACCTTTCCATCTTATCAAGCCTTTCAGCTCATCAGTAGCACAAGCCTTAAGCTTCTGGACATCTTCTCCTACAGTAGTTTCCATGCATAAATGCTTTAGTTTGAACTTAATTTGGCAGTGTATCATTATAGCATAGAACATGCATGTTTTAAAATTCTGTTATAGACTGATTTACTCCACTTTATAGCCACATATTTGTCTTTTAATACATGTATTTGGCAGTTATAGTCAATAATATATTATATTAAGAGTCTGAGCAAAAGATCAAATTTGTTTTAACACAAAAACTATGAAGCAAGACTGATATGGACTAGATTTTTTGAAGTTGATATTTGAATTTAAAATACTCTGATACAAATGTATCTGCCAGTGCACCTTTTATAAAGAGAAACACACATTTTTAATAAGAGTTGAGCTTTAACACATTTTAAAGATAATATAAAGTGAACAGTTTAATCGTGTCACAGTTTTTAAATGACTCGGTTACATCTCAAATGAACTTCACGTTGACCAAGAACTGTTATAAAAATCTTTCTATAAATATAAATGAATGAAAATGCTGTTTATACATGATTTTGGATCCTTAATCAAGGATTGATGATGTTTTAGCTGAATGACAATTATTTTGCGATATATCAAAGTACTGGTGACTGTGGTCGCTTTGCCTCGCCATAAATTGCCTTTCAGGGCTATAAATGAACCCCTAAATTTATCAGTGTAATAAAATCAAATTAGTTCAACATTAATTCCTTTTGTTGATATGTATACGATCTAAAAGTGGTATCATTTCTCCGAGACAAAACTTACCGCCCTTCATCTCCAACCTGTAAGCCTTTGAGAACTTTCTGATGATTATCGAAATATTTCTGAGGTGGAGACGAGAGATGGATTCTACAGCTTCCTGATTTTGTAATTTCAAAGTGTGGGGCTTGCTGTTAGTGGAAGAATAAAATCAATAGGCCTCTCTTGAGAGGAATAGGTATAGGCTTGTAGTCCTATGATATGAGAGAGGATCCGAAACAGGAAACGCAGGCGAAGGATGAGGAAATAGGGAGGAGCAAAGCACCTTCAGTGAATAAACAAATAGAAAGCAAAACAAGAGAGATAATGCAAGAAGGAGACGAGAGACCAAGGGGGGAAACAGTTGTCGCCAGAGACTTTTATTGACTTTTTCCCCCCTCCTCTGGCCACGTGACTACCAGATAAATTCACACAGAGAGGGAGAAGGGGAGTGAGGGGAGAGAGAGAGAAATGAGAAAATAAATTACTCTGGAAAGATATGACGATAGGCTACACGCGGCTTTAAATCTAAAAGGGAATTCACGACACACTCGACCAATTTGTCACTGTGCTTTTTGCCTCTTTTCATTTCTTTTTTGATACTTTGCCCCCCTATTATTTTTCACCCCCTCTATACCCCGATGCCCCTAATTTACCCCACTTTTCTCATGCAGGCCTGTCCAATTCTTCTTCACTTCATGTTTTCCAAATCTTCTTCAGAATCTACACATTGTGGAGACATCATTGAGTCTTTCTTTCTTTCGTTCGTTCTTTTTTCTTTCTTTCTTAAACGAAATTCCCATGAATAGAAAACCTGTAAATCCATCCAACCTAACTCATCCTACCTTCATCTGTAACTACAGTCAGATCCACGCCGCCTTCTGCTTCGCAAACGCAGGTCTATCAAAATCTAAGAGAAAAGAGGAAATGAGATGCATCGTAAAAAAGGAATGAGCGGGCCCACAGTAAAGGATGGCTGGAAAAGAGGTGGAAGAATGGAATGGAAAAGAGAAAAGAAAGAAAATGCAGACTTAAAGTATACCCCCCTCTCTTTTATTTAATTTAGACGCCAGGCGAAAATCGATCCTGCCATTCGATACGCAATCCGAATCAAGGCGAATTAAGCGGGCGGAAATTAACTCTGAAAATATTTTTGATGGAGTGGCTTGTAGTCTCTCGGCCAAATGGACTGCAAAGTGGAACAAATGACAGGGGCCTAGTGGTGGAGACAGCGCCGCTCCATCTTCCATTAGGCCGTAATGGGATAGGTCCAGCCCCCTAGCTCGACTCGGCTGCATTAATCAAAACAGCCGCTATATGAAGATTTATGGTTCTCCACTCCAGCGAAGCCGGAGCTGGAGCCAGTTCTCAGCGTGTATGTTTGAAGGAGGGGGTCGGGAGTCTCTCTCCCCTTCTTTCTCTCTCCTTCCTTTCCATCTATCCTGTAGACTTTGCCCCTACCTGTGGGCCTACACACACACACACACACACACACACACACACACACACACACACACACACACACACACACACACACACACACACTGCATCTTTAATCCAGGGACTGTGTAATCGCATCTTGTCATATATTGTCAACATTCATGTCAAGTCATTCATGTCAAGTAATATACCTGTAATAGCCAGTCTATATGCATATGAGCATGCTCTTTAATCAAACATTATGTTAAGTGATGTGGTGGGAAATAAAAAAGGGATCTAGATGACCTTCAGATGATGTTAGGTAAACTATAAACAGTAAGTCCGGCATTAGGAAAAAAAAACAACCACATTTTCTTTATTTAAGAAAAATCTGTATTGTGGATAAGTGTGTTTTTCTTATCCCCTTAGATCAGAACAGAAAACGTTGCCAACACTTGATTTAGTGCTTTGAATTGTTGTTTTTGCTGCTTTTCTGTGTTTTCAGATCTTTCATTTCTCCTTCTCATCCACTGCCTGTGCAGTTTTCCTATTGCCACATATTTCTCGTCCAACACAACAAACAGCAGACAAACTAACACGGGGATCCTCTGCCGTTCACAAGTGAGACTTTAGATTATAGCCTGTATTGCTGCAGCTCCTCTCTCTGTGGCAGCCGATTAGGAGCGTATAGCCCAGTAAGCAGGCCACTGCTGTGACGAGCCAAAGGGACAGACAGGGGGAGACAGTGTGACGGAGAAGAGTGTGGCGCCTTGAGTAGATTGGAGCTGGGAGCCATCCAAAAAACTTCAGCCAAGTTTTGATGAGATGAGACTGATGGGACCCACTGCTGAGAAACCCTGTTTTACTTTCTTTCTTTCTCTTTGTTTCTCTCTGTTTCTTCAATAGGGGGAGGATGGATGAACTCTTCCCAACAGATGGATCGTACCTCTATCTATTCACACACACACACCTCTATTACCTAACTTTCACAGCTCTTTCCTATTCTCCTCTCCCTTAACCTGTGTATCTTGTCAGTGTTTTTCCCCATTATTTGTGTCCTATCTCTGCTCCTTCTAGCTCCCTATCTTATTCCACTTCAGTCTATATATTCCTCCACTCTCCTTTCCTCTCCTCTGGCCTCTAACTCTCCCATGCGGATAAGCAAACCAGCACAGAGACATCTCAATATCCATCTATCTATCGCTCCTTTCCTTTTGCCCTCCCTTTTTTCCCTTTTTGCTTTCTTCTCCATCTTTTCCTTGCAAGCAAAGGGGAAGCTCGCTGCCAGTTTCAGTCTGCCAAAGGGTTTATTTAAATTAGAAACGCTTCAGTCTCCTCACCCCCCTTTCCCTTCTCTCCCCCCTCTCTCTCTCTCACACACACACACACTCATTTCCTTTCTTACCTCTTTCTCTTGGCTGGGGGTGAGTCCCTCCTTTCCCTGCTGACAGCCTCTCGGGTCCCGTCAATGCCAGGCAACTTTGTTTTGTAGATGTTATTGGTGGAAAGGAGGCTTGGAAGGAGAGAGGAAATGAGGAAGAGGAAAAGTAGAGTTGGGAGAGCGGGAGTTGGAGAAGGGTCAGGGGAGACCTGTTAGTCGGTGTACTTTAGTTCCTTCTTCCTCTCACGGCTCATTCCACCCAGATTAGGACCTGTAAATGGCTTTAGGCTACCTCACCTGGCTTTGGATTTCCCCATTTCACAGGAACACAAGCAAACTATTACCTTTTACTCCCTCATTATCACAGCCTCAGATATGCCTTGTACAAAAAGGTCAGTCTTTTCTCACCTTTGTCATTTTTTTTCCCATTCTGGCGCAGAGTTTGACCTCTAATTATTGCCAAACAACTCTTCCACTATTTCTGTGACCAGGAAGGGCCACTCATTGCACCTAATCATCTCGTCTGTTAACAATGACCCATCTCCCTGATAATCCTTCTATTCCTCCCTCCCCAGGCTCTAATCCCCCTCACGCCCACCCTTCTCACCCATTAACACACAATTATCTCGGGGGGGCCGACACGGGCGAGGGGGAGGAAACGAGGTGTGGAGAACACAGAGAGTCTGTCTCTCTAATGGCTGACTGACATCAGACGAGCTCATAGATCATGGAGATTATTAATACCACTGTTAAACACCCCATTCAAGGGCCACCACTATCCGCACGCACTATCGCACACAACCGAAATCCACACACCCACATTCTCAGATCCCCCATCATATCTCATTCCCAGCACACATCTTCATATGAGCTGTCATTCATGCTTGGTGAATCGGCATCAATTTCATTTGAGTCATTTAAAAAATGCCGGGTGTTCATTACAGCGTGTGGTTTAGGGGTAGAATCAGATTTACAATTACAACTCTCATTGGCAGTGTTGGCTATTATTCACGGAGTCGTTTCCTTATGATTCGCCTCCTGCAATATATCTAATGATGGTAATTCCAGGTTTGATCTGATTATTGTGCATACAGTGAGGTGAGAGATTCTCTTTGACTCACCAGTAATGACCAGGGAAATGTGGCCTTTATGTGGGAGTGGGAGCCTATCTAGGGGAAGGGAGATTGAAAGATAGGCAGAGAGGGGGTGTGTGTGCGCCTGTGTGTATCAATGACCTGTCCGTTTAACCGGTGGGGTTCTGGGGAGATGGCAGTGGGAGCCAGGCATCCCTGGGGAGCAGGGTCTGGGGAAATCACACTCTCACTTTCACCAAACAACAAGGAGGCTGCATGGCAGCTGGCAACAGCCAATAAGCACACTCCCACTCTCCATATTCTACTTTATATGCAAAGAGATTGGTAAACACACTTGATCTGCAATGTATAGACTATGTAAAAAATGATATGTGGCTCCTATGCCAGAAACAGCCACTGGTTCTATTTCTTAAACACACCGGAGAAGGGAACCCAAACGCATCCAGAGCTTCATCCATTATTGTTAATATTTATTGGAAGTTTTATTTGGCACTTGAGTGGCGTTTTAAAACATCCCTTGCTTTCTGGATTGGGAGGTTACGCTTGCAGAAATGAGCCAATAACAAAAGGAGTTTGTAGTCAGAGCAGGGGTGTAAAAGCTTACTTTGGAGTTCTACTGCTCCATTAGCTGATCCCAGGTCTCCCTGTGAGCTCTGCTAGTGCCAGCTCATTGATTCCTTAACTAATCACACTAATTAAAATGCCTTTTATTCATTCAGTGGTCTACATGCCAGCCTACTGCTTGCATTTAAAGATCAATTGCCACTCAGATATACAGAAATTTCTGTCAACAATTTCAGTGTTTGCTTGTCTGCCTGGTGTTTTTTTTTTTTCTTTTTTGGTAAAGCTCTGCATTTGTACAGATTTTTTTGTTTGTTTGTACCCTTGTTTGGCAATTCACTATTTGATTAAGTAAAATGATGCTGGTTCAAGCGAGGAGCAGACCAGCACAACATGCAGCGTGAATGTTGCCACTGGCTGGCTTTTCCTAAAAATAATTTGTCACCTGAGGAAGTTAGTTTCCTGTTTATGCTGCATTGTTCTCTTTGTCTATGAGTAATTCAGGCAGAAAGAACATACAACCTCATTATTTGAAGAAATTAGAATGGTATAGTCATTAAATAATTAAATTATACTGCCAAAGAATTATACATTGTCTCAAGCTGTCTTATTTTGATGGATGTCTGTTTATGACTCGTTCCGCCTAGAAATTCCTACAACATTTCTTTCCTGATAATATATCAATTTATCAGCAGAGATTTTTATGTTAATTTCCTCCCCCTCCCCCCCAAAACAAAGTATCTCACTCTCAAACGATCTCGAACTAATTAAGCAAGCGTTAATTAAAAATTCGAGAGAGAGAATAAACGTGGTAGGATTGTTATGGAAACGTTGAAGTTAATCAAGCTTTCAAATTATTGATAACATCCTTAGTACAGTGATCGATCGGGAAGACATTAAGTGGCAAAATAAAGCAGCAGCATTCAGATGTGATGGGTGTCCTTACGTGCGCGCGCAAAGCAATGTGCAAAAACAATTAGGCCCATAATACATAATATTAGTCCGCGTGTCAAAGAGGATATCTTCTGTGTCATTCTAAACTTGCCTGCGTGCGCGTGCGAAACCGCGCGCCGCGCACACGCACACGCACGCGGGTGACTGAGTGCAGGGCGGAGGCATCTCTTTATCACGCGAACGCCATTAATCAAATGCGTGCGTTCAAATTGCGCCGTGAACTCCGCCAGACTGAAATATTGACGTCTGCTGATATGAATATTTCCCTGTTTGCGCCTGTTTTAAAAGCGGCGCGCTTCCCCGCGTGTTTACATGTTTCTCCCCGGCCTGCATGTCTGTTTACCCCGGTGTCAAAGCCTGTGTGGCATGTACTTACAAGGCGCTTCATCATCCCACCAGCGATAGGAGCAATTCACCCATAAAGTGGGTCTTTCGCCCATAAATAATATTCAAGTCCCTCTATTGTTAAGTGAAAAGTTGACTGGTGTTTGATTTTTTTCTTATTTTTTTTTCTTCTTCTTCTTTTCCGCGGCGACCTCGGGTTAGGACTCATACATCACGGGATGACAGCTATAGAAAGGCCCTAAATTAGCAACTAAATCGAATATTGATCAGCTATGTGCGGCCCTGCGAGTCGCGCCTCCTTGCCGTTTTTTTTTCCAGAGAGAAAGAGAGAGGGAGTTGGGGGAGAGGAGGAGGGGGGCGAAAACGAGAGATAGAGGGGAGACGGAGGAGGAGGGGGGGGGGGGGGGGGTGAAAGGTGCTTCACTCCTCTCTTTTTCTCTCTGTTTGAGTTAAAGTGTTTGTGTGCATTTTATTGTCCATCGCTAGAGCAAAAGCATATGTCCTGAAATGGTTATTATTATTATTATTATTATTATTATTATTATTATTATTATTATTATTGTTATTTATACATTCGTACGCCTGTTTTGTTTGTTTTATAAGGTGCGAGTCTACAGTGACACTAGTCTTTATATCTTAAAGCAGACTCTGGATCGTTGCTTGTCTATCCATCAAGCAGCTCCATATCTGCCTCGTTCTCCCAGCAA
This sequence comes from Oreochromis aureus, assembly GCF_013358895.1. Taxonomy (NCBI): domain Eukaryota; kingdom Metazoa; phylum Chordata; class Actinopteri; order Cichliformes; family Cichlidae; genus Oreochromis; species Oreochromis aureus. The sequence continues at coordinate 24,707,627 of NC_052952.1, forward strand.
GCCAAATATAGCTTCTTATTGTTATATAAAGTTCAAATAAAGTCCCTCATTACCCGCTCGCCTATTGGCTCCTGTTTATGGATCATTGACTATGTTGCATCGACCCCCCCCCCCCCTCTTATCCCCGCTGCTGGGACGTGTGGGAGGTCGGCGGCGCGCACTTGCGCTTAAGCGGGGACGCATTTGATGAAACGATCAAGCGGGCTCTTTTGTCTCTCCTGGGAAGCTTGTGTGTCCGGGGCGGCGATGAGCCAGGCACAATGCTGGGGGGAGTGGGTGGTCAAGGTTGCGCCGGGTCAGTGAGATTAGCCAAGGCGTGCTGTGTAACAAAGGGCCTGATCATCAGGTACCTCAAAGTTCGGATCAAAGTACTGGTTGTAAAACAAGGCTGCCATAAGACAGGGATGAGCTGTGGATTACAGGGGGCTAATTGGAGAGGGTACTTTCCCTTAGCTGGTACTCTTATATGGATCAGGGTTCCTTAATTGTTGATGTTTCTTTGCCTTTTGCAAAGATTTTGAATAAGGGTCCGGAAATATGCTGCATTTCGCAGGATAAGCGTTTGGGGATTTGCAGCGTCCAAGCGTTGTGGACGAAGTGCTGAAACTTTTTAGTGGAATTACCACGTCGTAAAATGCTCTGTTGAATGAAAATGTATTTAAAATGATATTTAATATACATGGATTCGGTTTTTTGAACAGATTTTGTTTTTTAATTCTCTCGTTTTACTGCGATTTTTCTTGTTACAGTGGCATCACTCTGTCTGACACGCAATCATTCAATCGCCGCACTCCTGTATTTAGTTCGCAGTTGCCTCTTTCCGTAAATGACACAACTTCAGTACTGTGATTACCTCACCAAGGTCAGCACTTATCGGTGTTTTTCGCTTCGCTGACCGCGGTGCTGAATTTGCCCCCCCCCCCCGAACATAAAGTTTGCTGTCCGAGGTGCTGAAACCACCGCAGCACACACTCTTCAAGTTCAAACTCTCGCCTTCTTTTCTTCTTTTGGCCACTTTTTGAGTTCGACGCAGATCAAGAATGCCAGTTTATCTTCCCAGGGTTTTTTTTTTAATAACAAAAAAGGTTAGCATAAAACAACCAATAAATACCCATCCGTAACCAAGTAACCGGAAACCACATCTCACCCTGAAGAGGTCACGTCATTTAACTCCAAGCTTCTCTAGCTTTGTCATATCAGCGACCCATGAAACAAGACATGCTTCCTGCTGAAATCTGTCATGCTGCAGTTCATATCAGCGGGGATGCAGTGGTGAAATAAAAACTGGTAAACTTAACCTGACAGAGTAGCTTATCATTCCAAGGTCTAAGACATAATATAGCTACCTCTGTTTGGGGCTGTTTGCACTATACCAGAATAACAAAATGACTGATAGACTTGAAGAATGAGTGAGCTTAACTGTGATTTATAGAAAGAAAATGAGTGGTGTCTTTTGATCAAGACTTTTGGTTTTTGTCTTCTGCCAGGTTTCTGTTTCTGTTTCTACTATTGCATTTAAAAAAAATCTTTTCTGTTTCCCATCTCACAATTTCTTCAATCACTGCATCAAAATAAAGGAAAGTTTTAAAATGTGGCAGTATCCTGGAGCTGCAGATGTGCCAGCTCAGCAACAACACCAATGATAAACTGAACGATAACTTTAGGCCCTCCATTTGCAGGCCAACTGACAGACTACTCACTCGTTTGGCCCCATGGTAGTGACTCTTGAGGTTACCGTCTAGCTTTATCATCAAGAGTGCGCTTGTTTTTAAGTGATGATAGCACAAAGGGGTGGTAAACTGGTGGCAGGATAGCTCAACTGTTGGTGCTGACATGTAGATTGGGGGGGATTTTGTCTTTTTCCCAGATTTTATGAGTTGGGAAAATGTTGTGTAGGTGCTTCCACTAAAGCTCTGCATATAACTGTTTGTAGTCTAAACAACAATGGTGTTCTATTAGGTTAGATGATAAGGTAAAGTGAGTAAGATAACAGTGAACTGAATCTGCTTTAAGAGCTCACTGCGTGGCAACATAATCACATTGAACTATTATTAAGTATCCTAATGGAGCGGGAAGATGGAGAGCTACAGAGAGAGAGAGACACGAGAAGTTAAGTTTGTCTGAGAGACATCGCGCTCCCTCCCTCCTTCACGCGCCTCGCGGGCTAGTCGCAGCTCCTCTGAAGTCTGCTCGAGGACATTCCGGGAACCATCTGTTTCCGGCAGAGCGCCGGGCGCGAGGCATACAGGAAGCGAGGCTCACAAATTTGCGAGGAAAGGGAGGTTGTCTGCCAATGTGCTTGTTGAGAAATACCCCTCCCCTTGAATTCTTATCAGTCTTGTTATAAACCTAACAGGAGCAATGAAGTGCTGCAGAACAGAGCATCGGCCTGATAACTCTGCAGGAGGAGAGAGGGTGAAAGCACAGTGCAGTGTATTACAGAGTAGATGACTGCATACAGACGTGAGCAACTAACCTGTTAATGGCAGTTTGGCCTGGTCCAGGCAAACACAGGACAGGTGTTAGGGCAAATCCTAGGTTGCTAACGATATTACACATGGGCATAAATGCACTTCAAATGAAGTCCCCTCATTTGCAACATCCAGTCCAGTAATGCAAGAAACATATGATCCATGTTTCTGCTCTGTGGATCTGCTTACGCACATACGGAGAGTACTGTCAGCAGCACGATGACTGATAACATGCTTGTTTCAGCATACAGCAATAAAGCCTTTGTGTCCTCATCTCTTTTGTATTCTGTTGCTGGATTTGGGGCTAATCCATGAAAATTTGCTCGTTCTCTCTTTAGGAGGCAAGTTTTTTTCTACTCGGCTTGATTGTGCCCTGCAGAAGTGTCACCTGAGACCAAAGTAACCCACAGACACTTTAACAGTGAGTGGAAAGTGTTAACAGGTCTGTAGCCTGAGGTCAAAGCGTGCGGTGCCTATTAATGTATATTCAACAGAACACATTATTCCTATGTGATGCGCTGTGAATGGATTTCATTGTTGTATTTGCTGCTTTATTAATTAAATAATTCAAATTACCACATACAGAATTCACACAGTACTCTTGTTTTAAATTGTACAGATTTTTTTAAGCAGAATTAGGGGGAAAAAAACATGAAAATTAGACTTCGCTTTAAACCTATAAATGACAGGGTTTAGATAAAACAGTGCAAACTTATAATGAAACAGACTTTAAATACACACAACCTGTAAATAACTTAATCACAATTACAAATGCTGCAACAATCATTGCAGGTACAATGCCAATTAGCAGATATCCTCAGCCAAAAACAGGTCTGGCAATTAACGCTTTGATCTGTGAGTTTTCAAAGAAACACGAGGCAGCTAACAGAAAAGTCAGGCTATCTGTGAAAAAAAAAGGAGCATTTCAGTCAACAAAACTGCAAAATGATTTAACCGCTTCAGAAACAACTTAAAATCTGGACAAATAGCATCAGATAATTACTTATTCAACAAAGGGATGTGATGAATATATTTATATAGACCTAGCAGACACTGCAGATGGTCATGTATCCTAAAGTAGCATACCTTTTTGATGCTAAATCTGGAGTAGTAAATTGGTGGTTGTTTTTCTCACCTCTACATTTGTTCACAAGTGTAATGTATGGTTTTTTTTTTTTGTTTTCTTGGCCAGATTGCAGAGGCTCAGAGAAGAATGTTATCACATTTGGAGAGTGATATTGATTAATGAGAACCTTGTTGTCACACACAGAGGATACGGGAGACTGATCACTAAAGATCAAAACAAAGAAGAGAGCCAGGTAAGAGCAAACAACCAGGAACAATAAGTACAACTGACAATGGTAGACACGGTGTTGTTAGCAGAACATGACTGGAGAGACAAAGAAAAAGAGGAAAGAGACACTAAAAAAAAAAGAAAAGAAAATCTCAGAAAGTGAATCTGAGTAGCACCTGGAGGAGAAGGATAGAAGTCTTATAAAGAGAGGGAAAGAGGTAGGAAAGAATGAATGAGGGATAATTGCATTAGAAAGAAGAGAGGGCCAAAAGGAAGGAAATGATTAGAGGAGAAGGGACTGATATCCGATAGAAAGAAGGAGCATGGAGGAGAGAATGGGCGGGAGAGGAGGGCTCACTTACCGCCCGCCGTTCGATACATGCTGACACTCTCTCTGTGTGTCAATACACACTGTGTGTGTGCGCGCTGGTATAGGTCTGTTAATCCTAGTCTAGCATCCTATCTCATCGCTGTCCCATCCAGACTCTCCAAGAACCTTCATGTCAGCCTTGTTTGATCCCTGCTCTTCAGTTCCTACTCAACTTCCACATTGCCACCTTGAATTTAAAGAAAAGACCTGGCAAAACAAAATTTTCATCATTTGTAACCACCTGCTCAAATCTTTTTGGCAATAAAATTAGCCAAATCACAACATTTTACTAGAGTCTGAACCATCACTAAATATTGTCTTGTTTGACCTTGACACCTTCTTTCAGCTATGAGCTTACATTTCATTATTTTGCCATCTCTACTTCATGCTTCTCTTCCTTCCTCTGTCTGCCATCTTCCCATTTGTTTCTTTTGTCTTTCACCTTGTATGTCTTTTGCTTCAGCTGTATTATCTCAGTGCATATCTTGTGCCTCCCTATCTCTGAACCTTCTTCCCCTCCTATCCCCTCAGCTTTCTCCCTCCTTTCTGTGTTCCCTCTTTCCAGGCGGCCTACCTTTTGTCATTGACCCCCTGCCCCGGGTGTCTGGGCATTGACTGGCTCTCTCCGTGTCACTGGAGCTCCCTGTCAATACTTACCAGGTTTGGCCACCCTCTGCGCTGTGGTCAGAGAGTCGGGGAGAGAGGGAGATACACGAGATGCTCCACAGCACCGGGAGATAAAATAAAAATGAATGTGAGGGAGAGTAAAACAAAGAGCGATGGCGAAGAAAATGACAGAGTGAGGCTGTGTGTGAAACAGCTGGTCAGCAACCTTATAAGGCTGTTACACTTTGGTGGCAAACTGTAACTCTACATCTTCTTACCCTGCAGCAGATTATGTCTGGCACATAAAAATGTAATGAAGAAATATGACATCGACCATTTTTAAAATAATTAAAACTGCAATTAACTTAGCCAGTTTATGGGCAGACAGCTGCATTTAGTCAATATTTATTTTAAAATTACCGTTACAAGTCAAACGCCTGTTATATTGCTTATTAATGATTGGTTAAATGACTGGATTCATATTGGCTAGTCTGTATTTTTGCTCACGCAAACTACAGTTAGCTTAGATTCACTTAGTCACTGACGCAAATAATCCCCCACCCCCCCATTCATGTTCCTTAAATATGAAAATACCTTAAATATCATTTATTTTTTGTGATGTAGCCTCATGGAAATAAATCAGTACTGGTAAATTGGCTAAATATAATTTAATCTTCAAGTATATCTGAAGAACTAAAACATATATATTTCGGTTAAGCTAAAAATCTTGCAGTAATACAGTCTAAGAATCCAAATGTGCAACATTGGTCAGAAAAAAATTAATAAGAACTATAAAATATTTGTCAACATTTGGAGATTCTGTTGTTATTGGTGGACAAACCAAAGTAAAACACACCCACACAGAAGAAACCAATACTGAGAATAAGTGAAAGCCAAAGATAATGATTGCTGGTAATATGCATTTATTGTTCACACTGTTTCGACACACATTCATGTTGTACACTGAGGTAAACAATGACATGTATCCGGTATGAGGTTTCCCAAATCATGGTTTACGGTTGTCATCGTAAATTCATAAAATATCGTTTATAAACTATGTGGGCGTCACTCCCTGTTTTACAGTCTACTCCATCTGCAACACGCTCGGCCTCCCATTCCCTCTTCCCCTCTTTCCTCTTTACTCTTTTCATTTCCTCTAATCTCTCGCTCCCCCTTGCTCTACCTCCATGTCACTTTGATTTCCCTATCCACTGGCCTGTGGCGTGTGTGTGAGTGAGTGAGTGAGTCAGAGAGAGAGGAAGGAAAGAGTGTGCATGTGTATTGTGTGTTAAGAGAGCAAGACTTAATTGTATAAAACAGTTTCACAATTGTAAGTGAATCAGCGGATGTGTCCTTTAGCACATCAGTAGACGTGGCATTGGAATTACATGGAAAGTCTTGTGTAATCCATGTACCCCAGAAACACACACGCTCACATTTTTATTTTGCTTGCAGATGTCCCAAAGCATTTTCTGCTTTATTTAAAAAGAGTTGATATTGATATCAGCGAGAGAGGTTTTCATGAATACATATGTGAATGTCTCCAAATATATATATGCATGTCTGCGAGTCCATCCGTGCATATGCGATTGTGTCGTGCATATGTCTGTGTTTACCGACGTGCGTGTGTAAATGCAGTAAATGTGTGTGTTTTCGTACTTGTGTGCATGCGTGTGTGTGTGCGCACAGATGCCCCTGCGTCTGGGCTCAAGCCTGGATGGGCCTGTGTATATGAGAGTAGACAGTGTGCGCGAGGAGAGCAGGGGAGTGAGAAGGACGTAGCGGCAGTTGGGGGGGGGGGAGGCAGGCCAGGCCGAGGGGCCCCCCTCTCGTAGACAGTTTGACTGATGACATGCATTAAACAGTTAATCTGTCTGATTGAATGTTTGCTTCCTCCAAATTGAAACATTAAACAACAAGGCGAGAGAGAGAGGGAGGGGAGAGCCCGAAGAGGAGAGAGGGATATGGCTTCATCTATTGCCCAAATCATGCAAAGCATGAGACTGGAATATATAATACTGTCCTGTGAGCTAGAGAGGGGGGGATGCAAGGGGAGGAGAGAGATTGGAAGGGACAGAGCGAGGAGTGTGAATGAGGGAAAGAGAAAACGAGTGAGGGAGAGAGATGAGAATGGAAAGGTTCAGGGTAGGTGGAGGGGATGGGGGGGAGATGGGTGAGATGCAGAGGATGCAGCAGAATAGGCCCATGGAGAGGAGGAGGCTCTGTAAAACAAAAGTTTTATTTATCCTACAGCCCAATGGAAATGCACAGATTAAATTGTATCTTTAAAGGGATTATATCTCTATTTTAAACAAGAAAACACTTTAACAATTAAGACAGTTTTGTGTCTTTCGAAACTTCTTTAGTGAAGACAAACTTTTGGGCATTTCCATTTATTTATTTGTCAAAAATGCCTTGTTGTCTGGCTTTAAGTTCCAGGCAGGACGTTTTGAAACAGCTGTCGTCTGGTTTTACTTCCTGGGTTCATGACCCTTCTCGGGCATCTTAGAAGCTCCTTATGTTATCAGCGCTCTCCTGGGGGAACGGACACAAAGTAAGGTGCTGCTTTTCAAACAACATAATGTGATCATCGATTACATCCATCTTTGGGTAATTTCATCAGTATTTCTGATACTGGCAGGATTTGTCTTTAGTGAGAGAAATGTACAGTAAAGTATAAAATTGCTCTAAAGTAGACCAATTATATTCACACTTTTTTTTTTCACAAGTCATTTTATGGACCAAAGATGCTCTGCTTTTATTTTTTATAGCACATCAGATGATTTCATGGGCAGAAGAATAGAAGAACACTAAAAGACAGACATATAAACGAGACATTAGCTTTGAACAGAGCTGTTGCCACAGAAATGCTGCTACTAGATTGGGAGAAATTGGGTGACCCCTAGCTGGTAATGTGATATGTCATTTAGCCTTAGCCTGACCCTGTCCCCTCCCAGGGTTCACCATCATCACCATGTTCCAAATGGGCTTCCCTTCCCTTTGTCTCAAGTGCATATTCTCCTCTGTCAAAATGACCCTCATTTTCTCCAACAGCTGATTTTGGTCCAGCTCTAAGACTGTGGTATAATTGCACAAACACACACCTTGTGTCTTGATGAGCACATGAGCTTAAAGCCACTTTACCACCCAACAGCCGGCACCCAGAGAGAGAAGGGGGGAAAAAAACAACAGGGAAAGATGAAAACATTAATGGATAGGTTGCAGGATGGATGGATAAATTGATAGATCTTTTAGAGAAGGTCAAACTTCTGTGCCCACACGCGGGACCATCATGAAGAGAAGAGAAATTGATTGCCGCTCACAAAGGCACTAAAATGACTAGAGAAATTATTTTCTGGGCAATGAACATTCTAGGAGGTATGGTGGTGGTGGTGGTGGTCGGGGGGAGCGCTGGGGGAAAGTGCAAACCTTTCTCAAAGGGTACAAAATGGCTCAAGCAAGCTGCTGTCAAGTGCAGTTGTTGGTGAGAAAGCCCAATGAGTGTATCTTCAGGTAGATCCCCAACAAGCTCAGGTTGTTAGGGCATGTATGTGTGTAAGTGTGTGTATGTACAGTACAAATACACACCAGGTGGTGTGATGTCTACAAAGACTGTGTGGGGTCTCCTATTAACAGATACCTCATCCAAACTGCAGCAGAGCCTTGGTATTAAATAGCATCTATCTTTTGTAACTCATGTGACAACTGAATTGTCAGCACCTTCTGAAATTTTACAGGTCATTTTTGCCAACATAAATCCACAGACACTGGTGCGGTTTAGCTTTATTTAAGCACAGAATAAGTTAGGCCTGAGTTTAAATTTGTGGAAACAGTTCAAACTCTTCTTTTCACAGAAGGACAGGGCACCTGCTAATGTAGTGCAAATGTGGGAGAAATCTCACTGCTGAAATATTTGCTTTGGGTGAACTATAGGCTATATTTTTTATAAATTCCAAGGAGTATGAATTTTGATTTGCCATATAATCTATGTTTTAGCTCTTTGAGTGTACAGGTAGAGTAGAAGAGCGCTGTATAAGAACTAGTCCGCTTAACATTTACTTTCAGACATCAAACAGTGATGCAGCACTTGCTATTCTTTAAAAGAATACAACCTCAACAGCTTTTTGCTGTGACTCTTACATGGTTTTAACTTTGCTCCCTTTTTAGTCATCATAAAAGCTATTTCCAACATGTCCACGTGTGTGCAGTTTTATCCCATCTGAACATATTGTGGCTCTTTGTTTGACGATCCTTTAACTGTGGTCCTTTTGGAAAAGCTATGAACACCTTTATCATCGGCTGCTTCTACCTCCAAGTATTTTCTGCCTTTTCACTGGAGTTGCACTAGGAAGGGAACTCTGGTGAGAATGATCACAATGGCAAATGGGTCTTTCACTATACATATGTCTTTACTAACAAAGGCCCAGAGTGGCATCACTAGTATTGCTCATCTAATTTAGCTATCAGTGTTGTATTAAACACCTCCATCGTGAATGCGAAACAATAAACAAACTGCTCCCATGAGACTTCAAATGAATTCGTTTTCATCACATTACAAGAGTCACACTCCTTGAGCGCTCCCCCATTAAACCCCACACCTAAAATTACAAGATAATGAATTAATCCCATTCTTGTTTATGCTGTGGGTTGGATGAGGGATGATGAGTGATCCCTTGACACACGAAGTCTTCTTTCTACCAACTTATTGCTGCACTTGGTAAATATATTAATTCCTTCATACATAAACAAATCTTTGACCTCCGCATCTAAACCTCATCACAAAAATGAGTGATCCTCCTGTCTGCTGACAGTCCCCACTTTCTGATGACAGTGGGGCTCCTTCCTCCTCTGAGCTTGCCTAATGACACTCAGATTGATAGAGACCTCCACCAGCAGCCCAATAAATGGCCCAGCTTCAGGACCAGAAGAATGGAGTACAGTGGCGGATATGTAGATTGGGGGGAGCGCAGACAGAGATGGATCAGGGGGGCTTATGTGTGGATAAACAGAGTGAGTTTGATTGCTAGCACAGAGAGGGGCCATTACGGCGAATCCGCACGCTAATCATAATGAATCACTTACTTATTAAGCGTTAATTATGGCATGCAAATACATCCCATGCAGGCGAGCGAGCAGGGATGGTGCTTGCCACTGTTCTGGGGGGTACAGGAGGAGGCGAGGAGGCCACATTAATTTATTCTTATTTATTAATTTCCCTAATTAAAACAACAAGGCTGTGGAATAGAAGTGTTTTCTTTGGGTGAAACAAATGAAGGCCCTGGAAAAGCGATATGAAACCAGGCGTGGCATGGTGTAAACATTAAATCATGTGAAGTGATGGTGCTTGTTCAGCTGTTCATTATTAGAATAGCTTTATCCAATTGGGCTGCCCCCTCTTACCCTTTTTCTTTGTTATTATACCACACGGCAGCCCCTCCTCAGTCATGAGGAGCGCACACACATTCCCAAACACTTGTACTCCTGTGATGTGGATGGCAGATTTCATCATCATTATTCAGTAAATGGTTTACTTGCCACAGGCAGTATCACAATAAGCCACAGTTCCTCTTTGAACGCATCCTGCACAAATGCCATAAAATCAGACAAACGCCCCATCTTCCCCATTTGATTGTCAGATGTTTATACCTCCTCTGCACAACTGTAGAGGCCTTTACTGAATCTAAACCGCTTCTCCCATTTTCTCAAATTCATCTATCTCATCGTTACCCTCCCTCCTTCTCCACAGCGCCTTCTCTCAATTTCCTGATCTCTCTCTTTTGGTCCCGGAGTGGCCCACCTGAGCGGGCGGAGCGCGATAATGGCGTTAATGCCCGGTAATACGGGCCAGATATTATAATCTCAACACTGTCACATTGCGTTAGCTGTGGGAGACTGACGTGTCAATGCCACGGCGAGCAGGTGACGCACGGGGCTCAGGAAGCGTGGCCCGGTAATCGTCCAATACAGACACATTTATTTTAGAGTTGAATATTTCGCCACGCTGCTTTTGCAGGAGCGCAGCAGGTATTTGTGGGGAAACTTGTGTCAGCCTGTCCAGGGATGAGGCACAGCACCTTCTGGTATAAACTTTTTAGCTGCTCTGAAATAGGTTTCTGTTTTCTTGAGCTGGTTAAAATTGAAATCTCTGTGATTTCTCTGCAGTGCATAGGTGGTGCTGTGAATACAGATTACTATAATAACTACAGGATTTATAGAGTATCACAGATTATTACAGTGTTTGTATTTTACAGGTCTGAAACTGAATTTTTGAATCAAGAAATGCAGCAGCCTGGTTATCATTTTTGCTTTTTCATGTTGATAATAATGTAAAACCCAACTGTAGGTCATGTAATGTAAGAATATTGCTGTAATTGTATTTTAGATACAATTCACAAATTGTGAATTCTGCCTGATTTTGCTGAAACAAAAGAGCAAAATCTTTATGATTCTTTAGATCGTGGTAATACCGTTATTTTACGCATAACATCATCAGCATCAGAAGACCTTAAAAGGCTGTGTCACTCCTAGTATATTTAAACACTGCAGATGACAACATGTACAGAAGGAAACAGGCGGTATTAAATCCGGATTAATATACAGGATTATCACACACATAGCGATAATACAGATACAAACATTTTCCTTACACACATACATAATGCAGAAAAATAACTCATGGGGTAATTATTTAAAAATGGTTGTCGGGGACCAAACAGTAAGGCATAAAGGACATAGGTGTTTAATTCAAAAAAGGGGTTTTATTGACCCAAAAGTATGAAAAGAATATTTAACAAAGCCAAAACTTAAACAGGCAGACCAATAAAAGAGGTCAACTCAATAGACTAAACTCAAGATAACAATTAACAGAACTTCAAACCAAACATAAGACAAACTGACCTCCTGAAATGACACATGGGGGAACTTAAATACTGGTTTAGCTAAACCAAATGACACACATGGGGGGAAACAAAATGGCTGCCATATAACCAACTAATACAAAACAATTAAACAAACATGAAACACCCCCCAGGCAATGAAGCATGTAGTTTCATCCAATTAGGCTGTCAGTGGTACTTCAGCTCTCCCAGCCCTTTGCCACACCTTTTGCCAGACAGGAGGAGAAGCCGAAGCCCAGGTAACTCAAACAAAGAAAGATGTATTAATATAACAAAACAGAACTTTGACCTTGCAGTGTTAATATGTGTGCACGCCATATAAACATTGGAAGGTGTGATGGAAAAATAAATACATTTAATAACGAAACAATATTGAACAATAAGTAGAATATATTAAAGTAGCGACTGTAAATTAAACTAAAGTGAATCAACTGGTGGTGAGGTGTGGAGCTTACCATGTGTGGCATGCCATCACAATGGTCTTATCCCATAATTTGTCTACTTAAGTTCCCTGATTTCATTGTTTACAGCATTCCCAGGCTGCAGCACATGTAGCAGCGTAGCATTACTCTGCTCTACCAGATAAGATAACATGTAACAGGATACATTTCATACTTTAATACTGATCGTTGGGTGTTTGAGAAATCAGATTTGTTGGTGAGTCTTGCAAAGTTCTTCACATTCAATATTAAGTAGTGCCATATACACTCATGGGACACTTTATTAGGTACTAATGTTGGTACTGAGTTGGACCCCGTTTTCAGCAAGGTGCTGAAAACAATCCTCAGAGGTTTTGGTTTATACTCACATACTGACGTGATTATTGGTAATAATCTGACTCTCTGCTTTTGGCCTGTCTCTCTCCGCTCAACCCCAACCAGTTGCAGCAGATGGGTCCTGTTTCCTGAGCCTGGTTTACTCAGAGGTTTCTTCCTGTTAAAAGGAAGTTTTTCCTTGTCCCTGTCACCAATTGCTTGCTCATAGCGGTTTGTCTGATTGTTGGGGTTTTCTCTCTATTATTGTAGGGTTTCACTTTACAATATAAATCACCTTGTCGCCCCTTCTCCCAAAGGTGCTCTGTTGGATTGGATTGATGACTGTGGAGGGCATTTAAGTACATTATCATGTTCAAGAAACCAGTTTGGGAAGATTTGCGCTTTCTGGCATGGTATGTTATCTTACTGTAAGTATAGCCATCAGAATATGGGATGGACAGGTAAGGACAAATACTCAGGTAGGCTGTGGAGTTTAAATAATGCTCACTTGGTGCTAAGGGGCTCGAAGTGCGCTAAGAACCATTACACCATATGAGGCACTGATACAAGGCAGGAGGATCTGTGCTTTCATGCTGTTTACGTCAAATTCTGTTGCAGCAGAAATCGAGATTCATCAGATCAGGTAATGTTTTTCCAATCTTCTGTTGTTCAATATGGTGAGCCTGAGCAGATTGTAGCCTCAGTTTTCCACCCCATCTGACACCAACAACCACACGACGCTTAAAGTCACTGTAATTACCTTTCTTCCCCATTCTGATGTTGGGCTTGCACTTCAGCAGGTTTTCTTGACCATGTCTGCATGCCTAAATGCACTGAGTTTCTGCCATGTGATTGGCTGATTACATATATGTGTTAATGAGCAGACAAATAGGCATGCCTAACAAAGAGGCATCATATGTTGCATTTCATTGCTGAATGCTAGATATATAGACTGCTTACGCTGTAAATCTGGTACATGGTGTAATGTTATACACAATATTTTGATAAAGCATTTTGATTCCCAAACCAGTCTATCTGCAGTGACTCCATATTTTTTCCATATTGTTTTTGTCTAAGCCCCATATCTTTGTATTTTAGCAAGACAGTCAATAAAATCCCCCTTTGTAAAGGTTTATAGCTCATTTTGGTGACAAATCCAACAATTGCTTGTATTCAGGTGAACTTTGTTTGCGCTGGAACTTTGATTTTGGGACATTGTCAGACAAATAACATATTATTACATATGTTATACATACATGGTATTTTCAAACAAAGAATAAAGTTAATAAATACTTTGTAAGCTCACACCATTCCAACTCTGCATGCAGCCGTGCTCTTCCTTCTACTGTATATACCTCTGAAAATTTTTGTTCTTTTCTAGCTGCAGAAGAAGAAGAACAAAAAAAAAGAATGGAAAAAGAAAATGATCCATCCCTCAAATGTCTGTGTGGGGACTCATGGGTGCACGGTTCGTCAGTGATTTATGCGTGTGTGTAATTGAGTGTTAATAAAAAGTGTGTCCGGAGCGCGTGTAATTGTGTGTTTTCAAGACCCACCATGTGTGAGCTTGTGTGTAATTGGGTGTTATCGATGTTGTGAGAGTATGTCGGGGATGAAAGACCAAATGGACAGGTTACAGTGTGATTGCTGTGTGAAAAGTCGAAAGTTTATTTTTATTTATATAGAGTTGGTTGGATATTTTTATATTTTCCAGGAAGGAATATTTTATTATCTTCTTGAACTTACAGTTAACAGATTAGAAATAATAGCAGCAACCTCTACTCTGTGCTCAGTTTGCGTGAGAACATGGCATTGAGAAATCTATCTTATAACATAAAAGACTTAAGAACAGGTACAATTTAAAGTCAGTTAGTCATTTTTTGTATATATTTAGAAATCAATTGCCCTGGGAACATATAACAAACCAGCATGGCTATAAAAGATAGATCACTAGAGATCATATGGACCATTTATTTTTTGCGTTTTGCTTTTTTTTGTTAGTTTTGATATGCGTGCATGCTGTATTTGTGCACACGCCTATGTTAAGTGTTGCGGTAACAGAAAAGGCATGCGTATGGAAGGTGTGTGTGTTTGTATGTGGTGGTGATGGTAGTAGATAGAATAGGTATATGTGTGTGTGTGCGTGTATATATAGTGCGGTGCGGGTGCTGTTTAATTGATGCGGGCTGGCCATCGATCCCTCCCGCCCAGCCTAATGAAGGCCTGATTGGTTTGTGAGGGCTGGCTGGTTCTGCTTAGCTGCCTCTGTCTGCTGCCCTGGCTGCACACACTATAACACACACACTAAATTCAAGATCATTCTTTTTTCTCTCTCTCTGTCTCATGCTTTGTCTCTGTCTCCCACTTTACATTTTTGTTTGGACTTTCTCTTTGTCTCAGTGTCTCTAACGCTCTCTGCAGCCTTCTCTGGTTTACTCTTTGTGGTGGCGAATCCATTCTCTCTCTGAATCCTAAAATGGCAACGAAATTCCCCATAATTTACAGCAAAGTGCTACACTTACTGATAATGAAAATTCATTTTGTGGTGAAATTTCAAGATACAACACTCAGTGATCCATTAACTGGAAACCTTGTGTGCTCAAACTTGACCCGAGCTGTGTGAAATCTTGGCCCGCTCTTTTTTTGATCGATTTGAAAAAACTTGGAGCCGGCGTGTCAATACAATAAGTAAAATTATGTTGACATATTCCCGTGTGTTGCTATCCCATGTGTAGCCTTGTAGAACACGCGACTCTTCCCTTACTCGGACGTGATCCATGTCCCATCTCTTGTCTCCATCGCTGTTTCGGTGGTGTCGGTGTCTCTGTGTGCCTTTATCTGTCAACCAGCTTGCAGTCCACTCACTCAGTCAGTCAGATGTCACAGTGCTTCTCCTGTCATGGCAGTGCCCATAAATGTCTTTCTGTGTCATTCAGCTCACTACAGACACAGGCATTACACCACCCTGTTAATGGCTTTGTCAGATGGCCTTTTCACAGAGCCACTCACGAAGACAGACGGGACCTTCTATCAGTTCGCGCGTGTGCGTTCCTGTGCGCGCGTGTAAATGTGTATGTTTCACTCACTGGCATCTGTTCAGGAAATAAAAGACCACCCAAATATCTGCCAGTCATGTATCAACAATATTCCTCAGAGTGGCTTTTCAGTCAGGCCACTGAACAGTTATTCTTTTCTGTCACTGTCATTCAACCTGTCATCGCACTGAGGAATCTGTCTGATACATTGTTCCTCCAAAAGCAAAATTACTTCCCAAACCAGGTCACTTAACAAATCTGCATCACGTAAGTTAGAGTTTACATCTCTGCGGTGTAGTCTATGATCCCATTTAGATCTGTCATTGCTGTAGGGCCAAAACTGGATGCTATAAACTGTGGAAACAGTACATCCCAATTTTTCTAGTGTGTTTACAGTATTAAACTCTTAATGTGATGAAGGAAATGTATCTTTAATGTGATGATGCAGTTGCTTTTAGCTATTTTAAAGGTTGAGGCTAGTAATGCTTTTGCCATTTTAATACTCCAGATTAACATGCAGAAAGAATATTTACATCACCAGGACCTGGTTTAAAAAAACCAACAAAAAACCTGTCATTAAAGAACACAAGTGTGTTTTTTAAATGTCTTTTTAATATTTTGAGCTTTTAGTTGTGATGTGTAAAAAGTATGAAACACACATAACATTGACAGCTAAGTACATCCTTTAAGGCCAGACGAGGCTCACAGACAGTATAAAAGTGCAGCCACCACAAGGCTTATTCCACAGCGTCTGTATAAATATTCAGCGTTCTCTGTAACCACGCACATTGCGGTAGTTGCAGTTTTAGAGCAAAAGGGTGTCGACAGTGACCGGCAGTGCACTGATCAAACTGCTTTTCAACCTGTTGTGCATCTTTATTTCACGTCTGTCCATCTGCTAAGGCAGCCGACACCTCTGGCCTCATATACCACAGCCTTCACCTCTCCAGCCTTCACCAACAAATACACAACAGCATACACTGTGATAAGTGGTGTGTGTTTACAGCTTGTTCATTTCCACTCTCCAGCTCTCAGCAGAGGAAAAAGAACGGGGGAGAGTGGGAAAAAAGAGAGAAGGGTAGAAACGATGGGGAGAGAGAAGGGGGCTATCGGAAAGTAGAGGGAGGGCTTGCGGGGAGTGTTTTTGTCCTGGAGAGAAATAGCCCTCTAGGTTGTAATTGGAGGTAGAGAGAGGGACAGAGGGAGAGAAAGAGAGTGAGGGAGAGGAGGGAGGAAGAGACAGCAGAAATTGCTTGGCTGGGGCTGTGTGGGATGATAGTGTTTTTGACAGGTAAATAAGGCTGTGATTGTCGACAGTTACACTGCACCTCGCTGACCCTCACACACACCGGCCTCCTCCATCTATATTTCACTCTGACACACATGCTGACTCTCTGCCTCTCTCATGTCTCTGCTTACACACACACACAAACAACCACACATGCATTTATGCACGTGAATGGCATGAATGGCATGCGCACAAGTTTGCTTATGTTATATTAAATGCACATGTTAAGAGTGCTGTTGAAATGATCTTAAGCTACTGTCATATGAATGATCACTGAAGAGCAACTTCCCACTTCCAAGAGCATTTCTCATATGTAGTGATCCTTAAGTCCACGTTACTTGAATGACAGTGACTCACTGCAAAGTTTACCACATAACATTTTGAAATGCACAAAAAACCCCAAACAACATCAGTGTACCATCCATCTGCCCCAGCATCTAAATCTAGGCACGGAGAGAATAACAGGAAACATCATCAAAAATAACTACAGAGTTATTTCAACATATCTTTAACGAAATAGAGACACACCTAAGATTCTCAAATATGGCGGTTATTATTTCAAGTGGATTGTACGTCTAATTTTATCCACCTTTGTGTAGATCTGCCTTTATCTTCTGCTTTTAAAGATAGATAGATAGACTGCTGCTGTTTCTGCAACACCACCAGTAGTATCTCTTCTTCCTACCCCCTTTCCCCTTCCTTCCATCTTCCCATTCTCTTTTATCAAGTCAACAGCCGTCTCCCCCTCCCCTCCTGCCTGCCCTTGCCTCCCTCCTCTCCTCGCTCCTCTCTTGCTCACTCCCTCTCGCACTCTCTCTCCCTCTCTCACTTCAATCTCAAGTGTTTTCAATTTTATTCTAGAGTGGAATTAACTACCCCCGATGTCAAATTGCCGACGAAATCGATAATAATATCTTTACAAAAGAGGATATTCCAGTCTCTCGCGTCGGCTTTTGAAAAATGGAAAATTTAGCCGAGATTGATTCATTAGTTGACACGTTATAGGACGGTATAAGTATTGATCGCGGCCTGTCATGTCCCATCTCGGCTAATCGAAGCTGAGGCGCTCTGTCGATGGGCGCATTTTTCATAATTCCGTCGCCGGGGAGAGAGACCAGCCGGCAGAGGCGACTGCAAGGCACAGAGAGAAAAAGAGGAGAGTATAGGGGGGCAGAAGAAAGATAGACGGGGGGAGAGAGATGACTTGGGGGGAAATAGGTAGGGGGCAAAGAGTGGAAGAGCGAGAAATAGAGTGAAAAAGAGGCATGGGGTAAAAAAGGAACAGGGAGAGAAAGAGAGAGCGGTTTTGTGTGTCTGTGCGTGTGCGCGGCTATAGCCGTGTGTCCATACGGCATCTCCAACCCAGAGGCCTCAGGGTGAGGCAGTGATGGAGCCACGGGAAGGAGAGGCTATGTTAATGGTGCAGGTATTGGGGCGTAGATAATTAATGCATTAACTAATTAAAGCCAAATGGGGGAGATAACGAGGTGGAGGGAAGTATAAGGAAAAGGGAAAAGACAGCGGGGTGGAGAATTAGGGCGACAACAGGGGGAAGAATGGGTTTTAATGGCGAGCGGGGAGATGCGGAGAGGTGTGAAAAGGGAGAGATGAGAAGGAGGATGAGGGAGACGGGGGAGGTGTTGGGTAGCGGGGGTGGGAGAGCTTGAGGAGTGGAGGGGTGAAATAAATAGAAATTGAATGGTTTGGGTGCGAGCAGAGAGAAGTTCTGAGGCGGAAAAAAATATAAAGAGGAGTGAGAGAAGACACAACGACAATGATGGAGAAACTTTTGATAGTTGTGCAGTTCGTTTGGAAAGTTGGCATTGGCGTGCTCAAGACTTATAAGTCCAACATAATGCCACTCCTCTGGCAGTCTTGTCACGAGCTGCACAAATCCAGGGTCCCCGTCAATCAACAAAAGGAGTTTGTTGGAAAGGAATGGAGCCTACCTGTTTGTCTTTTGGTCTAAAGTCTCAAACCCGCAGACTCTATTGTCCCCTGTTGGGTATAAAACGCTAGATTATAGGCCATCATATTGCACAAGGATCCATAGAGGTTTTCTAATAAATGCCAAAAAGGTGCAGTCACCTACTCCACTGAAAGATCCAAGCAGACGCCCTAAAAACACACTTGGTCAATAGTGCCTGTGCACTTTTATCCTTGAGATTTTTTCGCTGGGCTCTTTAAGCTTTTGTGTTTAAAATGCTAAAAGCGTATTAATTCATCATAAAGTAGACCATACTGTCCCAAGAAAGGATCTCTAAAAGGTCAAGTGGATCTGTCATGAACTCACCCTTTCATTATTTATCATCTCATAGCCCCAAATAACCCAAATGTCATGTTAATTTCTTGACCTGCCTCTACATTTTGGAAATTGTGGCAAGGAGCTTCACACATTTTTACGCACCAAAAAAATAAAATAAAAACCCCATAAAGAAAAACCAAAGAGTTCACCAGGAGACACCGTCAAAGAGTTGCTATGTGTTGCAGTGGCTAGAGCCTTTGCTCTAACATCTAGGCGGGAGAGAACTAGCGAATCTCAATCCCATAATTGATTTTGATAAACTAACATGCATGGTGTGAGGAAGTCCTTTTGCACTGAGAGAAAATGAGAGTGTGTCCGAGAGGCCACCCCCAAATCAGCAATGATAAAAGTGGAGCTGAAATGGGTTGTGGGATGGAATCAAGAGAAATGAGATACACCAAATTAGAAGAGATTGGCCTGATGGACTTGGATTAGAAGGAAAAGAGGTATATAGGGAGGGGATGACGAGAAAAGGAGGAGAGTGAGTGAGGGAGTGTGTGAGTGAGTGCATATGTGGAAGATGGGGGGGAAAGGGGAAGGGAGGAGGGGGTCTCGGTACTTGGCAGTCTCTGGGTATCTCAGGTTCTCTCCGGCCGGGAAAGCGGTCGATATTTAATTGTTATTGCTAGCATGGAACGCACGGAAGCGGGGCCTGTACGAAAATTTCTCATTTATTTGGTATTCTTGTTTTCTCTCCTTTTCCTCCCTTCACCCACCACCCCTGTTTGCGGGGTGGAGGAAAGTGAAAGGAGGTGTGGGGGTCTTGTGCGCACACTGGGGGCAAATGGAGAAAGGGGATGAGATCCTTGGATGACTCTGAAGGGGGGAAAAACACTGCGTCCTCCTCTCCCAAGTTTAGTTTCTGTCCCTAGACACATCATATCCACCCTCCATCACCTCCACTCTGCCCCCCACCACCACTTGCCCCCCACCTCACTCCACTCTATCTACCCCCACCTGTCCAAAATGAAAAATCCGTCATTTTCATCAAACGTCCAACCAAATATTATCTACACTCCATTCCCGAAGATCGAATCTTATTTAGGGGCGACGGGATTCGCCATCTGTTTTTAAATTTCATTCCTCCATGAACTTTATTTTCCCTCGACTTTTGGACAAAATTATAACCCGATCGATCCGCTTTCTGGCCACCACCCGTCTACATATATTTTCCTTGTGCGGTCTCTTCACTGTGTGGGTCAATTTTCTGTCTCACGTCCACATGAACACGTGCAGAACACCGTCTGCAGCTGATAGAAACTTAAATGCAGTCGGGCTGATGTGAGGTGGAGGTTCAGGCTCAGCACCTTCTTTTTTTAACCTCCCCCCTATTTCTGCGCTCTCATCCTTACATCCCTCCCAGCGCCCGGATCTCTACCTTTTCGCGCTCTCTCCCCTCGCACCTCTGACCGTTTCTCCTTGTTTTCCTTTTCATGTTTTGGTAACATTGCTAATGTAAACTATATCATACCATAATTCGGACAGAAGCAGATTGGAGTCCCCTTTTTTTCTCGTCAACTTTTTTTTTCCTCTCCGAGGATAACTTTTCTCCGGCTATAGTCCAGCGCGCTGTTTGCTCATCTCACTCATCTTGATTTTTTTTTCTGACGCCCTACGGGCGGTATTCACTCATATTGCCACTCATACGTCATGCCAATGTAACACTTCACCAATGTGGTTTAATGCAGGAGGAAGGATTCGCTGTCCGATCTGTTAAATTGCTCGATTACCACCAGTCCTCTGCGCACGTCGACAGGATTCCCATCAACCTAAGTAGGAGCTGCCGGACAAGTCAATGAAGGTGCTTCGATGAAGGTAAGCATCCTACTTTCCCATTCTGTTACAGACAAGTGGCATTAATAATAGAGAAAAGCGTCAGGAATAAGAATCCCACGAGAAATATAATGCACTTTAGTGCGGGGGAAACATGTGCACCTCCTGCAGAAATTGATTGATGTAGGCTGTGTACGCTTGTGCGCCGGAGTTTGTCGAACAGCACGCTGTACGCGGTACTTTCCCTCCAAATAGATCGGCAACAACTCCTAAAAGGTTTCTGCTTTAAAGTGAAAACGTGTTTATGCGTTGGATTCGTGGGTTTGTATCCTACAGCGGCTTCAGGGACCCAGACGTTAAGGAGAGGGGATGAAGGTAAACAAATGTGCGGTGGAAAGTATAGCAGCTGTCGGGGAACTGAAACACGAACTTGGCAAATGAAGATATTCGCTTCAAAAACTTGTTCAGCCCGGAAGGCGCGTGTCCGTTTGCGAGCGTATGTTGCGAGTATTCCATGCATTTAATTCCAGTGTGTTTATGCATAGCATTATGGATTCATATTAATCGTAAAAGTGGCTAAAGACATATAGATCCTAACCTGTACCTCTAGAAGAGTTTACACGGGCGTATTTAACAGTAGTTTATGTCAGTAAAGCTAAATGCACATGCAGCTGCTTCTTTTGTGTATTATGCTTCACAAACGCCCATCTTATTACTTTTGAAAATGTTTATCTTTTGGATTATGTCAAGTGTAATGTGTGGATGCTGCGATGAAAGGGAATTTCACACAGTTCAAGGTCCCAGCATCATCCTCGTACTCCGGGGTTTTTTGTGATTATGAAGAACAACCCAAACACAGACAGCAGAGAAATGAGACTCTAATCTTTGATGTCCCACTGATGCTCACTCTGCAGCTGCTGCTTTGATGCAGGATTGCAGACTGACTTTGTGTATTCATACAGCACTGGAATTTTTATACTTTTGATACTTTTTCATGCATTTTGTTGTGCTAATTTTAGTTACAAATCAGTGAAGGTTGGCCAAAAGGTCAAGGTCACATGGACCTTTCCTCTACCTGTGTCCTCTACTTGTGTATAACCTTTTTTCATCTAACAGTTCTTCACATTCACAAACCTGAACATGTGCAGTTTTATTATGATCATTTTTATGACCAGTCCTTAAATAAATTCAAGGTGATGTTTTTTTATGTAGAATAATAGAAAATATACTGAAAAGCACTGCGAACATTTTAGTGTAAAAACTGTTTTTCACTCTCTGCCCTGTTTGCGGGTCCACAGTGGCCTGAAGGGCAGTCTGGATACTGTCAGCTTGACCTTTGCATTGATTTCAACTTCACGTCACACAAGGTCAAAAGCATCACACTGATGGCTCTGGCGGTTTTCTCATTTGATCTGAATCAAATATACACTCGAAATGATGCATTTACATGGACATGTGTGCACGTCTCAGTAGCTTATGCAACTGCTTGCAATTTATTTATCTATGTAATTATGGATTAATAATAATGCATTCTATCATGCATAATTATTAATCAATCAATATTATTAATTACACAGATCCTCTCAGATACTAATCTAAGAATGTAGAAGAGTTTACTTGGACATATTTATGTCTGTGCCAACAGACATAAAGCACCCAGGAATTATTTTGAAAATAAGAAATGTCCTCTATGTCTGTGTTAGCCGTGCAGTCACATGTGAGAGACAGACTGCTGCTGTTGTTGTTAGATGATATATAATATACAGTGTTTAGGTAATATTCTGAAATAGTATAATAAAAAAATCAGCCCAAACAGCCTGAAAATGGCTGAGAGCGTTTAATCTAAACGGAGAGCCAAATTGATTATATGTTTTTGCCGCTAAGATGTGACAAAATTGGTTTTCTCTATATATCGTTGAGCAGAACCCAAAGACGTTCCATAACATGAGCTTTAACCCCCCAAAACAATCTTTAATACATGCACAAATTCCATTTTAGAGTCATATTAATCATTACTGTTCATAAATGCACGTCATTGCTGTTGCCAAGATGCTGCCTATCAGTGACATCTGTGCCACTAATGAGAAAGAAACCTGTTAAAATATTAGAGAAAACTTTTGCGTTACTAAAAATAGAAAAAAAGCTTTTCCTTTTTGTATTTCTGTATTGTTTGTGTTTGCTTAGTTTTGAAAGATAAAAACTCATTTAAACATATGATCAGATTGCTCATATGAACATTTTCACATAATTTAGTGTTTTTGTCCTTGAAGTATTTGAAATGTAACAGAGTGCCTCGCTTAAGGCTTCGGAAACCATCTTATCTCCCTTAATCACGCGAGGAACCTTCCTTTTGTGAACTGGGAAATGGTTTGATTTCCTAGGCTTGTAGAACCTGGACTCACAACTAATCTGTAACACCGGCACCCAACAATGGGAGAGTGACCCTGCTGTAGAGTTAAGTCTGAATTTCTCTCAGGGGCTGGCAGGAAGGTTTGTAGTTCCCACTGCAGTCTTTTCATGTTTTTTTTCCACACAGCTATCCCAGTACCCCTGCAGTTTTTACTTCTTCCTGAAAAACCCTTTCCTATTGACACTGATAATGTGTTAATCAATATGGTAGTTTTGTGCTTATTCTAAACAACATTATATCCGCACCCACAGTATGAATCAAGGCTCTGCGAGGGCCCACTCCAAGAGAGTTCCCCTCCATTGATTAAGTATTAGCTTCAGCACCTCCAACGCCCAGCCACTTGTTTGCAAACGGTGCTCTATTTCCGAGGTAATTCAAACGATCACTAAGCATGGGAGCCAATATTTATAGAGGCTTTAACAGGTTCATTATAGTCAGAGGAGCCAGTTCCACCGGGGGATGAAGCACTCATAAAGGGCCCAGCAGAGTTAGTCCCTATCCACTGAGCATTTGACAGTACAGTCAATGACTCCAATCATTCCTCATCTGCTTTATGGCTGCATCGATGTTTATAGCTGTTATGGGGTTAAAATAAAAGCATTAACGGATGCAAAGGGTAAGGTGGTGCATTTAATCAAAGGTCACTCTGTGTGAAGTCCATAATCCTCTTGGTGACAACTAGAGCCATCCAGAGTTTTGACTGTGTGCACACTTTGTTGCTTGAAATTGTTGGCAATTGTTGAAATGCACTTTTACTGTTTGGGGGGGGAGGGGTCCTAAACATTGTTGTTCGCTTATATTCAGTCTAGTTTTGATGCTGAAAGTTTCACCAGCTAAAATATATACAGACAAAAGCAGAAGTTTCCATAGTTTTGCATCAATTTCATCCATTGATAAGCTTTTTCGGGAATACTTTCGGTACTTGTTAAATGTAAACACTTTAAAACCCCTGAATGCCCCAAGTCAGATTTTATTCCCTTATACTATTTATATGTATTCTGACATGCAAGTGCTGCTGAAATGTAGTTTCTGTCTTAACACACACTTTTATTTCCTTTCATGTGCTCAGAAATAGACTTAAACTTGTAGCTCGTATACACTAATTTCTCTTTCACGTCATTGTTATTCTCTTACACTTCCTGCTTTACCTTCTTCAGACCTGCTGGACGTTACTAAAACTATCCATTTGTGTTCCTGCTTAATTTTCTATTGTTACCATCTTCTTCTGTTCCTAAAGCAGCATTTCTTTTAGACAATTTGAACCCTGTTTTGGAGTCACTGACCCCCCTACTCGGCTTCTCTTCTCCGTACCCCGTCTCCCACTTAACCCCATATTTCACAGCTGAACTACGGTTAATTTCCCCCCAGTCCTGTGAACAACGCTCTCTATACTGCTGGAGCACGCTTAATTACCCACAATTAAAGCCAAACGCTAACAAGAAAATTGCCCTGTTATGAAATGACTTCAAAAGGACTAGAGTAAGTAGAATAGATTGAAGGAAAAGTTGGGTGGTAGCCTCGGGTGGAAGAGAAGAGATTCTCTGCTGTGTTCTTCCCTCAAGCTGTCTCAGTGGAAGTCAGTAAGCAAAGTCTCTGTTGGCAATACCCAAAGCTGTAGACTCCAGTTTTTAACAGTTAAATTCAAGCACTGGTACTGAGAGTAAGCACAAGTAAGGCTGTTCATTTTACTAATGGAAGGACTCTGTGAAAGCTTTGTTTTGAAAAGGGAAACTTTGGCTTCATCTTTGGTTTCTTTTATAACATCAGTTCAAAATATACTCACCTGGACAGCTTAACTTATGTATCTCACTTAAAAAAAAATATACTGTGGATCATGTTTCATGACTGCACAGGAATAATCATGGTCACTGGAACAAGTGTGGCCAAATGAATTCCAACAGCTTGCCATAAATGACTCTCAAAGATATGCATCATGTGTAACCCTGTTACAAATGTAAAATGTAAATCACAGAATTCGGTGCTTTTATAATGATTTTAAACCTGAATCTATCTTCAGCGTATCCAGTTCAGGTACAATGTGGAGCTGATACGCCCTGAACAGGCTGCCAGTTTTTCGCGGGGCTAATACAGACAGATGGGCCGCCCGTAATGCTCACATTCATTTTGGAATTTTAGAATCCAGTAATCCTGATCCATGCATAACTTTGGACTGTGACAAAACACCAGGGAAAAACTCCTGCAGATCCTGGAGGAACATGTAAACTCCACATAGAAAGGTCTCGGCCTGGTTTCAAACCCACGGCCTTCTTGCTGTAAAGCAACAATGCTAACCACCACATGTGGCACCGGCCAGAAAAGACAGTTCAGTAATATAAGATCAATACATGAGCTCTGAAACACTCTATCCATGAATGCAAGTTTAATCTGCCATACAGTGACAAAAACGTATTTACATAAGGTCCTGAAATTCCATTAAATTCTCTTGGTACACCAAATAGACAGAGGTGAAGTGGAAAGCGCATCCTCTGGGCTGAAGAGGAGACGGATCATTCAGCTTGTTAACAGCACACTTTTAAAAAGTGTATCAACTCCTCGTGTTCCTCTCGCGCTTGATATGGTAACTTTGCCACCACTGCTGTGTGAGTCTGTGTCTCAGTGGGTGAAAGACATTATAAAGCTCTTTATAGACCCAAGCTAAAGTTAAAAGATATAAGTGCAATCCTTTTACTGCTCAGTTATTTGCATATCTATGAACGCTGCATTAGGAGAACTTATGCTGCCATACAGACATCTAATATATGGCAGACCTAGCTTATTTCAACAAGACAACGCCAAAGCAGACTAACCTCACATCACAACAGCGTGGCTCCATGTAAGAGTCCTAAACTGGCCTCCCTGCCATTCACACCTGTCATCTATTGAAAACTTTGGTGCATTATGAAAAAATAAATACAACAAAAGAGAGCCTTCACATTTGAGCAGCTGATATATTGTATCTTGCAGAAATGAAAAATACAATATTTCCTCCAGCAAATTGAAAATAAATATATATATATCAGAAAACAGTCACATTCTCTGTTCAAATGTTTGCTGTGTCCTATTTAGCAATTAGGTACATTGTTCGAATTATTGCCATTTGTGTGTGTTTTTTAAAACTAACCTCACAGTATCTGACTTTTGGGAAACCGGCGATCTATATCAGTCACAGGTGCATCTTTGAAGAAACTCTCAGGCAATCAGCTGCAAATGATTTTAGTCACGTATTTGGACACAGGGCTGCAGAGTTTTGCACCCTATAGGTGAGGGTTCACAAAAACATGTTTTTTTTTCAACTTCAACAAAATATAATGCTGCACAGTCAAGAATTTGACATGGTCAGCTCACTCAGATGTTAACACTGAAACATTTGGAACCTGCGATTAAAAAAAGGCAAGTAGACTCTTTTAAAACATTTGTCTAGAAAGCATCTGCTTTCTTTACTTAACACCATGCTGAACAAAAGCTATTGTCAGTATTTTGATATATACAAAATAAAAATGTTCAAAAGGTGTAACTACATTTAAGGTTAAGGGTCTGCCAAAGTTATTAGAGTTTGGAAGACATGGATTTTACTATGGTGTTTGACGAAAATTCAGGGAATAACCAGAGCCAAGGGGCTTCTTCCCTTGGCTATTATTGGATGGTAAACGTTCCACTAATTGTTGAAAAAAATTTATTCTGTAAAAAAGTAATAAACCAACCACAAAGGGATACATTTTTGTAGAGAAATGGTTGTTTCACTCTGGAAAATTCACCAGTTTTATTAAGAAAAGCATAGAAAATAATGAAAAATCTTCACATGTTGTGTGTGGTCTGTGATTTTTTGAGAAACTTACTGTTGGGAAGAGATACTGATCTAAAATTTTATTTCTCCTATTTCTCATCGCTGTCAGCACACAGCTGTAATTCCATTCAACTCCATTTTTTGGGGCTGGAATCTGAGACACGTGTAGCTCAATATGAGGCCACAAAAAACGAAGATATACACATGACTAGTCAACAGAAGTAAGACAGAAAATAGAGTACTGTACTGTGAAACAGTTCAAAAATCAAAAACTAAAGCACACGCTCAAAATAATTTATGTGAATAATATTGCATAACGGGTAAGTAGTCTTCAGAGTGGATGAGTGGTTAGCATGGTTGCCTCACAGGACGGGTTCCTGGGTTCAAACCTGGGCAGAACCTTCTGTGTGGATCCTGTATGTCCTCATCACGCTTGAGTGGGTTTTCTCCAGGAGCTCCCACTATTGAAAAACATTGTAGGTCTTGCAAAAAACATTCTTAATCTCAAGAGTTTCAGGTTCTGGTTAAAGAGAAAGGTTATAAAAGAGCCTCATTTTCTTCCACAACTCTTTATCCAGAGTATTTTTCTGTTGTGTTTAGGTGAACCCCCACCGTTAAAGCTGAGGATCTGCGATGCCTGACAGAATTTAAAAAGAAAATAATGGTGCAACCAGAACACAACCACCAATAAGAAGATCGTGAACACATTCTTGTAACAAAACAGTACCTATTGAAGCCCTGCTGGTACAACCTCACAGCGGCTGAGAGGAATTGAGACACCCAGATGTTGGAATGTGTCTGGGACAATATAACTGACCACAGATCCCATTCTCTGTCACTGAGGAATGGGCCGAGCCTTCAATGCCATCAACAACCCTCCCCGCACACTTCCCCTCCATCCTCCCAAAGCAATCCAATCTACAGCTGGCAAAATGAAACAAATAAACACTAATTTGGATTATTTACGTCCAGTTTACACCACAGGAGCCAAGGTATGAGACGGAGGAAAGAAGAGCTATATGGTCGGAGGATAATTGTAACAGTGGTAGTAATAAGTGCAGCAGCTACAGTGATAACAATTAGATTTGATTTCATTTGAGAATGCCTCCACAGCTGCTCCTCACTCACCCCCTTAACCCCCTTCTTTCCCTTCTTTCCCTTCCCCCTCCTCTCCCTCCCCTCACTCCTCTCCCCCTAGATTAAAGTGGGTGTGTTAATTCCGTGGTGTAGCGATCGAACAGCTCTGGCAACAATGGGAAATGGGCTATTGATCAGAACAGCTCAGATTAAGACTAGGCAGTGGAGCTCTTTCTTGCTCTCTTTCCCCTCCTTTTCTCTCCATTTCCCACCTTCTACTGCCTGTCTTCCTGTCTGTCCTGCTTGTGTCACCCCCTCCTATACACACAAACACACACACACACACGGACACACACACTTCTCTCTCTTGTCTTTCAACCTCAAAGAAGAGAGTGTTTGCATGCATAAGAGTCTATGAGGATTTCCTGTCCTTTCCTCCTTGTCCCTTCTCTCTATCTCGGCTCCTCCCGCTTCTAATTTCTCTACTAACAACACCTCTCCTAACTCAATGTCCCCAAAACATAATATTTTAGCTTCATCAAAAGCAAAGAATGCACAGAATCCAATAAGTATGGTAGTCTCAAAAGGCATAGAGCTCGAGCCTTTTAACAGTTCACTCTGCAGCAATTTGACATCCATTCACATGAGATTTTATATCAGTCAGTCACAGGGAGGCCTTGTGTTGTGCCACCACAATTAAAATCTCCCCTATCAAAATGCCTCGCATACCAAAATTAGCTGTCATGATCGTGCTGCAGGACGGAACACATTGAGTTTGCATTGAATAGACATAGAACATGCCAAATGTGAGGAGACAGCAAATCCATACAGTGAAAAGTGAGCTAAGAATCCCCAGCTCTACTTATATTAATTAACTCAGTCAATGGGGATGTGATAGGTCAGTTATTCATCCTCTTCCAGCGCCTCCCCACTCTGTCACATATACCTCCCAGGTGTCAGAGGCTCAGACGCTCCAGCTGCTGAGCAGAGATCATTGGGAGGAAAAAAAACATGGATGAATGGGCTGGTCTGAGATCAGTGGCTGGAGGTTACTGGCATGTTTCAGTGTTTTCTATGTGCTTTTGCCCTTTTGGATTTTAGAGGTGACATGGAGAAATGCAGCAGACACGGTATACATGTACATGCACCAGCAATATTTACGCACATACACACACCAGTGGTCACATCAATATTGCTATGACCCTCAGGGGACTCAGAGTACTGGCGAAGCTTTCATCTGCAGTGTGTGAGTGTCCTTGCTCCTGACATGGCCATCCGTACAAAGCTGATGTACATTAAAGACAAAAGCTATACGCACAAGCAAATACACTCATACAGTGGTGTTGTAGCATGGCGTTATGTCCAATGTGAGCCGAAAATCCGGGCAAAAAAGTTGAGAAGCACTGGTGTCTGCTGGAAGCCTTAACAAGCTGTGATGGAAGGCTGAGATCCAAAGTGGACACCAGAGGGCGATAAAGAGGTCCGCGTGTCGTTATCTGAATTTATTGTATGGACTCCGTTTGTGTGCGTGGCTGTGGCCATAGTCGTGTTGTGCAACTGATGCTCATTCAGTGGTTTTGGCCCTTCCAAATATTTTTGTCAAGATCTTTCTGTTTGTGTGTTTTCGCGGGAATTAGAGCCAATTCGCCTTTTTCTAATTGCTGATTAGGACAGAAGCTAATAACATTTTGCTTTACGGCTGATTTTTTTTAATCAATCAACAAGCCTTTGAAAGCTTCTGAAAACAATGAAACGTACTCACCGTGTTTTTGTAGAGTCCAACGTGTGGCTTTCAGCTTCTTTCCCATGCTTCCATCTCCACCCCCTTCCCCTGATACCCTTGTCATAGGCTTTGGCTCTCTGCACTCAAGTGAGTTTCATTGGTTTACCTAATTGATTATTAAGTTGCTTATTGAGGATCAATTAAATAATTAAAGTTTGTTAAGGGCAGAGTTGATTCAGTCGCACAAGAGCTGGCGCATTCTTTCCGCTGCTCTGCGTGCCTGCGCGGGTGTGTGATTTTCATTCATGCAGACACTTGATGGAAGTCACGAGTTGAAGGAAGACGATTTGTTTCACTGTAGTGTGGATTTTGCTACAGGGACAGCAAACAAACAACAGTGAATTTCCTCTTGGTGGTTTACTTAAGCCAGACTGACAGGTGGGGCTCGACCTTTAGTGAGTGTCGTTTAAGGTTTCCTTTATATTCATTGAAAACGAAGAAAATATTGCTTTGGCTAGGTAGCATTTTATTTAGCACATAGGAAATCACAGTGATTCCTCTAGTCTCAGACTTCAATCCGACTTTAGCTGTAGGTGGAAGGTTTTTGTGTCATAGAAAACACTGTCAGGCACATCGGTCCCCAGTCGCATTGGCACTGGAAACGCATTGAAGTGGCCACTTTCATTGCTTGTTTGGGGAATTGGTGCCCAATTCAATGTGAGTAACTTTTAGGGTCAGGTCAACAGGGCGGTGAGTACTGTGACTCTTCAAAGCCGGCGGGGGGAGATGCGATGGAGGGGCTCCTCTTGTAGCAGCAAAGAGAGCCCTGACTAAGAGAGAGGGAGAAAGAAAAAACACACCCAGTCACAAACACACAATTACACTACACACACACACACTCTCTCTCACACACACACACAGAGACCTCATATATGAGACACGGGAGCGGAAACGGGTCGAATCCTACTTCAAATTCTCTTTCCTCTCGGCTTGTCGACCGGGGAAAACAAACCGACCCGAGGCACAGCGAATAGGGATTTACTAATTAACTGCTTACACACACACACACACACACACACACACACACACACACACACACACACACACACACACACACACACACACACACACACACACACACACAGGGAGAAAGAGAAGAGAGAGAGAAGAGAGAGAGAAAGATACACACCTTCTCTCCTCCCTCCTCCCCCCTCCCTCTGCTCTCCTTCCCGGGTTCAGGCTGGTAGTAGTGCTGCCTCTCCGGTCGCTGGCTCGGTGCGCCGTCAGAGTGAATGCGTGTGGATAGACTGGTCGCCGGTGAGAAAACCACTTACTAAAAAAAATCATACTGGAGGTATGTTTTCCTCTTTGTGCATTTTATTTATTGCGTGTAATATTTATAGACATTGAATTTGATATTTTTATTGTTTGTTTTGGGGGTTTTCCCCTCGAGGAAAAAAGTTGGGGTTGTAGTGAGTTAGTAAGTGTTTTATAAAAAGCATTTCACGATGCGTCTGCGCTGGGCGACATTATTTTTCACGGCTGTCATTTTTGCTATAAATAAGATGTTTATGTTTTCCTATATGGCATTCCCTCCGCAGTGTGATCTTGTAACAAAAAAGTTGGACTGTACAGGCTCTTTAGCCACGGTTACTCGGATTTTTTGTTGTTTTTTGTTTTTAAATATTTGTCTTTTTTGAAATATAGCAAAAGTTTAAGTGCTCTTTGCATCCTTTGCAAGTACACACTCACACAAACACACCAGAAAGGTGGTTAAATAGTCGGCTTCTTCCGTGCATGTGTGCAGGTGTGAAAGCCTCTGCTGTTCGGGCGCACTTGGATGCGTTCAGCTGTCTGAGTTGGCCCGGATTAGCCTTTAAATGTCTCTATTTGTTAAGGCGTCCAGATCTCACCTCCACACCGCCTTATCAATCAGTCAATTAAACAGCCACTCACACGCGGCGAGCTGCACAAGACCTCAGCCGGTGCATCTCTCTCTCTCTCTCTCTCTCTCTCTCTCTCACTGCTCCATTTGTTTGTGTGTGTGTGCGAGTGGCCTCGCGTAATTTATAAATATGTTAGAAAGTGTGCCGGTGTAACGTTTGGATCTTGTTTTTTGTGTTTTTTTCATGGTGCGCGTGCGTCTTGTTGCCTGCATGCTTGTGCCATGTCCTCAACTTTGGGACGTGCACGTGTTGCACGTGGTCATATTTTGATTTGGCTTTAGTTTATTTCATTATTTGACTTTTTTGTTTTCTTTCATTTCTCGTCTTCAAGTTAGAGTCAGCTTCCACTGTTGTCGACAGTTTTCCAGTTTCTCAGTACAAGCTACCAACGTTTAGGTTGTTCGAGTTTATTCCCAGTTTTGGCCCAACACACACACACACACACACACACACACACACACACACACACACACACACACACACACACACACACACACACACACACACACACACACCAGTAAATAAATAAATAAATAAATAAACAACCAAACAGCAAAGAAGTGGTTTGCTCTCTGTGACCATCCTTCAGTGTGCTCACCAAAGAAAAATATTGAAGTTTACTCCAGCAGGAGTGAAGCCGGCGATATGTGTGTGTGTGTGTGTGCGTACGCGCGTGTATCTGCCTGTATATGTGTTTTCAGACTCACATGGGAGTTTGTTTCAGAAGTGGGCGCATCGATACAGTTCGGAGTCTAGCTTAAAAAAATATATTTGGAATAATCTTTATTTGATTTCGCTGGTCTCTCCCTCATATGCTGTTTTCTTTTTAGGTGTTTGCCCCTTTGCAACTTTGATGCATATTTATGCGCGCCGTGGGTGTACTCCATCAATTATTTGTGCCAGTATAATTCCAGATAAACAGTGTTTGTAAATCAATACATGCATGTAACTATTGCAGATTAAGAGATCGATCAATGGATCCACCGTAACCCCAACCAATGCTGTTTTTTCTCCCACTCTCTCTCTCTTTTTTCGAGTCAGTTACTACTCACATCTAACTTTTCACATCTGTCTTCCTAAAAAGAAGTTTTAATGCATGTGAAAGTGTGTGTTTGTGTCTGTGAAAAACATTTTTGACATTTGAGGAAACTTTAGAATTTTTTGTTTTATAATAACCAGAAATTACTTAAATAGGCCCAGAGTGTGCGTAATAATAATACTAATAATAATAATAATAATAATAATAGTTTCTTGTTCTGATAATTTATTTTGTTTTTGTATTTATTTTTCGTCACCCTCGTGGCCTCCGTCAGTTTTCCCCCTCTCTGTGTTTCCTGTGTGTGAACTTTCAGACCAACGTGTTGAACCTCTCCTCGGTAATTGGATAATATTTCTGCTTTTTGCGCCGCTCCTTGCCCGTCGCCTCATCCGTCTCACTGCTGTCAATACAATAACATAATAATGCAGGAAATGTTTCCGACATTAAATGCCATTCGGGGAAATTTCTCCCCACGTCACTCACCCTCCCCTCCTTAATCGTTCACCTCTGCACGGCTTGAACTTGTTAACGTGTCCAATTTATTATAATATCAGCACTTTAACGCAAATGTTCATTTACACACACGGTTCACACAGTAATTAGGAATATGTCTCCATTCCTTCCTGCTCAATAATAATGATAATAATAATAATAATAATAATAATAATGACTAGCGTATTTTCGTTTCAAAATAATGGACATTTTTGATTATTATTATTATTATTATTGTTGTTGTTGTTGTTGTTGTTATTATTATTACTATTACATCGAACGAATAACATACATTGCCTAAATGCCTAAAACTTCAAATTTTACTTTCCGATTATGTTACTTCGTTGTTAGGACAATTGTTTATTAATTTAATTTGCTCGGATTCGTAATTTAATTTTTCTTTTATGTCTACAGAAAAAATATATACATTTACTCTTGTTCTTTTTTCTGCAATTCATTTGTATTTTACCTGCCGTCACTTCTAAAAGGTAAATATAAATGTCGTTTCTTCCTTTTATGTCCGTCTTTTTATTCGTTTCTCGCTTTGTTATTATTATATTTTATTATTATGACGTTAGTTTTTTTTTAAAGCCGTCTGAGCTCTTTAATGTCAGTGACATCAAATCAAACTTACTTTTTCAGGCTTATGATCATAATTATTTGATAAGGAATTTGGATATTGGATGCGCCCTCGCTTCCTCATTTTTTCCTTTGTTTTTCGCCTTTTTCCTTTCCTCGTTTGTGAAATAGACTATTGACTTCATTTTATTCATCAAGACAATCCACCTATGGGGTCTCGCACCTTTCCTCATCTCCATCTCATTCGGAGGAGAAACTTCTGACAGGTGCGAGAAGCGGGTTTGATTTTTAAAAAATGCTCTCATCCTTAATGTGTTGTCATCTGGAAAGCAATTTCGTATGATCAAAGTGCGGCTAGTTAGTGCGGTCAATATTCTTTCCAGCAAGCTTCTCATATATCGATAACAAGACAGCAAAGCCTCTCGCCGAACTGCATTCAGGTCCTGTATCCGTTCTATGTGCCGATAATCCCGGGTACATCCTGTGCGTAAGATGCGTTATAGCCTCACATACATTTCAGGAAGCTTCAATATAAATATAGGAAAAATTATACCTCATTTATAAGGATTTTATAGGAATACAGCAGATAGAAAAGCTCGAGCAAATGCTGTCTAGTGCGATAAGGTCATCCACAAATGAGTGGCAAATACGCACGAAGTCATTATGTGAGTATTATAAGCTCATACTAGCTCTTCCTCTCTCTTGCTGTCACAGTTACTGTATGACAGTAAGGAGTAAATAAGGTGATTGATCTGTGGTCTATGAAGCAGCAGTGGTCCTGCGGGAAAACATCAGAACACAAGCCAAAGGATCGACTCCAGTCAGCTGGTCCAAAGCGCCACCTCCCCTGTTTCCTCTTACTTCATTTATTTTTATTAATTATTTGAATTGAGGGCAACCCCGCGTGCATACTTGTCCTTTTAACGGAGAATCTTCCATTCGCACTAATATATATATTTATTTATTTTTTCAGTGACGCCTTCGTGCGACAGCGACACTTTCCTCCTTGTTTCCTCCTTTCCGGTCGGATCAAGCGAAGCGGTGAAGAAACTTCCAGTCCAGTCCGTGAGACCGTGATCGGGCTTCGGCCTCAGGTGCATCTCTGAGGCGGAGCGACGCGGAGGTCCAGGTGGGTGAATTCAGTTCCCCCCCTTTTTTTTGTTTGTTTCTTTTTTATCTGTGTGCCTTTAATGTCTTTTTCTTCCTTTGCTTCTCTTCTGCGGTTGCATTTTCTAATTACAGTCGAACATTTTTCTATAATAAATTAAAAATTTTTAAAATATTTTTAAGGTAATCTGAGGTCACTTAAGTCAAGATGCTTTCCAGTGGGTGGGGCCATTTGTTGCTGATTTTAAAACAAGAAAACAGAACTGTAGTTTACAGAGTCCATGTAGAGATGTAACGTTAAACCAATGTAACCATTAAAAGTGGTAATTTAAACTTTATAAGACAGATTTATGCACTGTATGAAATCTTTCAGATTCGCCTATTTCTTAAAGATTCACAGAATAACAACTTCTGAAAATTATGAAAGGAAAAATATTTTTTTAATGTGTGGAAATACTTTTCAATATTTCAAGATGGTCTTCTTTTGGTATTCTAATAAACACTGCAATTAAAAAAAAAAATCCAAAAACCTCTTTTTGGATTTTGAAAATGTGTCAGTGACAAAGTGGCACAGAACTATCTACAAATAATCAAAGGTGTCCAGTCCACTATCCAGTAACCCTTGGCCATGTGCAAGATTGCTCTCCATCAAGGTAATGAATGCTTCCTTCGGTTCTTCTGCACCCGTCTAAATTTTCCCGTTTGATCTTACACTCCTATAATTTGTGTTTCAGTATTTATGATTCAATATTCATTAGTGTCTGCTGGAAGACAAAATTCTACCTGTTACTCTCGTAGCCTTATAGGGCACCTGAAGGACTTCTCCATATCTTTTCCATCATCTGCAAACAATCCTTCTTTCTCCGCCCCCCCAACCCCCTCACGTGGCCCCCATACCCCTGTCGTCTTTCCCTGCCACACCTGGTAACTACAAACTTGTACACAATAATAACAGCCAGATGTATCCATCTATCTCTCTATCTAGCCTGTCGGCAGTTAGTGGAGTGGCTGAGAGACTTGCAGGCGTGAAAGGTCAGTTAATCAATGGCGCACAATTTGACAAATCCCAGTGACTCTTATCATCCTCACGGGTGTTTAGGGCCGAAAGGAGGACCACCGAGATAAATGCTTAATCCTGAGTGCTCAGTGAAAGAGAGAGAGTGAGAAAGAGAAAGGACAAGGACGGGAGCACTGTGAAGCAGATGGGCATGCAGAGAGGTTGAACGCCAGGGTTGGTGGTGGAGGGCAGTGGGCTTTGGAAGAGTTGACAAGTAGAGACAGAAATGGAAGAAAGAAAGAGATGTGGAAGTGACTCAGTGCAACAACTGAGGTGAACAAATGTGCCTGCGTTTGGAAATGACAGATTATACTTTTGTCTGTCGCAATCAAAGGACATGGGCGACTTTGTGGCTCTCAGATCACAGAACATTGCCTCAGGCTGGACAGGCCGTGCACATGCCTTCTGGGCTGACAAAGAAATCCTGGTTCACTCTCGGTTATGGCTCTGCTTCTGTGTGTAAAGTTGAGAAAAACCTGAGGAAAACAAAGGTGTATGAGTGGTTGAATTCTCCTGTGGCATGTTAGCCCGCCTGCAGCAGTGTGCAACCAAGAGGAAAATGAGCTTTTGTCCACAAGGCTGGCCTCTTTTTTCCTTCAGTTTTTTTTTAAACTGCAGGGGTTTTGGAAGAGGGAACAATTTCTCTGCCCTTATACCCTTAACAAACATCACCTCAGTAGGACATGTCGTCACTTGTTTTTATACTGAACTGCTAGGACCTTGTTATTTCCTGTTTTTATATTGGCATACATCGCATTTAGTTAAAGAATCCAAATAGCATTACTGTCACCAAAAGTGATGGCTTGAATCTGAGTGTATGAATGTGATATCCTTGCCGTGTGTGTTTTATCTTTTTTTCACATGGGTGCAAGAGAACTGGAGCTCCTTGAGCAATCACACAGACAGACCCTCATGTCCTTTATCTCCATCTCAATACAAGTTCAATGTAATTCAATTGAGATTAGTTGAACTGGCATGACAGCAGATCCGTAGTATTGCCAAAGCACTTAGGAGGCAATGACAGGACCACATCGACGTGGACTTACACATACACAACGCTGCACGACTGGCCAACCTTGTAGTGAGACTAAGACACACACACGCACACACAAAGTATAGGATCGAGAGAGAGAGAGAGTGACAGTCGAGTCAAAGAGGTTTTGGCAAATCTCAGGATGATGAAGTTAAAGGCTGATAGAAACTTGTCGAAAGAATGCGAAAAGAAGAAGAGAGGAATGATAAAGGGACCCGGATGACGAGTAGAGCTGATGTATGACAGAGTTCGTCCAAAAAAGATGAAAGAATGATCGACTCTCCGGGAGCACGATGGAGAGAGAAGAAGAAGGAAGGACAGGGAAAGGGGAAGAGGAGGAGGTGACAAAGTGAAAGAGGTGAGCGATGCTGGGGAGAGCGAGAGAAGAGACAGAGCGAGTGAGGAGAAAGCGCTGAAGGCGAAAAAAGGAGAGGACAAGAGATAAAGAGAGCAAAGGGGGGGAGGGCAAGAGAGGATAAAATGTATAAGAGTGATGTACGAGAAGAGGGGAGAGGAAGAGATTTACTAGAAGAGAGATTAAGTCAAGTTGTCCCCGGTCAGTCATTAATCCGATTTAAGAGCAATTAAGGTGAGACTGATTCCTTCCTAGAGAGAAAGAAATAGATGGAGAGGGTGAAGAGAAGGGGGAAGAAAAGAGGAGACAGGGAGGGAGACAAGGAAAGAGTGATTGAAAGAGAAAAGTGGGAAAATAAAACAGGTGTCTAAACTCTGGATGTCGGTTAGTGGACAAATTACAAGCAATGTACTGAAAAACTAACAGGAACCCTGGCAGAATACTCTAATCTGTTTATTTGACTGTGATGTAAAATTGGACAAATCTAAAACTTGCTAAAGGTCACAGGTTAGGGAGCGAGGTGAAATAAATTTTTCAAAAGGCACTCCAGAAGTTTGGTCGTGGCTTTTCGTGTAGTCTCCAATCGTTGACTAACACACATTCCCTTTTGATCAAACCATGGATTTTCCGTGACATTGGGATCATAGAAGGGTACCTCCACACTCTGTTAACAGAAACTAACATCTAAAGTCTGCGTGTTATGGCTCAGTTATCTGTGAGATTTGTTTTGTGAGAGTGGACAGGAGATGTGAAGTTGAATTTCAGGTGAAAGTGCAGTGGCTGCTTCCCTCCAGTCAACATTAGACAGCGAAGGGCAAAGAGGAGAAAGAGACAGTGTTAGAGAGAAGGAGAGTGAAAGACAAAGTGGATGACTCTCCTCTGAATGAAAATGAAAAGCACGGGAGCAATGAAGAGTTTCCCTCCTCCTCCTCTTCCTCTTCCTCCTACTGCAACAAACCCCTCCAATCCCCGCTCGGTGTGCTCTGTTGTTCCAGATGTGTATCAGGGGTCTCGGGGTCAGCAGAGGGGTCCCTCCACTTGCTGTAGCGTTTCTATGTCTATTGGGAGATGGTGGTCCTGATAGCTTGGCCGTCTGACACGTACACAACAGTACATAAATCAAAGGCGCACATACACACCCTCACTCCATTTATCTCCCACTCAAGCAGTGCGGTGATAGCAGCCAACTCTGCATAGAGTCAGACAGAGGGAGAGGTTGTGGTCTGTCTTGTTAAGTGGGAAAGTAATAGGTAGCTGTAAAAGGTTTACTTCTGTTGCTGCCATCTCTATTGTTCAGGCTTTTCCAGTGTTTGTGCCTCTTTTGTTTGATGTGCTTGAATAGTATATAGCACACTCAACTACGTACATAATTGCTGTTCCACATAACTGCAGGACAACAGCATGTTATTATGAAGTCTTTTAAGGCAAAGAATGTAGCAAATTGAAAGCTGAGGTCATAGATTTTGTTTGTAACATTTTAGGTATCTGAATGGAAATGGTTTTACATGATTTCATTGACTTACATCAATCACAAATGCACATGTTTTTCAAAAGAACTCGGCCATTACTGGGA
This sequence comes from Oreochromis aureus, assembly GCF_013358895.1. Taxonomy (NCBI): domain Eukaryota; kingdom Metazoa; phylum Chordata; class Actinopteri; order Cichliformes; family Cichlidae; genus Oreochromis; species Oreochromis aureus. The sequence continues at coordinate 24,746,595 of NC_052952.1, forward strand.
AAATGCACTTATACACATCTCTTTATTTCATTTTCTGTTTTATCCTGGCTTTTCTCCTATTAAGATTCTCTCTATTTTTCTGTGGCACATCTATTGCAGTTTCTGTGTACCAATCTGTGGACCATCGCAAGTCACAGATTGAGAGGCCATTTGGCTGCTGTTGACAGGAGGGAGCAGCTATTGACAGGGCCCTGCCGGGGAGGCGTGTCTCAGGCCCCACGTCCAAAGCGTTTGTGGCATTTAATACACTGTAGCAGTGGTCCTCACAGCCCTCACCCTGCATGCTACTGCCATAGGGATCAATATGCACTGGGTTAGAGAGAAATGGACCATCTGATGCACACTCAGAGAGGGGGATGAAGGAAAAAAGAGTGTAAGAGATGGAATCAGCGGGGAGGGGTGGGGTAGCGAGGGATTTAAGGGAAAAAGAGAGGCAAAAGACTTGAAAAGGGGGAAATGGTGAGACCTAAAAGTGAAGAAAAGAAGAGAGGAAATGATTAGAGGCATGGTTTAAAAGACATGGAGGCAGAGTGTTGCCCAGCACAGAGATAGATAGCAAGGGAGAGAAAGTGGTCAGTGGTTGAAAGAGACATTCAGCTGGGAGAGAAAACAGATTGGAGGGAACGGGGATAGACACTGAAAAAGAGGAAGGCTCTAGACACCAGGGAGGATACACACAGGAAAGGAAAAAAGACATAAGGGAAGAGACGAGTGGGAGATAGGAAGGGAGAGGGGGAGTAGAAGGAAGAAAGGAGAGGGGAGAAAAACAGAGGTGGTTGGGGGGTGCTGGGAAGGATGAGGAGGAAAGGAGGGGAGTGGGGGGGGGCTAAAATTTCCATCAGGTTTTCAATTGGGGCGGATCAATAGTGTATTAGAGCTCACCTTGACCCCATCCCTCCCCCCTCTCCCTGGCCCAGCACACAGGCCAAGCTACTCTCCCTCACAGCAGGGGACAGAGAGGGGGAGAGATTGCATTACGGCCCCCCTTTCTTGGACCAAAGTGGCAGAAAATGGCACAATAAAAGCAAGAGCGGACAGAAAGAAAGAGGAAAACTAAGTCGCGGCAGGTAGAAACAGAGAAAGTGGGAGACGAGGAGTAAGAGACCACGGAATGAGCTGGAGGAGAACCCAGCAGGTGCTGCCGTGCCTGTTTGGATGGAGCTTTCTAGGAGAGGAAACTTGTTGGGCAGGGTGGTGTGTGCATGACTTGTGTGCATTTGTATCACTATAACACTCAAAAGGACAGATTGGAACTGAAATGTGTGATCCACATAAAACACGAGCATGTTTTTTGAACATGTATAGAATTTGGTTAAATAACTGTGCTAAGTGTTGACGCAGTCACAGGGCTGCAGAACCTTGAAAGACAGAGAGTTTTGTGTATCACTGTAAAAAAATGCACTCATATGGACTCGAACAAGTCCATGCATTAGTATTTTTATTTTATTAATATGCCGCTAGTTTAAAAATTGTAATATTCTGTATAGAATACCTTACATATATAACTATTCTTATATTTATCAGATAACTACTTATTAACAGCTGGTTTACCTTTGATCATAATGCCGGGTTTGGTGAAATCTGAGTTGGAGAAACATAGCAGTGAGCTTGAATGGGTAAGAGTGGTTTAAAGCTCCCACAAGGAACTTGGCTGTTGATTCTCAGTGGATTTGGTCCTCCAAACTAATTAGATTTTGCGTTAATATACCAAAATATATATATATATATATATATAATTAGATACATTTGTGAATTAAATTCTACACTCCAAATGCAAAGCCTACCAATGCTTTTAAGGTGTGGTGTACAAATCGGTGATCTGCTGCACGGTTACACACAAATGCTCAGATAAATAAGCTGGCTGATGTGCATGAGACTGGTAGGACACCCTCCATCACTGGAGGACAGTGGGACTTGAAGCTGTTGCAGAAGGACAGAGGCAGGGGCCAGAGTGAGGGCGATGATGGGGGGAGAGGTTGAATAAAAAAATTGATCTGGGAATTTAGCATTTAGACACAGTTTGCAAAGTGATATAGAGGGGAAGCAGAGGAGCAGAGGGGACGGTGCGGGGGAGGACACTTAACTTTACAATAGGTCAGCTCTGCTGCTAACTCTCTTACTAACTGGAATCTTGACATCCTCCCTCATATGCCGCTCTGTGCATATTTCCCAGAAAATAAACACAAAATGCAATTCCGAGATTCTTTCAATGATCCATCTTCAGCGTGTGATTTAGCTGTTTAGACAGGAGCTTGTTTGTAAAAGCGCAGACCTACTAGCAGCACCATCCTCATCTCTTCTCCACATTTCCTAATGCTGTTCCTATTGTCACCCATCCACACTCCAGTGCACATACACACGCCAAGACGCCCGGCAAAACAACACACAAATGCACACGCGCACCCTGTGTCAGACGTGCGCACACACAGTAACACACAAACTCGGTCCCACTCACTGAGGGGGAGAAAAGGAAAGAAAAAAGGAGAGAAAAAAGAAATCGATCGCCGGGGATAGCGGTGCGCGTCGGAGGATCGTATCTTGTCAAAATAATATATTACCCTCATCCCCGCCTGATCGATGCGGTGGATTAGGGACGGAGGGCTCCCTTTCTCCCCTCCTCTCTCTCCCTCTCTTCCTCCTCGGTGCTTGGTGCAGTTTAATATTTACCTCCGTGAAAGAACGGCCGCGACGGCTCTCAGCCCTAATTGATTCCGACACATGGGGCTCTGTGCTCAGGCTGCGGATGAGAGAGGGAGGGCCGGCTGGAATGCAGAGGTAGAGAGGCGAAAGAAAGAAAAAGAAAAGAGGAGGGAGAGAAGGAGAAGGAACCTCAGGACAGCAGCATAAAAAAACAAAATAGCTGGAATATGTGAAAAGGAAGGCTAGGAAAAGAAAAAAAATTCCATAAGGAAGAAAAAAGAAGCTGTGGGAAGAAATGGAAAACTGAAAAGGCTGAGATAAAGTATGGAGTTTGAAGAATTGGATGGATAAAGTTTAGGGTGGTGGAAGAGAGACGGATGAACTTAAAACCTTGGAGGAAAACCTGGGAGGTCAGAGGAAATACAGTTGGAAAGGTATAAGATGGAGACAGCTGAGCCAGAGGGTAGAGAGGAATGGCAATGTATGTGGCACAAATAGAGGAGAGAGGGATGAATGGAACGGATAGCAGATAGGAAATGAATCAGGAAGAATGAGGGAAACGGGGAGAGTAGGTGGAAATGGGACAGCACGCGAAAGTGGCTTCAGGAGAGCAGGAAGAGAAACGGGAGGGATGAGGGCAGAGGAGAGCAAATGAGAGGGGATTAAGAGAGCGACAGGAAGATGGATAGAAATGGAGGAGTGAAACATGACGGGTGGAATGTAGAGCACCAATAAAAAGGCAAGAACGGGGAGCAAAGAAATAGGGGGATGATGGAAAAAAGAGCCCGGCGCAGAGGTGACAGAATGATATCAGGTGGGATAGACAGAAAACAGGAGTGATAGCGGAGCGAGAGGCGGGAGGGTAGAGAGGGACCATATTTTCCGCTGAAGGAACTGGCCTGTCATGCTGTTCCGCCAGCGCAGAGCGGCTCTATAAAATACAGGGAGCAGGCAGGTCGTGTCGGGTGACTTATGTGTATATCTAGGCTTTGTCAATATTTCTTTCTGTCTTCCTTCCTCTGTGCTCCCCCTATTGCTCCCTCACTTTCTTTTTCCAATTGTGCTTCCACTGTCTCCCCATTTCTTACCACGAGTGTGTGTTCGTCCCAGTTAAGTGCTCACTCCATCTCCAGCATTGTTTGTCCGCCTTCCTGTTCTCTCTGGGAAGTGAGAGCATATACAAGAGGTATAAGCCGTAGAAATCACCTGCACCTTTTGAGCTTGCAGCCAAACATGACTGTGGTGCAACAACTTGAGGACTTGCCGGGTTTTATTCTTCAGTCATTGTCCATTATGAGGCGATAGAGGCAGGATGATGAGGCTTGCGGTTAAATTTACATCAACAGAGCACCAACACAAATGCTGTCATTGGGGTTCATATCTTAAAGTCTATCTCCAGATTAAGAACATAGAGCCAGACACGGATGGTTCCCACTCTCAAACCTACTTTACCTGTTAAGACGGCTTCTCTTCTGCATAAGTGCAGGGATAAATGAATGCATCGGGTTGTGTACATCTTTCTGTAAATCCACTTTTCTAGTTTGTGTTTCTCCCAGTACAGAAGCACCGGGTGGTAGGTTGATTTATTCATGTGATCCCACGTTGGGTTACACCTCCTCTTCCTCATTTGGCATGGTTTAGTATCCTGCACACAGGCCTGTGGAGACCTGGATCCATGGGGGGGCCAGGCATCCTGCAGATACACTACCCCGGTGCACAACTAGTGGACACTCACAAATTACCCTGCTCTACATTTCATGTATATTTATTATGAAAATACATTAAAACTTCTCTGAAATGTTTCTGTCTCGCCACATAAGTGAGATTTCTACAATGTTGCCCTCATTTTTGACTTTACCAAAGTCCTGGTTGGAGTTGGCGATTAGAAAAACATTCGAGTCTATTTCTACCTACCTGGTGTCGCCACAGAAAAAGTGAGGAGGGGGGAGGGAACACAGAGGACACAGAAGTTGAAATGGAATGAAACAGAACTTATTTATTTTTTAAAAATAAGCCCCAAATTTCCAATCTATCCCCATGACTTCCTCTGCCTCGGTGCTATGGTTTCTTTTTCCTTCTCCTCTCTCTCTCTCTCTCTTACTCTCTTTCTCTCTCTCTCTGTCGCTGTGTCTGTTCTTTATTTACACCTCTCTCCTGCTCTCTGCAGTGGCTCAGGGAGCGGTAACAGAAGTGTCACTTGTCATTATTGGTCTAATTCAGTAATCCGTCATCGTGCACTCACTGTATGCAGTGCATTATACGCCAGCACAGCAGGTGTACTACGCACCGAGGTGGAGATTCGATTTGACACGCACACACAGGCGAGAGAGCCAATGGGGGCCGGAGCAGACGGGCACCAAATGTGTGTGTGTGTGTGCGTACATTTTGTTTTCTGTGTGTCAGAGAAAGTGGAAGAGGAACAGATAGAAAGATGGAGAAATTGAATTTTTGTGTGCATGTCTGTGGATATATTGTAGTTTCAATAGAAATGCAGCGGTCTAAGACGTCTCTGTAGTGGGACGAGACATCAGTGGCGGGACAGAGACAGCAGAACGAGTCAGAGCAGAGACTGTGAGCGGTAGCACATGTGGGAACAGATGCGAAAGAAGATATTTGCAGTAAAGAAAAGTGAACACAATCCAACAATATATTATTACAGCGTGCTTTCCATTCATTTACAATCTGCAATCATCAAATCAAAGTTTACGTCTTCATCTGAGGGCTGAATATGTTTTATAACCCAGCCTGGAAGCAAAGCTATAACACAATCTACTGTTCAGAACACTGCTATGGTATTGAGTTTCCATGATTCTGTTGTTCAACACATTTACTTAGCTATAAAAGTTTTGCTTTATCCTTATAGCATTTTATAAAGCGATTCATTAGAACGTAATATATTTATTTCATAAGCGAATATGATGACTGACCGGCCAATAAAGTCAGTTCAGTCTGATTTATAAATTAGTTGTTGGACTTTTAAGTTGGTCAAACTTATAGTTTATTATGGTTTTCCCCATTGAACTGCTTGGCTATTTAAACCACTTTTATGCCAGTTTTTCTCCAGTATTTTCAGTTAGCTGCTACACTACGCAAATAGGACCACATGGCTAAACCTACCAGTGGGGAAAGAAAAAAAATAGGCACAAGCTTAAGTGGTCAGCGTCTTGGACTCTGACCCACCTGGACTCTCTAGATTTTATTATTAGAGTATATGGACTTATTGTCATTGTACAAAAACATAATGTGTTGTGCTTTTCACCCACCTCATCCTGCTATAGTGGAAAAAAATCCATAAAGCGATATGATTGCTAAGTCTTCCAGATCTCTGTTCAGCTTGCAGCATTGCTAACTTCTGCACTGCAGTGTGAAATTATGGATCCTCCTGGGATTATGCTTAGAAGCACCTAGATAGCCCTCCAAACCCAAAGTTTGTTTGATATAATGGTCAAGTTTAGATTCAAGTTAGACATGGTGAGGTGAATCCTGCTGCAGTCAGGGTTGTGGTCTGTAAGACTGATCCATTATCCATGAAGTCAAGCACCAATTTTATCTGCTTTAGTCTCGCCCATGTTTATGTTTGTTTTTATTGGCGCATCAAAACTGGCCAGTACGCATCACAGATGACTAATCAATCAGTCAATAAATCAATAATCAATATTGGTACAGATTTTTTTTTAAATTTAACTCATCAGTGCTTTATCAGTTTAAATGATTTTAAATGTAGTTTAACCTTTTTAGTGCCGCTTTCCTCAGCTTACACGTAGATATCATTCTAAATGCAAGAATGTCAGTCGGTTTATCAACTTGACTTATGCTTGGTATTGGTAGCTGTTATTCAAGTTCACTTTTATTCATTTATTTTTTAGTTTGTTGATTCTGCATATAGTATATACAGCTGGATGCTTTCATATCAAGAAAACAAAAACAAAGGCAAAGTCCTATAAAAACAAAGGAAAGTGTAAGTACCATCTCTGAAAACCCTTTCACTTCATGGATGATATGTAAACATGATATGAATTAATCTTAAAACAGGAGGAGGTAGAAGCTTAACACTGCACACAAAAATGTGCATTCAGTCCAAACTTGGCACACTTCTAAGTCAAAGCTATCCACAACTTGGTGCTCCGTTGGGTCCAATTGAAAGAAAGGCAAAGCCAAGCTTTGTATGCAGCGTTGACAGTCCCACCTCCCTTGGGGTTGGAGATGGTGCCCCCTACATTCTGGGTACTAGAGTTTTATTCTATGTGAACAAGTGTAAGGGTGATAGGGTTTAAGGTTTGTGATGGTGGAGCTTCCCCTCTTCTCTTTATCAATGGCAATTTGTATGTGAGCGCACACCTCTGGAGTCCCAGCGGACACAGTGGATTTCATCAAGTTCTTAACCCCACAAGGCTACAAATCCGGTTACCACTGTAAGTGTTTTAAACTGTTTAAACTATCACAGCACTCCATGCTGAGTCCCAGCCCGTGTGCAAGTCACGCCCAGATCACACCGAACCATATGAGTGTAACTGCATTTACTCTACTTTTTTCTCTTATTTTATTTTTGCTTCATATAACACCTGCCATTTCCACCAGCACATCAAACCCCGGCTGTAAGCTGACTCCAAGGGGATTCACTTCTATTGTTTTGTGAAACCTTTTTACAGCTGCTTTTATTGATTCATTTTTATCATTCCTTTTTTCATTAAGAACAAATGGAAGACATTTTTTATGTGATTTGACTACACCCCAAATTTCTGCTGCTGATTTTACTGTAAGATGTATGATTGTGGGATCCTCTCAGTGATACTGATGATGCAGCGAAGGGCAAAGCACTTTATACATTGAATATTAATAGCCATGGTTGCTAATTTTTAATTGTAAGATTTTTCTAATTACTTCTCATTAGTGTAATTTGCATAACTCTAAATATATGGTGAGCTATGACGAGCCCAGTTCACAATCAACAGTTCAACCAATGAAAACAATGAAAAAACATCACATTGTGTCTTTATTTGCCACTTCTTAGAAATTATTTTGTCATTGGTCATCAGTAAAATTTGAGACATGTAATTGAGCTAAATCACCGATCCTCTTTTACATCAGGAGCAAACCAAAACACTTTTTCAAACAGACATCGACTGCACAATTTAAAGCTGTCACTGCATCTGATTGTTTACTAATCGCTAATTTATCCTTTGAGAAAGTATTCAGTTCGAGAAAGTGAGGTGAGAAATTACAATTGAACTAAGAGAGAAAAAAAGAGATTTTTATGTTAATGATGTTAGACTTTTACTTTTTTCTCCAGAGCCCCCCTCACCCACCCAAAAAACAAGAGTAAAGCCTTTCAGTCACATATAGCCAGAGAATAAGAGATAGGTATAGGGGGCTCGACAGGGTTAATCCTTTAATGTGGTATAAACTGCAACTGGTAGCTTCTGATTGTTGTTGGTTTATAAAATATATCTCTTAAATTTAAATTACCCCACCCCCCAAAAAAACTTTTACTGTACAATATTATCAGGTTACCATCAACTGGAAACAAAACATGCTTAAAAGTTGAAAGAATGAAATGACAAAAGCTCTTTTTTGGGATTTCACAGAGCAGACAAAAAATGTTAAGTCAAAAAATGTAACATCTTAATTTTATAATGAACCAGTTATTATGGCTTAAAGGCTACATAGAAAGGTCATTAATATCTGAAGGATTTGCTTATTTGCTTATATCTTCAATGGATCATTTAGCCTATTGACAAAGAGCCCTTTGATTTTATCTATTGCCTGCCTGATAGTGATCATCGACTGGGGAGTTATTTTGTATTAAATAATCAGAGGTGATCAATACCGCTCAATAACTGTCTTCCTCCTCCTTCTTATCAGCGCCACAATGTCTCCATGTTGAAAGACCCATAGGCGCACACTGCTGAAATTCAATTTTAATAGTCGGAACAGTCGGAATATATATACATATATATATATAATCTGTTGATCCTCTGGCGATTACAGTTTTACAGTTACTTTGTCTTTGTTTAGGGGCTGAATTGCACAATAGCATCCACCAAATGATGGCCAGCACACAATGAGCTACTTCTCCTCCTCTGCATCAGTTGATCAAAACCGCCCGGAGTTATGCAGTTAATGGCATCATTATTGTAAAAGAGAGAGAGAGAAAAGGAGATAGGAGAGAGCGAGAAAAGGGGTGGGAAGAACAAAGTTGGAAAAGGAGAAGGAGGAGGAGGGAAGGAAGGAAAGTGTTTGAATTATTATCCTGTATATGCTCGAGTGGACACGAGACAGAGAGCAGGGGGCGATTTGGCGAGTTGTTGAAGAAAAGATGAGAGGTGAGGCCTACGGTGGGGAGGAGAGAGCAGGAGGGAGGGAGAGCCGGTGATGAATGGAAGGAGAACAGGGATGAGAGACGGAGCAGCATGAAAGAGTATATACGGTGCGCGGTCCCGCTCCGAGGATGATGAAACGTTAATTAAAGTAAACGAGCTACCTGAGCTCCCCGGCTAACCCCCTGTCACACTCTGTCAGGAGACAGAAAGAGGGAGGTGGGGGGCAAGGGGGGAAAGAGGGGGGGGCGGTGGAAATTTGACTGGAGAGGAGAGAAGTTGGATAATCCAGCTGTGGCTTTAGTTCAAGGTTGATTGCTGTCACAGTTTCGGGCACAGATATCATGCATGTGCACACCAGCGAATATTAATAAATATGATTTCAAGTTGACCATTTAATCATTTAAGTTATTTTTTCTGCATTATTATTAAATTATTTCCCATTAATTCCTCGCAGGCTCCATCCAAGATTTCGTGTGAGACCCGCCGAGCTCTCCGCAATGACATCTCGCATGCGGGAACAGAACATTTTGAATGAATCAATCAGCCGTGCGAATGTGCTTGAAATGTTGCTGCGTGGATCAGTAATTACAAACTAATTTTTGGCCAAAAGTGGGCCCTAATTTCCAAAAGAAACCCCCACCCATCCTCTTCCCCCTCGTATATGTTTCAGCCTGTGCTCCTCTGTGTATATAATCCTTATTTCCCGTTCAATCCACGCAAGGTTTCATCCGCCAAGATCACCTTTGTTTCTTTTTAATGCTCATATTCATTCAATTAATCTGGGCTCTAATTCGTTTATATATTTATTTACTCGGTCTCGCCATCACTCTCTTCTTTTTTTCATCTCTCTCCAACGATTATCCTGGCGTCTAATTAGAAATCGATGCCGCTTGGCCGCCGGGTATTTGCAATGTGTTTGTGGACGTTGAGAACAATTCCCCGGACAGAAAAGACTGAGAGAAGAAAGAGAGAGGAAGAGGAAACGCTACACTACACTGCACTGCACTATATGCACACACACACGCGTGCGCGCAGATTCTGACAACCGACTTAACTGCTTGCAGCTATTCTTCTTTCTAAAAAAGCAGTAGGCTAAGTTTAAAAAAAAAAGAAAAGAAAGAATGCAAGGAAAGGAAAAAATGAAAAGAAAATGATTTTTTTAACGACTGACGCGGGGGATTTGTGCAGAATTGTTGAGGACTGTTTCCCCGTCTTTTAGGAAAACAAACAAACCTCGAAGTGGAAAAGCACTTTAAATGTGATGGCCTGCATCTAACCCTAGCCAAAAGTCGAAGGAGCCAATTCATCACAAGGTTATAACACTCCAGTGCGCCTCTATTGCAATGGTATTCTTATTTTAGTATTGGGATTCTATTTTTGAGGGTTTCGGGCCTGCGTATGTCATTAACGCATTAGTCCGAAATGCAAACTTCAATGAAAAAAAGTGTAAGAGCCTCTATGTGCGTTTAATAGCAGCCAAACTTTGTTGAAATTAGCCTTCGGTAAATGAGCAATCGTTCATTTGCCTTTCTCCCTTTAAGGCGAATATTTCGGGCTGTTGGAAACTCAAAGTCTAAATTACTTCAAACTTAGAGTGGACTCTGGCACCCGTTCTCTTTTCCCTGTTTTGTGCTATAACCGGTGTCTTCTCTGATGCTCATTCCGAGCCGGCGTCGCCTCCTCTCTGTCGCGTCCCGCGGAGAGCAGTCGGTATGGAGGCGACGGGTTAGCGCCATTACCGGGGCCAATCGAACCAAACCGGATTAGCAGCTGCCAGATGAAAAACGAAATCGTTCCAACCAAGTGAAAAAAAAGAAAAAAAATGTAGGGAACCAGAGCCTCGCACTTTTATTAGTTCAGCTTTACACCACAGTGTGTTTACCATCTGTGCGCAACCTTTTATTGGCTCTCCCCATAATCTGTTTTTCAGACGCCGTTTCTCTCTGTTTTCTGTGTTCATCATCCCAAACGAGATGCATCACTTTCTCTCCCCCTTTCCCTCCCTTTCCCTGTGTGTGTGTGTGTTTCTCCAATAACTCCGTGGGTTCACCAGTCAGGAAGTGTCATATCGGGAAATGCAGTGTTGGAGTGTCACCCCCCTCTGCATGATAAGGAAAACTGAATAACTTGCTTCTTCTCCTTGTTGCTTCACATTTCATCAACCCCTGTGATGCTTTACTTGTGCCAAAACCATCAGTCTGGGCTCCCTGGTGTCTGTGTGTGTGTGTGTTGTGGTTCCACATGTGTGCGTGTGTATGCATGTGAGTGTGTGTGTGTCTTTGTTGCTCTGTGCAGTAAGCCATATTTGAGGCTTCATCCTTGCATTTTCTGTCAGTCTATCTTTCCATCTTGCACGCTCATTAAACGTCCCTCCCTCACACAGACACACACACACCATCTCTCTCTCGCACACACACACACACACACACACACACACACACACACACACACACACACACACACACACACACACACACACACACTCCCTCTCTCACTCTCTCTCTGAGTCTCTCCCTCTCCTTCTTCTTCCTCCGCGCCTCACGCTCCCCTTGCCCGTGGCTATATGATCGTGAAAAATGTGTTTACAAAACTCGCTCTCTTGCAGATCAAACCGTACGGACGAATCAAAGACTTTGGAGAGAGAGGCAGAAAAGAAGCGAGGGAAGATAGAGAAAGAGAGATAGAAGGGGTATGAGCAGAGGGTGTGTAGAGGCCTTATAATTTTAAAATTCTCTATGTGTTATTCTCTCTCTCTCCCTCTCTTTTTTTCCTCCTCATGTGGTTGTGTGTGCGTCTGCATCTCCTTTGGTAATACAATATCTTTAAGGCCCCCAAAACAACTATCTGTGTCTCACAGTTAAACATGAGATAATGCAATATTGATGTCTCCTTGTCTTTGCTATAACGCAATACTGGACCCATTCAGGCTGGACACGCTAACATAGGCCGATAGTGCCCTTGCACTTAAAAGAATTACTCTGCTCCTGTAATAAATTTTAGAGGGATGCTACACAAATATGAAGTCCCACAAGGAATATAGAAGCCTGTGAGAGCATAGAAGTAAAAAAAAAAACACTCCCAAAGAAGCATCAGGTCACCTTTCATATTATGTATTCAGTACAAGGCACACAGTAATACTGGGCTGTATTAGCTTTCAGCTGGTTCTTTGTGCATTTGGGTTTCAAAGGAGTGATTTGAGACATGTTTACTGGTCCAAGTTTTGAGCGACTTTGTATTAGCTGAGGCCTCTGTAAGTCCTCAGAGTTATGAAGGCTACTTGCGCTTCATTTTGTGCATCACTTGTTCACGTAATTAAAATTTCAGACTTTTTAGTTCATTAACAAACAAGGACATTATTCTGAAGTCCAACGCTGGGTGCCTGTCACTGCTGTCTTAGTAAAAGTTATTGAACTGTTTAAAGACCAGGGACACTAAGATTTTATTAAGCAGCCGAACCAAATACAACCAAAACTGGGTTATTTTAGAATCCCTAAAAGCACAAAATCTCACATTGTGTTGTACATTAAAAAAATGACATCAAGTGCAATAAAATGTGTGAGAACCTTTTTAAAACTTATGGTTTATACTCTTGTGGTTGGGAAATAGCTTTCTCAAGCGCCCATATGATACATTACTCCTATGACAAGACTTCTTTTTTTTTTATCATAATGTCAAATTGCCTGATGAGGGTGCAAAGGCAGGAAGGGTGTGAGGAGTTATTTTTAAATAGAAATATCAGAATTGCTGCTTTTAATGTTTATGACAGGTTTGATAATTATGAGAAGAGAGCGTCTAAAATCCACAGAGAAGGACAGGAAGAAGACACAAAAAGATGAAGGAAGGGGAGGAAAGGGATTGTGAGGGGATGATGGTGAATGTGGTGAAGGAGGAGAGGAGAGGGGAATGAGGGGGGTGGGGTGGGGGGGTGGGGCAGACAGACAGGCAGGGGGAGCGATTATAGCAGGGTTTATGTATGAGCTATTGATTGAGTCGGTGGTGACTTCTTGAGTGGTTAATTCGGGAAGTGAGAGCGATAGAGAGAGTAACTCACTGACCAGAGAGGGGAGGGAGAGTGAATGGGGGGATAAAGAGAGAGATAGAGTAGGAGAGCGTGATGAGGAGGAGGAGAGATACAGAGGAAGAAAAAAGTGGACTTCCCCAAGTTAAAAGTGTGGAACGTAAGATTCTATTTGGCAAGGAATTAATTTGTGGTTCATGATTACTAACAGGGGCAATTTAGGAAAGAATGAAGCAGGGTTGTTTTGTTTTTTTGTCTTTTGACCCTTTTCAAAACTGCTGAACTTTTCTCATTGACACAAACACTTGGATTTAAAGTTTAGCCAATATTTAAAGGATTTCTATTACAGAAAAAAAGTCTTAAGATTTGTTTATGATGTGGATTATGTATATATGCTCATTCTGTTTGACACAAAAAAGAAACTAAAAGGGAAAATCAATGAAATCCACATTTACCTGTGTAGGGTTTTAGAGAGGGCACGGTACCTCGGAGCAGGAAGGGTTCAACTCCAGTCTGAGGCTTTTTGTGTGATGTTTGCATGTTCTCCCCATGAATGTGTGGGTTCTCTCCAAGTACTCTGACTTCCTCCGAAAGTCCAACGACATACACTGGTTCAGGTGAACTTCTGATTCCAAAGGGGCCGTAGGTGTGAATGTGAGCATGAATGGTTGTCTTTCTCTATGTGTTTACCCTGCAACCCATCCCGGGTGTTCCTTGTCTCTTGCCCTATGAAAGCTGGGATGGGCTCCAGCCCCCTTTCAGCAACCCTGAATTAGATAAGGGGAAGGAGATGGATGGCTGGATTAGATTTTAGAGTAGAGCTGGGGTCTCTACCTCAATTCTAAATTCTCAATAATATAGGTTCACAAGCAGTTATCACTAATTCAGAGGGGAAGTGTCATTAAGCATGAAGGTGATTAAACACCATTATGAGCTGCTAAAGGGTCTCTATGACCCCAAACACACAGAAAACAGTGCAGTCACATTCAAACACTGTGTAAGTTATAATGATCACACAGCTTCTGATCTGCCTTAGTATTGCTTCAGTCCCAACACGGTTTTCTTTGGGAAATTAACTGAAGATCTGAGCAACCTGCGTTCATGTCCTGAACATACTCAACTCAATTAAAGGCTTCCGCTCTCCATCACACGTAAACACTGAGCGAGATCAGACAGCGTATTTTCTTCTCTGGACTTAAGCCTATAGGACAGTCGTGCGATCGCTGGAAACCACAGAAGGATCTGTTGGTCTCACTGCATCACCTTGTCTGAGGGAAAAATAGTCAAGAGCAACAACTCTGAGTGGGAAACGCGGTGTGTGCGTTTGGTGGACGTGTTTGTAGTGCAGTGAGCGTGAAGGTTCTCTGTAATAGCCTATAGACAGATTGGTTATTATTCCAAATGTGTCCGGTGCATATTCGCCCGCAGTTTGATTTGCAATGCATCTCTCAGTTTGTTCGCTGGTAGGATATCCTGGATAGGATATCAAATTCCTAAAAGCTGCGCGCGCGAGTGACGCTACGTGGGTTTTGCGTGCATCGGTGTGTGTGTGCGTGCGTGCGCGCGCATGTGTGTGTGAAGGTCAGCTCGCCGGCGCAGTTTCTTTTCCTATTTCTCTTCCCTCTCGCGCAGGTTTTGATCTCTCAGCCGCGAGATCAAAGGCGCTCTCTGGCTATTAGTCAGCGCGAGCCATTGATCCCTCATCGATCCACGCGAGACACAGCCGCCCCGTGAACACCGCGCGAGGCTCCCAAAAGCTCCTCCCGCGCGTCAGGAGAGAGAGGGAGAGAGAAAGCAGAGGAGGGAGATGGAGCGGTGTCTGTGTGTGTGCGCGCGCGAGCGTGCGCGCGTGTGTATTTTTCTACTGGCGCGGGCAGAGCCAAACTCGAGCTTTTTCTTTGCCGCGGGACATGAAACAATGAGGCTCGAGCCGGTTTTAATAAAGCGCGCTTTCCCTCCTTTCAACTCTGGCGCGAGGCGGACGAGCCGGCAGCGGAGAGCGATCGATAATTAATGACGATGAATAATTTAACCCTATCGATTGATACTTTTTTCTTCATCCTTTTTCCCCTTCTTTTCCTTATTTTCTTAAGGCCAGCGTTCTATATCATACTAATGCCGTTTTCACGCGCTCAACATCCTCATCTCCACTCACCTCTTCTTAAACTTGTTGGAGTTCTCCACCGATCGTGAAAGTCTGGAGAGAAAAAAAATCAGGCTTCCTTATTTATCAAAGTACCCTATTTATGACCCGAGCTGGAGTCTAAACTTCTCTCCGTGAATTGAGCTGGCCTTTTCTTCTTACTCTTCTTTTTAAAGCCGCAAGGTGTTGTGTTTGTCATTAAAGCCAAATATGCACATCATACTCCATTACAATTAGCCCAAGAAACGAGCCATGATATTCTTTTAACCTTTTAACATATTCTTTCTGCCAACACTTCATTTATTATAGTCAATCCCTCTCACACACTCCTGGTGTTACTCCGTGACTTAAAGTAGTGATATAATGTAGTAAAATCTCCAAAGCTCAACTCATGAAAGAACACACGAAGCTCTTACTCATTTTAAAGCACTCGTATTTTCAGCAGGGGTATCTGTGCTCAGCATTGACTTTAAGCTATGTATTCATAGATTTAGGAACTTGATGCAAATTCTAAACCCAGCCTTATTCCTTAAGCCCTGAACCAAACAGTTCAGTGTGAAATTATGTTTCTTAAGTTTTCAGATATGGACTTTAATATTTCTCTGCCCTATTATTCCCTGCCTCTGTTGTCACATCTTGTACCGCTGCTCTACTGTATCTTTCAAAGTACATTTCACTGGATGATATTCTGGCCAGGCAGTCCTGTCAGATGATAGCCTGTCTCAGTGTGAAGGACTCAGTATTAGCTTTGCCCCTGCAGTGTGGAGTAATGGGTGCTCTGTGGGAGAACAACTAGATTCAGCCAGTACTCCTGTAACGATATGTCTTGGTTAAATACACTGATGCTGCTGCACCGCTGCCTGCTCCTATTATAGTGACTGCACTGATTTCTCACTCTTTCACATTGCAGTGTGATGGGTGTGTAAGGTACAAAGGAGGGATTGTGGGGAAATCTAGCGGCTATAAGTTGCAACATGATCAGTATTGCTGTGATTATCTGCGCAGTTTCAGTGATTAAAATGTAATCTTTTTCATTTTTTTAATGGATTTTCACGGATTCAAAGCTTAAATGGTAAAAGTGAAAACCTTTATGTACAACATTAAATGCCTAACAAAAAAATAAATATCAATAATTTAAAAAAAAACAACAATCAGTGACTGTTTTAATTTTTCATGATTAATCCAGTGTATTATCGAATGTGTAATATCCTGCGAACAGGTCAAATTGTCTGAAAAACAAAGTACAGAGACCAAATCTTTAACTTGTGAAGTTCTGAGAGACTTCGGGATGCTAAAGTTGACTCTGTTTTAGTTATGTAAAGGGGAAGTTAATTTTGTTGATGGCAAGCTTTCAGTCATTGTTTGTCTTAGTTTGAAAAAGCACGTGGAACTTTTTGTTTGTCACATACTCGATCCAAAGAGGACCTTTTTTATTTGGATGCTCAAACAAGATGTAGATGAGATGCATATTTGGGCTTCAAAACAAAATTTGTAGATTGATATTTTGAGATGTAACTAAATATTATTTTTAAAAATCATATAAAGAATATTCTTGGTAATTAAGATGGAACTTAAGCTGAATAAGAAGATTTATAGGCCAGTGTGTGGATAGAATTTAATTCTGTGTTGACTTTTCTCTTCAACATTTGGATAGACAGGTTCTTTTCCCTCTTCCTGACCACCCCCCTTTCCTCCTCTCCTCCTCCTCCTTCTTCTCTCTTCTGTCTCTCTCCTCATTTCTCCTCTCTCCTTCTTTCCATCTCCTCTAACAAACCCATAGCAGAGTCCCTCTGTTCTTCCACCCTGAGGCTGACCAGTGTGTCAGAGCTAACCAGGGAGAGGAACAGAGAGAGAAAGACAGAGATAGCAGGAGAGAGGCAAGCAGAGTGAAAGGAAGAGAGAGAGAGAGTTTTCAGTCAGGCCTTTTTCAGGGGCAACCAAAAAAAGGAAGATGAGACAGATGTACAGAGTCCTTTTCATCTAGTGGAAAAAGAAAGCGGGAGAGGCCAGACTCTTCATGCCTCTCACATTTTTCTATCTTTTTATATCGTGACCCATCACTCTTTCCTTCTTTAGACAGCACTGGAGACATAATGTTGCCTGAATGTCAGGCTGCCCTCCTTCCTCGCTCTATCCCAGTCACTCTGCAGAATTTCAAAACGTAGTTTGTACTACAGTATATCCCTCACACTGTTTCCTTTTCACTCCCGTCAGTGGCCTACTAACCTTGGCATAACAAGTATGCCAGTTCTGCCTTTACTTTAGCAACATTGTTACAGAGTTGGTGTTTGGGAGATAAATGCAAAAGTTACAATTACAAATCTGTGACCTTTGTGGCGAGACTGACCTCTTAAAAACTCAGTGGGACTGGTCCAATCCTGACTCTTGGATATGCTTTTGCAGTCCTTTTCTTACTCTTAGTCCCCACTTGGGCAAGATGGTCGAGAGGTCACAGGAAGTTCATCAGTTGATAAAATACAAGTTTAAGTTTACTGCTGAAAGAAGGATGGTTCATGTACAAGTCTACCTGAACATGATGCAAACATACCAATTTGGTCATTGCAACACTGTAGTGATTTTCATCTTTCTTTTTTGATTGATTGATTGATTGATCATACTTTATTCATCCTGAGGGAATGAATAAAAGAACCATTGCAACTGACTGTCCCTCGTCAGACAATGGTTGGAAATAATTGCTCTGGTTGATGTAGGAGTTTGTCTTTAGAAGACCTATCTGCTTGTTCATTAATTTATTGTCCTTTTTTTCCACAGCAGTTTTTCCAAAGATCAAAACAGAGCTGGCATTACATGACTGAAGGGTTATTTACAGGAAGCAAGTGAACTTTACTTGCATTGTGTGAAATTCAAGAAGAAGAGAAATAAACTGAGTGAAAAATGCATTTTATCTCCTTTCCAATAATTTGCTGCTCATCGCATGATTTAGTTTAAGTAGTAAATCTGCAGTGAGCAGTATAACAGTATAGTACCCTGCACTGTGGGTTTGCTAGCAGACAGCTTAATTTCTTATACTGTATGAATTTTGAGGATGTTGCACTGTGCATAAATTTCACTCTCTAATGCTTTGAAAATGGCTAAAAGTAAGTACAGAGAGCAAATGTGGAGGGATTTCTGAGGTTTACGTGTTGAGCAGCGATAACAGCCGAAACCTTTAACCTTCAGCCTTGACCCAGGAAGTTTGCGTATCCCTGCAATGTTGTTGTGTCCTAAAGTCACAAAAAACAGAGTGCACTCTTTCAAGTGCTAAACTATAGAAAAGCCTCTGAATCATCAACACACCAGAGGGTTTCCAGCAGTAATGATCCATTTGCTAGATCTAGTGCAGGCCTACACTTTAGATCATGTGTAGGAACACAGCTGAGGTGTTTTTGTGAAGATGTGACTGTGTGAAGTAACTTAGTGAATCTATTGAGTGTGCTTACTATTGTCACCGGTAGCCGTGTGATCCATCATCCACGCTGGGTTTCACAGGTGACCTTTTGTGGGAGAGGGGTCCTTTGTTTGGACTCTTGTGTTTCTCTGTCCAAATAAAACAGTGTTTTTTTTGTCTGCCCACATCTCTCTATCAGTAAACCAGATTCTTTACTAAACAAAGTGCATTCTCTTTTTCAGCTCGGTGAGATCTGTGTTAGTGTGCCGATATTGATTCAGTCAATATCTATGGGCTCCATGTCTTACTTTGTGTGCTGCGTCTTACAGTGTGTGTGCGACGGCTACCTGAATGCCTGCTTATTTGTGCCATATCTGCTTGAGACTGTGTTTACTGTGCATGCACAATCCCTTACAATCTGTGAGTGTCTGTATCTGACAGTCTGTGCATGCATGTGTGTGTTCGAGTGTGTGTGTATGAGGAACAGTATTCCCTGGGCTGCTAGTTATAATGTTTCTGGGGGTGATGGGGGGAACTTGAAAGCCCTCTGCTGCCCAAATCAAAACTAACAAGGAAATGATGGGGGCTCCTTTATCTCCTCTCTGGCCTGGGGGGCCGAGGGGGGGCGGGCGAGAACGGGAGACTGGGCAGGGAGGGAAAGAAGAGGAGGTGGGAGGGAGGGAGGGAGAGAGAGAGAAAGAGAGAGAGTGAGGGGAGGAGGAGGAGGAGGGGGGTAGCCTGGCTTCCTCTTTGATTTGTAAAAAATGCATTACCTCCGAAATCAAACGGAAAATTACTGCGCCGAAGCAAAACACACAGAGCAGGAGAGAGGGAGAAGGGTGGAGTGGAAGGGAGGGCGGGGGAGAAGACAGTGGATAGGTGTGTGAATAGAAAGGAGGTGGGAAAGAGGAAAGGAGGAGTCACCTGTATAGATATGCTGTTGGATATGAAAAGGGAAGCAAGGGTATAGATTTGAGGTAATGCGTAGGTGGTATGAGAGGAAGTTGGAAAGACTGTGAAAGACAGGAGCTCACATATATGTTTCCCTCAGAGGAGATGAGCTTATACATGCCGTGGACCATGAGAATATGGCAAATGAAAGAGATGATGCAGTATTGATGACCTGTAGCCCACGGGGAAGAGGAAAGTTATGGATTGCTACCTCCAACACAACGTATATCTCATTTTGTAAAGACCAATCTTTGCAACGGCCTTCCTGTCAGATGAGGTCAACATTTTCATGGAAAGATGACAGTTTCAAATGTTTTCAAATATTCTCTAATCATGTGAACAGCGGGGTGTAATTTGATATCCTACTGGTAAACGGTCTAATCAAAATATTTGATAATTTTGTAAAAATGAGTCACGTGGGATGAGTGCAGACAGAGTCTCCAGATAGTTGAATGACCAAAAGAGAAAAGGAACAATAAGAGTAAAAATAATAATTATAGTTATAATAAATAGAATTAATGTAAGCTCTGCATTCATAGACAGAGAGAGCAGACTGAAAACAAGGAAGATGAAGAGCGGGAGGGGAGGGGAGAGAGGAGACAGCGAGCGGGGCCACAATCCAAAGGCTTGAAGCGGGGTGAGAGTGAACGTGAGACAGAAAGAGTCAGAGAGTGAGAGAGTGAGAAATGCCTGGAGTTAGCAATAATAATTTATACAAACACACCTTAATAATTCACGTTCCATTTCAATGCTGGAGGGAAAATCCAAAATTCACAGAGCATAATTAAATAGAGGCAGAGAGTGAAGGGAGAGATAGAGAGGCCAGCATTAAAGATACCAGTGTAGCAGCAGGCTATCTCTTCCATCTGAGCTTTGTAAAACAACCCTGATGAAACTGTGATATCCAAACTAGATTCCATCTCACAGTTCCCCTCTTCATCACAGAAACACCAAGATCTCCTCATCTTCTCGCGTCAGTAGATGTCTATATGAATATATTTAGGAGGCCTTATGATCATAAGCTCTTGTATTATAAAATGGCCTACCCTACCTCACTGACACATGCACGTATCATTTAACATTCAATGCAGAGCATGAAGCGATGTGATGGGGTGAAAAAATGAAAGTTTGGGGTTTTTTGTAAATGCATTTCAGATTTCAAAATGCACAGAAGTAAAAGCAAAATCAGGTTTTTAAATAGTTCGGACAGTTGATTTTCTTGTGATGTTAAACATGGATGTTTTCACTGGACTGCATCATTTCTGACTTTTATTCCAAAAATTTTGTGTGTTTTTTAAAAAAAGTATAGTTTTATATAACCATATACTATAATTATAGTGGGTAGAATTTAATATTACAAGTACAGATGTGAAGTGTTTTCTCGCTTTTGCTTTCCCTTCACTATAATTCTGAGGGAATTGTTGTGTACTTCCCTGACATAGATTAAGATTTTATTTTAAAAAGGCTCAAAACATGAACTTGTTCACACTCTGCTATACAGTGACTACTAAACAGTACATAAGACAATTAAAATAGCTCTAAATCAATCAACTAATAAAATGACACTCTTGTATGTTCAGATCTTTATGCAATTTTCCACTATTTGTAGTATTTACCTGACTTACCTAGAATACCTAAGGTGATATGAAAGATGTTCTACCAAAAACTATAGCGCTTTAAATCCTTTCAAAGCTTTCCTCATCTGGCAGACAATTAAACCTAACCTATAATAACCCTGAACATAACTTTGTACATTAGATTTTTTTGATACTTTTAAAACTTCACTAAGAAATAACCAAGACCTAGTATATATTTAAAAACCCAATTTTTAATGTATAATGTGGCTCAGTTTTCAAGTTGGTTTTCAAAAGTCTATTTAATTCCTCCTGTTCATAAATGCACTATAGGGATGTCCACCATGTTGCATCAGACACAGCCTCAGGTGGCCACATCCATCAAACACCTGATCTCTACCAAAGACATATGAAACATAACCTTGCTATATTTCACATCGATTTAAAGTATCATTTTGAACTCATGTTGCGCCTTTAGACCCTTATGCAATACCTTCAGTTTCAACAAAGTTTACTCTCTACTCTGACTTGGTGTAATAAATGCAATAAACATGCTGGGTAGTTGAAACTGGCTTAAGCAAATAAATCTCTGCAAAATTCTTTGTTTTCATTTCCAAAAGTTAATGCCTTCTCTCTCTTGTTTTGTTCCAGGTGTTGTGGAGGCATGGACTGTAACTGCGTCAGTGATCTGCTGCTCCCCCCGGTGCCCGCCCTCTGGACGCCAGGTCGGTACTCTCATCAAAGTTAGCTACATGAAGGCAGGAGACTATTATATCCTTGCTTTACTGCATCAAATCTACTTAAAGTTCCTATTTGCATCATTTAAAATCTTTCAACTTATCTTTAAATCTAGTCCCAAGCCACATGTGTAAATTAGGTGAATCCAGACAGCCAAAACAAGCAAATACTTAAGAAGCAGCTACTTCATTATTAAAATTGCATGTTGAAATTCATCCCCAATATTCATCTATTTAAAAAGATTAACCATACACTCTCATGTTTGCCAAGTTCAGACTCTGGTAGTAATTGGTTCAATGTGTAATGTATTTACAAGGCTAGTTAGTGCCAGACTCACTTTGGCCTGAGTCAAAAAGCTACTTAACTTCATCTCTGATGGTCATACAGTTGGCTTTTAAAATTCAGACCTGAGCAGCATCAGTCAGATCTCTCCCAGTGAGCTGTCATCATCCCACTGACCAATCTGTTGAGGCTAGAGGGCATTAGCTCAGACTAACATTGCTCAAGGCACGTGCTGTGATATTAAACACATCATCCCTCACCTCCATCACTCATCAGTCATTCAGACAGTGAACCCCCCCACCACCCCTGACACACACACACATGCACACACTCCCTGTGAGCAACTGGACAAACAACAGGCCTGAACCTCACCCTGCTTCTTCCTCCTCCCCTTTGCCCAGGGATCGCCTTCCCAGAGTGGGCCTACAAGCCCGAGTCGAGCCCCGGCTCCAGACAGATCCAGCTGTGGCACTTCATCCTAGAGCTCCTGCAGAAGGAAGAGTACCAAGGGGTGATAGCCTGGCAGGGAGACTATGGGGAGTTTGTCATCAAGGACCCAGACGAGGTGGCCCGACTGTGGGGTATAAGGAAATGCAAACCTCACATGAACTATGACAAACTGAGCAGGGCTCTGAGGTATGTGTTCGTACGAGATGTGTTGAATGTCAGGCAACCACACTGTTTGTGTCAGATAAATCAAGCTATAACCCCGTGGTTTCCATAAATTGTTTACTCTTGTTGGATTTAATCCCCACTTAACATCTCTCTTTTCCATGTTGGCAAAAATGGAAAGATAAAGGTGGGATTTTTCCTGGGGAACGTCAATAACCTCAATTTCTCCTTATCTCTGGACATCCTAATGGAAAGTTCACCATTGAGCTGCCAAATAAAAAATTCAATAGGGATTTCAAAATTAAGCCCCAGTGTGAAATTGCTTGGACTTTTTCAGAACAGTAAAACTACTCAACACTGAACTTGCTGAAGGTGATTAAAACAATGCCACACTCCATACCTTCAGCAGTTTACACCCCCAGCCAGTCACACACAATTTTCTTATGCAAATACCCACTACCCAACTTGTCCCCCTACCCCACCCCCTCCCTCTGCTTTCCTTCGGCCTCTCGTTAATGGGGACTGTCGTCAGAGTTTAATTGTTATGAATTGGCTGGGGCCACAATTAGCCTTCTTAATTAGCCTCACTTAATTGCTCAATTAAGGGCCACGGCACAATTGCCACGCAAAGCAAAACATGTACACATCATTGCACTGGGCTCAGCCAGTGTGGATACATGCAGATATGTACACGCTGCTGTGTTTGTTGATATAGTGTATCTGCATAATGAGCTCACCACTATTTAATGCTGAGGTTGTCTCATGAATTCTGCGTTTAGCACGCTCACTGTGGCTGCACTCGTACAAAGAAGTCCAAAAAGAGCACAAGGAAACCATCTCCAAGATTTAAACTTGTATTTCACAATAAGACATCTGCAGGGTTTTTTTAATTTGTCGCATCCCGCTTCGCCCCCACCCCCTACGCTCCTCCACCTGAGCACTCAGCTTTTACCTGGGCCAGATGGCTCCATGTTTTTCCTTTGCTGCCGATCAACGTGGCATCCTGGCAGATTGTACATTGTGACACCTCTGTGGGTGGCAAAGGAAACTGGTATGATGACGACCTGACATGCCCAGCGGGAGACACTGGGGGTCGTTACCATGGAGACCTCTCTTGTTGTCCCACCTCTTTGTAAATGTGCTTTGCCGTTGGAAACGGTGACGTTTTTTGGTGTCATGTCAAATGGTGTCATTCCCACAAATTTCTAATTTTCTGGAAACAAAAGTCTTGAGTTCATCTGATAGTGTAACATGATGCTCACATTATTTCTTGAATTGATAAATAGTCCTGTGCATAATGAAAGGAACATTTACTTCTTGTGTAGTATTTCTGTGTGAGAGGTTCAAACGAATTTAGATTTTGGGGGGTTTTGAGGCAGGGATGGGGGGGTTGATAATAGCTGAATATAAAATTCACTTTACAAAACCATATCGTATTGAATACAGGCAGCCAGACATGAATTGATTCGAGAAAGGAGGAGATGAATAAAAACACTGGGAAATCAGCACAGCTCTTGCCTCACAGCACTGAAGTTGTTTATACTTTACTTATAGTGATGAAACACAAAACCTTGATGTGAGCATTATATTAATCCTTCCCACCTCTTTTCCTTTTCCTCTTCCTTTTTCGTTTATCACTTCACTCCATCCCTCCATCAATATTATCTCCCACTCCTTTGCAGGTATTACTACAACAAGCGTATTTTGCACAAAACCAAAGGGAAGCGTTTCACCTACAAGTTTAACTTCAGTAAGGTTGTGCTGGTGAACTACCCCATCCTGGACATGGCCAGCTCGCCCTTCTTCCTGGCCCAGAACCATTTCAACGGGGGCTCCACCACACCAGACTGCAGCCCAGAGGTACGCAGGGTAGGATGGAGGGTTTGTGAGAGGGGGTGGATGGGTAAAAGGATATATGCTGTATGCAAGTAGTAGATTTAGTAGCATATGAATACAAAATTGTGTGAAAAATGTGAGAAATTGTACCCATGAATGTTCAAATTATGTCTCTATAGCAGTTAATAAAAAAACTAGCATTTTAAAACAGAGGGAATAAAAACAGCAAAACCTTAAACAAAGAAAAATGATGAAATATAGCAGGACACCGCGATCTGCTTCCTTAAATTTTTATCAACACAGATTTAATTCAGGTAACTGAAAACCATTCAACTCGAGCATTCGGCTGTTCTATTTCTCAGGCACCTGCTGTGCATTCCTCCTTTTTCGCAAAAGAATGGTGGTTATTATCGTAGCTATCTTTTATTCACTGTGTCTAATGGGGGTCATAATAGACTACAGTTCACTTATTATTTGCCCTAAGAGATTGTAAAATTTTTACAGAGATAAAATGTATCAGAACACAAAAAAAGATGGAGGCGTGAACAAAAATGTCCTAATTTGGTTCAAAAAATAATGTTATGACTTTACTTGTGTTTATAAGATATTTAGAGATTTTTCTTTCTTTCTTTTTAATGGAAAAAAAAAATCAATTTCTGCGTTTCAGATTCTACACTAAATTATAGATGTGGCTGCACAAATTGATGAAGAAGGCTATTTTTTTGACTTGGGTATAAGTGCTGGTGTGCAGATAATTTTATTTTAGATGACTAATGTCCTAGAAAGTACAAGTAACTTGAAAGTACAGTAAGAGAGAATCATTCATCAATTGTCTGTGCCGTCCTTAAGATGGGGATAAGGAGACGCGAGCTCTGAAGGAGACCGCGGAGGGGGGACGGTTTTAACTTGCCCTTAAAACAAAAGAAGATGTTATCCCCTCTTTCTCTCATCCCTGTCTCCTATGGCGTATCCATCTGTCATCGATTGAAAATGAAAGAAATAGAAAGCAAAGGGGTCGCGTCAGATCAGATCAATGGCGGGTCATTAATGCAGTTTGTTAAGCAACGCAGATCTCGCAGCATGGGAGTACAGTCTCCCCTTTCAAACTTGGGGCTGCAGGGTGACAGATACTACTGATCCGCAATCACGCTAGGGGGAAAAAAAATCCCCCCGTGTCCCCTTGATTCCTAAGATTAAACTGTTCCACTTATTTTACCTCTTCTTTGCAAATTTTAGACAGAGAAAAAATATACGCACTCACTGACACGCACACACAAACGCACTCACTGACACGCACACAGCTGCCCTACTTCCTAAATGGATGTCATTCTCTCACATCTCACTGCTATTCGTCCTGTGTCCCTTTACACAAGCTGGCCCACAATCCCTCTTTCTTCTTGTCATTTATCCTTTGTGCCCACAATCTTAATCGCTGGTCTCCATTTGACTCTGTACTTTTCCTCCCTTTGAGTCTCTGAGCCCGTGCGTCCTCCTGCCTCCCCTTTTTTTTACCCCAAGTCCCATGGCTTCCCTTTTTATCCTGTCCTTGCTGCGACTGTGTCACTGTTTGCATCACACTCTGCAGGGTGCTGCTGTCAACATATGACTTTACCCCGCAAACTGCAGCAGCATCATAAAGGCAGATTTGTAGGAATATGTGTGCCGTAGTCAAGCTTTTTTTATTATTATTATTTCATGGTAAAAACTCATCTCTAACCTCCTTTTCTACTCTTTGTTTGTGTCTCTTTCTGCCGCTCAGGCCATACAGTCCTTGTTTCCTCGTTTGCCAGACACCAGCAGAGGAACCTCCCTTTTCGATCGGGGGACCACAGCACCAGGACCTGAAGGGGACAAACTGAGACTGGACTCATTTCCTTTTCTAAGTTCAGGTGAGCAGAGAGAATGACAAAGTTGGTCAGATACGTGCCGGTCTTCCTCTATTGCATGAAGAAAAATACACTTATATATATAAAGTGTATGATTGGCAGTGTACAAACAAAGGGAGGAGGAGAAGGTAGCAATGAAAGGAGAAGGAGAGAGAAATGAGGATACGGTGAGGCAGGAACATTTATTGTTAAAGGAAATAAGAGAGATGGCTGTCCCATAGCAGTCTGCAGTGAGACTGTGCTCCAGGTGAGAAAGGCCAGGTTAGCTGGTGAATTATGCATGTCAGCTGTAGTGAGACACAAGTCGAGGGCTGGAGAAATCATCCACTTTTTCAGCGCAACTGTTCACATTTGTCCCCTTCTATCTCAGAAAGTGAGTTCAACCAAACACAGCACGGAAGTGTCATTGTTTGCTTGACTGATGGCACGCATGCACAAATACATGTCGTTTGCAATCTCTGCACGCGCATAAGAAGGTATACGAATCTGCAGAGCTCGAGAGGTAGTGTGTAAACAGACTCACTCACACACAGATGCAATTCTCATCCCAGAACCGGCACCCTCTCCCTCCTCCCTATTCTGTTTGTCCTCAGGTCCTATTCCCCCCTTCTTCCCTTCTCACCCTCCTCTCCCTCCCATGTGTCCCCGCTGTCCTAATCCCTTCCCAGGCAGGAAGGCCCTAATTGAGGGTGCAGGCTTCAGTTTGTGGCCTGTGGGCGCCCATTACTGTGTTTTCATAAGCAAGTGAGGCCTGCCTGACTGATTCAATATTCATGTGTCTGCCAGCTACTCCTGGCCCAGCACGCAGAGACTTCACCACTGTCAAATTAGCCCTGCATAGTAAATAACAGAGTGAAAGAGAAAAAGAGAGTGAGAACGGCTGGGAGAGAGGTGGAGGGTGCAGAGAGAGAATCTTTGAGTCGGTTGTCATTTGGAAGGAAGTAGACTAGGTTGAGAGGCAATGCGTTTGTTTGTTCATTAAAATTGTATTCCTGCATCACCTCAAATTTGCCCCCTCGCTCTGTTATCAAGTGATGCTTACAAGGAACCGAATTCAAATACGCGACGCAATTTGCCGCACCATAAGTGTTTTTTGCTTAATTTGAAATGATATGATGAGATGTCAGAGCATTGCGGGGACAAATGTCGACATTATTTCTCAGCGAGAATTTTCAACAGTGTGACTGGTTTCACCGCAATGATGTGCTATCAAAACAGAAGCACAGTCACTTCACATATTTCTTTTCTTTTAAATATACAAAGAAATGATAAGCCGTTTGGAAGATGGGAACTCTTCTTAATTGTTTTTCACTGCAGCGGAGAATCTTTGTGTTCACATCTGGTTTGCAGCGGTGTGAAGTGGGTGTACTACACAGTACCGGCATGCATAAATGAACCATCAGGTTTTGTGTTGAAAGCAACCGTGCCAGAATTAGCCCCTGTGGCTCCTGATTAGAATTGCTAATACCACTGACTATAATTAGTGAACATTCTTGGATGTTGTATGTCAGGAAACCTTTGCCCCTTCTGAGAGCTAACCTCCATCTCTGGATTTTTTCTGTCCTAGGTGCACCGTGCTATTCAAAACCCCCGTCCCTGCTGGGCCCGTACCCTCGCAACCCACCCTTTGACTACCCCTGGGGCTTCAACCCCTACCTCCCAGGAGCCTTCTCTCTCAACAACTGCCCCAAACTGCCCCCTGGCTCCCTCTACCCCTCCCAGTTTTACCCCAACCCCTTGCAGAGCAGCCTTTCACAGCTGCCTCACCCCTTCTCCTCCCTGCTCCCGCCTGGAGAGGCAGGTGGGGGTGAGAGGGGAGCAGCGGGGCAAACTGGTGGGACAAATGGCACAGCGGGTGGTCAGCCGGCCAGACTCTGCCTGCCGCCGTACCAAGGCAGCCTGTCGATGGGTCGGACAGACATTGGCAGCGGGGCGACACTGGGAGAAAGGGTGGAGCCCAATCCTCCGGGTATGGGGCTGAGCTTGGGCCTGGGAGCGGTCAGCTTAGGAGCCGGGACTGGGACAGACCAGCAGAGCCCCACAGAGAGAAGAGGAGGGGTGAAGCAGGACCCAGAGTCAGACTCAGACCTGGAGATAACAGATCTGAGCGACTGCAGCTCGGACAATGAAAACGAGCATGAATTTGGCATTCGGAAGGAATCCAGCCATGCGAACCGATCACAGCTTGTGTTAGATGGGAAGAAAGGAAGCGTGTTGCCTCCCATCTCCTCTCTTCCTCCACCAGTGTCCCCACATCCACTCAAGAGCCTGATGCCCATTACTCCTCCTCCCCCATCCCTGCCTAGGTCACTCTCACCGTCCATGGCTCTGCATGAAAGACACAGGGAGACAGAGACTCTCAAACTGATACACAGCTAAGACATTTTCTGATATGTCCACCATCTTACCAGTCTATGGTCTGATAACTCTCTTCTTCTCTCCTTTTGTTTCTCTGAGATGAATTTTCCACTTTAAATCATCAGATCTTTTCCAGCCCTTTTCCAGGAAAGGCAGTTAACTTCTTTTACTTCTAAAACTGCAGTTTTCCTGTTTGCTGTGCAAGTTTTGAGCTTGCCAGCAGTCCATTACACAACTGATTCATCCATCTTAGAATATATGGGGTGTACAGTTTTTAGAGTGTCGGCTGTCTCGTCCTTTTTATTTTGATCTCTCGCACCAAATGGTTTGTAGACTTGCTTTATGCATTGCCAGCAGTAGTCTACAATTTGCTGTCTGCAGCTGAGCTACGAAAGAAGGCATCGAGGTGGGAAATTACAACACAGCAATTCCTGCCTTGACAAACATTAACAAACAACATCCCTAAACTAACAGAACAACAAATGATGCTCAGATCGATCCAATTTTACAGATTTGTCCTGTAATTCTACAGATTTAGACTATAAATAATTACTGTGGCTTTTAAGACATGGTCAAATACTGCCACCTAGTGGTTCTTTCACTCCACGTCGTTTTCGAAGAACTGCAAATGTGTGAGTGAAGCTACTGCCCTGAGTTCATTTTGCACTGTTTTTTTAAAGTATATATATTGTTTATTGTGGGTTAATTTAAGTGTTAAGAATCCATCTGTTCAATAGTGCTAACTGTGACAGTCTGTGCGTATTTACTTTGTCTTGGTGCACATTTTCTAACAGGAAAGAAAAAGAGAGCAGGAGGGAGCTGGACCAATCTAGAATTTGTATGAATATTTCTGTATATATTTTAATATGGTGTACATGACATTTAATTATAATTCACTATGATAAGATTTAGCTGTATTGTTGTGATTTTATTCAGTATTTAAACATGTTGGAAAATTATAAGCTTAGGTGTATCAAAATTTAAATTATTAATGGCAGAAGATCTGCACTCTGAAGATTTTTTTTTTTTTAATGTTGAGGACAGAGCTCACGTTGGGATTTGTCTCTGATTTCCTCAACCCCAGTTAATTGTGCCCTTTGGTCATTTTGTTCTCGCCAGATGCCCAGTGTACAAACCCTTTGGGTTCAAAAACATGCCGGCAGACTTATTTTTCTAGTTAGCATTCGCCCAATGTACCTGTACTGTAATTAATCTAATGTGAATAATATTGGTCTTTGCATTTTCTTCTTTAAATCCTCCCCCCAAAATCTGTTTTGATTATTTTTCAATCGATTCTTTTTGTCCATGCCAGCAGCAGAGCAATTTGTTTTGCTTGAGGACACTAAACAGTGGGGGGGAAAAAAATACTTACAAAAAAACTGTACCTTTCGTCTCCCCAGATCTTATGACCAACATCCTTTCTACAGCCCTGTTTCTCAGCCTGGAGTGAACAGTGAATCATATTGTACAGTTTCATAGCCTTTATGCCGATGGTTTGTCAAACAGTGGCGGTATACCGATTAGTTGTGAAAGCTCTATTGTAAAGTTAATGTAAAACTCTATGTTTGTTGAGTTGCTGCAGGAAAGGCCTCCAGTCACCTCCACAGGAAGAACACTAACAGCTGTAAATACTGTTTCCTCGTGTGTGTGTGTATGTGTGTGTACACATCCAGAAATGACAATGCAGTGGTTTTACCTGTCATCTTTCTTTGTTTTACTGTAAAGAGGAAAAATGGAAAGTGCAAAAAGAAGAAAAAGAGTAATATCTTCAAAAAGCAATAAATATTATTCTGGATAGCGGACTGTTGACTCTGTTGTTGAAAGGATTCAAAAAATACATACATCACATTTCTGACACAATCTGTGGAATTCAGGTAGTCAGTGAAAAGAAACTTTTTTCTGCAATGTTTAAACATTTGAGCACTTATTATTATATTATATTATATTATATTATATTATATTATATTATATTATATTATATTATATTATATTATATTATATTATATTATATTATAATAATGATAATAATGATAATAATGATTTGTGATTTTTTTATGCATTGGTGATAAGTCTGATGATATCACAGCAATCTGATATGGATTACTGATAAATACTTTGTGCACATTTATTTGGATTTATTTATATATACAAATTGAAAACATCGATTTAAAAAGTCAGGTAGTCAATCGTGTCTCTTAAACTGAAAAAGCACAGTAATTGCAAACCATGCCAATTTAATTTGAACTTTTCTTTTCCTATAAATAATTAAATCTTGTTTAAATTCAGAGATCTCTGCCAAAACTTTCCATTACTTTATGTATTTAACTAATTGTTTACCTGCTTTTCTTTTAGATTGGGTTTTACAAACTGAAAAGATGCAGACAAATAAGACATTACAATTACACATGCAGAAGGTGTTATCAACATTTTGATGTATATTTTAATGTTTTAAAGATGATTGTTAGGATGTTTTATATACGCCACTTAATGATAGGAAACATATTCTATTCAGGGAATGTAAAAATTTAAAACTGTTTGTCTGCCATGTACAAACTTCCTTTTTATTTAAAGGAAATTTATAGAGCATTCAGTAATAGCACATATCATACTGAGGCACTTTCAGTGAACCTCATAGTATTACAGAGAGTAGTTTATTACTCGCACTTAAGCTCAGTCAGCATGTGAAAAATATTTTAAAGAAAAAACACCTCACTATCAAACAAGAAACCTTCCCTGTGCTTGTGATAATCACTGGTAATCACTAGACAAAACATTTGTAATTGTCATTATCAACTTTAACTAAATTTGTTACATTTTTTTAAAAAATTGTTTGACAAATACACAAGGAGTGGGGCTGCAGAAATAGAGGGTAAGTCTTTTAGAAAGGCATGCAACAGAAAATAGTAACATCATCATTAAAGTGCAGATCATTTAATGTGTATGTGACATCCGCGCAATATGTACATCATTTGTCACCAAGAGTTTAGGCCTCACTACTTTTCTACGTTAATCCAGGGAGAGACTAAACTAATTTTCACAGAAGTTTGTCAACCTGGAAAAAGATTTAAAGGTCAAACAGAATTTATAAGCTGACACAGTATAGGTAAAGACATGTATTAGTGATTTGGTGGTCAATTTAGAGACATTATTTGCGTCTACAACGTGTTCTTTCAGACTAGTGACACAAAAAATTCCCAAATACACATTTAAGGGTTTATTTTGCTAAAATCTTTCTATTTATGCAACACAATGCATATTAATCAGACAATATATTTGTATATGTAAACACTTTACTCATGTTACAAGAAACAGTTGCCTTAATGTAAGAAAAAAAAACAAATCTGCTAAAACTTTATTGTTAGATATATTTGGAACGTTTACCCAATTTATCTCAGGGTCATATATATATATATATATACACATACACATATATAATTTTTTTTTTTTGAACAAGGAACATACAATTGGTTATATACAATTGGAGATAATCTGACTGCCAGATATTGAAAGGGTGTTTTCCATGGTAAATTCTGCACCTTAAGATATATTCCGGTTTACTTAGATTTAGAAAAGCCAACAGCCACAGCAACCTTAAGGTTTTACTATGTAGACGATATAACAGCATACATCATCGTGGCGTTAGGTGTAGATTTGTTGCCTGGTCGTTATCATATTTCTCCACAGTGTGGCGCCAGAAGGCTGTAAAATAAGTGAAGCATCGAGAAAACCAAGGAGAAAAGTTTGATTTGAGAGTTCAAGCCTGTAAAATATTAATAATTCATATTAATACTTAATTTCCCGCAGACATAGTTCCCTCGGACATTTCTGATTTCTTAGATTCGCAGTAGTGAAGATAATTTTTTTTCTAAGCAGATATAGATCCATCCTGCATATCAATAATGTATGCTTTACACTGTCGATCTTTGTTCAGAAAATAATACACATTTTTTTAGAAAGAAAAAACTGTTTTGTTTTTGCTGCAAGATTAATTATAAAAGAAAACTGAAGACAATTGGGTTTAACAGGTTTCCTGTGAGTAGCGGACTGGCTAAGTAAACACTAGACAGAGGAAGGGTTTCATTTTGTATTGTGCTAATAACACTTTTTGGGTATCTCGTCTAGATATTTCTAAATGGTAGTAAGCGAATTCGCCCATGTTTACAAAAATATAAACGCCGTGCTAATAAAATTCTCTTGTGTTGCAGAGAGTAGACTCTTAAATGGGGACAGGTTACTGTGTAACACAGTGCGGAAACAAGCCGTTTGTATGGGTTACTGTTACATTTTCATGTAACATTCAAACCTTAAAACACACATAAGTTGAAAAAAGTTATAATATTGCCACTTTTATTTATTGCAAACTCGATAATTTTGAAGCGGTACACTGTAACTTTCCCCCCTTGCGGTTAATCACTCAGTTTTTTTTGTTTTTTTTAATGTGTACTTCCGCGTACAATGTTATTTTTTTCTTCCCACTGACACACGGCAACTTCGAACAGGAAACCTATTAGACGTCTCGCCTGTCGTTTTCTCTGTATTTACGGGTAAGTACACCATTCATAAAACATGCTTGCGAACATTATCAGGCTTTTGGACTTTTACGGGTTTCACTGCTATAGTTTAAGTGGTTTTTGGATATTTGTTGGCGCTGGCTTTTTTTACCCCCATACAGCCCGAGCGGCAGACGATAGCGTCCGCATACAGGAATGCTGTGCTCGGCTCACTGAACGACTCTCGTCCTCTGCGGTCAAAGCCCAGCTGCAGACGATTTTATTCAGCATTTTGGCCATTTTCAGTAGCACTGGGATAGCGTCAGGTTTATTTTGTGAACTTGTTTAACAAAGGCATGGAAGTAACAAGGGAAAGAAAAAAGAAAAGAAAAAAAAACTTCAGGTGGCAAACTTGTCTTTGTGTATTTTTTGGCAAAGCCATCGAGATTTTACACAACTCTCCTCAATTTCGGTTTAGCCCAAACTACAAATCACTTTAATATTCTCAAAGGGAGTTATGTTTTGTATTGAGCTAGTCAGTGGGAAGTTTATAGCTTATGACCTTGAGAATTTTAATGTATTTTCTTTCTTATCTTCTTTGAAAGAGTATCTTTATGAAATGTATCATATGGGTAATCTGGTTGTTACAGCTATACAATGTGAACCGGTGTGTGTATTATACCTCATAAATGGTTTTATTATATCCAGCCTGTGATGCAAGGATACACACACATACAAAAAAAGACTCAGCACATTACAGAGGCTTAGGAAACCACTACCAGATCAATCCCTCTGTTTTCCTCTCATTTATTTGTCAACACTATTTTCCCCACAACATGAAAAGTAGCCTCTGTCTTGTCCCTCCCAGTTTTTTCCCCCTCCCTCTTTGCTTCCTGTTTCTATATAACTCACTTATCAGATCAGCCTATAGACTGGGGGTCTCAATGCAGACAGGGTTCAATAATTAGTGTCTGTATGTAATTGATTGCCAGTGGTGATGATTTTTCCCTCACCAAGTGCATTGCCTGTGCAAAACAGACAACAGTTTCCTGTGCTCAAAGGAAACGATAATTACTGTACATCTAGTGGTGCATCTAGTGCAGCTTCAGTATCTCATGCTACCCTAGACAGAGGATGCTAGGGTAGTGTGGGCTGTGCATGCCAGTAAGCTGTAAGTTAGTAATTAGTCCTCAAAGAAAAACGGTCGCTTTTAAACAGGTTGTCAGGGCAGTTTGTTCTCCAAGCTTTTTTTTTTTAAGTCACCAATCGTGAGCTCAATCAAAGCCACCTTAGAATCACCCTAAATTTTGATGATGCTTATTGCCCATTATTTGACTCTGTCTGTGTGGTAAGGGCGTTGGAGCTGGCGGTTTTAGAGACTGTGACGTGTTCCCAGTCAGCCGCTGCACCCCAGAGGCCCCGTGTGAAGCAGGCCCTGCCACTTCCTGTTACGCTCTGTTAGACTAGAGGTGCACTGCACTTGTCATCTCTTTCTCTCCCTACATTTTACAAGTGCAGGCTTGTCTGGAGCCCAAAGGCTACCTTCTCTTCCTTTTAAAGGAATGTTGGCTATTTAATCTGAGTTGCTGCGCTGCTCTCTCCCTCTCTTTCTTCCACTCTCTATTGTTTTAGACCTACATAAACTCAGCCACATCCCCTCTTTCTTAGTGAGGAGGAAGATAAACTCAGGATATTGCTACAGTGAACCATTTTCAGTTGTTGTTTAGCCTATGTGAGCGATACCAAACAACTGGAATGACGGGTAATGGCTCTTTCAGTGGAACAGCCAGCAGCTGTCCTAAGGGCCTGGTGGTGTATTGCTAGCACAATAATAATTTACTGTAGTTGGGCTCTGACTTCAAAGGGAGCACAGGTATTCTTCTCTGGCTGAAGATAGTCTGACAAACAGTCAGCAGATAATGAGAGACGGAGTGGACTTGCTGCTATTCTCTCTGTGAGTCAGAAATCTCCTGATTCTTCCTGAATGAGCTCACTAGGTGAGGTGGGGTGAAGTTCCAAATAACTATGTGAGATGGTGAACAGGAAGGTGCTTATGCTCTTCCGCTCCTGTGACATGAGTTCTTGTGAAACCACAACATATAACCTCTGATCAAGGCACAATGCTATTATGTGCCATTGTAACTACTTCTGCAGTGGTTTGCATGGGTCTACAACAATAAAAGCACAGATTTGTTGGCTGCATAGATATAACGTTGTAGCTTCTTTGCATAGTTTTGGTTTATTTTTTGTTTTTGTTGTTTTTGCACGGTTGTGAAAATGTGCCTGTACCTTTTTGTTGCATTTGCATAAAGAGAAAAAGGTGGCATTTTGCAACATCATATTTTTATTCTTGGACTTTGCTTGTGTAGCTTTGCGTGATTCACAGTTCAGACTAAAGTCATGTCTGCTTGTACTGGTCTTCAGTGCCGTCTCTCTCTCTACATCCACCCCTGAGCAACACACTTCAGGACCTATCTCTTTCTGACTGTCTTCTGATTGGCAGTCTCTTGCAAACAAATGATTTGAACAGTTGGTGGGTTGGGCTGCAGTGCTTACAGGTTGACCATATTATTAGGGATTATCAGTGCTCACTGAAAGGAAATGTTTAAACCAGTCTCATGTTGTGAGTTTTTGCCTCTGCTGAATTATTTGCATATATGCTCATGTTTAATATGAGCATCCATCACTTTAATGGCGTATATGTGTCAGAAAATAAGAAGGAGCGTAATAGAGAGCGAGCAGTATGTTTCTTTGAGTATTTATGGTGCCTATGTGGCCTACATGTGGGAGTTCCCCTTTAATTGAGTAATACATTATTCATGTGTCATTATGGTTTTCCAGCATAGACCAGAATGCATCTGTTCTGGGCTTCTTTTTTTTTCCTTGGCTTGTCTGGGTTTTTTTCACCTGTTAAGTTCTGTCTTCCCTCTGCTGTCATTAATGTTCTGCTCACACTGCATGTGCTCGAAGTGGATTTGCAACTTGTGAGTCATATGTGTGCAGCAGTGATGTCCCCGCCACAAATGAAGCACCCCTTTTGATTTCAAAATGAATGCAGCATGAATCCTTATGAGCTTTCTGACTGATGATAGGAAGTTTTTGTGCAAATTCAGCCTTGTCTCCAGGAGCTTAAGTGTCTCATATGAAAAAGGGAGAAGATGGAAAGACTTACATCTATCTGTCCAAATGTGAGTCAGACGGGCTGGCTGGAAGGCCGATGTGACAGGGGGTGAGGGAGTGAAGAAGCAGAGAATGAGCTCTTTCATTTGAGGGTCAGAGTGGAAAAAGCGAGACCAGACTCCACTCTTCTGTTTACTCTCGAGGAGTGAAAGATGGTGGGGGTTTGGTGGGGTGAAAGGTCCTCCAGTCAAGTGTGTGGAGACAGCGTGTTGACTGTATGTTAGCACACAGCTCTTTACAAACAATCGCTCATCCTGTGTTATACAATAAATCATCATTTCCATCGTCATTTTGAATAATGGCAACTTCTATATTTATGTTTTGATTACACTGTACCACTGCTAGTCTACCCTACATAATATATTACTTTTAACTGTGATGTTTGATGCACTTTCAGCTTTACAGCTTCGTACATGTTCAAGGGAAAAGTTAAAAAGGGAAAATGTGAGAAACCCCAGAAAAAGCAAGAGGAGAGGATGAGGGATTCGTCTTTTATGCTGGCTAGGTAGTTGGATAGTTTTCTCACACAGAAATGTAGCTCTGAACTTGAAGCATTCCTTGTGAAGTACACTGGAAGATTATTATTGTGACATACCGAAAATAATTCAGATACCTCTCCTAATACATGGAGCCTATTCTTAGAGCTTTATCTATCGACCTTAAAATAGGCCCCTGATAAAAGCAGTAGCATTGCAACTAAGTGTTCCTATTATTAGGAGTGTTATAGTATAGCATTGTTCATGTTAATTGGGAATATTTAAAAAATGAAATATTGATTTGTTGTTTTGTTAATGATAGAGCCCAACTGATACAGGAGACTGACACCAATATTTAGAGATTTAAAAAATTAGATATTAATTTATATCAGCCGATGTTTCTTTTTCCTTTCATACACATGAAAGATAAACATTTATTTATTCCTTTACACTCTTTCCAACTCTGCCGGGATCAGGTTGTTGTTGTGTTTGTGGTGTTCCAAACACTTGTGTTTCCATTAGCGAAGTTGCCCTTTTGAGGACAAACTATGCAACATCAACACTTATAACATTACTGAAGGGTGTTTCTTCCATCTCTTATTTACTTTTTAAATTTGAATTTATGAGTGTTTAACATCCACATACCTGTGTTGATTTCGTTGACCAATAGTTTTCGTCATTTTTTCCTGACAATGCAAGACAAGACGATAACTTAATAAAAACTAATGCACAAAGGCAAAAATTATGATGAAATGTGTCGACACTTTCCTCAACTAATAAAAATGCAACTAAACTAATTTAGCTGTATAGAAAGGCGGGACAAGTTTGAAAGTGATCCAATCAGATGCACGCATCTGATATGCTGCTTACAAACAAGGTGGGGGCGGAGGTGGTGGTTTCTCAAGAAAACACGGCAAAATGTCAGCGCTTGGGAGGAAGAGAAGAGCAGAAATTTCACAGCTGATGTGAAGGAAAAGATGATGCTTTGTAAACTGAGTGGAGCCACTGTCACCACAAAACACAACAAACTTTTACAATTTAAATTTATAAATTATGAGGTTTAGTGAAAAGGCTATGACTAAAACTAAATAAAAAAAAAAAAAAAATTACCTGTCAAAATTAACACTGCTAGATTAGCAAAAGTTAAAATTGTTGGAGTGCATTGGCCGACTGATACATTGGTGGCTCTATACATGCAGCTCTAGTTAATAACACATATGATTAATAACTAGCTAACCATTGTATCTGGCCGTATTTTCACAATTCACATTTTTGCTTTTTGTATTTTTTAAAATTTCCTTCATTTGTTGTGATATTATCATCATTCATTCCTTTGGCTGTGTTTACGTTATGGTAAAAATCTTTGGTGGCAGCTCAGATTTTCAGTAATGAACAATTCAATAATCAGTTTAATGTTTGGTATATAAACATTTAAAAAGGAGTGCATTATTTCACTATGGTTGCTCTCTATACTGTGCTCCAGTTTTTCCATCCAGTGTTTCCATTTTTCACTGCAGTGCTAGCAGTGAAAAATGGAAACCTTTCTCCAAAGTTGGTGTTAATGTATTTTCAAAGGTTATTTTGCCTTCCCAGTTTAATGCAAGAGCCTTCTATAGTAAAATATGACTATAAATATGACCCAAGTTACCCTTTTTTAGAGGTAGCACACTGCATGAGATAATCCACTAAATATCCAGTCGCAATTCTGCAGATTCTTCCATTTGGTTTAGACAAGGGCACTGGTCGAGCAGATCATAGCACACCGGACAGCCATTTTCTCATTGCGGTTCACCAGAAAATTTACCTATGCCAGTCTCACAATGGTTCAGTTGGACATCACGCAAGCTTCTTACTAGGGAGCTAGCAGGTAATGTTAGTTGGGTAATGTTTAGAAAGGTTCAAGGCTACAGTGCATATGTGAAAGAAAGGAAATGTTTGTGTTGGCACAAACTAGAGCCAGTGAAATTTTGGCATCTGTGTCTTAAAAAAAGGCACAAGAACCAGAATCTCTAGCTGAATAACTTTTAACTACTTTAGAGACCGGATTTTGACAAGAAAGAAGACTGTGGGGATATTTGCAGTCCTGCTGCACTCCTTTTCATTCTTTTTTTTTTTAAACTGCAGCCACACTTTGAGAAATATTATTTCTCAACATGTGTGTTTCATTACTTGGAATGCTACTGGCTATAGCCTCCCAAATGTATTGTCAGTCAGTGTTTGCTTTAAGTGTTTGAGGCTTTGTTTCACATTAGAGTTAGGTTTTGAGATGAAAAATTGATTATATTGATAACCGTCAATAATAGTGACATATCAATTCACACTTGAATAGCTGTGTTCTTAGAAAAATGTTGCATTGCCAACCATGGGCATGATGTTTGAAGCATCCCGACCCAAGGTGTGCCTGTGTGCAAGTACACAGGCATTTTTTGGCAGTGTTAACCTCAGAAGCTTTGAATCTGGGCAGGCTAAATTCCTTCCAGAAATATTCATCCTGTTCCCTGGCATTTCTGGCTTGGTTTGTTATTGTCTTAAAATCAGTAGTGAACTAACCTACAGTGGACACACTAATACACGTAACAGACTTGTGAATTAGTCGGGAGTTGTTTTGGTCCGAAAATGCTAATCAGAGATGTCTGTGTTTGGTTTTTAGCAATTACTGCTCCACACACACACGCACACACACATGGAAGCAGTTAGGACAAGCTGGAGGTTCACTGTGAGCTGCCAATCCATGCCAGTCGATTTGCCTCAGCCTATCAACTGTTTCCATGAAGTCGGTGACCTCTATATGGGGATAAGGCGAGAGAGAGGGGATGGGGCGTTTTTGGTTTGGAGTTGAGGGTTATTAGAGTAGGAAAGTGAAGTATGCTTTAGCTCTGAGGAGGGACAAGAAAAATGAATCAAACGTCTGTTAAGCCTTCATGAATATGTGTGCATGAGGACATGGAGGGGAGGTTGTAGCTCTCGTTATATGGGATACCTTGTTAACTTCTTTAAACTAACAAACACTGGGGAGTATTGCGCTGAGAGTTGGTTGGGTGATTCTGTCCAGCATCATTAAAAACCTCTGAATCTGCTCAACTAAAACCATATGAAAAGAAGGTCATTGATTCTTTGCAGAGGTTTTGTCCAGATAAAGGTCACTGGACTGTTGCAACAGTCCCTGTTCAATGCTAAGGTAGGATCCTGTGAAGCAATGAAGAAAAAATCTGCCTGTGCTTTGCCCGCTCTGTTGGCCATAATCTTATTTTAGCCACTACGTAATGGTTGTTGAATTACATAATTGACCCTTGTCTACCAGCTATGAATGCACCGGCTGTTTTAGAAACGAGTGTAAAAGGGGCCACTTTGTTTAACGCCAGAGGTAGAGGAGAAGGAGAAGAAAGTAATATATACTTAAAGAGATGAAAGTCACAGAGGGGAAAAAAATGAATGGTAGACGAAGGCTGTGGTAATGACGAGGAGGAGAAAGGCAGTCTCTTACCTCTTCACTGCTGATGAGCCACTCCCATGCATTGATGCACCAACTGCCCCTGTGCATGCATGCTGCTATGCAACACTATTATGTCATAGTAAACCTTTTTTTGTTTTTTGCTCATTGCCTGCATAGCGACAAGATTTCAAGGATAACTTTGACCTCATGTAATGCTCAGACTTCTGTTCTGTTGCCCTTTTATCTCACACAACAAAGTTGAAGACATTCAGTCACATCAGGACTACTTATCCTGAAATGTCTTATCGCTGAGAATATGACTTTTAATCAGATATGTTTGTTTGCTATGTCTTTGAGCTGATCTCTGCAGGAGTAATGCCCATGAGTAATACAAATTAAATAACATTCTCTTTGTACTGCACTGAGGCATTTTACACCTCACACGTGTCCTGCTCAAACCCTGCTCCTTCCTTCCGGCCCAGTAACACAGAGCCATTCAGTGCATGTGCATTTAGCCTTGCACTTTTTCATACTTGTGGATTTTCAATTTATATGCCATCATGTCCATAGGTTTGAACCTGATGTGGTTGGAATGCAAACTTTATGTTTTAATTCAAGGCTTGAGTTGCTTAGATGCTGGGAAAGGATTAGTGATCCTCCATTTCAGTTGTCGTCTGTGGTCTTTCATGCTGTTTGGCGTTGCTGAGCTAGCCAGTGCATTCCTTCTATTTAAGAATGTACCAGATTGTTGATATGGCCACTCCCCAAGTTTTTGTTATCTCTCTGATAGGTTTATTTTGTTTATTCAGGCTAATGACGGCCTCCCTCACTTGCATCAACATCGCTTTGAGAGTTTCGGTAAAAAGATGCCAAATACAAGTTGAATCAACTCCAGATCTTTTGTCAGCTGCCCATGGCTTGTCAGTTAGATGTCCAATTACTTTTGAGCCTATAAAAACAGGGCCTATATATAAAAATGTGTATAATTCCTATAGAGTTAATGCGATACTTTTGTTAAACACCTAAAATTCAAGCTGAAGGTCTGCACTTCAATCAAATCTTAACTGTTTGATTTTTAAATCAACTGTGATGGTGCACAGACACAAAATTACAAAAGAATGTGTCCAAATTCCTATGGATCTTACTGTGACCTTTTTGTGGCCACAGGATGCTTATTAAGTATAAAGATGTATAAACACAACA
The DNA here is from genome assembly GCF_013358895.1 of Oreochromis aureus. Lineage (NCBI taxonomy): Eukaryota > Metazoa > Chordata > Actinopteri > Cichliformes > Cichlidae > Oreochromis > Oreochromis aureus. The sequence continues at coordinate 24,788,123 of NC_052952.1, forward strand.
TTGGGGCTTTATGTGTTGCCACATCAATTTTGTGCTGGCTAAACGTTCAAAGATAATGTGATGAGGAGCAGAAAGACTTTAAAACTGCTGAGTTATTTTCTTTATAGAGCCGGCTGTCGGCTAAGTTGTTAATCTAAACATCTGTGTGGACTTGACATCCCAACACACAGCACATGCTCTACAGTCAAGAGTTCCCTTTGGGTTTGTTTATCCTGAGGTGCTAGCTTACTGTCAGCTCTGCCAGCTGCAGCTAAAACCATTTGGTCAAGGTTGGAAGAATCTAGTGTGCGTGCTTGTTTATACTTGCTAAAGAGCAGATGTATACTCTGTAGGCCTTCAGGTGCAGGGCCATGCTCTTAACAGTGTTTCTCAGTACTTACATGCTTGCTACTCTTTCCAGGGTGTTTCACATTTATGTTTCCATTGCCTGTTTTCTCTTTTTTTTTCTCTGTTTTTCCATCGTTGCAGCCTTGTTCTTAATTTCCTGTTGAAGTGTGTCCCTTCTTTTTTTTTAATTTCTGCACCACACTCCCTCTCCTCCTCCTCCACCTTTACCTCCTTCCTTACAGAGCATTGGCTTTACTTCTTCTGTCTTCCATAAGGCCAATATAAGCTATATACTGGTGCTTGTAGCCACAGTTTGTTTTTTGTTTGGTTTGGTGTCTTGCTTTCTTAGTTATTCAAGATGTTTAGATTCCAAGATCACTAAAACAGGATATATATTCAATACATAGAACATTTTTGGGGGGAGTTTCTTTTTTTTTTTTTTAAACATGTGTGTAGTTAACAAAAGAAAATCCTGATCCACTGAAGACATGCCTGCTCTTTAAACAGTTGATTGGTTGTGCTGCATAAGTGGGTACATTTGAAGAAAGTGCAACTTATTAGATAATTTTTCATATCAGGCCAATTTTACATTTTGATAAGCGAGCCGCTGCCTTTGTTATGTGGTCACACTTGGCTTTAAGTGGTAACCACAATAGATGACTAGACCTCCTAATACAGGAAAGTCAGGTTACCAGTTTTAGATGTCAGGCCTTTGTTGGTAGCAGCGTTGTGACATATAAACTGCTGGAAAGTCCAAACTTGACTTTTTGCACAGCAGATTTAACAAAATGCAGCCACACTGCTGTCTTATTTGATGTGGTGTCAGTTTGGAGCCAAGTCTAAGCAAATTTTCAGAAAATGTAATCAAGCTAGTTTTCTTAATAAGGTTTGGGTAAGTCCACAGTTGTGAAAACTTGTGAGTGTTCTTCAGAAGCAGCTTGTTTCTCCTGCTGCTCAATGAGTTAGTCATGAAAAGCTATTGAAGCAGTGCCTGCAATTGTCTGACCAATGGGAATTTAATTGGATGAGAGCATATTGACCAAACAATCGACCAGATTTTGAGATCACAGTCTGATTTGTCTAAGTGTCTTATTTAGCTTTTATTTTAAATATATATAATGTTGGAAAAGAATATTTTGAATATGTTTTAGCTGCAAGTCAGAGCAAAATGTGTAGTCGGGCCCTGTAATTTTAGGCCATTTGCCCCTGTTCACACCATTATCATTTGAGTTCTGTTCCTCATTTGTTCAACACTGGGTTTCATTTATGCACTGCGTTAACTTCCTTTTCTGGTTCCCATGTGAACTAAGAGATGAGTGGGACCGGAGGTTTGTTTGATTCAGTTTTGACTACCATGTTTCGTGCGGAAACACTTGTGGGCACCAACTTTTTTTTTTCTTTTCAAAATGTCTCACTCATTCTCATCTCCTTTCTGTCTTGCTTTCTCTCTCTCTTCTCATCTGATAGGTCATACAGGAAATGGTTCTGATAGCTTCCTGAGGAAATTACACCCACTTCCTGTCTGTGTGCCTCCCCATTTGCCACCTTCTCCAGTTCTTTTTTTTCGCCCTAGTCTTTTCTCAGGCTCCTCAAGGATCAGCCACTGGGGGAGTGGAGGAGCAGCAGTACTGCTAGAAATCCCCCAGTCAGTGCTAATGAGGTTGAGGCCTGATGAGCAAGTCAGATAAACCATACAGCAGTACAAACACAGCAGGCAATAGCCATTAGCTGTTGGGTTATTTTTGGATGCTGCCCTCATAGCATATAGAGAACAGGACACAGCCTATTGTGACCAAGTATAAGAAGGGAGCAGTGACCTATGCTTATACAATGGATTCTGTGGCCAGGTGCACCTAGTAAATGTAAACAAGTCTACATCTATTTAAATTTAGTGTTTTCAGTACAGGATGTATGTGTCTCCATCAACTGGTCCCTCATAAATTTGTCATATTTTCACTTAGAATTATTTCTTACTCTATCAGATATTTACTCATTCCAACTTGAGAGCCACTTGATCACACTTCCTTTTTTCCCTCTCACAATCTCTTGGGTGGTTCAGTTTGACTTTTAAACCACTTTCAAAATATCAGCAAACCCTTGACCTGGTGTGAAAAACTTTTTCTAATCTCTGTGATTAAGAACTTCAAATGTGTTACTCCTCTTTGACATCACTGATGGGACTGGCTAGCAGTGTGGTTTGTTGCATAAATATGAAATCTTTAACTGCAATAGTTCACCATTTTTTAAAACTAAAACAAAAGAAGAACAGAAGGGAAGGGATCTTAAAGTTCAACTCAAGAAAAAAAGTGTCTTTTGGTAATTGTTACATCACATTTGACCTCCATTGTGTTGGAGGAAGCATGCTAAAGTTTTACTCCAATAAGCTGTTTTCATTTTCAATTTCTAAGGAGAGAAAACTACTGTGCTCAAATGAAATCAAATGTATAAGGATGATTTTGTAATAGCATAACTAGTTTGTAAACTCCTTGCTTTTGCGTTTTGACGGTGGACCAAAAATTGGACCTCTTGTTGCTGGCACTAGTTTTTCAAACTGTGGCATGGTTTGAGGTGAACTCTTAATCTCTGTAAAAAAAATGTCTACATAATATTATGTTAACATAATGTTGCGGTGGAGATTGCTCCTGTGGTTCAGTAAGCTGAATGTGTTTTTTCTGTGGATAATGAACCTTTTAGTTCTTGGTTTTAAAAATGTTGCCATCCCATTTCTCCTCTGCAGTGCATCATTTAAACTTATTTATAACACAGGGGTCTGACAGCCACTGCCATGTTATTGCAAGAGTTTGATTGACAGGTCCAAGCCCCTCCAATAGCGGTATGGCCGCTGAAGATGCAGACTCCACTCTTCTTGGTCAAAGGAGTTGCGCTAAAAAGCTAATTGTTTTAATGTTTTGCAAGTGAATGTGTGGTTTGCATGAGAGCTGATGCAAGTGTTATCATGCTGCAGCAAAACCTTGGTAACCTGGTGGAAATATAAAATGTTAAACTGTGCAAGCTGGTTGCTGCTTTTTTTTCTCCCATCTTTTTTTCCAATTTAAAGTGTTAGACTTCTGCATGGTCTGAGATGAAGAGGAATGCTTCGTAAAGACCAGCTGTCAGAGAGCACACACACAAACACACAAGTTTACCAGCAGCTCTCTACAATAACATAGGAATGGCCCCCTCCCATATACGTGCTAGGTCCTAATGCACACACATACACACACAAAGGCACGTACGCTTGATGGCTATCATTAGATTGATGCCACCTGACACTTAGTTAGTACTGGAATGTGATGGAAGGGAGGGGTGGTGGGCAGCTGCCGACTCAGGAGCACCAGACCTGATCTCCGCGCTTCTGGGACGCTCTGTTCAAAAACTCACACCCTTCCTTTTTTTTCCCCTTAGCAACGTCTGTATCAGACTAGAAAGACGCTTGCAGCCTAGAGCTTATGCCAGTTATCCTGTAATGTATGTGATGGGCAGAGGGTCTGGTTATTGCTCAAGACCCAGACTGTATCCATCTGTTGTCTGAATTGTGCCATATGCTGGAATGCACCATTTGGCTCATTCTGCTCAGAGGAGTTCCTTCATAGTCCTGACCCTGCCTACTTCCCTCTGAGTTACTGCAATTAGCTTCCCCTGCCCCAATTTGTCTTCCAAAGTGTGAACTTATACTGCAGCTCCTCTGAAATCAACCAAGACATAACAATAACAAAGGATCAGATTTCACCTGTCCTGTAATAAGGAGACTGAAATGCTGAGAATATTGTCACTACTGTCAACTTTTTGCCCCTATCAAGTGTCTATAAAAGGTAAGTGTCCACATGAAGGTGGTCACTAGCTCTATAAAGAAGTTCAGAGTTTCGCAGTCTACTTATGAGGGTGTTCAGATGAAAGTGATGTTGGCAGCATATGGCATAAGCATAAGAGGCAACAGATTTTTGATTTTACAAAGGAAAAAAAACTAAAATATTATAAAATTAAGAGGGTTAACCTGTAATACAGGCTGAAAGCAACACAGAATCTACAAATACAGCATTGTGACTAGTACCAGTATTAAAAGCATTGTATGAATGTTTATATTCTTTAAACATTTAGTCAGTAATAATGGGGGAAAACTATTATATATAACAACTGCTATAGCTATTATGCCAGTATAGTAAAGTTTGTGCACTTTAAGACAGTTTAATGGTCAGAGAGTAAGTAAAGAATGAACATAAAATCTAATTCAAACAGACTTTAGAACCTCTTACTATCTATACACTGGGCTCCATGGGTCTTACAGGACTGCTGATGAAATTTTCTGGTGAATTGACTGGTTAGTAGACATTTATTTTGTACCTGTAAGCGCTGCAGCATACGTTACCGTAGCAATTTACCCCGTTTTAAAAGTGGACCACCTTCATAGCACTGAAAACACAGTATTAGTAATGGAGTTACCTTTTTAAGCCCAAAACCTACTTCATAGTATGACCCTCTAGACATATACATAATACAGTAGCAACTTGTCCATAATAGCCTTTATAATAGTTATTACTACTGATTAAATAAATTAGGCTAATTATTTCTGGTTACTTTTGGTTAAACTCAATAAGAATGACCAAAATTGTTCAGGAGTTCTGAGCACTTTTTGCCAAACAGAAGTAACCAGAAGTCAATAGGAATGGCTAAGATTGCCCAGGATTTTCTTTCTCAGTTCAGTTTTTGTTCTCACGCACCTATTGTTAAAACTTGAGTGTGTGTGTTAAGAAATGTTCACAACATTTTATCTTTCCACCAGTAAATGGGTAGATATGTTTTTCCAGCATTAGTCATTGTCGTCATGGTGTCAGAGCTTCTTCAGTGGCATGATAAGGTATCTTTGATGGTCTCACTTTGGTATGGTGTTGGCGGTTGGGTCTATGGGTGTGAAAAAGAGGAGATGTTTCCCTCTGTGTCATGTTTGTGTATGTCCCTGCAGATGTGCATTCATGGCCCTGGCAGGCCTGTGTCTCTCTGTTTGGCTAACCCCTCCTACGCATGTTGCTCCAACACTGGCCTTTCTCAACCTGCAGCCCACTGGAAATGGCCATGAATGAACACATTCTCTCACTTTCTGCCTGTCTCCCAGCTTCACTTTCTGCCTGTCTGCAATCTTACCCACTGTTTCACTCCCTCACTTTACCAGAGCTCACGGTGACTTTCATGTCTTTCTGACCCCACTTATCTTCTATTGAACACATACACTGAAATCAGGCCATAAATCAAATAATGGCCATCTGCACAGTCACATTTCCTTATAAACTCTAACCACTAAGTGAGTTATTTGTTCCTACTTAACAGACAGCATGCAAAACCACATATGTGAGCAAGTTTACAATGGCACAAAAGTGTACTTAAAGTATGAAAAGTCACTGAGAAACTCTGTGGACTTCATGAATCTTTTTTTTTTTTTTTTTTTTAAGAAGAAACTAATTCAGCAAGTTTATCAAATATCTTACAAATTACAAGTTATGTAACTATATTGATGTAATAATCCAGAGAATTTAATATTGCTATAACAGTATCTTCTTGTCTACACTGGTTAAAAAAATGGTAAAGGTACAATTACCACAGTATAAATGGCGATGCAAAGCTAAATAGCTGACACCTTTTTATAGTTTGCACTGTATACAGATTATAATAGGAAACTTGCTGTAAAGAGCACAACTCTTATCAAAATCTGATTGTCTTTACTCTTGACTCTGGGCTAGAATAGAATATGAAGCTCTGTATCATTAGTCCCTCCTACACTAAATGCATACTATGCTATTTAAACAAAATTAAATAGAAAAGAATAAATGAGTCCTTATACTAAAGAGGTGCCTGATGAAATATTCAAATATGCTTCTTGCTAACATTTGGTCACAACTTTCTCTTCTTTTTTCCCCTCCTCTGTTTTTAAGATGACTCAGTTTTTAACCATTTTGTCTCTGTACTCACTGTGCCTTGTGTTCTCACCTAACACTACACTGCAGCTTTTTAACGTGTGTTTGTGTGACTGTGTGTATGTAATTGGGTGTTCCCTGGTGGCGGCTCTGGGTCTGCAACCTTCAGAGGACTGAATACAAGGGCTGTGTGTTGTTTGTGTGTTTTGGGGAAGAGGAAATGGTTTTGGCTGTAAAAGGGTGCGGCTAAATTGATGTACTTTTTCCCATTCATCATTTTCTAAAGCAAAAAATTAGAATAAACCTTTAATTTCCAATTACTTTAGCTGCATTTTTAGACCTGAAGAGCTTGTGTCTCATCTAGAGGAGAACTTTCTGCAGAGTGTTTTTACTGAACCCAACACAAGTCTGGAAAAATAAGGGACAAAATCTAAACACACTTCAGAGAATGTGGTATTTTCCAATGCATGTTATACCCCAGGGAGAATTGAAGGAAGAAGTAGAATCCAAGGAAATCTCTCTAAAAAAAGGAACAAGGTTGAAAACCAATATTTAAAGGCTGTTATCTTCAAGTCATCAGCCAGCACTGCATTGCAAACAGCAGTATAAATCACTGTGTGGACTCAAGAATTCTTCCTAAACCTATCATCAGTGAACACAGTTTGTCACAGGGTCCATAATTGCCTATTAAATAAATTAAAGGTTCACTTAAGAAAAGTGGGAAGACTTGAACCCATACCCTGGGTTTAAGAGTAGATGGCCATATAGTTTCTCAGTAGATGGTTCAAAAGCCTCCATCCATAATGATACTACATGGGAGATGCAACAAGGCATGGCTGTCTTATTCATCTATAAAGGCCCCATCAGTGCTAATGTATAAATTTTGCAGCAGAATATGCCACTATCCATATGATGTCTTTTCCAGGAAAGGCCTTTCCTATTTCAGCAGGGCAACATTCAGTTCATGTTACAACAGCACTGGTCCATGGAGGGAAGAAACCCAAGTGCCCAACTGGACTATGTTTTCATATTGAGTAAAAATCGTAAAACAATTCCCGTTGATTCTCAAAAGGTTGAGTGTGGTTATAAAGGTACTCATTGTAAACTCAAGTTCAAAAAGGTTACAGCCTCACCAAAATGTAAAGCGTTCCTCAGTCATTATGAGCCAACCGGCTGACACACAGATGAATAGCTATAAGTAGCTGCTCTCCACATTTGTGCAAACAGATAGTAATGGTCAACTTACTAACTTACTTACAAAAAATACAACTATATGTGATTAGCTGTCTATCAAATTGTTACCTGGGGCGCCTCGAAATGGATTTTCTAAACTTTTTGGTGCTGGACTTTAGAGATAAGTTTTTGTTCTCATGGTCATACCTATAGCAAGTTTAGAATCACTTATTAACATCTTGATCCATACTCAATAATCCAGGGAAAGTAAATCCCAGAAAGATGATTGTGTTCATCATTCTATTTTGATTGTTATGCAACTGTACTGTTTATAAGGTTGGAGAACCCTGCGGTGAGCTGAGACTGAAGAAGTCGGTGATGAAACATTCTCCCACGGTGCCTCCAGATGAACAGAGTCAACTTTCTGGGAATCACCAGTTAATGAAACTTGTATACTTTTTTTAAAACACAAACTTCACACATACCAGGAAGTTTAAACCCAGAACTTCTTAGAGAAACGCAGCAGTACTAACCACTAACCACGCCTATCTCGTCTAATATACTATTTTTTTTAAAAATTTGTGTTACAATGGTGGCTCTAATAACACAGTCTCATAAAACATTGTCTTCTAGTCATTTTTAAAATAACAATTTTAAATCAAATTCAAACCAGTTAGCAATAGTTCCTTTAAAAGAAGTAGTAAGGACATTGGTAAGCATACCCCAGCTTTTCATTTAACAAGCATTAAATGTAAAATGAACAGATCTTCTTTAAAAAACATTTATACATTTTTATTTAATAGCACTTATTATTAGTGAAAAATAAACAATGCATTGAATTTTTGTGTCTTTCTTGGGTTGTATGAAATGGATTCGACTTAAAGCAGGTCTCTGATTCTAATACAAGGACCACAACTATTATGGCCCATCAGGATTGTCTCGATCTCTCTCCAGAAGGCTGGTTTAGAAGCTGTGTCATTTTTCCCCATCTTTCTGCTTGAACTTGTAGTACACTGGGAAAGTTCACTGTGTGTAAACTGTAATCTGGCTTTATGTCTGGTTCTGCTCAGTGGGAGCCCAGGACGTCAAAGAGATAGCCTACCACTTCAAAGTATAGCACATAACTTTTGCTAATTGTTTTGTTTTCTTCCCCTCCCTGCCTCTTTCTCCATAGCAGGGTGTGTCTGGACCTCAGTGCTCTAACCCAGCCATGAGCATCATCGGGGCTGAGGATGAGGATTTTGAAAACGATCTGAATGAGGTGAGTGCAGAAAACAGTGGCACATGAAGGACCGAATGTTACTTGATCATCATATCTCAGATAAGTTATTCCATCTCCTTTTACACCTGTTTATTTTTGTCTGTCTCAGCTCGTGGAGGACCACTCCAACACCTTTGACAACATAGAGCAGTTGAAGAATCGGCCGACCCACCTGCTGGTTTTCCTGCAACATGTCATTCTGCAGTTTGACCCTGCTCCCCTGGTGAGAACTCACATTATGCAAGGTCCACTACAGCCAACCAGCTATGCGAAACTGAGATAACACAAGCTTCCACAGAGCAGCTACTGACAACAGATATTTTTACAAAGTTAGTGACAATAATGATGAGTAACTCTAAATGTAGAGTTAGTATATCACCTTTTAGATATGATCTAATTATGAAATCCAAATCATAATAGTCATCAATTTCTGTCTGGCTTGTGTGAAACACATGAAACAGCTATTTTGATGTCCACTGTACCTCAGTGTGGATTAAGACTGTTTTACCTATGAGTCCAATTTTATTTTTCAGAGTTAATATTTGGATTTAGGATAAAGGTTAGAATTAGTTGTTGGTTGGGGTTAAATTGGGGACCATGGAATGCATAATACCGACGAGTAACCCCCACGGGAATAGTGAAAAAGGTTTGTTTGAGTGTGTGTGTCAGTGCTGATAAAAGGCATGCCTGTCCTTTTCCCTTTATTCTGCATGCAGAGAACGTGACCCGCCCAGGTACTGTTACACCTTTCATACCCACGATGTCCTCCATCACCCCCCTGCTTTTCCCTCATGTTTGTCACAACATGAGTGGTGTAGTCTGTTTACAAAATATTTGTAATTCTGCAGCATTTAAGAAAAAATTGTATCGGTGTTTTGCATCAGTGGTTGCTTGCTCAATTTGCCTTGGGGTTATAGTGCGTCCACTACACAAATGCAGGTTGGGGTATGTGCATGATTATCTCTGGAGGGGACAATAACTACTTTATGGGATACTGTCATTAGGATTCAACTATTAAATTGATTTCAGTCATTTTATGTTAGACATGTAAGCACACTGAGTCAAACTGAAGTTAGGTTTTTATGTCTGGCATGCCTTTATGTGATGTGTGTTTGTGATCTTTAGTGGTCATGTCAAATAAAATTGTGACAGCTGTGGTCATAAATTGGCACAAGTAGTTATTTTAAAAGATTTTGGAGCTATTCAGTACTAAATAAAATTGTCTTTTTCCCCATTGTCAGCTCTGTTACCTCCATGCTGAACTCTTCAAAAACCTCAGTGCCAAAGAGACCAAAAAGCAGTTTGGGGATTTTTACACAACCTTCTTGGACAAGGGTGCAGTAAGTAGCAGACTACACAACATTTCTGTCTTTTTTAAAGCCACCTCGATTATCAAAAGTTGGCCCAAATGTTTCACAGCCAAAAAAGAGATAAAGATGTAAAGCTTGAAACATTAAATTTATTGCAGACTTCATGCAAAAAACAAAAAAAAACACAGAACAGAGGGAATGAAGTCACTCTGATAATGAAATACAAAGTATTTTATAGTCTTTATAATCTTTATCTTATTTGTACTTATTTACCTTTTGCTGTAAATGGAGTTAAAATTGCACTGTAAGAAAAAATAATATTTGATAGCCACTAAAATGATTTCTTCCCTCAGGTTCTTTTGGCTCATGGCCTGGATGATCAAAGTATCAAAGTTCTGCTTGCATGATTTGAAATGTACCCATAATAACAGACTGTAGGGTTGGCTCCCTGTCTATGTATTTTTAGATCATTGATATTCCCATAATTCTTAGCTTTAAACTTATCTTTGAGCTTCTTAACTTTAAGGTTAGTAAGACAAAAGTAGCCTTTGTATTATCAGTACAATATTGTGTTTTATTTTTCTAAAATTATGAATTTACTGAGCTGCTCAGCTCAATAAATAGGATGAACATATAAGAGAGGAATCCAATGTTTTTGTTTGCTTTGTCTGTACAGTATCTGTCTTGCACACCTGGCCCGCATTACTGTCTGTTATATTTGCTCCTCAGAGCTCATGCACTGTACATGTCTATCAGTTGAGTCAAACTCCCTGCCAGCCCTTATAGCCTCACAGCTTCCTGTCAGGATCGTGGGAAAGCCCTGTAGAAGGAATCATCTTCGCTCAGTCCCTCCTTTTTTCACCCCCATCTCTGTTAACCTATTGACGTAAAGTTGGCCCATGTGGTTATTTTCATGTCAATGACAGAGCTGACATGAACACAGAGCATCCCCCTTTGGAGTATCTGTTTTTTCTCTTATTTTTATATTTCCTGTGTTAAAATGCCACCCTGTGGTGACATGTAGCTACTGCACCACAGTGCTTTACAAAACAAACCGAGAATCCATACTGTCAGTCAGCACATCTTAGTCTGAATGTTGTCTGAATCGTATCTCATTTTTTTATTTTTCACTCTGTGTGTTTTTGTCATTTGCTTCACATTGCAGGTTCTGAAAGTGGCTGTACCATCTCACGTAAACTCTGAGTTGGGTAAGTTATTTTCCAGTGATGTTTATAGATCTAAGTCAGTACATTGTTGTTTTGTTTCTCTCTAGTTTTTGACTCACTCTTTCCTTTCTCTTTTCTGTCTTCTCCCTAAGACCGATCCCGTGTAGAAGTGCTCACAGATGATAACCAAAAGCGCTTAGCTCAGGAGATTCAGAGCGTCCAAGTTGCTGAAGTGGCCAAACAGTTGGAGGATTTCAGGTGAGAACTCTACTCAGTCTTTCCACTCAGTCTACTCCGTCTTTACATACTTTACTAAATTGGTAAGTTTTTAAATGCACAACAGGCATCTCACAACATGATTAGAACATCCAGGGTTGGGATTAATGGCTGATATGTGATCAGGGACATTCTTGAAACTTTGGTTAATTAATTTTTAAAAAATTACTACAATAATAATTACACTGTTTATTAATCTAAAGGTTGGTGTTGTTGGTGTTTCTCCTCACTAAAAAAACAAAGCTTCCGTTTGATGATCTGTCTTATTATTGTCTTTGATACATTTTCAGTGAGTTACTTCAAAACAAGCTGAAAAATCATTTTCAAATTTTGATCTCCAAAACTTCTATTGTTTGTTGTTGGAAATCAGAGTTAAAGGGTGTAATAACACCTATCTGGACACTGAGCTGCTTTAAATTACCATCTCAGTTCTTTTGCATGGTTAACCCAATAACTACAATTCGGCATTACTCAAGTAATGTCAAACAGTTTTTCAAAGTAATTAATTGGATTCAACTTCTAGGTCTAAAGCTTTTTATGAATGTTAGTATTTGACAACATTCAACGGTTATGTGAACTTAACATTACCGTGCATATCATGATTGTAGGTATGTAATTTATAAAATCTAGCCCTCCTCCAATTAGAATTGCAACAGTGACTAATACACATTAGTCACTAAAGTTATCTGAAAAGATTTCAATATGAAATCTTTATGTGTAAACACTACAAAAGGTTGTCTTGTATTCACATTACCTGTTAATGACACCTGTGCTTAGGTAAACAGAAATATGCAGGCCACGCTTTACCAAAATCCATATGAAGCACACTGATCTGACATTTGAGAGTAAGATGACAAAGGAAGGTTGAAGGTCATGGAGAAAAAATTAGTAGGTGTTTCTATAATTTAAAAGGTTGATAGTCAGCTGTTGCTGATAATGCCCAATTTTTTGCCCATTTCTCAGTCCTAGATTTATGTGTACCTTTTAATGAATTAGAAAAACATAATGTACTTTGCAAAAGTCTTGAACCACAAAAGTCTTGAACCACCCATCATTTTTTATACACTGCTGGGAAAATGTTCAAGCTTAAATTGAAATACAGTATACAAGGTAAAAAAACAGTTTGAACAATTTGGTATGACCACATTTATCCTTCAACACTGCCTAAACCTCTTTAGGCGACTTTCTTGTCATTTCTTTAAGTACTCTTCAGGATTGGTTCAAAGCTCTTCTTTGGATGCTATCTGCCTTTTGTTTACTTTTTCACCAAGATGAACTCGCACTGCTTCAGTGTTGTTGAGGTCTGGCCTCTGGAGAGACCAGTCCATGACTGGTTCTATTGTACGTTTTTCTATCTGGGTGTGCTGTTACTGCTTTAGCAGTGTGTTTGGGATCACTGTGATGCTGACAAATGATGCTACTGCTACCCATACACTTACCAGTCTGTATTACAGGGGTCCCCAATCTCAGTCCACGAGGGCCGGTGTCCCTGCAGGTTTTAGATGTGTCCTTGATCCATCACAGCTGATTTAAATGGATAAATTACCTTCTCAACATGTCTTGAAGTTCTCCAGAGGCCTGGTAATGAGCTAATCATGTGATTCAGGTGTGTTGACCCAGGGTGAGATCTAAAACCTGCAGGGACACCGGCCCTCGTGGACTGAGATTGGGGACCCCTGCTGTATTACATGGTGGATCAAAAGCTGACTGTGCTTTTCTGTTACTTTTGCACAACACTGTCTTCATTGTATCCTTTTAGTATTAAAAGTTTGAGATGTTTCTGCTAAACTTGATTCCCCTCTCTTGCTCTGTCTTGCCTAGGCAAAAGAGGATGATGGGTATGACCCTCTGTGAGGCTGAGCTAAATGACGTGGACAGCCACTATCCCACCGACCGTGTCCCAATGGAGATGAAGGAGAAGTCTGTTGCTGAGAACCTCCTAGAGAAGATGTCGGAGACACAGTGAGTTTTACTCCACTTTTCAACAAATATTTCAGGTATCCAGCCTCCACAAAGTGAAGTTCAAGTCATTTTCTGCATAGAGATTCTGCTGGGTGTGCTTAAAATGCCAATGAGTACTAAGAATGGGTAACCAATTTACATATTACAATAATTTTTTGTTCGATGTTCTTGGGAGCTATTTTCTCTGCCATTACTTTCTGCTGTGCACATGAAGATGACTGATCTGTTGGCTAAAGCTGGTAGTTTTGGATTAATCTTCCCTTATCTTGCTTCTAAACTTCCTTTAAAACTATAAAGGAAAGCGTTAGCATTAGTCGTGCACAAATCCATTTCCAAACAGAGCGTATAAAGCAGGTAATTGATGAAATTAAGCTGACAAGGGACCTGTGATTGAAACACAACAAAACAGAGCCAGAAAGACATGAGGAAGCGGAGAAGAAAAATGGAGTCAGTAGTGCCACGCTGGCAGGAAGGCTCTCCCCTGGCATTTTGCCAACTGAAGGAGGGCTGGTAGTGGGAGGTGGAGGGGGTAAGACAGCAGAAGAGACAAAGGGAAAGAAAGGGCCAGAGGGTTATCGATGCTGGATAGCTCCTGCCCTGAACACAGTTAAAGAAAGAAAGTAAGAGATCTAGGGGAAAGTTAATCTATCCTTGACCCCGTGGCAAACTACAATGTGTTATCCTCTACAAGAAATGAGTCAGACAGAGAGGGAGAGGAGGCCAGGGAAAGGGGCAGAAGACTGTCTAACTTCATCTTGTCAAAGACAGAAAAAAAAAGAACAGCAGAAATGAAAAGAGGTGCACTGTGCACAAGCAGCACTCATCTTGTGAATATAACCACGATGAGAGTGGAGGAGACACAAAAAGCCTGCAAAGGAGTCTCTATCAAAGACGTGATAATTCAGTTTTGACTCACTCAATTACTATCACACAGTTGGATCTCTATCTCCAGTGCACAAACGATTCATTCAGCCTCACTCCATTCAGTCCTGCTCGCTATTCCTCCCCAGCATTCCCGCACTCAGTCACCCCTCTGCACTCACGCGCACACACCTCCCTCCATTCTTGACCACAACACAGTAACCTCATCCCATCTGTTTCTTATTGGTCTCTTTGGTGAAGCGAACAAGGCAACCAGTCGATGTGATTGGATTATGCAAGGAAATCCCGGGGAAACCCCTCCCATCCTTTATGTTCATCTCAAAACATCAGTATCCAATTTCCACAGTCTTGCCTGCATGTTGCATCAGACAAAAACATGGTTAAATAGACATTTCCGCTGCGCTGGAGCACTTCTGACTTTGCTTTGCAGGCGGCTGACTGAAGAGACAAACCAGCGCAGAGAATTTTTGACACTGAGGACAGCAGTTTGGTTTTTCATTTGCAAATCGCCAAGTGTGCAGGTTGAGTTTAAAATTTTAAAGTGCAGGCAGAAGAGTAGCTTTTGATGCATCTTTTGCACTTTTAATCTTTTTTTTGTTTTAGTTTTTCTTTCCTTTTTTGGTGGATTCTTAGAATATGATCAGTAGCTGCAGCTCTGACCCCAACAGCATAACGATCAGTTTCGAGTTGTATCAAGAAAAGCTTAATCACTTCAGATTCCACAGGCCTAAAACAGAGTTCATAATTAGTCGAGCAAGAGAAAGAAAAAATGTTACCTAAAAGGAAGAGGTGAGTTAGATGCAGCATCAGAATTACTTTTTTTGTTGTTTGTTTCTTTGTTTTGTTTTTTTCTGTCTACAATAGTGACATTGCTGACACTTGTCTCTTTTCTTTCAGATCAACAGGTGCCTTTGATGAGGATAAATGGTGAGTCAGTGGTGTTGTTGTGTTTATGTATATTTTTTCTTCTTTGTGTAGCAGCTTTGACCTCTGCAAGCCTGGGTGTGGTCCGGCCAAAAATTTGTCATACTGTTTCAAAATGTATGTTGCTGTAGAAGTATGCTAGAAAATCCAGTCCAAAAATATATCTTTTTTCTGTATTGTCACTGCACTCGTTTTTATTCTATTTGCATTTAATTTTTCTTTTAATGTCCTTATTAGACAATATATTCTCTTAGTGCATATATTTGACTAACCTTGTCGTGCTTGCCTTAGTGTCTATAGGCTACTCTCTGAGGACTCCTAGTCCTCTTCAGTTCAAATTCTTTATTGTACGCCTTGTACTCAGGCGGCAGACTCTGAGAAACTGTGCAGTGTCTGGTAATGTGATGCACTTTTGTTCTATGCACATCCCCAGTGTCTCCTCCCTTTCCTAGCTCCTTTAATATCTCCTCAGCTCTTTGTGTGTCTTTTTTTTCCTTCCTCTCTTCTGAGCTCCTCCTCTCATGCTCCTCCTCTGGACATCTGTAACTCTCCAATTCCCTCTTTCCTTCTAGTCTTTCATGCAGTTCATCTTTTTTTTTTTTTTTTTTTTTAAACTAAGTGTCTCAACTGTATTACTTGGAGGTAGAATAAGCACACTGGTATTTTTGCTGCCATTAATGTGAGGACGTATGCGTCTGCAGGGACTTTAAATATAATAATATATATATAGATATATATTCTGGGCATTTAAGCAAGTTCATTTGTGTAAAGACTATATATTATTATTAACACAAGTTTCTTGTTTCTCCACTAGCCAAACCATCTTTAATGCTGTGGTTTTGTACATGAAACACCTCGGGGTTAAAAACAGAGCAGCTGACAGTAAGAAGTCCAAAGTAGGTTTCTTCACTAGAAAGACTAAGGTAAGATAAACTGACAACATCGGTATCCTATTAGAAAGCTAAATAAATGCATCAACAATCAGAAGACTGCAGGGCAATTATTGACCTGCAGTGTTCTTCTTAAACCATTTTGTAGTTGAATTTGTATTTTTTCAGCCTTTTGATCTGATTTTAATTTCACCTTATTTTTTAATTTCCTACCTGGTGATATTGCAGCCCAAGAATAAGGATGACATCCCAAAGCCCAAAAGCTCAAGAGTGTTTCCTGGTTTACAAAACTGGATCGGTGTGTACCAATTTTTGATTTTTCCTGTGTTATAATTAATATACTAAACTATATATTATACTGACTTTTCAAATTTGCTAAGTGATGTTGATGAATAATGTGGATATGAAAATATTTTGTCCTACCCTTCTTTCCAGTTACAGTTGAGTCCAAAATTAAAGTGGATGAAGGTAGTCACTGTTCAGAATCCTCCCCTTCTGCTTTTTAACTTGTAGAATGAGAATGGTACTAATTAACCCGCAAGCATGTGTGCATGTCCTGAATCAGTCCAGGAAAGCATGTGGGTGGAGCATTGTTTAATTGATGTTGTGCATTGGAGTGGTTCTTTACAAATATTATACTAGCACTTTAAACACTGAAAATGTCGTAATTTTCATAACTATTTCCTAAGCTAAATGGGTGTTCCTCAACTCTTAGAACTGGTTGGCTAAAATCACTTGTGTGGCCCCCTAACCCATACCCATCCAAATCTAGTAGCTGAAGACTTCACACTTTAACTCAGGATTGCCCATTTGTTTTGTGTCTTGCAGAGACTTGCATTAATCTAAATTAAAACATTGTTGATATACTTTTGTGTCAAACCAGTCCTTTTGTTAGCTGCAGGAGTCCTGTCTGTCTGACTTACAAAATCTGCTGTGTGCTGTTTTTTGTTTGTTTGTTTGTTTGTTTGTTTGTTTGTTTGTTTGTTGTTAAGTGAATGAGGTTCTTTGTGGTCATGGTTTTTTTTTTTTTTGGTTTTTTTTTCCTTCATCCTCTCAAGCAGACAGGGATAGAGGGTCAGTTGATCGCAGAAGCCATGGCGTTAAAACCACCCCGAATGACCCTGGAGTTCCCACTATATCGTTGAACAAGAAGCCCAGCCTAAACCCTCCTGTGCAACCTGCGGTAGATGTTGATTCCTCAAGCAACCACCCCACCAGCACGACTACCGTAGAGTCACACAGTGATGGTAAGGTTGCTCATTGATACTGATGAACAAGACATGCTACAGTTATTTTGGTGTCCCTGTGAGTCTGTGCTAATTAATAGGTTTTGACTTTATAACGATAAACTTTGCTGCATTTACACTTGATGCCCACATTGCTCTGTTTTAAGACCCATAATGGGCTCAAGGGCCACATTTTAGTGTGGATAGGCCAAATTTTGCTTGTCATTTCTGACCTTTTAGTATTTTATCGGACTGCTGCTACCTACATGCCTATGAGACATAAGTGTCATGACATGCTTTTTCAGGAGATTATTTGAAATGATGGTGAAACATTCATCTGGCCAGAAATAGTTTTCCGCTTAAAACTCTTTTCTAAAATGAAAACATGTTGCGATTTGGGCTAAACTCTCATTCTCCTAAAAGTCACACCCCGACAATACTAATGTACACAAAATATAACACATGGACATTTTATGGGCACATAAAATTTCTATAACTATTATATTATATCAGTCTTCAGAGTGATTTGATGTGTTCTTGCAAAAAGATTTACATTATTTTGTTTGCTCAAGTCAATTTTATTTAACAGGAAAATGCTTAATTTAATTTTCAATTCTTCTAGCTGTCCCAAGCAATCGTTTAGAGCTTCCAACTCTGCAAGATGACTTGCCCTCTGGGGTTGCAGGTGGGCCGATCGAGCCCATCTCACCCATCTCACCCAGTGACATCCCCCCTGAGGAGCCTTTGGAGAAAGAAAGGTGAGAAGGATGGAGATAGTAATAACGACTATTGTCTAGGGAGTGAGGTAATATCTGCAGTGTATTATAGGCATTTCACAGACTTAGAGATGTAATCAGATTATAATTAGACTTTATGGGATACGAATGACCAGGGTAAAGTGGGGGAACGAAATGTTTGAATTGCTGAGGCTGGGGCGAGCGTGGTAAAACTCCCCCAGCAGTCTGTCCCTGCTGTGTGCTAGCTTTTGTCATGCTGCCCATTGCTCGCTAGCTAACAGAGTCTTCAGTCTTGAGATGGACCCCGATCAGGTGAACCCAAATCCAGCCTTCTACTTCCAGCACTCTGCCTTTCCTTCCCTCATTCCCTCTCTCCTTTTTCTTTTCCATAATGGCACGTGTGCTCTTTCAAATATCTTCTGTGTTTATTTTTGTCTGTGTCCTTTGCATCTCTTGTTGATGTTTACAGCAGAGCTTTATTGCAGGTTTTGTCGCATATAGACATCAGCTGTGCAATTCTATCTTTTTTTTTTTTTTCTTTTTTGGGAGGATTGAGGTACATGTTGGCAATAAAAAGGCATATTTATCCATACTTACATATTTGTGATCATAATAGTGCCATTGCATCAATAGTGACTCCTTCTAAGTCACAGCCATTAGCCATGTTAAGCCAAAGTAAAAGCTTTATAAGAATTTGAATATTAGCAATTTGTTCTACTGCCAGGCTTGAGTCAAAACTTTACACTGTGTAATTGCATTTATAGTCAAACATAGACAGTACATTTAGTTTAGTGTTTTTAGTTCATTAGAGCTTTTTATTTTGTGTGCTTTTCAAGGTGTCTCCGTCTGTTGCCATGGTCAGGGCCCGTCCTTTGTCCTGCTTGTCTCCACAGTATGTGGTGTTAAATGTTGTGCCAGGGGCTTTGGCATCGTTTTTGGCATGCTATTCTGACAGAGGTTTTAAAATGAGTTTAGGATATTATGGTGGGATGTGCTTTTTGTATGTTATGGTTGTTACTGTGGCTTACAATAGTTGTGTAAAGGCGAGTGTGTAACAATGTGGTGTCCCGTGTTTTTGCAGACGGAAGACAAGGTGGGTGTCAGCGCCTTGACAGAGTCATGGACATGCTTCAGGCCTTATACTGATCGCATATCACACAAACACAGAACACAACACTCACATGCACATGCTCACATTGAGCTTCACAGTGCTTTGCAGATACGTAACATAAACATGGTGAAACATTTTTAACCTGCTTGTGAAAGAATTAGCTGACTGTTGAGATTAGCTGGATTTTTTTTAGTTGTTATGCACGTTGTGTGAAACTGGAGAACTGCTGAGATATCTTAAAGTTGCAAAACTGAAAACTTGTACAGTATAGTCCACAAAGTACAAGCAATGCCTGGCTAGTTTAACATACCTTTTGTAGATTGGCAGTTTAATGCCGTGTATGAAATATACTTTTACTATCTAAGCATATGCATGTCATATCATGCATATTTGCTTGTTATCCATTTTCTTTTTCTCTACCTTTTGCTGATGTGATTTATATTTTTGTGTAAATTCTCTATTGATTTAACTCATCCTCTTTATCATCCTAATTACCTATCCTCATATGACTGGTACATCTGCTGTCTTTTCCTTCTACCATGTTTTCTGTTTTTTCTTTTTATTCTCTGGCCTCCCTTTTCCTCTTAAAATCCACACATTTTCCTCTTTTCTTCCTGTTGCTTTCTTTTGTTTCCACCTGTCATTTCTCTTTATTCTGTCTCAAACTGACTCCTTCCTCCCACATCCTTTCCCAACTTCAACCCCTTCAGTAGGAAAGTGGCACGCAGTGAAAGTGCCCGTGTGGACCGACAGTCATCTCGACGGCGTGGCTCTTCTCGGGCCAAACAGTCTCGCTCCCGTAGCGATGTGGACCTGCAGCCACCCTCTGCCACGACAACAACACCTGCCCCGCTCACCCCCCAACACCTCCATCCGTAAGATGGGCAAACCTTCTCTTAATGCCTCTCTTCCTCGTGAGGTGCACAGCAGGGACAGACAGGATGTCAAGTTGAAGTAGGATCAGTGCAGCAGTCCTGAAATAATCAGGAAGCACTGTAAAAATAATAAATCATTTTGAAGCCACCTGGCTCACCACTGTGAAGATCACTTAGGAGGCATATCTGTTAAATATTCATAGAAAAGAGTGCTAATTGTGTGAATGAGTAGAAAGTATTTTAAAAGGCACATTTCTGTTTTCTCCTGTAAAATTGATCACTCTGGCACTGTTACTGTCTCACAGTTGCCTGACAGATAGGTTGCTTTCTAATAGCTGACCTGTGCTGTGAGCATCGGGAGTGAAGCATTTAAACAGCACTCTCATTTACAATGATAACGAGGCTCTTTAGGGGAACAAGGTCGGTCAATATTGACCATTTGCTAAACATTAAGTGCCCTTTATTAAAGCTTAACTTACTTGCTGTTTTCCAAACGTAAAGAATTTTGCTGTTTCTTCTTTTATTAGGTTTTTATACAGTAATAAAAAATGATGTTTTTTTTAAAGTTCAGATTTAATATCAATTATTCTTGAATGACATTAAAGCCAAAAAATCTGTTCGGTTTTAGCTGAGCCATTGCCTGTTGGCGAATTATCACAAGCTACTGAAATTGTATTATTCTCAGTAAACATTTACTACCTGCTATTTCTAATACACATGTGGCTAAATTACAAGAATAATGACATCAGTAAATGGCTCCTCTGATAGATATTTTACACACTTTTGTAGTATACTTACATTAGCTAATGTTAACATGTCCCTGATGTACATGTAGAAAGGCCAGCTGTTCACAACTACTTTTGTTCCACAGCCAACAGCCTCCAGCTGTGCTGCCAGGAAGAGAGTCACATAATTTGATAACTGACTGGTCGCATTTCGTGTAAGTTGTAGTTCTTGTTCTAAAGTAAAACCCTCTCGCCCCCCCATTCATTCCTCAGCCCGGAAGGACTAAGTTTAGCTCCAGAGCCTGGCCACTCCCCCACCAGCCCTTGCCCACAGGTGGAGGAGCTGGATCCGCGGCTGCAGGAGTTTGAGTCTGATCCACCCAACTGGAGAGAGCTGGCTTCTCCCGAGGCTCTGTCCAAACTGACCAAGAAGGAGGTCAAGATGCAGGAAGTCATCAATGGTAAAAAGGAGAGAGAGAGACGAACAGTTGATAAGATGATAGAGGAGTTTACAGTATAGGCTATATTTAAATTTCCTAGTAATCACTCATACTTTTACTACTGTCTTTCCTCTCAGAGTTGTTTACGACAGAGCACGCACATGTGCGAATGCTGAGTGTCCTTCAGGTGATCTTTGTTAGACCGTTGGAGAGAGAAGAGCTTCTCACATCAACCGAGCTGGCTGCCGTCTTCCCCAACCTCGATGAGATCACTGAAATGCACAGTAAGTGCTGCTGCAAAGAAGCATTTGTAAACACAGCCAGACAGCTGAATATAGCACCCTTCCTTCAATGAGTATGCCATTATGCAAATATCACTCTTCCTTACTCATTAGTGAAATCACTAACTGCACATACAACCTGTAATTGAGTGCACTGTCGTTAAAAAAAGCATGACGCTATTTTTGTTCTGGCCAATAGTACCAAGTGTAGATACAAGACAAATGCATAGTGCTGCCTAAATTGCCAGCACATTTTTAGGAAAGAGAATATGCTCAGTATCTACTTATAAATCAGTGGTCTTTTTCTAACTTTCAATTTCAGGTAACTTCTACGAGAGCCTTAAGAAACAGCGTTTGGAAAACAACTTCATAGTTAAATCCATCAGCACCACAGTGCTCAACAGAGTGAGTCGTCATAGTCTTTCACTTCATTTCATCATACAATATTTCTCTTTTCTTTCTGTACGTATTGTACAAAGCCAGTATGTGCCAACAAGTTCATTTTAAACATTCTTACTGTAAAAATGAAACAAAGGATTTGGGTGTTTTAATAAATGGGCTTTATAATAGTACAAAAATTGACTGCATTAGCAACACCATTATATTATTATACTCTTAGCCTTTTCTGCACTTCTTGAGTTTGACACACTTTAGTATTATTATTATCTATTTATTTTTTTATTTATTTTTTTACCACTAGCCACAATACAATCTTTAACTGTAATGTTTGTGTGTGCACGTGTGTTTCAGTTTGGTGGTACAGAGGGGGAGTGGTTCCAGAAACTGACAGCCCGGTTCTGCAGCCACCAGTCATGGGCCCTGGACCAGATCAAGACCAGGCAGAAGAAAGATCCACGTTTCAACATTTTCATACAGGTACCACATACACACTAACGTACCCTCCCCCCCGAGATTGAACAGAGACATACATGGATGCACATGCAGATGCAAAGTAGTGCAAAATGTCACAAAAGTGTTCGCATTCTGACTCTGTGTGTGTGTGTTGATCTCAGGAGGCAGAGAGTAAGCCCCAGTGCCGCAGGCTGCAGCTCAAGGACATCATTCCCATAGAGATGCAGAGGCTGACCAAGTACCCATTGCTGCTGGAGAATATTGCAAAGAACACAGGTGTGTGTCTGTATCTGTCCCTGGCCTTTTTGTGGCTCACTTTCATGTGTCAGTATATTTACATCGATGTTGTAAAACTTTTTGCATTCTTGCTTTTTACATTTATTCTTTCCTGGTATGTAAGATAGCCAAATACATTTTCATAACACTGTGTATCATCATGTTACTCTATAAGTATAGAGTAACTATATAATGCTGTATATCTGGGTTTGAAAATGTAATCAGAAGTACCACCATCACCAGTGATTGTGTTAGATGTTTGTGGTGTCATACATGAACATGCTCCTCCTGCTGAGAATCTCTCTCTCTCTCTCTCACTTGCTTTATATGTTGCTCTATTTGTTATATACATAACAAGCCAAGGAACAGAATGGTGAAGGAACGTGGTTTAAGTGACTTTGAACCTGGCATGATTGTTGGTGCCATATAAGCTTGTCTGAGCATTTCAGAAACTGCTGATCTACTGGGATTTTCCCGTCCAGCCATCTCTCGGGTTTACAGAATGGTCCAAAAAAGAGAGAAATATGCAGTGAGTGGTTGTTCTCTGGGCAAAAATGCCTCATTGATGCCAGAGGTTATTGGAGAATGGCCAAACTGCTTCAAGCTGATGGAAAAGTAAAAGTAGCCAAAATAACCATTTTACAATCAAGATATGCAAAAGCGCATCTCTGAATGCACAACACAGAGTATTTACAGCAACTTGTTGAATCAGTGCCACAGAGAATTGAAAATACATAGAACTGCGATGTTCTTTAAGCGGCGAGAATTGAGAATTTAGAGCCTAAAGAGGTTTCAGCAGGATTCCTCTCTTCCTTCGTTTGAAGTATCAGCAGAGTTCTGTTGCTGTAAATCTTTTATATTTTTCAGCTCCATTAAAACAACTTGTCTTCTTCCCTGTAATAGGCTTGGTCCATTTTGTGTGTAAGTCAAGTGGCAGAGTACCCCCAAAAGCTAAGAAAGAAAGCCTGAGTTAACAAAGAAAGTTGCTAATTGCGATAGTTGTGATAGCTGTCATCTCTTGCTTCAAAGTATACCCCTCTGCAGGGGTTGATGCATGACCCATAACACTGAGCCCCTCCTGAGTACTTTGACACGGTGACCAGAAAGTTGGTACCACCAGTGGGACCAGTGGAAAGTTTTGGGTTGTTTTTTTTTCCTAGAGAGTGTTTTGTTACACTCTTGATTTATGGCTTTTGTCTGGGCTTTGCTGTTAAAGACGTATTTTCCTCATCACTGTGTTTCTCTCTCACTGCAGAGGACCTAACAGAGAAGGCAGCGATTGAGAAGAGTGCAGAGTGTTGCAGAAAGATCCTCAACCACGTCAACGAGGAAGTCAAAGTGATGGAAAACCTGTTGGTAAGAAATGCTCAATTCACCACTCAGCCAACAGTTGTGTGGTAACTTGGCACCAATTGGATTTCTGTAAATGAATTTTGAGACTTCTGTAGCTCACTGCTTGTTAGACTACATCTTTTTCTGTGCTATGCTATCAGACAGACCACAGTCTGACTCCTAATCATTCTCTCTGCTCCCAGACTCTGAGGGAATACCAGCGTAAATTAGACACATCAGGACTGAAACCCAGTAATGAGCTTTATAGTGAATATAAGGTAGGTTTCAGTGTCACAATGATCTTTTTTTCCCCAAGATTTTGCTGGAACATATTCAAATTATTCTCCTTCTGTCTGTACTAGAACATTGACTTGACTCAGAAGAAGATGCTTTATGAAGGACCGCTGATTTGGAAAGTCACCAAAGAAAAGGCTGTTGGTAAATATGTGCTATATTACAGGCCTTTCTTTTACAGCAACAAGGTCAAACATTTCAATATATTGCAAAGTCATTTTTGAACATTGTTATTTTCAATAAATGCCTTAACATTGTGGTGAGCTCCACATGTCCCCTCCCTGAATTTAGTTCCAATGGATTTGTCTCTTTGTGGTTCTTAGGCAAATGTTCAAACCACTATGCTTTAGAGACACTTGTCTATCATTTATTTAATACTTCTCACACTTAAATTAAGAGATTTTCAAAAAGAGGGAAAAAAAAGATTTTATGGAACATCATACAGATTTTATGTATTTCACTTCTCTTTTATGAACATCAAAATCAGCAACAACAAAAAAACAAGCTAACTGACATCATAGTGATTTATTTAACTCCCCTTTAATATCATTTTAGTTCAATTACTGAAATATGGAAAGTTAATTAGAATAAAATAGGCAGCATGGTGGGGATAAGGGCTGGCCTGTTGCCTCGCAGCAAGAAGGTCCCACTCTGTCTGTTCCCTGTCCTTCAGATGTGCAGTGTGTGTTGCTTGCGGACTTACTGGTGCTTCTCCAGAAGCAGGATGACAAGATGGTTCTCAAATGCCAGAGTAAGAGTAACATTGCAGCACAGGAGGGCAAGCAGATGCTGAGCCCAATTATTAAGCTGAACTCAGTCTTCCTCCGTGATGTGGCCACAGGTTAGCAGCGCACCGCAGTACAGTAGTTTGAAAGTCACGTTATTTGTAAGATCAGTCTTTGAATTGCTGTTTTCTCCTGTTTTGTCAGATCGAAAGGCTTTCTACGTGATATTTACCTGGGAAAGCGGCGCTCAGATTTATGAACTAGTGGCTCAGTCTGTTGGAGAAATGAAAAGGTGAATGTCAAAGAAAATTGTATTCATAAATCATGTTTCCTTTTGAATTTAAAATGCAGAATAATATTTTTTCTGCATTTCCATATTTTTAGTTGGACTCAAGTGATAAAGAAATCAGTGGATGACCTGAAGAAGAGCGGCAACGCACCGATGAAGTTGACGGTGGCTCCTGGAGGTGTAGTTGGAGGACCTCCCTTCAGTCCCATCAGGTAAGTGTGTGTGTGTGTGTGTGTGTGTGTGTGTGTGTGTGTGTGTGTGTTATCTGTTGAAAAAGTGAGAGATCATATCTTGCCAAAGTTTATTTATCCAAAAAAAATCTCATTTCCTTGTTTTTACATTTTTTTCCCTTTCTTCTAGTCTGAATGCCCCTATGAGCCCAATTGAGAATGGATCTTTGAAAAGCAGCACCGGTGAGACCTTTGTGACTGAACACCTACCAATTTACCATTGTTACACACTCAAAAAGACACAAGCAAAATGTAAGACTTATTTCTGTCTGTAGATCAAGATAAGGACAACTTGAAAGATGAAAAGTCAACCGATCCCAGGCACAGGCTGATTGATTTCCTGTCTGACAAAGGGTTTGACTTGATAGGCCACACCAAAAACGATCAGGAGAAAGTGGCTAACAGTGCATTAGATGAAGGTGAATAGGGGTCTTCCTTGTACTTAGTCATTTATAGTTCATGAATATATCTTTTTGGATTTACTTTCTTTCAAAGTAGCTTGCCTATCCTAATAAAACCAATGAATCTGTCTCTTCTGTTAGTCATGTCCCTGAAAAGGCTGCTGATCGGCAGCATCAGTCTATCAGAGGATTCACAACCTGATGAAGAAAACGAAGAAGGGCAATCAGAGAGCCCTGGGCAAAATGTGGAACAGCATCAGTCAACAGGTTTGGCCTGTTTTTGTTTTCTTTTTCTTTTTTTAAAAGAATAATTTAATAGTGATGGATGAAGGGAAGCTCAATACCACTCATAATTGTAAGCTAAATAGAGCTAAGCTTAGTCTTGTTACTTTTATTTGTATGAGTTCACAGAATATTTTTTTTTCTTAAGCAATGACTTTCCAGAGTTGTTAACATTAGCTGATGCAGCAAGGCTAACTGTTTCCAGTCTTAATGCTAAGCAAAATTAACCATCTCCTCTTAATGAATTGATTTTACGGTAAGCATTTAAAGTTGAAAGCTCTGGTGTATAGTTCCTTGTCCTTATTTTTCAAAAAAACCCACTGTTATCTAATTTTTTAAGAAATAATAATAATTATTATTATTATTTTTACATACAATTATGTAATATATTATATTTTTTTAGTAATTTTGTTTTAATTCCTTTCATATTGTTATTAAAATAATGTACACATTCATCAGTAGTATTAAAGTATTTCTAATATCACAATTAGATATCAGTATATCCATTTTAAAAGCAGGACTGCAAATCCCCTCACATTAAAGCAGGATTTTGTGTATGTGTGTATTATTCTATTTGAAGCACTATTACAAGGAACTTACAATGTCAAAGGATTTTTTTAATGCTAATTATTAATGGTCAGAATTTATTATAATTTAAAGACTACTGACTCTTGACACTTTCAAACTATATCTTTCTATCCACAGATGAAAGTCAGACCACGAACGAAGTAGCTGAGGAGACGAACCCCATGAGTACAGACAAAGAAGGTCAAAACCCAAAAGGAGACGATGAGAGCATCAGCGCGCCCCTGGTGCTGTCCCAGGAGAGGAAGGAGGAAGTGTGCAGGAGGCTACGCAGCCTGGAGGAACAACTAAAGAGACTACAGGTGAACAGAGGGGGAGATGGAGGGGAATATTGAGAGAAAACTGTAAGCAGGGAGCAGGACGTATGACAGGGGCAGATAGAAATGTCAGCTCTAACAAAAGATTGGAACTGACTAGAAAGAGACTCAGAGCTGGGCATGAAGATTTCAGTGGGGATAACTTGAGTAAGGAGTGAGCTGTGGACAAATGGGGCCAAATGGCACAAAAGAGAAACCAGAGAATAGAAAACCATTTAACTGCTGCTGTTATTGCTTTGCTGAAAATTGCCTTGTGAAATTGGACTTCTCTAAAAATGGCTATTATGTCCAGCACTTGCAATGGGATGTGTCAGAGAAGCAGCGAGGGAGACGAAGAGAGGATGTTAAGAGGAGAAGGTTGAATTGTGTGTGTGTTTGTGTGTTCTCAGTTCCTAAGGTTATATTGATTTTGTGTGTTGCAGACTGTAGAAGAGGAACACCACAAGCTGCAGGAAGCCCTTTCCAAGTTCTCACTGGAGGGGGGCAGCTTCCAGTGACCCACCTTAATGCCTCCTGCTGGCCGTTAGGTGAGAACACTAAACTAGATAGTCATGTTAAGTATCGAATTGTCATTATGATTAATGTTATAGAGCCATTTCCACTCACGAATGGACAAGGTTAAAAGAATCAGGTTTAGCTTTTGGACAGCTTTTTTTTTTTTTTTCACCCTGAAAAATATGTGCAGTGTTATTGTTAAACTGTGTATATCTCAAGCAAAATCCATAAACAAGTTGGGGCAGTTTGTACGTGGCCTGAGAGGTGAAGCCCAAGGCAAAAACAAAAACCACTTACTGCTGGTAGTTGGGACTATTGGCCGTGAGCTAATGGCAACATTTGAAGGTGACTGATGACAGCACCTGCATTTTTATGAGCTCTTCTCAAGCTGCATTTGCATTTTTGTGACTGTAAAGTCTGAAGAATCAAAATGAGACTACAAAAATACTAGATTAAAAAAAACAAAACAGGATTTATATTAAAAAGTATGTTGGTTTTTTGGGGGGGTTTTTTAATGATTTTTTTTTCTGTGCAGGTTTTGACTGGTGCTGGTTTGGACTGAGTGACTTTCAGAGGCTTTCCTGGAAATTCCTATACCGTCATACATCTATGACCAGACCATCGATACATTTCTTTTTCTTCCCCCTCTTGCGTGTGTGTGGGTGTATGTGTGTATGTGTGTGGGTGTGTATGTCAGCTGTTTGCAGCCAATCAGAAGTTTTATTTTGGGGGGGTTTTTTCTCCTTTTACCAATTGGCCATTTAGGGAAGGGCTTTGTGCACAGTGCAGTGGTTCAGTAATGGAACATGGGAGGTGTGTATGTGTGCGTGCATGCTGGATAGAGGGCTATACAAAAAAAGAAAAAAACAATGCTAAATTGGGGTTTGAGGATGCTGTTAGTGAGAGGTGCCAAAAGAAATGAAGCAATATTTTGCTGTTAGTGAGTTGCTGCCTAAGAAAATATAGTGATTTGAGTCTGCTGTAACACACATACGCAAACCAGAAACATGCATGATGGAAAATAATTTACAGTAATGCCAAATTCAAATGTACAGTAAAAGAGAGAGCCTTAAATGGCCAATGTAGCATTAGGTCTATTGAAATACTACTACTGATATATAGTGTTATTTCTAGTCTATGCCAAAGTAAAACAGAGATGCACTTTTAATCAAAACAAGATGAACGCACACAGTTATTGCTAATTTTGTTACTTTTAGCTCTGTATTCTGTATGGTTATTAAGGCAGCCCTCATTATTGAAACGATGCATGCAAGAAAGTGTGTGTATGTGTGTTACAAATTTTTTAATTAAGGATATATTTCTTTGGATGATTCTTACTGTAATTAGGTCACATAAAAATCATTTATAAATAGTGGCAGTATAAGTAATCTTGCTGTTAATAGTGGAGATTTGTTTGTATGTACCGCTTTTATTTATTCCCTTGAGTCCTTGTGTGTCAGTGAGCTTCTTCACCTGAGTGAAGCTGATACAATGCCAGGCCAGAAACAAAAAGCGATGTGCAAATGTCGGACAGGACAAACAAAAGCGAAGCTTGCGTGTGTAGAGCAGATTAGAGTGGAATAGAAAAGTGAAAGAACTGGCAACTGGTTTCAAGGTGGTTGCTTCTTAGATACCTTTAACTTGATGGTCATGAGAGAGTAGAAAGTAGGAGATTAGGATTTGCGCCCCTATATTAAAAAACAAAAAAATACAGAAAAATTTATATATATGAAATATATAGAGAGCTCAGTATTACCACGCTCATATCATTTCAGAAGTTTCAACTTAGCTTTAGAAAGGGTTCCTAAATGCTCATCCAAAACACTTTAGTTGGGGTTATACTTTTCGGCGTATTATGAGATCAGATTGATTTAAAAAAAAAAAAAATCTGTTCATCTCTGGTATATTGAAAATTTGAGCTATGGTGATATTTTATTGAGCAGTTGACTATGGTAATATAATTTCTGATCTGTGGCGTAACTGGGGCTGTGCACACAGGACCAAAGAAGTAACAGCAAACCGCTAGATCCTCATTTGTACATTAGCTTTATTAGTGACGTGCATCATCTGTGTAGTAGCGTGTCACAAAATGTTGATGCAGGAATGGTGGCTCAGTAATGCAGTCTGGAATCAGCAGCTGCTTTTCTTCACCCCAAACACGAAGGGATTTGAAAAGCACATTGAATAATAAAAACACAATTTTTTTTAAAGTTAATGTAAAGAAAATACCAAGATGAAAAATGTTAGATTATTTGGGATTAGTCATAAGACATTAACAATCTATAGGACTGGGAAGTTTAACATTGAACAAAAAAGTTGCGCTATAGAGGATTTAGAGACGCACCGCACACGCCCCTGGTACTAAGCTGAACATATGGGGCTGATACTGACACAGCAGCAATACTGCAGCCAGATGAGGACACAAAGGAAATGCTGAAGGTCTGGAGGAAGGAAAACTGTAGACTCACTCCAACATCACTCTTACCAGCACTATAATCAGGAGCACTTCCTGACATGCATTCTTATTGTTGTTGTTGCCACAACAACAAATGCCACCTTTGAACCTACTGAACCTCACCGGGTTTGCTCATTTTGATCACTTAAGTGTTCATAGTCTTCAAAAACTATATATGATTCTAGCATCTCTCTCCATGTATTGCTCTTTGGAAGTGTATATAAATGTAGTTTGAAGGCAAAAAAAGACAAAGACAAAAAAATAATAATAGCTCCCCTCTGTGTGTTAAGCTTTTTTTTTTTTTTTTTTTTTTAGCTACACACTCTTCTTCATAACACACTCACACCTTTTAATTGCGTAATCACTTGTTTCTACTGCACAGTTTTATCCCACATTTTGTGTATTGAGTCACTTAAGTAGGTTGGGGAGGGAGTATTTTCCACAGAGGCTTTTGTAATTATTTACTATGCATTTTCCACAATGGTGAGAGAGGCAGGACTTGCCTGTAACTTGTCTTTGCAGTTTTATGATTGTGAATCAATTGAAAGAAAAAATATTCAGTGCCAACCAGCTCTGTCCTCAGGCTACCCACAGTGCTTTTCAATTTTTATTAATGTAGGTGGTAGGCAGTTGGAGTCTAGCTACCAACAGCATCAGCTGATTCCTTCAGTCTCCACTGGCTCAACAACTACGACAGGCACTTCTCGCGCTCTCTCCTTTAAATGCTTTTCCTCATGTATTCCATATACAAAATGTATAGAAAACTTTATTTATAGAGTGGTGCCTTGTTCTAACGATCAAGTTGTTTGCTTCATAAAGGACTCTTTAGTTGAACACAATCACTGCTGTGTGTGTACCTCAATGAGAAACATGACTAGTAAGCAGAGAAAAATCATGCCAGGATTCTGGTTGGGTGGTTTAAGGTTTGAGGGTTGTTTCTATATGTAGATTAAACTTGGGCTTCATCACACTATTTTTGTGTCCATCTCTATCCCGTAGTGAGGATGTAAGCCCTCTACCAACTCAGCCGACCAGTGCCCAGTATATTAAAAAAACAAAATAGACACTGCTCCATGCCATACTGGTGTTTGCCATCTTATCTATAAACATTGTATATGCAAGAACTATACTGTGTATTTGGGTTTGATTTTTATTGTGTAAGATGCTCTTTAATGATGTATACCTAAAGAAATTTGTGGTACGCTCTGTTTTTTTATTTCTTTTCTCTCTTTTTTTTAATAAACTGGGGAAATTTTTTTCTGTTTTCTTATTTACAGTTGGGAGAACATCATGACAATTGTTTAGGGTTCAACCATAGTTGGGCTTCACTACATTTCTTTTTTAAATATACAGTGCATATTTAAAAAAACAAAAACAAAACACACACACATGAAATATAGAATATCGGGATTCCATGTAGGGGCTGAGCTGTCAACTGATCACCACCTGGTGGTGAGTGGGATCAGGTGGCGGGGGGAGGACGCTGGACAGACCCGGTGCACCTAAACGCGTAGTGAGGGTGTGCTGGGAACGTCTAGCAGAGGCCCCAGTCCGCGAGATCTTCAACGCACACCTCCGGCAGAGCTTCAACAACATTCCGAGGGAGACTGGGGACATTGAGTCCGAATGGACCATGTTCAGCGTCTCCATTGCCGGGCTGCTGCATTGAGCTGCGGCCGCAAGGTGGTTGGTGCCTGCCGTGGTGGTAATCCCGAACCAAATGGTGGACACCAGAGGTGAAGGGAGCCACCAGGCTGAAGAAGGAGTCCTATCGGGCTTGGTTAGCCTGTGGGACTCCAGAGGCAGCTGACAGGTATCGACAGGCCAAGCGGAATGCGGCTCAGGCAGTGGCTGAAGCAAAAACTCGGGTGTGGGAGGAGTTCGGAGAGGCCATGGAAAAAGACTTTCGGACTGCCTCGAAGAGATTCTGGCAAACCGTCAGGCGTCTCAGGAGGGGAAAGCGGTGCTCTACCTGCACTGTGTATAGTGCTGGCGGTGCGCTGCTGACGTCGACTGAGAAAATTGTCAGACGGTGGAAGGAATACTGAGGACCTCCTTAATCCCACTGACACGTCTTCCGAGGAGGAAGCAGAGTCTGGGGATGAGGGAATGACCCGCCAATTTCTGGGGTCGAGGTCACTGAGGCAGTTAAACAACTCCTCGGTGGCAGAGCCCCTGGTGTTGATGAGGTCCGCCCGAGTTCCTGAAGGCTCTGGACGTTGTAGGGCTGTCCTGGTTGACACGCCTCTACAATGTTGCGTGGAGATCAGGGGCAGTACCCTGGACTGGCAGACCGGGGTGGTGGTCCCCATCTTTAAGAAGGGAGACCGGAGGGTGTGTTCCAACTATAGGGGATCACACTCCTCAGCCTCCTGGGAAAGTCTATGCCAGGGTGCTGGAAAGGAGAGTTCGTCCGTTAGTCGAACCTCGGATACAGGAGGAACAATGCGGTTTTCGTCCTGGTCGCGGAACACTGGACCAGCTCTTTATCCTCTCGAGGATACTTGAGGGTGCATGGGAGTTTGCCCAACCAGTCTACATGTGTTTTGTGGACTTGGAGAAGGCATTCGACCGTGCCCCTCGGGTGTCCTGTGGGAGGTGTTGCGGGAGTATGGGGTGTCTGGCCCACTGTTACGGGCCATTCGATCCCTATACAACCGTTGCAAGAGTTTGGTTCGCATTGCCGGCAATAAGTCGGACTTGTTTCCGGTGGGTGATGGGCTCCGCCAGGGCTGCCCTTTGTCACCGATTCTGTTCATAATTTTTATGGACAGGATTTCTAGGCGCAGCCAAGTGGCGGAGGGCTTTCACTTGGTGGCCTCAGAATCTCATCTCTGCTTTTGCGGATGATTGGTTCTGATGGCTTCATCGGTGGGGGCCTCCAGCTCGCACTGGAACGGTTCGCAGCCGAGTGTGAAGCAGCGGGAATGAGGATCAGCACCTCCAAATCTGAGGCCATGGTTCTCAGCCGGAAAAGGGTGGAGTGCCCACTCCGGGTCGGGATGAGTTCCTGCCCCAAGTGGAGGAGTTTAAGTATCTCGGGGTCTTGTTCGCGAGTGATGGGAGAAGGGAGCCGAGATCGACAGACGGATTGGTGCTGCGGCTGCAGTGATGCGGACGCTGCACCGGTCCGTCGTGGTGAAGAGGGAGCTGAGTGTAAAAGCGAAGCTCTCAATTTACCGGTCGATCTCGTCCCGACCCTCACCTATGGCCACGAGCTGTGGGTAGTGACCGAAAGAACGAGATCGCGGGTACAAGCGGCAGAAATGAGCTTCCTCCGAAGGGTGGCTGGCCTCTCCCTTAGAGATAGGGTGAGAAGTTCGGCCATCCGGGAGGGGCTCAGAGTAGAGCCGCTGCTCCTCCACATCGAAAGGAGCCAGTTGAGGTGGTTCGGGCATCTGACAAGGATGCCCCTGGGCGCCTCCTGGGTGAGGTGTTCGGGCATGTCCCACCGGGAGGAGGCCCAGGGGCAGACCCAGGACGCGCTGGAGAGATTATATCTCTCGGCTGGCCTGGGAACGCCTTGGTGTTCCCCGGATGAGCTGGAGGAGGTGGCTGGGGAGAGGGAGGTCTGGGCTTCTCTGCTTAGGCTGCTGCCCCCGCGACCCGACTTCGGATAAAGCGGATGAGGATGGATGGATGGATGGATGGGATTCCATGTAAATTCCAGTCCTTTAAATTCTAAATATTTAATTGAAAAAAT
Organism: Oreochromis aureus; assembly: GCF_013358895.1. NCBI lineage: Eukaryota > Metazoa > Chordata > Actinopteri > Cichliformes > Cichlidae > Oreochromis > Oreochromis aureus. Next base: position 24,821,831 of record NC_052952.1, read on the forward strand.
GTGTCAAATCTCAAATCTGATTATATTAATCTGCAATATTCAGTTAATTGTGCAAAAAGTCCCAGAAAGGTATTTAAAAGGTAAAGATGATGGCTTTATGTGCAAGTAGCTATCTCTTTCTAAATGTTGAATTACAAAGAATTTACAGGGTTTTTTAATACACAGGGAACAAGGCTGAAAAACATTAAATGGATCTTAAGCCAAAGCTGTTTGAAACAATAGATTTCTGTAGTGGAAAGCACTGCATTAGTTCAGGAACACAGTTCATGACACTGCATGCACCAATTAAACAAAGCTCCACTGTAAAACAAAAAAGGTAAACAAGATCCAGAAACTCTCCACCTATGGGTCTGACCTCATTTGAGACAAAGTGTTTGTTTTTGTCTGATTAATCTAAATTTGACATTCTTGTAGTTTTGATGGGTGCACTCTGCAACAATCCAGGTATATCACTGGAAGGTTTGGATCAGCCATCAAACAGGACAAGAACAGACTACAAAGGACTGTGAGGTCTTCTTCCAACTATTCCCCTCCAGTAGGTGCTATAACAAGCAGTGTCACTACTAGAATTTGGCAACACTGGGACCTTACACAGGTTGCACAGGTATTTCAACTCCTCCAGGAAGGTACAGCAATACTTGCCATTGCCAGAAGGTTTTCAGTGTCTCCCAATAATGGTGTTAAGAGCATGAAGGAGGTTCCAGGAGACGGGCAGTTACTTTAAGAAAGCTGGAAAGGTACCTGCTCCTTTGTGCAAGGAGGAACAGCAGGAGAACTCCCAGAGTCCTACAAAATGACCTTCAGCAGACTTCAGAGGGTGGCCTGAGGCCTTGATGTCCTCTAGTGGGTCCTGTACTCACTGTAGATGATATGTATTCATCTCAGTAGCAGGTAATGTAGATGTTTAAATGTTAGGGATTTAAATGTTAATCAGAGTGGTGATGAGTGGGAGGAACAACAGCACGGCGCCAAACTGAAATAGTCTGCCAGTATCTCACCCAATGGAATCACAAGGCACACTGAAAAGAAAAACGACTGACCAAGGCTCCAAAATGTTTAATAGTAAGACTTTTACTTCAAAGCTTGAACAGTTTGTCTCCTGAGTTATTGCTTTCAGAGAAAAGAAGAAATACAATACATTGTCCCTCTATCAACTGTTCCATTTCTACTTTTGATATTAGCAATTTTCAGTTAAGAGCAGCATTTAGTTGCTATTTGCATGTTCAACAGACTTTCAGACTTTTTTTAAAAAACAAGGTTCTATTTTTTTAACTGTTTGGATGCAGTACTTAAGCAAATGTGGGCTGGTGGAAATTTATTCAAGCATAAATCCTGCCACTGAAAAACAAGACACCAGTGTGATCTTGCAGAAGAGAAGACTGAAGCAGCGCTGTGTGTAGAATTTTTTAAAACTTTTTTTAAAATCAGAATTTCATCCGTTTTTATTCCTAGATTGAATTTTGGCTTATGAAAATGGGGATGGTTGTAATATTTGTCCTCTCCAGCTTGGTGGGTGAGTCAGATTATATTTTTTAACACATTCAAGTATGTGGACTTGTTTTATTTAGAAGTAATCATTGACATCATCCGTTTATTACATATTTCAGAAATCTCAGTTATGTTTTTGAAAGATGAATTGTTTCAGCATGTCATATTTCTACATATCGGTTCAGTATATATGTACTCATGTATTAAAGTTTGTTTAACCCTTTTGAGTTCTGCTTCAGTGAACCACATTTCCTGTCAAAACAGATGGCTGTGCTATCATGATGACATTTTTTGCTTCAGTCGTTCTGGTTACTTATGCTATACAATTATAGATCATTTGGCATTTTTAAAGCATATTTTAATACTTTGTCAGTTTTGAATATGGGTTGTGACATTATATGCAGCCATCATTAAATAATCGGAGACCTCGATAACAAGTCCTACAACATAACATGTCTTAACTTGCGCTTTCTTCAACAGTGGGTTTTGCTTGGGGTGACCTGACTTTAGAACCAGACAGACCCTCACTGAGTGTGGCAGTCTCTGAAAACGCTTCACTGGAATGCTGCTATAAATCACCGTCGGGGATAACGAATGTCACCTGGATCCGCCATCATAACAAAACTCAGGAGGTGGTGTTAAATCAAACAGTTAAATCAGAGACCAAAGAGTCAAACTCTGTAAAAATATATTGTTCCGTGCTACACTTCACTAAAGTACAGCTGGAGAACATTGGATTTTACCAGTGTGTGCTGAATGATAAAATCTATTCACATGGAACCTACCTGCGTGTCTACAGTGAGTGTGCGTGTGTATATGTGTTGTTTGGGGGGGGTTGTCACTACTTCATAAGCCATAAATCCTGTTATTGTTAATCTGTCCAAGAGCTGTGAAAATGGCAGCATCCATATATATTCAACTTATTTCATCTTTACATCTTCAGGGTTGTTGCATTGCAGTATGCTGCACCATTCATTCACTTTAAATAGCACCAAAATTAGATCAAATTTCAGTCATGTCATTTCAGTCATGTGCAAAGGCATTAGTCACACTGAAAGGCCTCTTTACACACTAATCTCATTAAAACCAGATGGTAGATGAGGAAACATAAAACTGCCAGTCAGAGGGATTATGTGTGCGATAACCTGCACTGTTAACGTGACCTAACAGTACCACCAATTGTATGTTTAACTGTGATCCTTATGCTAAATGTAACAGTTATATAACAAAACTATCAGTCTCATAATAAATCTCCTGGTAAGGCTTTTAAGTAATGATTTTGTTGGCCTGCGTTCTCATATGCAGGCTAACAAATACGCAGGATTCACGTGTTCACACTTAAAGTGGAAAAAGATAACTCGTGTTTAAAAACCAATATGTGCAAGTGCTAATTTGTTTGTTTGACCTCTGAACCCTTTCTGCATTCCTAGAGCCAATGGAGAAGACCATAAACCTGAGCGAAACCACCAAAAACAAGATCCTGATAGCTGAGGGATTCTTACTGTTACTGTGTGTGATGCTGCCTTCTGCCATTCTTCTGTTCAAGGTCAGAACGTTGCATTATTATACAATGATCAGCAGCACTACTGTTGAAGCTATCCTTAATTTCAAGCATTTACCCACAAGAGCATTATTTTTAATGTATTATTCATGCATTAAAAAGTAATGCCAGAGCTGTGCGACTCTGGCATGGATTTTTTTTTCTTTCTTCTCTGTCAACAATGGGAATTTGCAACATTTGACTGATTTACTACTTTTGGTTTGCCCTACAGTCAAAGAAGCTTAATGAACTGGAGAAAAAGAAAGCAAAGAAAGAAGAGGAAAATATATATCAGGTCAACATTACATATTCTCAATCTCTTTCCATTACACAAGGCAAAGCAGGAAAGCAGGAGCTAAGAAATGAACACCATTTCTAGTTCTTTTTGTTGTTGATGTGTATATCTTTTACTGATAATAGCCTTTGCATGATTTCCTTTTTCATTTTATCAAAAACCAGGGGCTAAATCTGGATGACTGTTGTGCAACATACGATCAGATTGAACGCTCCCAAGCACAGGGCCCGTACCAGGATGTGGGCAACATTAAGGAAGAAGAGGAAGAAATCCAGCTGGAGAAACCATAAAACAAAGTGAAGAACAGACGGTTACGAGTGTTACATGTAAATAGCAGGCTTCTTACAGCACGCTCTGATTTCAGAGTTTTGTACTCTGAAGGTTTTTATTTTTTAAGATTTAAACTGTATTTGTCAAAACAATCTTAACACAATATCCACTGGTCTGCAACCAGGATTTTAGAAATACGTGCTTATCAACATATCAACTATAAACTTTTTTTCACTTGTTTCATGATGTTTTTAAATATACACATTTACATTTTTAAATATATGTGGGTGTTTTGCTTTAGCTTTTTTATTCTAATTTTGCACACAGGCTCCAGAAAAACATGACGGGTCAGACTGGTTAGGCTACTTATGCACCCCAGGTTGCGTTGTCGGCTTTTTAAATATTCATTGACGTGCATCTGCAACAGTTATGTGCTTTTTGCTATTTCTGTGAGTGCTGGAATAATAAAATGATGTTAAAAAATCCATCAAATCTCTCTATAAATTGTCTGAGTAATACAATTGCCCTCTGTGTGCAGTGAATAGGATAAGGCTTTGTTTCTTTTAGGGGGTTGCACAATAAAGAGAGTAGGGCGGCACTTACGAAATTTTGATTTGTCCTGATTGGTTACTGAACAGAGGTAGGTTTTCATTGGCTTACATTTCTGGCGTGGGCGTGGTCTCATGGCTTCCCAGGTAGATCTGTAGAGATGTGAAAGGCGGTGCGTAAACAGAGTGGGCGAATATGGCGTCCAGCAAGAAGGGTAGTGGGACTAGCAGACTGGAAAAAGGTGTGAATGGAAGGCGCTCGTCCAAACACAAAGAGGGTCCAGTGGGTGAGGGTTTTTTTTTTTGTAAATTTGGTCTACCTACTAAGCTCCCTCTGTGGCTTGTCTCTTTAATAACACCCCCCCTCCCCAGTTGTACGCTGTGTCCTCCTGCTAGCGTCCGTTAGCGGCTAAGTTAGCTGTCCTTTGGTAGCTGCCGCTAGGTCTGTTTTAGCAGTAAAAGTCTCATGATTCTTGTATGACAGAAAAAGGGAGGCGCTGAGTTAACATGTGCGAGCTGTTGGTGAAAGAAGTGTCCAGTCAAACTGTGACACTCTGTTGCTGGCATGTCTCTAGTTAGAGCATCCTTTAGACGTAGCAGCCGCCTGCACACCGTTAGTAGTCATTATAACGTTAGCAGCCAGGTTATCTATGTAATAGACTTTAGTTTACGGGACACATACTGTATGTAGCACGTGCTCGTATTTATGTTCACTTGTCACTTTTCGTGACTCTAGCGTCGACCGCTGACACCGACCGGACCCACCTGAACAGGTACGCAAAAAACAACCACTAGAGGAGGAGACTAGATTAACCAGATTAAAGCTGCGAGCGTAATACATGCACACAAAGGGGGAGTTTATAGTTGTACTGCACTGTGCATTAATCGATTAAGGTCGACTGATGGTGACGCTGTCACTAGTTCGACCGATGTGACGTAAGAGCAGGGTGACACATCGTGACTAACAGCAAGCCTCTGAAAGGCGGTGGCAGACTTTCAAAGCACGATGCTCGTAGGGACTGTGGATGTACTATTATTACTAAACACACTCTCGATTTTGCTCTGTTCGTCTGGTGACTAGTCTTCTGTCTCATTGTATTTAAGAACAGTCCAGCCCACCACGTTCAAAAAGCCATATTTCTGACCGCAGTCTGAATCTTATCTTTGTCTTTGCTATCTAAACAAATGACATTGTGTATTGTAGGCCCCTATAATTGGATAGGAAGCGCTTCCCCTAATCTTACTTGTTATGGAAATTTCCTAACATGCTCAGGTTTTATCAGATCTTATCATCAGACTTATAATTTTCTTTTCCTATAATGCTATGATATTATAAAACTTAGGTGAACCCATTTATGTAAAGGGTGTGGAGGCTCATTGTTGCAAGTTTCCTGTTGTTGAGTTTGGACTTGTGTGCGTGTGAAGGTGCTCTGCCTGGTAGGAAGGTCAAAACTTCCTTCTCATGATACTACTGGGCTCCTGCTGCACGCTCTTCCGTTTTGCCTTTGCCCTGGACAAAGATGTCTTTCTATAGATTTAATTCTTTGACTATGACACATATCTGGAACTGTCACATCGTATGTAAAGAGACCATCTTTCAGAGGTTGTGCTGTGATGGATGGTGCCTTTTAAAAAACAGCCAATGTGTTTTTATGTGCTTGGGATTATAATTACCCACTTTTCGACAGCATGGGTCTGTTTAGGCTTGATAAAGTGGGGAAACAAACACCAATGAGTTAGAAAAGGCTTAGACAAGATCAGTACAGTAAGTCAAACTGACATTGAGAAGATACTTCTATATAACAACTACGGTAGTGTTTTCTGAGTGGAAGGAATTTCAAGTGAGAATTTATATTCAAGACAAAAGGAAAGCTCTTAAGTTTATTTTCTCTTTGCCCATTTTAATGTCTCTAAATTATGTAAACTTTTCATTTGCTTTTAGCTTTGCTGACAGGCTTTCTTTTACAGATGACAGGCCTATTCACTGCAGTCACTTGACATTTGGAAAAGCACAGGTGTTACAAGCAATGACAAGAATTCCCATGGGGCAGTGAGCCGGTCCTCACAGTCAGTCCAAATCCAGATTTCTACACATTCATTTTATTTTATTATTTACATCTGTTTCTCATTATAAAATGTTTTTATATCTCCTGAAAATTAACATAAAAATAAACATCCATCTGTCCATTTTCTTAACTGCTTAAGAAAATGAGAAGAGCCCTGTATTACAAAGCGAGTTCAATGTACCAGGGTATTTTTTTCATAATCTGGATTCACTTGGTCTACCCTGGTAACAATAAAAATAATAAAATTGTTTTAGATTTTCAGCATAGAGGGGAAAAAACAATCAAGGAATAAGGTTGTGACTAAGAATCTCTGTTTCTTAGTGATGCTCATCAGGGACATAAAATTAAAAACAAAACCAAAATATAAGATGCTTTTTAAAAACAAAACTTAAACCCCTCCTAGTGTCTGTGCCCAAAGGTCTGAGTGATGTTCCTGGAATGGTGACACTATTTTTCCGGTCAGTAGGTGGTGATTTCATATCTGTCGTTTTTTAATCTGAAACTTAACCTGTACTTAACCTCCAGAGCAGAATAAGTTTACAGCATAAGTTAGGCAGTTCATGCTCATATTCTCACTTAAGGCCAGTTTAGAAGCACCAATTTCAAAAATATCTTTGGACTGGGAGAGAGATGCAGGCACTGGGAGAGAATGCAGCAGAGCCTTACGTTCTGCTGCACAGTATGCTGTGTGTACTGCATATGTCTCTGTGTTTGTGTGTAGGTCATGGAGGTGTGTGTGTGTGTGTGTGTGTGTGTGTGTGTGTTCGTGAGTTTGTTTATCTCAGTATTTCTATAAGTAGGTGAAGGTTCATGTCTCCATTCACTGAGTTATGAAACTGTCATCTGTGATATCAGTCAAAAAGTTCTCACTGAGGTCATATTTTCCCCAAGAAAAATATCCTTCAAATCATGTTTTCACCATCTGTTTTTGGGTGTTCACGTGCTGTCCACGTCCTGCATTCATCCCTGAACATTAGTGTTTCTCAAGAGTTGGCACAAACTGCATGTTTCTGATGCTTAAATTAACACAAATGTATCAAAGGCCCCTCAAATACTCAAAACTCTAACACACGGGGTCACAACACTCAAGTATTATTGGCACTTTAGGTGTAATGCTTTATGGGTTAGGCTATTGCTAGTGCTAAGTGGTGGAAGGTTTAGTTAATTAATCGTAATGTTTTGATAATTTAACAAATTTAAAGTGAATTTTGTTGGGGTAACCATTTGTGAAGGTATTCTTAGGAGTATTTATGTAGTTGTTCCTAAAAAGTCTAACTGTTAGTTCCTGGTAACAAGTAAACTTTGTTCTATTTTTATTTAAATATTTAAAATTAAAAAACAAACATTTAAAATATTGCTATCATATCATAATCTTATGGTTGTAGTTTGCCAATTAAGTTTAAGGTCACAGGGAGTTGCAAGCTGATCTGCCAATAGCAAAATAGCCTCGAGTCACAGGGAGAAAGTTAACTGGGCCAGGGTCGTCCCTGCAGTCCGTCCTTTTAAAAGAGGCATGGTTAGGATCAACAGAGAACACAGGGAAGAGCAGCATATTGCTTCTGGTTACGACGTCTGAGAGGTAAAGAGATACATCGCAAAGACAAGCGAGCAAGACAACAGAGCTGGAAATCACTTTTTCTTTCCTTTAGGCAACCCCAGCATCTTTTTTTCTTTCTCTCTCATTCTCTCCTTTTTTCCCTCCATGCTCTCATTGTGGAAGAGAGGACACAGACATGGACAGAGCCTTGAACTCAGATGCTGGTAAACACTTTTACTTTTTTCTCTTTAAGCGATTCAGTTTTTCTTTTTTCCCATTACTACTTCATCCTGTCAGTTGTATGTTATGCCAATGGCGGTCTGCAGGTATTTTTATGGATGCTCAATTCACACTGTCTTTGGGCCCCACAGGGAACATTATGTGTCTGTAATGTTGTCGGTGTTGGTTGTTGTACATGACTTATTAATGCTGACTCTCATCCATCTTTAATGTGGAGAGAACAGGTACAGCTTAATGGTTCCAGTGGACTTTCAGTGGCCACTTGTTTTACAAAAATATGGGAAACAAGGCATGTTGAGACATTTTCAGTATTGACATACTAGCTAGAGGAAGCCTGGAGCATTTGTGAATGCATACAAAGCGGATGTGATAAGGACAGTAGGTGAGTCATGTCTGATGGTATATTTACCATCTGTAAATGTACCATTCCTGTAATGTTATCAGCTTGTGAGCGTGTCTGTGTGTGGGTGCATGTGTTTCATTATGGAAAATCCTGGCAAGATGACAGATTATATACCTGTGGAGAAGTTTTATCAATGCAAAACTTTGTCACAACTCTGCGAGATGGTTTCACAAAACATCACCAGTCTGTAGTTGAGTCTAGCTGAAGATGAATGTGGTTTTATGCATGTACCATTGTTTATGCCAACACATGGGTTCAATGCCAGCATTTGACAGGTGTTTAAATGCTTTGCAAGATACTTTCTAGTAGGGCTGCCACAAACGATTATTTTGATAGTCGACTAGTCACCGATTATTTTTGCGATTATTCGACTAATCAGATCATGCATCCATTGGACGTAAAACGTACAGCTTATTTCACCAGCATGCATCTGCTCTTATATAACTATCATTAGCTTACAGCTTTAAGTGTTTAAGGCATGTGCTAACCAAAAATAAAGATGATAGTTTATTAAATTTTAATGACATTTGCAGATTGTTTCGGTGGAGTTTAATAAACTCAGCCGTCTGCTCCTTGCTATCTAAAATATAACAGGACACCGGAGTATATTCTCGAGCATCTCACACTTCTGATAATCAGTTGTCTGCTTGACGTTTATTCAGCTGTGTAAAAACTAGAACTTTAATCTCAGCCAAACCGATTTACTCAGGAACAAATAAAATACTAAAAAAAGCCAAACAATATCATTTTTAAGTTATCTAAGTGACTTTTAAATCATGTTTAACCTGAGTAGCGAAAGACGGCGGTGGGTTTGAAAACGATTTGCCGGGAGTCCGGTGTTCTCACGAGCTCTAGTGAGCCTTCAACCCCGGCTAGCTATCGAGCTGGTGGGTAACAGACGTCTCCGAAAACGTCGGAGCGCTTTTGAAAATATGTAATGTCTTGATAAACTGAGCAGATATTTGAGGTTTACACAGCTACATTCTCGCCTGAAAATATGTTAAACGTTTATTTTGTGACCCAGAAAGAATAATAAGAGTGATATTAAAACTAACTAGCTGCCGCCATTGTTGAAAACTGAGCAGGGCTGCGCTATGAATTCTGGGACACAGCTTCTTCTTCTTCGGGGTTTAACGGCAGCTGGCATCCTTGTACATGCAGTGCTGCCATCTTCTGTTTCAGTCCGTTATTACACTCTTAAATCCTACTACTTATTCCTGCGTCTTTGGGATCTTACAAAGCTTCAAACGACGTGTCGACTATTAAATTAGTCGTCGATGATTTTAATAGTCGACGTAATCGTGACTAGTCAACTAATCGTGGCAGCCCTACTTTCTAGTAACAGCTATCCCTTTTCCCTCTGTTCTAGGTATTATCATTTGTCAAACAAAGGTGAAGTTTTTATTGGATCATTGTATGTTTGAACTCTTAATAAGATGGTACTGGTTTGCCTAACTTTGTTCATTTGCATTTCATTTGCGTGTGATTTGGTCCCTGCAGTTAGATAGGGTTGTAATGTCTCCTGGCTTAATTTTCATTAAACAAGTTTCAGAGCAGCTTATGCTTATCCAAGGGTTCATAAAGTTCAGGCCCTTTCAACATCAAGCTTATTGGCATGCTCAGATGAGAGAGTTGCACCGCTGGCTCTAATTAGGCAATGTAATTTTAATATTGGGTATGTGCCCAAACTGGTTTGACTGCATTAGCATGGCTTTTGGGTGATTACTTGACTAGCACCACTCACTGTATCACTTTAGGTCACACTGCTGTGAATGTGTTTATGCAGAAAGATGAAAGTATATTTATAGATGTTCTTTTTGTGTGTCCTTTGGTACTTCATTCTGATGTCATTGTACATTACATGACTGCTTCCTGTGTTGTCAGGCTCTGAACATTTGCAGTCCACACATAATCCACTGGCTCTTGGTCAAATCCTGAAATTGAGCAAGAATTGTATAGATCTTCAGGTAGCTGTTGAGTTGTTTTGAGTCTTAGTCTAGGTTTACTTCATTGATCTTTACCAGGAATTTGAGTAAGTAATGCTTGCGTAACATGTAAGGGTTAGTGGGACATTGAAACTCTGGAAAACATCCACCAAATAAATGTAATTCGCCATTGTTTTCCTTTGTCTGGTACACCTGGGCTTGCTTGCAAACATGGACGAGTTAATCTGAGAAGCTGTCAATTTTGAGACAAATCCAAATAAGTGAGAGAGAAGTCCTACCAGTCTACAAAGCTAAAAAGTCTTGATGTTTAAGGATAGTTGTCTATATTTCTAAATGATAAGCTCGTGGCTCACTGAATTACAGCAGCATAATGTTTCAGAATCCCCTGAAATCATGGGATGATATTAGACCACATAAAGTATTCCTTTCACATGGCTGAACTGGTTGGAAATTTGCCCTGAAGCTGCTTCATTAAGCTTTGGATGAATAAACAGAACTTTATTAAGCTGAATTTTTAAAAAAAGAAACCCTTTTCCCACTGCAATGCTGCCCTGTTTAGTCCACTGATTTTGGTTCCACAAATTTGTTCTGTATTCTCCAGGGTCAATAAATGCAGAAACTAACATTGCTCACATAAATCACATAAATTCACAGGGTTTTGTGTTTATAGATGATTAGAAGTTTTCTGCTTTTGACAAAAGCAAGTTAAAACAGACACAACTGAGTGGACAGTTGACATAATGTCACGGCACATAATGACTGGTTGCTGATTTGGAAAACAAAAAAGCCTCAGCTCTGTAAAATGTGGACTTGGAATTAGGTGTATTCAGATAATGCATATTTTTTCCGACTTTAAAACAATCAGGGGAGATCTGCTTGATGTAATTAAATCATTTATTACTAAATGTTCAACAGTTACAAAAGTTTTTATTTTTTAAAGTTGATTCTTCAGAGGCTTTCTTCTAGGATATGAAGAAATTGTTGTTGTTGTTTTTTTGTTTGTTTGTTTTGTTTTGGGGGTTTTTTTTGTCAGAGTAGGGGAGTGAGAAGCAGATGCCAGCCAGGAAAATGAGCAGCTGGGCAGTTGAAGATATTTGTGTGTCTGTGTCTGTGTTATAAGTTGTCTGGCTGATAAATGTCTCTTTGCAGATGTCAGGGGGACGTGATTCCTCCCAGCAGTCTGAAATTGCCTCTCCCATTACTCTTCCTGAATGGCAGGGAATAGCAGAATAATTGTGCGATTAGGGCTCCATTATTTCTTTGACCCTTGAAACAATATTTCTCTTTGTTATCTGTTCACTTTTCAGCATGCAGAGCCTATGTCTGCGTCCCAATCAATGATGTCCCTTTGGGCATTGTTTTACCAGAATTATTTATCTGTATTTTTTTCTGTATTGCTTTTTCAAAGTTGAAAATTTAAAATCCAAAGTTAAAGGATCGAGGCTAATTCTTAGAGTTGTCATTTAATTTAGCATCAATTAAGTGGTGATAATTTACTATATGAACTGATTACTATCTACATATTGCCATAGTAATAAAAAGGTCAATCTATTAAAACAAGAAACAACAAAAAAACCTTCTGTTTTCATTTCTCCCAGAATTTCTCAATTATTATTATTTTTTTTTATTTATTTATTTTTTTTTAATTGAAGATTTCTGTGTCCAATGCCCCTTCTTGTCCTCTGTCTCGCAGCATGCCAGACACCTTATACAAGTACCAGCTAGTTCCCAGAGATGTTATGGAAACTCTGGTCTCAAGTGACTCAGTAGGAGAACGCCATCCTACAGTGATAATCCAACAGGGCAATAGTGCTACATCTTTGTTTGTTTGGTTTTTTTAAATTTCGCTAGAGAGGTGAGCACACTTAATAAACACAGTCTGCTGATGGTTGTCAACTGTATACCTCCCTTTGGGATTCGTATGCGAGTTTGTTTATGTGTTTTTGTCAGTGTATGACTAATCTGTGTTTGTTTCCCAGCAGCATGATACCAGATCTCGGTGGATTTTTAGTGCGCAGCTTTGGTTTACATCATTTAATTTCAAGCCTTGCTTAACACGTTTCAGTTCATGAGATTCCATACATCAGGATGTAGGGGCTCAGTTAATAAGACTAAGAACATTTTGTAGGATATATCCAAAAATATCCCACTTGGTACAGTTTCTACATGCTGATTACAGCTGTGGGTGTGGTGCAGAATATTGATCAGAGTGCTTCTTTTTATGGTAGTTGGAGCAGATGCCCGCTTTCAGTCAGGTTTTTAGAAACACAGCATATAAGAATACATTTGGGATTAGAAAGATAGCGGTATTAGTAACAACAATGTTACTAATAACTAGTAACAACATTGTTACTAATAACAGGAATTGCAAATTATTGCGATTACACCCCTAAATCATCAGTTGCGTCCCTACAAGTGAAAAGAGACATTCCCCAGTGGAATACATACTCACGTTAAAAGAATGTTGTTATTCTTACCCACAGTAAACCAGATGCTTTCATTGTTTCATTCTTGGCCTTCTCCTTTTGTTTCACTGCTTTTAGTGATGGATACCAAGGCAGTATTTGCGGCCCTGTACGGTGTGTGCGAAGAAAATGCAGCTTTCTTCTCAGGGGGAGCCAAGGGGTCACAGGGTGATGCTGCACGGCGGCTGGTGGAGGCCATGAAGCAGATTCAGGAGCACGCTCGCAGTCTGGAACCTGTTATTTCTGGCTTTGCTAATGTTTACCATCACTTTGATTTTGACCCACATATACCAGCTAATGGCTATCGCTCCCTGGTCAAGGTAGGCTTTCTGATGTTTTAAGGTCTTTCTGCGTGTATAAGTGAACTCTTGGATGTGTGTTTTTATTTAATCTCTCTGCAGCTTGGAGAATAGCACCTCTGCTGCAATACATTCTTATCAATATTCTTTCCACACTGTGAGAAACTGTTCACAAGACCTCTTTGCTTGAATATCACTTTGTTTCAAGGTCAGTCCATTTGTTTTACAGATTGATTTTATGTTACAAAGTGGGCAAGATAAATTCCTCCAGCTGCGGAATATCTGCCACTACTGTATCCACTGTACTTTATCTTGTACAGTTATTGATGAAACATCATGACCTTCGGTTACTGCAGCCCACCACAACAGAATGAGTCTAGTAGAGCAGCAAATGAATCCTGTTCTGTTTTCTAGCTTCTGTTTCCACATTTATAATCCTTCTCATTCCAGCAGTACCACTCTCGCTAATCTGTAACACCCAGTGAAGCAGGAAGTTTTTTACATGTTCTCATTTAGCCATGCTTTCACACATCCTCTCCTTTCCCTTTAGGCTTACCACACTAATCTTAATCACAACTTAAGCACACCCAGAAGACTTGTCTCTTTAATGAGTGCACAAATGGAGACTTGCCATTAGGTTTTGTTTTTTTTTTTTTTTGTTTTTTTTTTCAAATAATGCGTATTGCTGTGTATCTTCATTTCAAGAATAAATATAATTCTATAAAAATTGTATCCCTTTATTACCCAGTAATAGAATGTTTCCAAATACTTATATTAGTACTTAATAAAGTTTTTAAGGTTAGTGTAATGTGATTTGGAATTTGCTGAATGTACAAGTCAAAGTAAACTTTATTGTGTGTGGGATGTTTTCTAATTTTAGGTATTTTATTGTCACATTTTTTTATTTTCTAGGTGGTGCGTTGCTGCCTTCTCCACATCATCCACAAGGGCCGCTACATCACAGCCAACCGCCGCAGCATCTTCTTCCGAGCAGCACATAATGCAGGGGAAATGGAGGCGTACTGTAATGCTCTGTGCCAGCTGCGTGCCCTGCTTTACCTGGCTCAGCGCATGCTACATGACAACAGCCACGGCAATTTGTTTTTCCAGGATGAAAGCGGGCTCAGCGAAAGTTTTGTCCGTGAATACGCATCCATGCACAAGGGTTGCTTCTATGGCCGTTGCCTGGGCTTTCAGGTGAGATGAGCTGTTTTAGCAGTCATATATGATGTGACAAGGATAAGAAATGGGAACTTTGGAGTGGTGAGAGTAAGAAGTGGCACTACTTTATGCTTCATTGTCAAAAATTCTGTTTTATATGAAGCAAAATAAGAAGGCAAGAAGAATAAATTCACACAGCTGATATAAAAATGTGTTTTCTGCTTTAAAACTGTTATAACAATATCGATAAGCAACTCACTGTACTCATAGCTACAGTTCTGGTAAAGGTTATGTGCATTTTTCATTCATCAAACTTTTCATATTGCACTCTACACCTTTAATTTTTTTTATATTTTGTGTTGTGTTGGGACTAGTTAGTTGCAGAATAGAGGTCTCAAAGATTTCTATAGTAATTTTTAAAGTATTCTTTAGTTTTGGAAAAGAAAGAACTTGTTTATGTTTGAGGCAACTAGCCTGTTACCTGGTCTGTGTATATTCCCCTGCTTTTATTTTAGAAATAGGAATTGACCCTAAAAAGAGATGTTAAGGCTATGAGAAATAAAAAAACGATGATCTGGTCATCTTTACAGCAATTCCCCTTTTTCTCAGTTGAGCTTAACAAGGGAGGCTGAACTCTCACAGCACAGAGGTCAAAAGCAAACTAAAGGGAAAAAATGATGAAGCTCCATTTGCATCTATTTTCTATCAATTTGTAATGTCTTACAATTCTCTGATATGATGAGATCCTATCATTCTTTTTTCACTTTCTTTTGTAGTGATTCTAGTCATATTTGTGTTCTATTTCTTATGTTTAAATGTGTGGATAGTGGACTGGAATTGAAATTATTTTCTCTGTTTTTGTACATGCCTTCTCCCCTCTAGTTCACTCCAGCCATTCGGCCCTTTCTTCAGACCATCGCTATCGGCCTTGTGGCCTTTGGAGAAAACTACAAGCGGCATCAGTCAGGAATAGGTCAGCATCATCTTGTCTGCGTCTGCACACTCTCATCATCCAGCCAGATCATTTTCATTCATAGATCGTACTCATCCAGCCCCACACCTCTTCTACATTGCTCCCTTGCCCCTGACTGTGTACCTTTTGATGTTGTGTGTTTGGATTGTAGATGCTCTTTCATCCCTTGGAATCTTGAGAGCTTGCTGCTGTGCTTCTTTTATATTTCAGAATGTTTTGAACATGCACATGGTTATGTACAGAGGCAGCAAGAGAAGAACATGCACTGTCATAGACATACATGTATTGTGCATGTGTGTACACAGACAGAAAACTATTTAACATTCAGTAAAGAATTATCCATTTCTCATGGTTTCTTGTGCTCTCTGCTGCACCACAGTGGAAGCAGGAGGTATTGCACCATATGGTGAGTGTGCTAGACCATCACCCCTTTTATAATATTCCTCTGTAGTGGTCTGTATAACTGTGTGAAGAAACTTCTTTTATTCTAAAGCTCTTATTCTGCCAAATTGTTCTGCACTTAGCACCGTAAGCTACATTAGCGTTCCTGTGCCTGTATATCATCATTATAAAAGGCCTTTCCTTACTGCCCCATCCTTGACCCATAATGGTGGGCAGTAAACAAACCGTTGAAAGCAAGAGAAGATTGATAATACAATTGAGTCCTTTTGGCTTACCATGGGCCCAGTACAGTAGACTTAAAAATCCCTGTGGCAAAAATGACTAGTGTTTTGACTATGTAAAAGCCAATTTCACCCTTTTCAGGTTTTTTTTGTTTTGTTTTTTTTGTCCCTGCTAGGGTCAAGACACTTGAAACTTTAATGTTCATTCCCTCCTCCACTTGTTCCTGCTCTTTGTCTGTGTGTTAAATGTGGCTCCCTTACCTATTATTTTAATCTTTTGTCCTTGCTATTTAGTTTCTGTTCCATTTTAATCCATCATTATCATAATATGCATTCCTCTTCTTTTCCATTGCCCTATCTCTGTCTCCTCCTCATCATATATGCTTCTCCCTACTTTTTCCAGGGGTAGCAGCCAGCTCTTTCTTTACCTCAGGAAAGTATGCCATTGACCCCGAGTTGAGGGGGACTGAATTTGACCGCATCACCCAGAACCTGGATGTCCATTTCTGGAAGACATTCTGGAACATCACTGAAACTGAAGTCCTGTCTGTGAGTAGACTATTAATGTTTTTTGTGTCTGTCTGTTGACAAACACAGAGACGCGCGCTCTTGGACATCTGTAATTGAGAAGAGTTATCTTTGCTAACCCATGCACCAGGATCTGCACAGTGCTGTTTTTAATTTGGGAGCAGTATCAGGGATATTTTGCTTTCCTCTGGTAATGGTACCTTTCCATCATTATGCATTTCACCTACAGGCTGTTAGTAATAATAGAGTGGAATTCAATTTATTCAATGGGGTTCATGATTTATTCATTCAGTTTCTCTTTCTCTCCAGTGGCCTGCCTCGCTCTGAAACTTGGACTTTTTCCCCTGTCTGTCTTTGACTTGTTTTCTTACTAAATGTCTGTTTTTTTTTTGTTTTTTCTGTCTGTCTCTTTTACCACAGAGTCTCGCCAGTATGACATCCACTCAAGTCAAGGTAAACCGAGCTCTTTCTGTGCCTCCTGCGACCTTTGACCTTCCCTTGGCGGCCAACCACAGAGCATCAGTAACTATAGCTCCACCATCAGCGCACATCGGCACTGCTCCTGTTCAGATGAGACTCATTTCTTATGACCTGCGTGAAGGACAGGTACTTGAATCTTTATTCAGTCCATACTATACTGGCATACTTGAAAATTCAATAAAATCTTTATAATCTCAAACTCTCTGTAGAAGTTTATAGAGCTTTTAAAGACTAACTCTGGCATTTGCTGTACACTTATCTCTATGTCATTGTTATGTTGAGTTGTAATCTAATTTTGGATGACTGCCAGAGATGGGCTTGTAATACGTTAATACGTTAATGTGCTTTTCATGCCTGCGTAGTAGGTTGAGACATAATAACAACAAAGTCAAACTTGTGATCTGAGTGACGTAAACAACCTGATGAAAGACCCTGGCGCTCATCAGATCTGATCCGATTATTCTCAAAAAGATTTTAAGTAGGGTTGTAACAAGTCTGAAACTGAGGTCAAATCCATGATCCTAGTGTCCATTGTCTGGATATATCGATCTGTCTTCCTTGTCACAAGCTGCTAAGGATACACTGCAGGCACTGACAGTTAGCATCTGACTTAAGAGCTTCATCTGGAAGCAAGGGAGGCATCGGTCGCAGGTGTTTGATCTAAACCTTTTTGGGCTGCGCACAGCCTTGGTCTGGCTAGCATTTGTGAAGTCTGTTAATGCAAAAGATATAAGGGAAACCTTCCTAACTCACAAGGACACCACCAAGGCAAAAGAATATAGAAAAGTGCAGCTACAAATTTAAACTGTCCTTGTGTCGCACACAATCCACATTTGTCTCCATGGTAGAGGTTAAATGTCAGAGAAGTGGTTAGTTATTAGCTGGAGAAGACGGACAGATTCTTTGCTACAGTTCAACATAGTCACAATAACAAAGAACAGTACAACAAAACTAGTGGTCAGAATTTAAAAAAGCAAAAGATACAACGGCGTGAAACTGTAATTTACCTGTACAATGAGTGGAGGTGCAGCACAGTTTACAAAGTGTGCCCCTTGAGGAAATGAAGGGAACTACTGAAACTGTCTAACTCCTGTTAATGGATATTTATACAAAGCCAATTGTGGAAATGAACACTGTCTGTGCTCACTCTGGGCTAAAAAGTAGCTCAGACTTGCAGGTTACAAGGTAACTGGCATACGCAGTAAAGCACTGACAGCCATTTATCCATGCATTTTCTGCTGCTTGTCCAGATCACGGGGGAGCAGTCATAGCAGAGATGCTCAGACCCCCATCTCCCCAGCCACTGGCTTCAACTGTTTTGGAAGCACCACTGAAACTTTCACAAGCCCAACATAATCTATCCAGCAACTGACCCAGAAGGCAACCAGGAAGCATCATAGACTGATGCCCAGACCACTTTAGCTAGCTTCTTTTAATGCCAAGCAGTATCTGCTCTGCTCTGAGCCCCTCTTGAATGCCTTAAGCTTCCCACTGTGTCTCTAAGGCTAAGCTCAGGCTCCCCACCACTTGTAGGCGCAATTTTATTCTTTCTGTAATTACCCACAGCTTGTAGCTGTAGGCTATGTAGCCAGCTTTGCCTTTGCACTCAGCTCTCTTGATCACTTCAGCCCAGTGCAGTGTCTGCATCACTGGAGGAGCTGCACCAATTCTTTGTCAATCTTTGACAGCCAGTGACAACAAACACAACCTGAGCACTTAGGCAAGAAGATAAATAGACGGCCAGTGCTGGGTGCTATGCCAGTCCACAGGTTGTTTGTGTCAACCAGATGACACTTGCATCTTTCTTGGTATTATCTGTGCGTGTGATGCATATTTAAGTAGCCAACTCTGGTGGTTAGGAAAGTGTACTGAAATAGGTTAGTTTTCCTCCATATGCTTTTGATGACCTTGCATATATCAGACATTTAAAAAAATCTTTCAGTAAACAATTCAACAATATTTGTTGGCATATGTGGTATTTTCCTTGTTTCTTGATTAAACAGCGGCTTGAAATCATCATCTTAATCTGCTTTATTATCTTTCTCCTTCTCTCTCTCTCTTCATCTGTCAATGTCATTACTTTCTTTTACTTAAAGTTTTTTTTTTTTTTTCTTTGCCTCCCTTTTTCTCTTGGGAGACTCCCTCTTTATCAGAGCTGCTCTTTGTAGCCTGGCACTTAACCAGACATACAATTTCTCACATTGATCATGCTCCAACAAACAACAGTCCTTTTTATGTCACAAAACACAAGCCCACATCAGTCGAAACACTCTTTCTTAGCCTTCGTCCCTGTTTCTGTTAATGAATGGGAATTAGTGTGTGTTCCTGCAGCCAGGAAAGGTTGTCAGCAAGCTGCTGCAGAACAACTGGGTAATCTGCTTCTTAAAGGTACCCTGTTGCTAACAGTAGAAAATTTATCAGCAATAAGGCACTGTTTGGAACCATAGACACTGTAAATACTAGACCCAAATAAGAGATCTGGATTATTTGTCTTTCTGTTCATCTTCTAAATTATTCTTGCTCTTAATAATGGTTTTTTTTGTTTTTTTTTTTTATCATCTCACTTTCTCAGGACAGTGAAACACTGCTGTCTCTGTCCCGCTCCGAGGGAGGCGCTATCTCTCTTTCCCTGGGGCTGAAGACCAAGCGCCTCCCCTCTTCTCCATGTCTCCTGATCCATTTCCATGGAGGAGGCTTTGTGGCACAGACCTCCAAGTCTCATGAGGTGAGAAACTACTGTTTTACTGAATTTAGCTCAGTTTCAGAAGTGTTTTACGTTGACTAGAGATTCATTATGATTACCTCTGTCTTGCATGATAAAACTGATTAGATTCAATAGACTGCTTTTCCTTGTATTTAACGGAGGTTTGTATAGGACAGTATTGGCGTGTTTGTAAGATTTTATAATTGAACACAGACCAAGAAAAGGTGGCACTTACCTGTCAAAGCACTAACAACAATAGACCTCTAACATTAGAGACCCAGTTCAGGTGTTGAGCCCCTATCACCAAAGCTGTCATCCAGCTAATTTCACCCTCTCATCCCTTCAATCATGTTTTCTCAGACTAATTGTAATGAAAACCCAACTAATTAAAGTGTTTATGAGACAGACACTAGTTGACAGCAGAGGAGAAGAGGGGTTACCAGTCTGAGTCTCTTCCCCTGTCAATAGTGTGACATGGATTGAGAATTTTAGACTAATTATTTTTATAATTATCCCCTGAAAACTTAACAGAGACTCTCTGACCTTACTCTGTGGCTTTCTTACTGGTAAGGTGCAGCAGAGCTGACCCTTGTCTGTCATTGCTTTCTGTCATCTAATTCATCCTCACTCCTCTTTTATCTCATAAAGGAGGAACTTGTATCCTAGATTTAATTTCTGGATCACTGTGGTAGAAAAAAGAAGCACACAGACACTAGCCTTGTATATTATTACTATGTAAAAAAACAAAACCTTAGTCTTTTTTTTTTTTTTTCTTTGATCATAAGTTTAAATTGGTGGCAGTAAATACATTTTAACAGGAAGACTGCACATTAATGTGGTTTGTTGATTATAAATAGGAAGATTTTTAATATAGTTTGTATCCCTGCACTTTATCCTGTGCTTGTGTGGTCATTATGTGGCATCAAGCTACTTATAGCTGCTTTAAGACAGGGCTCTGTGAAATTGCAAAGGACATTGGCATCCTTGATCTGCAGCTGCATAGCAACCAAAGGATGAGAGGGAGCAATCAGAGAAGGGGTGTGTGGGGCTGTCATGTTGAATTAACAGAGAACTGTACAACCCCGCAGAGAAAGATTACCCAGGGCACTAATGGAAGACTTGTCAGACTATCCTTCTCTCTTTTTTTCTAGGCGCTCGTTTTTTTCCTTTTCTTTTCTTATTACATCCTCCTTCTCAATCTTTTTGATATCACAAAATCATTTTTGTTCACTTTGTGTCCTTTTTCTACATCTCCGTTTAGTTGTATTTGGACGTCACTTTCTTTCCTCCTTTTGCCTTTTTGATCCCTCTACCAAGACCCAGAAATGAGGAATCCAAAAATGAGAAATTTTATGATGGAGTGGAGATGAGCATTTTTGCCTTCTGTCGCTCTGCTCATTTAACCTCTTCTGGATCCTGTATCTCCCAGCGTATGGGTGAGATGAAGAGTTCAACCTCAGATGAAGAAGCCTGTGGTGGTCTCAGTGCACAATGATGCTGATATCGCAGGAATAAATGTACTTAGAGTCTATGTATTTAGTAACTTGGACACAATCCCACACTCAGTAAATGTTGAGGTATTTGCAGATTAACTGCTATTTCTGTCTGAGAATCAGTAGGACAGCAACTCCTGTTAATTCCTGCTTAGAGGATAGATTTGGGACCCTGTAAAATTATGTGTGTGAGGAGAGTTTCCTGAGTCATTTAAATTTATACAGCCTGGTTCCCACCCATTAAAACTCATGCACACACCTCTTCTCTGCCCAGTGGGGCATTTAGGAAAAAAAGAAAAAAGAAATTGTAAATACTTAGCTCCTTTATGCAGGCAAATGATGAACTGTCTGACTAGCAGACCTGCCCATCGACTCATATTGACTTGTCGTAGACTGCCAGTAATGGCTGTTGTTCTCACTCAGTAGAACACACATACACCTTGGGAGCAGCTTTACTGATTTGCACAAACTCACATTGCCTTTCCTGCTCAGTGCTCGGACTGCATGCACACAGACTTTGTGTCCTCACACCGAGATTTATCATGACAGGTAGAGTTTTAAGACATCACAGCTGACTACTGGAGCTGCTACTTTTCTTTTTGTCATACTAAATCAATGAGGGGTGAGACAGCATATAAACATGTACACACAGTGCTCTTTCTGCCATTGTGAATGGTAATCTGTTGCTTTCACCAACACATATCATAGCAAAGTTAAAGGTGTTGGAATTTGATAAAGACAGAAGAGGAAAGGGCGAATGCTTTGCAAAAGTAATATTGCCACAACTCATCGTGCCTTTCTCATATTTCAAGGTCACTGCCTAAGCAGAGTAAACACTTAACCTGACTGTAACAATATAAAACAATGATCAGTATTCTGACAGCGAGTCTGTATTTATAGATTTTCTTTGTATATCCACACCACCTCCTTCTCTTTGTCCTCTTTCTTCATACTTCACAAAATAGGACATGTGGGCACCTTTGTTATTGCAGTGCAAAAAGAAGGAAAATGGGTTTGACTGTGAGGGCAGTGCTCATTCTCTCTTTGTCTAGACGGTAAGCCAGAAAGCAGACAGATGACATCAGAAGAAAGCATAATTTTCATAACTTTTTGTCCTTCTTCAAATGTTCAACCCGGCAGGCTTTTCCTCGATCACTTCTCTTTTTATTTCTCTCTCCCTGCCTCTTTGTTTTATTATGGCTGCTGTTGTGTGTCATAAATTTACCAGCATAAAAAAGCAGTCACTTCTATAAAGTCACTTCTTTATATCCTTATCTTCTGTTTCACACAGCCCTATCTAAAGAGTTGGTCCCAGGACCTTGGTGTTCCCATACTGTCAGTGGACTACTCTCTGGCCCCTGAGGCACCCTTCCCACGCGCCCTAGAGGAATGTTTCTATGCCTACTGCTGGGCTTTGAGAAACCACCACCTATTAGGTATATGCATCACACAGCATTGTTTATACTGGAGTGTGGCTTTGTATCTCTCTTGTATATTTTCTGTTTATTCTTTAAAGTCATGGGAATAGTATACAGCAGATTCAAAGTACTCAAACCCTCTCATATTTTGTTCACTTTATTGTACTAAAGATTTAATTTAAAATGGATAAACAAAGCCATGGAGTCAGCTGGGAGCTTTCTGTAGATATATGCAGGAAGACTTGAGGCATAAATCAAAGTGAGGGTACAAAGCAACTTTTAAATCTGAGTGTTCCCAGGAGCCCGGTGGCCTCAATAACTGTGAAATGAAAGAAATTAACTACCAGGAATGTTCCTAGTGTTAACTTTTGGCGACATAAACCTTCAGTGTGATTTGATAGACATATTGGTCTTAGGGCAAAACTCTGAGCCTTATACCTTTCAAAGACCAGGCACTGCTCATTACTTGCTAATACTAGCCTATGGTGAGGCATGGTGGTAGCAGCATGGGGTTATGGAGGAATTCTGTGACAGGATAAGCAATAACTTGTCAGAACTGAGGAAATGCAGCAATGATTTCAAGAATGGAAAGACATTTTCTGGGCCACTCAAGGATCAAAGTATGTCCTAAAGCCCACAGTTAAACCCCAGAGAGTGGAGATGGCTGAAGATGGTAGTTCATTTGCTTGCAATCCAGTCTGCTGGAGTTTGAGAGGATCTGCAAGGAAGAGTGGATAAACTGCCCAAATCGAGGTAGCTTGTATAAGCTGCTAGGGATCTTCTACAAGCTACTGATTTCAGGTCTGAATACTTTAAATAATTTAAAAGGAGATTTGAGTTTTTGATTTCTGGTTTAAAAAAAATAAAAGTAAATAAAAGACGGAGAAGAAAAAATCGAAACAATTTTGTGTTAAAAATGAAGCAGTCTGTATATATATATTCTACATCTTTGTATGCAGAAGTAACAGTATGTCCCTTAGGCAGATGAAAGAGAAGAAAGTTATTAGAATTACTGAGCAGGCACGTTGAAGGGATAACACCCACCTATTTCAGTGTGAAGGTTTCTGTGGAGTGCTTCTCTAAATCCTCCACTGCGTTCACCAATTCCTTGTACCTCCTGAGAGGATTCATTTATCACTTTGAAAGTGATCATGCTGTATGCTTCTTGCACTTTACTTGCTGTTCAGTGCTATCACACCAGTTGTGATGCTCAGTATTTCAACAGAAAAAAGAAGCCATCTGGTCGGTTTGGGGTACGCTCGTCCGCTGAAGCACACTGTGTCAAATTAACAGAGATTGCAGTGCAATATGCTACTGCTGTAGTACAAGTCCTCAATATCACGGCTATGAAGTAGATGGGGAAACAGTAGTTCAAAGAGCTGCCTAGTACCACAGTGGTGAACAGAAAAGATAGTGTTGCTGTTACACTGCCTTTTTTTTTTTTTTTTTTTTCCAATTTCAGTAATGTCATACTTTTTTAGAAAAGATGTATTTTTAAAAAAAAAATGTTCTTGTCCCCTTCATGTTGTCTCATTTTTCAAAGTTTTCCCTGTGAATTACTTTTGTTTCTATCCCTCCTTGTACCAGAAGTCTATAATTTTTTTTTTTTTTTTTTTTTTTTTTTTGTTACAGGATGGACTGGAGAGAAGGTGTGTCTGGCTGGTGACAGTGCAGGAGGCAACTTATGTGTGACGACATCGATGCGTGCTGCTGCTTTTGGTGTGCGAATGCCAGATGGCATCGTGGCAGCCTATCCAGCTACCCTGCTGACGGCCTACGCATCCCCTTCCCGTCTGCTAACACTCATGGATCCCCTGCTGCCACTCAGTGTGCTCTCTAGGTGTCTCAGTGCCTACGCAGGTAGGTTTGTGTCTGTGCAGAAACCTGAAGTTGAGATTTAAGTTGAATCCTATTTTTCGTTTCTGTCGAGCACATATGTCTACTCCTTGTTATACATTACATAAACGTATTGGTCAACCACCAGTTAGAAAGGTGACAGCTTTACTCTACTGCATGTATGATAAGTGTTTATTGAAAGAAGTTCTTAGGTGGGGAACAAACATTTATTTACCCTGTCTGACCAACAGCCAACAGGGGACGTAATCTTTATTAATAGATAAAAGGTGAAGTTTTCAGCTCAACACACAAACAACTCACACAAAAAGCCTAGAATTACATCACTATATTCAGGAGGCCAACAACAGCAGGGACAAATGAGTTCTTAAATCTGCAGCTAGAAGGAAGAAACCTGCACTGTTGAGCTTTCTTTGTGGCTCTGACTTTGTACATTTGGGAGAGCTCGTTCATATACGTGCCTGGAACTTGCATAATCTTGTATTTTTACTTCTTTTTTATAAACTATTTATGTTTTTTATTTTTTAAAGTTATTTAATCCAAACTAAGAAGTGGAAAGGGTTAAGAGAAAATAATATTAAAATACTATCATAAAACCTCTAACTTTTTAAAGAAAGGTTGTTCAAAGGTTCATTAGTGCTATCTACACTGGCTCCTTTTTTTTTGGTTAAAATATTACTTCTATTCGGTTATTGTCCCAACAGCTTTAACAGCCTGGCCATAGAAATCTGTAGGAAGAATGGAGCAAGACTTTGTCCTAAAGTCTATTATCATGTCCTTGTAGTTAATCCAGTCAATAAATTTATCCACCACTGGTCTATGGTTGGCTTTTTCATCACTGAGCAGTGACAGAATAACAAAATCATCAGTGAACTTGATATGTCTGCCCGCACTGACAACCATTTATTTATTAAAGACAGATAAAAATGGTGAAAGGACACGACCCTAGAGGGAACAGGGAAAAGCTAAAAACGCATCAGGAAAAAAATGAATGACTTTGTCATTTTTAAGACCTCTGTTCAAAAGTTAACCTGTCACCATGCTAATGCAAAGCCAATGCTGTGGATGCTGTTTGGACTGTGATGAGTACTGATAAAACCTGAGGAGAAAAACACAAATTAAGAGTACTAATGTGAAAAAGCAAGAATTTTTTTTTTTTTTTCCCCCCCCTTCCAAAATTGAAGATGTTGACTAATTTCACCTATTTTACTTTTAGGATTGTTTTCCTTGTTTTTAAATATCATTGTTGATTGCGTGTAATAAAAAAATCCACTTTTTAAAAAGGACAAACAGCAACAATCCTTTCTGATATTATACATAGGTAATGAGTCATTAGACCAGATGGTAATGACATGTCTGGTTTTTCATAAAGGATCACAGCGCTTGTAAAAGCTGGAGAAACTCTTTTATGTTTGTTTGTGTTTTGTTTGTGTTTTGTTTGTTTTTTTGATAAATTTTAGTTTCACAGGGCAAGAGAACTGAGGACTATGAATGACTGCAGGAATTGGCTAACAATATGTGACAAAGAGATTGGCTATGCTGAGTCTCCTTTCGATAACTGAACTAAAACACTCATCATTTTTCTGTTCCTTCCTGCTGTCCTCATTGTGTATTGTTGGCTTTACAAATAATTGTATGGCAGTATTGAACGCACTCTGCCAGCGTTTACTTGACTATTATACCTCTCTTATTATTGCTTTCCTGTCTTCTCTGTTGTTACTCATTTGTGCTTACTGAAGAATAACAAATACTTTTATCCGTTTTGTACATTTACTTCCTTCTTTTATGTCTTCTTCTCCAGGCAGTGGGCCACAGACCGAGAAGCAGGTGGAGAAGGTGAGCACGCTGAGCCTGGTGAGGAGAGACACTGCACTTCTGTTGCGAGATTTCCGACAGGGAGCCTCCAACTGGATCCACTCTCTGCTTGATTCTACCAGAGCTTCAGCCTCCACCAGCACAGCACCAGAGGCACCAACAGAAGCCACAGGTATACAAGCGACTATAATAGTTGTTAGTTGTCAGGTTGGAACATTAGGGGTGGCTTGAATGTATTTGATAGGCAGATGCAGTCTGCCTGTGTCTTGGTCATACATCCCTGCTCAGATGTGTGTGGGTGTATATCTCCCACATTCTCAGTGTTTTCATTGAGCCAATTAATGTAACTGTTCCCCAAGTTCATTTACACCTCTCATGAAAGAGGTCAGTGACATGAGAACTTGTTATGCAGCATCTAACTAATTATTGCTTTAGCCAAACCATTTGTGTAGTACTCCTGTATCCACATTCATACCCATTCTCATCTTTGGGGTAGCAGAGCGTTGACAGTAATTGTTAATTGTAGCCACCGTAAATCTGGTGGCGAATTGTAATTTTCATGGTGTCCCCTTACCTTGGTGACACCCCCACAGCTGCAAGCCCAGTCTAATGAGAGTGTCATTGGTGGGTGTATATTATTAAAAGGCCATCATGGAGCTGAGATGGTTCATTATTAAAGAGATAGGAGATTGGTAGAGCTTTGTGAGACCAGCCACTAACAGCTGTGTTTTGACAGTTCAGGGCGGGCAGATGCTATCATCGTGACAGCACTTTTTGAATTTCCTCCACCTACTTCTCATCGCTTCTTCCAGATATAGCCCAATTTGCATTCTAGGCTTTTAACTATTGGCTGTCAACCAGAGGACATATGATAAGTGGAAACAGTAGATGAAGTGAAAGTGATTGTGTGTCACCGGTGTTGTTTTGTTTTGTTTTGTTTTTTGTTTTTTTTCTTTTTTTTTTCATGTGTCCTCCAACTGCGGTTAGTCCAAATGAACTTGATGCCCTCTTCATTCTTAATATGCTCTATCTGTCAATCATGTGTGGTTTCTGAAACTTAATGAGAAACAAACATATAGTATAATTGGCATTCTTAATTTCAGTTGTGCATTCATCAATGTGGTTCCTTCTGTCCTTGCTTCCTAGATGCAGTGAGGAAGAGCATTTCAGAGGCGAACATCTCTTCTCCTCACACAGACCCACCTGTCCCCACGGATCTCTCGGAGTTCCCCAACAGGAAATTATCAGTGAAGAGCCAGACGTGCCAGAACTTGGGGTCCCACAACAATCCCATTCCGAGCAGTGCACCGCTGCTCTCTGAGCGTGCTGTAGGTCATGCTTGAACATGTTTACACTGAGATTAGCTTGCTTTCAGCTGATGCTCTTATGCAGAAGAACCTAACAGTATTAAACAGCCAAGATCTGTTGCTTTAATAACACCTGGCTGTTAGTGGGAATCATTGTGAGAATTAAACCTGTCGTTATTTGACGATGGGTAATTTAATGATGATTGTAGCACCATTTTAGTGAAGCGAAATCCCACTAGCCTCTTGTCTTTGATCAGGATATCTCTGCTTTCAGCTTGCGTTAAAAGGATTTGGCACGCAGTTGTAGCCTTTTTAAGAGGTCGAACATTTTGGGGGCATTGAAATATTTTGGCCGTTGATCAAACAATGCTGTCTACCCTGCAGTGATGTGCATGTGTCACTTTGATGAACTCATCCGAGATTGTGTCACCCATCCCTCACAAACAGATTTGGCTTTGAAATGCTGACAGGATATCAAAAGTTTTTGGTTGTGCGAGCACTGGCAAGGTGTTGCAGATTATCCTCGTATTTTCTTGCAGGCACACTGGATTAGTGGCTGGCGCAAGCAAAATTAGCAAGCAGAGGTGACGTAAGATATTAAATATGCTTTTCCATCTGAAATGGGAATCGCTCAGCCAAGAGTCAGGAACTGAGCCAAGATTTTTACAAGGACAAAGTGGTGTGTGTGTTTACATAACTGTGGCTCACGGCTCATTGCTAGGCAATGGTGCAAGTTTCAGTCATTATGCAACTGTAATGTTTAGTAAGTTTGGAGAAACCTGCAGTCAGCTGAGATTGAAGAAGTCATTTGGGCGAGTGATGAAGCAGTTCTCCCATTGAAAACTGCATCCAGATGGTTAGAATCAACTTTATAGGACTTGCATAACCAGCTTTTCTTACAAAATTGTTTTAGCCTTTCTTTTTTTCATTCATATAAAGATATCATTTTAACAAGCCTAATATTTTCTCATCCTTTATGTAGCCAGAAGATGTCAGTTTCTTCTTTGCCAAAGATGAAGATCCCTCAGTGATCACTGACCTGTCTTCAGTGGCCATACCACCCCCTGCTGGTGAGGAGGGTTCACAGCAGGAGCACCCCAGGGAATTTCCTCTTGGGTTTGAGCCACTGCGCTCAGAGCAACTGGCAGAGATGAAGGTGGAGAGCTCTCCAGTGGTCAAGGATCCTTTCTGCTCACCTCTGCTGGCCCCTGACAGCATGCTGAAAGGGCTGCCACCTGTACACATAGTGGTAAGAGGACATAAATGGTTAATTACACTGGTTCGAAGGTTACTTGTACAAATCTATTGTTTAAGTGTTATTCATTGTGTGCTAACAGTAGTCTATATTTTCTAAGTGTTTTCTGTGAGAAGGTCAAAGGGCAGCACGGTGGTTAGCAATGTTGCCGCACAGCAAGAAGGTCCTGAGTTCAATTCCACCATCAGGCCGGGGTCTTTCGGTGTGGAGTTTGCCTGTTCTCCCCGTGTTTGCGTGGGTTCCCTCCGGGTACTCCGGCTTCCTCCCACCGTCCAAAGCTTGTGGGGATCAGTTAATTGATTAATCCAAATTGCCCATAGGTGTGAATGCGCGAGTGAATGTGAGCGCGAATGGTTGTCTGTCTCTGTGTTAGTCCTGCAACAGACTGGCGACCTGTTCGGGGTGTACCCTGCCTCTCTCCCTATGACAGCTGGGATAGGCTCCAGCACCCCCCGCGACCCTGAAAAGCATAAGCGGAAGCGAATGGATGGATGGGTTTTCTGTGAGAAGGTGTATGAGATTCAACTATAAGTATAAGTTGAGCATTATAAAGGTAGTCTGGAAAAAATCCCATGCTCCAATGGTAGGGGCTATGGAGTTTTCTGCTGAAGCACAGCCATCCTCAGTAAATGGAGTTTAACGGTGTGTCACATAACTGTACATATTTACTGTCTAGTTTTCTGAGCACTTTGTGAAGACTTATTGTTCACTTAAAAGTTGAGACTTGGAGGCAGTGGTCTCATCACTGGCTGGAATTGGAGCTTTTGATTGTATTGCACAATCCCTTTCAATGCATAATATACTATACATGGTGGTGCAGAGGGCATTAAAATGTAAACTGACAGCATACCAAAAGATGTACATGGTTTACAGATATTGAAGTGAAACAGTGTGATGGGAGAGAGAGGGTAAGTTAAAGTCCTTTTTTTCCTTTTCTTTTTTCTTGTTGTTGTTGTTGGGTTTTTGTTTAGTTTGTTTGTTTTTTAAATTTGCTGGAGTGAGTCAGCGAGAATGTAAAGAAATCATGGACAAAAGAGACTGGGATGCTTGGCTTCCTTTTCTTCATCCGCTAATTAAGATTCATGACGTGTCTGAAGGGAATCCAGATTTTCTTCTCACCATTTCTAACCCTTCTTTTCCTCTCTCTCCCCACCCTCAGGCTTGTGCACTAGACCCCATGCTGGACGACTCTGTAATGTTTGCCAAGCGTCTGAGGAAC
Organism: Oreochromis aureus; assembly: GCF_013358895.1. Classification (NCBI taxonomy): domain Eukaryota; kingdom Metazoa; phylum Chordata; class Actinopteri; order Cichliformes; family Cichlidae; genus Oreochromis; species Oreochromis aureus. The sequence continues at coordinate 24,851,758 of NC_052952.1, forward strand.
ATAGACCAGCCCGTCACTCTGTGTGTGGTGGACGACCTACCCCATGGCTTTCTCAGCCTATCTCAACTCTCAAGGGAGACAAGGGAGGCTGCCAATGTCTGTGTGGAGCGAATTCGCGCCGTCTTCACACAGGACACACCCCCAGAGCCACGGAAGCACCGCAAGCTGGAACGGACCGACGGGGGTGTGTCAGCATCTTCAGGGGAAACCAGTTCTCTCTTTGTTGGCCCCATTGAGGGAGGAGAGCTAGCTGTCGGGAGAGGGGCTAAAATTGCTGATGGGGAGGGCTCAGTTGCTGTGGCAGCCCAGAATAACACCGATGCTGGTGGCATCGGGGCTTAAATAAGGTTAGATAATAAAAAGGGGGTCTGCATTTCACTCGAGGAGCGAAGGGAGAAGGAGTAAATCAAAGTCGCACAAATTTAGGCAATGCAGTGTCTATATGCAAGACAAAGCATCCTGAAAAACAGAGACAGGGGGTGGGAAATGCAGTCTAGCATATCGCCCAGTGTTTGAGAGACAAAAAAACAGCAGAGGAGGAACACTGAAATATAACTTCCTCTGCTTTACAATTCTTGCCACTTGTCTGTGCACCATTATACACCAACGCAAATCTGGCAGACAAAATGAACACACCCACAAGAGACAGTCATGTTTTAGAATAAAATAATTATTTAGCAGCTACTTAGATCAAAGACCAGCACTCACCCACACACACAGCAGTTGTACTTAACAGAGTTGCTGTGAGGCACCAAAGGCTTGGACATAAAGCAGCACCGACTATTCTTGAGACGAGGCCTGAATGGGTGATTCATATAGGCTGAGGCAGTGATTCGAGGCCCTAATCAGATAGTAGTAGGGACACTATATACTTCTGTGTGGAGTCACCTCTATCAGAATGGCCATTTGTCCGTTAGGGAGCGACTCTAAATAACACTTAATAACTCCACATTGTGTTCTCAATTACGCCAGTTTAGCAGTCAATACAGCTCACTTTGTGGATGGTAACTGTGTTGACTCTCTCCAAAATAGAATTACAAAGCTAGAACAACAGCGTGAAACACTCGAAACTGGATGGATTGATTCACTTCTTTTGTCATATTTGTTGCAGTTTTTAATCATTTTATGAATTCTATGCAGTAGTATTAGTTTTGTTATTTATATCAGTTTTCATTGCAGTTATGCCAGGCTTAATTTTTCTTTTCTATTCTATATTATATAATCCAGTCTTTTCATTTTTTCCCCCATGTTTTTCAGTGTGCTGAATATTTACCTCTGTGCGCGTGTGTGTGTGTGTGTGGCAGCAGCAGCTGTTCTGACATCGCTGGCCTTTCCAATTAAGCTTCTGTTCTACCCTCAGCAATATACAATGATCAGAGTAAATGTAGAACATTACACAGGGACAGAGTGCCCTGCCTTGAGCATTTTGTAGTGATATAATAATGCTAGTATAAAGACTGGACTGCATTAATTTGTAGACAAGTACAGACTTAGGATACATCTTGTAGGTCTTTCAGTGACAATCATTGCTTTTATATTTAAAAAAAAAAAAACTTTCTTTCTTTAATACCTCTTCTTTTTTATTTTACAGCAGCAGAAAGCCCAGCTCTCAGCTGTCAATACACATTTAAAATTTCACTACAATGATTTCCTTTCTAGTTGCCCTGGTCACTCAGTGTGCTACTGTTCACTACTTCTCTGCACAGTAGAGGCTGTGTCAAAGTGCCACTTCTCTGTAGCCGTGGGATTTTCGGCCCGACAACTTATTTTTTTTTATTACAAATTGGAGGCTTTTAGGAAAGACTTAAGCAAAGAAAAGAGATTGCAGAGGTGCACTGTAAAAGCCACTAAGACTTGTATTTGACCAACTAAACGTGTCTGGTCCATCATATATTTTTAGCTCCCCACTGACAGATTTGGGCTTTTCTTTGTTTTCGATAACGTGGGGACACTCCTTTTTGCATGTTGCTATTGAAGCACTTTAAAGTATGCAAAAATGTCCTTTGTAGGGTCAGTCCCTCTATCACGTCCAACTAAATATAGATGCCAACAATGCTGGCACTGTCCTGCCCTTGCCTGGTAAGAAGGCTGGGGTTGCCAGGTCTGTAGAGAGGGATGCTGTGTGATGAATTGGATTTAGCTGATGCTCCGAGAGCAAAATCCTCCCCCCGTTGAAGAGCAGGATTTTCAGTAGGAAAGTCATGCTACAGGATTATACCATACTCAGTTGTCAGCTTCAAGTACTTACTGCAGTATTTTTAGTCAGATTGATGGAGAGAACAAGGACTGAGAAGAGGAAGAAAGTTAGAGTCGCTCTTTCCAAGATGCTGGGCTGAAGCAAGTGTTTGCTTTACTAGCCGCTGTTTATGCTCACTGTGCACTTTTGCAGTAGTTGCACTGTCGCTCAGTACAAGTTTAATTTAAGCAAAGCTTGCACATGTCACCTCCCTCCCCTCTGCCCCGCTTTGTGCCTCTGTCTGTGGCTGAAATGGAGAATGGATGCACACATAATCACAGTTGTCTGTTACGTGTGGAGAAACATGAGCTCTTTGTGTTATGTGTTCATATCAGACAGGAATGGCACTTCACACTCTAAACTATTAATAGTATTAATTAGCTGTTGTTGAGAGATGTCTCCAATGTAGTCAAGCCTCTGTGAGACAACAGTTTTTGTCTGATATACTGTACACAACCTCATCTGTACTGAAGTCAACACCGCACAGGACGAACAACAAAGCTGACGGGTCATTAGCAGTTTCTTGTATTAGGAATTTGAGTTAACTAGCTTTATTTTGATTCTGTTTAAACTGTGTCAAATTCTTATAGGCCTTCCTATGCCTCATATCCTTGATGACCCTCGTGCATCAGGCTAACCTGAGTGCAGGCGATGGACCAGGGAGTCCTTGTGGTGTTCTGATCAGACATAGGCTTGCTGATTCTCATTTTTGCTTCTTTTGTTGAATTGTTTGGTGCTTTAATGCAGCCTACAACTATTAGCTGAAATATTTTGTTAAATATTGATTGATTTTTAGCTCTTGGTTGATGTCGTCTCATGTGTTGATTCTTTTGTTTAATGAGCAGCTGCTGTGGTAGTTTTTTAATATGGCTGCTTTATTATCATTATTATTATCATTATTATAATTATTAGTTCAGTCTCAACTTGTGCAGTATACCTCTATGGATTGACTCTATTCACTAGAGAGTTTCTTTGCCTCAGGCTGATTTCTGTGAAATGCAATGCGCAGTGCAATACTGCTACAAACATACAAACATGAGCCATTGGGGCAACATTTGCAGCAAACTTGTGTAGTTACACACCAGCAAAATATTTTTTCTTTTCATTCCCCGCTTCCTCCATCATAGGATTTTTTAGTTTTTATTTTTTTTCCTTTGGTGCAATATGTTTGACTCACCTCGAGCTTACACTTCACAGCCCATATGTAGGTTCCTTGAAGTTTGCTTTCTTTTCAAACGCCTCGGTGTGTTAAACTGACTTTAAGCACTTTGCAAAAATGTTACATGTCATTCATTTATGGATAAAGTTTCATGTTGAACCAAAGACTGAAGCCAGAGTGTTGTAACAGAGATGTGCTGACATTACTGCTTAATGTTCACTGTTATTGTTGAAAATGCAGGTGCTAGTCAGTGTCATAGTCTGCCTGCACTCCATATGCAAATTGCACTGCATCAATTCTGATGTAGAATATGATTAGCCTTTGAGGGGGGGAAAAAAAGAAAAAAAAAAGCTTGTATACATGACAAGCCATAGACTGTAAAAGTGAGATGTTTTTAAGTTTACTTGTTTTGTTGCTGTTGTTTAAGAACACCGAAAGTGCAAACCCATGAATAAAAAGAATGTATATTAAACATTATGATTTATGTAGATATTTTTACTTAAATTTGTTAATCAGATTGGTTGCAGATTGATTTTTGACTGCATTTCTTTGCAGGTTCTATGTTAGGGTGATGTGTCTGCTGCGCCAGGCTAGTTACTGCCTTTGATTTTTATCCAAATAAAATTCTGTCATGAACCCTGCTGTTGTTGTATTTAAATTTTTTGAATTAACCTTTGTTTATCATTGATCTCACTAAATGTTAAATAAAAGTCACAGACTATGACATAGTGGTTATAATTTAATCAGATATGACTTTTTTATAAAAAATGGAATTACAATTCGGGATTACATTTTTAGACACCAAAATTGCTTAAATTAGCTTTTCTAACATTTTGATTCAGCTTAGACTTTGGAAAAGTTCAATAAAAAGTGTGACCCTTAGCTTAAGTGTCACCTAAAATCAAAAGTATACAGCACAGACAGCTCTCTGGTATTCTCTGCACAGAGGTCCGAAATGAAAAAGTACTCTTAAGTAGTTTTGAGGTGCTTTCCATTTGCATAAGTGTTTTCATCTGATGCCACTTCTCTCCACATTGCAGATGCAAAGACCCGCAGGCTCTCCAACTGCTGAACTTTTCTGATTGCTATAATTATTTTACAGAACGACATGGTGATAAAGGTGATTGTGAGACTCGAACAACACAACAGCAAGTAAATATGTAAATCTGCTCCATTTGATCAGCTTCAATTGGAACTGTAACAAAGTAATACTTATGTTAAGTTTGCACATAGTAATTCTATTTTGACAGTATTTTACATCCTGAAAATGCCCTATACCTAAATGATGGGACCCCCGTCCCCCTCTTTTTTTTCATGGGTAATTTTCCAAGTAAACTCAGCTGGTCGGCCCATTGAGTCACGTTGCCGCTGATTCTTCTGGTTAGTAATATCATATTTTGGGCCAGGAGGCCAAGCAGCATCTGTCTCAGAACAACTTCATTAGAAGTGCGTGACCTCTAATGGAAACATGATTGCAATCAGCGATGGCATTTTGAGCGTGTGGACATGTCGCATTGACGAAGCACGAGCGGAACCGTGCGCGCGCTCGGCAGCCGCCACCCCCCTCCCTCACTCCCCCCTAAACAACCACCATACCATCATCCGCCATCCAGCTTCACCTGCCGGAGGGGGGGGGGCACATGCATTGAGGCAACCGGCGCGAGCGCGCCTGATTCCTCTCTCTCCGTCAACGCGCGCTCTCGCGCGGAGACAGGCTTCTGGGAGCTCGGAGAGCAGACGAGCGGCAGCTGAGGAGAGAGAAAGATGGAGGTGAGGGTCGGGGAGAGACTCCTGTGCCTGGCCGTGCTGTTCAGCGTCCTCTGCGTGGATTCAGTCCTCGGGAAATACGTCAGAGGCGTCGTCAACACAAAAGAGGTGAGCGTTTGTTTCTCCCCCTCTACCTTTAATTTGTTGCCTTGCGACAATGACCCCACCGCACACTGACAGAAGCGAAACCGACATGACTGCGAATCCGCTCGCAGGTGTCTCTGTGGTGGACTGTTCCGTTAGACGAGGGGCAACAGCCGATTCACGGATCAAGTTGCCTCGCATATGTGCACAGCTCTTTAGTGTCAGCGTGTGAAACATACTCACCTCTATTCTGCCCTAAAATCCCGCGCCATCTACGTGCGTATCAAGCGTGGCGTATGTTTTACCCTCATCATGATAGTCTTCTGTATTATTGTTGCCTCTAAAGCGGCATCGCGCCAGTTCAGAGCTGGAAATAAAGCCTACGAAGTGGTTACTCTTCTTCAAGTCCCATCCGTGCGTCCGGGGTTTTGTTGCCATGCTTGGATGTAAATTAGCAGCGGCTTTTCTGTTTATGATCGGAGGACCTGTCACAGGTGTGAGTCATATGGCTCGTGGCGCGCGGCGGTGGTTTGCTGTTTGTTGAACCTGGGCTCAGTACCGCCTGTTTAGGGTTTGGGGGGAAGCTGTCACACAGATCAGCATCGGGATCACTGCTGTCCTGACGAGATCTGCGAGTTCAAATGTTGACTCTGCAGCTGGAGCAGGTATCTCTGCGCCGCTTTTATAATTTACCACCTCCTGTGTTACATTTCTGCTGACATCCACGCGAGTTTGTTGGGATCAACTTTTACATAAATGAGCAGTACAGTTGGGTCGTCTACCATTTTGTTGTGAGTGAAGCAATAGCCCAATCAGAAGAAAGACGCAACCACCTCCGACAAAGTTATTAATGGCTGTTTTGAACGTGATCGGGATACTTAGAATATCTGGCAAAAAGCGAAGAAGACAATGTGGAATCAGCTGTTAGTGTGTAACAAACACACACATCGAGATTATGAAGTCAAAAATGCATATGTTGCCAAAGTAATTTCTTTTTCATCGCCGGTTTGTTTTTGCTTGATAAAATAATTGTTTCAGCTCAACAGGAGCGCTCTCAGCTCTTAAAGCCTCCTGTTGCCACAGTGGAGTCACTCAGTGACCAGAAACAGGGAGGTGGGATCCATTGTTGCACTGGGTGGCTCAGATATGTTTGAAAAAGTGGGTGGTGGTGTTTGGTCAGATATTTTGCTCACCTCATGGTACAGTTTTACCTCACTCGTCCCAAAAAGAAGATTTAAACAGAAACACCAGACAGTTTGCAATAATAAGCTTTAATGATTCCTCTGACCTGCTGACATGCACTGCTGGCTTGTGTGCTCTTGACTGCAGGTTTAAGAGGAGTTGAGCCAAACGGTGACATTGAAGTCACCATTTTTAAATCTGCAGGATGACGATGGAGATCAGAATAGATAAATTGAACAGGAGGCACGCATCCATCCATCATGGCTGGAGAGATGCCCTTGAACACAGGCTGAATGTGCACCTGCTCCAGTGGAGCTGCACAGTGGCCAGCAATGTAGGCTGCACTGGGCAACTTCCAACTGTTTGTGTGCATGTGTGTGACTGTCCAGCTGCTGAGCAGAAGGACAGCCATCTACTCTTCTGGAAAACCACAGTGAAAAAGGATTTAGTTTTTCTTTATTACTGGCTTTGCTGTTCCAGGCCAGTAATAAAATATTATTCATGAAAAGTAAATCTCATAATTTCATGATCCACTGTAGGCTGATTTTTTTTTTCTCCCAGTTAATTATTTCATCCATCAAAAGTGGACAAAATTTCACCAAAAAGTGCGATGCCAGCGAATTTCTTTTCTTTTTCTTGCTTAAAAATTATTAAAATAATTGCTGAAATTGTTGCTAGTGGGCTTCTTGTTGAGTTAATTTATCAGCATGTACCTGTTTTGGTTTTATTGCGTTACCAGAAAAAATAAAGAAAGAAATACTATGAGAATAAATAAATGAATAAAAGAAAAAAACGAAGGCTGGGTGTCTCCTAAAAAGTTGTGGTGCACTTTTTTTTGGTTTCGTTCTGTAGCTGGTCAGATATTAGCTGAGTGCCTAAAGAAAACAGAGCACTTTGAATGACATCCTGCAACACTGGGCTTGACATATTGATATTGCATGTGTGTGTGTGTCTGTGTGTGTGGTTTACTCCTCATCAGTCTTGCTTGTGCATTCCTGCCCCAAGGTCACCCACTAACTTTACTCGACATCCTGCCTCTCTTAGACACACACAAACACACACTCCCATGCACACAATCATGTTGACTTCACACTCCTATCAGTCTGTCGCGCTCACACGCTCACTCATTGAATAAACTCAGCTTCGGTCCCTTGATGCGGTAGCTGTGTCAGTGCCTGCAGAGGTGAAGGCTGAGTTTGTGCAGAGCTGCAAATTGATAAATGAAATTTACCTCACTGGGAGGGATGAGCTGTTGAAAAGTGTTGGACGGCTGGAGAAATATATGGAGAGGCACAAGCCTAGTTGTCCAAAGGCAGTGGTGCGGACTTGTCAACAGCTTTCTTGGGGCTGGTCGATGTGTACAATTAGTCTAAGTGGCTCATAGTGTGTGGACGCACTGATAAAATGTCCCTACTGAGGGGTGGTGCTGCTGTTAGATTAAAGGACAGGAGAAGGACGCTGTTTTTAAAACCAGTTGGGAAATTTTGAGAGGGAGAAAAAGTTTGCCCTTCTTTAGCGCACAATGGCACGGGACCTCTGAGTAAGGCAGTAAATCCACCCTCTGCTTCAGTCTGGGTCTCTTGTGTTAATGTCCATAGAAGTGTATGAGTTTGCAGCATACTGATATTAAAAATCAGTTGCTGAAGCAAAGACTTTATTCAACCTTAGGTTGAACTGAGCTGAGCTGTTGCTCAGTTACATTTTGGCGGAACACACCTGCTGTTGAACCGTGAAAGTTTAAGTGCCCGCCTTTAGCTTTGGTGTTTTAAGTACTAAAAGGAGATACATTTGGTCTCAAGCTGAGAAATATTAAATGCTCAGAAATCTTGTATTTTGTCTTGCCATGAATGAAATGGCTGTTACTGACAGCATCCAGGCACATATTGCAATCCAGTTTGAAAAAGTGAATAAACTTGGTTAGTGAGCTGTAAAAATGACTCCTTTGTGTTTTTCCCCAGGATGCTGGGTGTTGGTTTTACAATGGGGAAAAAGCCCATTGAGCTGAGGTATGCTGGTAAATATGGTTGCTAATGTTTCCAGTTGTTTTGCACCATTATTCAGACTTTTAAAACAGCTGGAACTTTTCATTGTTTGACTTACAGATAGAACAAAGAATTATAGATTTCAGTTTATTAAGGGTCATTTAATTGCAGTTAATCAAAGTAAATTTGTCTACAGCAGTTGTGAAGTAGCTGAAAAACACTGTAAATTGATTTGTAGAGAAGTGTTGTTATTAAAGGAAAATAAATGGAGCGGTTGCTGGGTCAAACTTGCTTGATTAGAAACTTTTTGAGTATTTAACTGCAATTTTAAAAACAGTGGACTCTTATCAAGATCAAAATTGTAATTTGAAAATCAGTAAATTAATCATTTAGTCCTAGTTTTCTGACAACTATTGGGGCATTAAGAGGGGGGCAGGCTTGAGGATTCAGTGCTGAATACAGATTATTAAATAAAAATGTCCATGAGCAGGTTTAAATGTTTGTGTTCTTCACAGTTAATTAAAATGTGTGGTTTTATAAAGAAAGGTCTTCAAACGGTTGCCTTTTGAAAAACAACAAATGGCCTTGAAACTTGTGTTTCTAAATGAAAAATCTAACACCATGTTCACCAGCATACTGCTGCCCATTGGGCCTTTCCCCGTCCTAAAAATCAGCACCTCACATCACATAACACTGAGGCTGTGTCTGGGTTGATAAAAGCAGCAGATCTGAAATGAGGGATTTTGCCAGGATTTCTTGGTTTAATAGGATCATGAAGTAAAACGCCTCATATGTGATGTCTTACTTTAATTAATGCCGTGTCTTATCTTAAAACATGCCAGTTTTGAACTCTTGAAATTCACCCAGCAAGACTTTTAAGAGTCACTTAAAAGTCCTTTAGCTTGACTTTGAAGTAAGTTTTGGGAACCCTGTGTGGGTAGTATTATCTAGTCCACAACTCAATCAGTTTTCCTTTATCTCTTTTTAATGAGGACATTGTGATCAGATACAGGTGCCGTATGTGTGTGAGTGGGTGTTTCATGTGCTCATAAGCTGAGTTTGATGTGTACGTGTGTTTGTATGTCTGGAAACCCTGCGTGTGCTCACTGAACCTCCCCAAAAAGACAAAAAAGAGAGCTGAGTGTGTTTGCATGTGTGCCTGTGCGTGAGTGTGTTTAATGCGTTGCAGCATTGTGTAACCCTGACTAATGAATCATTGAGAAGCCCAGCGGGCCAGGGGTGACTTGACTAGCTGATTGGTAATTAATTGTTAATGAGGCTTAGCAAGCAAACAGGGTTTTTGGTGAGAAAGAGAAAAAAGATAGAAAGCTACTGAGATGAAAGGACAAAGTGTGAGGGAGGGAGAAAGAAAGGAGGAAAGAATAAGACTGCGAGAGGCTGAATTGACCAGATACTGCATCAAGGCATCGCACTTGATTAATGGGCGTACATACACACACGTACAGGTGCAACAATGCACACACACTCTGGAAGGTGGTTGAGTGACTCTGCATCACAATGCAGCGGCCTTGGGGAAATAGGAAGACTAAAAGGGGATTAAGGTAGACACCTCATCCACTGTTGCTGTTCTCCCGGGCTCATTGTCTTTTCTGGACTTCACTGATACACACACACACACACACACACACACACACACACACACACACACACACACACACACACACACACACACACACACACACACACACACACACACACACACACACACACACACACACTGGTGGAATAACTAGTGGGAACTTAGTTGTTAACGTTTGTGGAATTGCTCAACACCTGTGTTGAATTGTCTTTGCATCCATCCAACAATATACAAGCTTGCTGATGTTGTCATGGCTCAGTTAGACTCTGTTAGCTGCTTGATTTAAAGCATCCACTGTGGAATTGCAGTGCCGGGAAAGTTAAATAGGAAACATAGCTTCATTAAAAAAAATTATAAATAAATTGCTAATAAATGAATACCGCACTATTCACAGAAAAATTTCATCCTTGACTCTGCATAAAGTGCATGTCAGTCAGACCCCTGCCCCTAGACACTTGGGGGTATTGGACATAGCATGATTAATAAGCCAGGCAACTTCACTGGTGATGTTTTAATAGATGTAATGAATCAGTACTAATAATGAGTATAACTGGAACCTAATATGTGCTAGTTACAGGTGAGCTTACTGTCCAACTTCCTAGAATCATCCTGAGACCTAAATCTGTCCCTAAAACATTTCATCTCAGCACCTGTGGACTTTTCATAAGAACAAATGACAAGCAATGTAATATTTAACATATTTAACACAAACTCTAGATGTGCTAGAGTTTGTGTTAAATATGTTAAATATTACATTGCTTGTCATTTGTTCTAATGAAAATATGGTATGGGTGGTCAGCAGGGGTTCAGTAATATATAGTAAAAATCCCTCAGATTTATGGTGTTATTAGTAAACAACACACAAATTACAATTTGCATGTAACTTAACTACTGAAATCTAAAAGCACACATGGAAGTAGTTGATCTGCTAGCAAGCTACTGAAAAATGTAGTTAAACTGGTTTAACTGCTCCAGTAATTAGAATAATTACCTGCTATACCAATGATATTTATTCTTTTGCATCCAACGCTGGAGCCACATTTTCTGCTTCAGCGTGATAATACCATATACACAAAGGCAGGTCCATAGACAGGGCTCTCTGAGTGTGTTGAGGAAATACTTGACTGGTGTGCACAGAATGCTCAGACCCATCAAACACCTTTCGGGATGAAGTGGATTGCCAATTGCAAGCCGGGCCTTATCGCTGACATCAGTGCCTGACCTCTGTAATGCTACTGCGGCAGAAAAGAACCAAATCCCTGCAGCCAGGTTCAGAAAACTTGAGTAAAGACTTTCTACAAGAATAGTGACTTTTCTAGTGATATACTTATGCCTATGGCTCAGGAATCTTTGTTCTCAAACCCATATAGATGTGATGACTGGATGTCAACGGGCTTTGTTCAGCAGTTCACATAATTTTTGACTATGTACTGTTTTATTTTGTGTTTGGCTCCGCTACTTTATCTGTTTCCCACACATAGATTTGGGGGAACCATCCAGGTCTATTAACAGTTGCCCAATAAAGGCAAATTAGCCTTTTTCCTTTTATCTATCCAAAATAAAAACATAATCAATCCCATTTGCTCTTATTGTGAAAGTTCAGTTGCAGGTGATCAGGTAGTCGTGTCTCCTGTTTCATTGCCGGCTGACCAGGTTGCTGTTATGGCAGTCCTTGAAGTCGCTCAGCTTGCTTGTCTCACGATCATACACTCCTACTCCTACTTCACCTTCTTGGAATGCAGCTGGTAACTGTGGTCCCCGTTTCGCACTGGAGATTTGCTGTAAGCTGAAGGGTAACTCTCACCAGAACGTGTAGCAGGTGGAGAGCTGAGGCTCAACGAAGCTGTAGAGCAGAACAAGGACTGCCATCAATACCTGGGGTTTAAGACGGTGGAATTTGAGTCTGTTCAGGGGACTTGGGCATTAGTGTGCACCCACTGCAATCTAATTATGTGGCAAACACTGAAGTCTTTTAAGTCTATTAAGCATTTAATGGCAGTATGCATGACCAGTAGACACTGGGTCACTCATTGATGGTTTAGTTGATGCAATGCTCAAATTTGAGATGAGAAATTTTCAGTAGGATCTTGATAACTGGAAATTCATCAACTCTGTTTTATTCTCGAGTCCTTTAGATACATTTTTTTTGACACTTGATTAATCAGTAATTCACTTATTTGAACTTGAGCCAGAAATTAGTGTGTGAAATTCCTGACTGCACTCTTCGGTGCGAGAAGCTGATAGAGTTGGCAATTAAGTTGAACTTAAATCCGCATTGAACCCCTATGTTTGGACCTGTCCTCTACTCCCGGGTACCTGTGCAGGAAATTGAAGGACAAGTGCACGGCAAAAAAACAAAACAAGGATTGTGTCTTGCTTGATGTTTCTATGGCAGCTGCAAATGAAGGTATGCTGTGGTTGCTATGGCACTAATGGAGGAGGAGAGAGGTTTGTGTGTGCATTAAGTGATCTTTATCGAAGGGTAGACATGTGTCACTTTGGCCATGGCATGCTGTAAAGTGTGTGACGGATGCTTTCGAGTAATTCTGTGTGTGTTCGTGTAACAAAGGGGTCTTTCACAGTCCTGGCCTGTGGTGAGTTAAATTACACCCCCCACTATCTCAATAACCCAACTGGACCACCCCTCTCTCCTCTCTCCAGGGATTCATCTCTGGGTCAGTGTTTTCCTCTCCTGCCCTGGTTGTCATGGTTACTGCCTTAAGCGTCACCCAGGACGACGCACGGAGGTGGGGTTGAGTCTCGGGCTTCACTGACTTTTGGAGTTTGCCATGAATTATAACCCAGAGGCTCCAGGGGCTGAAGCTGGCTGGCAGTAGCTGAAATATGGCTGCGGTTTTGTTTTGCTGTGATATATGGAGGCGCTAGCCATGCTACGCTGCTCTGGATGCACTTTATTTCTCAGCACAGAAATCACTGTGCTTGTTTATGTAGGGACAAGGCAGGGCAGAGGTAATTACAGTATAATGGTGCATGGGGAGTTTTCTTGGTTGGTTGGAGATCAAGAGTTCATAACAACTAACCTCAAGGCCTGTTTTAATAAGAAAGAGGCAAACTGCGGTCTTTGAAGAGGTTGAAACGTGCAACAGGATGATACGCACACTGTGCAAGAAAATGTGCTCATGTTTTGGATCAGTGTGTTTTTAACATTTGAGGAGCACAATTGATTTTAAGGATAGTAAATATTAAGCACAACTCTGAGATCAGCGTGAGGTTTGGACACACTAACCGATTCGTATAGGTGCTGGTACTGCACAATAATAAAATACTTTATCCACATTTCAGGGACTATATCTTTTGTGATTTTCTGCACAGCATGCTATAGTTTAAATGAGCTTTTACCAGTGAAGCTAAATTAGTTAATTCAGTTATCATCTTATATGTTGTATGCATGTGCCTGTTCCATTGTCATAGCCTCAATAACAATCAGCAACCTTAGGTTAGTAAATAGCTTATACAAGTCTAACTTAACTTTTTGGCCACACCAAGTCAAGCCGAACCTAAATTTTGAGGACAGAATAGAGTAAAATAGCCTTTACGTCCTCTGTATTTTCAAAGAAAAGCACTTTTCATAGCCCATTTGCAGCATATGGACCCAGCATGATCCCTGCAATTTTATAGCAGTGTTGCCACTTCAGTAGCATTTACCTACCCTGTATTGTCTTATCGGTGAATTTTGTACAATTCAGCGAACTGTCTTGCTGACTTGGAATCGGCTAATGTTAGCCAGCTTCTGTTGACAGATTACACACTCAGGCTGAGACCTGTTCACAGACCAGTGGAAGCAAAAGATAGATAGCTTCTGCTGTTAAGTCACTGTTTTTTTTTTCTCTTTTGTTTAGGTGGTGGACATCTGCACTGGTGGTTAGTTGCGATTGCTCTACGTGCGAGTGATTTATTTATTAATTTTTTTCCCTCACGGGATTTCCTATCCTTCTCGCTTTCAATCAAACATTCATTGTGTCACGCTGTCATGATTTCCACCATCTGGCAGCTGCACGAATGGACTGGAGTTCCTTTTGACAGTTTAAAGATGTATTTTCAGGAGAAATGAATGTGTACAAACCACTGATACAGTAGACTAATGATTAATTCATACCTTTTTGTGCAGTTGCATCTTGCAATAATAATGAATAGTTGTAAAAAAGTTGGTAGGGCTTCTTGACTTCTGATTGAATTGGTTTTACTGGAAACTGAATTTTTTTGGTAAAAGCCAAATAAGATGACTTTTCAAGTTTATCATCAGTTCAAGTCTTAATTAGGAAATCAGAACAAATTGTAATTTTATAGCAAAATTCTTGTATGGTTAAAATTAAAGTGCAAATTTCCTCAGACTTTATTGTAACTTACTGAAAACCTTTAGTGCAGCTTTTAGGATGTGATGATCATCATGTGCAAATGTGCGTATTGGTATCTCATGATACATTTTTGTGGGAGTTTGCGAAAGGCTTTTTGAGCCTCGTTTCTTTGACATATGTGACAGTGTGTTTCTTTTATATGTTTCTTGTCAATTAAACAGACCAGCAGCATCTCTCCTTGGGTAAAAAAAACCTCAGAGAATATCTGGGATTGTGAAACTTATAGTGCAACACCTGCTGTCAAGGTTACCGTATGCATCTTATATAGCTTGTAGAACCACTTTTAACAGGAATAATTTAAAGCAACCATTTTCTGTATGACTTGATAAGTCTTCCATTATTGTTGAGGAATTATGGCTTACTCTTCTTTATAAGGACGTTTGTGTTCATTGGTTGTTGGGCATTTTGTTTATGCACAGCTCTCTTAAGGTCCCTCCTCAGCATGATGAAAATCTGAACTTTGTCTAGAAAACACCTTTTTAATTATTTTGATTTTCAGGAGATTTGCTGCTGTGTTTGGGGTCGTTGTCCTCTTGCATGACCCAATTGTGATCAAGCTCCAGCTTGGCTCTAGAATACTTAAGCACACAGAGGAGTTCATGTTTAACTCAATGACTTCAAGGAACCCGGGGTCTGTGGCTGCACAGTAAGCCCAAATCATCACCTCTCCACCATTGTGCTTGACAGTTGTTGTGAGGTGTTTGTTCTGATATTTTGTTTGGTTTTCACCAAACATGGCAGTGTGTAATATGAGCAAACATGTTCACTTTGGTCTCATCTCACCGAAGACATTGTTCCATAAGTCTCATGCTTTGTTCAGATGCAACTTCACAAACTTAAACTGTGCTGCCAGGTACTTTTTAGAGAGAAGATGATTTCTGCTGGCAAAACAAGCCATTCTTGTTCAGTCTTCTGAGGCCTGTAGAGTCTGAGATGTAGCACTTGGGTTTTTTGCAGTTTCCTTAAGCGTTGCATGGTCTGATCTTAGGGTGGATTTGCTGGGAGATCCACTCCTGGGAAGAATGATGTTTTCCACTAATGAATCATCATTCTCACTGTAGGTGGAATTCAGATTGTTTGGAAATGACCTTATAACGCTTCTTAGATTTATGAGCGGCAACAATTACTTCTTTAAGACTGCTGATGACTTTCCTCTTTAGCATTTTGTTAACACAAGCTTGAATGCTCCAGACCAGCGGTCCCCAACCCCCGGGCCTCGGACCGGTAATGGTCCGTGAGTTGTTTGGTACCGGGCCGCGAGAGTTGAGGCTCAGGTGTGAAATGTATGGTTTTCAGCGTTATTTTGTTATCGTTTTTATCATTAACTCGGTTTTCCTGGGTTTTTTCACGTGTGTTATGAATAAATCTTCTTTTTTTCGGTACCGGTACTAGTTTTATTTTGTTGTATTTATCCGCGACACCTTAAAGGCCGGTCTGTGAAAATCTTGTCGGGCATAAACCGGTCCGTGAGGCAAAAAAGGTTGGGGACCGCTGCTCCAGACCATCAAACAACCAAAACATCTGCATTTATAGAGGTGGTCACACTTACTGATGATCAGTTAATTAAGTGCATTTGATTAGCAGCGCCTGGCTGCTCCTTGTAAATTGCGGCATGTAAATTGTTCTAATCTTTAAGATAACAGTCTTGCTTCATTTGACGTCATCTGTGGATCAGTACTAAAGCTTTTTCGTATTGTTTTTTTTTTTTTTTTTTTTGTCACAAATACAACAGAAGCTAAACTGGAAACTGTTTTAGTGCTGGAATTAAATACTGTAATTGTAGGTAAGTACAGCTCAGTGCTTTTAACAAAAAATGTGTTGTATTGTATGTAGTTTGATTTCAAAAATGAAAATTGTAAAAAGAAAATACGGAGCTGCTTATGGCTGCTCACTTATTTCTCATGGGGTTACTATGTTAGATGGATCCGTATATTTGATTTGGCATTTTTATACTGGATGCTTTTCCTGATGCAAGCCTCCTCTTTATCCGGACTTGGGACAGGGTTAAGTTTCCTGCTGGTCTCGAGCCAGGGGTCTTAGTGTGCTAAGTATAAAATCAAAATTCACAATTTTTCTCAGCCAAATTTTATGGTTATATTGCTCATTTTGCCTCACTGATTTATTTATTTACATTTCAAATGCATTGTATAAACAGCATTGTATTGTGTAACTATCAAAATTAATCTAATACCAGCAGTGTGCAAACCTTTAAAAATGACATCCAGCACCAGACGTGAGCCAGAAATACTTTGACTTTGTCAGAAACGCCCGGCCTGTACCCTAAATTTAATCATCTACTTTTGTAAACTGCAGAGGCCATTGTCTGTCATTTTGCTAGCAAAGCACTTAAGATATTGTTAATCACAGGCGACACCCTAGTGACTGTGAGGCTTTTACCACAAACCTGCAGTATTTCAAATATAAATCCAGCCTCAGTCTTTCCCCTAATGCCATTTGTACAAACGAGATTTCTACCATTTGGTGTATTAATTTTACAAGATTAGCTGTTACAACTTCTTAAGGATTTGATGTCTCATTTTAGTTTTAAAGCAGTTCATTTATTCTGGCTGCCTCAGTAGGGCCTACTCGCACTGGGCAGTCATCCAGGCGGAGAAGCGTGTGTAAACAACATATAAGTGATGTGGTGTTAGTGCTGTGTTCAGCACTATGATCCATATCTAGTGTGTCTACCCACAGCTGTATAGAACAATGTATAGAGAGATCACCAGTGACTGATCCACCATCCTCACACTGCTGCAAGTGCCTTATGTAAGCTCAGTAAAGTACACCATCAGCACTGTTATCTGGTCTCATGCTGCCAAGTTTATGGCTGAATAATATTAAGAAGGAATACTTTTTTTCTTCCTCTCCACCTCTCTTTCTTATTAATGTGCTCAGCAGCCCCCTAATGCCCTTTCTGTTTACCCTTTCTAGAAGTTTATGCTCTTGGCACTAGCGCTTTCATTTATACTTTTCTTTTTGTTCTTATTCCATCAACTTCTTGGTTTTTTCGCTGCTTTTCTACTTTTCTTTTCTTTTAATGCTTCTAAACTCTTCCCTGCTGTTATAACTCGCTTTCCCGGTGTTTGCTCTTACTTGTCTTTATAGCTCCATTTATGTCCTCACCATCTCTTATTTTCTTTCTTCTCTTCCCTCCGGCTCCCCTTCCTTTTATATCTTTAACTTCCATATGTCTCCTTCCCCGCAGTCTCTCTGTTCTTAAGCCGAGCTGGTGCTGTAGCTTTCAGGCAAGTTAATGTCTGGCTGTTGGTTGGTCCGTTTACTGATATATCCAAGTAATTATTGGATAAACTTTTAAATACATTTTGGATGCAATATCAGCATTACCCAGAGAATGTACACAACTAAAAGTTTTTTGTTTTTTAACTTGTGAAACATTTTAATGTCTAATCTATTCTCCAGCTTTACCTAAAGAAAATACTCAACCACTGGAGTTGACTTTATCAGTCCTTGTGGAGGAATTTTGGCCCACCCTTTTTTACAACATTGCTTTAATTCATTGAGGTTTGTGGGCATTCATTTATGCTCATCTCTCTAAGGTCACGCCGCAGCAGTTTTATGCAGTTTAGGTGTGGACCTAACTGGGCCATTGCAACACCTTGATTCTTTTCTTTCTCAGACATCCTGCTGTGGATTTGTTGCTGTGCTTGGGGTCATTGTCCTATTTCATAACCCACTTTCAGCCAAGCTTTAGCTATCAGACAGATGGCCTGACATTTGACTCTAGAATACTTTGGTATATGGAGGAGTTCATGGATGACTCAGTGACTGCAAGATGCACAGGTCCTGTGGCTGAACAGTAAGCCCAAATCATCACCTCCACCACTGTGTTTGACAGTTAGTATGAGGTGTTTGTGCTGCTATGCTGTGGTGCTGTGCATCTCCACTTTAGTCTCTGCAGTTTTTTTTTTCTTTTTAGAGAGAAAAGGCTTTTTCCTTACCTTTTTGAATTTTGATAACTTGCTTTAGATTAATCTAATGAACAAGTAAGAATTTTAATTTATCTAATACCTATAAAATAAGCCTTAGTATTTAGTGCTAATTAGCTTATAGCTAGCATATAAAGATAATAATATGATGGGGACCATAATTTGCTAGACAAGCTCCATGTTGTATTGTGAAACAGTTGAAACTAGTGATTGGATTTATGAACTCCACGGGAAAATGTTTACTGAGGTCATAGCTCAAAATGTTTTTCTGCACAAGTTTAAGGCACTTCCACCGGCTTCAATCTTTAGACCTGGAAGCCTCCAAAATGGCCTCATCACTGCAGCCAACGCTTTTCTAAGGTGCAGCTTTTATTTTGAAAGCAAACGGTCTCCATTTCCGGTTTGTGTTACACTTATCAAACTTTCTTCACTGCTGCGATTGTAGTTGGACAGTTTTTATGGATGCATGCTCCATGCAAACTATGGATGAGGTTTTTACCAACCGGTTCGGGAAAACACATTTTTTCCTCACAAACATTGGTTGCCAGATGGTTGCAGACTGGTGTCTGGGCCCATGTGTGTGACTTGAGGCTTATTAACTTGATCCTATAGTGTCAAAAATCCAAAATAGTGGACAATCTAAGATTGCATGGTTAGTGGTCTTTTAACTACAAAACCTCAATACAGTCTGATATTGACAGCAGCATGAGGCAAAAGCTTAGAGAACTGCTGTGCAGGCTGAAAAAATGAGCTTGCTGGTAAAAGTTTCATTTTACCTTGATCATATCAATTTTTTAATTTATTTTACATTTTAGCTTCTTTCTTTTCTTGATTTACAGGACTGGGTTTTCCTTACACGCTTCTGCTTTCTTACCGAGTTTGGGCGGTTGGATTTCCGGTTTCGCTACCCAAAGGTAGGATGCCTCATATTAAGTTTAATGTGTGTCTGTTACACATTACTTTTCCATTCATCATCTGCTCTGTCTTCACGATTTTTTTTAATTGTTTAGTGTTTTCCTCTCGGCTAATTCTATCTTTTTTCCCACCTAATAAAAACTGATGCCACTGCTCTTTTCCTTCTCTCCTTCTTCCTCTGGCTGTTCCTGCTTTATCTGCTTCATCCTTTTGTTAATGCCCAAAAAAAAAAAGAAAAAGGAGGAGTCTTTTTTTTTTCCTCTGGAGTGTTTTGTACATCCACTCCATCTTTGCTTTCCCTTGCGTTGCTTTACTGCTTTTGCCCGCAGACTTTGGAAACAATTTTGTCATATAAATCTCATATTGTCTCACTGCCTCCTCTCTGATATCCACAACCCAGCGCAATCTCTTTCTCATTCTCCTTTTCTCTCTCTGTCTCCTCTTTGCAGTCTCGTTGCTGTCAGAACATATTGCTCTACTTTGATGACAGTTCTCAGTGGCCAGCTGTGTACAAGAGGCCCGAAAAGGTGAGACATCGACACCCTCAGCATCATGTCTTTGACAAGCTATTATCAAAGGAAAGTGCTGCTCCATTTGCTTAATCACATGTCATCGCTGGTGCTAATTTTCACATTTAAACCGTAGGATCACACGTTTCTCACTCTGCTCCGAATAAAGGAAAGTTGTCTTTAAAAGCTGACAGTCTGGGGAGAAAAGGAGTTTTTTTTACTATCCTTTTCACTATTTACTATCAGGCAGTCGTGTATTATTGATGATACTTGCAGTGATCAAGTATGGTACAATCCAAAGTTGTGAACACAAAGCAAGACACTAGGGAGCTCCGTGTGAACTGAAATGACAGAACAAGCTTCCTTCATATAAATGTCTACTTTCTGATTAATAACGCAACATTAAAGGCTGGTTAAAGAACATTTTTTGTTGTTCCTGTGCTTTTCCCTAACATATTGGATTACAGTTCATACTCATGAGCTTAATTTGATCACATTTACATCAGTTTTGGTGAGCAACATAACCTTGTCTTTATACTAGGAAACTGATCAAAGGCTGGTGCTCTGTCTTTAAATGGTCTGTAAATCCTTTGCACTGACTGAACAGACTTTTAGCTTCAAATACCCTCAAAGCAAACAGCCTGCACTTCATTAGTGTATTAATGCCGTTTGTTTAAAAATCCAATATGCTTGAGAGAAAAGGCAAAAAGATAGAAAAATGTATTTATATGCACATATCAACCCCACATTTAGTAAAACTCACATACATACATACATACATACATACATACATACATACATATATCTATGTCTGTCTGTCTGTCTGTCAATCATCGTATCCAATGTTGATTGGTTGTTTACAATATAATGACTAAAGATTGCATAAAAATGCTGAGCCATTGAAACAGTCCTTTTTTAGGACACCACCACCCAATGCAAGGTTTATGCCACAGTTGACCTAAGTTAACAGTATTGAATTGGTAATTACCAAAATCTCTTTTTGATGTTTCTGTAATGGTTAATCCACCAATATGCAGAAGCTCTCTAATTGAGAAGATTACATTAAATGACTTTTAATGCTAAAATATAATTATTACTATCCACACATTTTCAAATTTACTGTTAATTAATTAATGCTTGATTAGTTTTTGACTTCCCAGAAAAGACCAGCGTGCCGGCTCAAATTTGGCCATAAAAAGGTGAACTTACATTGTTTATTTGCCTAATAAATAACAATATAATTTTCAGTTTCAAAGAACTTTTTGACTAATTTTTAAATATTAATGTTTTATTTTTATGTGACAAGTGGTCTAAAAAAAGTGGTGTAATAATTTGGGACTGTATCCATGTGATGTGATAAGATATACTGTATCGAGATCTATATATCTTAACACATCACATGTGTATTGGTTGATTACACGATAGTAACTAAACATTGCATAAAAATCTGCTTGTATTACAGGGAATAGGGAACTTTTAAATATTTTGGTTCGTGTTAAACAGAAATACTCCATTTATTGAAATGCAGCGTTTTGCACTGTTTTACAACTGAGATCTGGGGAAACATTTCCACAAAGAGGATGGAGCTGGCATGTCACAGAGAAGCCAGTAATGAGGAGATGTGTTGGTGTGTGTGAGGGGGATGGTCAGAACAGTATGCTGTGCAGTGATGTTCTGACGCTGATGTGGAAATGAAAAACAGAATTACATTCAGGATGATAAATTCTTCATTCCTGCGCGTAATGAAGTCTCAAAAAGAACTTTTTCTTGTCATGTTCAGTTCTTGTAATTTAAACACAGAGTCTTGATGTTAAACTGCATTTTTTTATACGATCCTATTAAATGCTGCTGTAATTTTCTTTGTAAGTTAAGCTGTGTGACGAGAGGGAAGGTATCTACTGTAGGAAATGTTGTGTTTGTCGCTTTGATGGTCAAAAGTGGTCAGTTTGAAGTACTTTTTGATTTACCCTCTATCATCTGTCTGCTGTAAAAGCTATGTGGTCCAGCAGCATGTGTGGAAATGAAGCATCTGATTTTTAAAGTTTCTTGTGTTGTTGTGTTGTTTAAACTAGGGCGCATTTCAGAGTTGGAAATGGCTATAACAGTTATTTAGGTTATGAAGTGTTTTGCGGCATATTGGAAAATTCCGTGCTAAAATGGTTTAGAACAGCAAAAAAAAAAAAAAAAATGACCCAAATACAGTGAATTTCTTGGCTGGTGCACTAAAGTAATTTGGTTGGTGGTGTATTCTTCTTCTCCCTGACATCTTGTGACACACAGACATCATGTTGAGATATTTTCAGTGCACTTACAAACAGCACATCATTTCTCAGCTTTCAGTCAGTTTCTCGTGTCAGATTCTCTAAATCAAACGCTGCGGCCCTTATACTTCACACAGCTTTTAACATTAATGTCAAACAGTCAGACAGGGAACAGAAATCCACTGCAGAAGAGTCAGAAAACATCAGTTTTATTTGCAGCATTCAAACAGACCAGAAGCACATTTTCAATCAGATTTCAACTAAAGTCACCATGAATTCTGTGCACTGAGAAATATCTCTCTGGGAGCCCAACAACTGTGGGTACATCTTGTCCTGAGGTTTACTGAAAAGCACTTCGTGAGAGGCTTTAAAAACTTGTTTTGATTTTTCTGTGTCCGCTGATGTCAGAACTGCTACCAGAAGGAAGCCGTGCTGAGGCCCGAAAACAACCAGGTCATCAACCTCACCACACGCTACACCTGGTCAGGCTGTGTGGTAAGAGCATCACACAAACACAGATTTATATATACACGCACAGTTGCACTCTACAGCATCTTGTCCCTAAGCGAGAAACAAAGCAAATCTTTGGAAATCCAGTGCAGGGATGCTTTTCTGTATTTGAAGTTGACCACTGAGCTCTTGAACAGCATGTGTGTCTTTCACAGAGTATGATGTTTTCTCCTTTTATCATCCGACAGTTGAGCGTATTTTTTTTGTTCCTATTGTATACACTTCTGCAATGTAAGACAGCAAATCAGTAAACCGAGAGGGAGTGAAAGCTAAAGGCGAGTAATGTGTTTGCATAACATTTTACTTATTTACATTTTTCCTCTGGTAATGATGCATCTCAATCAAACAGAAACGTTCCCAAAGATCTTTCTTTACTTTAACACTTTTTTTAACCAAGCAACACAAAGTGTGTATTACTTTAGAATGTGTGACTAACAGCATGACTCTGTTGTTGTTGCGGTTACTGGATCTTGTTGCCACATTTCAGGCTACACTGGGGTGTGAAATATGTTTGTATCTTGATATTTCAGGCTCCAAAATCTACTATGACAGCTCAGTGTCTCTGTGAGGCAAAATGTGCTGCATTTCTGGATAATAATACGTGCATTTCTTCCCCTCCCAGGTGGAAGGGGATGGAAACGAGGAGGTCCTGAGCTGCGTGGGTGGCCGCAGCTTCCGCTCGGTGAGGGAGCGATGGTGGTATATCGCTCTCAGCAAGTGCGGGGTAAGCACTGACCTCTGACCCTCCACAGCCTTCCCTGACCTTGCTGCCCTGATTTTCTTTAGAAAGAGCAGGTTCACCACCAGACAATGCCGTGGTGACGCAACACCTTTTTAAATGCAAAAACACAGAGAGAGCTCACAAGCAAACCCACTCCTGTGGACAGGTCTGTTTGTGTTCTAAGACAAACGCACGTCATTACTGCCATCATCCTCCACGTCATCGTCTAGTCTATCCCTTAGGGTGACACCGAGGAAGCAGGGAGTTATATTCTTGTCTTAGATACCAATAAATTGATTGAAATGCTTTTTTTTTTTTTTTTTTTTTTGCATTCAGGCGGAAAGCTCATACATTTCTGGTGCAAACAGCTGAATCAGATATTAAAATAGGAAAGCTCAGGCAAAAATATATCCAGCATACCCCGAGGAGGGCTCTGTGAAATATTGGATATTTTAAGGCTACTTTTTTTGTGCTGCTTCCCAATAAATTTTAAATCAACGTGAGCATAATTTCTGTCCCAGTGTATGCTTACCCATTTGGGCATTTTGCACCAGGCTAGACTTTAAATAGTGGAAGTAAAAATATCTAAATAGGCAAAAAAGAATTATAACCCAGTGATTTAGAGTAGTGATTCAAGCTCCTAACCAGTTAGACAGATACCCTTACAAACATTTAGAAACTGGTCTTCAGATAAGGATTATGCCGCATGTTACTTTAAAGATTTGTGCGTAAAATGCCACACAGACACCCCTAAACTCATCTCCTCAGATGTTACGACCGATCCTTTATCTGTGTATCTGTCTCTGGATTTCCGCCTGACACTCTGAAGTGCCTTATCTCTCCCTTCATACTGCTACACTTTCTGCATCAAAGCACAGAGACTCCGAGTATGCAGCCGTCTGCTTCGACTGAGTTAAACATGCCTTGTGAGGCCTCCACTGTAGCTGACTGGCTCGCTTTGGGGACGTTGACGCATTGTGTTGTTTTATAATGGGATCAGTGTTGTGGTAATGGTCTGCTGGA
Organism: Oreochromis aureus; assembly: GCF_013358895.1. Taxonomy (NCBI): domain Eukaryota; kingdom Metazoa; phylum Chordata; class Actinopteri; order Cichliformes; family Cichlidae; genus Oreochromis; species Oreochromis aureus. The sequence goes on from NC_052952.1 coordinate 24,876,033, forward strand.
AGAAAATGACCAAAGTGCTAGCTGTGGTGTGTTGTTTGTTGAGTCTAGGCCGGGGCACCCTGTCCAGAAATTATGAGCCCGGATGATGATAGCTCAGTGATGATATATCCTCCTTCAGTCAAGGACAAATCCCAGGGATGGCTGTGTTTTTTGTTGTTGTTTATTTTTTTTTTTTATGAATGCAGGTAAGAGAAAGTGTTAAATATCTGCTGAATGTGTACCACAGTATGCCTGCTTATCAATGACACACTCACCTGTACGCGAGCATGTCATGCTCCGATTCTGTGTGTAATTGTGTGTGAGCATTCCTGGCCTTGTATTTTTTTGGGGAGGGGTGCGTAGGGTTGTTTTTGTGCTGCCACTTGAGAGCCCTAGCTGAAGAGGGATATGATTAGAATGGATGCTTCCTGGAGAGTATGGTTTAGTGTCACGCCAGCATCCGCTGAAAGACACGCTGCCTAATGCTGTTGGACTTGAGAATAAAGGCTCGACTCCACTCCTGGGGAAATATGCATGCTACGTCCCGCAGCCAATTTCCACCCCTCGTCTCTCACTGCTTGCGTTCTCGCTTCCGTTTTGCTTTCACACCTCTTCATCTTTCTTACCTCTGTCGCTCACAATCTTTAGCTGTGTCTCTCTTTCAACTCTCTGTCACCAAGCTGTGACGCGCTCCACGCCATTTCATATCTATTTACTCCTGCGTCTCCTGTTCCTCTCTGTCAGCCTGTCCCTAATTGTGTTTCTCCTTTCCATCTTGCAATCTCACTGGTCTCATTTCTTTTTTGCCTCTTGCTCATTTAATGCATTTTTCCCAGCACCCTCACTTTTATCTGCTACTCCCCGTTTCCCACTTTGTTCCTGTTTCTCTCTTATCCGGCTCTTTTTTTGTTTCGTGTACTTTCCATCTCACTCTTTACCTGTGGAAGTGGGTCTAAATCCAAATCAGCTCCTAAGTCCTTAAAACAAGAGGACGTCTGTTCTCAATTCCCTCGCCAGCATGAACTGGTAAAATGTGAGGCTGATCTTTATTTAACATTTCCAAGCAATTTCACTTGATTAATTATAGCAGGAAACCTCAAGGCTGCAAATAATTATTATTTCATCAGCGGAGGAAAAAAAAAAGACATTCATAAATAAACTTCAAGTCATCCCAGAATTTCACATGATGATTCATAACATCGAAACTTTTACAAAGCTTTACAAAAAAATCCTTGTTATTATACTGTTGTCATTAGACTGTTTTGAAAAGTTTGTGTATTAATAAAACTTGTTATGTAGAACTAATTGGGTACCATCAATAGAAAGTGAAGAGAAAACAGAGCAAATGCAGAATAATTACTTGCATTTGTACGAGCAACTGTTGTCGGAGCATTAAGTGTTGTGTACTTTCAAACACAAGTGAAGATCTAGAAGGCTTTGAATTGCTGTAATCAACTTTTTCTTTATTATTCCAAGCAGAACTACTGCTAATGAAGCAAAATTACTTCAGCAGGGAACCAAGAAAGAACTGAAATTAGGCTGGCTGTAAAGAGGCAGGGGTTAAAGAAACGGCCAGAATTTTGCAGCTGTCAGCTTGGCCGAGCGACAAATCACAGCTACTGCATTTTGTCCAGGTTCTCCTGTTCTAGACGGGGAGCCAGTTTGGACATGAAACATCGCACTTGTTCAGTGTAATAAATAACAACAACAAAAAAATAACAGGATTATCTGACAGTGTTATGAGTCTGCTGGCAGATATATTTACCCATATAAAAAAAATCACTTTGTGATTTGTAGATTGTAGTAGTAGTTACGGTGTGAACACAGTTAAAACTGTGATTCTAGTAACATGTTCCTACAGTACACAGTGTATGCACCATCTGTGTGTGAGCTGCAACTAACGTTTACCTTAACGATTATGCGGTAATTACTTTTTTCATCAACTATCAGCTCACTGTCATCACAATTCCTGAAAGTGCAAAGTGATGCCAATACCTAAACATAAATTATATTATGTTATTTTACATTGTATAGATAAAAAAAAATATGTGGACAGGATCAATCGCTGAAGAAACCTAACAAAAAAAGGGGAAAAATGATTTCCTTTGCTGTGCTGTCTGCTATTTTACCCATCTGTCACTTTCTTCTTCACTCCAAGTTAAAAAAATTCATTCATATGATAAATCGCCACCACAAAGGGTCATGGAGCAGTGACTCTGGCAGGGAATCTTTTTAAAGGGTTTGCATGTTTTTATATTTTAAAAGCCTAAAAGATTTTGCAGCCATGATACAGTATATTTCTGTGTTTTGTCCCACACTGATACAGGAGTGTACTTTTTGGCCTGAAGGTGCTTATCATGGTCTGGGCTCTGCTCGTTAGATCTATAAAAGGAAATCTTAATCTGTTGATCTGGCTATCTGAGTTTGTTGTTGAAGCATTTCTCTGACCGTCTGGCAATTTCAGTATGAGTTGTAGCACCAACTGCGAGTCAGGCCTTATCTCCCGACATCCATGCCTGACCTCACTGATACTTCAGTACCAGGCTGTGAGAAAATCCCCTGCTGCGGTCAGGTTATAAAATCCTGTGGCAGGCCTTCCTAGAAGAATGGCTGCTATTTCAGCATTATGGGAGCTTTCACCTAAATTTTAATAACCACTTGAATTTACTGGTCATGCTTATTGCTACAAGCTTGTGAAAGCAGATGTTTAATGGCCTCTGTAGCTTTAGAGAAGCAAATGATGCTTAAATAATCATAGTCATCAGGGCTAAGCTGACTTTAGTCAGGGAATTACCCAAGTAGATGCTATAATATTGCTACAGTGGTTTGGGTTTATGGGAGGCAAACGGGGACTACAAGTCAGGATGTCACATATCGATCATCAAATACAGCAGCTTTAGAAACCATCTGATCTTGACTGGTTGTATGTTGGACTTCACAAATGTTCAAAAAAGTCATTCTGTTAATTAACTTCAATATTACCAGGCTAAGGGGTCTTATCCCACCTTCCCTTTATTTCTTGTAAGAAATAAATCAACTCTCATTTAAAAAAGTGAGTTTTTTTTAAGAGTCTAAGTCAGGATATTGAGATCATCATACCACAAAAAGAGTTTAGTGAATGTTACTAATGATCTGGACCATGAACTTGTGTCTGTGCTTGTCTGAGTGCAGCATCCAGCATTACCAACATTTTACATCAGAGAAAAACAGCAGTGCTGGTTGGAGTCATGATTATCTGATGATGATTTGTTTTATTCATGTAAATAACACACAAAAGTTAGTCTTGGATTTTTACAGGGTTTCATTCTTGGGCCAGTGTGTATGACATCATCCATGCCTTGCTCAAGTAACGTTAATCGAAAATGTTGCATACATTTCCACAGCTCTGCAAGTAGTATTTAAATCTGCATGGCAGATAAACTACAATCAAGTCCCAATTAAATGAAGGGCTGGATGACTTGAAATGTTCTAATTCTAAATTCATACTAAACTGAAATTACTGTATTTTTAAAAACCTTAGAAACACATTCTGGATGGCATTACCTTGTCCTCCGGTACTACTTTGAAGAACCTTGGAGACATTTTTGAAAAGGATACATCTTTAAACTCACACATAAAACTGACTGTGCAAACACAATTTTCGGAGAAAAAAGGTTTGTTGCACTCAAACGCTACCCAAACATTTACGTTCCAGAGGCACACTCTCTCAAAAGACTCAGAAATCCTTTGAAAATATTGTTATCTGCAGCTTAAGGGATCAGAAGTTGTATCAGACTGTTTTGATGTTGGGTGAGAACACCTTCAGTGTGCGATACATCAGTGCGGTACGTCGAAAGTGGGTGCCTTTTACACCAGAAACTACCCAGCAACCTTAAACTCATCTGTGAACCCTGTGGAGAGAATTCCTGCAGTGAAGTGCCACTTCTTCCCTCATCTCCCCTCTTTCCCATGCATCCATTTCTCTCTCTCCCTTTTTTGCATTTTCTTGTTTCCTCAGCCTCGCTTTCTCTCTACCTGTATTTGAAACTTTCTCTCTCCACATCTATCACTCTCCTTATCTCTGTCTCCTTGCTCTTTGTGTCTGTATTGATTTTGTGGCAGTGCACGCTCCACGCTTCTCGCCCTTTTTTGATAGAGGGAGTGAGATGGAGTCTCAGGCTGCCAAATGAAATCAAAGTCTTTTCTCTCCCCCTCCCTCTCTGGTCCCTCGCTCAAGCAACAAGCGCGAACTCCATCGGCTTTGAACTTGCGTCTGTGAAATGAGCTCTCTGTGCTCTGATTGTCAACCCATCTTTGTGCCCTTTCTCTTGTTCTTGCTCCCCATACATCTTTTTTCTCACCTCCCAAATTCATTTCAATTTGATGCTTTTTGTGTTGAGAAATAAACATTCACATTAACCCAATATTGGCTTGCCACAGGGGCATGCTAGTTTTCTTTGTGGTGTCTCTCCTGACTTAAATAAAACAAATATTCTCTCTTTGTGATAGCTTTCATACCACTGCACCGTCGGGCAGTTATATCAGATCAACATTTGAAGATATTGAGCCTAACAAATAATTAAAATCACAGTATTAATAATTGAGACCAAGAATACTCAGAGAATTAAGCAAGAGAAAGCTGTTGCTATGGATATGATCTTTTCATACTTCCTGTTAATTTGAGCATCTCTGGATTTGAAGCAGGAGGATCGTGAGGTGCGCTGAGGCCAGCTCGAAGAATGACTAAATGACACAGTTGCATTCAGTTGTAATCAGGTATACCATACCTGTCCCCTCATAGTAAATTACCAGATATGCACCAATTGCCATTTTCTTAGTCGAGTCCATTTTTTTTTTTTCTGGGAACAATAACTTGCAGCATATGCAAACAATAAATAAATAAATACAAAATATAATTTTCATAATAAAAGAAATAATTAAACTTCACTATTTCCCCCAAACTGGAGAAGGTTACCGAAACGTCTGCCACTTAATCAGCTGAAAATAAATCACTCTGCTACTGGAACGAGGCATAGATAATTAACTGAAAACGAATTGCTGTGCACCCACCTTTACCTGACATGTTTTTCACCTTACCAAACAAAAGCAGGTGCAACATATTTATATAACAAAACAATTGTCAGGTACTTAACAACATTTTTCAGTATATGCGTAACTTCACCAGGATGTTGACCCTTTTTTCACTCATCTCCATAATTTTCCAAGTATCTGGTTTGATGCTTTGTTCATACTGAGGCTGCAGGCTTGTGGCTGGCTCCTGAGCTCAGGGTGGCTTTGTCCAGTTTTCCTTTGTAACCTCTTTCAAAAAACCCATGCTCAGCTGGGTGGAAGTGATTTAAGTGCTGGAATAAGTTTGTTTTCATGAACATTTTCATGGTGGTCCCCCATAATATACTTTCACAAACTTAGTTTTTCCATTTTCACAGTGAAAAGCCTCCATGCTAATAGCACGCCAGCATGTCTAAATATGCATGTATTTAAATATATATATTTTGGGTTTCTAAGACTTTAATTATGACAGGCGTTTGAGAGTAAACAGGAAAGGTGGGAGAGCGGGGCAAGGTAAATGGCAAATGGCACACGGTGGAACCGAACTAAGGCCTCTGTAATAGCCTTGAAGCCCATGAGCTTATGGGTAAATATTTGACTGCGACACTGTATGTGGTGCGCATACATGAAAGGGAGCTGCTCCTAATCTATAATTTACAACAATGTACTGCAACCATTAACTGTATAGCTATAATGGTATCACTCATTAGTCTAACATTGTTATTCTTTGGAGGCATATTTGGAGGAGAAAGCTTCCAGCTAATGCTAGCAAGTTGGTTAGCTAGGTTCACACAGTTAAGTAACAAACAAATGCATACAAATAGGCCACAATATGACTCACCTAAACTTCTTGGGCAAGTTCTTGATACAATTAGCTGCAAAGAAAGCTAAATAATTTGTCAGCTAGGCACATTAAAAATGCTTCACAAGGGCCCAAGTACACAAAAACAGTCAAGGAGTCGAACAGGCGGCTAATGTCACTCGATGCCCATGCCCCTAATAATAATTTAGCTCTACTAAAATTTAAATGGGTAAGTTATGAAAAATTCACCCACCCCATATAGTTGCATACAGGGTAAAAAATAACTATAGAGACCAAAATCATTTTTTGGAACTAGCTGTAAACATGTTTACTTCCCCTCTAAAGTAATTCTGTGGGAGTGGATTTGCTTTTTGGAGCCAGCCTTGAGTGACCATTTGTAAAAGCAAAATATCCCCCAAATTAATTTTTATAAAGATCATAAATAAACATAGTGCATTAATATTTTGTACAAATCTGCTAACCATGCACTGTCCACTTCTGCTGGTCTCTTATGTCTTGCAGGGAGATGGCCTGCAGCTGGAGTATGAGATGAAACTGACCAATGGCCAGTCTTTCTGGACGCAGCATTTCTCTGCTGACGAGTTTGGTAAGAGTGATTAGACTGAAAGTGAGAGATTATGGAATGAATCGCTGATGGCACAAGCCTACACCACTTAGCACGGCCAATAAAGCACCCTCAACTGAACAAATTACACAAATGACAATAATGAAGGGATGGCTGAATGAATTAATGATGATAGATAAACTGAGAGGAAGGGATGAAAAGAAGAAAAGAGGGCCAACGTAGCATCTGAATTAATTGTTCCTACATCTCTAATGTTTCCCTCAATCTCTCACACTCTTGCTCTACTGTAACTGCCTCTCACTTTTTCTCATTTAATCCAATATCCATATCAAGCACCCTCCTCTTTGGATTTATTGTCCCTTGTAAATTATCTGTCTTTCCCTCATACTTTCTACTTTCTTTTATTGATCTGAACACTTTGTATACCTTATTTACTCCTTCTTCCTTTGCATCTAAACCCACTGTGTATCTTGTACATTTGCCTTCTTCTCTTTCATATTTCTATTTCTTTCTTCCTCCTCAATTTTTCTCCCTTTATCACAAGTTTTCTTGAATTTTCCTTCCTCCTTTCACAGGCATCTTGGAAACAGACATCACGTTTCTGATCATCTTCTCCATGGTGTTCCTTCTCTCCTGCTACTTTGCCTGTAAGTACTGCCTTTTATTTCTCTCTTTTAATGTGATAGGAATTCAAAGCCCCCCAGAAATGCAATTTTTGTGTCAGATCTATTATAAAATCTACATGGTTTCTTGATGGGATGGGAGTAAGTTCTCGTGTTTCTTCAGATAAGTAAAGGTGGAGCATGTGCCGTTTTCTCTTTGGGCAGAGACCGAGCATGAGCAACAGGGAAGCAGGAAAGAGGAGACGGTGATAGCGGGGCTTGGTTTTCATGTAAAGGTGAACGGTTGAGTGGAGAAGGTAGCTGCAGCCTTAAGGTTACTGAAGCGAGTTTGTCACGTAAAGGTCAAAGCTGAAATAACCCTGAAGCAACTGAGAACAACAGCTTCTGGCAAAATCCCCTGCTTTCTTCATGTCGGGCGTTTCTGTGCTATCATATGCATATCTTCCTTTTTATAAACTGGCAAGGGGGCAGAATCACTTGTATTGCACTTAATCTGTAGTTTGCTTCTCTAGATTATTAAAATTAAACATCCATTTAATGATCTTTGGACCCAATGAGGCGCTTTTCAGATTAAGAATGGAAGATTGAATCACACAATCTTTCACAGCACTGAGAGTCAGATTTAAATTTTTTCAAGTCTGCCTACTAAATTAAGTTCTGGTGAGATTTTTCTGTTAGCTCTGTTAACTCTCACTTCTTTGTCCAGCTGTGAACTAAACTGATGCATGTTTTTTTTTTTTTTAACCATGTGAATGCTTTTTCTGACATCTTCATTGGGGTCCTTACTGACGCAGGGTCTTGAGACTTCCTTCTGAAAATCTTCAGAGGATTTTAAATGAAACAATCAAGATGTGGCTGAATTGACTTTTAGCTTTAATTCAAGGATTTCAACAAAAGTATTGCATTAACTGTTTAGCAATTGTAGTCAATTTTATATATCATTTTTAGTATAGAGATGTAAAATTGTGTCATTGTCTTTATGAACATAAAAGAAAAGCCATATAACTCAATTACCAAACAGAATGCAAGGATTTCGCCTTTTATTTGACTAAAAATGAAAACAAAAAAGAATGATTTGAAGTATATATTCCTATCTGAAATTTGTTGACAGAAATAGACTTCAAAAAGTTGAAACAGGGTAAAAGAAAACATGGAAAAGTTGTGTAATGTTTAAAAAACCCTTAGTTGAATCTACACACACACACACACACACACACACACACACACACACACACACACACACACACTGTTGTAACAGATTGGCTGTTTTTACCTTTGGTCGCTGAAACTATTTTCCCTGCAGTGTTTTTTTCTTCCTGTTTGATGTTGCATTTACTAAAGCCAAAAATGTGTCCAAACAACAGATGCAGATTTTTAATTTGGCACAAGCTGCTCGAGTTGCACAGTGGGCTCGGTGTTTGAGTTTTTCCCTCCATGATGTTACCATGGCGCAGGCTGGACGGGGCGGGCTCACGTGACGACGCACTCAGTACTGTTTTAAAGGGGACGGTAAATACCGGCGGGAGTATTAACAGAATTCGAAAACAGCAACAAGAAAAACGAAACAAACTCAAAAATAACCGACGTGGGCAAGATTACGTCAGTTAGAGGTTCTGACTGTTGGTTTCAGTTCTCTTTGGATTAATCCCCCTGCTCCACTTGAGTCTCTAGTGGAAATCACTGCATGCTCTCAGAAACACTTCTGAACACTGTTTGTTGCTGCATCCATAAAATGCAAGTTGCAATACTACTACGCAGAAAAAAAGCACTTGTAAACAGGATCCAGAAATGCCTTAGCTTCTCTGGGCTCAGCTCATTAAAGGCTGACTGAGGAGAAGTGGAAACTGTTTTCAAGTCTGAATAATCAAAAATGTAATATCTTTTCAGAATTCATGGACACTTTGTCCGATAGAGTACAGAGGAGAGGGCACTTGTTAATGGCACACAGTTCAAAAGATGATGAGGGTGAAAAAGTAAACGTGGGATGGGTAACTTGCACATCTGTATGCAGCATTAATACTGAACCACACATGCAGATTTTGGAGCAGCATGTCCTGTCATTGAGATTAAGGCTTTGTTCTTTAGGGGAGACCTTGCTTTATTATCACCACATTCTATACATATTACAGCAACGTGTCTCTGTTGTAAAAAAACAGGAACAGAAAGCTTGAGAGATGTGCACTCGCCTAGAGGGGAAAAAAGCCCAACAACAGTGTTTGCAAAAGCTTCAAAGGGCTATAAATGAATATGAAGTTTTTGAGAAATGTGTCTCTTTAAAAAATATCATTAGCACCTGCAAAAGTCCCAGGAGGATCCAGCAACACTTGGCTGGCTAAGCCTACTGTAATACAGGAGAGCTAAAAGAGTGTGATCGTTTATGACCCTTCTTCTCCCTATAAATTTTCCCCCCAGGCCACTGCTGTTTGCCGGAGTGTTTTGGTAGTAAAATAGGCTGCTTAAATACGCATTAAGAATATTTCCTCTCGGATTATGTGGCGTGAACAGAGAAGATGTATAAGGCGTCATCTGGAGATGTGCATCGCGAGATGGATGCATACTAATGATCGCTTCCGCCCATTTATCTGGCCCGTTCCCTTGTTCTTGCTCTTCTCTTCTGCCTCCCAGTCTCTGTACCTCTCTCGCTCTCCTTCGCCATCTGTCAGTGTATCCTCATCCTTTTTATCTTTCCCCAGCGCACACACCTCTGTCACCTTTATCTCTTGTTATTTTATTTATTTATTTATTTTTTTACCTGTAGACAATCTGAAGGGAAGACAGCTTCTTCACACAACCTACAAAATGTTTATGACGGCAGCAGGTGTGGAAGGTGAGAGCTTCTGTCCTGAACAGACACGCACACTGACAGAACACACACACTCGAGATGACTGAGCCTCTTGCACGGTTGCAGCATCTCACACCTTAATCCCCACTTCAAGAGCACAGATATTATCGCACTTATTAGCCTCTGAATAGGACCTACTGCAAACAGTCGCCCTGTGCTACGGTGTTTAGTGGAGCATGCTGTTACTGATGAACCCCCTCCCCGCTCTCCTCATCCTATCCTCTTCTCTTTCTTCACCCCCTTATCTCACTTTCTTCTTTCTTGCCTGCTTGTCCTCTCTCTAAATCCCTTCTCGATTCTCCTGCCACCCCTGAATTCGCTTTCACCCTCTCCTCCCACTTCTCTCAAGGCTTTTGCTCCTTTTATAAATTCCTTCTTCTTTTCTGTCTTGCTTCCCTTCTCTCCTCCCTCATTATCATCTCCCTGTCACCTTTGTTCTGTGTCTTTTCTTAACTCCCACATCTCTTCCTCTTATGGCTTTTCTCCTCTTCTGTAACGCCTGCTCACCCTGCTCTCTTTTCCCTCTTTTCTTCCTTCTGGTGTTTTTTTTTGTTTTTTTTAAATTTCTCTCCTCCCTGCATCCTTTCCACTTGGCAGTGCTCAGCCTGCTGTTCCATTGTGTCTACTGGGGCCTGTATGCTAGAGATGGAGTTGGCAATGGCAGCCTCAAAATACTTGGTGAGTTCCTCTCCTGTATCGATCACTGACTCAATGACTGACACTAACTCTGCACTGGAAAATCGCTCACTGTCCAAGCAGAATGAATGATAGGATGCTGATGGATGCGTGTGCAGCTGAAGAAATGTAATAGCTGGTTCGGCGTGCACAGGCTGTATCAGGCGTGATTGTACGCGACTGTGTGCGCGCGCAAAAATGTGTGCGGTGACCTGATTTTATCGTTCCCCTCTGATATCTCAGATTCGGAAACCACAACCTAATTACCCCTTCTGTCTCCTCTCTCTCATTTTCTGTCTCTCCCTCCACCTCTGTGACCATCTCCAGGGAAATTACTGTTCTCCGTCAGTTTCTTGGTGTTCCTTCTGATGCTCATATTGTTGGGCAAAGGTTTCACTGTCACCAGGTGGGCGCTTTGTCTGTGTGTACATGTATTATCTCACTACACTGCAGTGCTGTGTGCGTGTGTGTCTGTTTATACAAGCCTGTCACATTTTGTGGGTATTTTTATGCTGAGAATGTCACTCACTGTCAGCACATACTGTCACCATGATGACTTGATGATGCCGGGTGACAGGAGTCAAAAAGTCAGTTAGGATGCTGCGTCTAATAATGTGGGCGAGCACCTGATGTGTGTGAAGGGATGTCATAGATAAATGATGTTATGGTGTGAACTTTCTGATGTTTTCATGTTGAGCTGAAACATTACCTTTGGCCCGCAGAGCCGGCTGACAGGTTTTTTTGTTTGCTCACTGGTTTCTGGCAAGGGTTAGCAGACATTTGCTTGGGACAGGCAGTTAGACAGCACAATGGATTATTTAAGAGTGCTTTTCTTCACTGGAATGTCAGCATTTATCCATCTTCCACATGGCTGGACAAATGCCCTGCTCATCCAGCTATCATTGGTCTTGCCTGTTTTCGAATGCTGGATTCAAACTCCAGTTATCAAACGGGAGAAACATGCCAGTTTTTTCTTGACATCAGTTTCTGAGTCAGCTTTATGTGAGAAGAAAAAATCATGCAGCTATACGAGCTTAGTTTTTTACAAATCACGTCTGTTTATAAGGTATTTTTCAAAATCTTGATTTTTTTTCTTCTGGCGAGTCATCATCTAAACATGTCAAAGTTTAAAGATTGGTATTGCTTTGGCTTGGCCCAAATGAAATCTCTTTTTTCATACTGAACCCACAGCAAAAACTTAGCTTGCAAGATTTTTAAGCTGGCTTTTTTGACTCTAGGATTAGATCCTCCTCTGGGTTCAGAAGATTTCTAGACGTATTAAACTCTCTTAAAACCCCAGTGAATAAACTGTACTGCTTCACAGCTAAGCATAAAGCAGTGCTATTTATCTGCAGCGTTTAACTAGTTGACAATTTGCAGATAACTACTCAACAACTTTGATTTCTTTTTTTCTTTTCTTTTTTTGTTGAGCGTGATGATGAATTAGCCGTGCAAAAAGATCTTTGAAATGCTGATGAAGGCTTAACGCTGAAATGCTTATTTGTTGACAGCTACAAATAGAGAAGCATTAATTTCTGTTTTTGCTCCATCCATAAGCCCGCAGCTGTTTTAAATATATAAATAGCAGAGAGTTTAATGCACACGTTATTTTGTGCTGTGTAGTTCTGAATAGCTCTTTTTTGATTAAGCTGTCTGCTTGAGTGTAAAGAAGCAAATGCAGGATTTTGTGTCTCTGTGTGTGCGTGTGTGTGTTTTGTGTCCTTAGCTTTCCTTTGTGTCTCTTAAAGTGTGTCATTGTATTTTCTTCTTATCTTCCTCCAACTTGTGTCCAACCTCTGACCCTGTGGTTTATCCTTGCATATCACAGGGCGAGGATCAGTCACAGTGGGTCTGTGAAACTGAGCATCTACATGACGGTTTACACAATCACCTACGTCATCCTCTTCATCTATGAGGCGGAGGTACTGTTTACACAATCACCAACACTGCTGGAAGGGACTGGAAGTTTATTTTTAATATCGATTTTATCTATACATATATTCCTAGCCAGCAGTATAGCATCACATTTTTAGAGCCATTTACTGTGCCCAGAAATAATCATGCTGACTTTTTCCACTATGTAAGGTTGACAGGCTTGTGATAATGTGAGTAGGTGTGCAGGGAAGTAGCTTGGCAGCTATAGTGTGGATTGTTGGCAAAATTTAGACACCATGCAGTCGACTGGCATAACTCTGATGTTCTTATTGTTTTAATTTGTCCAATAATTCTTTGGTAACAAAATGCCTGCGAAACTGTTCGGGAGCATCAGCTGTATTTTTGTTTTTATCACCAATTAGTTTTAGCAGACTGGGACATTTAACTAAGATGGTAAGCGAAATCTTAAACCTGCTAAACATTAGCACATCACAGCTGTAAAATGCTCAATAATAAAAAAAAATCTTAATTGTTAATGATGCTGATACAGCATGACCATAAACACGTGTAATTCATTTTTAGTTTTCAAAAGATTGCTGTACAAATCCATATTTGGGGGCTACGTGTGAGAATATTGTTGATGTTTTTTACTTAAGCCTGAGCCTGTTCAGTCACTATTTGTTATATAGGTGGGGATCTTATATTAATTTTTTTTGCACGGTCTGTTTACTATGTGGTGACTGAATAAATAAATATTAATTATCAAAATTGTGGTCAGGCCCTGTGATAGACTGGGCAGACCTGCTGAGGGTGTACCTTGCCTCTCACTCTGGCATCTGGGATAGACTTCAATTCCCCGAATTGGAGAAAGTTGAAGGAAAATGTATGGATGGATAGAAAATTGTTTTAAATTAATTGAATATTGATTAATTTGCTAATTCAACTATAGCTCCAGAGTCAAAATGAATTAATAATTATGCTAATAATGATTTAATATCAAGCATTTTCTGGTTTCAGCTTGTCAAATGTGTGGATTTCATGCTTTTTATAATGCTTTGGTTTTGAAGTCTTCAGTGGATAGAATGAAATTGTTTTGTTTTTTTTTGTATGGATCAATTAATTAAAGCAAGATTGATTGCTTCAATGGGGGAATAACTGAAAGAATAATCAACACTGAAAATATCCTTTAGTGCCAGTCCTGTGAACAGTGGCGATCAAAGCTTTCAGTTCAAATACGAAAACTTCCCGATCCCTTTGCCCTTCAGGTGTGACATGAAAACAGCGTCTGAATTACATCTGGGATGATTGGGTACAAGATTTCTGACACGCCTAAACTCGACACAGCATCTGCACTTGTGTTATTGCTCTCTTTGGCTTTTTTAATAATCTCATAAATATTCATAGAAGAGTCGGGCCCATAGATCAGCGTGGGCCGTAATGGCTTTTCCTGTCAAGTTATTCATTACATTGATACATTACTAATTATGAAAATGCATCACGTTGATTGTAAAAACAAAATGCTGAAATTCATTGATGAGTTACAAATTTTCTATCTTGACAGAAACAACCAGGCAGTTCCCAAGTGCAACCACAACATTGATGCTTCCTTATGCTAGTGCATATAATGTACTCGAGCTCAGATCAAGAACCTTTAGAGTTTTCCTTGACAGGGACGTTAGACTTTGTAATCAGCCTCCACTCATTAATTCTTATGCCTCTCTAGGTTCCAGCTTCGATGAGCTTATGAATTAATAACAGACTCGTTGCATACATCTCTGCCTGCAGCAAAGTGACATGTAAACATGGTAAATGTAGGGACGGCGGATTACAGGACAGCACGGTGATGATACATTTGGCACGGTGTAGTGGAAGCTCACTGATAACTCTCACAATACAATATGTGGATCCGAGGCTGTGTAATTTCTCTGGTGCCTGCCCTCTTATATGGTCGCTGCTATTAAAGAGCTCAAAACTCCAGGGAGCTCCTGCTAAAAATAAGCTTAACTAGGTTACAATTGGAACTGAAAGGAAGACTTGTACACTGTTTCTTGGGTTGCAGGCAGGAATCTGCCAGGCCCTCTGGAATCAAAGCAGGGCTGTGTTCTAAGTGTTATAGCTGTCTGTTACCATATCTGAATGTGTGAAAGCATTTAGTGCGACTCTTTCCAAGTGTCTGAATGAGTAAAAACAATGTTGAATCATTTCTAATCATTCCTACTGGCGATTCCGGAGCGGTATTAAATGTGGGACCAAAGTGTTTGTACTTCAAAGTTTTATTTGTGCTTTAAGATTGAACTCGTGGCTGTAAAAGTGGGATTTAGTCACTCAGTCGAGTTCTGCCTGAATTTCCTTTTCACCCACAAATCACAGACAGACAACTACAAGCTGTTGTGGAAAACCTGTTCTCAAAATTCATGCACAGCACAACCACACATATCCCTGCAGATTCAAATCTTGCATCTTCTTTGCTCATTCTTAAATTTATACAAAAATTGTGTACCCTATTAGATATTGCAATACAGAATTAAAATACTTCTTTATGACTCTCTGGTGTGCTGGGGAGGTTTCAAGCAGGTCCACACCAACTAGTCAGATCTATGCATTATGCAGTATGAGTAACCCTGGATGGCCCATGCTATCATGTCACTGGACTGTGAAATGCAATCTAGTATCAGCAGATTCAAGCACATGCCCCAAATATACACATACAAAGCCGTGCACACAAATACCAGTGACCTAGTTGTGAAGTATCAGTGTCAAAGACTCACACTGGATGCTACAAGCAGAGCTTTGCCTCGGTCATCACAGTGGATCTACTGAACCATGAGCTATCCATCTTAGTAATTAAAGCACCAACTTCAGTATAAAGCTTCTTCCCTCCTTTTTGTGTAAAATATTTTTGACTTGTTTTAATGTGTGTGGTAATTTTGGCATCATTTCCTCCTGCCAGTTCTTTGACCCAGGTGAAGTGCTGTACGCCTACGACAGCCCTGCAGGATACGGCCTGATGGGCCTGCAGCTGGTTGCGTATGTGTGGTTTTGCTACGCCGTGCTGGTCTCCCTGAAGCACTACCCCGAGAAGCAGCCCTTCTACGTCCCTTTCTTCACCACATACACACTATGGTGAGACCTGCACTGCTCTCTGCACTTAATAGCACCAGAGATGGTACTGGAGTTTTGATTGCACAAGTATTAAAAAAAAATACACATTTCTCTGCTTGAGGACTCTCGATTTGAATAATTTATGCTGTTCTGTGGGAAAAAAAGTGCACGAGAAAGCTGATGTTTTAGCTATCTGGGAATAAAAACGTGTTTACACAACTTCTCTGCAGTAGTGTACGGCCAAACACTTTTACCTCGCATGGTTGCAGTGTATCATTGTTTCTGACTGCATGATTGCTAGACAATACTGTGTGTTTTTCTGAGTTGGTGAGATATCTTCTATTAGAATAATTTATGCTTCTTTATATGTGTGCCAGATATTCAGTGCTTTGTACTGGATCAGCTACATACTTCTACACAATCCTGAGGAAAAAAATCTTGCATATACACTGCTTAGTATCTCTAGCCATCACCCACATATATATATATATAACAGCAAAGGCTTGAAATGAAGAGTAGATTACAAAGACTAATATTATCTATGTATTTCTCCCTCATTGCAACCACAATCTCCCGCCTCATTATCCACATCTCTCCTCTTTCCATCTTTATCTCTCTTATATGCTTTAAATCTTCTGCTCTCATTGCGTTTTTTTTCTCTCCCACCATCAGACCACATTCTTGTAGGTTTTTGGGGGTCTTTTTGTCTAATGTGCTTTCTTATTATTAATGTAAATGTGTTCACTTTTCTTCCTCAGGTTTTTTGCTGTCCCTGTTATGGCTCTGATTGCCAACTTTGGGATTCCTCGTTGGGCTCGGGAGAAGATCGTCAACGGCATTCAGCTCGGGATCCATCTCTACGCTCACATCGTCTTTCTTGTTCGTATCGATCGCACACTCACATGCAGACGAGTTCATATTATTTAAGTCACTTTTTCCGCTGTCAGTCATACATTATTTCTTACTTAACTACCTCATGCTGGTTGTCTTTTACACACATCATTATCTTCCTTTTTCTCACCTTCGACACGTTATTATTTATTAATGAGCCCGGCTCAGGCAAATTTCCATTCGCATGCCTGCTCACTACATTCCTTGCACTTTCCTCTTCTCACTAGGATCTGGATGCGTGAAAGCTACTGTATACCCTGATTTTAAACTGTGTATATATATGTGTGTGTTTATTTTATATGCACATCTGTGTCATTTCCTAATCTGTTTGCTTTTTAGGTTATCACACGGCCTTCAGCAGCCAATAAGAACTTCCCATATCATGTACGGACATCCCAAATCGGGATTCTGCTGTCCAGTCCGAAAGGCGGTGAGGGGGCGGAGAGTTTTCCCCATCATGCCTATGGAAATAGCTCCTTCCTGGGAGACTCGCAACCCAACTTCACTGAACTTTTCTCCATCCAATCAGTAAGTGTAAACTGTAAGTTTTTATGTATATTTGAATTTATAATTGATATCCTAAACTGAAATTAGATATAATACAAGGAAATTGAAGACCCAGAAAACAAGGTGCATTTATCAGAGTTACTGCACATGTACTTACATACTATATAGAATATAACTGGATCAGTTGTTTCCTAATCCTGTTCAAATGTGCACATTTCTGTGAAAACTGAAATTACCTGATTGCTTCACCCTAAAAAATTTCCATTAGTGTGATAATACAATAACTAAGGTAAAATGTTTACAGGGATTATTTCTTGGCAGAAACTTTCATAGCATCCTAAGTGTGACAGGCGAGTGACAGTGAACACAGACTGATATTAAAACACGTTGGCACAGTGAAATAATGCTTAAATAGGAACTTGGACCAGAAGTATTTTTAGTCAGATACATTAAAAAATCATAAAGCCCCTGACATTTAGGTGGTGCAACATATCTACAAACTGCAGTCCTCTCCTGAGCCACTTTAACTTCTGCTACCTCAGTGGGCAACTGAACAGCCACTGTTAAGTACTGATAGTGTTTTCAGCCTTTCTTGAACCTGAGTATTGATGATATCTGTGACAGCCTTAAGGATTTGTCTGTGGCTGTGGCAGTAGTGGTCCCTCGCTGTGGGGCACAGTGGGAAGTTATATCTTTGCCTTTCCCACAGAACAATTTAAATGTGTGTGGTTGAACATTGAAGAGGTCGTGGATTAAAAGCAGTCTGCTGCTTGCTCCTATCTTGTCCAGGTTCTCAGCTGCTTCAGTTTACAACACCCTGTAACAGCAACATTAAATGATGACCTTAGTGATGACACTAAGGTCAAACCCCACACGAGACACTTCACCCACCTGAGCCATAACTCAGCGAGTCATTATCTTTCTGTGGCATTACCTAAGTAGTATGGATTATCATCAGTCCTCATTTAAGTTGCTGATAGGAAGCTTGTTTTTCTGCCCCTACAGTTCGTGGTGTTCAGGTTTCAAGTTGAGTAGCAATTTTCTTAGAAGCCCTTGACTGTGAAAATTGAGACCTGATAGATGAGTGCCATGTACAAACTCTGTGTTGGTATATCCACACCTTGGACTTGTCTGCCAGGCCTGATTTGTTAGTGGAAACCAGCCAAGTTTCCAGTCTTTGGTTGATATTTGATGGATGCCGTGTCACTCAGGCTGTTGTAAGCGACTCTTCTCAAGCTCTTCATTGGTTTCTTGTGATGGATGTATCTGAAAGCTTCAGCTTCAAGTTGAGCTTGAAGACTTTCCTTTCCTTCAGCACCAGCAATCTAAACTGACTAGATAATCTGCCATTGTAGTCAAGACACATTTTGAGTGTGGTCCCACTTGCATTTCATCCACTGGACCACTAATTCTCCTGTACCTGTGTACTACAGACACCTCTATTAGGATTCATGCTTTCTGGAGTAACTGAGGAGGGATTCTGCCCCCTCAGGCACCTGTCAGGCCCACTAAGCAGGAAGATGGTTGGGTAGATCTGGGGCATTCATCACTGTGGGCTGCACTGGCCTGTGGGTTGAGTTGAGCCAGAGCCCAACAGCTGTAGTTACTGAGAACAATTGAACTTCCATCAGAGGCCTAGAGACCTGGTAGATATTCAGAGAGCACAAGGTGTTACACACACTTTCCAAAACACATTTTATACCTTTTTGTTTTCCACTGGTGTTCTTTCTTCTTCAAGAAGATATACTAGGTCAGACTAAAGTCCCTCAGTCCACTATTGCTGTCTCTTCTGGTGTTATCATTCTGTTATTGGTAGTCATTAAAGACCACTGTTCCAGTCAGGTAAACCTGTATATGTTTAATTTCCCTCAAAGTATCTTGGGCATTTCGTACCGTAACTGATTTACTGATTGGTGTCTTCAAAGTCCTAATTTATGGCCAATACATATGCAGAGGATCAGACCATGATAAAATGTGAAACTCTATTCTTCTTTTTTCCCAGGAACCGGTAAAGACGGTGGAGGAGACAGTGGCCCGTAAAGGGCCAGATGTGCAGAGAAATAGCGAACAGAAGATTATCACCACTGCTGCTGACTTGACGTCGATATTGCCCTCACCTCCGCCTCCAATACCCCCGCGCCCGGCCACACGATCACCCCCACTCCCACCCCGGCTTCCGTCCTTTACAGAGTATTTCAGCATGCAGAGTGGAGGGGGAGCAGGATTTGGAACAAAGGCATGAGATGGAGAGAAAGGCAGGACAGAGGAAGATGGGCAGTAGGGCGGGGGGAGCATGAAAGCAAGGACAGAATGACAATAAAAATAGAAATAGTGACAATAACTTAAGAAATATAGTGGAATTCAAAGTATTACACTTATGACAGAAAAGGTCAGCCGAAAAAAAAGAAATGAAAATGTTTGGAAGGACAAAGAAGAGATCACCAGAAAAGTGAATCCCTAAACGGTCGCTTTTCACCTTTGAATGGAAATGATCAGAATGGAGGAGTGAGGGGAAATGGCTGAGGCACAAGTACAGAGCTTGTTAAAGAATAAAGAAGCAATAAATATTTGATGTTGACCAGTAAAAGGCACACAGGGAGAAAGATGACAAAGTGGATGTAGCCAGAGCAATAGAATGATAGCTGTGCACAAAGCGGAAATGAACAAAATTCTTGAAATAGTTTTCACTCAAAAATTCATGAGGCATTGATGGTGTGCCTGAAAGAGTTTGTAAATAGCTAAACCCGGTGAGTGCTACCAATCTACATAGTTTTATTTATTAAAAAAAAAGAAAAAAAAGGAAAGATTTATTTTTGTTTTTTCCACATCATTAAATTGTAGTTGGTGCTGTGACCATAGAGAAATATCATGCCATTACATGTTTTGGGTTAATCTAAAAAAGGATTTTTTTTTAATTTTTGACACTGTTTGATAAAACATAGATATATTTACTCTGTACGAAATCTGTTTGGTTTATTTATATTCTTATATGCCTCCATTGCAGCTGGCTATACTGGATTGATATGCTGATGTGTAACTGTAAATGTCACGTTTACTGTGGGCACTCCTAGGTACAGTGCTTGTAAAAACACGCATGTTTGTATTGTATTTCCTGTCTTAAAAACACTGATTATATGTACTCAACATGGCCACACAATATTTGCATATTGTGTGTATTGAACTCTTTCCTTTTGTAAATGCATACAATAAGCTTCAGTATATTTCGACTGGATAAACTCTGTTGTTACTCCAGTCAAAAACGTCTTGCGCTGTTTGAGACACAATATAAAACCAATGTTATATCCTTTTTTGTTTTTTTTTGTTGAATTTTCACTAGAGTACAGAATATGCCTGTTCAAAAAAAAAAAAGTCATTTCTGTGTATGTAGACGTTGGTGAATGTACTGATGCAATACAGCACAAGGACAGGGGTGATTTTCAAGTTACTGGAATTACTCTAGTATACCTTTTGTCAATTTTTCTTTTTGCCTCTCTTTGGCTTGCTTACATCTGACACATCCATGATTTAAAATCTGGAGGCTGCCTTTTTTATAGAATACAAGTAACTTCATTCTCACCTCTGTCTCAATCCTGAAACACGAATATTATATTTGTCGGCTCCTCGCACCCGAATAAGTTACCCAGTGTGAAAAGCCGAACAAGTATCACTAGTTTTGTATCCCCTAATATTGAGCTATTACAAAAACAAAAAAAAAACCCTTATAGATGAACTGTGAAACAGAAACCGTGTACATTTCGTCTGTCCTGCATGGAGCACTTTAATGTTCCTGGTCTTAGTCTGTTTATTCGTGATGATGTCACCTTATAAGACTGCTTTGAAACCTGTATTCCTACAACATCGAGTACTATTCCAGATGCATACACCTGTAAATACAGTCCAAAAATGCCATCAACTGTCCAAACGTTTGAAGTTAACGTTTCATGCTTAGTCAGTGTAACGCAACACTGAATCTCACATGCTGGTAAGAATTATGTAAGGGTGTCATTGAGACTGAGTATACTTGACAAATTCAGTGTTTTTTTTATCTCGACCTTTCATTCATTTCTGGCTTATAAAATCTGTGGCTCTGCTAATTATCCACAGATGTGTCACTGGCAATCTTTCTGTAATGGAGTTTAGGCAACGTTAGGACTGTGGTGTGTACCTTGTAAGAGTGTAATCAGAGGTGTAACTTAGTCTGTGCAACTGAATGATACTTGAATTAGAGTATTAGCTGTTATTTCTGATTATGTGTCTGATTTGTATTTGGCATGTCTGCCATTTCGTCAGCTGTTGACCATTGTTATGGTTGCCATGACTTGACTGATAAGAAACCGGGTGACTCGACATACTTACTGAAATGTATCCCTGCTTCACCTTGTTTATAATGACTTTTAATTACAGAAATGACAGAAAGAACTGGGGACAGAGCGCGAAGAAAAGAGATTGTGTATGCATGACAGAAAACAGCACAGCTTTTAGGCTACTCAGAGTGATCTGGTTAAGAGCACATCACTAAAGCACCGTCAAATGCATTTTAATGGTGTCAAATAATAATTCTAAATAAGCTGTACATATACACTTTTTGCCAAAATAATAAAAAAAACTTTGGTTTTATTAGAGGCTTTGCCTGGCTTTGTGTGCTATATGGCTCCTGTGTTACAATCCAGTTAGGACAAGGGCACGTGTCCAAAGGAGTAAATCTAATATCTGTAAATCAAATTTAGAATCTGTTCTCATTACAAGTCCATTAAAGTAAAACACCACAGGGACAGACTCCAGCCTGCTCACAATCTGATGTAGGCTAGCCTAATTGTTTCGCAGCCACTGCCAATATCCTGTTTGGTGACCCCTGAAGTACAGAGCCACAACAAAATGCCAGTGTCTGTGTTTGCGTTTCAGGTAGAGACACAAGCTTTCAATATGACTAATGTAACAGTCTTCAGAGAAAAAATTAAAATATAATGCTTGGTAATGAACAGTGTGATAGATAGCAATGTTGCTTCCCAGCAAGAAGGTGCCTGGTTTAAAGCCAGGCTGGGGCCTTTTTTCTGTAAGGTTTGCATGTTAGAGTAACCGGTGAGTCTAAACCGAGAATGAGTGGTTGTCTGTCTCTTTGTGTTAGCCCTGCAATAGACTGGCAGCCTGTCCAGCCCAGCTGTGATCCTGAATTGGATAAGAGGATGGATGGATTTTTTTTCTTTAGTTTAAAAATAAACAGCTATTGTTGGAGCCATGGTTAATGTTATTAGTTACACCTGTGCTTCACACTGAGTCATTCACTGCTCCCTAAATGATAAACACTGTATACAAAAGGTGCACTTTTATAGTCTAGTAAGCAATAAACTGACAATTTAAGCACATGAATCACCACTGTTATTGTTCCCAGAAAAAGTGTAATTTTCACAGGTGACATGTGACACATTGCATTAGGGATTTGTCAGTAGGAAGTAGTGTATATGCAAAGGGCACTAATATCAGGATGGTGGAGGGAAGATGTAGGCCATTATTTTGTAAATTTAGGTCTTAGATGAGAGACTTGTCTGCCACTTTATTAGGTACATCTTGCTAGTCATCAGTTTGGACCCTGTTTTGTCTTCAGAACTCCAATAATTTATTGTGACATGGATCCAACAAGGTGCTCGACACAATCCTGAGAGATTTCGTCCTTACTGACATCATAATATCACGGAGTTCCTGAAGAACCCAAAGATGCTCTGCTGGATTGAAGTGGTGACTGTTCAGGCAATTTGAGTGCAGTGAACTAAAAAACTTTTATTTTCAAGAAACCAGTTTAAGATGATGCGTTGTGATGCTATCCTGCTGGAAGCATCCACAAGCAGATCGTGCTCATAAAGGGTGAGCAACAATACTCAGGTAGACTGTAACATGTAAATTACACTGTTTGTGCCAAATTCTGACCTTATCATCAAAATGTTGCTACAAAAATCAAGTCCAGGAAATCTTTTGTTACTTAGTTTTAGTGAGTCTGTGCAAATTGTAGCCTTGGCTTCGTGTTTCTGACAGCAGTGCACCTGGTGTGAACTTCTGCTGCTATAGTCCATCTGCTTCAAGGTTCGACATGTTGTGCGTTCAGAGTTGTTCTGAACATGGTGGTGCAGGAAAATCAGAGTAGATCAGCAGTTTCTGAAATACTCAGATCAGCCCATCTGCCATGAAATATCTGATGAGATATTTGCAAAAGTGAGTCGCTGAACAGATGTAACTACAAGATGGCTAGTGATTGTACAGTTGTGCTTTATGTAAATGAAATTTGAACATGTCCATAATTCCTTGTGTTAGTTCCGCTGTCCATCCAGTGTACTGATTAATTTTATATATGCGTGTCTACCATTGTCCGTGTCTGTTGCATTCCAATAGACACCGAGTGACTCAGGAGGCTGAATCACTACTTCAGCCTTGTCTATACTGACATTAACAAGACTGGAAAACGATTAGTGAAGTGAACTTAGAGACAATGTACTGTCCATAAAATCCTCCTTTAAAGTGGAACTACACCAATTTGCACATGAAGGCAACCCTGTATCAACCCCGCAGTGCCACGTGTATTATATTCGAATTTTTGAGACTTTTTTTGAGACGATTTTTATCGTGAAAAACATAAATTGCACATTTGTAAGCAATAAACTGCACAAAAATGACAGATGTAGCAAAAAAAAATATACATCTTAAAACTCATATATGCAAATTGCTAGTTTTAATTTGTTTTTTTTGTTAGAAGGATCAATCAACACTCTGAATTTCTGGCAATTATTTCATTGTTCAGGCTTTACAGGGTTAAAACCAGTCATATGTAAATTACATTACTTGCCTCGTTACAGTGCACTGTATTACTGGTAAACTCTGATTGCTGCTGTTCATGGGGTTACTTTAACATGCATCACACACCTAAACATTACTGCAGGACAAGCATACCCTAACGCTGCAGCAGCCATACCAAGCAGGACAATGAGCTCTGGCACACCGCAAAAACTGCAACAGCTCAGGGGACTTGACAAAGAGTTCAAGGGGTTGACCCAGCCTCCAAACTCCCCAGATCCCAGTCCAATCGAACATCCGTGGAATGCGCCATTACAAATCCCATTCTGCGGAGGCTCCACCGTGCAACCCACAGGACTCACAATCATCTACTGCCATTCACCACAGAACTCTCCCAGAGGTCCCATGCCCCAGCAGGTCAGAGCTATTTTGCCAGCTTGAGGAGAGCTGTGTAATGTAATTCAGGAGGTTTTAATGTTGTGGTTGATTGGTGTATATGTCACAAGGAGCACTATGCATCCTGTAACGCCTTCAGAAAATTGATGACATGTCCAAAAATAATAGCAACATTGCTTGTGTTTGAAAGCAACAAATTTATAAGAGTCATACTCTGTTACAAACAGGAGATATGGAATATGCAGTTATAGAGTAGCACACTTTTGCTCATTCCTTTGACTCCTTTAAAACTATAACCACCATTACCACATTAATAAGAAAAGCAGCTTATTTGTGAACCTATTTATGAATGCTGAACAGCATGAATCTGGATTCATTAAAAATCAAAGGAAAACCAAACAATTCTTGCTTATCTTAAGAAATAATATTTATTAATACACAATCAGAAATACTTTACAGAGCTGCGGCTTCTTTTGGTAAAGAACTACATCAGTGTCTTTAAGCCACAGTCTGCAGAATATGCAAGTGGCTCTTCAGAAGCATTTCAGTACCCCACCATCACCCTTCAGCAATCTTTGATCCATCTCCACGGTGGCAACTACGGCTTTGTGTCTAACTGTTGTGCCCTATCCTCTCTGTAGCCTTTGAGGAGCTGGTTGATGAGAGTCAGTTCATTTTCCTTTTTCGCAGGATAAAGGGGTGGGAAAGGGTTGCCTTTGTACTCCAGAACAGCCATCTTAGCTCTGTCCAGGTTCTGTCTGTTGGGGATGCGTGCCAGCCGTGTGTAGCTGTTTGAGTGATTCTCAAACCGTGGAGCCAGGACCTTGAAGAGCTTTGGGACCAGATCCTTCTCCTGAAGAGAGGAAGCATACTTAAAATAAGCTTCACATCAACTGTTTTATATTCAGAGCTACACGGTTATAATCTTTACAAAGTGAAGAAGAGCTGCAGACACATACCGTCAGCCAAAAACTGGTCATTTTCATCGCCTTCTCATCAGTGTCTCCCTTTTTGGCATAGTCTACCAGCTAGAGGGAAAAAAAGAAAAGATAAAAGAAAACATCGACAGTCAGATGCATGTCGAAGAAAATGAATTAAAGACCTCTTTCAAGAAATATAAGCTTTTGAAACCTTGTTAAGAAGTTCATATCATGTTTTTTTTTAATATGCTAGAAGACAAGTCGTGAACAAATAAACAAAACAAATAAAAAAAACAAACAAAAAAACAGCTACTGTTGCAGTACGCCAATTAAAATGAAAATCACAAATTCAGGCAGTCAGGATTTCACACATAAACCGAATATGAGGGCAGGGCTCATGTTATCTGTGTGTACTCGTTTTGTTTCAGTTACGTGTGAGAGTCTGCTGCTTTTTCTTTCATTTACAGTTGCGTGAGTTTCGTCATCTCATCTGTGTCTTACACTGATCCACGTGAAAACAGAGAGCAAAGAAGTGATGATTAACTTGACAACTTGTGATGTTGCCCTGAGAGAGGTGAAAAAAAACAAACCTTTCTTACAAGTGTTAATCTATTTAATTGTTATGTTTGTATTAACATGTTTTTTGCTTCATTTTAATAGCTGAAACTTGCTAATTTTCAATGTGGTACAGGCTCTGTATATTTTGTCAGGATCCTCTAAAATGCTCAGTTTTATGTAGCGAGCAATTTTGTGAGTGTGGAGCCAAGACGTGTGGCGAAGACCAATTTACATATTCACAGATGTCTGCATACTGAATAAGGCAAAGTTTTAGAGCTAGAACTGTTTTAATGCAATAAAGCGTTATTTTTATATGAAAAACAACTTCTAAACAGGGATGAGCAAAAATATTTCAACTTCCTTCTAATAACATTCAGTAGGAGTTTACACAGTACAGACATGCACACATTAATATACATAACGGGTCACCATCAACTGAATAGTTAAATCCAAGTGTATAAATTATTTACACAAAACCTTTAAGTAGCAAACTGCTCAGTGACATACTATATGCACACAAATCTCCCACACAGTTTGATAGGGGTTCTCCATTACTACCACATGATGACACTTGAGTGTGCTTCACACACACCAAAACCCAATTTAAACTACACACCAGGACTCACTAAACACTATTTGTGTTCAATGCAAATAAAGGATCCCGATAAAATAAAAGGCAGTTAGAGACATGTCTCTAATCAAGTGGAAGGTGCGACATGAGAAAGCTTAACCCTAACCACAGTGGGGAACAGATGTTTTGTGAGGCATGTGCACACCTCATCCCATGCTGTTGTAGAGCAGACGTGTGCAGAAACACTGACCTGTGCCCCTTTGGGAGTGGATACACCTGGTAGTCAATATTCCACAGCACCAGTGATCCGCTAGCTGCTCTTGCTGTGGAAGCATTTTTTATACTCTTTTTGTTATTCTGGGGGGTGGCTGGGGCATTCTCACGAATCATATCAAGACATTTGGAGCCAGAAAGAAGTGACAAGGTAGAAGCTACAATCAGTTTTGGCAAAATGGCCAAGAAAGCTGCAGCAATTGCAGTCAAAAATAACATAGCAGTGGCATTTTAAATAGTTTAAGTAGCCAAGAAGTACTGTTTTGATAGTAGGTACAATAGTACAGAGAATACTTACAATAATAATGGTGTTTACAAAACAGGTGATTTATTTAATATATAAATTACTTCTAAAACTCGTTCTTTAATATTGTCAACTACAGCCTATTTACCAATATAAGCATAGATAAGCATAGGAAACACATATAAACAATCGTTTTTTAGCATGACATCAACACTGGGCAGAAATGCAGAGATGTTACTGCTGGGGTTGGACTAGTTTGCTTTTTCGCTTTAAGCTTGTCTTGCATTGTTTCCACATTACAGCAGAACTTCACTCAGCTCAGATCTCAGTCAGACGGTGCAGGCTTATGTATGAATGTGTATTTTCACAATCTGCAGTGGAAACAATGAACTGTGAAAACCACCAAGCGTTCATTTCATTGATTGGTTGGAAGAACGTGCCTGTTTCAGCTGACCGGAGAGTGACCCGAGTGTTGCACTGGCCAATATGAACTGATTGATTAAAACGTTGTTTATATTAATTGTTATGTTAGTAACGTTAGTGAGCTGCTGTGGGTGTAACAATCCTCTTAAGATGCGAGTCCACGTGTTACTACTCAATAACTGCACTGACCTTATTAGAAAGGCATCCCCGAAGATTAAATAATAATGTTATTAATAAATAATCATATTGAATTTGGGTAGTTAGAACTACTCAGATACTGGTTTCACCGTTTCTAAGCATACTGGTTCCTCACATGATCACCTTTTCGGCGTAGAAGCGGACTTCATCTGCTCGGGCCAGCGTGGTTTCTATCCTCTCGTGTCGGACCAGTCCTGTCAAAATGTTGCGCAGCATGTCGATCCTGGACCGCGGGCCCAAACCCATCCTCCGGGCCATCCGGCCGTGGGAAATCAACATTTGCAACGTGAGGCGCATTTTGTCGGATAGCTTCGCCTACGAGAGCCCGCGTCAGACAAAATAAAACTCAAAAAGCAAAGAGACGCTTAGAATATAATCTATCTAAACCACTGTTTATACACAAAATAGAGCAGGTTACCTAAATGTTAGAAATATTCCGGAGGTCACGTATATCAACGATATATGTGCCGGAGTTGACATTGGTGGTACGTCGGCTAATACGTCCGACTGGGTCACGAAACTGCGAGAAGATATTTCCGCTTAACACCGCCGCTACCTCACGGTCTATTGTTGCAACTGAGCTCCTTTAAAACAACAACAACAACAACACATTCTCTATATGTTTTTGTTTGCTTGATTAAAAAGTATTGTTATACTGTTGTTGCGTGTGAGCATGTAAACTGTATAAACTGATGAATGTTACAAAAATGTTCATATCTAGATAACTCTTATGCATTGTTGTGCATTGTTGCCTCCCACAACTTAAATGGTTATGATCCAGTCTCAAAATTTCGACTTATTCTGAATAACTTAAATTTTGAGATACCTGTTTCAAATTTGCTGAACTTTTTTCAGATGCCACCCCAAAGAGGTTGCTTCAGTGGTAAAAACAAGCTTCCACGGGCCTTTAAAAAGGCACAGAGTTAAGGAGAAAAACAAAGTTTTTTAAAATTATAAC
The DNA here is from genome assembly GCF_013358895.1 of Oreochromis aureus. NCBI lineage: Eukaryota > Metazoa > Chordata > Actinopteri > Cichliformes > Cichlidae > Oreochromis > Oreochromis aureus. Next base: position 24,904,286 of record NC_052952.1, read on the forward strand.
CTTTCTGAGCTTTATTAACCCAAGAGTTTGCAGGCTGATTTTAAAGGGGTGAGCTGGACTGTGGTATAGATGTATAATAGAAGGTTTTGACAATGACAACTGAATAATAGTAGTTTGCTTTAAAGAGGAACAAAGATTGTTCTTTGTATAGAAGAATTATTTTGAAATGTACAGGTTTTTGTATCACAGATTTTCTTGTATGAAAGGCATAAGATACATTAAAATATGTGGCTCATATTTCCACACAGCTTTTAGCAAAGCAAAGAACCAATAAATGATGTGACTGATTGACACGAGAAGGAGTTACTGACCAGTCTATGCTTTCAACAAATGCTAATATGAAAGCTTTGACATAGTAATGAATAAACCTCCCAAAATATGACTCGTGGATTTAATAGAACCAATGTGAATTTAGGGAATTTCTATCACAAAAATACAGATTGAATCTATGCATCCATTCTCTTCCGCTTATCCTTTTCAGGGTCGGGGAGCAAAGTTTGCTGGTATACACAACCAGCAGCATACATTAAATAGGAGATAGTGGTTTATGTTAAAGAAATGGTGCTGGTCTCTGTGCATTACTTTGCCAGGATTTGTTTTGTCAGTACATCCATAACCCCCAAAGGCACAACACTCTGAGAGCAAGGTAAGCAACAAATATTTGAACGAGTTTCAGTTCTTTTATCTATCTATCTATTTATTGATCTATCTATCTAGCTATGAAACTATATGTATGAAACTTTTACAGCCATATCTTCTATATAGGATGCAAGCACAGCAAGATGTACTTTGTAATCATTAACCTTGACATGGATCTAGCCTGTTGCACTCCAGATGGCCATGTTCACAACAGCAGTTGCAGAATGTTTCTAACCCACATATATTTTTTTTTTTTTTTTAAAAATCAGCAAAAAATGTTGTTTCAAGCAAATGAGAAAAGAAAAATAACACCAGCCAAGTAGACCAATCATTTGTTAGAATATGCATCGGATTTGTTCTTTTATGTAATTGTAAGGCAGAGCAATTTTCAGTGAATTAACTTTCTTCTTGACCAAATATGATTATCAGGATTATTGCTTATAATTAAATCTTATAAATGAGCTATTTGATTGACAGCATAAATGTAAATATATAAATGAAAAAAGACATTAATGAGATGTGAAAATAAGGCACTGCATCCTGCTTAATGTGGAATTCCCAAAGTTATTCTGGTACAGGTTAAAATACATTACAGTATCCCGACTTTTAAAAAAATGTAACAGCTGGAATTAGTCATGACAAATATTAATGACTTTTTTAGTAGCTTTTACATTGACACAGACAAAAATGTAAGACCTCTAATAAACAGTTTGAGGATTAGACATACATTTAGCATTTAGTATGCAGGACTCTTTAAAATCTAACAGTAACTGAAATGTAGATAATTGCAGGACTGCAGGATTGTTAATTGTCACACAGCAGTTAGAAATCAGCAGCAAACCTCTGTATTACTGATACATTGATTATTCAAATCTAAACTAAAGAGGAAGTTTCTGAATGGGTCTCATTAATTTGAGTCATTGCATCCATTATGCTGCAATCATTTTTGCTATAAGAATAGTTACATGTTGTTCTATATTTGATTTCTCACCGCTGCTATTTTTTTTATGGTTGAGTTCTGAACTCGGCCTTGAGCGAAGGTGTTATGTGAACAATCCATATGTTGCAGCCATACAGGGTTAGATTTAGAAGCCTTACAACTCTGGAATGGACCACCCGCATCTGGTTTACACCTCACTATCAATTTGTGTGTTTTAGTTGACTGGCTATCACACGATAGAGACTGAGGTGAAGTAAAAGGATACCATTTCCGCCATGAAATCTCTGGTTTTCATTTTGCTAATTGAAGTTGCTTGCAAGTGCAGACTGTCTCGTGCATTGTGCATGTTTCTATAGTGCAACAAATGAATTACTATTTCTGTGTCCACAGATGATGTTGATGGGTATGAGTGTGAGCCCTACTCCCAGCCCCAATCAAGCGTCTTCTGTGGTTGCTCCCTGGTCAATGAGAACTGATGCAACTGATGGGAAAAATGAACAGAAAATCAAAATCTATTTTTATCAGCTTCTTTGTCTGTCAGTTGCATGGAGTTGTGTATGAGGGATCATCATACTGGAG